>NC_141185.1:27127500-28366666 GCF_055505025.1 Bos grunniens | reverse complement strand
TAAAATTCAGTCTGTTTTTCTATTTCTTTGCAATTTGGTTGTTTCAGGTTTCTTAGATGTCTTTTGGGTACTTCTAAAGTAATTATGTAGTTTAGGAAGTTGGGAAATTCAGAAGTTGATGAGATGGGAAGTAGATTGTTTTATGTGTTTTCCCCTCTCTGTCCACAAACATACTTCCAATCTATATCTGTATCATCTTCATCATCTTTCTCAAAATCCTTTGTTAAATATAGCTTGGTCTTTTGTATTAGCTGTTACATTTTTAGTTTTCGCTAGGAAAAATCACTTATGAGTGTACATTTATTGTTTTTTCTTCAGATATGTAGGTGACAGGTCTACTTAACAGGAACAGGATACAGGTCACTAAAATGTAGAAATTTAATTAATATATTCAAAGAACAGATGTGACTTCTTTTCTGCTCTTTTCTTAGCCTTTATTTTTAGTCATTTACATAATTTTAAATTGTACTTTGACACAGTGGTTTCATGCTTAATTTTACTGGTGAGAAAATTTCCTTTAATTTGCAAAAAGGCATTTAAATCAGCTTATCCCATCACTTCATGGGAAATAGATGGGGAAACAGTGGAAACAGTGTCAGGCTTTATTTTGGGGGGCTCCAAAATCACTGCAGGTGGTGATTGCAGCCATAAAATGAAAAGACGCTTACTCCTTGGAAGGAAAGTTATGACCAACCTATTTAGCATATTCAAAAGCAGAGACCTTTGCCAACAGAGGTCCGTTCTAGTCAAGGCTATGGTTTTTCCAGTGGTCACGTATGGATGTGAGAGTTGGACTGTGAAGCAAGCTGAGCGCTGAAGAATTGATGGTTTTGAACTGTGTTGTTGGAGAAGACTCTTGAGAGTCCCTTGGACTGCAAGGAGATCCAACCAGTCCATCCTAAAGGAGACCAGTCCTGGGTGTTCATTGGAAGGACTGATGCTGAAGCTGAAACTCCAGTACTTTGGCCACCTCATGCGAAGAGTTGACTCATTGGAAAAGACCCTGATGCTGGGAGGGATTGGGGGTAGGAGGAGAAGGGGACGACAGAGGATGAGATGGCTGGATGGCACCACTGACTCAATGCACATGAGTTTGGGTGAACTCTGGGGTTGGTGATGGACAGGGAGGCCTGGCATACTGGGATTCATGGGTCGCAAAGAGTTGGACACGACTGAGAGACTGAACTGAACTGAACTGATGACATCTAAACATATGGAAAATATATTTTTAAATTACATTTTCAGGTCTTTTTGGAATGTGATGACCTCAGAAATCGACACATATTTTCTTAGCCCTTGATGAGAAGAATAGACGTGATATGCTCATTGAGAGAAATTTTAGTGCTGACTTGCACTATATGACAAATTGCTCTTTAAAGTAACTTTTTTCAATATGATACTATTTAATTATTTAATGCTTTTTACAAAATTAGTGATCTCATTTCTGCTTCAGAAAAAAGCCTCTGTATATCAGACAAAGGTATTTTTATTATCCCTATTTTACAGGGTAAGTTTTAGGCAAATCATCTGATTTCTCAGTTTCAGTTTTTTTATCTGGAATGTTAGGTCCATGAATCATGGTAAACTGGAAGTGGTCAACAGGACATTTTTTAAGACTCAGTGAACTAAAATGGACTGGAATGGTCAAATTTAATTCAGGTGACCATTATATCTACTACTGTGGGCAAGAATCACTTAGAAGGAATGGAGTAGCTCTCATAGTCAACAAAGTCCGAAATACAGTACTTGAGTGCAGTCTCAAAAATGACAGAATGATCTCTGTTCATTTCCAAGGCAAACAACTCAGTATAACAGTAATCCAAGTCTGTGATCCAACCACTAATGACAAAGAAGCTGAAGTTGAATGGTTCTTTGTAGACCTATAAGATCTTTTAGAACTAGCATCAAGAAAAGATGTCCTTTTCATCATCAGATCAGATCAGTAACTCAGTTGTGTCCAACTCTTTGCGACCCCATGAATCGCAGCACACCAGGCCTCCCTGTCCATCACCAACTCCCGGAGTTCACCCAGACTCATGTCCATAGAGTCAGTGATGCCATCCAGCCATCTCATCCTCTGTCGTCCCCTTCTCCTCCTGCCCCCAATCCCTCCCAGCATCAGAGTCTTTTCCAATGAGTCAACTCTTCGCATGAGGTGGCCAAAGTACTGGAGTTTCAGCTTTAGCATCATTCCTTCCAAAGAAATCCCAGGGCTGATCTTCTTCAGAATGGACTGGTTGGATCTCCTTGCAGTCCAAGGGACTCTCAAGAGTCTTCTCCAACACCACAGTTCAAAAGCATCAATTCTTCGGTGCTCAGCCTTCTTCACAGTCCAACTCTCACATCCATACATGACCACAGGAAAAACCATAGCCTTGACTAGACGAACCTTTGTTGGCAAAATAGTGTCTCTGCTTTACAATATGCTATCTAGGTTGGTCATAACTTTCCTTCCAAGGAGTAAGCGTCTTTTAATTTCATGGCTGCACTCACCATCTGTAGTGATTTTGGAGCCCCGAAAAATAAAGTCTGACACTGTTTCCACTGATTCCCCATCTATTTCCCATGAAGTGGTGGGACTGGATGCCATGATCTTTGTTTTCTGAATGTTGAACTTTAAGCCAACTTTTTCACTCTTCACTTTCACTTTCATCAAGAAGCTTTTTAGTTCCTCCTCACGTTCTGCCATAAAGGTGGTATCATATGCATATCTGAGGTTATTGAGATTTCTCCCGGCAATCTTGATTCCAGCTTGTGTTTCTTCCAGGCCAGCGTTTCTCATGATGTACTCTGCATATAAGTTACATAAACAGGATGACGGTATACAGCCTAGAAGAACTCCTTTTCCTGTTTGGAATCAGTCTGTTGTTCCATGTCCAGTTCTAACTGTTGCTTCCTGACCTGCATACAAATTTCTCAAGAGGCAGATCAGGTGGTCTGGTATTCCCATCTTTTTCAGAATTTTCCACAGTTTATTGTGATCCACACAGTCAAAGGTTTGGCATAGTCAATAAAGCAGAAATAGATGTTTTTCTGGAACTCCCTTGCTTTTTCCATGATCCAGCGGATGTTGGCAATTTGATCTCTGGTTCCTCTGCCTTTTCTAAAACCAGCTTGAACATCAGGAAGTTCACGGTTCACATATTCCTGAAGCCTGGCTTGGAGAATTTTGAGCATTACTTTACTAGCGTGTGAGATGAGTGCAGTTGTGTGGTAGTTTGAGCATTCTTTGGCATTGCCTTTCTTTGGGATTGGAATGAAAACTGACCTTTTCCAGTCCTGTGGCCACTGCTGAGTTTTCCAAATTTGCTGGCATATTGAGTGCAGCGCTTTCACAGCATCATCTTTCAGGATTTGGAATAGTTCAACTGGAATTCCGTCACCTCCACTAGCTTTGTTTGTAGTGATGCTTTCTAAGGCCACCTTGACTTCACATTCCAGGATGTCTGGCTCTAGATCAGTGATCACACCATCATGATTATCTGGGTCATGAAGATCTTTTTTGTACAGTTCTTCTGTGTATTCTTGCCACCTCCTCTTAATATCTTCTGCTTCTGTTAGGTCCATACCCTTTCTGTCCTTTATCGAGCTCATCTTTGCATGAAATGTTCCTTTGGTATCTCTGATTTTCTTGAAGAGATCCCTAGTCTTTCCCATTCTGTTGTTTTCTTCTGTTTCTTTGCATTGATCGCTGAAGAAGGCTTTCTTATCTCTTCTTGCTATTCTTTGGAACTCTGCTTTCAGATGTTTATATCTTTCCTTTTCTCCTTTGCTTTTCGCTTCTCTTCTTTTCACAGCTATTTGTAAGGCCTCCCCAGACAGCCATTTTGCTTTTTTGCATTTCTTTTCTATCGGAATGGTCTTGATCCCTGTCTCCTGTACAGTGTCACGACCCTCATTCCATAGTTCATCAGGCACTCTATCTATCAGATCTAGGCCCTTAAATCTATTTCTCACTTCCACTGTATAATCATAAGGGATTTGATTTAGGTCATACCTGAATGGTTTAGTGGTTTTCCCTACTTTCTTCAATTTAAGTCTGAATTTGGCAATACGGAGTTCATGATTCGAGCCACAGTCAGCTCCTGTTCTTGTTTTTGCTGACTGTGTAGAGCTTCTCCATCTTTGGCTGCAAAGAATATAATCAATCTGATTTTGGTGTTGACCATCTGGTGATGTCCATGTATAGAGTCTTCTCTTGTGTTGTTGGAAGAGGGTGTTTGTTATGACCAGTGCATTTTCTTGGCAAAACTCTATTAGTCTTTGCCCTGCTTCATTCCGTATTCCAAGGCCAAATTTGCCTGTTACTCCAGGTGTTTCTTGACTTCCTACTTTTGCATTCCAGTCCCCTATAATGAAAAGGACATCTTTTTTGGGTGTTAGTTTTAGAAGGTCTTGTAGGTCTTCATAGAACCATTTAACTTCAGCTTCTTCAGCGTTACTGGTTGGGGCATAGACTTGGATTACTGTGATATTGAATGGTTTGCTTTGGAAACGAACAGAGATCATTCTGTCGTTTTTGAGATTGCATCCAAGTACTGCATTTCAGACTCTTTTCTTGACCATCATAGGGGACTGGAGTGAAAAGTGGGAAGTCAAGAGATACCTGGAGTAACAGGCAAGTTTGGCCTTGGAGTACAAAATGAAGCAGGGCAAAGGCTAACAGAGTTTTGCCAAGAAAATGCACTGGTCATAGCAAACACCCTCTTCCAACAACACAGGAGATGATTCTACACATGGACATTACCAGATGGTCTATACTGAAATCAGATTGATTATATTCTTTGCAGCTGAAGATGGAGAAGTTCTATACAGTCAGCAAAAACAAGATCTGGAGCTGACTGTGGCTCAGATCATGAACTACTTATTGCCAAAGTCAGACATAAATTGATGAGAGTAGGGAAAACGACTAGTCCACTCAGATATGACCTAAATCAAATCCATTGCAATTATAAAGTGGAAGTGACATATGGATCCAAGGGATCAGATCTGATAGACAGAGTGCCTGAAGAACTGGGGACGGGGTTCATGACACTATACAAGAGGCAGTGATCAAGTCCATCCCCAAGAAAAAGAAGTGCAAAAAGGTTGTCTGAGAAGCTACAAATAGCTGAGAAAAGAAAAGAAGCGAAAGGCAAAGGAAAAAAAGGAAAGATATACCCATCTGAATGCAGAGTTCCAAAGAATATCAAGGAGAGATAAGAAAACCTTCCTCAGTGATCAGTGCAAAGAAATAGAGGAAAACAATAGAATGAGAAAAACTAGAGATCTCTTCACGGAGAAGGCAATGGCACCCCACTCCAGTACTCTTGCCTGGAAAATCCCATGGACGGAGGAGCCTGGTAGGCAGCAGTCCATGGCATCGCAAAGAGTCGGACACGACTAAGTGACTTCACTTTCACTTTTCACTTTCATGCATTGGAGAAGGATATGGCAACCCACTCCAGTGTTCTTGCCTGGAGAATCACAGGGACAGGGAAGCCTGGTGGGCTGCTGTCTATGGGGTCACACAGAGTCAGACACGACTGAAGTGACTTAGCAGCAGCAGCAGCAGCAGAGATCTCTTCAAGAAAATTAGAGATACCAAGGGAATGTTTCATGCAAAGATGGGCACAATTAAGGATAGAAATGGTATGCTAACAATATGTTGCTGCTAAACATATTAATATCTTCTGCTTCTGCTGCTAACAGAAGCAGAGGATATTAAGAAGAGATGGCAAGAATATACAGAAGAACTATACAAAAAAGATCTTAATGGCACAGATAACCACGATGGTGTGATCACTCACCTAGAGCCAGACATCCTGGAGTGTGAAGTCAAGTGGGCCTTAGGAAGCATCACTACGAACAAAGGTAGTGGAGGTGATGGAGTTCCACTTGAGCTATTTTAAATCCTGAAAGATGATTCTGTGAAAGTGCTGCACTCAATATGCCAGCAAATTTGGAAAACTCAGCAGTGGCCACAGTCAGGTTCCATTCTAGTCACAAAGAAAGGCAATGCCAAAGAGTGTTTAAACTATCACACAGTTGCACTCTTCTCACACACTAGCAAAGTAATGCTAAAAATTCTCCAAGCGAGGCTTCAACAGTATGTAAACCAAGAAATTCCAGATGATCAAGCTGAATTTAGAAAAGGCAAAGAAACCAGAGATCAAATTGCCAACATCTGTTGGATCATAGAAAAAGCAAGAGAGTTCCAGAAAAGCATGTACTTCTGTTTACTGACTACGCTAAAGCCTTTGACGGTATGGATCAAAACAAAATGTGGAAAATTCCTAAAGATACAGGAATACCAAAGCACTGTACTTGCCTCCTGAGAAACCTGTATGCAGGTCAAAAAGCAACAGAACCGGACATGGAACAACAGACTGCTTCCAAATTGGGAAAGGAGTTCTTCAAGGCAGTATACTATCATCCTGCTTATTCAACTTATATGCAGAGTACGTCGTGCGAAATGCCAGGTTGGATGAAACACAAGCTGAAATCAAAATTTCTGGGAGAAATATCAATAACCTCAGATATGCAGATGACACCACTCTTATGGCAGAAAGTGAAGAGGAACTAAAGAATCTCTTGATGAAAGTGAAAGGGGAGAGTGATTTTTACTGGCTTAAAACTGAACATGCAAAAAACTAAGATCATGGCATCCGGTCTCATCACTTCATGGCAAATAGATGGGAAAGCAGTGGAAACAGTGACAGACTTTATTTTCTTTGGCTCCAAAATTACTGCAGATGGTGACTGCCATGAAATTAAGTCACTTACTCCTTGGAAAAAAAGCTATGACCAACCTAGACAGCATATTAAAAACCAGAGATATTACTTTGCTGTCAAAGGTCCTCTAGTCAAAGCTTTTGTTTTTCCAGTAGTCATGTATGGATATGAGAGTGATCATAAAGAAAGCTGAATGCTGAAGAATTGATGCTTTTGAACTGTGGTGTTGGAGAAGACTCTTGAGGGTCCCTTGGACTGCAAGGAGGTCCAACTAGTCCATCTTGAAGGAAGTCAGTCATGAACTTTCATTGGAAGGACTGATGCTAAAGCTCAAGCTCCAGTACTTTCGCCACCTGATGCGAAAAACTGACTCATTGCAAAAGACCCTAATGCTGGGAAAGATTGAAGGCAGAAGGGGACGAGAGAGGAGGAGATGGTTGGATGGCATCACCGACCCAATGGACATGAGTTTGAGCAAGCTCCGGAAGCTGGTGATGGACAGGGAGGCCTGGTGTGCTGCAGTCCATGGAGTTGCAAACAGTCAGACACGACTCAGCGATTTAGCTGATCTGTAAAAAGGACTTTGTACAAGATAACCTCCAGAGTCCCTGCTATCTCTGAAATTCTCTGTTGAAAACCATTTCAAGATGAGGATACAGAGGCACCAAAGAGTTAAGCAGCTTGGTTAAATTCAGAGAATCAATCAATAATAAAACCTTAATATCTGACTTTCGGACTAAGCTGTTTTTTGACACTTTCACACAACCCTTACACCTGAAACTGCTGATATCTTCCCTTTACTGAAAACACATCAGTTTACAAAAATTATTCTACACATTTAATCCTTTTTATTTTTCTAAAAGCCCAAGTATATGTCTGTAGTCTCAAGTTAAATCCTTATAATTTAGTAGGCGCTTATTCATATTTTTAAAAGGAGGAGGTCTTTATAAATAGAGGTTCCCGTAGCAAACAAAGGGCTTCCCTGGTAGCTCAGTCGGTAAAGAAGCTGCCTGTAGTGCAGGAGACCTGGGTTCCATTCCTGAGTTGTCAAGATCCCCTGGAGAAGGAAATGGCAACCCACTCCAATATTCTAATCTGGAAAATCCTATGGACAAAGGAGCCTGGCAGGTTACAGTCCATGGGGTTGCAAGAGTAGGACACGACTTAGCAACTAAACCACCATACCAACAAAGGAAAATCAGAAAACAAAGCATATTTTAAGCTGTGTTGTAGGAGAAATAAAGTAAGTTAAAGTAAACTGATCTTATATATAGCAAAAGAAAAAAATAGAAAAAATTCTTAAGTGACAACTTTTGTCCATCCTTTTTGTGTAAATTATTCCACGATTTGTATTTGAGTGTGATATGCATTGGAATGATTTGAACTTTCTGTTGTTGGCTAAGTATATCTCCGTCATGAATGTTTATAGACAGAAGTTTTGTATTAGTGGGAAAACTGGGTTAGGTCCTCCCCCTTTAAGAGTCTGTGATTGAATCCCCTCCCCACTCCTTACCTCAGTGGTAGTTCCCCATACAGCTTTTCAGGAAGAATCTATTTTGTAAATTATGACATTTTATAGAGATATAACATATTAATTCCTAGATGAGCCAGAATGAGGTATTTTAGGATGGTACTCAGGACTGATCAAAACAAATTTATATTTCTTTGTAAAATTCAGCTAATTTTTCCATAAGAAATATCATTCCATGAAATAAATTTGTTAAATATACCAGTTTGCTTTTACCTTTCTTGTTTTTATATAAAGTACTCCCATTAAAAAAATTAGAAAAAAAGCTTGTGTTGTCATTTTGGTGCTTTTGGATAAGAATACTTTCTATTCACTTTTTTCTCTAAGCAAATCTCTCACAAATGTTTTTCAGCTTACACAAACAAGTCATCATCACATTTTCTTTTTTTAAGTTATTTTAAGGAATCTTACTGATTATCTAAACACTTGATTTTAGCAGAAGAGAATAGTTAGGGCCACAGAGGTTAATTAGTTGACCCATGGTAATACAGTTAATTAGAGACAAAAATGATTAGAACTTAGGTATACAAGTTTCCCAGACTAGAACTCTTCTGTTTGATGAAGAGCTATCTGGATTCTTATCTATATCCAGCTAGATTCATAGTCTTGATTTTTGCTGAGCTCCTTCTTTCCAGTGCCGTTTTTTTTTAAATCATAGTAATTAATGTCTGAATCAGAATTTGAAATCTAAAAGCTGCATTATAATAGCTCATACTTGAAATATAGCTGCATATGGAGCTATAAATTCCTCACAGTTGGTTTTCTATTTGGTGTTAGATCTTTAAATTTTTGGATTAAAACCTAGTGGGCCAGTTTAAGAAACACTGTGTTCAAAATTGTAGGTATTTAAAAACATATTTATTTTCTGTCTTAGTCTTTAGAAGATATTTACTTTGTTTCAGACCGTTGCTCCACATAATTTTTTGTGTGTAGATGGTTGGTAGAATGATGATTCTATGATTTATGATTCATTAATGATTTATTGATTGACAACAAAACCAAAATTTAGTGGTGGGTTATTATTATTACTATTAATATTCTTTACTAACACATAGTTAACATTTCCATGGTTATAAGAGCCTTTAATCTGTTGTTGTTGTTGAGTCACTCAGTCATGACTGACTCTTTGTGACCGCATATACTGCAGCAGGCCAGGCCTCCCTGTCTTTCACTGTCTCCCAGAATTTGCTCAAACTCATGTTCACTGAGTCAGTGATGACATCCAACCATCTCATGCCATCCAGCATGAGATGCTGGATGTGGTCCCCTTCTCCTCCTGCCATCTATCTGTCCCATCATCAGGGTCTTTTCCAATGAGTTGGCTCTTTGCATCAGATGGCCGTAGTATTGGAGCTTTAGCTTCAGCATCAGTCCTTCCAATGAATATTCAGAGTTGAGGGTTGATTTCCTTTAGGATTGACTGGTTGATCTTGCTTTAATATGTAAAAGACTCTTAAAGGATTATGTAAGGAAAGAATACTATGACATACCATAAAAAATACTCAGAAATAGAGGAAACATCATTCTAATTAACCAGTAAAGGGGAAAAAATAAGGAAACAAATGATTCTTCTATTTCTTACTTATATTATGTAAGTAAATAATTTTCTGTGAGTCTATAGTGTCTACTTTTTTATTATCATACTCTGAAAAAGTGGTGTAGTAAAGCTCATTTGTTCTTGGGGTTGTGCGAATAGAACAAGGCCTCGGAGAATGGGCTTGGAATAGTCATGCTGCTCCTAATTCTCTGGGAGACTTGGAAACATGACTTGAGTCACACAGACCAGAATTTATATCCCAACTCTATCACTCACCATCAGCCTTACCTTGGGCAACTTTCTTAACTTCTCTAATCCTCAATATTCTTATCTCTATAAGAAAGAAATTATAATGCCCATTTTGCAGTGTTACATAAATGTATCTGCCTTAGACTCTCAAAAACGACTCATTTCCATTTGCTCTCCTTTACCTGTTACCTGCAAACCCTTCCCCCCACCTCTTCCCTGTTCACTAACCCAGTTCCTCCTGATGCACCATAAGGCTCAAGTATAGGATTCTAGATGGCAGGTAACTGGAGCTCAAGAAATCATCTGGAACAGTTAGTCAGATCACCCCTAGCATTCAGTACTGTTAATACATTGGGTAGATTGCTTTCCAGGAGCAGAAAGTCCCTCAAGTTCTGTAACATCTTTAAGAACCTCCTTCAGGACCTTGGATCCTCGCAAATACAGTATTTTTTCTAAGGAGTTTTTAAAAAGAGTATTATAGTTTTTAATTTTCTTAAAGAGAGTCCTACACATCTAAATATATTTTATAAACTGTTCCAAATTAGGTTGGGTTTCCCTGGTGGCTCAAATGGTACAGAATCCACCTGCACTGCAGGAGAACTGGATTTGATCCCCGGGTCGAAAAGATCCCCTAGAGAAGGGAATGGCTACCCAGTCTAGTCTTCTTGCCTGGAAAATCCCATGGACAGAGGAACCTGGCAGGCTATGGTCTATGGGGTCGTGAAGAGTCAGACATCAGTGGGTGACTAAGCATGCAAATTAGGTTAGTAAGGTGGTTTGTTATTCCTACTTAAAAAAAATTCTGAAGCTTCAGCGTTTAGGTGTATAATAAAAAACAAAGCAGAGTTTTTATTTTTTAAATATCTTTTAGTAATTTTAACATTTATTTTTAAATGAAGGATAATTGCTTTACAGTAGTGTGTTAGTTTCTACCAAACATCAACACGAATCAGACATACGTTTACCCATGTTCCCTCCCACTTTAACATCCCTCCCACCACCCTCCCCATAGTATTTTTTAAAAATAAAAGCATCTTGATTTTCAGGCAAGTTTGTAATATTTTAGGCCTTTTTGGTAGCAGTCGTATCCTTTACTAACATCATCTTCCTAGGTTATGAACATCTATATGTATAAGCAGTTGGTCTAAAGCAGGAGTCTGGAGAACTTATATGTTCTCATAATTAACTGATATATTCTTACTTTTGTGGTAACATTATTATTTTTATACCGTGAAGTTTTACTGTTTGAGTTGTACTGTGGATTTACCTGGGTGTCTGTGGATTTACCTGTGTGTCTGTGGGCTGGACTGGGAATTGGATAATCTTTAAATATTGCTTCAGAAACTGGGTAGCGTTACCAAAGATTGGCCCATCTATCAGCTTTTGGGTAAGAAGTCATCTGTGAATTGATGCTGTCCGTGTTGTCAGGTTCAGTCTGCTCTGTATATCTGCTAGGACAGTTAATGAAATGGAAGATGATGTTAAAGAGAAGGATAAAATGAAATGAAATATGATGTTAAAGGGAAGGATAAAGAATAAAGTTTCTCTTTCTCTCTCAGAACATTACTGCTGTCATTTGGGTTGGTAGTATCTGGAGGGATTTATTCAAGGCATTTTCCACCCCACCTTCTTTTCCTATGGCAAGGAAGAAATTTAAAAATGGACTAGAGAATTTTCATCTGAAATAAATGAAAATATTAAAGAAGTTTTAGATCATTGTTATAACTCGAATAATGTGTTTTCACCACGTAACTGGGTTGCTGCTGCTGCTGCTAAGTTGCTTCAGTTGTGTCCGACTCTATGCTACCCCATAGACGGCAGCCCACCAAGCTCCCCCGTCCCTGGGATTCTTCAGGCAAGAACACTGGAGTGGGTTGCCATTTCCTTCTCCAATGCATGAAAGTGAAAAGCGAAAGTGAAGTCGCTCAGTCCTGCCCGACTCTTCGCGACCCCATGGACTGTAGCCTACCAGGCTCCTCCATCCATGGGATTTTCCAGGCAAGAGTACTGGAGTGGGTGCCATTGCCTTCTCCTGTAACTGGGTTAGCTCTTATCAAAATAGTCTCAAGGATAAGTTCATTAAATTTTGTTGTGTCATTTATTTCTACAAGTTAGTAGGTCGTCAACTCAAGTGGAATTTTTTTTTGTTATTCAAGTTTTTATTACATTATTTGTTATTTAAATAATTTCATCTTTGTAGCAATTTTCTTCTTGCAACCAAAATAAAATGTTATATGATTTTATGAATAAGCCACTGGGCAGAGCAAAAACCATGGTTCAGACTTAATCCTAATTTGTGTTCTATTTTAGATCTATATTTTATGTAAAAGGTACTTCATATGGCAAAAAAAAAATTAGTTTTAATAGTGTAATAAATTGACTCAGAATTACTCTCAGTGGATATGGATTGAACACTGAACACTGGTTCATTATGGAGGGAATTAGTTGTGGAGAGTTCAGAGATGCATAAAGAATGGACTCATGTCAGGGAACTTACACTGAAGTTGAGAAGATAATTTTATATAAAAATAATTACCTAGAATTCTTGGAGTTGAAGACCTATTCAAACCTTGGAAGTTAGTTGAAGCAAAAATCCTAGTAGCTTGGTGATTTGCCTGACAAGTTTGTCCGTGGGTCTGGGACAAGGTTAGCTGCATCTCCTGTGCCAGAGGTAGCATGGTTTCATGTCTGGGATTCTGAACAAAGTATAAGTACTGTTCTATTTGCTGTTAGGGTTAAATCATGCAGTTGGAGAACCAGGAAATCAGGGAGAGATGGCAGGACTTCGGTACGGGATAGAAGGAGCAACAGATGGATAGCCAGAGTCAGATGTCAGGACACGACATTAAGATCTACTCATGCCTCAAGTGGGCATAAGGGTCAACCAACTATTCAAGGACTGATTAAGAGCAGACAGGAAGGAAAGAGGCAATGTCTGACTTAGCCAGCTTCCTTTAGAATTTGCTCTGTTACCGATGGACTTATTTTAAGCATTGTATGAATAGGTTTTCGAGATAAAGTCCACTTTTAAATTATTCAATCTAGATTTTTCTCCCATTTCTCCTGCTTCATGATTTGTCTTTTTGTTCTTAAGTCACACCTTTTTCTTGTCCTCAGGAGTGTAATTCTTCTTGGCCACTACTTTGGCTCCAGCAGATCATAACTCTAGCTCTTCTTTCTTGGCAGTGATGGTCCTCCCTGAATCCACAGGGATCCAGGGCCCACCCTGGCTGATGTTGTTTTCATCTGGCTCCCATTGACCTTGCTTACAAACCTAGGATAGCTGGGACACTCTGCCTTCCAAAGCTTTGCTTTGGAAAAGCTCGTCTTGACCCTGTGGTAGTAGCATGGCCTGTGTAGTGCTCATGATGGAAACCACTGGAGGCTGACTGTGGTACACTGCCCCAGCCAGCTGAGAAGCTAAAAATGGAATGCATCCATGGGCCGTTTCTTTTTAACACTTACAACTCAGACACTTTGCACTTGTACTCCCAGCATCCTCTGCTTCGAGGCTTGATAGGTGCTGCTTTGGTCAGCTTCTTAAGAGAAATATCTGTGGAAGGAAGTGGTCCATCTTCTTTACCCATTCATAGCAACATACTCTTCATAACTGATGTCCTGCTGTCTTCATAACCTTATCTGTCCAAATATAAGACACACTTTTATCTCCTAGTCATTCCTCAGTAAAGAAGGAATTACCTTTATTTGAGCTTTTGGGTTTCTCTCTGATTATCAGGCATTATTTTGAATACAAAACACAAATATTGTTTGGGGAAGACATATTAGCCTTAGGTCATCAGGCACTCTATATATCAGATCTAGTCCCTTAAATCTATTTCTCACTTTCACCATATTAAGGGACTTGATTTAGGTCATACCTGAATGGTCTAGTGGTTTTCCCTACTTTCTTCAATTTCACCCACTCCAGTGTTCTTGCCTGGAGAATCCCAGGGATGGAGCCTGGTGGGCTGCCGTCTATGGGGTCGCACAGAGTCAGACACAACTGAAGCGACTTAGCAGCAGCAGCAGCAGCAGCAGCCCCTAGATGAAAAGGACATCTTTTTTGGGTGTTAGTTCTAAAAGGTCTTGTAGGTCTTCATAGAACCATTCAACTTCAGCTTCTTCAGCGTTACTGGTTGGGGCATAGACTTGGATTACTGTGATATTGAATAGTTTGCCTTGGAAACGAACAGAGATCATTCTGTCGTTTTTAAGATTGCATCCAAGTACTGCATTTTGAACTCTTTTGTTGACCATGATGGCTACTCCATTTCTTCTGAGGGATTCCTGCCTGCAGTAGTAGATATAACGGTCATCTGAGAATGGGAAAGACTAGAGATCGCTTCAAGAAAATTAGAGATACCAAGGGAACATTTTATGCAAAGATGGGCTCAATAAAGGACAGAAATGGTATGGACCTAACAGAAGCAGAAGATATTAAGAGGAGGTGGCAAGAATACACAGAAGAACTGTACAAAAAAGATCTTCACGACCCAGATAATCACGATGATGTGATCACTCACCTAGAGCCAGATATCCTGGAATGTGAAGTCAAGTGGGCCTTAGAAAGCATCACTACGATCAAAGCTAGAGGAGGTGATGGAATTCCAGTTGAGCTATTTCAAATCCTGAAAGATGATGCTGTGAAAGTGCTGCACTCAATATGCCAGCAAATTTGGAAAAGTCAGCAGTGGCCACAGGACTGGAAAAGGTCAGTTTTCATTCCAATCCCAAAGAAAGGCAATGCCAAACAATGCTCAAACTACCACACAGTTGCACTCATCTCACATGCTAGTAAAGTAATGCTCAAAATTCTCCAAGCCAGGCTTCAGTAGTACGTGAACCGTGAACTTCCTGATGTTCAAGCTGGTTTTAGAAAAGGCAGAGGAACCAGAGACCAAATTGCCAACATCCTCTGGATCATGGAAAAAGCAAGAGAGTTCCAGAAAAACATCCATGTCTGCTTTATTGACTATGTCAAAGCCTTTGACTGTGTGGATCACAATAAACTGTGGGAAATTCTGAAAGAGATGGGAATACCAGACCACCTGACCTGCCTCTTGATAAATTGGTATGCAGGTCAGGAAGCAACAGTTAGAACTGGACATGGAACAACAGACTGGTTCCAAACAGGAAAAGGAGTTTGTCAAGGCTGTATATTGTCACCCTGCTTATTTAACTTCTATGCAGAGTACATCATGAGAAACGCTGGACTGGAAGAAGCACAAGCTGGAATCAAGATCGCTGGGAGAAATCTCAATAACCTCAGATATGCAGATGACACCACCCTTATGGCAGAAAGGAAGAGGAACTAAAAAGCCTCTTGAGAAAGTGAAAGAGGAGAGTGAAAAAGTTGGCTTAAAGCTCAACATTCAGAAAACGAAGATCATGGCATCCGGTCCCATCACTTCATGGAAAATAGATGGGGAAGCAGTGAAAACAGTTTCAGACTTTATTTTTTGGGGCTCCAAAATCACTACAGATGGTGAGTGCAGCCATGAAATTAAAAGACGCTTACTCCTCAGAAGAAAAGCTATGACCAACCTAGATAGCATATTGTAAAGCAGAGACATTACTTTGCCAACAAAGGTTCGTCTAGTCAAGGCTATGGTTTTTCCTGTGGTCATGTATGGATGTGAGAGTTGGACTGTGAAGAAGGCTGAGCACTGAAGAATTGATGCTTTTAAACCGTGGTATTGGAGAAGACTCTTGAGAGTCCCTAGGACTGCAAGGAGATCCAACCAGTCCATTCTGAAGGAGATCAGCCCTGGGATTTCTTTGGAAGGAATGATGCTAAAGCTGAAACTCCAGTACTTTGGCCACCTCATGCGAAGAGTTGAGTCATTGGAAAAGGCTCTGATGCTGGGAGGGATTGGGGGCAGGAGAAGAAGGGGACGACAGAGGATGAGATGGCTGGATGGCATCACTGACTCGATGGACATGAGTCTGGGTGAACTCCGGGATTTGGTGATGGACAGGGAGGCCTGGCGTGCTGCAATTCATTGGGTCACAAAGAGTCGGACACTACTGAGCGACTGAACCAAACTGAACCCCAGTTGGTGCTAGCTGAAATGTTTTCCTTGAATAAGGTTGACAAAAAAGATAAATAGTAAGATGAGGACAAAAAATAAAAGTAATTTAGCAGAGATCTAGTAATTATTTCTGATGGCATACCCTTCAAGTGTTGGTTGTCTTAATAACAGAGAAAGAGCAATTTAAAAAAGCAATACCATAAGATGTGCTGTTTTAGCAAATACAAATGCATATTTATAAGACAGGAAAAAACAGCTGTTCTAATGTTATCTGAAGGACTTTGGACAAAGCTTAGTGACTGATTTGATTCCAAAAGTCCTGTATCTCAAACACTTTAGAGGAAATTAAAAGTTACATGTAACTGTGTAAAAGAGACATCTTGCACAGAGCTTCTGTTGGCAGACTGAGGTCTGAACTGTTGCTCCTAATCTGTACCACATCCCATCCTTCTCAATTGCCCTGAACACTGGATTTTTTTTTTTTTTTAATCTCCTATTATGCTGTTTATGTGCCCCTTCAGATACGATGCACCTATTTGACTCCCTAACTGCATTGCTGGGTTCTCTGCTGCAGCACTGCCTCTTTATCCATAGGGCATCTCTGAACCACCTTGGTAACTCCACTTCTAGACTGACTCAGTCTGTCCCACTGGGATCTTTTAAGTCTAGAGCCTGAGAGGCAGCTGAGAAGGTTTTTACCAGAGGTGGAGTTACCTTGAAGGTAATGAAGCTTAAATTCTGGATTCCACACAGTCTTGGGTTATAGAATGTTCTCAGTGGACAGCGAAAGCCGGTTGCAGTCAGGGACAATTTCTGTGTAAGCATTTCTGGTGTTCAGGAGGTCTTGGAGAAAGGAACTCTAAGGTGCTAGCATGTTATGATGATTTCTTTTACATTCTAAATAAATATTCACTTTTGTATCTAGTTTTGCATTCCTGACTTTGCATTCTTATTCTTAGAGAAGACCACCGAAGTTGTATGTGCTCCATGACACAAAGTCCGGGTGTTCTGCTGTGCTGTGTGCTCTGTTACTAAGTCATGTCTGACTCTTTGATACCCCATGGACTATAGCCCACCAGGCTCCTCTGTCAATGAGATTTTTCAGGCAAAAATACTGGAGTGGGTTGCCATCCCCTTCTCCAGGGGATCTTCCCGACCCAGGGATTAAATCTGCGTCTCCTGCATCGTCAGGCAGATTCTTTACCATAAAGTCTCCTGGGAAGCCAGGATCTGCTGCTGGGTTTTACTAAATTAGATGCCTGGGTGTTTTGCTAGTACTTATTTCCCTGCATTTAGTAATGAATAATTTATGTGAGTAAATCCACACTGAATAGAATATAAAGAATCCCCAAATCATTCTAAAATCGATGCTTTGGTAGTTCTTTTACAAGAGAACTGGAACTTTCTGGCAGACAGTATATTTTAATATATTAATATTGTATTCCTTGAGAGCTTCCCTGGTGGCTCAGTTGGTAAAGAATCTGTCTGCACTGCAGGAGACCTGTGTTCGATCCCTGGGTTAGGAAGATCCCCTGGAGAAGGAAATGGCAACCCACTCCAGTATTCTTGTCTGGGAAATCCCGACAGAGTAGACTGGTGAGCCCCAGTCCATGGGGTTGCAAAGAGTTGGATATTACTGAACAACTAACATTTAATTTCAATATTATAATAATTTGTTAATTGGGGTCACAAAAAGTCAGACATGACTTAGTGACTGAACAACAATAATGTGTTATGTTAATTTTATATTATTATATATTCATCAATAGCCATATATTGATATATTAGTGAATGCCATAAAACTAGAAATCAGATACTGAGTTCAGTTCAAGTCTACAAGCCTTGGTGAAATGCCTACTATGTGTGATGAAGGTTCTGGGCCAGGTTTTTTATTTTTCCCATAGAGTTTGAATTCAGTTTAAGAGTCATTTGAAATTCATTGCCTTAACAGTGTAGTATTTTTAGTTCCTTGGAAATATAATAGGAATTCTCTTTAAAGATGTAAGAAATTGGAGCCAATGTGATAAATATGATTAAATGCCAAGGAACAACAATTATAAATTGTTGGCGCTAGTCATTTGATGTCCTCTGAAACAAAGAGGCTTGTCAGTTTGCCAGTACTAGGAGTTTCAGTGTAGAGGGTGTAAAATGAAAAGTATCCTTATATTCTTGTAAATAGTTTCATAGATGATGGCCATGGGTAACTTAGGGATAACTGTTTTCAAACCAAGAAACCCCATATTGAAAGTGAACTACTTCATGTTCATCATTTCATCATTCTCTTAAAGTGTGTCATGTAATCAGTATCAAATACTTGTGATTGAGAAATATCATAGAATTCCTAAAACACATGTCAGTATATAATGTCAGATATTGATAAATGTTTTCAGGAAAAACACATTCAGAGAAGGAAAGAGACTGATGGTTGGAGGAGTGCTGTTTTAGAAAGGCTGTGCTGCCTTCCTAGCTATTCCATGAATGTACCAAGCGTATCCCCATCTCAGGGTCTTTCCACTTGCCATTGCTTCTGCCTAGAATGCTTTCTAAGAATTGCATGCTATTTTTCTCACTTCAGACTCTGACCACCCTGTCGAAGGTAGTCCCTTACACCACATTCTATTCCTTTTCTCTCTTCTTCATGTGTTCCTCACTATCTGACCCTGGGAACTAAAGAGACTCAAAGAACTCCTTTGATAAATTCTTAGCTGTCTGAACTCTTACTGCCCGCTCTCTGAAACTCAGAAATTGAAGACTTTTAAAATGTTTCTTGCTGTTTGATCTGGATATATCCAAATCAGGAACCAAGTAATTCTGCATAGAAAGGGATGCTTGTTTTCTTTGTAGTACTTTTTACTCTTTGTCTTTCTGTTTATCTACCTGTCTCCCTCACTAAAACTATAGTTGCTTAGTGGCTGGGACTTTGTTTTTTTCATTGCTGTCTATTCACCACCTGGAACAGTGCCTGGAATCATTTCTTTTCTCAGTAAATATATGTTGAAAAAATGTGTTAAAACATAAATGAATCCATCAGACCCAATATCATATTTTAAGAATATCTGACTTTGTGGAAAAGGCTTATTTCACATTATTAAGTTTTAAGAAGCAGGATACACAGTATAATTTCCATTTCCTTTTTAAAAAATGTTAAGTATTTGCATGTGTGTATTTATTCATCCATTCCTTGAAAGAAAACTTGAGCGTCTCCTATGTGTCCATTCTATGTTAGATATTCTAAGTCATCTACAGTTTCATGAGAAGATAGATACTGAAAAGATAGTAAACGAATGCCATCTTTCCTCTTGCACTGCTCTTCAGCTATGTTGATCTTTCAATTCTCTCACTAACCTTTTTTGCACAGGTTATATCATTTTGTGTTGAATATTTCTCTCCCTCTGTACTGTAAATTCTGTGAGACTAGGGACCATGATACTATTCAATTATTAATTACCTTGCTCAATGCCTGATATAGAGTAGATACTCAGTAAATATTGTTGGTTGAATGAATGAACAAATGATTAGAAGAATTGTTCCTACATAATAGGAACAGCATATCTAATCTTTAATGAAATTTATGGGAAGTGATTTTCAAGCTGCAGCCTCAAGAATGAGGAGGAATTAGCAAGTAAAGAAGACCAGGTAGAAGTTCTAAAGCTTAAGCTCAGCCTTTATTCTAAAAGCAATGGAGGAGTTTTAAACAAACAAACAAAAAAACACTGCACTATCAAATCATTTTTGTCTGTGGTATTAAGAATAGACTGTATGGGCAATGCTGATACAAGGAAATTGGTTGGGAGATTTTGGTGATAAATGACTGTGGTTCATGTTGGGTTCTTGGCCATGCAGAAGGAGAAGTGAATACATTTCATAGATTTTTTAGAAAGTTTAATATAAATGGTGAGGGAAAGGGAACAAGTTAAGTATGATCCCAAGTCTTTGTATTAGACAACTGAGAGGACCTTACAGCCATTTGCTGAAACTGGGGATTCATAAGGAAGAACCATTTAAGGAGAAAAGAGCTTGAAGTACCCTTGGTGGTGGTGGTGGTTTAGTCGCTAAGTTGTGTCTGACTCTTGGGACCCCCATGGACTGTTGCCTGCCATGCTCCTCTGTCCATGGGATTTCCCAGGCAAGAATACTGGATTGCGTTGCCATTTCCTTCTCCAGGGGACCTTTCTGAGCCAAGGATCGAACCCAGGTCTCCTGAATTGCAGACAGATTCTTTAAAAACCAACTGAACCACTAGGAAAGCCCCAAAGTATCCTTGATACCTATTTAATTGAGGCTGAACATTTTTCTAGGTATAGATACTTAGAAAAGTGACTGAAAAGAAATAATCAAATGCTAATAGTTTGGAAATCTAGTTATATTTATAAAATTTTCTTATCAAGTTTCAGTTTTCATTATTAGTGTGTTATATGAAGAAAAAATAATAAACATTAAAAATTTTAGTAGGATCTGATACAGGAAACAAAGTGCTCTTTCTACCCCCTTCTGGGGTGCTCTTTCTACCCTCTTCTGATGTCTATGTCAGAAGCTTTCTCTATCTCCTTTATACTTTAACAAAACTTTATTACACAAAAGCTCCGAGCTATCAAGCCTCATCTCTGGCCCCGGATTGAATTCTTCTCCTCCGGAGGCCAAGAATCCCGGCGTCTTTGAGTGATTCAGCAACAACCTTTCATCTTGGGGGCTCGTCCAGGATTCTTCAGGACATGATACTGGGGCAACTTACTCCGTGCTTCTTGAAGCCCCTGGCCACTTTCTTCCTGATCCACTTCCGTAATGGGACTGTCTGGACGAGCCAAAAGATGGGCCTGATAATCTATGTGAGCCTACTTCTGCTGACTCCAAAAATCCTGAGTCTGCTGTTTGATCCTCAAGACAATTCCTTCCTATCCTGGGTTCACTCCTACGCAGCATTTCACAATCAGTCTAACTGCTGGGTCTGTGGGGTGCTCCCCTCTTCATCAGTGGAAGGCTTCCTGTGGTGGACATCTCCACTTCAAGGAAAAGACTTTCTCCAAGTCTGCAAACACCTTCAACAACAATCGCATGTGATGCCTCTTCTTAAACTGATGACATCTAACAACCTTAAGATGGACTGACGTATCTATGGACATAATGTGACTTTTCATTTTGATTTTAACTTGGTTTAATGACTGTTTTGCCTTATGTCTGTAACTGTATAATGGGGTTTTCTAACCGTCTAAAAGCTTTTAATTTACAAATGGTTGTCCAAGCTCCTACGAGTGCCATAGGCTCCTCCAACTATTACTTGGGGCCGCTGCATCAGAGACCCTCAATATGAGGGTTAGGAGAATATGTTGCCTCAACAATTTAGGGACCACACCCCTAAGCAGCAGGAAGTAGTTATGGAATGAAAATGACACCCCTTTCCCTTGGCAACACAATTCTCCTAAAAGAAAAGGGGGGAATGAAAGAGTCATTTCCTAGGCAGGTTGATAAGAAGTCTAGGGGTCCCCAAGGAGAGAGGGGTCTGAAATTCTTGAGGCAGGAGAAAGGACAAACTTTTTTTCCCTCTACATTCCTTAGGATTATGTATCCTGCCTGAGGACAATCTCTGGATTAAACCTTCTGGCTAATCCTGTTATCTTAAAATGTAAATTATGGGAGTAGGTCTGGTGAGGTCTTTACAACCTCCAGACATTCTTTGAATTCACTGGAGAGTATATAACTCCATTGCTAACACTAGCAAGTGGGTGCTCTTTCTACCCACTTCTGATGCCTATGTCAGAAGCTTTGTCTATCTCCTTTATACTTTAATAAAACTTTATTACACACACACACACAAAAAAAAAAACTTGAAGGACAAAAAGCTAAGACCTCCTTAGGTAAAATTAGGGCTGTTCTCAGTGAAAATAGATTATTGGTCCCGAAGTCCATTGTGCAATGATATCATCATTATGGTATTGTGTGTGTTTTGTGGGATCATCTGAAAACTTAACCTTATTGGTCAGAGAAGCTCTGCTAGAAGCAAAGATGGTTTCTTATACGTCCATATCAGCCCTTAGCATAGTCCCTGGCACTTAGTAATCTTATTTTAGATTTGTTATTATTTCATTATTCTAGAAAGTGAAAGCTATCTATTATTTTAGATTTGTCATGAATTCATTTTTTTGTTTACATCACTATTCACCACATTTGTTTTTATAGTGATATTATTTGTGTCATCTTGGCTTTTAGGTAGATTGGGGTCAACTGGATTATCTGGTTGTTGACATGCCACCAGGAACTGGAGACGTGCAGTTATCAGTCTCACAGAATATTCCCATTTCAGGTAACTCTTACAGTTAAATGGAATTTGTGCTATCCTTGATGTTTTGTTATTGTCATACAGTAAAACAAACTCTATGACAGGCAAACATTTTTGTGTCTTAAAAACATTATCATTTATAAATTTACCTTTAGAAATCAGATTCATGAACAAAAGTTGCAAAGAACTGCCAAACAAAAATATAAAGAAAGACACTTTGAAAAGGTAGTTATGTTAGTCTGTGTTTTAGAAAAGAAGTAATGCTTAAGTATTATTTAGTTAAAACCTGGCTTTTTGGTTCACAGTTGTTCAGCACTTACAGCATAGTGCCTGATATGTGGCAGGCACTCAGTAATATTTATTGAATGAATATTGAGTAAGAATAAATACTGGGAAAATTTGGCTTTTTAATAAATACAACTATGGGAAAATTTTATATCCTGCCAATTAGTTAATGTTAAAGTTGAGAGCAATAAACATGTTTGTTTACATCAAATACAAAATATATAACACTTCAGTATGGTAGTGGATATCTTTTTATGCAATGGAATTTAAATATTAGTATTAGCTTTTATATTGAACCTGTTTCTAAGGATTTTCCTGGATTCCAATGCAAAAATAGTTGTAAATCTCTCTGTAAATCTCTCTTATATACATATAAGACTTTGAGGAAAATAATGGAATTTTAAAATGTCTTTTCAGATCTGTTATTTGTTGGTAATAAATAACCAGGAGCTATCATGGACAGTCACCAAAAAGTTTAGAAACTAGGTATTTGATAATATATATACATTCTTCCTGTGGTCATGTATGGATGTGAGAGTTGGACTGTGAAGAAGGCCAAGCGCCAAAGAATTGATGTTTCTGAACTGTGGTGTTGGAGAAGACTCTTGAGAGTCCCTTGGACTGCAAGGAGATCCAACCAGTCCATTCTGAAGGAGATCAGCCCTGGGATTTCTTTGGAAGGAATGATGCTGAAGCTGAAACTCCAGTACTTTGGCCACCTCATGCGAAGAGTTCACTCATTGGAAAAGACTCTGATGCTGGGAGTGATTGGGGGCAAGAGGAGAAGGGGACGACAGAGGATGAGATGGCTGGATGGCATCACTGACTCGATGGACGTGAGTCTGGGTGAACTCCGGGAGTTGGTAATGGACCGGGAGGCCTGGCGTGCTGAGATTCATGGGGTCGCAAAGAGTCAGACACGACTGAGCGACTGATCTGATCTGATCTGATCTGATATATTCTTTGAAAATATCATTATGATATTACTAATAATTATGACTGCTTTTGATATTTTAATTAGATTTATAACCTTTCTGGAGCCTGAGGCTTTTACTTTGTTGGGGCAAATTATAATGCATGAGATGGGAGTAAAGTGCAGTAAAACAGGAAAGTAATTTGTCCTTTCTGTAGTCAGAGTTCTAAATAGTCTGTATTTTTTTCTTTTTAAAGTAGTTTTGGGACTTTTATTTTTTAAATACCAAGAGTAATCGCTAAATGTTTATTGAATAAGTTGTACTCCTTGAACTTTGAAATGCCTGTTGCAAGATTCCAAAACTCTTATTTATGTGGATAATATTGATAAAGTTGAGCTAAATTATTATTTATTCCCTGAGTTGTGAATTGGTACCTTGAAAAAGTTTAATTTACTTCACACAGATAAACGGATGTCCCTAAGCAATTTTCCTTTGTTTATTCAGATAATAGCCCCTCTATCTGGATAGGATTTATGATTATATCATCCTGTTTAATTTGTGCTTATACTCTAAAACAAATAATGTGTAGATTGAGGTTAAGATTTACTTCTCCTTTGAGGATTTCTTTATAATATCCTAAAATTTAACTAGTATCTCTATTTCTTACCTTTGATGAAGAGTCTACCCTGTAATAGGTAATTAATGTTCAGTTCAGTTCAGTCACTCAGTCGTTTCCGACTCTTTGCGACCCCATGAATCACAGCACGCCAGGCCTCCCTGTCCATCACCAACTCCCAGAGTTCACTCAGACTCAATGTCCATCGAGTCAGTGATACCATCCAGCCATCTCATCCTCTGTCGTCCCCTTCTCCTCTGCCCCCAATCCCTCCCAGCATCAGAGTCTTTTCCAATGAGTCAACTCTTCGCATGAGGTGGTCAAAGTACTAGAGTTTCAGCTTCAGCATCATTCCTTCCAAAGAAATCCCAGGGCTGATCTCCTTCAGAATGGACTGGTTGGATCTCCTTGCAGTCCAAGGGACTCTTAAGAGTCTTATCCCACACCACAGTTCAAAAGCATCAATTCTTCGGTGCTCAGCCTTCTTCACAGTCCAACTCTCACATCCATACATGACCACTGGAAAAACCATAGCCTTGACTAGACGGACCTTTGTTGGCAAAGTAATGTCTCTGCTTTTCAGTATGTTAGATGAGAATAAAAAGCAATGTTTTTAGAATTTTGGTCAAATGTGCATGACGGTTCAGTAGCATTGTGTACATTCACATTGTGCAGCCATCACCACCATCCATCTCCAGAGCTTTCTCATCTTCCCAAACTGCAGCTCTTTACCCATTAAACAATAACTCTGAATTCCCTCCTACCCCAGCCCCTGGTAAGCACCATTCAGAAACAGTATTTTTTACAATAAGATGAGAGAATGATTCTAGAATGAGGAAAACATATTTATAAGATTGCATTAAACATAAACCTAACATTGATTTTATGATTTAATAATAAACTTTAATTATTTTTTAAAATGAAGAAACAGTGTTTCTTTCTTAATTTTGTTGTCATTCTTAAAATCTGCCTTTGGGAAAAACTCATCAACTCAGTTTGTGCTGTACTCCATAGTAGGTAGCTGCTGCTGCTGTTGCTACTGCTTCTTCTTCTTCAAGTTTTTGTTTTCATTTATCTTTTGTCCCTTTTTATTTTTTATTGAAGTATAGTTGAGGTTGCAAAGCAACAAATACTATCCATATGAAGGTTGGTACTTAGCACTGTACAGAATCCATGGATGGTTAAATCAAGTCTTTCCCATAGACAAGTGTTCCAAACCTTTTTTTGATTCTTGGACCTTTTTTTGATAATTTGATGTATAAATGGAAATGTATTTATACCTATAGAAACACAATTTTTATGTATAATTTCAGAAGGTTCACTGTCCTCAGGTTAAAAGTCCCAT
Source organism: Bos grunniens (assembly GCF_055505025.1). Classification (NCBI taxonomy): domain Eukaryota; kingdom Metazoa; phylum Chordata; class Mammalia; order Artiodactyla; family Bovidae; genus Bos; species Bos grunniens. Next base: position 28,341,172 of record NC_141185.1, on the reverse strand, counting down.
CTGAATCCTTGTACACCGTTGATGGGAATGTAAATTGGTACAGCCACTGGGGAAGACGGTAGGGAGGTTTCTCAAAAAACTGAAAATAGAACTACCATATAACTCAGCAGTTCCACTCCTGGATACATATCTGAAAGAAATGGAAACACTAATTCAAAGAGACAAACACACCCCAGTGTTCATAGCAACATTATTTCCAATTGCCAAGATATGGAAGCAACCTAAATGCTATCAATAGATGAATGGGTAAAGAAGATGTGGTGAGTATGTATATATATCTATGTACACATATGTGTGCACACATACACACAATGGAATACTACTCAGCTGTAAAAAACAACAACAAAAAAAAACAATGAAAACTTGCCATTTCCAACAACATGGATGGGCTTGGAGAGTATTGTGCTAAGTGAAAGAAGTCAGACAGAGAAAGACAAATACTGTACAATATCAGTTTTATGTGGAATCCCAAAAATACAACAAACTAGTGTATATAACAAAAAAGAAACAGACTTACAGATATAGAGAACAAACTAGTAGTTACTAGTTGAGGGAGGGAAGTGGAGAGAGGCAGCATAAGGGTAGGGAATAAGATATACAAAACATTATGTATAATATAAGCTACAAGGATATTATATTTTATAATACCTATAAATGGAACATAAAGTTTAAAAATTGTGACTCACTGTATTACACACCTGTATATATTATTGTATATCACTTATACTTGAAAACTAGAAGTCCCAGTCTTAGGAGATAGAGCAAAGAGAAGGGCAAGGAGAGGGAGTGGCGGGTAAGAAAAGAAACATGGATAGCTATAATATGGAGTACGAAGAAGTAATCTGAGAGATATAAACCCCATGGTATGGAGGAATGGCAGCCCACTCCAGTACTCTTGCCTGCAGAATCCCATGGACAAAGGACCCTGGTAGGCTACAATCCATGGGGTCGCAAAGCGTCGGACACAACTGAGTGAATCACACACACACACACACACACACACACACACACACACGGAGGATCAAAGGAAGAAGAGATTATAGGTTTGAAGGGATTTGTAGAACACTTCATGGAGATGAGGTTTAAAGAATAAACAGTGCATTGGGGAGCATTTTAAGATCGTGCCATACCTAGTTTGTCTTGTCTTGTCTCAGGAAAGAGATCTGAAAATGAAAATTCTAGTGTTCCATAATTCTGTTATGGAAAATTAATGTATATTTCACTTCCCGATTCTGATCCATTAAAAAAACAATCGGACCAGGTAGTAAAGATGCTTTCAAAAATACAGAAACTTAGCTATATCTGGACTATAACACTAAAATTTTCGTTTATCAGTATTTTCTAAATTTTCTTTAACAAATGTGCATATTTTTATAATTTAAAAAAAGTAGGTCAAAAGCACTCATTCTTTTTTCTTTTTTTTAGAATTGAAGTATAGATGGTTTACAATGTTGTATTAGTTTCTGCTGTACAGCAGAGTGATTCACTTATACACATACATATGTTCTTTTTCATATTCTTTTCTGTTGTGGTTTACCACAGAATATTGAATGTAGTTTTCCTGTGCTGTACAGTAGGATCTTGTTGATCTACATATAGTCGTTTGCATCTGCTAACCCCAAACTCCCCTACTCCATCCCTTCCACATCCCTCTTTCCCCTTGGCAACCACCAGCTATTCTCTATGTCTGTGAGTCTGTTTTTCTTTTGTAAATATGTTTGTTTGTGTTGTGTTTTAGACTCCACATATGGGTGATATCGTATGGTATTTCTCTTTCTTTTTCTGATTTACTTTGCTTAGTATGATAATCTCTAGGTCCATCCATGTAGCTTCAAATGGCATTATTTCATTCTTTTTTATGGCTGAGTAATATTCATATATATATATATATATACACATGTTAAGTTGCTTCAGTCACGTCTGACTGACTGTGACCTCATGGACTGTAGCCTCCCAGGCTTCTCTGACCATGGGATTTTCAAGACAAGAATACTGGAGTGGATTGCCATTTCTTCCACCAGGGAATCTTTCAGACTCAGGGATTGACCCACCTCTTCTGTGTCTCCTACACTGGTAGGCAGATTCTCTACCACTGAGCCACCCAGGAACCCCTATATGTGTGTGTGTGTGTGTGTGTGTGTGTGTGTATGTATGTGTATGTAGGAGAAAGAAATGACAACCCACTCCAGTATTCTTGCTGGAAAAATATCATGGACAGAGGAGCCTGGCATGCATGACTAAAACCACTGAGTGTATATATCTGTGTGTGTGTGTACAGCCAGCACAGCAGGTAGGGATCGAAAGTGGTTGACGCAGTTTGGGAAAAAGAAACTAGAGACAGAGTTAAGTCGCCAGTCCAGGTTTGATGCACGATACTGGATGCTTGGGGCTGGTGCACTGGGACGACCCAGAGGGATGGTATGGGGAGGGAGGAGGGAGGAGGGTTGAGGATGGGGAACACATGTATACCTGTGGTGGATTCATTTTGATATTTGGCAAAACCAATACAATATTGTAAAGTTTAAAAATAAAATAAAATTTAAAAAAAAGAGAGACAGAGTTAAAGGTTTAAAGATGGGACCGGTGGACTCAAGACCTCTTAGATCAAGAGCCCTGTTCCTTGGAGCCACATCACTTTTATTTAGTGTCTTGGCAAGCAGAAAGTATCTGTTGTGTTGCAATGAAGTCAGCCTCCTGTGTTCCCAGTCACGTCTCCCATTTTATTGATTACTTTAAACTATCTTTGTTATTTTTTGTACAAGGGGTATCACCTAGCTGGAGGTCATAGACCCGCATATGCCTTGGGAAAACATCTTAGTGTGTGCACAAGCAGCATTCTGGACTTGCTCTGACCCAGTGTTCCAAGGTCCACACTGTGTTTTTCCTTAGCTTAGCAGGGCATGACAACCCCAACTGATCAACCCAATGTACTTTTATTTGGGTTATGCTGTATTGCTGTATTTTGCTTTTATTCTTTTCCCATGGTGATTTTCTCATGGCTTAGCCAGAGCAACAGGTGGCTGACTATTAACTCCTGCATATATATATAATATATAATATATATATCTCACATCTTCTTAATCCGTTCATCTGTTGATGGACATTTAGGCTGTTTCCACGTCTTGACTATTGTAAATAGTGCTGTTGTGAACATAGCACATATATCTTTGAACTATAGTTTCTTCTGGATATAGGCCTGAGTAGGATTGCTGGATCATATGGCAACTTTATTTTTAGCTTTTTGAGAAACCTCCATACTGGTTTTAATAGTGGCTTCACCAACGCACGTTCCCACCAATGGTGTAAGAGGGTGCCCTTTTTTCTCCACATCCTCTCCAGCATTTGTTATTGGTAGATTTTTCAATAATGGACATTCTGACTGGTGTGAGGTGGTATCTCATTGTAATTTTGATTTGCATTTCTCTAATAATTAGCAGTTTGAGCATCTTTTCCATGGCCCTGTTGGCCATCTGTTTGTTTTCTTTGGAAAAATGTCTATTTAGGTCTTCTGCCCATTTTTAAATAGGGTTATTTGGTTTTTTGTTGTTGAGTTGTATAAGCTGTTTATACATTTTGACAGTTAAGCTCTTGTCAGTTGTATCAGTTGCAAATATTTTCTCCCAATCCATAGATTGTCTTTTCATTTTGTTTATGGTTTCCTTTTCTGAGAAAACACTCATTCTTTAAAGACAATACATTTCTGTGTAAACAGATACCATGATGATTGGCTGTTATTAACAAACTGCCACTTAATGACAGTTTTCCATGTGTTAGTTTTTTATTTGAGGATCACAGGTGTTATATTATGTCTATTTTCTTAAATTTTTGAAGGGCTAAGTAACTTTCTCAAGACCACACAGTTACAATGAGTCATAGCAGAGGTTTTATTAGTTCTGATTGAGTTTAAAGCTTATACTGTCAAGCTCTACATCATGCTGCCCTAGTAGAAAACCCAGCAATATTTGACTGATGGATTTACTAAGTTTAGTTCTAGTCCATTCAACCCATTTAGGCTGTAAATATTCTAATCTAAGTTATCTCTAATAAAAATAAACTTGTCTGTGAATATGTCTAAACCCATGCACCCTATGTGGTGAGTATCCAACCAGTGGTCTAGATTGGTTTCTCCTGCATTCAAGGCTTTTGCTTATTTGTTTCTGACTCCTGAAAGATTGCTTTGGGCCTCTTTATACATCCTAGGGAAGACCTGAAGGCAGTCTAGAAGCAGTCTCCTTTGGGCTTTAGGAAAGTAGTATTAGTCGCTCAGTTATGTCCAACCCTTTGCAACCCCATAAACTGCAGCCTGCCAAGCTCCTCTGTTCATGGGATTTCCTAGGCAAGCAAAATGGAGTGGGTAGCCATTTCCTTCTCTAGGGGATCTTCCTGACCCAGGGATGGAACCCAGGTCTCCCACGTTGCAGGCAGACTCTTTACCATCTGAGTCACCAGGGACGCCCTAGGAGACCTCCAAATCATTCTTGGGAAGACTGGTGTTGTCTTTGGGGCTGGTCATACTGGTCATGGGCCTTTGGCTGGTTTCCAGGCACACTGGCTCTCAGTATAGAATTGCAGCTCTTGGTGTTAATACAATGATGGTTTATTATGTCAATGTTAAAGTTAATAGCAGTGAGAAGACTAGATTTTCTATAGTGAACATGTCTTAATTTTATAATGAGAAAAACAGAGCAAGCCGGACATATCAGAAACACACCAGAAAGGATATGAGGGGATGTTGAGGGGACAAGTGCATTGGTGATTGTCTCTGTATATGTATATTTCTTACAGGCTTAGGTCCTGAAGTGTAGTTTTATTCAGGCCATGGTCATTTCATAGCTAACATTTCTAAGTAAATACTAAAATTGAGCCAGTTCCCAGGATTTAGAGGGAAGGGCACCAACCAAAGACTTACTGGCCTGGCTTGAATCATGGCTTTCATCACTTCATATAATCTGGAACAGCCTGACAGAATCATGTCTGCCCTTCTAGACCTACCTGAATTATCTTTCTCTAATTATGAACCTCATTTTCCTTTTTTCTTATCATTGACTTTAGAACTCTTTTAGGATACTCTGTGTTATACTTTTTCTTATGTCCCATATCCCACAAACCACAGAAACTTTTACAACTCTCAATTGAGCCCCGCTATGATTCGACTTCCTTTTCTTTCCCACTAAACTCCTTCGTATAACCTGGGATTACTCCCCCTAAACCTTACATACCCACTGCCCTTCTTTCCTACCTTTACTTTCTCTAATATAAGACACAGTTGACCCTCACTTAGAATGTCTTCCTTTCCCATTCACTGGGTACCCTGGTCCTGCTTACTCTTTATTCTAATGGCTACTACTTGCCATTTTCCCCTAGTCTCCCAGTTAGAAACCCTTTATCTCTCTTTGGAATTCACATAGCATTTTATTTGAACGATTTCTATAGCACTTCTTATGTTCTGTATTCAAAACTTACATAACTATGTTATCTTCTCTACCAGACTGTTACACTCTTGAGAGTAAAGCCTCTGCTTCATTCATCTTTGTGTTTCTTGCAGGGCCGAACTCAGTGCCTTCCTGTAATCACTCAGGAAATGTTGATCAGTGAATGAGTGTTTTATCTGTGTTGGTATTATCTTACCAACTAGGTGGTAAGCTGCTTGAATGCAATGATTTTTTCCCCACTTATTATAGTATTTCTTAGAGTATCTTGGGCAATGGCTTATGCAATTAATATTGATCGAATAAATGACAAAGTTAGTTGACTAGTTGTCACTGTTTATGTGCCCCCTTATCTAACTCATTCCTGTGATCTCTCCTAACCCAGCTGCTTTTACCTGGGAGCTCTTTTCTGTGTATCAGTTAAAGCATTACCTTTAAAAACATCAGTCAGTTCAGTTGTTCAGTCGTGTCCGACTCTTTGTGATCCCATGAACTGCAGCACACCAGGCTTCCCTGTCTATCACCAACTCCTAGAGCTTGTGCAAACTTATGTCCATTGAGTCGGTGATGCCATCCAACCATCTCATCCTCTGTTGTCCCCTTCTCCTCCTGCTTCAATCTTTCCCAGCATCAGGGTCTTTTCCAATGAGTCAGTTCTTTGCATCAGGTGGCCAAAATATTGAAGTTTCAGCTTCAGAATCAGCCCTTCCAATGAATATTCAGGACTGATTTCCTTTAGGATGGACTGGTTTGATCTCTTGGCAGTCAAAGCGACTCCCAAGAATCTTCTCCAATATCACAGTTCAAAAGCAACATAGATTTTATTTAATTCTTCCTTTGAGGGAAAAACATTTTCATTTTAGGGATTTCTTTATGCTATCTTTTTTCTTGTGTTATGTATAACATACTTGTGGTTAGTTGATATCTTTTGATACTAACTTTTCTTTGGTGTCTGGGATAATAGTATACATGTGGGCACTTGTTATTTGGTTACATGCAGGCTCTGTATTATGGGCTTCCCAAGTGGCTCAGGGGTAAAGAATCAGGTAAACCTGTAATGCAGGAGATGCAGGTTCGATTCCTGGGTTGGGAAGATCTCCTGGAGAAGGAAATAGCAACCCACTCCAGTATTCTTGCTTGGGAAATCCAACGGACAAGGGGTTGCAAAAGAGTAGACCAACTTAGTGACTAAACAGCAATAACAACAACAGGCTCTGTATAAAATTATGGATGAGAGTCACTAGTGCTGCTCCATTGAAGGTGATAAGAAATTCTTTTATTTACTTGCAGGGACATTTGGCAAGGGACTAAATATGTGATTATCTTTATGTGTGGAATACCTGCCTACCCCATAGACTTAGAAGGAGCAAATGAGATAATGAACATAAAAGCTCTATATAAATGTATAGTCATTTTTAGAAACTACTTGAACACTTTAGAAGAGTTTTTTTTGGGGGGGTGTGAAATGTTGTGAATTAGGAATCTTTATATGAACTTTGCATTTCTCCAACCCATGTTGAGAATGAAATTGTGTTTTATGCTTGTAAAGAGACATCATTTTGCAAAATTTATGGAGACAGACCTGTACAAGTAAAAGATCTTCTTTCCGAGTGCTAATTAGCAAGTCTTATTATGTGTTCCATTTTGTTCCATAGGATAGATGACAAGCTCATTATAAGAGGAAACTTTAAAGAAAAAAATCCTCCTCTTATTTGTTAAGAGTGTTGTGTAGCAAAAATAGTGATAAATGTGTTGGCAGCAGTATTAGTAGCTAATGATTTAAATTTGAGCTTCCGTGGACTACTGAATCATTATATACTGCAAATATCTAGTAGCTGTAGTAATTTCTAGAGGGAAAAGGGACAGAATAGAGGGTGAGAAATAATCAATTATAGTCCTTGCATTTGCTCTTGTCTTGTTGAACCTGTCAAAAGGAGAAGCCAGAGTTATCAGTGACAATTTTGTTGTGTTATTTTTCTTATTTTTTTTTTTTTGTTGCACAGTTTGCTGAGTTTTTGCTTGCTGTTTGTTTTGTTGTAAATTAGTTGGTGCCATATATTGAGTTGGGTATATTCCAGTGTTGACGTGTAGTGTTGTTGTTTTTGTTTTAATCCATAGTGATGTACTCTTGGGAATTATCGAACACTTAACTGCTCTCCATAATGGAAGAGGATTAATATTTCTTTGAGAAACATTATAAGTTCCTTGAAAGTCTGAAAATATAGGCACCATGTTACTATTTGAATTCTAATAGATGTTGCCTAAAATATTTTTCTTGCTTTGTTAGATGACTGACTCTTGGAATTAAGTGAAGAATTTATGCCTCTCATGAAATCTGTGAAGCATATTTTTGTTTTTTGAGAGACTAGAGAGTTTTAGTGACTCATATTAAGGTGCTGTATTAGTCAGGGTCCTAGCTGGAAAGAGGTGACACACTTTAAAAAGAATTAACAGAGTGAGTTTAATGAAGGGATTAGTTACCGAGGTGTGGGCAACAATCAGGAAACCAACAAGGGATGGAGAAATACCCAGAGGCTGGTGACAGTCAGGAATTTTTACTGACTGTCTGCCTGAAGGAACAGAGGGTGAAGCCTGTTAGTGAGACCTGGCGACTGCTGAAGTCATGGTAGAGGGGCTGTTTGTTGGGAGCTCTGACCACAGAGGAATGCAAGCAAGGGCAGAACTTCTGCAAGACAGAGAGGAAGCAGTGTGTGTGGTACTTACAGTGGTCCCACCTTTTTCTCCTCTCACAGCTTTGTGCCCTGCGTACCTGCTATGGCAGATCCCCGAAAGCCAGAAGATAAGGAAATTCAGGCGCTAGAATTCACACAGGTCAGCTACCTGGGTTGATCAGGACAGAGAATGAAGCAGAGCTTGGGAAAGAGGGAGAGGAAGGAAGTGGAGCATAGCAAGTGGAAAATAATCAAAACAGCTTTTTTTTTCCTTCATGGTTGTCATTATAACTGTGAATTAGTGACTTGTGATTGATGAAGCACAAAGATTCCTGCCTTCTGAAAGTTTGAAGCTAATACAGATTTCAGTACAGTCAAATTAGTGAAAATTCATGCTATCAGATGTCAAAATTTTACTATCGTCAAATTAATGAACAGAATATTTATATTGGAGATAAACTGTGATGTTAAGTATATTTTGTTGCAGTGGGGAGTAATGGATTGAAGGGCTTATTTTGATAGGATAGAGTTATGAAAAAAAAGTTCTCCTTCACTTTATTAAATAAAAATAGATGCAGGAATAAAACTTCTGGAAATGATTCTTAAAATAGAAGGGACAAAGACTGAACACTCGTGAGGGCGGTACATGATCCCTTCTTGGTCTTCTTTCTTTTACTTCCAAGGAAGGGCATAGAAAGCAGCCAGGTGGTCCTCATGTGGGTGCTGTCTTCATTACTTTCCCACAAGGAGGGAGAAGCTACTGCGTGTGGCAGAGTAGGCAGCTAGACAATATGCTGAATATCCACGGACTCAAGCTGCACTAGCAGACTGGCATGGCATTATGGAAATGAGGTTATGCCCTTTCTTCCTGTCTGGAGCCCTTCCTGTCTGGACGCTACAGATAGAAGGAAAGCCCGAGGCCTTTCTGCCTCTTATTCGCTTAAATGAGATGAGATGGGAATTTTAAATTGGGCCACCTTAATATTTCAGTCATCATTTAAAGTGAAGGGCATTTATTGCTTATGAAAGGCAGTGGGCCTTTTGCCACATTAACTGAACTCCTATTCACTCATCGTAGATGCCAGTCCAAGCCCACACTTGTATTTTTCCCACCACCAGCTTGGGCTATTCAGTTATCTCTTTTACAGTAATACTCTTTGACTGCCCATTTTGACAGTAGTGTGTGTGTGTGTGTGTGTGTGTGTGCGTATAAAATTGTATTTTGTCTTTATTTGTGGCTGTCCTGTGTCTTTGTTGCCTTGCAGGCTCTTCTCTAGCTGTGGCAAGCGGAGTCTGTTCTCTAGTTGTGACGTGCAGGTTTCTCAGTGCGGTGGCTTCTCTCATTGCAGAGCATGGGCTCTAGGGCAAGCAAGGGGCTTCAGTAGTTGGACTCCTGGATTCTAGAACGCAGGCTCGACAGCTGTGGCCCATGGGTTTTGTTGTTTCACAGCCTGTGGGATCTTCCCGGATCAGGGATTGTACCTGTGTCTCCTGTATTGGCAGGGGAATTCTTTATCACTGAGTCACTGGAGAAGCCCAACAGTAGTTTTTATTACATGAACGGATCAGAAACATATTGTTGCCTTCATTAAGTAAATTACCATGGGCCATATTTGGCTGCTTTGGATTTTAGTGCTATTTTCTCCCTACATTGTACAATTTGTAATTACCTCAAATTGTAAAGCTTAAAGCATGCTTATACCTGATAGGTGGCAGACTTAGGTCATAGATTTCCCTAGTATTCAGAGATAGTAAATCTTCATTATGTTTTTGGTTTGTAGTGTGAAACTAAAGGAGACAGTCAGTTTTGGATTTCTCCCCTGGTGTATTTCCATAAAAATGTTGGGCAGGGTTATAATTAATGGATATTTGGCAAATAATCACATGATGAAGAAGAGAATTACTGTTTTATCCATCAAATTATAAAAATTCTTTCCAAAATATTTTTTTGTTGTTGTTTGTTAGGCAAATTGTAGCCAAGGATTAAAGACCAGGAATTGTATTCCAGTATTTTATCTTTAAGGACTCTCCTGGTATTCAGTCTGAAACTTCAGTCTTTGTTAGTTTGGGAATCAAATTATAAAGCAAATATAATGCTATTGGTTAATGAACAATAATGTTTCCAATTAAATTTAAGAAACAGGGCCCCTGTATTTGTGTCAACATATATTATAGGTAGAAATTATAATGTGTCAGTTAACAGTTTAAGGAAATAGCCTAAGAATTAACAACTTTTAAACTATGACATGGAAAGACCCAGGATTTGAAAAACTTCCCCAAATGATTCTTATGTAGATATCAGAATCATTCTGTCTAGAACAACTTATCTGATAATTCCTTGATTTATCCAGCCTGTGTTTTGATGGGACCCTTCTGATATCGTTCATTCAGTTTTATCCTTGAAGAATTTCTAGGCACTTTGTTCATCATATGCCTGACAGCTAAAATTCCTTAATATCTTAAAGTTCAATGAATAGTTAATGGCCAAGGGATAGTCAGATTCATATTAAAAACTACTTTTAAATCTATTAAACATTTATATGTAGAAAAAGGATGAGATTCACAATCTATCATTTAAAAATTTTTGCACTTTGTCTTAGATGTTAAAGATTTGATCAGAGTGCTGTGTAGCTCTGAAGAATGTCTTCATATCTTAAGTATGATTTGAAACTGGAGCAAAGCTTTTCCATGAAAAATCTCAGTCTTTCTTTTGTGAAATACACCTGGTTAAATAAGTTAAGGTAATCAGGGTATAGCAGTTCTCTTCTTTGGGGTTCGTGTTAGAGAAACAATGTGTTCAGAAAGGAATGTGTATCATTATGAATAAAACAGCCTTTGGTGGTGGCTCACTGAGAGCATGGGCAGCTTGAGCTTTATGTGCATGCTGCACTCAATATGCCAGCAAATTTGGAAAACTCAGCAGTGGCCATAGGACTGGAAAAGGTCAGTTTTCATTCCAATCCCAAAGAAAGGCAATGCCAAAGAATGTTCAAAATACTGCACAATTGCACTCATCTCACACGCAAGTGAAGTAATGCTCAAAATTCTTCAAGCCAGGCTTCAGCAATATGTGAACCGTGAACTTCCTGATGTTCAAGCTGGTTTAGAAAAGGCAGAGGAACCAGAGATCAAATTGCCAACATCCGCTGGATCATGGAAAAAGCAAGAGAGTTCCAGAAAAACATCTATTTCTGCTTTATTGACTATGCCAAAGCCTTTGACTGTGTGGATCACAATAAACTGTGGGAAATTCTGAAAGAGACGGGAATACCAGACCACTTGACCTGCCTCTTGAGAAATCTGTATGCAGGTCAGGAAGCAACAGTTAGAACTGGACATAGAACAACAGACTGGTTCCAAATAGGAAAAGGATTTCGTCAAGGCTGTATATTGTCACCCTGTTTATTTAACTTATATGCAGAGTACATCATGAGAAACGCTGGACTGGAAGAAACACAAGCTGGAATCAAGATTGCCGGGAGAAATGTCAATAACCTCAGATATGCAGATGACACCACCCTTATGGCAGAAAGTGAAGAGGAACTCAAAAGCCTCTTGATGAAAGTGAAAGTGGAGAGTGAAAAAGTTGGCTTAAAGCTCAACATTCAGAAAACAAAGATCATGGCATCCGGTCCCATCACTTCATGGGAAATAGATGGGAAAACAGTGGAAATAGTGTCAGACTTTATTTTTCTGGGCTCCAAACTCACTGCAGATGGTGACTGCAGCCATGAAATCAAAAGACGCTTACTCCTTGGAAGGAAAGTTATGACCAACCTAGATAGCATATTCAAAAGCAGAGACATTACTTTGCCAACAAAGGTCCGTCTAGTCAAGGCTATGGTTTTTCCAGTGGTCATGTATGGATGTGAGAGTTGGACTGTGAAGAAGGCTGAGCGCCGAAGAATTGATGCTTTTGAACTGTGGTGTTGGAGAAGAGTCTTGAGAGTCCCTTGGACTGCAAGGAGATCCAACCAGTCCATTCTGAAGGAGATCAGCCCTGGGATTTCTTTGGAAGGAATGATGCTAAAGCTGAAAATCCAATACTTTGACCACCTCATGCGAAGAGTTGACTCATTGGAAAAGACCCTGATGCTGGGAGGGATTGGGGGCAGGAGGAGAAGGGGACGACAGAGGATAAGATGGCTGGATGGCATCACTGACTCGATGGTCGTGAGTCTGAGTGAACTCTGGGAGTTGGTGATGGACAGGGAGGCCTGGAGTGCTGTGATTCATGGGGTCACAAAGAGTCGGACACGACTGAGCGACTGATCTGATCTGAACAGAGTTTGAAATCCAAAATATTAAATCTTAAGAGTCCAGCATGAACAGATGCTTATAGAAGAAGATTGCAGAGACATTTGTGTAAAACAAGTAGGCTTCTCTAGGTGTTTACTGATCAACATAAAGATGGACTCAAGACTTGAGGATTTAATCTTTACTGATAGTATCAGAACTGAGGGAAAGAATGAGAATGAGAGAGAGAGTGAGCATGTGAATAGAATATGAGAGAACTGGATGGTTCTAGCCCAAGCTCTTTAGAATCTCCAGAAACTTCTCTTGTCCTCAGTGGTTCACAGTGAATGCAGTCTGAATCCCTAGTGAGTTCATCATTAAGGTAGGTGATTGGAAGCCTGTTGCCTTTGACTCCATTATTGAAGAGCTAATCTCTCTTTCTAAATAGCAGATGTGTGTCCAGATTCCTTTAACAAACTTGAATTCTTAATTAAAAGTGCACATGCTCTCTCTCACCAATGACTTTGAAATTCTGTGATTTCCACTAATTATTGTGTTTTATAATGCTTTTTGGCAGCAATTGGCATAATTTTCTGTGACAAAATTCATTTCTAAAGTGAGCAACGTAATGATTGATCTTTAAATTAATAAAACCTATACCCTTTGTGACTATACCAATTCTCTCCTCTGTTGGAATGGAGTATAGAATCCAAAACAGTGACTCATGAAAGAATTATTTATATTCCCTGTTGAAACACAGTCTGGGGGTACATTTAAGGTGAATTTGCCTTTTTAATTTTGTTTTACTTAATCTGCTGCTAATGTTAGTGGACATTTATTGATATTACAGGGAATAATGTTTATAATTCAGGAAGTTTGGAGTTATAGAGAAGAATGGCAAGGGAGAGCTAAAAAATACTGAAGCAAATCTCCTTTATAGTCAGTAAACAATTATGTAAACATAATTCTGCTAAGCTAGCAGAAAATGATTATTTTGCTGTAAGTATCTTTAAATAAATCAAGGAGCATCAGCAGCATTAAATATTAGAGCACTGTGAACATTAAGAATAGCAGTTAATTTCTTCTTTTAAGTGTTGGTTGACTTTACATTGATGTGCTAAAGGATTATATAGAATTACTCATCCAGGTATACTTAAGGGCAGTTTTTGTTGTATATTTTTATTAGGTTCCAACACTGAAGTTCTCAATCAAGCATGGGTATTAGATACAATTTATGCCTTGGAGACTTAGAATGCCATAGTTGAGTAATTCCACACTGGTATAATTATGATCAGCGTAACATCTGGAATGATTAGTTTTAAATGCTTCAGTTCAGTTCAGTCACTCAGTTGTGTCTGACTCTTTGCAACCCTATGGACTGCAGCATGCCAGGCTTCCCTGTCCATCACCAACTCCTGGAGCTTACTCAAACTCATGTCCATCAAGTCGGTGATGCCATCCAACCATCTCATCCTCTGTCATCCCCTTCTCCTTCCACCTTCAATCTTTCCCAGCATCACGTTCTTTGCATCAGGTGGCCAAAGTATTGGAGTTTCAGCTTCAGCATCAGTCCTTCCAATGAATATTCAGGACTGATTTCCTTTAGGATGGACTGGTTGGATCTCCTTGCAGTCCAAGGGACTCTCAAGAGTCTTCTCCAACACCACAGTTCAAAAGCATCAATTCTTCAGCACTCAGCTTTCTTTATAGTCACTCTCACATCCGTACATGACCACTGGAACTAACTGCTCTGAACTTGGATCCAAATCGAGATATGCAGTTATAGATGCAGTTTCCTGTCAATACTCAAGAGAATTAGCAGTTAAGACAATACTCTAAATAATTATTTTTCAAGATGTTTATATATTTTCCAGAATCTGATAGACAACAAACCTCTTATAGTAAATCCCAGAGGGTAAAATGCCTTTTACATAGATTACAACTTGGAAAATAACATTTAAACAATATTATTTATTTAGACTTAGACATTTACCCTAGAAAATGAATAGAAAATTCTTCATGGAATTCTTGAGATGGTACTTTATGGTACTCTGTTTTTACCCCTTGAAAATTATTATCCTTATTGCAAAGTAAACATTCTCTTTGTTGCTATTAGTATTCCTTGTGGTCAGTAGAGGGAGCACAAGTTTCCTAACCATCACAAAACTGAAGTGACATCATCAGTGATGGTATAGAGCGGAACAATCTAGGCTAGTTCATATTGGTTCCTGTTCCAGAGTCTGTGAGAAAAATGGAAATTTATTAAGTAGAAAGTCAAGAATTGTAGAGATAAACTGTAATATCAGATTTAGAGATCATATTTTAAGTTAAGAGATTAGTAACAAAAACCAACATAATTCCTTTAAAATTGAAAAATATGCATTGTGATGCACAGATTGGTTAATGACTAATTTTACTGGAGATTTTGTTTCTCTTTTGTGTACTTTATTTCTTTGTAATTTGCAGAGGTCACTTTCGGGTGTCTGGAATAGTACACGTGTGATGCAGTAAAATTTGGTACAGCAAAAGAGGTGTAGTGATTTCTATGTGGGTCAGTTATGTTTTTGTATTGTTTAACAAGGGCTAGACATTTTGTTCTCAAAATTGCTTCCTGAAGACTGATTGCATTGCAATTAGTCAATAGTTAAGAACATATATTTAAGGGGAAGAAAATCTTACACCAAAACCTCTTATGAATGTAGCTGGTAATTCCAGAGGAATGTTTACATGTTTTATGAGCATTTTATGGAACATGGAAGATGATCGTCTGTCCTTGTCAGAAGTTTATTATGATGGATGAGTGGTACTGTTTAAATTGCAAACAAGCTCAGCCATCATGGACGCTTATTTGTGAGACCATGTTAGTGTTAAGTACAAGAAAACCAAGACACTTTAATCCCTCTTTCTAGGGTCTTACAGCTATCACTAAGCATTTTTGTAACAGTTTTGTTATTTTTTAAAAAGTGAAATAGCTCTTTAAATAAGACCAGTGGAAATAGGTTCATTTTATAGAGAAGTTAATTGAGATGTATTGAGATTTAGTGAGCTATCCAAGATTATATAATACATTAGCAGAGTCAACAAAACCAGAATTCAGAGCTTTTGCTTCCTGGTTCAAGGAGTTACAAAGAGTTCTTAGAGCTGTAGTCTAGGATAATTCGAAAACATAGGACAATTATTTAAATCCCTGATCCTTTGTTAAGTGCCTGTTTTGTGTACAGCATAGTTATTTTGTTTGATTAAAATTTGAGAAAAATAACCGTCCATGAAACTATATTGTCTACTAGTAATATAAACAGTGAATGAAGTGTGTTTCAACGAAAAAATGTTTATATTATCTTAAAGCTAAAGGTACTTTTTAGGACTAATAGAAAACCCCTCTATACTGATTTATCGTTATGAGAGAATTTGGAGGAAATAGCCGAGGGGTTGGAGAAGGCAATGGCACCCCACTCCAGTACTCTTGCCTGGAAAATCCCAGGGATGGAGGAGCCTGGTGAGCTGTTGTCTATGGGGTCGCACAGAGTTGGACACGACTGAAGTGACTTAGCAGCAGCAGCAGCAGGGGTGGGGGGCATTGTTTACAGGTGAAGAGAATGGCTCTGAGATTGAGGGACTATAATTCTTAGAGGAGGTGGTATTTCACATATGCTTAAATAGGATTACTGAGGCAGTCAGGTTGAACTGAAAACTACAGTTAAGAGGGAATGCAAAATCGTGTGATCAGAGAGCTGGCTGAGACCTTGAAGACTATCTGCCCTTGCATTAATTTTACGGCTAAGGAAACTGAGACCTGGAGTGATTCTGAGTTATTTGCCCAAGGTTAGTCACACAGGTAGACGGGGGCAGAACTGGAATTAATTTTCCTCCAAATGCCTGGATATGATAACAGAACCGGGAAGGTAGCAAATTATGGAAATACACTGGATGTGCAGAGTTGAGTATATTTTTGCACAACAGTTATTTCCATCAGTCTTTAAAAAAGGAAAAAGAGAAATGTTGGTTTGTTTTGGGTTTCTTGGGAAGAATAAACCAAATAGAAGAATGTAGTGATCCATGGAACAGTTCAAAAAGTAGGATGAGCTGCCTGATGGCAAATATGAAAATGACCTTGCCAACAACTTCTAGAACATTTTTACTAATAATAGTAATAAAGATAATAAAAATATAACCAACAGCAACAGCTACCATTTATGGATTGTTTACCTATGGCATCATGTCGAGTATCGTATGTACATTACTTCATTAAATTATTGCATCCTGTGACCTAAGAATTACTATGCCATTTTGTAAATTAGAAACTAAATCTCAAAGAGATTAAGTTAGTCCCCTTGTCACACTGGTAGTCAGCTATGGAATAAAAATTTGAATTCTCATTCTGTTTGAATTCCAAGCCAGTGTTTCTGAAGCTTGACTAATGAATAAACCCTTCTTCTAAAGGAAAATAATCTGCTCATGCCCCAAACAGACTTATTTTTGTTAGTAGGCTACTTATCTAAGCATAAACACAAATCCTTAAGCTTATAGCTCTTATATAATTTTTAAAAACTACAAAACTTACAAATTACATTCAAGCAAATGTGTAAGATCAGTAAAATTCAAACTAATGACATTGATTTAGTATGAAAGATAAAGTTTTTGCTGAAATGAAAGTACCAATTGCAAGATGAATTTGTAGCTAACTGCTGCTGCACAGTTGCTCTGGGTTTAGTGTGCCAGTGCTGCCACATGCTTTGTGAGGACTTGATGCTGCTGCTGCTTTTCTCTGTTCTGTCTTCTTCAAATTGTCCCTTCAGACTCTGTAGCGCTCTGTAATAGTACCATCTGCCCTTCACTTGATGCATCAGTAATTTATTGTTAATCCTACTTCTGTTCTCATTGGCTGTGCCAAAGTACTACTGCCAGTTTGGTGGTCTGGAATGCCGAAATGTCACGGCAGTAAATATTTCATTATAAGATTGTGGTCATCAGGTGACCTAAAATATGTTCATTTTTTCAGTCTATCATCTAGAAGAAACCCCCAAATTTAAGAAATTCATACTGTCTACAAATCATAACCAGGTCTCTGGTGTTTCTACTTACAGGAAAAAATTGCACTGCACTTTCCCTCAAAACTCAAAACCATCTGGTTACTGTGGGGTAATAGTGGAGACCCAGGAAAGCCTCCATCTCCATCTACTTTCAGTGCTGCCTTAGTTCAGACTGCCCCTGTTTTGCATCCGAGTTTCTGCCACAAGCCCTAGTTTTATCCCCACCAAAGGATTCTCTACAGTATAAACCACAGTAGCGAGTTTTCTGGAATACAGATTTAGAGCTCAGCTGGGTATCGCTTCTTTCTGGAAACTTTCCCTGTTGTTTCTTCTTATCACTTGTTTCCTCACCCCATTCACGACCACCTTAACCATCCTCTTCTCTTGTTCTTCCTTTATAACTCCATAACACCCTAGGTCTACCTTTATTATAACCCTTATTAGCATATTGTGTTGAATCCTTAATTTGGGGGTTTCCCCAAGTAGGCTGTTAGGTTCTTGAAGTAAAGCATACCTTGTGCATCTTCTAGGTAGCACGTTGTGTGTGTGTGAAAGAGAAGAAGATCCTGATGATACAGCTGTGATCATGAATCACAGGTCAGTTTTAATTTTAGGAGTGAGGAGTCAAAACTTGGCAAGAACAAAACAGATATTGCCTTATCTTTCCTATTCATGTATGTGAAATTTATGCAAATTACCTAAACGGTTAATATAATAGACTCTTTTAGTGTGTAGTCAACATAATTTTGGAAGTAATCTTTCCATACGGAATTAAATAATAGCATCATTTTGCTGTGGTTTCTGTTTCCACTTGGTTAGGTGCTGTCATTGTCTCCACGCCTCAGGACATTGCATTGATGGATGCACACAAGGGAGCTGAGATGTTTCGAAAAGTCCACGTGCCTGTAAGTATTTACACCTTCACTGTTGGAAAAGTAAGAAATGCTTCTAACTGAAAAAAGCAGATCATTGAGAAATACAATCCAAAATTTAATTTAGTCCTGGGTGGAAATCTGTGTGAACACCCTACTTCATTTTTTGTTGTTGTTTAGTTGCTAAGTCATGTCCAACTCTTATGCGACTCCATGGGTTGTAGCTGCCAGGCTCCTCTGTCCGTAGGCTTTCCCAGGCAAGAATACTGGAGTGAGTTGCCATTTCCTTCTCCAGGGGATTTTCCTGGCTCAAAGATTGAACCCACATCTCCTGCATTGGCAGGCAGATTCTTTACCACTGAGACCGGGGTAGCCCATTCTTCATTTTAATTGTTACTTTAAAAATACACATATAGGTGGAAACAGGAATGCACATTATATTAATCAAAGAAAAATCTGAAATATCCTTCAAGTATGAGTTTTCTGAACAATTATTCCCTCTCTCAACTATCTGTAGCTGTCATTATCTAAAAAAAAAAAATGAGAATTTTGAGAAATTATTTAGGTAGATGACTTTTTTCCTTCTGTCTTCTACAGTTGTAACTCATTTATAGCTCACCATCTTCTTGAAAGTAAGAATTTGCTATACAAAGTGGCAAAAAATAAAAATATTATAAAAAGGAGCGAGAAGACAAAATCAGATGGACTCAGAGTGAAGTCTGTAAACAACTTGCATGCTATTAAGGGACTTAGGTGTGTGCTGGAAGTATGCCATGTATTTTCAAGCAGTCACAGGGAAAGAAACATAGGCTATTATAAGACTGTCCATTTCTGTGGGGTTAAATAAAAGAGCTTGAAGCACTACTTATAATAGCCAGGACATGGAAACAGCCTAAATGTTCACTGACAGATGAAAGGATAAAGAAGATGAACTATTACTCAGCCATCAGAAAAGAATGAAATAGTGCCATTTGCAGTAACATGGATGGACCTAGAGATTATCATACTAAACAAAGTAACTCAGAAAGAGAAAGATAAATGCCATATGATATTACTCATATGTGGAATCTAAAGTGCTATACAAATCAATTTATTGATAAAACAGAAGCAGACTCACAGACATAAAGAAGACTTGTGGTTGCCACGGGGATGGCGGAATAGGGAAGGAAAGGAACAGGAGTTTGGGATTAGTAGATAACATATATATACATATATATAACTGAGTCACTTTGTTGTGCAGAAGAAATTAACACAACACTGTAAGTCAACTGTACTTCAGTAAATTTTTTAAAAAAGAGCTTGATGCTCAAAAGAAGCAGAACTGAGAGAAGAGACATTACTCTTTCCTAGATCCTCAAGAATATTAATAAAAGAAACCCTGTAGGTAATGAACACATTTTCATCACCTTTGTAACCATAAATAGAGGGTTCTTCCTCCTAGCGTGCCTCATCAAAAGCAAGTGGATTTGTGCCAAAGTGTGGTTTAGAACAAGTGTTTCAGTATGAAGCCAAAATTATACTTCCATCTCTGTGGCTCCCAATGGCTTTGTTTAATTCTTGGTTAGATTTTAGAGCTTATAAAGCGGAACTTTTTGTTTTTGTTTTCCTATATGGCTTATTGCAGAGTCTTTCATATACTTCCCTGGGCTGCACAGTAGGACCTTGTAGTTTATCCATTCTATATATAATAGTTTGCGTCTACTAATCCTAGACTCCCAATCCAACTCCCTGACCCCAGCAACCACAAGTCTGTTCTGTTTGTGAATCTGTTTCTTTTTCACAGGTAAATTTATTTGTGTCACATTTTAGAGTCCACGTATGAGTGACATTATATGGCATTCATCTCTCTTTCTGGCTTACTTTGCTTAGTGTGATAATCTCTAAGTCCATCCCTGTAGCTATAAATGGCATTATTTCGTTCCTTTTGATAGCTGAGTAACATTCCGTTGTATATGTACGTACACACACCGCATCTTTATCCATCCATCTGTTGGTGGACTGGACATTTAGGTTGTTTCCATGCCTTAGCTATTGTAAATAATGCTTCTGTGAACATTGGAGTGCGTGTTTCTTTTTTATTTAGTTTTGTCTGGATATATGGCCAGGAGTAGGATTGCTGGATTATACAGTAGCTCTATTTTTTGGTTTCTGAAGAACCTTCTTACTGTTCTCCACAGTGACTACACCAATTTACATTCCCACCAACAGTGCAGGAGAGTTCCCTTTTCTCCATGCTCTCGCCAGCATTTGCTGTTTGTAGGTTTTTTAGTAATGGCCTTTTCTTTGCAGTTTTGATTTGCATTTCTCTAATTAGTGATTTGAGTATCATTTGTATGTCTTCTTTAGAGAAATGTCTATTTAGGTCTTCTGCCCATTTTTTTATTGGGTTGTTTTGTTGTTTTGTTTTTTAGTTATTGAGTTGTATGAGCTGTTTGTGTATTTTGGGAATTAAGCCCTTATCAGTTGCATCATATGCAAACATTTTCTCCCAGTCCATAGGTTGTCTTTTCATTTTGTTATGGTTTTGTTTGCTATGCAAAAGCTTATAAATTTGAAGTTTAGCTTGGACAAATTTTAAAGCAAGTTGACTCATTGGAAAAGACTCTGATGCTGGGAGGGTTTGGGGGCAGGAGGAGAAGGGGACGACAAAGGATGAGATGCTGGATGACATCACTGACTTGATGGATGTGAGTCTGAGTGAACTCCGGGAGTTGGTGATGGACAGGGAGGCCTGGTGTGCTATGATTCATGGGGTCGCGAAGAGTTGGACACGACTGAGCGACTGAACTGAACTGAACCAAATACCTGCTTCAGATAGAAAACTGTCTTGATAAAGCACTTAGTTGAACAATTTTATTTCCTATTATGCCTTCCGAGATAAACTAGATGCAAGTAATGTGCCTACGCAGATAACTAATAAGACTACTTATATGAGATTTTAAAGTATAAATCAGCAAAAAGTTAGATAGTTACCCACCCAAAATTATGAGAACAAGTAATTCATAATCCGTCTTTCTGGCAGGAATTAGATAACTGAGCCAATGATCTGTTACTGCCACTTCAAGGTCATGATAATAACCATTCTATCGGCATATAAGTGAAGCGAAACTTCCAGTTCTGTAAGATGAGTGCAGAGGCAAGTGTCCAGCTCACTCAAAAGGAGCATGAAATCCTTGAGAGAAAAGTTTTTAAAAGAGAGGAAGCCAGAATTTTGTTAGGTGGGTGTCACTAATGGATAAAAGTTGAGCTGTCAGCCAGAAAGTATTGTGAGGAAGTATTAGGCAGCATAAGGCTTGTGGGACTAGGGCAGGATTAGTTATGGAAAAAAGGAACTATTCGTGAAGTGAAAGTGAATGTTGGAATATAAATTTGCAGAGTCAGAGCAGTCCTGGGTCATGACAAGGTACAGGATATGGTTGGTCATGGGTGTGTGGGACTGAAGAGGAGTGGAAATGAAAGTCATTGGAAATGCATAATTCCTCCATTATTTTTTTGACATTGTCTGTTGTCTTTATTATAGCCCTCATTCTTCACTGATTTTAATTATTTGCCTTCTAAACCGCAGAAAATTTGAAAAAGCGGTAGAATGTTTTAGTCAGCTCTTAACCTGCAAAACAAGACAGGTGTTCGGTAATCTTTGCAAGTAAATGAATGAGAACTTCCCAGCAGAGAGCTCTGTAAACTGCTGGAGGACAGCCATGGTGTAGGTGCCTTGTGAAGGGAATCCTGGCTTTGAGCAAGATGTGGATTTGATGACCTCTGAGATCCTTCTGGCACTTAAGAGCCTTGCAGTCTGAGTAATGGTAAAGCATTTGAAATTAGAAAGTGTTCCATAAATGCAAAGGAGAAATGTTATGCTTTGTTTATACCACTTTATTTCATTTTTTTCCTGGTTTTTAGTCTTGTTCTCTTTTTTTCCCCTTTTGAAGTGCATTAGTTACCATGGAAACAGTGATGTCATTGGAATTCATTGGTATGGTCAGAGTTTATTAATGTCTACAAAAACGTTTTGAAATTAATTTAAATAATTTCTTAAAATTCAAGGCTCCTTAGGGGAAGGAGAAGAGCTATTAAATTCTCTGTTCTCTGCCTGAAATGATATTGACTTTGCCAAATTCTTGATTATGTCAGTATTTGTAGATAGACAGTTTTAAAAAAAAAAATAATTTTTCAATCTTACACATTTTTAATGATGACTATATACTATGTCCAGAGAAGGCAATGGCACCCCACTCCAGTACTCTTGCCTGGAAAATCCCATGGATGGAGGAGCCTGGTAGGCTGCAGTCCATGGGGTCGCTAAGAGTCGGACATGACTGAGCGACTTCACTTTCACTTTTCACTTTCACGCATTGGAGAAGGAAATGGCAACCCACTCCAGTGTTCTTGCCTGGAGAATCCCAGGGACAGGGGAGCCTGGTGGGCTTCCGTCTATGGGGTTGCACAGAGTCGGACACGACTGAAGTGACTTAGCAGCATATACTATGTCATTCTCATCCATTTTTGTTGACTTTTATAAGAAAGCCCTTATAAATGTTAAAAAGCAAAAACATTACTTTGCCAACAAAGGTCCGTCTAGTCAAGGCTATGATTTTTCCAGTAGTCATGTATGGATGTGAGAATTGGACTGTAAAGAAAGCTGAGTGGTGAAGAATTAATGCTTTTAAACTATGATGTTGGAGAAGACTCTTCAAAGTCCCTTGGACAGCAAGGAGATCCAACCAGTCCATCCGAAAGGAAATCAGTCCTGAATGTTCATTGGAAGGACTGATATTGAAGCTGAAACTCCAATACTTTGGCCACCTGATGTGAAGAACTGACTCACTGGAAAAGACCCTGATGCTGGGATTGAAGGCAGGAGGCGAAGGGGACAACAGAGGATGAGACAATTGGATGGCATCACCGATTCAATGGACATGAGTTTGAGTAAACTCCAGGAGTTGGTGATGGACAGAGAGGCCTGGTGTGCTGCAGTCCATGGAGTCGTAAAGAGTCGGACACGACTGAACTGACTGATAAGGAAGGCCCAGACACCTCAATTTAGAGCCCTTCCTCTTCTGTTTGAACTGTAAAATCACAGGTATTTCACTACCCAGCCCTTTCTTCTTAGGTAATCTCCTTTTCAGAAGCTGAAAAGTATATTAAAGTATGTCATTGTTTAGTCGCTAAGTCATGTCTGACCCTGTGCAATCCTATGGGCTGGAGCCTGCCAGGCTCCTCTGTCCATGGAATTCTCCAGGCAAGAATACTGAAGTGGGTTGCCATAACCTTCCCCAGGGGATCTTCCTGACCCAGGGATTGAACCCGTGTCTTCTGCACTGGCAGGTGGATTCTTCACCCCTGAGCCACTAGGGAACCACATAGTAAAGTATTTTTCTTCTCTTATTCTTTCTGTATATAAAGGGTCAGTTAGTAATTTTAATTCAACAAATACTTATGTTTATTTATTCTACAAATATATATTTACTTACATTGAGTGCCTTCTATAAGCAAAGTACTGTGGTAAGCTCAATTGATGATTTAAAATAAAAAAGTGAGAATGAAGCCTTTTCTTCAAGTACCTTATCATTTTGTAGACTAACTTCATTGTGGTGCAGGGGCCCTGAATTCTGAGGGACATGAGAACTCTTTCTTCTCTGGGCTATCAAGGAAAGTTTTCATGGCAAAGCCATATTTGGCTTTTTTTTTTTTTTTTTTTTTGTTCCTGTAATTTTGTACATGCTGGTCTCTGGCCTAAAAAGCCATTTCCAGTTCATATTCATTTTTCAAATTCCTGCTCAGGCATGACATCCTCTAGGAAGCTTTTCCCAACCTACCAGAAAAGGTTAATACTTCTTTCTCTGAACTACTTGAACATATATCTAGTTTGTCTCTTATTCCACTACAAGTTTACCTATCAGTCCCAACAGAAGAATCTGAGTTCTTAGAGGGCAAGAAACATATCTTAAATATCCTCAAATGTTCCTTCCTACACTGACATTTGACCTGTGATATAATGCCATCCACAATCTGCTGTTCCCAGCTCAAGGCCACTCTGATTGGCATTCTCTCTGCCCCAGGCAAACGGGTTGTCTTTCACTTCTTTGAGATTTCCATAGTTTCTCTTCTCTTGGTCCTCAGCATGCTGTTTTCATATTTCAGAACCCTTACCCTCACTTCTCACTTGGTAGATCCTTTTTATCCTTTGGTGCTTAGATTAAATGGCTTTTTCTCTGGGAGACTTGCTCTGACCCTATTAATGAGGTAAGCTTTTTCTAGTGTATGATTCAGTAATGCTCTGCTTCCCCTTTTGTAACTGTTTTCACATTTCGTCAGTATTTTCACACTGTACTGCCATACTGTTAACTCTGTGAGTACAGGGACCACTGACCTCCTACTGTGTCCACCATGTATGAAAGTGAAAACAAAGTGAAAATCACTAAGTCGTGTCTGACTGCGACCCCATGGACTGTAGCCTGCCAGGCTCTGTCCATGTAATTCTCCAGGCCAGAGTCCTGGAGTGGGTAGCCATTCCCTTCTCCAGGGGATCTTCCCAACCTAGGGATCAAACCCAGGTCTCCCACATTGCAGGCAGATTCTTTACCAGCACAGCTGCTCAGTAAATTTATATTGAATGAATGAGTGGAGGAGGATTGTTATTAGTTTATCATGAGACTAGGGAAGGGACAGAATTCAGTCTGAAAAAAACCAGGAAATAACTAGTGTTCAGGGTTATTCAGTTTGCTATAGTTGACATAATACATTTGTATGTGTCTTTGCTAGCTAGGCTCTGGTTCGGTCAAACCTTAAATATTAGGTTAAAGAATTTGGAAATTCTTCTTGAAATGTTTAGAGGCATTCATAATGAATGCTGGGTAGGAAAAAGACAAAATTAGAATGGAACTTTAAAAGAAATTAATCTTGCGGAGATAAGTAGAATAGCAGCCAGGAGTGTGGAGGCAATAAGAAAGCATTAGCAATGGTCAGAGTCATTCACTCTCTAGGTTGTGACCCACCAGTGAATCAGGAAATCAATACAGTGAGAGATATAACCAAAGTTTTAAAACAGTATCAGGGTAAATTGCTCTTAGGAAGAGAAAGTGTTATTTCGTAGGGATATGGTCTCAGTCATAAACACATATACATGTGTTTTTGTATTAGATCAAGATGTCAAATATTTCTCTTATAAGACAGTTTTAGAAAGTTGCAAAAACACTAGTGTAGGTGATAGGTTCAGTTCAGTTCAGTCTCTCAGTCATATCCGACTCTCTGCGATCCCAGAGAGTAACCTTACATGGTCATCTGAGTTAAATTCACCCATTCCAGTCCATTTGAGTTTGCTGATTCCTAGAATGTCGACATTCACTCTTGCCATCTCTTGTTTGACCACTTCCAATTTGCCTTGATTCATGGACCTGACATTCCAGGTTCCTATGCAATATTGCTCTTTACAGCATCGGACCTTGCTTCTATCACCAGTCACATCCACAGCTCGGTATTGTTTTTGCTTTGGCTCCATCCCTTCATTCTTTCTGGAGTTATTTCTCCACTGATCTCCAGTAGCATATTGGGCACCTACCGACCTGAGGAGTTCCTCTTTCAGTATCCTATCATTTTGCCTTTTCATACTATTCATGGGGTTCTCAGGCAAGAATACTGAAGTAGTTTGCCATTCCCTTCTCCAGTGGACCACATTCTGTCAGATCTCTCCACCATGACCCACCCGTCTTGGGTTGCCCCATGGGCGTGGCTTAGTTTCATTGAGTTAGACAAGGCTGTGGTCCTAGTGTGATTAGATTGACTAGTTTCCTGTGAGTATGGTTTCAGTGTGTCTGCCCTCTGATGCCCTCTTGCAACACCTACTGTCTTACTTGGGTTTCTCTTACCTTGGACGAGGAGTATCTCCTCACTGCCGCCCTTCCTGACCTTCAACGTGGGATAGCTCCTCTAGGCCCTCCTGGGCCCATGCAGCCACCGCTCCTTGGACACAGGGTTGGTCCTCCCGGCCGCTGCCCCTGGCCATTATATCCACTATGGCTCCCATGTAGCCATCATGGTCAACAAAAGAGTCCATAATGCAGTACTTGGATGCAATCTCAAAAATGACAGAATGATCTCTGTTCGTTTCCAAGGCAAACCATTCAGTATCACAGTAATTCAAGTCTATGCCCCAACCAGTAACGCTGAAGAAGCTGAAGTTAAACGGTTCTATGAAGACCTACAAGACCTTTGAGAACTAACACCCAAAAAAGATGTCCTTTTCATTATAGGGGACTGGAATGCAAAAGTAGGAAGTCAAAAAACACCTGGAGTAACAGGCAAATTTGGCCTTGGATGCACTGATCATAGCAAACACCCTCTTCCAACAACACAAGAGAAGACTCTACACATGGACATCACCAGATGGTCAACACAGAAATCAGATTGATTATGTTCTTTGCAGTCAAAGATGGAGAAGCTGTATACAGTCAACAAAAACAAGACCAGGATCTGACTGTGGCTCAGATCATGAACTCCTTATTACCAAATTCAGACTTAAATTGAAGAAAGTAGGGAAAGCCACTAGACCATTCAGGTATGACCTAAATCAAATCCCTTATGATTATACAGTGGAAGTGAGAAATAGATTTAAGGGCCTAGATCTGATAGATAGAGTGCCTGATGAACTATGGAATGAGGTTCGTGACATTGTACAGGAGACAGGGATCAAGACCATCCCCATAGAAAAGAAATGCAGAAAAGCAAAATGGCTGTCTGGGGAGGCCTTACAAGTAGCTGTGAAAAGAAGAGAAGCGAAAAGCAAAGGAGAAAAGGAAAGATATAAGCATCTGAATGCAGAGTTCCAAAGAAGCAAAAAGAGATAACAAAGCCTTCCTCAGCCATCAATGCAAAGAAATAGAGGAAAACAATCGAATGGGAAAGACTAGAGATCTCTTAAAGAAAATTAGAGATACCAAGGGAACATTTCATACAAAGATATGCTCGATAAAGGACAGAAATGGTATGGACCTTACAGAAGCAGAAGATATTAAGAAAAGGTGGCAAGAATACACAGAAGAACTGTACAGAAAAGATCTTTACGACCCAGATAATCACAGTGATGTGATCACTGACCTAGAGCCAGACATCCTGGAATGTGAAGTCAAGTGGGCCTTAGAAAGTATCACTACAAACAGAGCTAGTGGAGGTGATGGAATTCCAGTTGAGCTATTTCAAATCCTGAAAAATGATGCTGTGAAAGTGCTGCACTCAATATGCCAGCTAATTTGGAAAAGTCAGCAGTGGCCACAGGACTGGAAAAGGGCACTTTTCATTCCAATCCCAAAGAAAGGCAATGCCAAAGAATGCTCAAACTACCGCACAATTGTACTCATCTCACATGCTAGTAAAGTAATGCTCAAAATTCTCCAAGCCAGGCTTCAGCAATACATGAACCGTGAACTTCCTGATGTTCAAGCTGGTTTTAGAAAAGGCAGAGGAACCAGAGATCAAATTGCCAACATCCACTGGATCATAGAAAAAGCAAGAGAGTTCCAGAAAAACATCTATTTCTGCTTTATTGACTATGCCAAAGCCTTTGACTGTGTGGATCACAATAAACTGTGGGAAATTCTGAAAGAGATGGGAATACCAGACCACCTGACCTGCCTCTTGAGAAATCTGTATGCAGGTCAGGAAGCAACAGTTAGAACTGGACGTGGACAACAGACTGGTTCCAAATAGGAAACGGAGTATGTCAAGGCTGTATATTGTCACCCTGCTTATTTAACTTCTATGCAGAGTACATCATGAGAAACGCTGGACTGGAAGAAGCACAAGCTGGAATCAAGATTGCCGGGAGAAATATCAATAACCTCAGATATGCAGATGACACCACCCTTATGGCAGAAAGGAAGAGGAACTAAAAAGCCTCTTGATGAAAGTGAAAGAGGAGAGTGAAAAAGTTGGCTTAAAGCTCAACATTCAGAAAATGAATATCATGGTTCAGGTCCCATCACGTCATGGGAAATAGATGGGGAAAGAGTGGAAATAGTGTCAGACTTTATTTTTCTGGGCTCCAAAATCACTGCAGATGGTGACTGCAGCCATGAAATTAAAAGACGCTTACTCCTTGGAAGGAAAGTTATGACCAACCTAGATAGCATATTCAAAAGCAGAGACATTACTTTGCCAAAAAAGGTCCATCTAGTCAAGGCTATGGTTTTTCCTGTGGTCATGTATGGATGTGAGAGTTGGACTGTGAAGAAGGCTGAGCGCCAAAGAATTGATGCTTTTGAACTGTGGTGTTGGAGAAGACTCTTGAGAGTCCCTTGGACTGCAAGGAGATCCAACCAGTCCATTCTGAAGGAGATCATCCCTGCGATTTCTTTGGAAGGAATGATGCTGAAGCTGAAACTCCAGTACTTTGGCCACCTCATGTGAAGAGTTGACTCATTGGAAAAGACTCTGATGCTGAGAGGGATTGGGGGCAGGAGGAGAAGGGGACAACAGAGGATGAGATGGCTGGATGGCATCACTGACTCGATGGACATGAGTCTGAGTGAACTCCGGGAGTTGGTGATGGACAGGGAGGCCTGGCGTGCTGCAATTCATGGAGTCGAAAAGAGTTAGACAGGACTGAGCGACTGAACTGAACTGAACTGAACTTTACATGAAGATAGAGACAAGTGACACATCTATTCTCTTCATTCTTGAGCATAGTTTTTCCTCTGTGATCATCAAGTTGTCTCATTTGTTTCTCTGTAAAGTTTAATACGCTTGATGTACTTAGTCTTTCATCATTGGCTTTCAAGGCCTTGGAAGGTGCTATTAGAATTCGTTCTTGGAACTCTACTAGTTTGCACATGATGTATCACATGTGGCTTCCTTCTTCACAACTGAACAAGTTTTCCATTTTCAAAAATGACTTTTCTTTAGTCACAACCTTTGTAAGACTGAGTAGATAGCATTCTGCATCTCAGCCATAGTTTATCTTAGAGACTGAAGCTGTTTGCTCATTTTTGTCTTCCTCCAGCATCTCTCAGCGGTCCATGTATGCTTTAAGTGGAAATGCAGTCCTATGTGATTTACATGAATTACTGAATCTAACCCTCACAATAACCCTGTGAGGTAATAACATTATTTTCCCCATTTTTCTTACATGGAAACTGTAGTACAGAGATTAAAGATTTCACATAAGGCTATGTATCTGTTTAGTGGGTCTCTGGGATCCTATTCTAAATGGTCTACTTTCCAGAGTCCCCATTCTGTAAAAAAAAATATTAAGACTTTTATTAATTGAACCAAAACCCAAGATATCGGGGTTAATCCAACTCTTAGGAAGAATAAAAAAGACATTCCCTGGTGGCTTAGCTGATAAAGAATCCACCTGCAGTGCAGGATACTTGGGTTCGATCCCTGGGTTGGGAAGATCCCCTGGAGAAGAGAGTGGCTACTCGCTCCAGTATTCTGGCCTGGAGAATTCCATGGGCTGGGTAGTCCATGGGGTCACAAAGAGTCAGACACGACTGAGTGACTTTCATTAATTCAATCAGGTTATAGGCCCTAAAAGACAACAGCAGTAACTACACCAAATATTAATAAGACTAAGAGGCTTTTTGGAAATGGACAATTTTCTGAAATGCTTGCTGAACTCTTTGTTAAACACAGTGTATATTACTGGTTTTATGAGGGAGTTTAGATAGCCTTGCCAAGTGAAAAAAGTCAAAAGGGCTGGGTCGGCCCAGCGGGAGCCCTGGCAGATAAGGAGGGCTGAAGATTCAGCAAAGAAGGGCAGCCAGCAGATGATAGAGGTCTCCCGGATGCTTCCCCAGGTTTTTTGTGGCTTTCCTCTCTCAGGCAGCAGAAATCCTCTTGTGCTCCAGAACACTATCCACAAGCTTGATTTTCATATGGTTGAAAATGACAGGGGAACCAGTCAAATAAGAATGCCCCTCATGAAGGCTGGTGTTGAGCAAGCAGAGCGAGGACCCCACAGAGTCTTTGATGAGATGGGCTGTTGGTGAAGCACTTCCCATAAAGTGATAGTGGATTCAGGATATGGTTCCAGGTGGCCATGGAGATTTGTCCATAGAGGATAATGAGCAATACAGGCAGGATGTAGAAGGCCCCACAGATGGAATAGATAATGTAAGACATCAGAGAAGTATTCACCAGGCAAGCTGATATTTCTTCTTGAGCTTTAGCCTTCTGCCACAAGAATGAAGGGATGGAAATGTGGATGAAAATGGCCCAGATGATGGCAAGCAATGCACCGCATGGCCCACTATCTGCTGTTTACTGTATTCCAGGGTGTCAGTGATGGCCCAGTACCAGGATGGAGGCTTTGCAGCATGTGATGTCAGAAGATGACCAGATGTCACACAGGAGTTGGCCAAAGCTCCAGGGGTGGGTGGTTGTATACGTGATGCTGATGAACATGACCAAAATAGAAACTAAGAAGTCAGTCGTGGCCAAGGAGCCAATGAAATAGTTGGCAGGGATGTAGAACTTCCTGGTCTTGGAGATGGTAGTGAGTACAAAGGCATTGGTAAAGAAGACAGCCAGAGAAATCTTGAGTGCTTGAAGGGTCCCTCTTCCCTAAGTCCCTGGAGTTTCTGTGGCATTTGGGGATCTCTTGGGAGCCGCCTGCAGAATGCCTCCACTGACTGGTTTGAGGGGCCATTCTAGGAGACTCTCTCTTTCCACAGACTTTCACACATACAGCTTCTTATTTCATAGTTGTCCAGCTCACAAAATAAAGTCATCCTTCTGTTTCACACTGGAGGCAGTCAGCCATCAGAACAGACCAAGTGAAAAGACCTCAACACTCAAATATTTAAGAAACACTAAGGTGATTGCCAACCAGATTCTGCATTCTTAATTGTTATTTCTGTGAATTATCTAGAGTTGAGGTTTAGTAATGTGGATATCATCAAATATCACAGGGTTAAGGAGATTAAGAAATAATTTAGCTTAAGTGTTTTGTGACCCATCTCATAGGTTGTTGTGGCAGTTAAATAAGATTACACGTGTACTTCTTAGCATAGATCTTACCTCATGACATTGTAAAGGATAGCTCTGAATGTTATTGTTATAGTGGTAGATTTTAGAAATCATTACAACCTCTCATTTTAGAATTCAAGGCTTGGAGAAGTTAAGTCGTACCACATGGATCCAGAAGTAGTTGGTCCCTGAGAGAAGAATGAATGCAGGCCTTCCCCACTCATTGCTCTGTCTATTGCCAGACTAATTTTGAAAGAGAAAACAAGAACGCCAGTCTCATTTTTTAAGATTATAATGTCTGTACACATGCTTTAAAATATACCAGAACCTGCTTCAAGGCTAAATGGAGAACTGAAAAGCACTTGTGAATCTAATCAATTTTAGTTATTATTATTCATTCTCTGTTTAATGGTGAGTTTTTCCTCTTCATTTTTTCTTAAATCATAGCTCTTTATCCTTGTGACAGGTTCCAGCCAGCAAGAATTTAACCTGATTGTAACCTTGAGAAATTGGATTATATAGTAGCCTGAAAATCTTGCTTGTTACTTACTTGAGTCCAGGTTTAAAATGCCAAAAAGAAATTA
Source organism: Bos grunniens (assembly GCF_055505025.1). NCBI lineage: Eukaryota > Metazoa > Chordata > Mammalia > Artiodactyla > Bovidae > Bos > Bos grunniens. The sequence goes on along the minus strand of NC_141185.1, from coordinate 28,309,386 downwards.
AAACTGGAGTCTTCTGAGTCTGCTTAATTCAATACATTTAGACACAAAAATCCAGTATTTAAGGGCAATGTTGATATTTCAAGAGAGTCAATTTTTTAAAAGTTAATAAAAGAAGTGCCCTTCTGAGCCAGTGATGGATTAGAATCATGTAAGAATAGCGTGCTAAAGGTTTGTGGTGGCTGGTGCTAGGCAGGCATGTAGCATTTACTTTCTTTCAGTGAAACCAGCTGAGGTAAAAAGAAAAAAGGATCTTATACTTTGATGAGACATTAAAAAATGGTTGAGCATGCTCACAGCTGCGTCTCAGTGGTTTTATGTAAATTAAGCTGTGGCAAAGCGTCTGTTTTCTAATGTTTCTATGATCAAAGGATACACAAAATAGCTCTACAGTAAACACAAACAGCTTAACAACATATAAAGTATTCACACAGTATAAAGCTTTTTTGGGGGTGAGGGGAGGGAGTGATCATGTGGATATGTATTCCTTCCTATTTAAAGAATTTTTATGAACAGCATTGTAATATGGGTATTATAATTTTCTGTTTTATTACATTAGCTACCCCTGTTCAAAAATCATTAATTATAGAAGACTGCTCTTAAATGACTAAGGCAGTGTTTTCTAATCTTTTTAATATTGAAAGCTCTCTTAAATTTTCTCCCACCCAATCCCATTTTTTGAAAAAGTTGTTCAGCCACATAGTCTGTGTATCTTAGGAAGTAATTTGTTTTCTCTTTTCTAGTTAAATAATATGTGTGTGTATCACTGTTGTATGAACTTCTGAACAGAAAGAGATAACCACACATGAGTGTTATCACACCCAGTTGATACAATTTCAACTAAAAGCAAAGAAACCTGACAGTTTATCTGTCCTAAATAGTCTTAAAGGTAAATGTTTCATTTCTCTTCAATTTTTTAAAAATATTAATAAATTACAGGCCCTGATAACATTTTTTTTTTTTTTTTGCATTTTTGGGACCTTAGAATAACATTTGATAGGAGAACTATCAAATAAGTTCTACACTTTGACTTTAGTGGTCAACAGCAGCATTGTCCAATAGAAATATAATCAAACCACAAATGTAATTTTAAAGGTTTTAGTAGCCATATTTTTTAAAATGGAAAAAAACAGGTGAAGTATTTATCCTTTAAATTTTTATTGGAGTATAGTTGATTTACAATGTTGTGTTAGTTTCAGGGAACAGCAAAGTGAATCAGTTAAACATATACATACGTATATGTATATATACACACTTTTTTTTTTAAATTTATTTTTAATTGAAAGATAATTGCTTTACAGTATTGTATACACTCTTTTTTTAAGACTCTTTTCCCGTATAGTCTGTTACAGACTGTTAAGTAGAGTTCCCTGTTCTACACAGTAGGTTCTAATTATTAGTTATCTATTTCATATATGCTGGTATGTATATGTCAATCTCTATCTCCCAGTTTATCCCTCCCCCTCTTATCCCCTGATAACCATAAGTTGGTTTTCGACTTCAGTGACTCTATTTCTGCTTTGTAAATAAGTTCATTTTTACACTTATTCCACATATAATCAATACCATACAGTCTTTGTTTTTCTTTGTCTGACTTCACTCAGTATGACAATCTCTAGGTCTGTCCATGTTGCTGCAGATGGCACGATTTTGTTTTTTTTTTATGACTAAGTAATACTCCGTTGTCTGTGTGTACCACATTTTCTTTACCTTTCCTTTGGTGATAGACATTTAAGTTGCTTCCATGTCCTGGCTATTATAAATAGCACTGCATTGAACATTGAGGTGCTTGTATCTTTTCAAATTATGGTTTTTTTCTCAGGATATGCCTTAGAGTGGGATTGCTGGTTCTAGTTTTAGTTTTTAAAGGCTCCTCTATATTGTTTTTCATGGGGTTTTACCAGTTTACATTCCCACCAACAGTGTAGGTAGGTTCCTTTTTCTCCATACCTTCTCCAGCATTTGTTATTTGTAAATTTTTTGATGGTGGCCATTCTGTTGTGCTGCAGTCCATGGGGTTGCAAAAGTCTGTGGGGTTGCAAAGATTAGGACATGACTTAGTGACTGAACAACAACATTCTGACCAATGTGAGGTGATACTTAATTGTAGTTTTGATTTGCATTTCTCTAATAACTAGTGTTGTGAGCATCTCTTCATGTGCTTTTTGGCCATCTATAATGTCTTCTTCGGATAAATGTCTATTTCAATCTTCTGCTTACTTTTTGGATTGAATTGTTTGTTTTTTTTATATTGAGCTGCATGAACTGTTTGTATATTTTGAGATTAATCCCTTGTCAGTTGGAAGTTACTTTTAAAAATATAGTTAACTCAGTATATTGAAAATCCTGTCAACATGAAGTCAATATAAAACTTGAGAATCGAGCAAAAAGGGATTCCATTAAACATACTAGGAACTCTGGCAATTCAATAAGAAAAAACCCACATAATCAATGGAAAAAATAGAGAAGAGACCTGAGCAGTACAGAGCAGAATATACAAATGACCAATAACCATGTAAAAATATACTTAACTTCGTTAGTAATTTTGACAACACAAAACCACAGCACAAAGGAGAGCTGGGCACAGCATCAGAAAGAATAAGAACAGACTAGAATGCAGTTTGCACCTCTGCAAGTTTCTGTCCCCACCTCTGACCACAGGGAACCTTTAGAGGGTAAGGTTTCCAAATGTCATGCCACTTTACTTTTGGTGAAATTTAATCAGGAGCCATACAAGGAAGGAATTCTGGGAAATACAGTTCCCAGTACAAACAGCTTGACAATGGAACAATCCAACACAACGAGATACTGCTGCTGCTGCTAAGTCGCTTCAGTCGTGTCTGACTCTGTGCAACCCCATAGACGGCAGCCCACCAGGCTCCCCCGTCCCTGGGATTCTCCAGGCAAGAACACTGGAGTGGGTTGCCATTTCCTTCTCCAATGCGTGAAAGTGAAAAGTGAAAGTGAAGTCGCTCAGTCGTGTCCGACTCTCAGCGACCCCATGGACTGCAGCCCACCAGGCTTCTCCATCCATGGGATTTTCCAGGCAAGAGTACTGGAGTGGGGTGCCATTGCATTCTCCGAACGAGATACTAGTGTATACTTACTCTACCTGCCCAAATGAAAGAAGCCTGTTGATATCAAACACTGGTGAAGCTGTGGCACGCAACTGGTACTGTGTGAAAATGTAAATTGGTTCACTGCTGGTGGGAGTATAAATTGGTAGAACTTTATTGGAAAACTGGCTTTTTTTTAAGTTAAATATGCATAACCTAATACCCAGCAAAAAAAAAAAAAAAGTATTAAAACATTAGTAGAAGCACTGTCTAATAATAGCCAAAATCTGGAAACAGCACAGATGATCCAATGAGAAAATGAATAACTGTGATATAGTCATCATGGAATCTTAGGACTCCATGCAAATGAACTGCAGATGTATGTGATTTAGCTGCATGCATCATACAGACACAAAGGAATGTATTGCATGATTACATTCATATCAAGTTCAAAACTAGACAAAATTTATGGTGTTAGAAATCAGGCTTTTAGTTTATACCTTTGGCAACTTGTTTTGGAGAGTATAGAGGGAGACTTCTAGGGTGCTGGCTAGACTTTATTAACAGCGTCATGGTAACATGGGCCTACTTTATGATAAGTCCAGTCATGCACTTATGATTTGTGTGCTTTCTGTGTGTATTCATGATATACTTCAATGAAAAAAGGTTAAAGAATAACTTGTAAACTTTAGAACATTATTAACATATTTTACATTCTTTTACTTGTACTAAGTCTTTGGTTTCCAGCGTGTGTTTTATACTTACAGCACATCCCGAATCAGACTAGCCACATTTCAAGCGCTTAGCAGCCACATGTGGACTAGTGGCTACCCTATGAGACATTAAGGGTCTAGAACCCCACCATTCCAGAGCTTCTCTGGGTTTAGATTTTTCTTTAGTTCTTTCTTTGGAATGTCATGTGGAAAGAATAAGGGATTATTCTTCCTGAAGACCTCATATTAATTTTACTGCTACCTCTCTCTTTATGGAATATTTTCTATTTAAAACAGATGGTTGGTTTTGTGTGCAGGTTCACAAGATGACCAGTAAACCATCATTTTGGATATTTGTTCTTACTGCTTTCTTGGCTGCTCTTCACATGACCACCTTTTTTTTTAAAAGTAGGCGTTTTATTGATGTCTGATATACATATGAAAAGGACATGTATTGTAGGTATATATTGCTCAGTGCATTTTTGCAGAGTGAACACACCCATTGTTTGTGTTCAAGAAACAGAACATCACCCATACTCCAGAAGCTTCTGCCTTGTGCCACCTCCTGATCACTGCTCTCAAAGCAGAACCCAAATTATAACACCATTGGTTAGTTTTACGTGTCTTTGAACTTTATATAAAGGGAATAATAAGTATATACTTTCATGTGGCTTCTTTTGCTTCCAATTCTGTTTGAGAGAGTCACTTACGCTGTGGACTGTGGCTGAAGTTCGTTCTTTCTCATTGCCGTGTAGCATTCCATTGTATGTTAGTCACTCAGTCGTGTCTGACTCTTTTCGATCCCATGGACTGTAGTCTGCCAGGCTCCTCTGTCCATGGGATTTCCCAGGCAAGAATACTAGAGTGGGTTGCCATTTCCTTCTCCAGGGGTTATTCCCGACCCAAGGATTGAACCTGGGTCTCCCACATTGCAGGCAGATTCTGTATCATCTGAGCCACCGGGGAAGCCCTTTCCATTATATGAATATACCACAATTTATTTCTCCATTTTATTGTTAATGGACATTTAGGTAGCTTTTCATTCTTGGATAATTAGTTATGAACACTTTTATGCATGTCTTTTGGTGACTGTTATGTTCACATTTTTAACATATAACAGAGTGGAAATACTGCGCCACAGTATAGGCATACATCAGTTTAAGTAGATAACTACCAGTTCCTCACAATGGTGCACCACTTTGCACTCAGCTGAAGCTACGAGTTTCAGTTATCGTATGTCATCATCAACATTTGATATTTGGCTTTTTAACTTTTTATAGGCAAGGGGGTTGTTGTAGTCATAAGGACCTTTTCTGTTCTAATCAGGTCTTAAGCATAAATGCATGGTATTGTGATTCTAATTTGCATTTCCCTGATGATGATTAAAATTGAATACTTTTCCTTGTGTTCGTTTGTTTTTGATTATCTTTTTTTTATGAAGTGCCTTTTAAGTCTCTTGCTTATTTCTCTATTGTATTTTCTTATTTTTTCTTATTGATTTGTAGGAGTTCTTTATATATTCTAGATAAAAGTCCTTTGTTATATATGTATATTATAGCTGCTATCTCTTGCTCTATAGGTGGCCTTTTTACTCTAATTATGTCTTCTGATAAGTTATTAATTGTAATGTAGTCCAGTTTAACAAAACATTTTCATTTATGTTTAGGGCTTCTTTGTGTCCTGCTAAAAAAATCTTTCCCTGCATTCAAGGTTTTAAGTATATTCTGCTGTCTTCTTCCAAATATGTTATTGTTTTATCTTTCATATTAGCTCTACAGTCCATCTGGAATTACTTTTTGTGCATGGTGTGAGATAGAGGGTTAAGATTTCTTGGATGTTATATGGATGTCCGATTAACATTGCAGCACTGTGTCATCTCCATTATAAATTAGTGACTTTAATTTATGAGTCTGCTCTTGGCTGTCTGTTCCATTCCATTACTATACAGCTTTTTTTTTTTTTTTGAGAAATGTGGTATCTGTGTGGAAAGTTTTTAATTGAGGAAATTCTAGAGTTAAGAGGAATTACTTTGTTCAAAATAACTTAGGAAGCAGTATTAGGCATTAGTCCTTTAACTAGATGAAGAATATCAGTAATAGAACCAAGCTTAGGTATCACAATCTTTTACGTAAAGGGTTATCTCTAAATTGTTTTGATGGTACATCTTTATGAATAAGTGATGTTTGAAAGTATATATAATTATATATATACACATATATGGAGGTAGATTGTTATATATACTACATAGAGATATAAATTATATAAATATGCTATATGTACCTATATATAGATTCTATAAGGTATGCTATATATAGGCAACACTCTAAATTCTATATATTATTTCCATTGTAACACACAAAAAAGTTGGGATTAAAAGGAAATCATAAGGAAGAAATAGAAACTCTAGTAGTTTCTTCTAACTCCTTTCTGTCAGCCAATATGGGCTGGATTATGTGTACTAACACGGAGAAGGCAATGGCACCCCACTCCAGTACTTTGCCTGGAAAATCCCATGGATGGAGGAGCCTGGAAGGCTGCAGTCTGTGGGGTCGTTGAGGGTTGGACACGACTGAGTGACTTCACTTTCACTTTTCACTTTCATGCACTGGAGAAGGAAATGGCAACCCACTCCAGTGTTCTTGCCTGGAGAATCCAAGGGACGGGGGAGCCTGGTGGCTGCCGTGTATGGGGTCACACAGAGTCGGACACGACTGAAGGGACTTAGCAGCAGCATGTATACTAACAACTGTCAAATTTCAGTGGCTTAAAACAACATGAGTTTATTTTTCTCATGCTACAAGTCCATTACAGTTTGGCTTTAACACTCGTCTGCATTTTTCTTACTCTGGCACCCAGACAGATTGAGCAGCCACTTTATGGAAGCTTGCTTGTCCCAGGAACAGAGGGAAACATAATGGGGAATTAGCAATTAAAGCCTCTGCCTAGATGTGACACATGTCACTTCAGTTCACATTTCATTGCCAGAACAAGATACATGTCCTCACCTAATTCAAAGAAGAAAAATGCTAACTTTGTGCCCAGGAGAAAAATCCTGTGAAGAAAAGAACTGTGCAGGGGAAAAACTAGAGTATTTTCAGATCAGTTCAGTCGCTCAGGCTTATGCGACTCTTTGCGACCCCATGAACTGCAGCACGCCAGGCCTCCCTGTCCATCACCAACTCCTGGACTTTACTCAAACTCATGTCCATTGAGTCGGTGATGCCATCCAACCATCTCATCCTCTGTCATGCCCTTCTCCTCCTGCCTTCAATCTTTCCCAGCATCAGGGTCTTTTCAAATGAGTCAGTTCTTCGCATCAGGTGGCCAAAGTATTGGAGTTTCAGCTTCAGCATCAGTCCTTCCAATGAATAGTCAGGACTGATTTCTTTTAGGATGGACTGGTTGAGTCTCCTTGAAGTCCAAGGGACTCTCAAGAGTCTTCTCCAACACCACAGTTCAAAAGCATCAATTCTTCAGTGCTAAGCTTTCTTTATAGTCCAACTCTCACATCCATACATGACTACTGGAAAAACCATGGCTTTGACTAGACAGGCCTTTGTTGGCAAAGCAACGTCTCTGCTTTTTAATATGCTATCTAGGTTGGTCGTAAGTTTTCTTACAAGGAGCAAGCGTCTTTTAATTTCATGGCTGCAATCACCATCTACAGTGACTTTCGGTTCAGTTCAGTTCAGTCGCTCAGTCATGACCGACTCTTTGTGACCCCATGAATTGCAGCACGCCAGGCCTCCCTGTCCATCACCAACTCCTGGAGTTCACTCAAACTTACATCCATCGAGTCGGTGATGCCATCCAGCCATCTCATCCTCTGTCGTCCCCTCTTTCTCCTGCCCTCAATCCCTCCCAGCATCAGAGTCTTTTCCAATGAATCAACTCTTGGCATGAAGTGGCCAAAGTACTGGAGTTTCAGCTTTAGCATCATTCCTTCCAAAAAACACCCAGGACTGATCTCCTTCAGAATGGACTGGATGGATCTCCTTGCAGTCCAAAGGACTCTCAAGAGTCTTCTCCAACACCACAGTTCAAAAGCATCAATTCTTCAGCACTCAGCTTTCTTCACAGTCCAACTCTCACATCCATACATGACCACTGGAAAAACCATAGCCTTGACTAGATGGATCTTTGTTGGCAAAGTAATGTCTCTGCTTTTGAATATGCTATCTAGGTTGGTCATAACTTTCCTTCCAAGGAGTAAGCATCTTTTAATTTCATGGCTGCAATCACCATCTGAAGTGATTTTGGAGCCCCCAAAAATAAAGTCTAACACTGTTTCCCCATCTATTTTCCATGAAGTGATGGGACCAGATGCCATGATATTAGTTTTCTGAATGTTGAGTGTTAAGCCAACTTTTTCTCTCTCCTCTTTTACTGTCATCGAGAGGCTCTTTAGTTCTTCTTCACTTTCTGCCATAAGGGTGGTGTCATCTGCACATCTGAAGTTATTGGTATTTTTTCTGGCAATCTTGATTCCAGCTGGTGCTTCATCCAGCCCAACATTTCCCATGATGTACTCTGCATATAAGTTAAATAAGCAGGGTGACAATATACAGCCTTGACGTACTCCTTTCCCAATTTGGAACCAGTCTTTTGTTTCATGTTCAGTTCTAACTGTTGCTTCTAGGTGGTCTGATATTCCCATACTTTCAGAATTTTCCACAATTTGTGGTGACCCACACAGTCAAAGGCTTTAACATAGTCAATAAAGTAGAAGTAGATGTTTTTCTGGAACTCTCTTACTTTTGCATTGATCCAACAGATATTGGCACTTTGATCTCTGCTTCTTCTGCTTTTTCTGAATCCAGCTTGAACATCTGGAAGTTCATAGTTCACCTACTGTTGAAGCCCAGCTTGGAGAATTTTGAGCATTACTTTACTAGTGTGTGAGATGAGTGCAATTGTGCAGTCATTTGAACATTCTTTGGCATTGCCTTTCTTTGGAATTGGAATGAAAACTGACCATTTCCCCTCCTGTGGCCACTGAGTTTTCCTAATTTGCTGGCATATTGAGTGCAACACTTTCACAGCATCATCTTTCAGGATTTAAAATAGCTCAACTGGAATTCCATCACCTCCACTAGCTTTGTTCATAGTGATGCTTCCTAAGACCCACTTGACTTCACATTCCAGAATATCTGGCTCTAGGTGAGTGATCGCACCATTGTGATTATCTGGGTCATGAAGATCTTTTTTGTATAGTTCTGTGTATTCTTACCACTTCTTAATATCTTCTGCTTCTTTTAGGTTCATACCATGTTCTGTCCTTTATTGTGCTCATCTTTGCATGAAAAGTTCCCTTGGTATCTCTGATTTTCTTGAAGAGATCTCTAGTCTTCCCCGTTCTATTGTTTTCCTCTATTTCTTTGCATTGATCACTGAGGAAGGCATTCTTATCTCTCCTTGCTATTCTTTGGAACTTTGCATTCAGATGCTTATATCTTTCCTTTTCTCCTTGGCCTTTCGCTAAAAACTGTCACCTCTGAAATGACAGATTTCAGAGCATACATTTACTGGATTTGTGTTTGTCAAAGAAATAAACAAACAAAGAAAAATCCTTTTAGTTTTTCTATTCCATGTCATTTTTAAAACCCTTCAGTCTTGAGAAATGAGTCTCCTGCAGTTATAAGCATAGCAGTCTCTCTTGCTTAAACTCTTCAGTGGCATCTCTGCACTCATACAGCCTACATACCTAACATGGCCTGCAGCCCCTACCTTTCAAGCCTCATCTCCCACCACTCATCCCATACCTCAGCCGTACTGCCTTTCAGTTCCTTGAAGTAGACATGCTTCTACTTCTTTTTTGAGTGTATTTCCTCACTTTTCCTTGTTTTTAACCTGCTTACTCTTTAACTGTTGGATCAATGTATCAAACATTTCCCCACACTGTGACTCCTGTAGTAGAGTCCTCTCTTCTCTACAGTCTTCTAATACTCTGTACTTTGCTTCTAGAGAAACTGTTCTAGTTTTTAAAATCAATTTTTGCACTAATTATTCAATCTGTTTCTCCAGTTAGCGTGCAAGCTCCAAGTCTGTTTTGCTCACTACTGTGTGCTGCTTCTTATGTTTAGCCTCGTTATTGGCATATAATAGCATAACATTAAATCCTGAGTTAGATTACAGTTTTATGTCTGTGACATTTATGTAGTCTATACAGGGAATGTCTGAGACATTTATACAGTCCATAGCAAATGATTTTCTAATAAGTTAATCACAGACAAACTGCAAATATACTCTTGCTCCATGTCTCTATATCTTGGAAAGCCTAAGAGGTTCCAGAGAAGGAATACATTTCACATTCTCTCCGAATTAGAATATACCCTTCTTTAAATTTTCATGATGCAATTTTCTTTCTTCTCCTTCTTGAGTGATAATTTTATTTATATTATTTTTATAAATATATATAATTTTATTTATATAAAATTTCATTTTATAAAAGTATGTAATTTTATTTATATTTATGAAAACCTTACAGTTAGGGGATATATACATTCAACATAAATGATATAAGACAGCTCAAGTAATGAGTGTATTATGTAGACATAGTGAATAAAATAAGCTGTGTGATATTTAGCTGGGTTTTCCTTAGCTTTCTGAAGATGGCACTGAATTACCAAAACATGGTATGATTTATTTTTTGTGACACTTTCCATCAGCAAAAGGGCATGTAATGCATGGAAAATGCTTACCTGCAAATTTATATCCCTCACTATTTGTCTTCATTTACATATGTCGTAGGAAACTTTACTCTTTCCTGTTTCTCTTTTCAGAAAGAATAACACATTTGATCACCTTCTTGTTGATATATTTAATTGTGGACTATCAGTGCTATTCTTCATTTAAAACGCAAATGTTCTAATAGAGATATCTCCCATAATGATGAGTGTATTGGCAGGATTGGTGGGATGATATGGACATTGTTACCTATAAGCCTCTGATAGTTGTTTTCTGCATTTTTACTCTAGAAGACAACCAGGCTTTCTATAAATGAGGAGTAAGATTAAAAGGATCATAAATAGATCCTGTCTGTTTATTCAGCTAATGTTTATGAAATATCTCTTTTGAAGCTGGGGAAACTCAGAAAGAAATGAATACTTTGTATATAGCTTTAAATTTTTGTTTTAAATAATAACATTTTGATAAGAGCTGAGTTTCAGTCTTTTGCTAACTGTGTCAGTTTTCTCACCTATGGAAAGGATATGCTAACAACCCATCTCATAAAGTTCTATAAAGAGACAGTAAGATAGTGCATATATAGCCCTTGGTCCTGGCTTCCCTGGTGGCTCAGACGCTAAAGCATCTGCCCACAATGGGGGAGACCCGGGTTCGATTCCTGGGTCGGGAAGATCCCCTGGAGAAGGAAATGGCACCCCACTCTAGTACTCTTGCCTGGAAAATCCCATAGATGGAGGATCCTGATAGGCTACAGTCTATGGGGTCACAAAGAGTCAGACACGACTGAGCGACTTCACCTCACTTCATACAGCCCTTATCCCAGGGCCTGACCTAGAATAAGTACTCAGTATATGTTGCCGGGAATGATTGAAGGCAGAAGGAGAAGAGGGCATCAGAGGCTGAGATGGCTAGATGACATCACTGATACAATGAACATGAACTTGGGCAACCTTTGGGAGATGGTGAGGGACAGGAAGGCCTGGCATGCTGCAGTCCATGGGGTCACAAAAAGCTGGACACGATCAGGAGACTGAACAACAACATTTCTTAGCTGTTTTCTACTGTGAGGCTTTGTCCACAGTTAGCCTCTTAACTCTGTCTTTTCTTTTGTTGCTTCCTGCTTATTTTTTCCATGTTGACCTCAAAGTAAAATTCTGAAACAGATCTGACTGTGTATCACTGCCTCTTCAGTGCCATCTCTGTTGTTTCAAAAATGAAATCTCAAATACATGGATAGCATTTATCACCTTAGCATCTGACCTCGACCTTTCTACCAAACTAATTTCTGCCTTGTCACCTTTACTGGACTGCAGCCAAAATAGGCCCTACAAATCAAAATTCACTGCCTTGGCTTCTGCCCTTTTCTTCTGCCTAGAATTCCTGCTGTAGGCCTCAACCCCTCTTCTTACACTCAACCTGAAGAAACAGTTCTCTGTGGGAAACCCAGAGATCCATCCCTCTTATTCTTCCAAAACAGAATTTTTGGTCCCCATCATTTATAATTTTTTAGCACTTATCTCATTATTTGAGTTAATGGCATCTGTCTTGCCCTCCCACTAGCTTGAGTTGCTTGAGAGCAGAGACCATTACTTATTCATCATAGTATCTCTGAAACCTAGTAGGCACGCAGTAGAAGCTTGTTGAAATAACGGATTGAAATTCAGTTTAATTTTGTTTTGATTTCAATGTGTCTTTATTATTCTAGGTTCTGGGCCTTGTCCAAAATATGAGTGTTTTCCAGTGTCCAAAGTGTAAACACAAAACTCATATTTTTGGTGCTGATGGTGCGAGGAGACTAGCACGGACCCTTGATCTTGATATTCTAGGTAAGACCACCGGATATTCATTTGCAAAGGAAATAGCATGGTGATGAAGATCATCTCAGAATGATGAAATGCTTTTGGCTTTGTGTTTTGAATTAAGTTAGTATAGCGCACTTCTCTGTGTTAACCTTTTTTTGGCTTTTTATGATACTGCATTAGTGGAACACATTTTGAATAGGGGGTTTGTTCTGCCAATTATAACTCTGGCTATAGATGAAAACTGCCCATAACCTGAATTTGCAAAGAAAGTTTTGTGGTTTGAGTACTCTGATTTGAAGTCCACATTTTAAATAATGGTCATCAGTTTGTTTGCTAAGTTGGGAAGACATCTCTTAGTATAAGCAGAAAGTGAAGGTGAAAGTCACTCAGTGTCTGACTCTTTGTGACCCCATGGACTATATACAGCCCATGGAATTCTCTAGGCCAGAATCCTTGAGCGAGTAGCTGTTCCCTTCTCCAGGGGATTTTCCCAACCCAGGGATCAAACCCAGGTCTCCTGCATTGCAGGTGGACTCTTGTGGACTGAGCCACAAGGGAAGCCCAAGAATACTGGAGTGGGTAGCCTATCCCTTCTCTAGTGGATTTTCCCGACCCAAAATTGAAACAGGGTCGCCTGCATTGTAGGCAGATTCTTTACCAACTGAGCAGACGTATACAGAAATACCTATTTCATATGTTGTGGCAATCTTTGGAAGTGTCAGTTCTTGATGTGCGTGAAGAAATGCCTTCCTCATCAGTTCTGAATGTATAAGTCCTCTGCTCTAGAAAAAACGCTATTTACTGTTTTCTGTAATCTTTTTATGCTGTGTCTATGAAGTATGGCTCCTGAAACTCACCTTGTCTATACTGTTCATGTTACTGAACTGAAGAATTAATTAGTAATTGAAGGAGAAGTAAAATCATATGTTAAAGGAGCAAAACACAGATTTTATTTTTTATTTTTTATTTATTTATTTATTATTATTATTCTTTTTTACTTTACATTATTGTATTGTAGAACATTTTATCCCAAAACAATGAATTTCAACTTTTTCTCAAGCGCACATGGAACCTTCTCCAGGATAGATGTGGGGAAAACACAGATTTTTAGATAAAATTTTTTTTTTTTTAATCCACAAGCAGCTTAATGGACTTTTTAGGGAACATGTTTTGATATTCTGCATATGAGTTTCTATTCTGGGTAAAGGCAGATGTTAGCTGCTAAATAATGCAGTCATAGAGTGAATTATCAGTTTTAGGTAGTTAGCAATTAATATTCCTTAGAGATCAAGGAATTAAAAACATTCTTTATTATAATTAGTTTTCTAAAAGTTAATGTTAAATGTATTATTGTTTTTATGCATTTGTACTATAGCAGCTACCACAGTACCAGGTGAATACTAATGATATATTTTGATACATTTTTATAATTAAAGATACTAATTTTATTCTGCAACTGTTTCTCATTTAACTAACCTAGGAAGTTCAGTTTCCCAAATCTGCATAATAACAGCAGATTGACATTCACTTATATATAAAGTAAATGTGTAATTACAATGGCATTATTGAATTATGCTGACAGTATTATAATTCCCTAATTTATGAATGGGTGGTATGATTTTCTAAGTCACTTATTTAGAATTTGAAACACGTCTCCTAGAGAAACCTACATATGGAAGTTACATTTTAACCAACAGCTCACAAATGTATGCATGCATGCTGAGTCCCCTCAGTCAAGTCTGACTCTTTGTGCCCCTATGAACTGTAGCCCACCTATGGACTGTAGCCTGCCAGGCTCCTGTCCATGGGATTCCCCAGGTAAGAATATTGGAGTTGCCATGTTGCCAATGGCAGCTGCAGTATTGGAGCTGCCAATATTGGAGGGTTGCCATGCCCACTTCCAGGGGATCTTCCCGACCCAGGGATCGAACCTGCATCTCATGTCTCCCTCATTGACAGATGGATTCTTTACTACTTGAACCACCTGGGAAGCCCTGCAAATCAAATGTATAGTTACCCTAAAAATGTATCAGAAACACTGATTACTGATCAGAGAAACTCGGCTAGTGCGATAGACTGTTGTATCTCAAACTCTTTCGGGAAAACTAATTTAGAGTTCTAATGTAGAGCACATCTGCTCCCTTTAATGTGATCGTGGGGCCCAGAGGGCTCTCGCATGAACTGAAACAGGGGTTCTGATGATGAAGAGGTTGGAATTGGGAACAAGGAACTGAAATCAGGAACTCTCACAGCTGTGACCTCCTGGGTGGGTGACATCCCCAGGACTCTTATTTGTCCTTTACTGACCCTCTTGCTGCCTCTTATTTTCATCTAGGGAGCTGTGTTTCAAATGGTTTATTTGGTAAAATGGCTCTTCAGAATTTTATCCACATTCAGCTTGTGGTGGTGGTTGTTAGTCACTCAGTCATGTCTGACTCTTTGCGACCCTATAGCCTTCCAGGCTCCTCTGTCCATGGGATTTCCCAGGCAAGAATACTAGAGTGGATTGTTATTTCATTCTTCAGGGGATCTTGGCAACCCAGGGATCGAGCCTACTTGGGAGGTGGATTCTTTTTCTTTTTTTAAATTATTTATTTTAATTGGAGGATAATTAATTTACAATATTGTGATGGTTTTTGCCATACATCAACATGATTGGGCCACAGGTATACATATCTCTCCCCAATCCTGAACTCCCCTCCCAACCTCCCTCCCCACCCTATCCCTCTGGGCAGGTGGATTCTTTACCACCGAGTCACCTGGAAAGCCTGTATTCAGCTATAGGGACAGTTTATACATAGTAATTCGGAGAAGGCAGTGGCAACCCACTTCACCACTCTTGCCTGGAGAATCCCATGGATGGAGGAGCCTGGTAGGCTGCAGTCCATGGGGTCACTAAGAGTCAGACACGACTGAGCGACTTCACTTTCACTTTTCAGTTTCGTGCATTGGAGAAAGAAATGGCAACCCACTCCAGTGTTCTTGCCTGGAGAATCCCAGGGACAGAGGAGCCTGTTGGGCTGCCGTCTATGGGGTCGAACAGAGTCGGACACGACTGAGCGACTTAGCAGCAGCAGCAGCAGCATACATAGTAATTAAGGTCTCAGATCATGTCACAGAAACCTCTTTAACTTATGTCTCTGAAATGTGCTTCCTTCAGCCCTAGCCCTTCAAAAATACTTTTCAAGGCCAGACTGAACCTCAGCAACTCTCACTACATTTACCCTATTTAAATTTTCTCTCTGCACAGCTGTTAGTCCACTGCTGCTCTCACTGTGCCATCTACTTTCTCACAAGGTTTTCCTCATCTTATTCTCCTCTTCTGCGTATTGTGAGTCTCTGGAGGGCAGAAATGATGTCACTAGCTGACTCATTGGAAAAGACTCTGATGCTGGGAAAGATTGGGGACAGGAGGAAAAAGGGGTGACAGAATGAGATGGCTGGATGGCATCACCGACGCAATGGACTTGCATTTGAACAAACTCTGGGAGATAGTGAAGGATAGGGAAACCTGGCATGCTGCAGTTCATAGGGTCGTAAAGAGTCAGACACGACGAGCACTGAACAACAATGAAAAGTTGGCTATATAATGGAGACGATTTTACTGTTTTGTTCTGATACTGTGGTGGGAATGAAAGCATTCAAGATTCTTTACTATATACTGGCAGTTCATAAATCAAGAGAGAAAACTTTTTGGGTTTCTAAATATTTTCTGTAACATATCTTCCCCTGCTTCCCACATGACAGCTTCCTATAGTCCAAAGTTGATCTATAGAATAGACATCAAATGTACTGAAAAACTAGCCTTTACATGGTTATTGAAATATTCATGCATTTTTGTCTATTGAACACTTAGAAAAGAGAGTTGGCTAAGATCTCAAAATATGCTGATAAGAGGCACATGACGTATCTGTTACTCCGTACTTCATAATATAAATTGTGGTAGGTTTGTAACTTTGTAACACATTCTTCTTCTGCATTGTTTACACTGAATGACATGGTACTGAATGAATATTTTATGTAAAACACACATACATACATGTTTTGATAACCTTTGCATGGACTTTAAAGTGGTTCTAAGAATGCTGAGCAGCATGAAAGTCAACTCTTCTACTGCATTTACTGCATTTTAAATCTCAGCTTTACTTGTGATGGTGTGGTAGAAAGAATCAATTGGATGATGGATCAGAGCATTTTTCCTCCGAATTCTACTACCTAATATATCCTCAGGAAAGACACACATATACAAGTCTGTATATTGGAGGTTCTTATTATTTCCTGAGAGCTCAAGTTCACAAGTTATGTATACTGCTATATAGATTGATATGTAATAAAATAAAAATAATTCTATCTGATAAAGAGGCAGGTAGTTGAACTAACAAGTCTGCCCTGCTTTTCAGCAGTTCTCTTTGCTCACCCATCTGCCACTATCAGGAAGATTTTTCTGTTGTGCTTTTTAAAAACTTCTTTCCCTCTTCATCTTTCCTTTTCAGTTTCCTGTTATTATGTGGCAAGATATGTCTATATCATATTATTATGTCTATATCAGTTATTACAGGGAGAAAAATTTACAAATATCTTCCAGGTCATTTTTGCTGGAAGACCTCCAGCAAAGAATAAATCAGAGATCTTATTCCTTGATTGACTGCCACACTGCTTTCAAATGTAATCATGGTATTACCCTCAAAAGGACTATTTTGTCCCTAAGTTTCATTTGAAATTTGTTTTTCAGAAATTTAGCAATTTGAGGATAGTCATAACTCAGGTTGATTTGAATCAATTTGTTTCTGCAGTTCAAAGAGTAAAATTTCAAATGCCTGTATAAGCTTTTGTGGTACTAATGGATATCTGGTGGACTCTTTTAGGAGACATCCCCTTACATCTTAACATAAGGGAAGCCTCAGATACAGGCCAGCCGATTGTGTTTTCACAGCCTGAAAGTGATGAGGTAAGTTATATTTATAAATATGTTTTTTATTTTCACAGGATATATACTTTTTGATATATAGAAAGAAGGTTGGGGAGATCAAGTTTGTCTATTGGGAATGAATGTATTAACCAAATATTAGTTAACTTAATCAAAGCTTCTTTAAGTTACTATAAGGTAGACATACCATTGCTGATTCTGAATTATCAACTGAACGGGCCCAACTACAAAGAATCATCACCCAACCAGTTTTCTCATGAACAATGAACAATGGAAATTTGAACATGAACAATGGAAATTTGTAAAATTCTTTTCTTGCTAGCTAGCAATATCTAACTGCCTCAAGTTATTTTATTTCAGTGTTAGAAGTTCGGCTGATTGTTGAGAGAAGGAAACCAAATACAAGAAAAAATTGAGTTGAATGTAGGGAAACTGTATAAACCTTTAGAGATTGAATTTTCACTGTGTTTATTTTAATAAATATGATTGAGGAGGTAAGGTGGGAAAATTAATAGTGTTTCATTGTCTAATATAATTTGTGGTACAGATAGATTTTTCAAAGACTGCTGAAGCTCACTGCCTTTAAGTGTAAACTCTTTTGTTGTTCAGTCTCTGAGTTGTGACCAACTCTTTGTGATCCCCTGGACTGCAGTACACCAGGCTTCCTTGTCCTTCACTATCTCTCAGAGTTTGCTCAAGTTCATGTCACCAAGTCAGTGATGCTATCTAACCATCTCATACACTGCCACACTCTTCTCCTTTCACCGTCAATCTTTCCCAGCATCAGAGTCTTTTCCAGTGAGTTGGCTCTTTGCATCAGGTGGCCAAAGTATGAGTTTCAGCATCAGTCCTTCCAGTGAATAATCAAGGTTGATTTCCTTTAGGATTGACTGGTTTGATCTCCCTGCAGTTCAAGGGGCTCGCAAGAGTCTTCTCCAACACCACAGTTCAAAAGCATTAATTCTTTGGTGCTCTATGGTCCAACTCTCACATCCATACATGATTACTAGAAAACCCATAGCTTTGACTATGTGGATCTTTGTCAGCAAAGTGATGTCTCTGCTTTTTAATATGCTGTCTAGGTTTGTCATGGCTCTTTTATTTTACTCTTTTTAAAATAGAAATAAAATCATATGTGTATGATTTTATTATATATAATACTTTTATTATATACATAATATATATAATCATATATAATAAAGTCATATATATCTCTTCTTTCCTAAGTAGCAGTTGCTGTTTATGTTAGAAAGTGACTGGTGTATCAGTTTTAAGGTAATTCTTATGCTCCTTTGCCAAACAGCCTCAATCAGTCCTCTTAGCTTTTCTTTTTTTCCCGTACCAAATAAATGTAGCTTTAGAGTACCGTTATTTTGTCCACCCATAACTATTCCCCCTTTCATTCTAGTTTGCTTCCTCTAATCCTGTATGAACCGAAAGACAAAGGAGCCAGACTTTGTTAGAACTGTGAATACAATAAGGGCAAAGCTGACAACCAGGAGTCTGAGATTGGTCAAGTAGATTCATTTTGAACTGTCTCTTTCAGGACCCAGAGCTCCTTTCTCTTTCTTAAGGGTTGACAGTTATGGTACAGGCGATTGAGTTGCTGGGATATGATGTCTGAGTAAACTTACTATTGTATATATCCTTGTTTTTCCTTTCTCTGCCTCTTATGTAGTAATAAATGTTAAATTTCCTTTTCAGTCTTTTCTTTGAAATCTTTCAGATAAGCAAAAAACATAACCTTTTATTGCTTTCACAACTGAAGCATGGCAATCTCATCTACTGTAAGTGTACTTTATGCAGTGAATGAAAAGTTGTATGAAAATTGAGGGTTTTTAAAGTCAAATACTTTTAAATGCTTCCTGAGAGCAGCCTATTTAAAGATATGTAGTGGTGAATCCTTTTCAATAAGAATAATTGTCTAGTAGTTTATTTCAATTATGAATTTAGGTTTTAAAATATTTTCCCTCCTGTCCATTATTTTTTTTCTTTGAGATTCTCCAAAAGCAAAAACATTTCAGAAAGTTAAAGGAATGTAACATAACAGAGAATATAGAGCAGCCATCAAAAAGCAATATGATTTAAAGCTCTAAACAACAGTGTTTGTAGAGTTTTTTGGTTACATGTTTTTTTAAATCTCATTTACACTTACGTAAAATTAGATCTATTATTTTACTGTTGCTGGCTGACATTTATGGTAATGTGAGCAAGCTACCCCTTTGTGGTTTAGGCTAGACTTAATCTGGTGGAGTCTCAGCTAAAACTAGTGAGAATTTCACACACCACATTGTCAGCCTTACATATGAAGACTTCTGAGCAGTTTTTTAAGATTCAGACATGTCCATAAAAAGAGATTTAGAAAATGGAGCTTTGTATTTATTTTGTTTCCATGGAAGTTATTGTTTCCTACTCTTAGATTGCAGACATTCATTGTTATTAACCATCTTTCTAACAATAATAGCAGTTATAGTATGTTAGACACTGTTAGGCATCTATATACTTTCAATGCTCACGACAACTTAATACAATGTATAAATAGTTCCCATTTTTCAGTTGAGAAAACTGAGACTCATAGAAGCTAAATAATTTTCCAAGGTCACAGAACGGATAGATGCCAAGATGTGATTAAAAAGCAATTCTCTTCCTTCTAAATGTTGTCCTCTTCATTGTGTACCTCTGGTGGTTTAGCCGCTCAGTCATGTCCGACTTTTGCGACCCCATGGACTGTAGCCCGCCAGGCTCCTCTGTCCGTGGGATTTTCCAGGCAAGAATACTGGAGTGGATTGCCTTTTCCTTCTCTACTCACCTTCTGAGTCCTCTACTAATAGCTATGATTTCTTCAGTTCCTTCTAAGAAATGAGCACAGTACTTGAGTGCATTAAATACAACATACTCTCTTAATTTGATTCTCATAACACATTTGTGAGGTATGTTTGATAATCTCCATTTTTCAAATGAAGAAGTAGAGATTCATTCGCAGTAAGGAATTTGTCCAAGATAGTACCCGAGGCTATTTCCATACTCAGCTCTGAAACTGTAGGCTTGCATCCTCTTCCCAAGGCAGTATCTGCTTCCCTTCTCAATTAATTGCAAGCTTGCTTCAGTGTCTGTCTATTGTGTATATTTAGGCTGGCTTTCAGTTCACCTCCTTTTCATATTACAGAGATCTAGATAAGAGGGGTGGTCCCATTGGTGTGCACAGTGGCAGCCATAATACAGAATATCTTAACCTGGGTTTGAGAATTCCTCTGAAGTTATATCCAGAATGTATGAATGTGCATTTTTCTGGGAAATTGAACAAGAGAGTTACTAGATTCTCAAAAAGGTCTCTGCATGAAAAGCAAAGCATTAATTAGTATTAGCCTGGGATTTCATTACCAAGAATGCTACTTTCTAAGTGTGACCTTAGATAAGTTCCCTCATGTCTCTGAACCTTTCTCTCTGTCTGTAAATTGGTATCATAATAAGAGGGATTAAATGAGATGATAATGTGAAAATATTTTGCAAAATGCCAAGTAGAATACAGCTATGAGTATTTATGTCTTCTGAAATGTCCTGTGAAAGTTGTCATGGTACTAATTGTCTTTCTTCCGCCCTTCATCAAAGGGTTGAGCCCATTTATGCCCTTCCCCTTACATAGCTTCAGGTAAATGTCACTCTTTGGTGACATCTAAAAATCAGCAGAATTTGAATCATAAGATGAGGATAGAGTTCTCAGCCTCAGCATTAAAGATTTTACTAGGACATCAGGAATTCCTAGACATTAGGAAACTGTTGTTGAGTCCTGGAATTAGGATCCTTCTGATGACTTTTATGGTGAATGTTACCTTCTAATAATCCCCTTCCCTTTTCCCCTGTGAACTTAAATGGAAATCTGCTCTCAGAAGCTGGTTTCAGCCATCTCAACAGATTCTGCCATATGCATGGAAGCTTAGTGCCCATTCTACCTGAATGTCTTCATTTAAAGAATGAAAGAAGTGTTTACTTGCAAACGTGATAAATTCTATAAAAATTAATGGGATGGAATATGTCAAATTATTTGTTAATTCTTAGCCCTTTAGACGGAGCAGGCAATGGCACCCCACTCCAGTACTCTTGCTTGGAAAATCCCATGGATGGGGGAGCCTGTTAGGTTGCCATCCATGGGGTCGCTAAGAGTCGGACACGACTGAGCGACTTCACTTTCACTTTTCACTTTCATGCACTGGAGAAGAAAATGGCAACCCACTCCAGTACTCTTGCCTGGAGAATCCCAGGGACGGGGGAGCCTGGTGGGCTGCCATCTATGGGGTTGCACAGAGTCAGACACGACTGAAGTGACTTAGCATAGCATAGCCCTTTAGATTGACACTTTTCATTGTTAGCTTTTAGGGGTTTGCTACAGGCAAATTTATTAATAAATAAAAGTTTCATCTTTAGCTTTTTGTCTTCTTACTAATCCCTCCTTCTTTTGTCTATCTTTAATTAATCCCTCCTCTCAGCACCAGGTTCCAGGGCTCTCATTCTCTGTCCATAAAATCTTCTGAAATGAGGCATTAGGAATGTAACTCTTCCAGTAGTACTTAAAAACATAGTGATGAATTGAAAGGTGTGGAATGTGTTGAATTTGAGGCATCATTGGAAAAGTTGGGAGGGGCTAGAGTACCAGTTAAAAAGCTCCAAGTGGCTACTACCTACTCAACCAAAAGTCAAAACCGTCTGCATATGTGCACCATGGGCTTCCCTGGCAATGTGGGAGACCCAGGTTCCATCCCTGGGTTGGGAAGATACCCTGGAGAAGTAAATGGCAACCCACTTCAGTACTCTGGCCTGGAAAATCCCATGGACAGAGGAGCCCGAGAGGCTATAGTCCATGGGGTCACATGACTGAGCGACTTCACTTTTTCACTATGTGTACAACTGAGGAAACGAGAGTAATTGAAGCTATAAATATAAGTAGTGTAAAATAGCCAGAGAAAGCAATAGAGGAAGGGAGAGAGAGTGGACACTTAGGATTCAGAACTCTTAAGTTCAATAACATTTCCTCTGGTGTGTGTAATTCTAATTGTTCATTCAACTATTTCTACCTTTTGCCTTTGGTTGAGTCCAGGACACAATGATGAACCTATGATAGACAGTTAATCTTGTGGTTTCATTCTGTTTGTCAAGTAAAAGTCTTAATATTGGATGTTAAAAGCTATGCTGTAAGATATACCTGGTAAAGGCTTTAAAAGGTAAGTAGAAGCCTTATTGTCTTATAATTTCTACATTATAATCTCATAATATGCAGATGACACCACCCTTATGGCAGAAAGGAAGAGGAACTAAAAAGCCTCTTGATGAAAGTGAAAGAGGAGAGTGAAAAAGTTGGCTTAAAGCTCAACATTTAGAAAATGAAGATCATGGTATCTGGTCCCATCACTTCATGGGAAATAGATGGGGAAACAGTGGAAACAGTGCAGACTTTATTTCTTTGGGCTCCAAAATCACTGCAGATGGTGACTGCAGCCATGAAATTAAAAGACGCTTACTCCTTGAAAGGAAAGTTATGACCAACCTAGATAGCATATTGAAAAGCAGAGACATTACTTTGCCAACAAAGGTCCGTCTAGTCAAGGCTATGGTTTTTCCAGTGGTCATGTATGGATGTGAGAATTGGACTGTGAAGAAAGCTGAGCACCAAAGAATTGATGCTTTTGAACTGTGGTGTTGGAGAAGACTCTTGAGAGTCCCTTGGACTGCAAGGAGATCCAACCAGTCCATTCTAAAGGAGATCAGGCCTGGGTGTTCTTTGGAAGGAATGATGCTAAAGCTGAAACTCCAGTACTTTGGCCACCTCATGCGAAGAGTTGACTCATTGGAAAAGACTCTGATGCTGGGAGGGATTAGGGGCAGGAGGAGAAAGAGATGACAGAGGATGAGATGGCTGGATGGCATCACCAACTGGATGGACGTGAGTTTGAGTGAACTCTGGGAGCTGGTGATGGACAGGGAGGCCTGGTGTGCTGCGATTCATGGGGTCGCAAAGAGTCGGACATGACTGAGCAACTGAACTGAACTGAACTGAACTGAATCCTAATATGAAATGACTGTGTATGGAAAACTAGAACTTCACATCTTTAAAAACAAAGACAAAGGGGAAAAGCTCACCGGAAAGCTTGTGTACTTTGGTTGTCATACAGTGCCTTTACTTGGTAATGATAGATAAAACAAAAGGAAGGGATTTAATTTACTTAGTCCTCAGGCAGGAAAATTGTCCAAAAGGATATGTTAATATGAACTCTTCAATGGGATTGTAAATTACTTGAGGTCATAATAGTAATAATAGTAGACATTCATTCATTATTTACTTTTTGTATTACAGTACTTCACATACTTTATTCTTACCTAATATGCCCCCAAGCCCTTTGAGGTAGATACTATTATTATAACTGTTTTACAGATAATGGAACCAAGCCTGGAAGGGTTAATTCACTTGCCCAAGGCCAGTGCTAATAAGTAATGGAACTAGGATTTTAAAGCTTACTTGTCTGACCTTAAGGCCCCAACTCTTCACCAGAGAGTGCTTCTGCCTCCCTTTTTTTTTATCATTGCATCCCACAGATTTCCCTAAACTATGCCTTGCATTAAGAACCGAGTCAGACACGACTAAGCGACTGAACTGAAGTGAACTAAAGAACCAAAAAGTATTTGTTGAATGAATCTTCATTGGCTGAAAAAATTCGATCTCAACAATTTTGTGGAAATTGAAACTGTTAAACTAAGCACTTTCAGTGATTTCTCAGCAAATGACAATCTAACTGTTACTTTCAGTGTGATATATTGAAAGTTTAAGCTTGGGGATAGTCCATTAAAAAGCAAAGGTTAAATGTAGCAAATTTGATTATTATGGAATCTTTATTTTGTATAGTGAGATAGGTTTATATCTCTAATTTAATGTAAGTAAGAACTAAGAAATTATAGAATGATGGCCTTAGCTTGCTTTAGTGCGCTTTTATTTACACAGTAAAATATTAGACTTAAATACCTAGAAAAGCTACTAGGAGATAAAAGGTGTTAATATTTATAAAAATGCGTGGGTGAAAATAAGCACTTTGGCAGGGGGGAGCCACACTGTGCAGCGTGTGGAAACTTAGTTCCCCAACCAGGGATGGAACCTGTGCTGCCTGCAGTGGAAGCACAGAATCTTAACCACTGGATTTCCAGGAAAGTCCTGAAAATCACACTTTCATTTTAAAAGAAATATTTCTTTATCAAGTATATGTTATTTCCATTTTAAAGCAAAATCTGTTGTTTCTGGTGACTACAGCAGAGATTGAAACCCTTTTTAGACAGTACATTTTGATTGGAATTACTTGTATTTTGAATTTACTGTTTAATGTGTGATGTGGCTTCCCTGGTGGCTCAGTCAGTAGAGTCTGTCTGCAGTGTGGGAGTCCCGGGTTCAATCCCTGGATTGGGAAGATCCCCCAGAAAAGGAAATGGCAACCCACTCCTGTATTCTTGCCTGGACAATTCCGTGGACAGAGAAGCCCGGTGGGCTACAATCCATGGGGTCGCAAAGAGTGGGACACGACTGAGTGACCAACACTTTCACTTTCTTTGTGATGTGGTGGGTTTTCCAGGTGGCTCAGTGGTAAAGAATCTACCTGCCAATGCAGGAGTTGCAGGTTCAATCCCTGGGTCAGGAAGATCCCCTGGAGGAGGAAATGGCAACCCACTCCAGTATTCTTGCCTGGAGAATTCCTTGGACAGAGGAGTCTGGTGGGAGTCCATGGGATTGCAAAGAGTCAGACACAACTGAGAGACTGAGCACACAGCCTACACGTGATATGCTAGAAGGAGCTGGGCTTTGGAGTCAGGCAGATCCAGTTGTGAATGTTCTTCATCCTGCTAACTTTGTGACCAAGCAGACAAGCTCAGTTTCTTCATCCACGTTGAGCCAATGGTGTTTATTTTATATCCGTTGGATTGTGTGATTACTTATACTAGTACTTAGTACAGTATGTACTCAGTAAAAACATATAAGGTCTTATTCATGCTTTGAGAGCTATTTAAAAGATTTAAAAGAAGAATGTAAATGAAATTTTAACACTTTCTTGGTAAAATAAAATATAATTCACCTATTAGGGAACAAACATAGTTTTTTCTTTTTTTTCGGGGGGTCTTACAGTATTCTGCTTATTGACATGGGTGTTGAGTTACAGAAGTGTGTTCAGTTGGTACACTTGCATTGCTGTGTGCACTTAGGATCCATGCATGTATTTTTAAAGAAATCTAAATACATATCACCAGTGAAAAAGTAGCGTGTGAAAGTACATTTACGTGTGATCTTCTTACATAGTCAAGGTAGATCTTTAAAGTATTAAATAAAATTACTCTGTAATTCGTTTTTTTTTAATTACACTGTTGTTTCTAGATCAAAAACTGACAAATACCAAGTATATAACTTCTAAAGAAAAGGAGTCAAGTGTTTATTTATTTTTAAAAGTTAGTAGAAAAGAAGTTAATATAGGTTGAATATGAAATTAAATCAGGTCTTTTGAGGAGACCACAAAAACTTGATAAATACAAACCCAAATATATCAATTATTAATATTAACATAAATAACCAATTACTCCTATTAAAGTCAAACATTTCTGCTTATAATCATTGGATCTTTTTCAAGAAGTAGAGCCAAAATGTAAGGTGTAAAGTAGTAATGTGAAACATATATTTTATGTAATCATATATAATATGTTTCAACAATGAAACAAGTAGCCTGGCAATATATATATAGACTATATACACTTAAATGTGTGTCATTGTTGTAATTAGCATAATTTAAAATTTCCTTAATGAACAGTTTTCCAGCATGTTGATTGAGAGATAACAGACATGACTGACTTTTTTCATTCCCAACTCCCAGGGGGAAATGCAAGTAAATTTTTTATTTTAACATATACACAAACCTATTCTTATTCAAATTCTTTCCCCATTTAGGTTATTACAGAAATTGAGCAGCGTTTCGTGTGCCATATAGTAGGCCCTTGTTTTTATGTATATGTATATTTAATACCTATGTATCCACAGATACATACACATACACATATACACACACATAAAGGTAGCTATATGTGTGTATACATATTCTTCTTCTTTCTGGTATAATATGTGACAAATATTAAATTTATGATGTGAGTTACGAACATGGGTTTCTTTTTGTGGCACAAAATTATAATATATATATGTGTATATGTATATAATTATATGAAAAAGTGAAAATGTTAGTTACTCAGTCGTGTCTAACTCTTTGCGACCTCACAGACTGTAGCCCGCCAGGATCCTTTGTCAATGGAATTCTCCAGACAAGAATACTGGAGTGGGTAGTCATTCCCTTCTCCAGGGGATCTTCCTGACCCAGGGATGGAACCTGGGTCTCCTGCATTGCAGGCAGATTCTTTACTGTCTGAGCCACCAGGAAAATCCGACATAATTATATATATCAAAATAATTCTTTTCCTTTTCAAAATGCTGATTTCTAATTATGTTGTATCAACTTCATAATGTAAATACACAGGGGTCTATATTAAACTATTTCCCCAAATGGAGAAAATATTTACTTTTGAGTATAGTTTTTTAAAAATAATCAAGATGTATGAAACACGGTTAAACATCAAGTCAGGGTAGTTCAATTAAATTCAGTTAGCAGTTCAGTCTCTCAGTTGTGTCTGACTCTTTGTGACCCCATGGACTGCAGCATGCCAGGCTTCTTGTCCATCACCAACTCTCAGAGCTTGCTATCCATTGAGTCGGTGATGCCATCCAACCATCTTATCCTTTGTTGTCCTTTTCTCCTCCTGCCTTCAATCTTTTCCAGCATCAGGGTCTTTTCCAATGAGTCAGTTCTTTGTATCAAGTGGCCAAAGTATTGGAGTTTTAGCTTCAGCATCAGTCCTTCCAATGAATATTCAGAACTGATTTCCTTTAGGATTGATAGTCAGAGTAAAGAAGCCTCAAACAGTTCTTTTACCATCCAGAGTCAAGGAACTGGTCTGCCTGTGTTCAAAGCCCAGCTCATCTCGCACTAGCTGTGATGCTGTGGACAATATTCTTCATCTTTCTGAGTCTTGGTTTTCTTGTTTATAGAGTGGGAATAATGACAGAATTTACCCCTTATGATAATTGTGAGGATAAAATGAAATAGTACTTGACTGTTATTAAGTACTCAAGTAAATTTTAACTATTACCATTACATCAAGTGGTGCTGGTTGTAGGGGTAGTAGAATTAGTATCTACACAACTCTTAAGTATATAAATGTATAAATTAACAGTTTTAGAAAATCTTACTATTGTCTTACAGTTACTCTTTATAGATAAGGTAAAAGAAGTAAGTAGTATTTGCATTTTAATTGTTTAAAACTTTGAAATACAAATGCCATGACCATTGTTCTAACTGGACTGTGCAGGCTTTAGGTCAGTTGTGGCCCACTTGATGCTTGGGAGCTGCTTTTTGTGTTATGTTGTACTGGGGTCGTAGAGATGGACAATGTGACAACTGATTCTAGGAATTCTTGCATGGTGCTTAAATCTCACTGCTTGGTGCTGGTATCAGACACCATTCCCAAAGAGAATGATGAAAATGCTTTCTGAAGATCAACCTAGGATGGTATAGATAGTCTTTTCAAAAATGACTAACAACTCTTAGTGCCAAAGAAGTATGGCAGTATCCCACTCAGGATATCAACTTTTCAGAAGAGGAAGGTGTAATTTTTCTGCAGCTGGACTGGGTTGCTAGTTTGCTGAAACAGGAATTAGAGTTTGAAAAACAGTAATTGCTGCTACTAAATATTGATTTTTTTTTTTTCTTCAGAAAGTTACCCTCCAAATAACCTAAAATCCTTTCTCCTCTGCCCTGCCCGCAATGTTCCCAGCAGTATCTTCTCACTATTGAATTTCTTCATCACATTCTGTTCAACTCAGCAGACAGCGACGGCAGTTTGTGAGTCACTTGATGTGTACTGGGGAGAAATATACAGCAAATAAATCTATTCTTTTCCAGGCCAAAGCCTACCTAAGGATTGCTACTGAAGTGGTAAGAAGATTACCACCACCTCCAGAGTCATTCCCCAAGTGTCTTGGAAATTTGCCTGGTCTTTGACAGTTAAGGCCTTTGGAAGTCAGCAGTGTGGTGGTGAAACCTACAGAAACAATAGCAATCATAATTATTTTCTTGTATTTCTAAAGAAATAATGTCCAGTCTTCAGATTTGATTTGCTAAACAATGACTCACAAATAAAAATTTTACATACCAATGCTTAAATTTAAAAAAAGGTTTTTTTAATGCTTAGGAATATTTTTGAAAGCTATTGTGTGCCAGCATCCCAGAACTGCATTTTATTTTATTGAACTATCCCAAGGCAAGGAATCATGAGTTAATATTACAAGCCCAACCTTCAATTCAGGAGAGAACCTTGCTCTTTCTGCAGGACTATAGAGTTAAAGGATTTACTGAGTATGAGTATGGACCTGAGTATGACAACTTTCCATCAGGCAGTGTGGTCTGGGTCTGAATCCTACATCTAGTACTATCTTGGACCCTTTCTTAATACAAATGAACTTCTACTTCTTCATCTAGAATAGACTCTCCCTCTAGACTTTATGAATCTGGGTCTGGGCATGTATATTTTTAACAAAATTATAAATATTTTGATTGTTTTGATTATGATGGCAATAATAATGATAGCTAACATTTATCAAGGGTTTTCTTGTGTCCTTATAGTTAATCTTTCATTGATTTGAGTGGAGTACTGTTGTTATCTCTGCTTTATAGATGGGGAAGTTGAGATGTGGGAAAGTTAAGTGTTGTACTGAGTGTTACTGTTCTAGCAAGTAGAGGTTTGAACTTGGGCAGTTGGATACTGGATCCTTCCTTTTGTACACCAAAGGGCATTTGTTTATTTCAAAAGAGGAATGTGAATATAGTGTTCAAAATTTCAACTTATTTGACCATTAACTTTCCCACCTCCCCTTCCCCTTTAGGAGCATTTCATGAAGTTCATATTTCAAAGAACACACCTTGAAAAACATCTTGTCTGGTTGAGGCTCAGAGAGAGAGAGTCAAGGGCTTCCCAAGGTTATAAAGCTGTAAGTACTGATAAGAGTTTAGTAGTTAATCCTCACTTTAAGGAGATGGTCTGTGACCTTTGGCAGATGCGTGAGTTTCTTTGCTCTGTCGTTAAGCAGCCAGAAAATTAGGTAAAGAGTTATATCTCATTATAAACATGTTTTTGCACACTTATGTTCACATAAAAAAAAAACTATGCATAAATGTTTTTGCATAGTTTAGCAGCTTTATTTGTAATAGCCAAAACAACCCAAAGTTTTTCACTGGGTAAATGGTTCGACAACCAGTAGTATATCCATACTATGGAATACTACTCATTGATGAAAAAGAACAAAGTATGGATACATGCAATGACCTGGATAAACTCCAGATAATTATGCTGAATGAAAAAGTAATCCCAAAAAGTTGTGTACCATATGATTCAACTTAACATTCTTGAAATGACAGAATTATAGAAATGGAGAACAGATGAGTGGTTTCCAGGGGTTAAGGAGGAGATTGGTGATGGGGGAGGGAATTGTGTTTGTGGCTGTACAAGGGCAATATGAGAGATCCTTTGGAGGATGTAAGTGTTCTGTATCATGACTATATCAATGTCAGTATCTTGGTTGTGAAATTGTGCAATAGCTTTGCAAGATGTTAACACTGGAGGAAACTGGTAAAGGGCACAATGAAATTTCTCTGTATTATTCCTTATAAGCTGCATGTGGATCTACAAATACCTCAAAATAAAAATAAAAGTATAATTTAAAAAAACAAACTTGTGCTGCTATATCTGAACTGAAGTCTTCTGGACCAAATTATCCATGCTAATTAAAATCATGAATAAAAGTATTTGTGGACACACAGTAATCATCATTCATCACTCTGAAAAAGAAGAAATGACTTTAGGTGGTAGATATGTAATTGTATTTTATTCTCTTTTTGGAAGAAGGCCGATGTGGATAATCATTGAGTACTTCAAAATACCAAAAAAGCAAGTAGTTGAACCAAGCTTAACCCTTCCTGGAAAAGGAATAATTTAAATAAGCTTCCAGAAGTGCCTAAAGTTGTGTACCAGAATTTAATACATCTGATGGAAAAATGAGAAAGAGTTTACTCATAAATATGTGACTTAGAGAAGATTCACATATGTAATAATGTGCTCCCTTCTCCCTCACCTATAAGTCTCTGCACATGCTTCCAGGTAAGTCACTGAAAAATAACTGTGGTTGGAGTTTATACCCAGGTTCAGAAATGAAGGAAGGGAAAGTAGCTCTGGGAGCAATAATGAAGCTTATTCCAGAATTTTGCCCCTGGTAGCCTTTGCTAAGCTTCAGGGAGCTGACTTCAAACAGACTATCAAGCACAGCTAGTCTGCCTCTTGCTAGAAGTAATAGTTATTTCTCATCCTTCACATTTCCATAGAATGTAGAAAATTTCCATTCACCAGTCCAGGAGGGAAAGACAAACTCTTGATAGCTTACAGTGAGCTATGTCAGATTCCTGATCTCCGAAGAAGATTTATCTTCGGGACCAGGAACCAGGCTTGATCACTCCAGAGCTTTTGTGTAGCAGAGTTTTATTAAAGTGAAAGAGGACAGAGAAAGCTTCTGACATAGACATCAGAAGGGGGACAGAGAGCGCCCTCACTCACTAGTCTTATCAAGGCCTTTAATACTTTTACCAGACCCACTCTGACAGCATACATCTTAAATTAACAAGATTAGAACTCTCAGGCCAGTGTATGCTCCTCGGTTCTGTCTCGTTACAACAAAGATTTGGAATGACGGACATTAAAGCCCTCAGCGCATCACAGCTCTCGGGTCTTGGACAAACTGTGTTATAGCTCTTAGATAAATCAGTGTTACACCTCTATTTTATTTAGAAGATAGCAGGAGAATCCATCCTCAAAGCATGAGGGCATGCCAACCCGAAGACGGGAAGAGGAGAGTGGAGGAGCGCGCCAGCACACAGGAGAGAGAGAGAGCCCTTTGGCTCCTCTTTTTATATGTTTTTCCCTCCCCCTGGGCCTGCCCTATGCAAATTGGGCTAGCCAGGAGTGCCGTTTGTTCTACCTGATGTCCTCACTCTGGTCCTCGGACCTTCCTTTGACCTTCCTTTGTTCTGTTTTCATGGGCTTTTCCCTTCCTTGTCTTTTAGCCACTGCCATTTTGGACTCTGCTTCCTATTCTACCTACCTAACAGAACTGACAATAGAAAGGTCTCATCAGACCCACTCCCACATTTTATGTCTTAAGATAACAGGATTAGTCAGAAGGTTCTTGTTAAGGAGAAACATGTCCTCCAGCAAGATACATTGTTATATAGACTAAGCCAAAGCAATGTAGAAATAACGTTTATCCTTTTCTCCTCCTTGAGAGCCTAGACCCCTTTCTCCTCAGGGACCCCGGACTTCTTATCAACCTGCCTCTACCTAGGAATTGACTCTCTCACTCCCCCAGTTGCTCCATCCCAGGGAAAGAGGAGTGACTCACGGGAAGATTGCTTCCTATCTCTGTCTCTGATTTCAGCCAAATCCTGAGCTTTCCAAGGTAGGCTACTGGGAAGCCCAAAGCTGTCCACCTCTACCTTGGACATGGGTGAGCAAGTCCATCTAATTTAGGGGTAGGGTATTTGGTAACCCATTGTGGTCACATGTACTTTAATCCAGCTACTGGTTTTTTGGGTTGTTTTAAAACTTTTATCTGAATTCTGGTTCTCTGCGTTCCAAACAGGGGAAGAATCCCCCTAAACAGACTCCTTGGAAACACTGAATACCTTTTTAGAATCCTATAAAGTTAAAACTGAAGAATATATGGAGATATATATCAAATAAGTCCACCACTGTATTTGAAGCACCTCTTGGTAAAAATTAAGTTCATTAACAGCCGGAAGTTTTTTTTAAGAGGAGAAGGGGAGTAGAGTTTTCAGAAATAGACATATATAGATATGATATCTTGATTTTCAACAAAAGTACGAAGGTGATTCAATGAGGAATAGATCATCTTTTCAGCAGTTGTACTCAGTCGAGCATCTTTTTGCCAAGAAATGAACCTTGGCTTATACATTATGCATTTACAAAAATTAAGTCAAAATGGATCATATACCTAAATTCAAAATCCAAAACTATGAATCTTCTAAAAGGAAAAGATGTGAGAAAAATCTTCATCATCTTGAGTTAAACTTGTTTAAATATGGCACAGAAAATTGCTATAAAACTGTAAAAGAAAAAGTCAAAAATTGTACTTCATAAAAATTAAAACAGCTATTTGAAATTAAAACAGTAGTTAAGGAAATTAAAAGGAAATTTACAGATTGGGAGAAAATATTTATACAAAATATCTGACAAAGAATTTGTATCTAAACTATATAAAGAACTCTTATAACCTGATAATAAGAAGACAGAAAACCCAGTTTTAATACACAATGGAGTATTACTCAGCCATTAAAAAGAATACATTTGAATCAGTTCTAATGAGGTGGATGGAACTGGAGCCTATTATACAGAGTGAAGTAAGCCAGAAAGAAAAACACCAATACAGTATACTAACGCATATATATGGAATTTAGAAAGATGGTAACAATAACCCTGTATGTGAGACAGCAAAAGAGACACAGATGTATAGAACAGTCTTTTGGACTCTGTGGGAGAGGGAGAGGGTGGGATGGTTTGGGAGAATGGCACTGAAACATGTAATATCATATAAGAAACAAATCACCAGTCCAGGTTCGATAACAGGATGCAAGACGCTTGGGGCTGGTGCACTGGGATGACCCAGAGGGATGGTACAGGGAGGGAGGTGGGCGGGGGGTCCAGGATGGGGAACACATGTACACCTGTGGTGGATTCATGTTGATGTATGGCAAAACCAATACAATATTGTAAAGTAATTAGCCTCCAATTAAAATAAATAAATTTATATTAAAAAATAAAAATAATTTCCTTTAAAATGAGTAAATAATGGGACTAGAGACTTCACCAAAAGAGATACCATTGGAAAGTAGTGTGAAAAATACACAACACCTTTTGTCATCAGGGAAATGCAAACAAAGCAAAACAAAAAACTCAAAATGAGAGGTTACTCTACAGCTATGAAAATGGATACAATGAAAAAGACTGACCACATCAAGTGTTGATGTGATACTCTGTGGATCCTCTGGAACTTTCATACCCTGTTGTGGGGAACATAAAATAGTACATTTACATTTGGAAGACAGTCTGGCACATTTTTAAAAAGTGAAAGATGCACTTACTGAACAATCTAACTATTCTGCTCCTAGTTATTTACCAAGAGAAGCAAGTATATATTCATATGAAGATTTATACACAAACATTCCTAGCAAATGTGGTCCACTGGAGAGGGGAATGGCAAACCAGTCTTCTTGCCTTGAGAACCCCATGAACAGTTCGAAAAGGCAAAGATAGGACACTGAAAGATGAACTCCCCAGGTCGGTAGGTGCCCAAAATGCAACTGGAGATCAGTGGAGAAATAACGAAGAGACGGAGCCAAAGCAAAAACAACACCCAGCTGTGGATGTGACTGGTGACGGAAGCAAGGTCCAAAGCTATAAAGAGCAATATTTCATAGGAACCTGGAATGTTAGGTCCATGAACCAAGGCAAATTGGAAGTGGTCGAATAGGAGATGGCAAGAGTGAATGTCAACATTTTAGGAATCAGCGAATTAAAATGGGCTGGAATGGCTGAATTTAACTCCGATGACCATTATATCCACTACTGTGGGCAGGAATCCCTTAGAAGAAATGGAGTAGCCATCATAGTCAACAAGAGTCCAAAATGCAGTACTTGGATGCAGTCTTAAAAACGACAGAATGATCTCTTTTCATTTCCAAGGCAAGCCATTCAATACACAGTAAAGCAAGTCTATGCCCCAATCAGTAATGCTGAAGAAGCTGAAGTGGTTCTTTGAAACCTACAAGACCTTCTAGAACTAACACCCAAAAAAGATGTTCTTTTCATTATAGGGGACTGGAATGCAGAAGTAGGAGGTCAACAAACACCTGGAGTAACAGGCAAATTTGGCCTTGGAATACAGAATAAAGCAGGGCAAAGGCTAATAGAGTTGCCAAGAAAATGCACTGGTCATAACAAACACCCTCTTCCAACAACACAAGAGAAGACTCTATACATGGACATCACCAAATGGTCAACACTGAAATCAGATTGATTATATTCTTTGCTGCCAAAGATGGAGAAGCTCTATACAGTCAGCAAACACAAAACCAGGAGCTGACTGTGGCTCAGACCATAAACTCCTTATTGCCAAATTCAGACATAAACTGAAGAAAGTAGGGAAAACCACTAGACCATTCAGGTATGACCTAAATCAGATCCCTAACGATTATACAGTGGAAGTGAGAAATAGATTTAAGGACTCTGATAGAGTGCCTTCTGAACTCTGGACGGAGGTTCGTGACATTGTACAGGAGACAGGGAGCTAGACCATCCCCAAGAAAAAGAAATGCAAAAAAGCAAAATGGCTGTCTGAGAAGGCCTTACAAATAGCTGTGAAAAGAAGAGAAGCCAAAAGCAAAAGAGAAAAGGAAAGATATACACATCTGAATGCAGAGTTCCAAAGAATAGCAAGGAGAGATAAGAAAGCCTTCCTCAGTGATCAATGCAAAGAAATAGAGGAAAACAATAGAAAGGGAAAGACTAGCGATCTCTTCAAGAAAATTAGAGATACCAAGGGAACATTTCATGCAAAGATGGGCTTGATAAAGGACAGAAATGGTATGGACTTAATAGAAGCAGAAGATATTAAGAAGAGGTGGCAAGAATACACAGAAGAACTGTACAAAAAAGATCTTCATGACCCAGATAATCATCATAGTGTGATCACTGACCTAGAGCCAGACATCCTGGAATATGAAGTCAAGTGGGACTTAGGAAGCATCACTATGAACAAAGCTAGTGGAGGTGATGGAATTCCAGTTGAGCTTTTTCAAATCCTAAAAGATGATGCTGTGAAAGTGCTGCACTCAATATGCCAGCAAATTTGGAAAACTCAGCAGTGGCCACAGGACTGGAAAAGGGCAGTTTTCATTCCCATCTGTAAGAAAGGCAATGCCAAAGAATGCTCAAACTATTGAAGAGTTGCACTCATCTCACATGCTAGCAAAGTAATACTTAAAATTCTCCAAGCCAGGCTTCAACAGTAAGTGAACTGTGAACCTCCACTTGTTCAAGCTGGATTTAGAAAAGGCAGAGGAACTAGAGATCAAATTGCCAATATCTGCTGGATCATCAAAAAAGCAAGAGAGTTCCCGAAAATCATCTATTTCTGCTTTATTGACTATGCTAAAGCCTTTGATTGGGTGGATCACAATAAACTGGGAAATTCTGAAAGAGACTGAAATACCAGACCACCTGACCTACTTCCTGAGACATCTGTATGAAGGTCAAGAAGCAACAGTTAGAACTGAACAGGGAACCACAGACTGATTCCAAATAGGAAAAGGAGTGTGTCAAGGCTGTATATTCTCACCATGCTTATTTAACTTATATGCAGAGTACATCATGAGAAATGCTGGGCTGGATGAAGCACAAGCTGGAATCAAGATTGCTGGGAGAAATATCAATAACCTCAGATATGCAGATGATACCACCCTTATGGCAGAAAGTGAAGAAGAACTAAAGAGCCTCTTGATGAAAGTGAAAGAGGAGAGTGAAAAAGTTGGCTTAAAGCTCAACATTCAGAGAATAAAGATCATGGCATCAGGTCCCATCACTTCATGGCAAATAGATGGGGAAACAGTGGAAACGGTGTCAGACTTTATTTGGGGGGCTCCAAAATCACTGCAGATGGTGATTGCAGCCATGAAATTAAAAGACACTTACTTCTTGGAAGAAAAGTTATGACTAACCTAGACAGCATATTAAAAAACAGATACATTACTTTGCCAACAAAGGTCTGTCTAGTCAAAGCTATGATTTTTCCAGTAGTCATGTATGGATGTGAGAGTTGGATTATAAAGAAAGCTGAGCACCGAAGAATTGATGCTTTTGAACTATGTTGTTGGAGAACACTCTTGAGAGTCCCTTGGGCTTCGAGGAGATCAAACTAGTCTATCCTAAAGAAAATCAGTCCTGAATATTCATTGGAAGGACTGATGTTGAAGCGGAAACTCCAATCCTTTGGCCACCTGATGTGAAGAGCTGACACATTTGAAAAGACCCTGATGCTGGGAAAGATTGAAGATGGGAGGAGAAGGGGACGACAGAGGATGAGATGGTTGGATGGTGTCACTGACTCAATGGATGTGAGTTTGAGTAAACTCCAGAGTTGGTAATGGACAGGGAGGCCTGGCGTACTGCAGGTCCATGGGGTCGCAAGGAGTCGGACACAACTGAATGACTGAACTGAACTGATTCCTAGCATCTTTATTTATAATATCCAAATGCTGAACAGAACTCAGATTTCCACCAAAAGGTGAATGGATAAACCAGATTGACTGTGACTTGAACAGAGGATTCTGGTTGGCTGTAGTCCATGGGGTCACAAAGAGTCAGATGTGATTTACTGCTAAACCACCAACCACCACTCTGTAATAGAATACTTATTAGCAATAAAGTGGAATGAATTATTAAATCTTGAATTATTAAAATGAATTCTTAAATTATTAAATCTTAAAATAATGGTGCTAAATGAAAGAGTCAGGGGAAAAAAAGGCTACAACCTGTGTAATTTTATGTACATACCGTTCTAGGAAATGCATACCTACTAGACATGGTAGATCAGTGATTGCCTGGAGATGGGCCCTGGGAGAGAACGGGTATGGAGAGAGGAATAGATATAAAAGTAAATGAAGAAGCTTTGGAAAGTGATGGAATGTTCATTAAGTTGATTGTGGTGTATACCTAGGTCAAAACTCATCAAGTTGTACACTTTAAATATGTTCAGTTTATTATGCATCAGTTACACTTCAAGAAGGTTATTAAGAAAAATGATGCATTCATGAGTTGCTTTCTGCTACTGGATTATACTTTCTAGAATAGTGTTTTTATAAGAAAATAACCCTTTTAAATGACTGAAATGTCACAGTTTCCATGCATAGTTATTTTCAAATCCCTTTTTCAAAGTCTCTCTTTTTTTTTTTTTTAACTAAAGAGACCTTATTGAACAACTGCATGAGCATTCTCTCTTCCTTGTGCTAGTCTGAGTGACTGCTGATGTTTGGAGTTCAGATTGAAACTTGTAGGGTAATCAATTCAATTATTTGCTTTCTTTTCTTACTTCTGCCATTTCTGCTTGTGTTACCTGAAGCAGCAAATTGTTTTCACATTTAAAACTATTTACTTTGATTTAAACTCTACATAGAGTATAGTATAGAACTTGGTCACAGACCACTTTTCTAATAAACTATAATTTAAGTAACATTTACACCTTCAGTTTAAAATGTAACAATGCTTTGGAAACCTTGTTAAACTCTAAAACTGGATGACCTATATAAATATTGATGTGCCATATTTTCAACTTACTGGAAAAGTAGCTGACTTTTACTCCTGGGAATGTCAGGTTTATAACAACAGATAACTCGATTACTACATAAAGGATGTTTAGTACAAAAACTATCGTTTAATTTAAAAAGACAAAAAATGGTTATGTTTTTGAAGGTTTTTTCAAATTACTTTCCTACTCTTTATTATTTTTAATCTTTTGTAGGTATTTTCAAGTATGACAGTTGTGAGTTCTTGTTTATCTCATCTATACCCTGTGCCTTTGGTAATTTTAATACTGTAAGTTAGTTTGGACCTTTACAGTAACATCAGTTATCTTTTACAAATTGAATGTATCAAGCAATAATGATTTTTTTTACTATTTAAATTGAAAAGTAAAATAGGAACAATAAATTATCTTCAACTGTATCTGTTTCAAGCATTTAAAAAAACATTGTAGAATATGGGTGTTGCAGCTGTTGAACTGTTGTTTAAACATTATTTCTCACACTGTGCCTAATGGATTTAATTATGGTTCACACACTTGTTCCTTTATCATCTCTTCAGATGGAGAACTATACAGATAATTGAAAACCACTATGAGAATGTGTTATTAGGCTGTCTTGGCTGATGAGGGTATTTTCTAATTATGTCGTAAAGGTTCCTGGCAAATAAATTCTATTAAATACTGGCTTTCTCTTATAGTTCACTAATCTAGTTACTCACCTAGATCAAGTACAAAAGAAAGCCAACATATTGAAACTAAAGGGCCTTGTTGTTACTGGAAGCAAACATAAACAATAGTGTTTAGTCTAAAATCCATTTAACATTGAGAAGAACTGATCAAAAATATTTCTTCAACTCTTTTCCAGCCCATACTTGATCACAAGGAGCTTCTACTTTACTTGAGGACACTAAACTATGACAAAGTATATGTTTAAATGAATAAGAGCAAAACTCCCAAGTATATTAACAGTTTGAGGGAAATGGCCTGGAGAAAGAAGATCTGAAATCAGGTTTGTCGAGTAACAAGATGCAGAACGTGAGAGTCACGAGTTAGGTTTTATTGGGGCAAAGTGAAGACTGCAGCCCTGGAGACAGCACCTCAGATAGCTCTGAGAGACTGCTCCAAGGAGGTAGTAGGGGAAGGTCAATATGTACGATTTTGGTGAAGGGGGAGTTCAGTGCAAATCAGGCGCTTACTTTACAAAGGGTTTTCTGCTAGTCACTATGAGCTGGTGCCCCCATGAAGAGATTTAGCGCTCTTCTACACATGAAGAGATGCAAGGATTGGGATCATGAAATCAGTTTCTGAAAAAGATTCTAACTAAAGACCTGTTCCACAGTTGCCCTGAAGTACAAAGTGCCTTACTTTCCACCCTGAATTCCTCTCACGGGATTTGAAGGTTGGCAGCTGCAACAACACAGGGTTCAATCTCTGCAGAGGCAGGTGGCAAATGCTCTTGGCAAGTGCCAATTTGTAGGCACTTGACAGGTTTGAAGATTAGAGGGTTAAATAGGAGGAAATAATATGAGTAAAGAAATGGGTGTCAGTGGGTGGAAGGAATATGGTGTATATTGGCAATCTGTAGGAAAACTAACCCACTTGGAAATATAGTTTCATATTTGGATGTAATGGGAAATAGGATAATAGGATGGAAAAAACTGATCCTATTACAGAGGGCCTTGAGTGACATAAAGTGCAGTGTGACCTTGATACAACAAGTAGTCATAAGACTTAAAAAAAATTTTTTTTTATCTATAATGCATGCTTTCCAGAAAAATTTAAAAGGTACAAAAAAGCATTCCATGAAAAATAATTCCCCCTTTTCATAGAGCCTAACAAACTGATTTCAAAATTTATGTGAAGAGAAAGATCAAAGAATAGCAAAGAAACTCCTGGAGTAGAAAAATCAGCAGGAGGAGGAGGAGGGCAACTTGCCTTACCAGATATCGAAACTCACTATAAATTTATAGTAATTAAGACAGTTTGGAGTTAACATAGGGATAGAAAAATTGACAGCCTAGAAACAGTTTATGCATATTTAAATATTTGATTTATGACAAAATGAGTATTGCAGATCACTGGAGAAATATTGCTGAGACAGAAAAATAATTGGATCTCTACCTCATGCCATATAAAAATCAATTTTAAAAGTAAAACTTATAAAATTTTGAAGAAAATACATGACTGTGATCCTAGGAGTGAAGAATCTCTTAAACAATAACCTTTCATTCAAAAGGTATTCATTATAAAATAAAAGATTGATAAATTTGGCATTACGTTAAAATTTAAAATGTCTGTTCGGTAAAGGACATCATGTAGAAATTGAGATAAATCGTCAGCTGAGAACATATTGCAGAACCTATAATTAGTTATTCATAAGAATTCAAGAACTACAGATCAGTAAGAAAATAAAAAAGAAAGAATAGCTTAATTGAAAACTCGGCAATAGAAATAAAACAGGCATTTCACAGAAGAGAAAACATGAATGGCCCATTTGTAAAGTTTAAAAATAAAATAAAATTTAAAAAAAAATCATAGAGCACAATATCAACACAGCTTAAAGCTAGGGAATTA
Source organism: Bos grunniens (assembly GCF_055505025.1). NCBI lineage: Eukaryota > Metazoa > Chordata > Mammalia > Artiodactyla > Bovidae > Bos > Bos grunniens. The sequence goes on along the minus strand of NC_141185.1, from coordinate 28,269,091 downwards.
GGTTGAATTGTTGTATTTAATTTACATTAATAAATATCTTAAAAGAAGCAAAAAGAAAAAAAAAAAAAAACATGAGACACAACTCAGTCCCAGTAGTAATCAGAAAAATGCAAATCAAAATCAATGAGAGGTCATTTATACTTACCGGATTGTAAAAAGTAGTTAAGTCTTATAGACCAAGTGTCAGAAGGGACGTATCTTAGACCCTAGTGGTAAAATGGTAAGCAGCCATTTGCAGAACACTTTGTTGTGATACTGCAGTCACATAAGCTACGACTCTGTTCTTGGTATTTCTGTGAGGTTTCTTACACACGTGCACCAAAAGACATACAAGAATGTTCATAGCAGCACTGCTCAGGGTAGCAAAAATCTGCAAATAACCCAAATGTCTGGCAGCAGAAGAGTGGATAAATTCATTGCAGTATGGTCACACAGTAGACTATCCTGCAGCAGTGATAATGAACTGCAGCTCCTTTTTAAAAATGGATGAATCTTAGAAATGTAATGTGCAAAAGGGGCAAGTTACAAAGACTGTTTACAATATGGAGATCCTATTTCAGCAATGTCTTTGCAAAGACTGTTTATAGCAATGCTATCTTACAGAGCTCAAAAATAAGCAAAACCAACTAATTTATGATTTAGCCATATAAACAAATATGATAAAATTTTCTTTAAAACCTATAGGAGTCATAAACATTAAAATCAGGTAAAACGTACTTCTAGGGTGAGAGACAGGGGTGAGAGATGAACACAAAAGTAAATACATTGTTGGTAAACTTTTTTTTTTTTTAGTTTGGGAGGATGGTCATGGATATTGTCTTGTTACTTAACTCACTTGTGTGTATTCTTTTGTGTGTATGAAATGTGACCTTAAAAATATCATTTGGAGAAAAAATACATTTCCTCCTACTCAGTCAACCACCCATTTCCCTTCCACAGAGACTTGTTAAATAAGTCGTGGAACATCCATATAGTGGAGTATAATGCAGCCATTGAAAGAGAATAAAGCACCTCCATATGTTCTGAAATGCAGTGATCCCCAGGTTTGGGGTCTTAAAGAAAAAAGTGTATGTGGAGCTACACTCTGCATTAAAACATACACACATACATATGTATATGCCAGTTATCTCAGTAAGATTACTAAGAAACTGGCTCTCATAAGTTCCTGACTCTTGAACTAACTTAAATGGAAGCCATATTTTTTAAAAGTTGATTCAGCCATATGTCGGAAATGAGGCGATTGTGGAAAAATAGGGAGACCAGCTGGAAAACCATCACAGTAGTACCACCCTGAGGGAACCAAGGCTGCAAAAGGATGATGGAAGAGCATGGGGAAGTGAAACGTGTATCTTGGTGCTGTGGATGATTTAGCATGGCATCCTGCCAAGTTGCTGTTGCCAAAACCCAGCAGTCTAAAAAGTTACGTGAAACTACATTTTTAATCTGTTGAATTCAATTTGTTTTATTATCCTGTTTATGACCTGTTGAATCCAAGATGTGGTCGTGGAATGCCACAGCCCAAATAGATGGTCTTCAGGTTTTGTGGAATCTCCTTTTTGCATTAAAGCCACAAAGGAAGAAATCGCTACAGAATATGAAATTCTTCCTGATTTACTGTAAATAAAACATTTTGATCTCTCATCCTGAGAAGGACTTAATTGACAAGTCTATGGTGAGATTATACAAATGTGTGCTTACTAATGTGCCCTATATAGCAATGGCAAAAATACCCTCCTAACTGGATATACTTCCCTGGTGGCTCAGAGCGTTAAGCGTCTGCTTGCATTGCAGGAGACCTGGGTTTGATCCCTGGGTGGGGAAGATCCCCTGGAGAAGGAAATGGAAACCCACTCCAGTATTCTTGCCTGGAAAATCCCATGGACGGAGAAGCCTGGTAGGCTACAGTCCATGGAGTCGCAAAGAGTCGGACACGACTGAGCAACTTCACTTCACTTCACTTCAACTGGATATTCTAAGAAGTACTTTGAAGGCAGAATGTACTCTTAATACTTATAGTTAAATTCAATGAAAGTATTATAAATATTTCAACTGGTTTTCTTCTACCCAGCTGCATTATGATACGAATTTCTTCATATGTATCCACAGTTATGAATTGTTGATTTTACTTAAATGTCTCATCAATCATTGGCATGCCCGTATTTTTACTCATTCCCAGGGGAATCTGCTGGCAAGCTAAAATAAAATAGTCCTATACACTTTTTCTCCGTTTCTTCTCATGCTGCTTTTCTTCTGCTCTTACCATCATCACTCTTCCCACGGTTGCTCTTTTAGTCAAAATGAAGCTGGGAGTTTGTTGTGTGCAGGCATACTGATGGCAGTGTTGTGTGTGTGACTCTCTGCTCTCCCGTGTTTCCTGAACCTCAGATGGAGTCATCACTTTCAGCAGTACAAATCAGTTACTACTTGTTGAAGTACCTGAGTCTTTGAACATCTGTTGTCCTTTACATCATCAATGGGACTCAAAAGACATTCACTTGAAGGTTTTTCTCTCATACCACAGGGATTTTCTAAAACTCGTGTTATTTCCTGTGGCCCAGAGATTGTTTCATTTTCCTGCAAGAGGAGGAAAAAAGGGATCTAAGTGCTTCCTGTGATTGCATAAAGTTTATTTTCGGAGCAAAATTCTGTGTTTGTTTTTTTTTTTAATTACATCCAGTTTTCCTTGCTGGAGAATTTATAGGGAACGTTGGGTGATGTTTGCTCCTTTTTTTGCACCAAGGAAGTGTTTCTTTTTACTGATTAGAAAGTTTTAAAATAAATATCCTGTGACTCTCTAGCTCAAATGTTTTGTGGTAGGAAAAAACATTGCCCTGAAAAAAACATCTATCTCCTTATTCTTTGGTTAGTGTTCAGACTATTGCTTGAAACAGTCAACATTATTTAGTCTCCCTCTGCACTAACCAATTTTTATAAATAGTATACATAAAATCACTAATAAACAAAAATGTCAAAACCTTTTATTAGTTTACATCTTTTTATGGTGAGGGGAGAATTTTTACTGTTTTGAATTAGCAAGTAATTGTTTTCTGTAGAATCAGGGAGATTTCTTATCCTTTCTAGAGAGGAATTTTCATATAAACAAGTTTTTTATATTTATATAAAACTTCCAATTAATTACATTTTACAGTAAATATTAAAAAAATGAAGATTCATAATAATCACTTCCTATTAGTAAAGAATCAGTTACTACTTGTTGTAACAGGAGCTATTTAGTCAAGTTGCTTTTTTATAAATGAGACATTGAAAAGAGTAGGAAAATATGCCATCTAAGTGTTTAGGTTGGAACCTGTATAACCCACTTTCATTTCTGAATGATGGTTTTATTGCCATGCTTTTTAGAACACCACTTTAGTGTTCTGATTTTTTAGAAACAAGTGTGTATGTGACTTGCTTGCACATTTTCTGAGACCATATTTTCCAAATGCACAATAGGTACTACCACCTCTGTTTTGGTTTCACTTCACAACCCTGTTAATAAAAATCCTTGTTACAAGCTAATTTCCCTTGACAATTCCAAGCAGCCCTAGCATGTTACGAATGACAGTGGTATCAGTTCCCATGTAAATAAGAACATTAGTCACCATCTCCAAAACTGGTTTGAGGAAGAGGGAGAAGGTAGATTTCCTAATGAAATGAGAGACAAAATTGTCAGTTTATCCGTATGGGAAAGTACCTTACAAATATGAATTTCTTTCCCTCTATTTTTCCGTATATTTAGTAAGCCTGTAAGGTACCCATTTTCTTGGGTAGAAGAAATAGGTTTGGAAAGTTCAGTGAATTTGTCTAGGTAAGACTGTTAGAGAAAAATATACCCAAAGAATCTCAGGAATCGTGATAGGCATTTATTAGCTGGAACAGTCCATGATATTAAGTGGATATCAACTGATGGGGATAAGATTCTACTCACATTACCTTATATTAGAATTTCTTTGCTTTAGTCTCCGGAGTACTGGATGTGAACTTGAAGGGAAATTGTAATTCAAACAGCTGTACCAGATAGAATAACCATAAGTGGCGTTCTTGTTGAATGAAATATTAATCAAGAATGTAATTTTGATTCATTTCTTTTATTCATTTACTATTTGACTCGTATGAAAGAGTTTTATAGCTTTAAAGAAATATTTGCTTTCTTCCAACTCCATTGCTCTGTTGTTGTTGTTGTTTTTAAATAAATACTGGGAGAAGCCTTCAAGAGAGGCTGGCATCTGGGAGGAATAAGGAGTTTGCTTCTTGATTTGCCCACTGTGGAGGGTAGTGGGAGGAGGTGTGGAGTGCCTCAAGTGTTTTAGTTTGCTAGGCCATCTGGTCATCAGGAAAATGCTGTGTTTTCAATTTCACAGTGAATGAGGAGTTTATTAAAGAGGAGAGCTTTTAGTTAAAGTAAGGAATCATATTTTGTGTCTGCCACTAAGAGCTTCAGCTTGCTTAATTGTGAAAAGAAGGGTCACATGTGGACAATTCTGCCCATCAATATGACTCTGTAATGATACTTTTGTTTCTGTTACTGGTGAGAACTTGAAGACAGTGGTTTGGAAAGATGAGCAAATGTGCAAGGGTTTAGAGTTATTATAACCTGGAATAGAGTTATTCCAGTCCCATAAGGTCTCTCCCCACCTCCATACACTCTTTATGAAGAGAAGAAAATGAGCCAAAGGGATGAGTTTTTCTTAGGCCAAAGAAAGAAATCAGAGCTTAAAGTTTACTGCCAAAGTGTCTGATCTAGGTATCAGTTGGAAAGCTATGAATCAAGTTTAATTGATCAACATCCATCCACTCTTCTACTTATTGAACTACTTTATGCTTTAAAAGTTAAAACCAGGCTCATGTTTTATTTACCACTTTTTAAATAAAGCATTAAGTTCAAGAGAGGCTGTAGGGGGAAAATCAAGTATAGGAAAAGAAATCGATGCAGAAAGCATGTCTTTGCACTAAACATTGAGATTGAAAATCTGGCAATGGGCAGTGGCCCACAGAAAATGAAGAGCCTTGGAGGTGAGTCCACCTGTTGCCACCTGTTGTCATCTTTACAAGTAATTAATACAATTCTCTGAAGCTACCTGAATTAAACCTTGAAAGCTCAAATCCCGGGATGCTATTTAGACTGAGCAGCCTTAAAGTTTTTAAAGGATTTGTAGAACCTGCAGTCCCATAGGAAAGTGCAGTTTGTTTCATTCAAGGTACAGCTAATCACTGTGAATAGGAAGAAATTTTCCTGACCTTTGAAAGAGACTATTGCCCGGAGGGTCTTTGGTTTATTAGGAGTGTCTGTCGAGATGAGAATTCTTTTTGGCTTCATTTGAAGGTGCCAGTATGGAAAGAAGATGAGGAAAGTAAGGAATGGATTGCCCTTCCAAGAAGGGCAAGAAGAATGAAATGTGCAAAGGTTTGAAGGTTGAGAATTTAGTCGGGATCCACATTACAGATTAGAAGGTCAATGTGGCTGAGGCTGGGCTGGGCTGGGGCTGAGCATTGGTGAGCTAGGAAGGGGCGAAGGGCCAGGTTGTTAAGGGCTTCCTTCCACTTGAAGGAACTGGACTTGCCCTACCTGAGATACTGCTCCTGCTGCTAAGTCGCTTCAGTCATGTCCGACTCTGTGCGACCCCATAGATGGCAGCCCACTAGGCTCCACCATCCCTGAGATTCTCCAGGCAAGAACACTGGAGTGGATTGCCATTTCCTTCTCCAATGCATGAAAGTGAAAAGTGAAAGTGAAGTCGCTCAGTTGTGTCCGACTCTTTGTGACCCCATGGACTATGGCCCACCAGGCTCCTCCATCCATGGGATTTTCCAGGCAAGAGTACTGGAGTGGAGTGCCATCGCCTTCTCTGCTACTGGAGATAAGGAGCCATTAAATGGGGCTGTCAGGTCTGCTGGCATGCTAGCTCACCATCTTCTCTCCAGTCTCCCACCCACACGCAGTGTCCTGCTTCAGTGTGCATGTGCAGACAGCCTGACAAGCACCTCAACCTCAAAACCTTTCTCAGTTTTCACATTCTCTGCCCCCACTCCTCCGACTTTGTTCTCCTTCGGTCTGCTCTGCATCTGAAATCTGAAACTCCCCTAATGTGAGTTTAGTTGTTTACCATTCTTCCTGTTCCCACACTCTGTTACCTTTAGTGAACTTTGCAGAACTTCTGATGGTTTAATGTCCCTTCACCCAGTCCTTCCCCTCTGTCCAGATTTATCTTTTGTATTAATCAGGGTTCCCCAGAAAAGCAGAAGTAATAGGGCAGCAACCAATATATAGGATAATTGAATAGCAACATTCTCTCTCTTGATATGTAGAGAGAGGGGTTTTGAGGAATTGGCTCAAGTGATGGTGGAGCTTGGCAAGTGCAAAATCTGCAGGGTGGGCTAGTAGGCTGGAGACACCTGGAGAACTGATGCTGCAGTTCAGAGGCTGGCTGTCAGCAGAATTCCTTCTTGCTTGGGGGAAGTCAGTCTTTTGTGCTATTAAGGCCTTCAGTTGATTGAATAAGGTCCACCCACCCACGTTATGGAGGGCAATCTGCTTTACTCAAAGTTTACTGATTTAAATGTTAGTCTCATCTGAGAACACCCTCACCGAAACATGCAGAATAATGTTTGACCAAATATTTGGGCACCAAGGCTCAGCCAAGGTGAAACAGAAACATCATCACATCTTCCTTTCTTCTCCAATCTAGACTCACACAGTAAACGGCTCATTTGCTTCTCCCTCACTCCCTTATTTTGTATAATCACTATATGCTACTTTGTTCTTGCCAGCGCTCTTATGACTTCTGCTGTTGGCTTCTTCTCCTCCTGAAACTGCTCAGCAACACTGTAGAAAACCACACACTCAAGTGTAAGACTGCTACAACAAACGTGGTTTCCAGCTTTAATGGGGTCCTCTGGCTCCTGGGTGCTGCTTGTATGTCCCTGGTCAACACCCTTTCCATTCCCATAGAGGTTATTTCAGATGTCTGCAGTTCCGGGGGGTCTCTTACTCATCCCAGTCTCTCTTCCTCATTAGAGGAGCTTACCTGTTACAACGCAGTGGAATCATGTGTGTTGAGCATGAACCACCTCAACTTGCTGCTCTGCTCCGAATCATTTGAACAATCTTGGCTTTCCCACATTAAGAGATTACTGAGAGCAGACAAAAAGCCCAGCAGGCATTCACACTTTGCCTTCAGAATTCATCCAGAGCAACTCTGTCTCTTCTCGCTTTTGATCTTGCTGGCACCTTGATTCCTTTCCCCATACCTCCATTCTCTAACTCCCATTTTCCACTTTGTCTCTTTGTTGTTGTTCAGTCGCTCAGTTGTCTCCAACTCTTTGCGACCCTAGAGACTACAGTATTCCAGGCTTCCCTGTCCTCTATCTGCCCGAGTTTACTCAAACTCATGTCCATTGAGTCAGTGATGCCATCCAACCATCTCATCCTCAGTCGTCCGTTTCTCCTGCCCTCAATCTTTCCCAGCATCAGGGTCTTTTCCAGTGAATCGTCTTTTTGCATCAGGTGGCCAAAGTATTGGAGCTTCAGCTTCAGCATCCATCCTTCCAATGAATATTCAGGGTTGATTTCCGTTAGGATTGACTTATTTGATTAACAAGTGGCTTAGTTTGAATTCAACTTGCTGGCTTTGACCTTCATGCTTCTCAAGGTCACATGCTCTGGGGACTGCTCTACTCAGGGAGGAGAGAAGTGGCAGTGGCGAGAGAGACCTACATTTAGTTCCTGTACCTGTGGCTCAACCAGAAAACATGTTACTCGAAACTGCAGAGTCCCTCCAGATTTTGATGGCTCCACATTCAACATGACACCCTGTAGTTCTCACTATGAGTCTCTCTGCAGCCAGCCAATGCTTGCTGCAATTATCAATACCCAAGGGGACTTCCTGACATCTTCTGGTTTATCAGTATACCAAGAAGCTGTTGGAAAAAAAGCATTTCAGTAAGTTCTGGTCTCTGTGGAGAGGACATCTAGTTTGGCTGTCCTTCAGACTCACATATTCCACCCATATAGGCCAGAAATAGCTCACTACTAGGAGGACTCTTTGAAGGACAGAGATCATTGCCACCTCCTCCTGACTTCCCTTGCCTCCTCCATGGTGGTCCACTCCATTTTTCAACTTGCTTTGCCTGCTAAATGTCCACCTCAACTCCTGCATCTGATCTAGTAACTCAGGGTGATCAATCAAATGGAATTTAGAAATGGTAGGACATGGTGTCTGGATGTGGTTGGGCAGATGGTACCAGTAGAAATGAGGAGCAGGGTGTTTTAGGAGGAGGATGATAACTGGCTTTGACCATGTTAAATTTCAGATGCCTATGGAACATGTGATCATTGTGACATCTTGACAGGTTTTTATTAGGCCTTGATCATACAGCCTGACTTACACCCTTCCCTTGAGGCCATGTGAGTTCACGTTTCATCTTATAGTTGCTGAAACAAAAGAAACAATACTGATCACCTAGTCCCCATCATTTAATCAAGGAGGGATTTATTATGTGTAACTGAAAAGACCCTGTTAAAACAGGAATTACATACACACAGCAGAGACAGGTCCCGGCTTGTGGCAGTGCCAGCCACCCCTCAGTCTCTGTCCTAGTTTCTCATCATCTTTGCCCAGCTGTTGGTGGTCTGAGCTTCATCCCTGAGGAGAAGATTCAGATGCTGGTGAGCCAGTAGTGAAGTACTGGAATGCATGTTTTTAAAAAGTATTAATTGGAACATGATTGCTTTACAATGTTGTGTTAGTTTCTTCTGTACAGCAGTGTGAATCAGCTACATGTATATACATATCCCCTCCCCTGCAAGCCTCCCTCCCATCCCCCTACCCCACCTGCCCGGAATATACCTTTATAGTTACTGACCACTCATTTTATTCTTTGGGTCAAGTGCAGAGTTTCTGCAGAACTATTAAGTAAGGTTTCTTAAAAGACCTCTGTTTCTTCATCAGTTAATCTGAGCAAGTAATAAAATTGCTCTTTCAGATGCTGGCCAGCAAAGTGGAGAACAGCAGTGGGGCAGCGCCTGATCCTACAGGCATCTGGAAGGATCAGAATTGTCATCTGCTATTTGCAGTATTGGTTGGCATCAGAAACAGGCATGGAAGAAAACGTGCTGGTACGTCTCCCGAGTCTATCTCTAGACCGGGAAACTGGCTCATTTCCCATATAAAGACCTCCTGTTGAAAGGCCACTTATGAATCCATGATGAAGTGTGCCATGTGTGTGTGTGTGTGTGTGTGTGTGTGTGTGTGAGAGGACCTTGCAGATCTCTTTACCATTAGAATGATGGTGACAGGAAGGCAGCTCTGTGTCCAATCTGTAGCTCAGAAAGGTAGCTGGGCTTCAGATAGATTTGGGAATCATTACACGCTGGTGGAGGTTGGAGCATTTTTTTTTTTTCAGGTAACTTTTATTCTTCAACTCCCAAATTCCTTAATTTCAATATTAGAAATTTATATTCTCCTTAACTGTGCAGAGATTCAGTAGGCATGTGACACTATAAGGAGTATTGAGGTATTTTTCCATTATTACAGTTGTGAATAACCACTGCTGTCAGGTATGTGTGTGTTAATCATTCGGTTGTGTCAGACTCTTTGCAGTCCTATGGACTGTAGCCCACCAAGCTCCTCTGTCCGTGGAATTCTGTAGGGAAGGATACTGGAGTGGGTCGCCATCATTCCCTTCTCCAGAGGATCTTCCCAACCTAGGGATCAAACCCAGATCTCTTGCATTGAGGAGGATTCTTTACCGTCTGAGCTACTACAGAGCTATAGGGTATAAATAAGTATAAATAACCTTTTTAAGTGGAAAAATAAATGGATGGAACACTGAAATTTTTAGAGAAAATTTTAAAACTATTTGTTAATTTCAGAAAGATTAGTGAGGTTTCTGAATGTTTTACAACAAGGAAATCCTTGAAGAGTTTGTAGTCACCAAAAACAGAGTCAATAGAATACATAGAAAAATGGACAAGCCCATTGTCCTACTTTCTAAGTACGAAAGTAAATCTAAAGGTGCAACCAAGGACAGAATTACAGAGAATGAACAAATGGATGGAGAAAGTATGAATCAGTATCACCTTAAGGGTAAGTTAAACTCTTTGGGATGTTCCTTATCTTTCTCAGCCTACTTAGAAATGAATGGATGATGATGCTTTAGTGCCCCAGAGTCTTTCATTACTTCTAATCCCAAAGTAAAAGATGATAGTTCCAATATGACTATTAATTCCTCAGTTAACTTGCATTATTTTGTCAAGTGCCACCAAGGAATTGCTGTCAGTCCCCCAGTTTTCTTTTTTCCTTTCCTCTGATGTACAGAGCTGCTCTGGGTAATATATGCTTCTCATCAGATTATACTGATCTGCAAAAGAACTGGTGTCCTGGGGCCAGGAGACCAGACTTTTCAAGGTTGGTGGCAGTGGATCTTACATTGGTAAAACCAAATGTGTTTTGCTGGAATATTGATAAAACCATTCATTTTTACTGAGGGCTATTCACATTGATAGATGGTCAAGTACAAGAAGCAAAATAAATATGGATGATCCTGGCATTACTGCCTCTGACACTTTTTTTATTACTTTAATATTTTTCTATATAGTCTGTAGGTGTGGATAGATGCCAGGCTGACAATTTTCCTATGCCTCCCAGAATTACATTTATTAGTTTTATGTATTAATTCTTAAAGGAAAAAATATTTTTCAGTATGAAGATGTGGTGCTTCAACTTGATGATGTGACTGCTGCTTTCTATATACAGTAGTTTAGCATATGCAGATGATACCACTCTAGTGGCAGAAAGCAAAGAGGACTTAAAGAACTTCTTAATGAGAGTGAAAGAGGAAAGTGGAAAAGCTGGCTTAAAACTCAGCATTCGAAAAACTAAGATCATGGCATCCGGTCCCATTACTTCATGGCAAACAGAAGAGGAAAAAATGGAAACAGTGACAGATTTTATTTTCTTGGACTCCAAAATCACTGCAGACAGCAACTGCAGCCACGGAATTAAAAGGCGCTTCTTGGAAGGAAAGCCATGACAAATCTAGACAGCATATTAAAAAGCAGAGACATCACTTTGCCAACAAAGGTCTGTATAATCAAAGGTATGGTTTTTCCAGTAGTCATGTATGGTTGTGAAAGTTGGACCATAAAGAAGGTTGAGCCCTGAAGAACTAATGTTTTCAAATTGTGATGCTGGAGAAAACTCTTGAGAATCCCTTGGACAGCAAGGGGATCAAACCAGTCAATCTTAAAGGAAATCAACCCTGAATATTCACTGGAAGGACTGATTCTGAAGCTGAAGCTCCAATAGTTTGGCCACCTAATGAGACCAGCTGACTCATTAGAAAAGACCCTGATGCTGGAAAAGATTGAGGGCAGGAGGCGAAGGAGCAACAGAAGATGAGATGATTAGATGGCATCCCCGACTCAATGGACATGAGTTTGAGCAAACTCCAGAGATAGTGATAGGGCTTCCCTGGTGGCTCAGAGGATAAAGCTTCTGCCTGCAATGTAGGAGACCTGGGTTCAATCTCTGGGTTGGGAAGATCCCCTGGAGAAGGAAATGGCAACCCACTCCAGTATTCTTGCCTGGAGAATCCCATGGAGAGAGGAGCCTGGCAGGCTACAGTCCACGGGGTCGCAAAGAGTCGGACACGACTGAGCGACTTCACTCACTCACTCCAGAGATAGTGAAGGACAGAGAAGCCTAGTGTGCTGTAGTCCATAGGGTTGCAAAGAGTTGGACATGACTTAGAAACTGAAAAAGAAAGCAAAATATGCAGATAAATTGAAATTTGCAATTATTGAAATCTTCTTAAAACAAAATTTGTATAATTCTCTGCCTTAATAATCTATATTCAGTATAGCCCTTTTATCTTCTATATTTTATCTTGCTTCAGGACATAAAGGATCATTTATACTTCTATTATAGAGCTATACATATGTATATATACATACATGGAGGGAGAAAGTCATTTACGTCTCTATCTTCAGGTTCTAGCCCCTGAAATGCGTTTGAAACGGTAGCTAAAATCCTTTTTTGTCCAGTGTTTTCTTCTGGTTGTCTCTTAATCCAAGGGCTCCCTGAGCACTGCCCCAAATTCAGTTTCACTGGAAATTTAGTTATTTGAGGTTTTAAAATCGATGTTGATCCTTTTTTTCCAATTTCAACTGGAAATCATACATTTTAATAAGATATGTTTATGTTGCTGACTAAGCCAAGCAAATAACTATCTCCTGAGTTCTACAAAGCAAGCATTTTTAAGCAAAATCCTAAGTTAGATTATTTGAGATTTGAATTGCCGGTTGAATGCTATGATCATCTCCATCTTTCTCCTAAGTCTTCATTCATTGTTCAGGCAATGAATATTTATTGAGTGTCTACAACCTGTCAGACAGCATGTGAGATGCTGGGGAACACATGGATAACAATCCACAATCTTGCTTTCAGTGTACTTATAATGCTAGTGGGATTTCAGGCAGGGATTCTCCTTCAGCATCACTGGCTGATAAAATCAAGACTGGATTTCAAGTTCATTGTTCTCTCAGTCAATTGAAAAAAAAAGCAAAATTTTAGCAGCCTTCCTGAAAAATTCAAGCTCTCTGGCTGTGAAAGTTTGTAGGGGATTTTAACAGTTGATGGTATGAGATGAGTGGTTTTCAAATTCTAGCATGCCTAGAATTACTGGTTCAGTTCAGTTCAGTTCATTTCAGTCGCTCAGTCATGTCTGACTCTTTGCAACCCCATGAACTGCAGCACGCCAGGCCTCCCTGTCCATCACCAACTTCCGGAGTCCACCCAAACCCATGTCCATTGAGTTGGTGGTGCTTGCTGGGCCCCACCCCCAAGATTCTGATGCAGTAGGTCTGGAGTTGGAGGGAGTGGGTTGATTTGCATTTCTAAGAAGTTCCCAGGTGATGCAGATGATGCTGGTTTGGGGGCTACACTTTGAGAACCACTGGTCTAAAGTATTTTCTTCCTTAACAGGCTGTCCTTCTGGTGATAATAATGACATTAATAGTAATAAACATAGAATAGCTCACACCTAGTGAGTTCTTGTCGATTATCAGGTATTCTGCCCTTTACATCTATCATTACATTCATTCCTCACACAACTTAATGAAATAGTTGTGATTACTATGCTCATTCTGTAGGTGAGGAAACAAACATTTGGAAAGGTTAAATAATTTGCCCAGAGTTAGTAAGTGACCAAGGCCAGGATCTGAACTTAGTCTTTCTGACACATATCTGTGCCCCAGCCACCACACTATTCTGCCTTCCTATGATGGCCAGCACACCTGGGCAGTGACAGTACAATCATGATCTCCTTGGGGGACACCAAAGAGATATCTGTCGGGCCTGTCTTCACATGTGCCTGCACCTAGGGGTGTTCTGAGTAGATAGCCCTGTGGCCATTCATCAGTTCAGTCAGTTTGGTCGCTCAGTCGTGTCCCACTCTGCAACCCCATGGACTGCATGCAGCACACCAGGCTTCCCTGTCCATCACCAGCTCCCAGAGCTTGCTCAAACTCCTGTCCATTGAGTCGGTGATGCCATTCAGTCATCTCGTCCTCTGTCGTCCCCTTCTCCTCCTGTCTTCAATCTTTCCCAGCATCAGGGTCTTTTCCTAATGTGAGTCAGTTCCAAATTATTGGAGTTTCAGCTTCAGCATCAGTCCTTCCAATGATATTCAAGACTGATTTTGTTTAGGATGGACTGGTTTGATCTCCTTGCAGTCCAAGGGACTCTCAAAAGAGTCTTCTCCAACACCATAGTTCAAAAGCATCAATTCTTCAGCACTCAGCTTTCTTTATAGTTTAACTCTCGCATTCATGGGAAAGAGCAGAACTTCCTTTAGTCATTTATTCTAGTGACTAAGAAGCTTTTTGCAATGGAAAATTTTCTTTTTAATTGGATGAAATGCCTCCATTTTACATATTTTAAAAGACTTTAAATCACCAAGAATTAGATAACCATAGCAAAGCACACCCAGTTGAATTGACCACAGCGCTAGATGGAACAAGATTTGACAGTGAGGGCTAGAACAAGGTTTGCTTTTTCCCAAAGGTCTGCAGGGGAATTCCTTCCACCTCCTAACCTGGCATCCAGCTCTTCTCCTGCCTACCAACTGTAGAGAGCCCTTTCAGGTGGACTATTATTATAATAATATGACTTTATTATTATAATAATATGACTTTATTATTATAGAACAGAGATGCAGAAAACAACATAGAGTGATAGCATGATATAATTATTCTGAGGTGAGCATACTTTTCAAGTCAATAAATAGAACTTTGTCACCCACTATGATGGCTAATTGTATGTGTCAGCTTGACTGGGCAAAGGAATGTCCTTATGTTAATGCTGCCCTAATCTTCTAGGTTGTTCAAAAGTCATGCTCAGGAAAGGGTCCTAGGAATAGGATTTACTTGACTGGTAAAACATGCTGTATTTCTGAGGGTGTCTGTGAGGATTCCTCTGAAAGAAATTAGTTTTTGAATCAGTAGACTGCGTGAAGAAGATTGCCCTTCGCTTATTTAAAAATTTTGATGTGTCTTTAAGTCTCTTTTAACTTAAAGATTCCCTTTCTTTTCCTTAAAATTTATGTAGAGGATCCGGGCCATTTGACCGTTAGAGCTACCCCAAATCTGGCATCATCCCGTCCAGGCAGAGCCTGAACAGAACAGGAAGGCAGAGGAAGTCTGGTTTGCTCTCTGCTTAAGCTGAGACAACCATCTTCCCCTGCCCTTGGGTGCTGCACTCCTGATTCTCAGGCTCTGGGACTCAGACCAGGACATACACCATTGGTCCCCTGATTCTCAGGCCTTCAGACTCGGGCTGGATCACACCTCTGGCTTTCCTGTTCTCTAGCTTGCATGTGGTAGATCGTGGTACTTCTCGGCCCCCACAATCACGTGAGTCCATTCCTGTAATAAATCTATATGTGTGTATTTTTATGTATCTATAAATATCCTGTTAATTCTGTTTCTCTGAAGAATGCCGACTAATACACCCACTTGAAGTCCCACCTTCCCCACAAAAGTAACCATATCCTGACTTTACTGTAATCATTTAGCTGCATTTTTTATCATTCTGTATATGTGCCTCCCTTAGCACTGTGGTTTAGTTCTTGCTCATTTAAAAAATTTGAGGTGTCTTTAAGTCTCTTTTAACTTACAGATTCCCTCTCTTTTCCTTAAAATCTATATAGAGGAGTCCAGGCCACTGGACCTTTAGCATTTCCCCGAATCTGGATTGTGCTGATTGTAGTCTCTTGGTGCAGTACAGCATGTTCCCCTGGCCTCTGTATTTCCTGAAAATTGGCAACTAGGTCCAGACACTGGATCAGACTCACTTTGGCAAAATTGTGGGTGGTATTTGGCAAGATCATAGGAGATACGTGTTATCTGATTGTCTCTCTTTTAGTGATAGGAACAACTTTGATGCTTTAATGTGTACATCTTTTAACTCATTAGAGTTGCACAGTGATGCTATCTTAATTCTATCCTTTCTTTCTATTAATTAGAATACATTTATAGAGAGATTCTTCATTACTATTGATTAATCAATGGTATAGTTTACATAGGGAAAGAAGGATAAATGCTTGATTCTTGCCTTTTATTTACTAATTCTCACGAATTAGTACCCTGTCATACCTCAAAGGTGACCAGTTCCTTTTTTAAAAGGTTATGTAAACATATTTATAGGTTTAAAAACGCTGCATGTATTATCATTATTGAAACGCAAATTATCACACCCGTATAAAATCACCACATCGCACCTGAAACCTTCCACTATTCTAACGAGCCCCAGGTTCTTTTCAAGAGAAATTAAATTTTAAAGCCATTTCTAGTGCTGCTGGATCAGTCTGTTTCTAGGCCTTTTCAGTGGACACAGCTAGGAAAGATATGTATCTGTAGATACATGTATCAGATCAGATCAGAGTTCAGATCAGTCTCTCAGTCGTGTCTGACTCTTTGCGACCCCATGAATCGCAGCACGCCAGGCCTCCCTGTCCATCACCAACTCCCGGAGTTCACTCAGACTCACGTCCATCGAGTCAGTGATGCCATCCAGCCATCTCATCCTCTGTCGTCCCCATCTCCTCTTGCCCCCAATCCCTCCCAGCATCAGAGTCTTTTCTAATGAGTCAACTCTTCGCGTGAGGTGGCCAAAGTACTGGAGTTTCAGCTTTAGCATCATTGCTTCCAAAGAAATTCCAGGGCTGATCTCCTTCAGAATGGACTGGTTGGATCTCCTTGCAGCCCAAGGGACTCTCAAGACTCTTCTCCAACCCCACAGTTCAAAAGCATCAATTCTTCAGAGCTCAGCCTTCTTCACAGTCCAACTCTCACATCCATACATGACCACTGGAAAAACCAAAGCCTTGACTAGATGAACCTTTGTTGGCAAAGTAATGTCTCTGCTTTTGAATATGCTATCTAGGTTGGTCATAACTTTCCTTCCAGGGAGTAAGCGTCTTTTAATTTCATGGCTGCAGTCACCATCTGTAGTGATTTTGGAGCCCAGAAAAATAAAGTCTGACACTGTTTCCACTGTTTCCCCATCTATTTGCCATGAAGTGATGGGACCAGATGCCATGATCTTTGTTTTCTGAATGTTGAGCTTTAAGCCAACTTTTTCACTCTCCATTTTCACTTTCATCAACAGGCTTTTTAGTTCCTCTTCACTTTCTGCCATAAGGGTGGTGTCATCTGCATATCTGAGGTTATTGAGATTTCTCCCGGCAATCTTGATTCCACCTTGTGTTTCTTCCAGTCCAGCATTTCTCATGATGTACTCTGCATATAAGTTAAATAAACAGGGTGACAATATACAGCCTTGACATACTCCTTTTCCTATTTGGAACCAGTCTGTTGTTCCATGTCCAGTTCTAACTGTTGCTTCCTGACCTGCATACAAATTTCTCAAGAGGCAGATCAGGTGGTCTGGTATTCCCATCTCTTTCAGAATTTTCCACAGTTTATTGTGATCCACACAGTCAAAGGCTTTGGCATAGTCAATAAAGCAGAAATAGATGTTTTTCTGGAACTCTCTTGCTTTTTCCATGATCCAGCAGATGTTGGCAATTTGATCTCTGGTTCCTCTGCCTTTTCTAAAACCAGCTTAAACATCAGGAAGTTCATGGTTCATGTATTGCTGAAGCCTGGCTTGGAGAATTTTGAGCATTACTTTACTAGCATGTGGGATGAGTGCAACTGGGTGGTAGTTTGAGCATTGTTTGGCATTGCCTTTCTTTGGGATTGGAATGAAAACTGACCTTTTCCAGTCCTGTAACCACTGCTGAGTTTTCCAAATTTGCTGGCATATTGAGTGCAGCACTTTCACAGCATCATCTTTCAGGATTTGAAAGAGCTCCACTGGAATTCCATCACCTGCACTAGCTTTGTTCGTAGTGATGCTTTCTAAGGCCCACTTGACTTCACATTCCAGGATGTCTGGCTCTAGGTCAGTGATCACACCATGATGATTATCTGGGTCATGAAGATCTTTTTTGTACAGTTCTTCTGTGTATTCTTGCCATCTCTTCTTAATATCTTCTGCTTCTGTTAGGTCCATACCATTTCTGTCCTTTATCGAGCCCATCTTTGCATGAAATGTTCCTCTGGTATCTCTGATTTTCTTGAAGAGATCTCTAGTCTTTCCCATTCTGTTGTTTCCCTCTATTTCTTTGCATTGATCGCTGAAGAAGGCTTTCTTATCTCTTCTTGCTATTCTTTGGAACTCTGCATTCAGATGCTTATATCTTTCCTTTTCTCCTTTGCTTTTCGCTTCTCTTCTTTTCACAGCTACTTGTAAGGCCTCCCCAGACAGCCATTTTGCTTTTCTGCATTTCTTTTCTATGGGGATGGTCTTGATCCCTGTCTCCTGTACAATGTCACGAACCTCATTCCATAGTTCATCAGGCACTCTATCTATCAGATCTAGGCCCTTAAATCTATTTCTCACTTCCACTGTATAATCATAAGGGATTTGATTTAGGTCATACCTGAATGGTCTGGTGGTTTTCCCTACTTTCTTCAATTTAAGTCTGAATTTGGCAATAAGGAGTTCATGGTCTGAGCCACAGTCAGTTCCTGGTCTTGTTTTTGCTGACTGTATAGAGCTCCTCCATCTTTGGCTGCAAAGAATATAATCAATCTGATTTCGGTGTTGACCATCTGGTGATGTCCATGTATAGAGTCTTCTCTTGTGTTGTTGGAAGAGGGTGTTTGTTATGAGCAGTGCATTTTCTTGGCAAAACTCTATTAGTCTTTGCCCTGCTTCATTCCGTATTCCAAGGTCAAATTTGACTTCCTACTTTTGCATTCCAGTCCCCTATAATGAAAAGGACATCTTTTTGGGGGTGTTAGTTCTAAAAGGTCTTGTAGGTCTTCATAGAACCATTCAGCTTCAGCTTCTTCAGCGTAACTGGTTGGGGCATAGACTTGGATTACTATGATATTGAATGGTTTGCCTTGGAAATGAACAGAGATCATTCTGTCGTTTTTGAGATTGCATCCAAGTACTGCATTTTGGACTCTTTTGTTGACCATGATGGCCACTCCTTGTCTTCTGAGGGATTCCTGTCCGCAGTAGTAGATATAATGGTCATCTGAGTTAAATTCACCCATTCCAGTCCATTTCAGTTCGCCGATCCCTAGAATGTCGACATTCACTCTTGCCATCTCTTGTTTGACCACTTCCAATTTGCCTTGATTCATGGACCTGACATTCCAGGTTCCTATGCAATATTGCTCTTTACAGCATCGAACCTTGCTTCTATCACCAGTCACATCCACAGCTGGGTATTCTTTTTACTTTGGCTCCATCCCTTCATTCTTTCTGGAGTTATTTCTCCACTGATCTCCAGTAGCATATTGGGCACCTACTGACCTGGGGAGTTTCTCTTTCAATATCCTATCATTTTGCCTTTTCATACTGTTCATGGGGCTCACATCTGGTCTTTCCCCTATTTTTTTTTACTAGTTGCACTTTTTCCACAGTGTGTCTTAGCCCTCCCATAGTCTCCGTTCCACATGTAAAATATACCATATGTAATGTCCACCATTGGTCCTTATGTCAATGTCACCCTAGCCATCTCAGTTGTCTGAAGCCCATTCTCAGGAAAGGGTCTTAGGAATAGTATTGCCTAAGTCCTTGCATGTTGCAGAGTTTGTCTGTGCCCTTTATACTTGAAAATAACTTCTGCTGGGTATTACATCCTTGATTCATACTTTCTTTCTTCAACTATCTTAAATATGTTACCCCATTTCCTTCTGACAAAAAGCATTGCTCTGGGGAAAACCAAGTTGCAGTTTCATTTTCTTTCTCTTATAATTCATCTGTTCTTTTTTCTGGGTCCCTTCCTGTCTCTTCCTTCCCTTTCCAGATATAGCCTCATATTGGTCATTTGGGGTTGATATTCTCAGGTACATACTGTGCTTTTTTTCAATATGTATTTCAAATATATGTGTATATGTGTATCAGTTCAGTTCAGTTCAGTTCAGTCGCTCAGTCGTGTCCAACTCTTTGGGACCCCGTGAATCACAGCATGCCAGGCCTCCCTTTCCATCACCAGCTCCCAGAGTTCACTCAAACTTACATCCATCGAGTCGGTGATGTCATCCAGCCATCTCATCCTCTGTCGTCCCCTTCTCCTCCTGCCTCCAATCCCTCCCAGCATCAGGGTCTTTTCCAGTGAGTCAACTCTTCACATGAGGTGGCCAAAGTACTGGAGTTTCAGCTTTAGCATCATTCCTTCCAAAGAACACCCAGGGCTGATCTCCTTTAGAATGGACTGGTTGGATCTCCTTGCAGTCCAAGGGACTCTCAAGAGTCTTCTCCAACACCACAGTTCTATATTTAAATTTTTATTTAATTTGTCTGTGCTCTGCAGCATGTGGGACTTTAGTTCCTTAAGTAGGAATCAAACCTGCACCTCCTGCATTGAAGCATGGAGTCTTCACACTGGACCTCCAGGGAAGTCACTATATTTTTCACTGTAGAAGATTTTTTCTTGAGTTACAGTTTTAGTATTTGTTCTTTGACTTTGACTTTTCTGCAGGGACTCTTCCCTATACATTCAGGCTCCCTTGTTTATCTTTAATATTCCTCATTTTCTCTTGATCTCTTTTTAATTCTTTTCTTCATTTGTTTTTGGTTTTTAAAATGTTTCTCTTTTTTATATTTTCTTTCTCTTGGGACATTATTGTGTATATTTATTCTATATTCCTTCTAGTTTACTTTTCATTTCTGAAATGTTTTTCTTTTATTTCTAATTTGTATTAGTTCTGTCACCTCATTTCTGAGCTCTTCTAATTTTGATTGTTTTTTTCAAGTCTTCTATTATTTCCTTAATGCCTTTGAACTCATTTTAAAGTAATTAGGTTACAATTTTGTACTGTATCGTGTATTTCTGGCTTGCTTTCCTTGCCTATGGGATGCTTCTGAGTTCCCTATTTTCCTTTTTCTTATCATTATCTGTATGGTATGTACCTTGATACTTTCCTATCACTCATTCTTAGTGAAATTAGTTTTTCTCAACTTTAGAATGAGGCGGGGGTTAAACAAAGTGTTTCTTCCTCACAAAGCACCTCTCTTGTTGATTTTGTGCCCATGTTCAAACATACAGTAGCCTGCTCGCTCAGCTTTCTTGGCTCCGTTTCCCGCCTGTCCTTTGGCCTGAGCTTTCTCTTTCCTTCCTCTCTGTTGTCCCTGTTCTGCTCATCTCTGACTGCACTCCCAGCAGCTCCTCCCTGGTGCGGGCCCCGTTCTAGGAGGGAGCCCCGATCCCACAGGGGCCCCTATGTCCTGCTCACCTCAGGCCCCTTGCACTCACTTTGTATTGGTGAGGGTAAAACCTCCTGATTTTAGCTTCTGTCCTCAAATTGGCCTTCCCTATTTTCCAGTGAAAGCAGTAGGCTGTGCTGTGGTTTTCCTGTTCTTGGGTCTGTAAGTCAGAGCCCCGCGGCTTCCCTCTTCTTCCTCCTGCACAGATGGGCTACCATGCAGGCCTTGTGAGTGTTGGTTTGTCTCCACCCATTTATATTTTGGGGTGCATGGGGATACCTCGTTGTCCAGTTTTGTTTTAAATGTTGTCCATAGCTTTCTGCTTCTGCAGTTTTCCAGAATCCTGCCTACAAAGGAGCTCTTGATCGATGTTTGCCCAGTTTCCTTCTCCTTGGGAGCAGGGAGAAGCATTTTAACCTCCCTGCTGAAGACATTTAAAAGTGCTTCTGATGGAGGACTCTCTCTTCTCCTCAGCCTGCTTAAGCCTTTTTTCCTCTCCGTGGGCGCATTTGAGCAGGATGGAAGGAAAAACAGGTATGCATTAGAGCCTCACAGTGTGGCAGAAGCCTTGGAACGTTTTCCTGTCTTGCTCTCCATGGGATCAAACTGAAAGGTGACTGAGCAAGCAGAATGTTTCAGAGATCAAAGTTGATTCTGTTCCAGATGAAGCTTGAGTGACTCATTCTTAATAGGCGAGACTCACTTAAAATACAGTTTTTCTAGGGCTGATACTATGCTTCCAGGCAGCACCAGGCACCACTAGGGGAAACCAACACTGTGACCAGAGAAGCATTTTTAACGCTTGTATTCACATGGTGAAAATTGGAGAGGTCTACAATTTTAACCCTATTCTAAAGGCCAGTTTCCTGAGTATAAAATCTCAGCAACCCACCCAAGGTGGCTTTCCTCACTCTTGCTTCTGGAAGAAGGCAGTGACATGGCTATGTCAGCTCTCCTTCCTCCCTGCCTGGCAGGTCGTGTGCCCTCCCTGGGTCAGTGAAGGACCGTCTACTCGCCAGGCTCTGCAGTTTCTCTGTGCAGGTGCTGGACATCCTTGGAAATCCAAGTGCTGTCCTGCTTGGGGCCGTTGCTGACAGCTGGGGCTCCTTGTGAGTTTCAGACCAGGCTGAGGCCCCCTGTGACTGGCATTTCTTTTATTAGCCAGGAGCCTACAAACAATCAGACCTTCTACCACAAGCCAGCATTTGGTGTTTGGCTGGAAAGTGTCTCTTGGTGACCTTTATTTGCATTGGCCTACAGATAATAAGTTTCCTTAGTGAGCAGGAGGTGGGAGGAGGTAAAGGGCATATGTGAAGCCTAAGTATTAGCTGTGAAGACTTAAGTATAGGATGTGCGGCCCGCGCTGGCAACCTCAGTTCCGCTGCCCTTTAGGAAGGGAACGGTGACTGTATCATTAGCCACCCTGGCCAAGCACCACCCCGGGGGTCCTTACAAGTTGAAAGAATTTAGCGATTGTACAGCCAGTGTCCTTCAACGGTCCCTAAAGCAGGAGACCACACCTGGTAACCATGAAAGAGATGAAGCTTTGCCATATTGTAGGCAGCCAGTTGGCAGCCCGCAGATGAGTTTTGTTTGGACTTCAGAAAATTTTTAAAAAATTTTAAATTTCCTGTCATCATTGAAATATCAAGAGACTCATGTTTCTTTTTTTTTTTTTTTTTTTTAATGTCAATCTCTGGCTTCTCTTAGAGAAACCACAGATGTGGCAACAATCATCTGGCATTGAGTGGCAGCTGCCTCCTAACCTAGGGGCCTGTGAGTGTCCTGTTGCCATAGTCCCCCCTCGCCTGCCATCATTTTTGCTCCTTCTTATGGATTATTCTCATCAGCATACAAACCTAATGTTATCTCTCTGTTAAAAGCAGTCAACCTTTTCTTGACCCCACTTCCCCTGCCAGTGCTCCTTCACATTTCTCTTCCCCTCTTTGCAGCAAAAACTCCTCAAAATGTATTCACGCTCACACTGTCCATCTGCCTGCTCCCATCCTTTCTGCCATGCTCCATGGTCAAGCCCTGGTCTCCCTGTCTCCACCACAACACAGCAGAGTCACCAAGGACGCTGTGTCGCAGGTTTCCTCCAAGTCAGCCCAAGAGCTGCCTGTGATGCTGGCCCTCGGTGCTTCTCACGCTCCATTGCTCAGTCTTTGCTCAGCTGCCCTCCAGGTTCTACAGCTCTTAAGCTTTCCTTTCTCTCAGGTCTCTTTGCTAGGAAAGACTTAGGTCTCTGCCGTTGATACTCATCTCTGTCCATACTCACCTCATTATTGCCTTCAGTCTCATGGCTTTAAAAAGCATCTATGTGCTGGGTCCTCAGTGTGTGTATCCAGCTCAGGCCTGAACAGCAGTCATAAGTGCTCTGCCTCCCTGACTTCTCCTCTTGATGTCTCACATTGGCACATCCACACTAAGCTCTGGTCTTTCTTCCTTTGCTAGCCATCTTCCATGTACCTTGCCACATTCACTCTTCACCTTCCCCCACACTCCTGCTCTCTGCCCTGCAAGAGTGACTTGGCATGGCTACTCCATTCTAGTTGGTTCTACCAAGGTAAGCACATCAGGAGATCAAGGGAAAGAGTTGAGTGATGTCAAGGTGTTTATTCCTCAGGGTCCTTCCCTGTAGAGTCACCTAAGGCTGGCTACATCCCTCTATCACAAGCAAGTCAGCACACTAATTCCAAGAGATACATGCACTGCGTATCATTGCATCATTATTTACAACATCCAAGATACAGAAGCAACCAAGATGCCCATAGACAGATGAATGGATAAAAAAGGGTTATACATAAAATGGAATGCTACTCAGCCATAAAAAAATAATGAAATCTTGCTATTTGTGACAAGATGAATGGTCCTGGAGGTTATTATGCTTAGTGTAATAAGTCAGACAGAGAAAGATGTGTTCACTGTATGTGTAATCTAAAAAACAAAACAAATGAAAAAAATATAACAAAACACAAACAGACTCACAGGTGAGTAGCAGTTAGCAGAGGAGAGAGGGTTGGAGGGAGGACAAAACAGGTGAAGGGATTAACAAACTACCAGTTACAAAATCATTGTCACAGAGCTGTAATGTACAGCACAGGAAATACAGTCAGTATTTTATAATAACTTGGTATGGTGTGGAATCTACAAAAATACTGAATCAATGTTTATATTCCTGCAACTAATATAATATCCTATTATAATGTTGTACATTAACTATTTTGTTGTTTACTCTCTAAGTTGCACCTGACTCTTTTGTGACTTTTTGGACTGTAGCCTGCCAAGTTCCTCTGTCCATGGGATTTCCCAGGCAAGAATACTGAAGTGGGTTGCCATTTCCTTCCCCAGAGGATCTTTCCAACCCAGGGATCAAGCCCTCATCTCCTGCTTGGCAAGCGGATTCTTTACTGCTGAGCCACCAGGGAAGCCCAAGTTAACTATAATTCAATTTTTTAAAAGTAAGTCAGCACAGATATTTCTGCGTGATTCTGTGCTTTTTGTGTCCGGTAACTAACCCCTTCAGGCCTAGGGCCGGTCACTGCCCTGCTGCTTACTAGACTTAGAGTGCCACCCTGACACCTGTTTTCCCTACACCTTGCCCACACCTTTGTAAATAGTCCCTCCCTTAAGCCATCTATGAATTACCCTAATTTGAGTATGTCATGTTTCCTGCTGGGATCTTGATTGTACCTCCTATTGTTGCCCTTTTTGTTTGAAGAGGATGTTATTGAGAGTGACCATCCTTTGTGTGAAGACAGAAAGGCAGATCTGTGTCCATTGTTTTAATGTTACACTTTGTCATAGCCTGAGGGAAAAAGCAGAGCGACACTGTCATTCTAATAAATATCTGTAGCTAGACCTTCAGGATGATAGGTAACAATTCAGAAGTAAATGCAAATAAGGTAAAGGAGCATTTACCTCAGATGATGACTGCTGCATGCTCCAAGCCAGTTGCAGACTTACGTGGTCCCCTCCAGCTGTGGGAATAGATAACTGTGATTCATGGAAGCCTTCCAGGGAGGCTGCAACCTGCATTCCTACACATATCCAAACATTTTGCCAAGATACCATGTAGTGTAGAAATATTGCATCTCCTTGACCTGAAGAATGGGCATTGATTTAGCTGCTGGAGACAGAGGTAGCTAGAATCATTATTAATTTATCTACAGGCACTGACCAAAGCCATTCAATAAACAAGAGTCCCATGCAAGGATTATGTTTCATTGGTAGTACCATTGTTTACTCTTCTTGTCAGTGCCATCTGTATACTCAGCTAAAACCCAGTTAAGCAAGATCCTAGCTTGTTAACACTTCATGTTCTTTTTGCATCTGTTTATGTATAAAAGGAAGAACTTCAGTAGCTCATCTTCTGGTAATGCTTGGGACAACAGGAGAAGAGGAGACTTTCTCTGATGTGGAATTCTGAGGTGGGGCGCGGTCTTGTCACTAATCTCACGTCCACCGTCTGTCCCTTTCCTCCTCACAGAACTCCTCTTGCTTCTAACTCACAGTGTAGATATCACCCTGTGGGCTTCCCTGGTGGCTCAGATGGTAAAGCGTCTGCCTGCAATGCGGGAGACCCGGGTTCAGTCCCTGGGTCGGAAAGATCTCCTGGAGAAGGCAATGGCACCCCACTCCAGTATTCTTGCCTGGAAAATCCCATGGATGGAGGAGCCTGGTAGGCTACAGTCCATGGGGTTGCAAAGAGTCGGACATGACTGAGCGACTTCCCTTTCACTTTTCACTTTCATGCATTGGAGAAGGAAATGGCAACCCACTCCAGTATTGTTGCCTGGAGAATCCCAGGGACTGAGGAGCCTGGTAGCTACAGTCTGTGGGGTCACAAAGAATTGAACACGACTGAGCGAACTCACTTTCACTTTGTGTTTTCTTTCTGCAAATAAAACAATTTAATAAATATATTAACATGCGATATTCAGAGAAAAGATCTGTGAACTTTTCCAAGCACGTTTTTGTTTTTAAAACTACAGGAAAAAGATAATAAATAGCAAAGGTAAAACATAGTTCAAGATGAAATAAGTATCAGTTATTGTATCATTTATTGGAACAAAAACTATTTTTAAGGGCCTGGGTAAAGGAAAGTGAGAGCAGAAAGGGCAAATAATCAGAAAGGCAAAGATATACATACAAAAGGTTGATTCTCCAATTATTTATTCTGGTGGAAACAAAAATGTGTTACAGTAAAGAATGTTTGAAGTGTGATATATCCATAATAGTTAAATAAGTTGTTACATGCCAATAAGCACCCATCAAATATCATCTTTTCGAAGTATATTTGAATACTAGGAAGCTATTTAAGATGAAATGTTAGGTGAAAAAAGAAACTGTATGTTTAGTATTGTTCCTGATTTGATTATATGTGTGTGTGTATTTTATATATGTATATATGGGCTTCCCTGGTGGCTCAGTGGTAAAGAGTCTGCCTGCCAATTCAGGCAGTATTCTTGCCTGGGAAATCCCATGGTCAGAGGAGCCTGGTGGGCTATAGTCCATGGGGTCGCAAAAGAGTCAGACACAACTTCGCAACTAAACAACAAAAAAACCCAATATGTGTGTGTGTGTGTGTAAATATATATATATTTACACACACACACACACAACACACATTCCTATATTAATAGAAGGATTAGGGCATATGCCAAAATGCTTGCAATGGTTATCTCAGATGATAGGATTATAGATTATCAGTATTTAGTTCTTTATAAGTTCTATATTTTATAGATTTTTTGCAATAAACATATAAACATGTTCATCATATAATTAGAAGTGGGAAAGTTACTCTTTAAAGGAGAGGATGTTGATTTCTAGAAAGGAATGGTGGAATTTCAGACAGCAAGGAATGGGCATTTTAGTGTGTGTGAGAGACTTCTGTTACATCACACTTAACAGACAACAGTAATTAACAACAAATTTCACAGAATAATAATGATGAACTTTTATTGTGTATTTACCATTTTCCAAGCACTCTGCATTAGCATACTTTATATTCATTGCTTCTCTTTTATCCTCTTAACAGCACTATGAAGGTAGGTACTAGAATTATCCTAAAGAGATACGTGAGGCTTAGCAAGGTTAAGTATATTGGTTAGAGTAAATCAAACTGCTATAACATCAACCTGAAACCTCATTGGATTAACAAAAAGGAAATGGATCCTTTAATCATGTAAAGGCTATTTCTGGATCATGTAAAATCTCACTGTCAGCATCAGTTGAGGGTGGGCTGGTTTCCACTCCATCTGTGGCTCCCAAGCCTGCCCTGGAAATTCATATCAGGCCAGCAGCCAGGATGACTGAGGTCAGGAAGGACTCTGCAGTTTCTGTGGGCCAGAATCTCCACCTACGTTTCAGTGGCCAGAACTCAATCATGTGGTCACCCCGTCCTGCAGGGGAGGCTAGGAAATTGAGTCTGCCTATATTCCCAGGAGGAAGGGGAGAGTGTTGTGGAGAATGGCCCACTAATTTCTGCCATGTTATGTGTATGACTGGAGATCTCATGCCAAGTAAGTGCCAGAGCAGGATTTGAATACAGTCAGTCCTATTCCAAAGCTGACATCTGAACCACAGAGCCAGACATTCACACTGCAGAGGACTTGAATTTTAAAAGCAGACTCCCCATAGGCATTGGCTTCATAGAGCAGTAGAATGAGATATTCAACTTTATTTTTTTACTTACTTTAGGAGATCTTATTCTGTTTTTTAAAAGTTAGACTCAAAATGAAAAGAGAGGTTGAGGTATAGCCAGTGCTAAATACCCAAGAATGGGACAAACATTCAAAAATTGTAGATACAATGACCTGAGATATTTGAAAATACTTTCAGTGGCACTAAGGTAGATTTTAAATAAGTGTAATGCAAGGAGAACAGATTGTTATAAACTGATGACAAAGGAAATGAAAATTTGCTTAATGCATATTCTATCAAGAACAGTCTTTATGTAAGAAAGAGCAGGACAAACATAATTAAGAGGGAATTGGGACTGATATGCAAAACAGCAATGACCATGCAGTTTGTTCTATAAAATAAGTTCCAAGACATCTGTTTCATGGAGATGAACAAGGTGCAAACATTTGCCTTCCATTACTCCCAAGACCAACCAAAATGAAAGCATAGAACTACCAAAAGAATAAACCCACAGCAGAGAAGGGAATAGAACTTTGGTTCACAACAGAATGAGAAACCTGAACACATTTCTGGAAGGTTGAGAGTGAGCTGACGGGTGAGAGGTAGGGAAAGATAACAGACAGCCTAGCACCAGTTGCAGGGGCCAAGGAAGCTGGTTGGCCTAGCAGAGGAGGCCTTGCATTGAGAGTCAACATGGGCTTTGGAAGCAGCAGTGAGCAGCTAGGGGTTGGGGAAGAGGAGGTGGTCTATCAATTGAAGGCTTATTTTTTGAAGAATCTAGTCATGTAAAGTTAAAAATATACCTGACACAAAGGTAGAATGTGGAAGGGAATAGGGAATTCAAGACAAGATATAAAGTTTTACATAAAAAGAAACAAAAGTGTGAATATTATTTAATGTTACAGTGATTATTGTTAAACTGAAAAAAATTTGAAACATTGAAAAGAGAGGCGAATAATGGGATAGTATAAAAATCCTTATCTTTGTATCATAGTCAGTAAAATTGTTTTAGTTGAGAAATTAAGAAATAGAAATAATTCTTAATTTTATCCAACATATTAGCCAGAAGAAATAAGTAACTTCCAAAAGAAAAAATATTAAGAAACTTTGCTCTTTGGATAGTGCCACTGGAAGGTAGAGAAGGGGATAGTAAGTTTTGAGGTCTTCTGCATTATTTGACTTATTCACATATTATCTTCATGGAAAGTAAAAATCAGTTCAACTTTCTAAATTCCCTTGCTTTCTCATACATAATACTTCCCCAGAGAGCCTATTAGAATGTGGATTTCTGCTCTGTTTCCAGATATTCTCATTTAACAGAGAGGTTCTGATACAGGAAGTCCACGAGTCGTAGATTAGGAGCTGTGGCTCTAGGCTGTAAGAAATTATGTCCAGTGTTTGTGCCAACATCACAGGTATGAGAGCTGAGCCAGCATTCTCTGCTCTCCCTTTCCCCACACATCTTATGAAATGTGGTGTTTACACCTAGCTGCTCACTTCCTGGAGATGAAAGTGTTTTCAGGGAGCGGTCTGCTAATCTGTGCCCACAGATGAGGCTGAGAAGATGGCACCACTTCCATGACTTCCCTTTGACCCGTGCCAGTGCTAAGTCCAAAAACACTTGCCTGTGCCCCCCAGAGAGTCATGCCACTGCACATGACCACAGAGACACGTTAGTCATTTACAATGAGAAGGTGACTGCCACTCAGGCTAGATATCAAGACACTTCTCTTACGGAAAAACCATCTACAGAACTAGAGTAAATCTTGAAAGTGGCTTGGTAGATGTAGAATCAGAGTTTATGGGATAAGTAGAATGTTTAATAGAATACAACTCTCATGGCTCATCCTCTTTCTCCACAGCATGGCCCGCCTAGTAGACTGGTACTTACCAACCCTAGCTGTACATTACATTCATGGCAGGAGCTTCCCAGAAGCACCAGCACAGGCTCCACCATAGATCAGTGAGTCAGAATCTCTGAAGGTGGGGCCTAGGCACTGATGCTTTTGTGAAGCTCCGCAGCAGGCCGTAACTACTGCCAAGAGTTGAGAATCACAAGGCGCTAGGGTCACAGAGCATTCCTGCCAAGTTGCCTTAGAACTCCCTTCCCCCAGTCCACAGGGGAGACATTAATGTGTCCCAGGGAAACGCTTAGATGCCTGGAGCTCCACTTTGGTGTTTTCCCTTTAGTCCATGACTAGCACCTTAGTATAAAACGTCCAGAAACTCAATGTTGTCTGCAATGCAAGGAAAACCTTGCTTTATGCATATTAATTCAGCTCTCATACCTGTGACTTAATATTTTTTCTTTTGGAAGTTACTTATTTCTTCTGGCTAATATGTTAGATAAAATTAAGAATTATTTCTATTTCTTAATTTCTCAACTAAAACAATTTTACTGACTATGATACAAAGATAAGGATTTTTATACTATCCCATTTTTCACCTCTCTTTTCAATGTTTCAAATTTTTTTCAGTTTAACAATAATCACTGTAACATTAAATAATATTCACACTTTTGTTTCTTTTTATGTAAAACTTTATATCTTGTCTTGAATTCCCTATTCCCTTCCACATTCTACCTTGTGTCAGGTATATTTTTAACTTTCATCTGCCGATGGACATCTAGGTTACTTCCATGTCCCAGCTATTGTAAATAGTGCTGCAATGAAGATTGGAGTACATGTGTCTCTTTCAGTTCTGGTTTCCTCAGGGTGTATGCCCAGCAGTGGGATTGCTGGATTGTATGGCAGTTCTATTTCCAGTTTTTTAAGGAGTCTCCACGCTGTTCTCCATAGTGGCTGTACCATTTTGCATTCCCACCAACAGTGTAAAAAGGTTCCCTTTTCTCCACACCGTCTCCAGAATTTATTGCTTGTAGACTTTCAAATTTATATTTCTAAACATCTTCATAACCATGGAGTATGGAAAAATTCTTAAACAGAACATAAAATGTGCCAACCAAAACAGAAAAGTGGATAAGTCAAACTGTATTAAAATTTACACTGTAAACCAAAAGACTATTCAGAGAGGGAAAAAGTAAGCCACAGAGTGGGAGATAGTTATACTGCATGTATCTGACAAAGGCCCTGTATCTATATTATGCAAATAACTACTACAAATAATAACAAAAAGATAGAGTAATAGAAAAATGAGCAAAGGCTTGAGCAGCCAAGATGTCTTCCCTAAACTCCAGGCTTGAAAATACAACTGCATATTCATGATATCCGTTAACCGGGCATTTTAAATTTAACCCATCCAAAACACTTCCTGCTTCCTCCTCTCCCTCTCAACTGAGTAGTGTATGCGTGCTCGGTTGTGTGCGACTCTTTGCTACCCCAGCAGGCTCCTCTGTCCATGGGATTTTCCAGGCAAGAATACTGGAGTGGGTTGCCATTTCCTCCTCCAGGGGATCTTCCCAACCCAAGGATCAAAACTGCATCTTCTGTAGCTCCTACCTTGCAGGTGGATTCTTTACCAATGAGCCACCGGGAAAACCCCCAAACCCTTGGAGTCATCCTCAGTTATGCTCTCTCTTCCTTCCCATCTCCAATCTGTATTAGTTCTGTATTGATTTGCAACAAGTTATACCTAATTTCTGCTTGCTGGGAAACTGGACACAGCTTAGCTGGGTCTCCAGGATCAAAGTCTCTTATGAAGCTATAGTCATGGTGCTGGCCAGAACTGAAGTCATCTCAAGGCTTGACTGTGGAAGACCACTTCCAAATTCACTCATGTGGCTGTTGGCAAGCCTCAGGTCCCTACTGGCTGTTAGCTAGAGATGACAGTTTCTTGATGTATGGGCCTCTCCAAAGGAAGTTTGCAGCATAGTATCTGGTTTTCCCCACAGTTAGCCAGAGAAAGAGCCAAAGAGGGCAGCTAGACAGAAGTCACCTTTAATAAGCTAGTCTTGAAACTGACATACCATCACCTTTGCTATATTCTTTTCATTAAAAGTTAGTCACTAGGTCCAGCCCACACTCAAAGAGAAGGAAGGATCACTGGGGGTCATTATAGAGGCTGCCAACTACACAATCCAGTTCTCCCATTCTTTTACCAAACGTGTAGAATCCAAGTATTTCTCACCACCTCCATTGCTAGCACCCTGCTCCTCCTGGCTTATTGTAGTAGCTTCTTATATGGTATCTTTCCTTTCTAAGGCCTGCTATGCACAAACTATTTGACACTCAGAAGTGAGAGTGACTCAGTACAGTCAGTAAAAGCAAGACCTGGAGCTGACTGTCACTCAGATCCTGAGCCTTCTTAAATGAACAATGTAAAGAAACCAAGGAAAACAATAGAATGGGGAAAAACTAGAAATCTCTTCAAGAAAATTGAAGATAGCAAGGGAACATTTCATGCAAGGATGGGCACAATAAAGGACAGAAACATTAAGGACCTAACAGAAGCAGAAAAGATTAAGAAGAGGTGGCAAGAATACACAGAACTATGCAAGAAAGATCTTAAGGACCTGAATAACCATGATGGTGTAATCACTCACTTAGAGCCAGACACCGTGGAGTGTGAAGTCAGGTGGGCCTTAGGAAGTATTACTACAAACAAAACTAGTGGAGGTGACAGAATTCCAGCTAAGCTATTTAAAATCCTAAAAGACAATGCTTAAAAGTGCTGCACTCAATATGTCAGCAAATTTGGAACACTCAGCAGTGGCCACAGGACTAGAAAAGGTCAACTTTCATTCCAATCCCAAAAAAGGACAATTCCAAGGAATGTTCAAACTACCATACAATTACAGTTATTTCACATGCTAGCAAGGTTATGCTCAAAATCCTTCAAGATAGGCTTCAGCAGTATGTGAACCAAGAACTTCCAGATGTACAAGCTGGGTTTCCAAGAGGCAGAGGAACCAGAGATCAAATTGCCAACATTAGTTGGATCATAGAGAAAGCAAGGGAATTCCAGAAAAAACATCCACTTCTGCTTCATTGACTATGCTGAAGCCTTTAACTGTGTGGATCACAACAAATTGTGGAAAATTCGTAAAGAGCTGGGAGTACCAGACCACCCTCTCTGTCTCCCGAGAAACCTGTATGTGGATCAAGAAGCAGCAGTTAGAACCGTGAGTGGTTCAAAACTGGGAAAGGAGTATGACAAGGCTGCATATTATCATTCTGCTTATTTAACTTCTATGCAGAGTACATCATAGGAAATGCCGGGCTGGATGAAAGACAAGCTGAAATCAAGATTGCCAGGAGAAATATCAACAACCTCAGATATGCAAATAATGCCACCCTAATGGCAGAAAGCAAATAGAAACTACTTTAGTTCTTTAGCCTCTTGAGGGTGAAAGAGGAGAGTGAAAAAGCTGGCTTAAAACTCAGTATTCTAAAAACTAAGATCATGGCATCCTGTCCCATCACTTCATGGCAAATAGAATGGGAAAAAGTGGAAGTGAGAGATTTTATTTTCTTGGACTCCAAAGCACTGTGGACAGTGACTGCAGCCGTGAAATTAAGACACTTGCTCCTTGGAAGGAAAGCTATGACAAACCTAGACAACATATTAAAAAACAGAGGCATCACTTTGCCGACAAAGGTCTGTGTAGTCAAAATTATGGCTTTTCCAGTAGTCAAGTACAGATGTGAGAGTTCGACCATAAAGAAGGCTGAGCACCGAAGAATTTATGCTTTCAAATTGTGGTGCTGGAGAAGACTCTTGAGAGTCCCTTGGATTGCAAGGAGATCCAGCCAGTCAATCCTGAAGGAAATCAGCCCTGAATACTCAAGGACAGATGCTGAAGCTCCAATATTTTGGCCACGTGATGTGAACAACCAATGCATTGGAAAAGACCCTGATGCTGGGAAAGATTGAAGGCAACAGGAGAAGGGGGTGGATGAGGATGAGATGGTTAGGTAGCATTACTGGCTCAATGGACATGAACTTAAGCAAACTCTGAAAGAGAGTGGAGGACAGAGGAGCCTGGCATGCTACAATCCATGAGGTCGCTAAGAGTTGGACATGATTGAGTGACTGAACAACAACAGTGAGTGTGAGCCCTTGAAATATGAGTGAGATCATGTTAATCCTCTGCTTAAAAAAAAAAAAAAAAAACAACTCTGATGTTCTATAAGCACGCTCTGTTCCTGCCCCAGCCTTTTCTTCTTCTATTCCCTGTTTTGTTCCCTCTGCTCCAGCCACTCAGGTGTCCTTCATGTTCCTTGAACACATTAAGCATGTACCACCTTAGATCCTTTGCACGTATGTGCCTTCTCTAAGATATTTGCAAGACTGTGTAAGGATGTCATCTTTCAGTGAGTCCTTCCCCAAATGCCCTGGAAATAGCAATACATATACCTCTTCACTCCTTTACTGCCTGTACCCCTTAACCAACTTTTATTCTATTCCATAGCACTTACCATCAGCGTTGTTTTATTTCATTATTTTCTGTCTCTCCAGTGGAACTTATTGGTGTACTAGGCACTCAACAAATATTAAATACCTACGTTCATACATGCCTACCTTTGGTCAGGTTATACCAAGTTCTTGCTCTTCCTATGGCTGTGAACAAGCTTGAACAATTTTGTGTGTGTGTGTGGCACCATTTGACCATTGACCTCATTGGACTTGTGTTGAATTCATCAATTAACTTTATTACAAGTGGAAGGGGTGAGTAGGGATGGGTAGGAGGGTAGGTGGAGAGATTGCCTGCTACACTCTTAGCCGTCCACACTGCATCCCTGACCAGCCCACTGATTCTTCATCCTTCTATCAAAATCTTTCTCTCCTGAGCCTCATGGTACCTTCTTGTTGTCATTTCTAGATCCTGAGTCCATCCAAGATCTTAGCCCAGCACCCTCCAACCAGAACCATGGCTCTTGCTGTGCCTTTGAAATCCTAAACTCTGGAATACCAATGTTTGACCCCAACTTCTACCCTTTCAGTTTAGCCTCCTTCTATTTGTCCTTGAAACACACGGAGACCTCCACCCTATACTCCTCCAATTTTAGCCAAACAACTGTCCCCTTTTGGCCTATGTCTTCTATCTAGCCTGAACATTTGATTCATCACCATATTCTGTACAAAGAAGATGGGGTGTAGTGATGGAAAGCACAGGCTCTGGAGATACAAATACAGGTTCAAAGCCTGGCTTCACAACTGGCTAAATCTTGTGATGTTGGGCAAATTAATTAGTATGTCTAAAACTTACTTTCCTTAAATGAGAATAATGGCTTCCTTATAGGGAGGTTGTGAGGATCATAAGAGTTTTAAAGAAATGCTTTGCTCACAGGACAATAAATGGAAACAGTGACTATTGAGGTCATTTTTAAATGAGTTAATGTTTAGAAATCTTTAAAAGAGTGCCTGGTACACCGTAATTAACTATTTAATGTTTGTTAAATAAATTAATATTAATTTATTTCTGTTTCTTTCCAATATCATTCCTT
This sequence comes from Bos grunniens, assembly GCF_055505025.1. NCBI lineage: Eukaryota > Metazoa > Chordata > Mammalia > Artiodactyla > Bovidae > Bos > Bos grunniens. Next base: position 28,234,251 of record NC_141185.1, on the reverse strand, counting down.
ACCTTTTCCTCATGCTCAAAACCTAGTATCTGTTGCTCCAGTGTGAGTCCTGTTCAGTCCCATCACACACCTGGCAAACTGAAGGCAGAGGAGAGTCCTGGGCTCCAGCCTCAGCCGCAGCTCAGGGCAGCTCCTCAGTCCTTTTACTGTCCATCAACAGCGCCCTCTCTCCTTTGCTTAGCAGTTACCTTGGCTCTTTTCACTCAGATCTAGGGCTCTCCCTCACCACGTGGTTATGCGTGCAATCCTGTTCACAGAATCCTCAGCTGTGGATCCCAGTGCTGCTGCTGTGACCCTGGACAGGTTACTTAAGCTCACCCGTGTTCAGTTTCTTCCTCTGGGAAGCACGGAGATTAATGTGCCTCTCACATGGGGTGGTTAAAAGGATTGTGTGAATTAACACATGTGAAACACTTAGAGCAGCGCTTGGCATATAGTAGCTTCACAGTAATTGTATGCTATTCTAAGTCATTCCAATCTTAAAAAGCACATGAAACACTCATATTTATGTCTTCCCCTAGCAACTGTCTCTTTCTTTCTGCTCTCATATTGAAGTTTCTTGAAAAAAAAAAAAATAGCCTTTGATATTTTCTCCCTTGTTCTAGTGCTTACTTCTCCCCCTCTATTAAAATGCATTGCCCCACTCTCCCATTAAAACACTTTTGCAAAAAACTCTATGTGTGTCTGCGCGTGCACAAGAGTGTGTATATGTTTGTGCATGTGCATGTGTGTGTGTGTGTGTGCATGCACTCTGGGACATCTGATACTGCACTACTCTCTTCTTCATGTCTCTCTCTTGGCCCTCCAAGACACCATTTTCTTTGTGTTCTCTTTTCTCTCTGGTCCTGTCTTCCTTTTTTTCCATTCTTACCTTATAAATGCTTGTTGTCCCTGGTTCTCTATCATCGGCCCTACCCCCTTTTCAGGTTATACATTCTCTTCAATCCTTCTACCCCAGTCTTTAGCATTCACTTACATGGAAGGACTCCCAAACTGAACTCTGAATTACAAACTCATCTATCCCAAGGCCTGCTTATAATTTTGCTTAGTTGTCTATGGGCTTCTTCAGTGTATCATATCCAAACTTGAGCTCTTCATCTTCCCCACCAAACATACTCCCCTGCCATTCCAAATGGCAGCATCATCCACCCGTTGGCAAAGCCAGAAAATGGAGTGTCACCCTCAACAGCACCTTCTTAATCACATCCACCTTATACCTAGATGATCTTACAGTCTTAGAAATTCTGATTCCTATTCACTTCTAAAATCTGTCCCCACCATTCCGCTCCAACTGCCTCTTAGCTGTTCTCTCAATGTTCAATATTTCTTGCCAGGATGATTGCAGTTCCCTCCTGCTGAAGTCTCTCCACTTTCCTCTCTAGTTGTGCCAGTCTACACTTCACAATTCTGCAAGGATGTCTTTTTAACATTTAATTCTGCTTATATTATTCCTTTGCTTACAATTTCCAATAACTTCCCATGAATAAAACTCAGACTGCTTAGGCTCCTGAGAGGCTGTCATGAATGTGCCTCTGCCTGCCCTTCTGTCTTTACCTCTTAGCTTTCCCCTGTGTGAATCCTATGCAGTTCTCTGGACACATCATTCTCTCTCTTACTTACCTTCCCAGCTTTGCCTGGAATGTCTTTTCTGGTTCTTTATTTGACTTAATTATACTCAGCCTTTAAGAGTCATCCAAGCTTTATCTTCTCCTGGCAGCCTTCCCTGACCACCTCCAGCCTACCTTAATTTCTTTGATTCAATTAGGAATTAGTTGTAGCTAACGTGACCGAACTGAACTGAACTGAACAATCTATTCAGCTAGCTTTAAAAAAGAGAGAAAGGAGGAACAGGTGCTCATAAAGTTATCATAGGGTTGAAGGAGCAGGTTCTAAGCTGAGTTTCCAGGGGTGACTCCGAAATTATCACTGCAGAACTGGCCAACCAAGGGTTCACTGCCTCTGCCAAGAGCCATGTCAGCTGGAAACTGGCACCCCGCGGGAAGCTGGGGGCTGCCCCGTAAAAAAGCCTCCACACCCTTGTTTGTTAGGATAAATGATGCCAGCAGTCACAGGTAACCACTACATCATGGCATCTATACTTATGTTCCAAGTCTTTCAGTCTTTGCTTTTGGTTGGCAGAGACTAAGTCCATGTGGGGAAACAGTTGCAAGGTAAAGTAGTCCTTAGCTTTCCATTCCCTGATGCACAGTAGGTGTGATGGAAGGAGAGTGGAATAGAGCAGAAGGGGCCAGCATGTGTGTCTGTCTCTCACCCCTTTATGCTCTCATACCCTCATGTACACTTTCTGTAGACACACTTACTACTCATGCTCTGCTTAACTGCCTACCTGTCTGTCTCACCTGAATAGGCTGCCGTTTTCTTTTCTAAAAAATTTTAATTAATTGGCTGTGCTGGGTCTTCATTGCTGCATCCAGGCTTTCTCTAGTTGCGGCGAGTGGGGGCAACTCTAGTTGCAGTGTCTGGGCTTCTCTTGTGATGCACAGCTCTCGGGCACACGGGCTTCAGTAGTTGTGGCACATAGGTTCAGTTGCTCCACGTGTGGGATCTTCCTGGACCAGGGATCGAACTGGTATCACTTGTGCTGCAAGGCAGATTCTTTTTTTTTTTTTTTTCCAAGGTGTATTCCTAACCACTGGACCACCAGGGAAGCCCCAGGCTGTTATTTTCTTGAAGGCAGAAACTATTTTGTTCATCTCTGAATTGTGCCCAGCACATAGTAGGTTCTCAATGAGTGCTTGTTAACTGAATTAATGAATAAGAAGTTTTAGCATTATCTTGGAATTCTCCTTTAATCAACCAGCCAACAACTTGTACCAGTTTCGTCTCCAAAATGTCCTTCCAACAAGCGCTCATCTCACCACTGCAACAACCTCAGTATTAATTTCCACCACTTTGTTCCATTCTGTGGGGTGAACTCCTTATCACCACTGAACTTAACCTTTATGAAACACAGATCTTCTCATGTCACTCCCCAGTCTAAAAGCTTCCAATGGCTTTTCCTTTAGGAAAAGTACAGATTCCTCAGCTTAGCATTCAAAGCCTTCCTCCCTCTGTCCAGCCTGCTTTTTGACTTTGGTTCAGGACACTCCCTCACACACTCTTCATGCTAATCACTCCCTCAGCGCAGCCAGAATGCCGAGCGAGCTTCCTTTGCTCAACTCTGTTCAGCCATCACTGTCTGGCTCAGATGCCACTTATTCTAGGGATGTTTCCCATTACCTGCTCTTTATACCTTCACCTTCCAGCACTCCACATCTGATCAGATTGCCTTCTTTTAAGTTCTAGAGCTGTGGTGTTTACACTGTGCTGCACAGGGCCCTGGGACTCTATGGGGTAGGGGTGTTTCTAGGGCTCTGAAGGGAGCAGAGGGAGGCTGAGCCCCCATCTTACTCCACCCAGAGCAGCTCTGCTCAGTCAACCCATGTACTGTGTTCCATATAGACTTTGTTGAAAAAAGGTTTACATTGTTATGGATAAAAACTTTAAAAGGCACTTTCTAAAGGACTTTATGGGTATAGCAGTCATCCTAATGAATTGTTTAATCACATGTGCCTGGCACTGCATCTTGCTCATTGAATCCTCTGTGTTCTTAGCCTGATAGAGGCAGCCAGTCGGACTAAAGGGATAAGGCCTAGAGAAGACATTATGGTGAACACAGACTCCATGCAGAGCTGGAAGGAAGATGAGGGCTAGTCTTACGCTACTTCCTCAGAAAAACAAAAAGGGAAAAACAAAGGGAGTATTAAACAGGTGGAAGTTTTAGATCGGTATGAGCAATTTGCCAGGGCTTCCTCGGTGGCGCTAGTGGTAAAGAACCCACCTGCCAATACAGGAAACAACAGAACCATGGGTCTGATTCCTGGGTTGGCAAGATCCCCTGGCGGGGGACATGGCAACCCACTACAGGATTCTTGTCTGGAGACTCCCATGGACAGAGGAGCCTAGAGGACTAGAGTCTATAGAGTCACACAGAGTCGGACATGACTGAAGTGATTTAGCACACATGCATAAGCAATTGCCCGTTTGACCTGAGCAGCCATGGGCCACCCTGCAAAAGCCCCTCTGCTGGGAGTGGCATAGAGGTGATCTCAGTGTCAGGCCAGCCACCCCACCAGAAGGCCTCCCAGGCCCCCTGGACTTCTGTGCCTCTACCCTCTTCTGTTTTGAGTTCCCACTGTGAATCCAGATGGTTCAGTGTCTGGATTTTTTGAGACTGTAACATCAGCAGCATTTTTTTTTTTTTAGCTGTAAATGGATTGATTTGACACTTTTATATTATCAAATTGATTGCTGTCTGTTTCTGACTAAAGAAAGGCCCCCCAAAAGGCAGGCCCGGAACTGAAGTGGGGGAGTCGGTCAGGTGAGGGAGCCAACACTGTGGCTGAAGCAAAGCTGTTGGCATCTTCTGATCACAGATTTGCTGGGGAAGCACATTTAGAGGGACATTTATAGCGTCTGCTCCTTAGTAGTAAATGGGAATTTACTTGACCGAGGTAATGGATTGTGGGGGATTCTGTAACTGTCTCTGTGGGTGGTCAGCAGCCTGTTTGTTAGCCACACTAGAAGTCAAGGGTTTACTTTGCTGCCTATTTAACGTTATACTTCTATGGCAGTTTGATTGAGTTTCCCCACTTAGAGGTTGGGTAATGGTACATTTTATTCCCAGAACAACTAACTTTTTACTAGAAAACAAGAGGGTTACTTATTATTTCCATGCCTTGAGATCTTTTGTGTGGTGTGTTTAGGAACATGTTGGGAAGCAAGATGAACAAAGACCCCAGGACTGCCACTGTTCTCAGGGAATTTTAACACAGTATACTTAGAAATGTTGAATTTGTTTGCTTACTTAACTGGACCAAGTACCTGTCTTTTCTTGGAGTGTTTTATAATATGGAAAAGTGCTAGATGCAGCTTGATAATTCTGTTTCATTAATATTATTCTAATTAATTCTTGAAGCCCTGGCTAATATCCTCGGGGAAGAATAGTTAGCACAATTAATTAATTGTGCTTCTTTTTACTTTTCTGTTTCCAGAGATGCTTGTTTAATTACAGGCTTATGGTGTAATATTTTTCTTTAAGAAGGAGAAACATTTGATTTCATAAATCTCATAAGGAAAAACTCAACAAATAAGCTTTGAAGAACATATCTTCATATCAAGACAGGATATCCTCCTTGATCAGTTATTCTTGTGAACAGGAGATTAAACAGAAGTAAAATTTGTAAATTATGTTATAGATGTCAGCTGACATTGATATTAATATTAAACAAGGGCTGGCTTACAGTGCAGAACAATTTGTGATCATTACATTTCTTCTACAGCTTAATTGATCCTATATCTTTTAGCCTCTTGCACGTATGTGCTCACATTCCATACCTGCTTCCTGATTCTGTTGTCATTAGGTTACCTCCAGTGGATAATGGGACAAAGGAGAAATGACAGTATTTGAAATGCTAGCTGCTGGCATGCATGTTCTTTCATATCAAACCATTGTCCTATAGCTAAAGATTCCTTTGAAATTCTGGCAAATTCATAAGGTGTTCTGTTTTCTTAAACCTGATGCTACATTAGCTAGATAGTTTAGCTATTTGTTATTTTCAACATGGTAAATAAGAAGGGAATTTATGTAATTGTCCATGACCGAAACAGGATTAAAAATCCAGATAGTTAAGTGTTACAAGCATATGGCCTGTTTTTATGACTAATCACTTGAGATATGTAAATAGTGTCACCATAGAAGCAGTAGAAGGAAATATAAAAATATGTGATATAATTTTGTTTCAGAGGAGGAATAACCAATTACATTACACAGGATCTGCGCTAAAAGAACCAAGAAATTTCTTGTGTATGGCTTAGGACCAAACAGTGCTGTATTTTATGGGCTGGAACATAAGAAACCAAAGTCCAGGATTAAAAGGACTGTCGTAAGAGATGCGAAATGCTTAGCACAGACCATCTTTGATGCAAATGCCACAGTTGTAAAAATCGCCTGGTAGTGCTGGGCAGCCCTTGAAATTTGGTTCATATGTCAAGCTTGTCAATGCATTACCCATTCTGCCAGAGGCTTAAAATTGGTTCTTTTCTTGGTTCACTTGGGGTAGGGGGAGGGAATGCAAAATTTGTTGCTCATTCATTATACATACAAGGAAACATCTATTCCCTGCTCCTTCTTCATCTGCACTTCTGCCTACAGAGTATATTAAATAACCATAGAAATGAACTTTGTGGTTAGAACTTGCTGGCCCAAAGGTGAAAATAGATAGGTAGGCATGTTACCCAGCAAGTATTCAGCTGGAATGCGCCAGCTGTTGAAACACTAAACCCTCCAGTATGGGTTGGTCAATAGCTACAGTCCTGACACCCCCTCCCACCAACTGCTTTCTGCCCTGGCTGCCACAACCCCTCCTCTGGAACTTTCTAGGCTTTTCCATAATCCAGCAACTAAAGGGATAATGCCTGGTTCAGCAGGACCCTGCTAGAGCACCATGTTAAATGTTTGAATAGCGTCTCTGCACATTACTTAACAATAACAAATATTACTTAACTCTTTGAAAAGCAGATTTTCAATACGAGACTAGAATGTTATCTCCCACTGCCCATATTGAGTGGTATATCATTAGAGTCCATTGTCCAGTTAACAAGTAGGAGATGGCACACCAAATTAAAACAATTTGTTTAGAGTTTACTTATAAGGGAGTTATCTGCAGAGATGTGGGTGTGTGTTGGAGCAGGGCATAGAGGTCCAGCAGGAACCCAGGACTAAGAGCAGGAAAACTGCCCTCACCCTGGCCCCTGATGGATGGCAGAGGGGTAGCCGTAATATAGAGAAAGCAGTGACCTTAAGTCAAGGACACAGTAAACCTGAAAGGGGTCCTGAAGACATAACTTTTTTTTTTTAAAGGATTCTTAGTTTTGGCTTTTTCGTTTGTTTGTTTTTAACTTCTGGCCACATTAGGTCTTCGTTGCAGCACTTGGGCTTCCTCCAGTTTCCCCAAGCGGGGGCTACTCCAGTGTGGTACACAGACTTCTCATTGCGGTGCATGGGCTCTTGAGCACGGGCTCAGTCCTCATGGCATGTAGAATCTTCCCGGACCAGGGGTCAAACCTGTGTCCCCTCCATTGGCAGGAGGATTCTTAACCGCTGGACAACCAGGGAAGTCCCAAGACAGAAATTCTGATTTGCCAGTGACAGTTTGAACAGTGGCCCCACCTCCTGTGAGCTCCCCATTGGCAGAAGCTGACAGGAAGCCGGGAAGCACAAGAGCCCGTTGACATGGTCTACAGGCTGAAATTCCTGGAGCAGCCCTCAAGAGAGGGTGGTGAGTGGATGTGGAGGGACCAAGGGAAGACATCCCAGCCCACTGTCAATCACTGTTCTTCTGTGGAATTTTTCAAAATAGTTCCCATCCACAGAAAGTGCTCTTTACACGGAGAAGATGTGAAAGATTAGCTTGTTTCTTTAAATTTATTACACCAGGAAATGTATCTCTTTTTGTTGTTTACTGACTTCACGCTCCAGTTATGCTTGGTGTCACACCAAAGCCACATCTCTCTGGTGGCTCTTTCACAATCAGGTTTATACAAAATTTCAATATTAGAATGATAAAAAAGCAAATAGGTGTGCAGTTGTTCAGCAGAGATGCCTGAAAATAGAGGGACAGAAACTCTAACAGATGTAGTTGCTCCTGAGGGAGGGCCATGCAATTGCTTATTCTTGGTAAGATTCAGTTGAGTCCCTGTGACGTCTGCACATGTGCAAATGCAACTCTCTTAGCCGCTCTGTGAGTGAAGTCTGCCTTAGAGAGGTCACAGTTAATCTCTGACCAAACTAACTCATGTTCTTTCACCATGTAAAAACAGATGCATATTATTGTATTATCAGTTCAGTTCAGTTGCTCGGTTGTGTCCGACTCTTTGCGACCCCATGAATTGCAGCACGCCAGGCCTCCCTGTCCATCACCAACTCCCGGAGTTCACTCAGACTCATGTCCATCGAGTTGGTGATGCCATCCAGCCATCTCATCCTCTGGCATCCCCTTCTCCTGCCCCCAATCCCTCCCAGCATCAGAGTCTTTTCCAATGAGTCAACTCTTCACATGAGGTGGCCAAAGTACTGAAGTTTCAGCTTTAGCATCATTCCTTCCAAAGAACACCCAGGACTGATCTCCTTCAGAATGGACTGGTTGGATCTCCTTGCAGTCCAAGGGACTCTCAAGAGTCTTCTCCAACACTACAGTTCAAAAGCATCAATTCTAAAGCACTCAGCTTTCTTCACAGTCCAACTCTCACATCCATACATGACTACTGGAAAAACCATAGCCTTGACTAGATGGACCTTTGTTGGCAAAGTAATGTCTGCTTTTTAATATGCTATCTAGGTTGGTCATCAAAAGATAGATTATAGGACAAAGAGAGGCTGGACTTCTTTTTTTTGGCCTTTGTTCCTTTCCAGTTTCACCTCCAAAATGTTAACTACACTGTGGTCTTGGTAAGAGTTGGATTTGCACTGCCTGAGGTCCAGGGTCTCAGTTATTGCCACATCTACCTGCTTGGTACTTGCAGACCTGAGGGAGCATTGAGGTGGTGGAGCACATGAATGATTAGCCAGTGGTGGCAGAAGTAGCTGTCAAAGGGTAAGATAGCCAAAATCCTACTGCCCTGATGGAGTAGTCAACCAGGAAGTGTTCTCACTGCCTCTTCTGTGTGGAACCCCTGGCCACACTGGGATGCCTGGACCAGTTACTCCCAGGAATAACATCCTGGACCAGTTACTCCCAGGAATAACATCCGCACAATTGGTGACACAGAATAGCTGAGTTCTAGATTCCCAGTAGGGAAATCGCTTGCCCCCTTGCATGATGGGGATCATGTATGACTTCAGGGGATGTTTGTGTAGACCGTTCAGCACCGTAGTGGTCTGCCCTGGCCGGAAGAACCACTTTTCTTCCAGTCAGCATCCTAAACAACCATTTCTCTTCCTTGTGGTTCTATTTCCAGAGCCACAAGGTAGAGCATCGGAGGTTGTTTCTAGCTTAGTAACTAGCACAATGGCCGTTCCCAGAGTAAAGCCCAGTGCATGACAAGAAAGAAGGCAGACATCCTAGAAGCTAAAGATTTCCTAACACTTTAGCAGGTCATCAGTCACCTTTCAGTCTTATTTTCATAGTTACCAGTGAATCCTATTTGCTGTCTTTGTGACTTAATTCACATTTTACCTTAATGTCTTAGGACTTTGCTTTTAATCTGACACCTTCCACCCCGCATCTATTATCCTGCATACCATGGAACCTGAGGGAGAATGTTGGAGTCAGAAGGTGGGCAGTGCTGTCTTGGGCCTGCAGCCTCATGCCCATCTTCTCAGGCATCTTAGATCATCTGAAGAATCATGCTTCCTTTAGTCCCTTTACTAATGTCTCTGTAAGTACTTTGTTTAGGGCCTTTTGAGCTTCCCTGGTGGCTCAGACAGTAAAGAATCTGCCTGCAATGCAGGAGATTGGGTTGGGAAGCTCCCCTAGAGAAGGGAATGGCCACCTACTCCAGAATCCTTGCCTGGAAATTCCATGGACAGAGGGGCCTGGCAGGCTACAGTCCGTGGGGTCGCAAAGAGTTGGACATGACTAAGCAACTAACACTTTCACTTCACTTTCATAGTCATTTATAGAATTGGAATCAGGAGTCCCAATCACATGGATTATGAGCATTGATTTTGTACTGCTGGTGTTTTTCTCCAATGGATTTCTGTGTGTCAGTCCTGCCTCACCCACTAGATGAGTCTTCTCGAGGGCAGATCTGTGTGTCAGGTGCCCCTGGATTGGAGTCAACTGGCTTAAGTGCAGATCCCAGCTCTGACACTTATTAAGTAATTGAAGCAAGTGACTTCATCTCTCCCAGCCTGAGCTGCCTCATCTTCAACATAGACGAGAGTATCTATTCTTACGGGCTTGTGATGGTGAAACAAAATGATACCATCACACAGACTCTGGTACTTGATAGATGTTTAATAACTTTTAATAACTTAGTTCATTTCTCCACCCTTTATTTCATAACCTCTTAGTATATCTCATTATGCTGGAATGCAGTAACATCAGTGACCTGACTTACCAAAATAGAGAGGTTGTGGAATCCTTTCAAGAAGAGAATCTGAAATATCTTTACACAATTTCCCTCCTCGCCAGGCATCTAGAACATTGAGTATCCCAGTAACAATTAAATATATATATAATGGCTGGAAGTTATTTCTAGAGAGGAAGGTCATCTTCAGTGTGTGTGGATGTGAGCGGCCGGATACAGTGTCAAGAACAATAGCTATTCATTGTTCGGTTTCAAAGCTGGCACCGGCAAGCTAGTATTCTAGTGTTATTCCCACACAAATAAATCTTGAGCAAAATTTCCATGACCCAATAGATTGGTATAAACAGCTCGTTGCAAGAGCTTTTTACCTGCATCCCATGTCACTCATTTACACACTCAATGCTTTTCAGGGAGTCTTGTAAGGGCAACTTATGAATCAATGGTTGGTTGTTTTTTTTTAAACAAATGTTCATCAACCCCTACCCTCAAGATTGTTTTGTTGCCAAGTACACATGGCAAACAATTCGGTTCCTTCCACCAGAGCTGTTGATGGGAGATTCAGTCATCAGATAACCCAGCTGAAGGAAAAGTCCTTTAAAGATTCCGGAGCGATAACAGGCTGGTGGAGCCCCGCGGGCGGCCAGAGGTCCTGACTCCTGGGCCAAAGAATAATGATAAGCTTTTTATTTTTAAGTATTGGTTAGTGTTTAATAGCACTTATTATTTGCAGTGACCTTTACAGCTATTGTTATTAGTTATTCCATCTAGCAGCTCTGTGCTAAATGACAAAACTATTTTTACTCAAATCCACCAACCCCCTCTCTTCCCACTCCAGTCGCAAGGCCTGTGCAGTTCTCAGCACATTGTACAGACTTTCATTTAGGTATCAGCTCTGTTTCCTCAGGCGCAGCCATCTCAGTGGTAAAGAACATTTTAAAGTCAAAACAACATAAAATGCGGTGCATCTTAATGTACTCATGTAAGTTGGATCATGTCAGTTCTCTGCTTTCAGTCCCACTGCAGTTCCTCATCTCACCTAGAATTAAAGCCAAAGTCTTGACAATGGCCTGGAAGACCCGTCACCCCTGCCCTGCTCTTTGGGCCTCCCTTCTTCCCCTTTGCTGTCGCCCTAACCCTGCTCAGTCCCAAGGGGCCCTTTTGCTGTTCCTCCAACCAGGCAGGCTCTTTGCATTGGTTATATCCTCTGCTTCTAATGTTTCTCCTTCAGAGACCTACGTGACTGACTCTCTTGCCTCCTTCAAGTTGTTGCTTAGATGTCAAAGAGGTCTTCCCTGCCAGCCTAATTTAAAACTACAACTGTGATCAAGTACTTAAAGCCTTCTAATATACTATATAATTTGCTCAGCTATAATGTATACTGTTTATTTTCCCTCCCCCAACACGACTGTAAAATCCACAAAGCAGGGACCTTTGACTGTTTAGTTCATTGCTATATACCAAGCACCTAGAACAATACCAAAGTCGTATAATAAATATATGTTGAATGAACAAATACCATGCCCCTGAAGGCTGTTGTAATGCAATTTGACCTACAGACTTAGAATGCATGTCAACATGTGGTTTATCTTTTTATTCCTTAGCAGTAGTTCCTATGCTTATTTTCCACTCATAACAAACAATTCATTTTGATAGCAGTTCTGCAGGGATAAATGAAACACACAGATCTTAAGGTTGCAAGGAAGTGTAAAATCTCAGTGTTGCAGCCTAAGAAAGGACTTTATGGGTATTCTAGCCCAAACATGCATCTGATCTAATGCCATCAGCTCTGGTGCCACTCTGTATGCACTCTCCTTCCATCTTTATAAAGATACAGTGGTTAAAAGTGGTTAAAAGGATAATCTCTGTGATTGGGTCTCTGTCATCTAACTCTTATTCCATCTTTGTCTTCTGTGTGACTGTGAACAAGGTATTTTAGCCTCTCCCACCCTCAGTTTCCTCATCTGTAAATGGTGATAAAAAGTAGTGTCCATCTCATGGGGTTTTGTGAGGATTAATGAGCTAAGGCATGTAAAAATTTTGGTGTATATTAAGCACTAAATAAATATTAGCTATTATTATTATTATTAGAAAGTCCTTAGCATTGAGCTTAATCAAGCCTTGTTAAACAGATACAACTGAGTTAACCTATTTTACTGCTGCTGCTGCTAAGTTGCTTCAGTCGTGTCCAACTCTGCGACCCCATCGACGGCAGCACACCAGGCTCCCCGTCCCTGGGATTCTCCAGGAAAGAACACTGGAGTGGGTTGCCATTTCCTTCTCCAATGCATGAAAGTGAAAAGGGAAAGTGAAGCCGCTCAGTCATGTCTGACTCTTAGCGACCCCATGGACTGCAGCGTACCAGGCTCCTCCGTCCATGGGATTTTCCAGGCAAGAGTGCTGGAGTGGAGTGCCATTGTCTTCTCTGGACCACTTAATGACTCTTCCCTGAACCAGGAAAATCTGTGTCTACTTTGGCAGAAAAGTAACTGACGTTACCTAGCCAACAAATTTCAAGTTGCACCCTACCAAACCTAGACAGCATATTAAAAAGCGGAGACATTACTTTGCCAACAAAGATCTATCTAGTCAAAGCTATGGTTTTTCCAGTACTCATGTATGGATGTTAGAGTTGGACCATAAAGAAAGCTGAATGCCAAAGAATTAATGCTTTTGAACTGTGGTGTTGGAAAAGACTCTTGAGAGTCCCTTGGATTGCAAGGAGATCCAGCCAATCAGTCCTAAAGGAAATCAACCCTAAATATCCATTGGAAGGACTGATGCTGAAGTTGAAACTCTTAATACTTTGGCCACCTGATGTGAAGAACTGACTCATTGGAAAAGACCCTGATGCTGGGAAAGATTGAAGACAGGAGGAGAAGGGGACGACAGAGGATGAGATGGTTTGATGGCATCACTGACTTGATGGACATGAGTTTGAGTAAGCTCCGGGAGTTGATGATGGACAGGGAAGCCTGGCGTGCTGCAGTCCTTGGGGTCGCAAAGAGCTGGACATGACTGAATGACTGAACTGAGCTGAACTGAAACACCCTGTTACGCTTATGTTCAGTGGCTCTGGTTCTACTTCTTAAAGTCAGTACAAGCCTCCCCATCCTTCTCTATCCACAGACCTTTACCTCCTAGAAAGTAACTCGGATTCTTTACTTCTCCACTGGTTCCCCAACTCACAGGGTGATTTTAAGCATGTTTCCTCAACAATGCTAAATACTGTGCAAAGTGCTCTGATGTATTAAATAATTCAACCTCCAAGTAGTCCCTTAAGATAGGTGTCATACCCCCTGTTTTGTAGATGAGGAAATTGAGACTTGGGAAGGCTGAGTAGCATGCCCAAGGTCACAGAGCTGCTTAGGATTTGAATCTAGGCTTTCTGACTCCAGAGTCCATAAGAATGCCAATGCTGTTTCCTTAACTCAATTTCATAGAACTGTAGTTCTACAAAACAAAGGTAATACTTATCTCAGATATCATGGTAATGATCAGATGTGATAAAGTATGAAAAAATGTTTAGTGCAGTGGCTCCATTATTGCTCAAAAAAATGTTCATTTGCCACCTTTTTCCTCTGGTCAAACTGAGCATATCATACTGTAACTACTTCACGTTTTTCAAGTACCTGACACAGAGTGGGTCCTCAGGGGCAGTCACTGCTCCTTATTATCACGTGTGTGGTTTGAAGCCCTCTCTCTACCCTGATGGTTCTCCTCCAGCTCATTTAGATCTTAGAATGTGGCACCCAGAACATTCACCAGGTGGGCTTGGATAAAGCAGAGTGCAATGGGCAGTCACCACCCACAGAGAGTGAGCTCCCAATCAGGCAGTCCCTAAATTATGTCCTATTACCTGCTGTGATGATTTTTTGTTTAGTCATTTACGCTGTCAACAGGTATTGAAATTGCTGTCAGTCAAATCCTCAAGGTCTCTTTGCTTAGGCAGTTACTGATCCATACCTCACATGGCCTGTCCCTGAATAATTGATTTTTTCTTTTCCAAAAATGTCCTCTTTTTTTCTGATATTTTAAATACTACATGTTTGTTGGGAAAAATGCAGAAAATCACAAAGTAGAAAATTAAAATCACCATGAATAGCATGATCCAGAGATAACCACTCTTCTTTCCTGCATATACATCTTCCCAGCATATATGCATGTGTGTATTTCTTTTTTTACAAAATTAGGGTCATACTATTCAAAATGTATTCTGAGTCTGCCGTTTCTCACCATTTCCTCCCAGCTTAAGCCATCATCATCTTTTTCTTAAAATACTGCAGAACTGTGAAATTACTATTGCCCAAAATATGTTTCCCTACTTCCTTTCTTACTCCCCTATAGCCTGTGCTCCAAAAAGTAGCCAGTGCAATCCTTTAAAATCTTAACTCTCTCCTGCTTACAATCTCCTGTGGATTCCCATGTCACAGAAAAAACCCTAGCGCTTCCCTGGCTGGAGGGATCCTGCCTGGCGAGGCCTCTCCAACCCCACTTCCGTCTCCTCTACACCTGGCACACAGCGCTCCAGTCTTGTGTGCTTCCTTCAAATCCAGGCCCTTTCCTGTGTTAGGGCCTCTGCTGTTCCCAGCACTGCGCAGCTCGACTCACTTCAGTCCCTGATCATGACCATCCCTCAAAGACCATCCTCCCCAAAGAGCACCTCTGCCTCCATCACCACCTCTCCCTAACCCTGACCCATTTTCTTCATTGCTTTACGTCTTCTTCCGTAACATGATGTTGGTGGCTGTCATATTCCATCATACATGTGTACGATCAACCCCATATTGTTCAACTTGTAGGCTGTTTCCCTTATTTGGTATTAGAATTTATTTTAAGTATTTTATAGCTTTCATTTTATAAGATTCCATAATTTCAACCAGACAAGATGGTTTGGGCTCTCAATAACTTCCCTAATCAGGTACTTTTCTAAATGCTTTAATACACAGTGATGGAAACTATGTCATCTAGTGAGGTCGAAGCAATTATTCTTCCCATTTTCCAGAGGGAGGAAATGGAGTCAGAATCTAAATAACTCTGTCAACATCACATGGCTATCATGGGGTGGAGCTAGGATCCAGACACAGGCTCTCGGCTTCCTCAGCTGCTCTCTGAACCCCTCCTGCACCCCACCCACTGCCTCCTGATCTTTCTCCCAGCAGATGTCAGCATACCTCCTTCGTTCTACAAGCCAGACCCCTGTCTGTATGTGTCCAGAGGCACTGGAAGCCAAGTCGTGTGCCATTAAAATCCCTTTACAGATGGATGCTAGCCTATTTTCTCTAGTCCTCTTTGGGGATTATAGTTGAGCTACGCTGAGTTCTCTTACTTGTACTATCAAGGAGTCTCTACTTTTCTTCCTTGTTCACAAAAAGATTGTGCAGCCTTGTTTGTTACCATTTCCAAACAAGGATGTCTGTGGAACAAATTAACATTGGAGGAACCCTCTGAGAGGGATGAAGTTGGTGTAAATTTTGCTAACAGTCTCTGCTACTAAAATTGAAGCATTTGCCCCTCTGCAAGTCTGGAAATTCTTCCATGCTTCATAAACGTATACATTATCATAGTGCCATTTTTCATATGTTGTAATGATGAATTCATGTTCTTTGAGGGTCCTGGGGCTGTTTGTCCTGCACCTCTGTTGCAGTGAGTATTTGGGAGCCCTTACAAATGCTGCCGAGATGGAATTCATCGGAGCCCAGAGACTTAAACGCAGCAGCAGGTGCCCTCCTCCTCTCCCCTCGCTATCTCAGACTTTAATTTCCTCTCGGCCATGTTTTTGTTCTCCTTTCTGGCTCACAGACATTCTTCTTGATAGGGAAGATGGAAACAAACTCGGAATTGAGTAAATTCTGTGTTCACTATATCATGCCAAAGTTAACAGTGTCGTCTGCCCCAAGCAGTAGGCCAACAACCTCTCTTGTTCTTTTTCTTGTTCTAAGTGTAACTGTTCTGTTTGCACGCATCCCAGGCCCCAGCCTTCCACTTCCCTGGCTTGATTCTTTCACTTTATGCCCTTCCTTTGTGTCTGCTCTTGGCTGCAGGTTCCTCCTTCCTGCTTTTGTAAGTGTCTTTGTAAATACAAACTCATTGGAGATAGAGTGATTTCTTCAGATAACTCCCTCGCTCCTTTCTTTCTGGAATTAGGTATGAATAGATCATCAGAATTATATTATGTGGAACCTGCAGTCTTTCTAGAATCAAGCTCTATGTGATTACAATCTCTGACCATGGGATCAAAGAGCACCTAGCCTAGCGCCTCGCGCTTTGGAAGCCTACAAAACTGGGAACAGCAACAGTAACAGCCAGCCTTTGAGTGTTTACCATGGGTCAGGCACTATGCGGTATGTACCTTATCTCATTTAATTCCCACAATCGACATACAAGGTAGGTCTTATTCTTCACGATTATAGTGCGAAACCTGCGCTCTGGGGAGGTGACATTTGCACAGCTGTGAGGGCGGAGCTGCAGGCCTGACTGAGGTCTATACAGCTTCCTGCGTGTGCACTTTAACCTCCACATTATGCTGCCCTCCGAGTTTAAGTCCATTGACCCACACTTTATTTTTGCTGGACTTGTGTAGTTCCTCTTTCCTACAGGCTCAGGAACATTAGCTGCTCATGTTCCTTCTTTGCTCTTATAAATCATATGATGACAAGTCCCCTTTGTCTCCAAGGGCCAGTCAGCTCCATCCTGCCATCCATCTAGTTCTACCCCACTGGCCAACAATAGGTCCAAGCAGCAGCTCTCGTCACCGTAAGCTTGTCTTTCTGTGACATGAGATTGTCAGCAAAGCAAGGCTCGAGTGATACTAAGCGCTCGACTTCTGGCAGAGTGGGGCTCCTCACAGACCTCTGGGTGGTTCTTCCGTCACTCCTCAGCCTGGAGAGAGCAGGACTGGCTAGGGAATGACAGGTGTGGCTGGCCAGGTGGGCCTAAGGGGAACCGGCCCAGCATCTTGCCGCCTCCTCTTCATGCTCTGGGAATATTACATTGCTTTGATGGATTTTTCTTCAACTATGATTTACACGCTACCTACTCGGAAAAAAGAATGTGAAGTGGTATACAATAAAACATGTCTGAAACAGGAGAGCTAAAACACATTTTTAAAAATAGAGGCAGTCAGAAAGAGGTCAGAAATCACTTGGTCTGAATCCCTGACAAGAAGTTTTATGGCACATGAATATATTTGATTAATTCCCATCACAACTGTCTGGGTGTCTGGAGGGGTGGGATGAGAAAAGAACTCTGCAGATGGGGAAAGCTACAACCTCAAGGGCCTATTCTGTACACAGAGTTGAAATTGCATGGCATTATACCTAGTGACATCCATGGAAATACCACCTCGTCTAGGAAGCCTCGGGGGAAGGCAGCAGGGGAGCAATTGCCTGGGTTAATCCTAAATTTAGAGTAGCTGATCTGCCCAGGGGTCATAGGCAGGATAATTTATCATTGTCATTGACCAAGGACCACAATAAATTTGTCTTTAAATTTTAACACCTAATTTACACGTTATACAGATAGAACTCACAGTATCAATGTATCTCTCTGTTGTTATTTAAAGCACAGAATTGGTGTGAATCACAATGGAACCTTTTACAATTGCCACACTTCTTCAAGGGAAGCTTATGCTATGGCTTAACCACTGAACCAGGTTTCTACTAAGGAATGGATGACAGAGGAATGAATGAATAAATGAATGAATGAGTGCCCACATGGTCCCACAACACCATGAATCAGTCTCATACCGGCTGTGCCACAAAGAGTTCATTCTTTAAGGCTGGGCATGTGTCCTGGCAGTGCTTCCCATCAGAACAGAGGCTGGCACTAGGAGAGCTTGTGAGTCAAACTGGTGGCCATCAGCACGACCCAGGACATCTCGGGGCAGGGCTCGGAGCACAAGTACCTTGCTGACCCCATCCAGACACACACCTTCAACCACCTGGATAATTTTACTGTGACCAAGATTATTCTACAACCAGAGGAAAACATAGAGAAAGATCATTGGCAGAGGAGGGTAGGCTTCTGAATTTCTATGCCATTAGAGGTGTAATAGCACTCAAAATGACCAAATCAACCTGAGATCGCTGGTGGGTCTTTTCCTGATCCCCTACAATTCTTTGGGGGCATTTCTAAACTTTACCAAATGGAATCAGTATGCCAAGGCAACCTTTGCGGCCAAAGATGGAGAAGCTCTATACAGTCAGCAAAAACAAGACCAGGAACTGACTGTGGTTCAGATCATGAACTCCTTATTGCCAAGTTCAGACTTAAATTGAAGAAAGTAGAAAAAACCACTAGACCATTCAGGGAATATTTCATGCAAAGATGGTCTCAATAAAGGACTGAAATGGTATGGACCTAAAGAAGCAAAAGATATTAAGAAGAGGTGGCAAGTATACACAGAAGAACTGTACAAAAAAGATCTTCATGATGTGGATAATCACAATGGTGTGATCACTCGCCTAGAGCCAGATACCCTGGAATGTGAAGTCAAGTGGGCCTTAGGAAGCATCACTATGAACAAAGCTAGTGGAGGTGATGGAATTCCAGTTGAGCTACTTCAAATCCTAAAAGATGATGCAGTGAAAAGATGATGCTCTATTGAGTGCAACAAATTTGGAAAACTCAGCAGTGGCCACAGGACTGGAAAAGGTCAGTTTTCATTCCAATCCCAAAGAAAGACAATGCCAAAGAATGCTCAAACTACCTCACAATTGCACTCATCTCAAATGGCAACCCAGTCCAGTGTTCTTGCCTGGAGAATCCCAGGGACGGGGGAGCCTTCTGGGCTGCCGTCTTATGGGGTCGCACAGAGTCGGACACGACTGAAGCGACTTAGCAGCAGCAGCAGCACACGCTAGTAAAGTAATGCTCAAAATTTTCCAAGCCAGGTTTCAACAATACATGAACCATGAACTTCCAGATGTTCAATCTGGTTTTAGAAAAGGCAGAGGAACCAGAGATCAAATTGCCAACATCTGCTGGATCATCAAAAAAACAAGAGAGTTCCAGAAAAACATCTACTTCTGCTTTATTGACTATGCCAAAGCCTTTGACTGTGTGGATCACAATAAACTGTGGAAAATACTGAAAGAGATGGGAATACCAGACCACCTGACCTGCCTCTTGAGAAACCTATATGCAGGTCAGGAAGCAACAGTTAGAACTGAACATGGAACAACAGACTAGTTCCAAATAGGAAAAGGAGTACGTCAAGGCTTATTTAACTTATATGCGGAGTACATCATGAGAAACGCTGGGCTGGAGGAAGCACAAACTGGAATCAAGATTGCCGGGAGAAATCTCAATAACCTCAGATATGCAGATGACACCACCCTTATGGCAGAAAGTGAAGAAGAACTAAAGAGCCTCTTGATGAAAGTGAAAGAGGAGAGTGAAAAAGTTGGCTTGAAGCTCAACATTCAGAAAACTAAGATCATGGCATCTGGTCCCATTACTTCATGGCAAATAGATGGAGAAACAGTGGAAGCAGTGTCAGACTTTATTTTGGGGGGGCTTCAGAATCACTGCAGATGGTGACTGCAGTCATGATATGAAAAGACGTTTGTTCCTTGGAAGAAAAGTTATGACCAACCTAGATAGCATATTAAAAAACAGAGACATTATTTTGTCAACAAAGGTCTGTCTAGTCAAGGCTATGGTTTTTCCAGTAGTTATGTATGGATGTGAGAGTTGGACTATAAAGAAAGCTGAGAGCCAAAGAGTTGATGCTTTTGAACTGTGGTGTTGGAGAAGACTCTTGAGCATCCCTGGGGCTGCAAGGAGATCTGACCAGTCCATCCTAAAGGAAATCAGTCCTGAATGTTCTTTAGAAGGACTGATGTTGAAGCTGAAACTCCAATCCTTTGGCCACCTGATGCAGAGAGCTGACACAATTGAAAAGACCCTGATGCTGGGAAAGATTGAAGGTGGGAGGAGAAGGGGACAACAGGGGGTGAGATGGTTGGATGGCATCACCGACTCAATGGACATGAGTTTGAGTAAATTCCGGGAGTTGGTGATGGACAGGGAGGCCTGGCGTGCTGCAGTCCACGGGGTCTCAAAGAGTCAGACACGCCTGAGCGACTGAACTGAACTGAACTGAAGACAACCTAGAAACTAAGTACTGGCCAGGTTCGGTTAAAAAGAAACAAAAACAGGCTGAACAAAGAAATATCAGGCAACAGATCTAACTAAAACTATTCTTTTAGTTCTTTCTGTTTCCCTAATGTAAAGGAACTAAGTACACAGTTATTTACAGGAGAGGCAATAGTTATTTTTGTAGGCAAATGCTAATATTCCCTCGAGTATAGCAAGGGACAGGGGAAATGGTATTGGTAAGTCTGGGTGTGGCTATTTCTTGTCAGCTTGATGGAATTTGGTGAGTAATAATTGTTAAAAACATCTTGTAAGGCTGGATGAAAACATGTAAAAACCTTTCGAGTATGGCAGCAAAAACAATCTCCACAAGTAATTGTGTCAATTTATTTAATTGGCCTAGAGTTGGTTGACTACCAAGTTGTTCATCCACTTATCCATCTATCCTTCCACCATTCACTCTTTCAGCACTTACTAAGCAATGTAATGGATTGATTTGTGCCCTCCTAAATTTATTGGGGTTTTTCTGGTGGCTCAAACAGTAAAAGAATCTGCCTGCAATGCAGGAGACTCAGGTTCAATCCCTGGGTCAGGAAGATCCACTGGAGGAGGGAATGACTACCCACTCCAGTATTCTTGCCTGGAGAATCCTGTGGATAGAGTAGCCTGGTGGGCTGCAGTCCATGGAGTCGCAAAGAATCAGGCAAGACTGAGCATCTGAGCACAGCAACCTTAAACTTATATGTTGAAGACCTAACTTCCAGTATCTCAGAATGTGACTGTATTTGGAGATATGGTCTTTAAAGAGGTAATTAAGTTAAAACGAGATTATTATAGTGGACTCCAGTCCAATATGACCAGTGTCTTTTTAAAAAGAGGAAATTTGAACAGTGATGTATAAAGAGAAGATCATGTGAAAACACAAGGAGAAGATGTTCCTCTGCAGGCAAAGGAAAGAGGCCTCAGGAGAAACCAGTTCTGCCAAAGACACCTTGATCTCAGGACTTCTGACCTCCAAAATTGAGGAAACACATCCCTGCTGTTCAAATCACGGATTTCAGTTGTTTAAGTACCGGTTTGCTGTACTCGGTGGTGGTGGTGATGGTGGCCCTAGCAAACCATAGGGCATAGTTTGGCCTTTCGTAGATAATAATACAAGCATCTATAAAATACCAGGGCCCTGTGCCCAGTAGGAACAAGATACGTTCTCTGCCTTCAAAGAGCTCCCAGCCTGCTAGGTGCAAAATTCTGCCAACTGTTGGGGAAGCTATAAGGTTACAGAAGTGAATCAAATACCTAGTTTTGTGAGATGTTAATATTCTATAAACCAAAGCTCTTGCCCCCATTGGTCTGATTATTGAGGCCATTAATGGCATATGCCCTCATTTTATTTTGAATTCTGACCAAAAAAATTTCAGGGTGAGGGGGTCATTTGGGAGTTAAGTGAGATTTTTATCACCCACAGTAACTAAATACCTGCAGAAGCCTGGGAGGTTGTGTGATTTTTTTTGTTTCTCTAATTCATGTGAGATCATTTAAACATAAATGTCTTCAGAGCATTTTTGCTTCTTTAAACATATCAGAAAACTCATTTTCACAGTAAAATCATATCTTCATAGCAGATCCATTTACTCCCAGCTCACACAGCTTTAGCTGATCTCCACAGTAAGCAGAGGGTACGGCAGTGACAGCTGGCACCCTGGTTCACTCAGATTCTGTTTGTGCAATCACTGTTTATATGGAGACTCTAGCTCAGGGAACAAATCATGACTTGAACCAACATGGAGGTCATAGAGCAGGGCCCTGTGCCTTTTGAAATAGAACACAATCACACATGAACCAAACTGTAGAAACATGGAGGTTTTACAGCTCTAAGGGCTTTGGATGCTGTCCAGTCTTTAAAAAAAAAATAAATCCCTCATTTTGTAGAGTTGGAGGGAGAAATACATGTTAAGTGACTTACCTATGGTAAAAAACAAAACAAAACAAAAAACTGGCCAGTAGCAAAAATAGGAAGAAGACCCTTGTCTCTTGCTCTAAGCACAGGCGTCTTTTCTGCTACTGTAGGTTGCTGCTGCTGCTGCTGCTAAGTCACTTCAGTCGTGTCTGACTCTGTGCGACCCCATAGACGGCAGCCCACTAGGCTCCGCCGTCCCTGGGATTCTCCAGGCAAGAACGCTGGAGTGGGTTGCCATTTCCTTCTCCAGTGCATGAAAGTTAAGGCTTGGGAAATGATGCTCCAGAGCGAATCCCCTCACAGACACTGTGTCTGTGCTTCAGGTGCATTGTCACCAAACAGAAAGTGTTAGTTGCTTCGTCGTGTCCGACTCTTCGTGACCTGGTGGACTGTACCCCGCCAGGCTCCTCTGTCCATGGGATTCTCCAGGCAAGAACACTGGAGTGGGTAGTCATTCCCTTCTTCAGGGGATCTTCCTGACTAGGGATTGAACCCAGGTCTCCTGCATTGCCAGCAGTTTTTTTTACCATCTGAGCCACCAGGTGCCAGAGAGGGCTATCTATTCCTTGGTTTTGATCTGAGCAGCTTGAGTCCTATTGGTTGGTGTGGGAAATGACGTCAGGCAAGGATCACCATCTTTTCCATTCAAAAATAGAGGTGCTTATTAATGTAACAAGTGTGGAAGAAACAGAAGAAGAAACAAAGGCTTATCAGGCACCAACTACGTGGCCACACTTTAGAGCAATGCCAGAGTCAGGTACAGTTATTCACATACCAGTGGACAGATTTGTCCTGTTCCACAGCCTGTGATTCTCCCACTATTCTACATTGCTTTCCTCAGCATGATGAATAAGTGTTATATTATAAGGCTGGGGCTTCCCTGGTGGCTTAGATGGTAAAGAATCTACCTGCAATGCAGGAGACCCAGGTTCAAGCCCTGGGTCAGGAAGATGCCCTGGAGAAGGGAAAGGCTACCCATTCCAGTATTCTTGCCTGGAGATTTCCACGGACAGAGGAGCCTGGTGGGCTATATAGTCTTTGGGGTTGCAAAAAGTCAGACATGACTGAGCTACTAACACTTCTTCTTTTCATTATAAGGCTAAACTAAAGTATATTAAGATGTAAAGACACACAAACATAGAATAATATCTTAATTGCTAAACTTCAGCTTTTTTCAGTTAGTCACTCTGACTGCAGCACTGGTTTCAACTCTAGGCTAAAATAGAACACTGTTGAAGCTCATTTTGAAACTCCTTTGGCCAGATGTTTGCCCAGAGTTATATAACTTTGGGGCAGTTTTGCATCAAGAGCCATTGCATCTTTTTTTTACCATCTGAGATGGCTCAGATGGTTCACTTAACCCTTGTAAGGGAGGAGATTCACGTCTCTCTGGGGCCTCTTCTCTTGCTTATCAGGTCTGGCTTCTTTCTCAGTTGAGATGCAGATCCCTTCTATGAACATGATTTTTTAACCCAAAAACGTTCTTGAGTACCATGTCCAGCTCCACAGTCAGAAATCTGAGTGCTTAAGTCTCCTGCATTTTATTTTATTTTTTCATGGACTGATGAGAGAAAGGCCACAGTGATATCTGGTGAGTGTGTCGGTCTGGCTCACTGAGATTCTATTTGTGTAGAGAATGCTATGGCACCCCACTCCATGACTCTTGCCTGGAAAATCCCATGGACAGAGGAGCCTTGTAGGCTGCAGACCATGGGGTCGCTAAGAGTTGGAAGCGACTGAGTGACTTCACTTTCACTTTTCACTTCCATGCATTGGAGAAGGAAATGGCAACCTGCTCCAGTGTTCTTGCCTGGAGAATCCCAGGGACGGAGGAGCCTGGTGGGCTGCCGTGTATGGGGTCGCACAGAGTCGGACACAACTGAAGCGACTTAGCAGCAGCAGCAGCAGAGAATGCTGACCTCTCAGGAACCATGTGGTGTCCCAGGCACCGTAATAAGTCTTTTCTGTAGATGGTTTCCCCTAAGACTCAGATAACCTCATGTTGCACTGACATATTTTGCAGAGGTGTAAACTCACTTAGGAAGATCAAACAACCCAGCCAGGTTCACACCGCCATCAAGAAGCAGAGCTGAGCTTCAGACCCAAGCTGGCTGAGCAAAACCCTGAACTTTCCAACCACTGCCTGCTACGTCCTGACTCTCTTGTTTCTTTGTACATTTCTCTGGCCAGGAGATTTTCTCCACCTGACCATTTATTTTCCATAATTCTTGCTCTTGTAACAGATAATTTTCAAGGTCCTTTTGAGTATTGAAATTCCATGACTGATTAAATTTTATAATTTATGCAGTTTGATTCATTTGCACTAACGCCTGAGTTCATTTATTGCATTAATTCCTTTGCTGAAGGTTCCAGCAGCTTTTCGGTTTACTTACGGATCTCCTGATGCTGTAGATCTCATGCTGCTTTTCCCAGAATAACGTTTAAACCCTGAATTTTAAAAATGTAAGGTTTAAAAGCATATCTGAAAGGATTTTATCATGCACGTAACATATCAATTTTCCACATGGACCAAAATAGTCATTTTAAGCCCTGCTCTCTTGGTTGTCTTTCCCTAGTCTCACAGATGCAGTGCTAATTGCTTGCAGCTTTGGGCTCTCTTTAACATGAGGTAACAATTTGAACGTCTTGGGCTTGAGTGCTGCATTTGTTAGAACATGCCCGGCCTGGAATTGGCCTTGGCTCCTCAGGATGCTGAATCTGCAGAGATCAACTTCCCTGAATGCTGAGAAGCTTCCTGGAGAACCTTCTGTTGTGCTTCTCTTGGACATCCCGTGGTGTCACTGGTTCTGTAACCAGTGCCTCTCTTATTTGGACCTGGCACCACTGGGTGATGGCCCTTTTGACCAGCTTGGGATCTGAGTCCTTCTAATGAAGCTGTGCTGGTAGAAGTATGCTTCTGGAAGGGGGCGTTTATTAATAGACCTACTGGTTTGACTTGCTCCAGTGTCTGAGTGGCTCTTTGTAGGCAAAGGCACACCCCACTTGAGACCCATCTAAAATATATTCTGACTGGATCAGGAAGGCAAGGAAGATGCAAAAGAAAGGAAGTGACAGGATTCTGTAATCACATCTGTAATTAGGGGGCTTTGGGGCATAACTGGGGCATAATTTGGGAGAATTTTTCTATGTTGTCTTGCTTGCATCTTATCTCTAGTTCCGGTCATTGGAATCAGAGAAGCCCAGGTTCCAACAAGTTCTTCTATTGATGGCTGTGCAATAATGAGGACATCATTTGACTCCCAAACCTCAGTTTTCTCATCTGTTAATTGGGATGAGGGTCCCTCCCTCATGGGTGTGAGGTGAGGATAACAGGTGATGATGCTGCTGAAGCCCCAGGCACCCTGTGCTCGACTCTGCAGCCAGTGCACGGGCAGGAGCCACATGACACTGTTCTTACTCCCCTGCTTGCCCTGCTCTACACAGGACACATGCTAGAAAAATAAGGTTTATGCCTACTAGCATTTTAGGAGCACTTGTAGGTCTTCCCTGATGACTCAGATGGTAAAGAATCTGCCTGCAGTGCAGGAGACTCGGGTTCAATCCCTGGGTCAGGAAGATCCCCTGGAGAAGCGAATGGCTACCCACTCCAGTATTCCTATCTGGAGAATCCATGGACAGAAGAGCTATAGGGCAACATCCATGGGGTCCCAAAGAGTCAGACTTGACTAAGCGACTTTCACTTTACCACAGGTATGTGCTATGCAGTGCACATGTGTTTGATAAGGTTTCATATTTTCAATATACTTGAGTAATTGCTACCTCAGAGCAGGCTGCTTTCAGTTCGGTTCAATTCAGTCACTCAGTCGTGTCCAACTCTTTGCAACCCCAAGGACTGCAGCATGCCAGGCTTCCCTGTCCATCACCAGCTCCCGGAGCTTGCTCAAACTCGTGTCCATTGAGTCAGTGATGCCATCGAACCATCTCATCCTTGTACCCTTCTCCTCCCGCCTTCAGTCTTTCCCAGCATCAGGGTCTTTTCCAATGAGTCAGTTCTTCGCATCAGGTGGCCAAAGTGTTGGAGCTTCAGCATCAGTCCTTCCAATTGGTATTCAGGATTGATTTCCTTTAGGATTGACTGGTTTGTTCTCTTTGCAGTCCAAGGGACTCTTTAAGAGTCTTCTCTAACACCACAGTTCAAAAGCATCAATTCTTCAGCACTCAGCTTTCTTTATGATCCAGCTCTCACATCCATACATGACTACTGGAAAAACCATAGCTGACTAGATGGACCTTTGTCAACAAAATAATGTCTCTGCTTTTTAATATGCTGTCTAGGTTTCTCATAGCTTTTCTTCCAAGGAACAAGCATCTTTTAATTTCATGGCTGTAGTCACCATCTGTAATAATTTTGGAGCCCCCAAAAATTAAGTCTGTCACTGTTTCCATTGTTTCCCCATCTGTTTGCCATGAAGTGATGGGACCAGATGCCATGATCTTTGTTTTTTGAATGTTGAGTTTTAAGCCAACTTTTCCACTCTACTCTTTCACTTTCATCAAGAGGCTCTTAGTTCCTCTTCACTTTTTGCCATAAGGGTGGTATCATCTGCATATCTGAAGTTATTGATATTTTTCCTGGCAATCTTGATTCCAGCTTGTGCTTCATCCAGTCTGGTATTTTGCATGATGTACTCTGAATGTAAGTTAAATAAGCAGGGTAACAGTATACAGTCTTGACATGCTCCTTTCCCAATTTGGAACCAGTCTGTTGTTCCACGTCTGATTCTAACTGTTGCTTCTTGACCTGCATACAGATTTCTCAGGAGGCAGGTCAGGTGGTCTTAGATTCCCATCTCTTAAAGAATTTTCCATAGTTTGTTGTGATCTACATAGGCTGCTTTAGAAAGACAATAATAACTTTATGAATTAGCTTACGCTTTTTACATATTTTCACCAAATTAGACCTCCACCCACCACACCTTACAGCTCCCTAGAGGAACAAAAGCAATGAGCAAAAACAGTGCTTGCCTCCTGGAGACTCACAGTCCCTTCTTCTGGAGTTTTCTTCTAAAGAACACCCCACTGAATGCAGCCGTCAGGGGCTTACTGCTCTTTCCTTGTGGTGAGGAGAAGTAGGCCCGGGTCCTAGGCTGGCTGAGACTTGAACAAGAATGTTGAAGAGTCAAGACATGTCTGTTCTGGGTCTTCCCTGGTGGTCCAGTGGCTAAGATGCTGTGCCTCTGCAAGGGACATGGGTTCCATCCCAGGTTGGGGAACCAAGATCCCACATGCTGCAAGAGATGGCAAATTTTAAAAAAGAGACATGTCTATGTTGGAGGCTTAGCAGAGGGCAAGGGACTGTACTGCAGAGAGCTGGCTGAGGCCACCTGACCAAGGATGGTCCTTGCCCTCCCCACAGACCCACATGAAGCATTAGAACTATAACCGGCACAAAGTGGTATTTATTAACCACCATTATTATCACCAGTATTATTACTACAGCACTTGTTGGGAGACTCTCTGGGATTGGGCTTTGGTTGTCTTTCCAAAATGATCTTCTGTCATAACAGAATCTAGGGGTGGATTTTGAAACCAATAATTCCACAGTGAAGGAACAATTTGACAACCTTGGGATTGATTGTACAAATCATCTGAGGCCCTCTTCCTTATTCTCTCTGAATAGCCAGGACAAGCTGAGCCCTGGCTAGGTTATCCCGATTTATCTGTACTATTGCTGTCTCCCGAGCCAGCAGGAAGTGATGATTACCTCACTGTGTATTCACCCCATGGGCTGGTGGAAATGGGATGCAGTCAGCCTGCTAAGTCCACACTGTCATGCATTTAGGCCTCAGAAATCTGATTCCAAGAATGTATATCTTGCATCACAATCTGGATTTCCAGAGGAAAGTTTTGGACAAAATAACCCAGACCCAGGTCTGGGTAATTTAAAGCCTGGTGAAATGGGGCAGAAAGAGCCCAGAATATACAGGTCTGAATCTTGGCTGGAGAGATGTGGAAGATTTGAGGCGCCAGACGATTGGCTTCTCTCCAAATGTTTACCACCCTGGTGCCATGAGGTAGTGGATGGGCCACGTGCTCATTCTCCTCCCTTCTCTCTCTGCCTTTCTCTCCCCTCCTCCTCGGATTTTCCATAGTCTGGAGAAATTCAGGAACCTGCTGACCAAGAGGGAGAGTGATGAGAAAAATGAAATGACAGATTCAGACCAACCCTGCCCTGGCTGAGGACACCATGAAGTGTGAGTGCTGGCCCCGGACTTGGAACCCCAGCTCTCACTCACATCTGCCTGGGCGTGACCTTTGTCCCTGGCAGCCTTGGTTCTCTGGAGAGAGGATGACATGAGGCCTGCGGCCACATCTCCAGGAAATAGGAAGGTGGTGGCGGCTGCTGATGCAGAGAGTCCAGGAGAGCAAGGGCTGCTGTTTCTTCCTGCCCGGTGCCTCCCCGCCCCCGCCCCGCTCCACCCTGTGGCACCCAGGCTGCCTGTACTGCTCGAATGCCACAGACCTTGCTGGGGGCCTCCAAAGAGACCTCAGAGGCTTGCAGCTGGCAAGGCCTTTAGTTGGCATGTCTCTGAGTTCACCTCCCAAAGAAGAAAGCATATGCTGCTGCGGCCAGTGACACTCCTCACTGATGTGCCCGCTGCCCAGGCAGTAACTGTTCAGTCTGGCATTGCTTTCTCTTCTTCCTAAAGCCTAATATCACAAGGAGTCCTGAGCCCTGAACCCAGTCCAGCCTCTGGGACAGAAGAAGCTGTGCTTTTATAAACCCACACTACTGCAGGTTCTATACAGGCAAGTGGTTCTCCAATTCCTCCCCTTCCCCAGCAACTATGTATCAAGCCAGAGGACTGATCTCACTGGTAAAAGGTGTTTTGCAACGGTCACTGCTCCACTTTGGGCTGCCAGCAGTCTGTGGATGGGGGGGTACCAGAGGCCAAGAAGGTGGCGAGCTGCAGACATGGACACTGATCACATGTGTGTGTTAATCACTCAGTTGTGTCCGACTCTTAGCGATCCCGTGGACTGTAGCTCACCAGGCTTCCCTGTCCATGGAATTCTCCAGGTAAGAATACTGAAGTGGATTGCCACTCCCTTCTCCAGGGGATCTTCCCTTAGCCGGGGACTGAACTCAGGTCTCCCACATTGCAGGCAGATTCTTTACCATCTGAGCCACCAGGGAAGAGGGGGATGGGAAAGTGCTGGCTGGCACTGCCTGGGCACACCCTCAGAACCCTGATTTCTCTCCTGTGTCCCCCAACCCACCTCAGCAGTCTGGTGCCAGGCTCTCCGTTGCTGGCTGACCCCCATCACCCAGCTGCCCCTGGCCACATTTATAAAGGACGTCTCTCCAGGAGTCCTCTCAGAAAGGGGGTGCATAGCAAAGGGAGGCCTTTCATCCAGAATTCTCACACTCACCAAAGGCTTCAAATTTGGATTTTAAAAGTTTTATCTTCAAAGATATGCTAATAGGGCTAAAAGAAGGAAACGATCATCGGCTTTAAATTTCTGCCAGACTTTGGTACCATGCCCGTAAATTTCAAAAATAAATCCTTCTATTATATTGTGAATAGATGATCACACTGTTTTGTGTTTTAAATTTTACATGTGGCACAAGCCTTCATTTATTAAATTTTTAAAATATGTCACAATTTTTGAAACCCTATTTGGACATGCCTTTGTTTTCACATCACATCTACTTCTGCTTTATTGACTACGCCAAAGCCTTTGACTATGTGGATCACAACAAACTGGAAAATTCTTCAAGGGATGGGAATACAAGACCACCTTACCTGCCTC
The DNA here is from genome assembly GCF_055505025.1 of Bos grunniens. NCBI lineage: Eukaryota > Metazoa > Chordata > Mammalia > Artiodactyla > Bovidae > Bos > Bos grunniens. Next base: position 28,204,328 of record NC_141185.1, on the reverse strand, counting down.
CTGAGAAATCTGTATACAGGTCAAGAAGCCACAGTTAGAACTGGACATGGAACAACAGACTGGTTCCAAATTGGGAAAGGAGTATGTCAAGGCTGTATATTGTCACTCTGCTTATTTAACTTATATGCAGAGTACATCATGAGAAACGCTGGGCTGGAGGAAGCACAAGCTGGAATGAAGATTGCCAGGAGAGATATCAATAATCTCAGATATGTAGATGACACCACCCTTATGGAAGAAAGTGGAGAGGAACTAGACTAAAGAGTTATGAAGACTCTTTAGAGCCTCTTGATGAGAGTGAAGGAGGAGAAAAAGCTGGCTTAAAATTCAACATTCAGAAAACAAAGATCATAGTATCCGGTTCTATCACTTCTTAGCAAATAGATGGGGAAACATTGAAAACAGTGATAGACTTCATTTTCTTGGGCCCCAAAATCACTATAGGCAGTGACTGCAGCCATGATAAAAGACACCTGTTCCTTGGAAGAAAAGCTATGAGAAACGTAGACAGCATATTAAAAAGCAGAGGCATTACTTTGCCAACAAAGGTCCATTTAGTCAAAGCTATGGTTTTTCCAGTAGTCATGTATGGATATGAGAGTTGGACCAAAAAGAAAGCTGAGTGTCAAAGAATTGATGCTTTGGAACTGTGGTTTTGGAGAAGACTCTTGAGAGAGTCCCTTGGGCTGCAAGGAGATCCAATCAGTCCATCCTAAAGGAAATCAGTCCTGAATACTCATTGGAAGGACTGATGCTGAAACTAAAACTCCAATACTTTGGCTACCTGATGTAAAGAAGTGACTCATTTGAAAAGACCCTGATTCTGGGAAAGATTGAAGGTGGGAGGAGAAGGGGACGACAGAGGATGAGATGGTTGGATGGTGTCACTGACTCGGTGAACATGAGTTTGAGCAAGCTCCGGGAATTGGTGATGGACAGGGAAGCCTGGTGTGCTGTAGTCCATGGTGTTGCAAAGAGTAAGACACGACTGAGCGACTGAACTGAACTGAACTTGTTTTCACATGCCCAGAGCCTCAGAGGATGAAAGTGTCCCAGGCCTCTCTTGACCATCAGCTGCTTTCCTCTTGGTGGACAGTAGGAAAAGCTGTTCCCTTTCCACATTGCTGTTTCAACCTTAGAAAATCTAAGGTGTATCTCCCTATTTCGTTACAGCACTGACCTATGATGGAAGAGGCCTTCAAGGTTTAGGGATGTACAGTTCTGGATAGTCCCTATTCTCTTGCATTTCTAACAAGTTCCCAGGTGAAGTGATGTAGGTGGTTCAAGGGCCACATTTTGAAAACCACTGTCCCATGGACAGAGGAGCCTGGTAGGCTGCAGTCCATGGGGTCGCTAAGAGTCGGACACGACTGAGTGACTTCACTTTTCACTTTCATGCATTGGAGGAGGAAATGGCGACCCACTCCAGTGTTCTTGCCTGGAGAATCCCAGGGACGGGGGAGCCTGGTGGGCTGCCGTCTATGGGGTCGCACAGAGTCGGACACAACTGAAGTGACTTAGCAGTAGCAGCAGCAGTCCCAGGGAGATGGGCTGGGAGGGAAATGTGAGTGAATACTCAAAGATCTAGTTCTTTCTTTTTATAATTTTTTAATTGGAGGAAAATTACAATGTTGCATTGATTTCTGCCTTACAACAACGCGAATCAGCCCTAATTATACATATATCTCCTCCCTTTTGAGCTTCCCTCCCCTCTCCCCATCTGACCCCTCTAGGTCATCACAGAGCACCAGGCTGGGCTCCTGTGTTGTATAGCAACTTGTTCCCTAATAGCTCATTTAGTAAAGAATCCACCTGCAATGCAGGAGACCCCGGTTTGATTCCTGGGTCGAGAAGACTGCCTGGAGAAGGGATAGGCTACCCACTCCAGTATTCTTGAGCTTCCTTTGTGACTCAGCTGGTAAAGAATCAGAGACCTGGGTTCAATCCCTGGGTTGGGAAGATCCCCTGGAGAAGAGAAAGGCTACCCACTCCAGTATTCTGGCCTAGAGAATTCCATGGAGTGTATAGTTCATAGGGTCACAGAGAGTCAGACATGACTGAGCAACCTTCACTTTCTTACCAGCTATCTGTTTTACATGATAGTGTATATATGTCGATACTACTTTCTCCATTTGTCTAGTTCTTTCTTATTCTCAAACTTTGCTGTTGGCTTCAGAGGCGGGGAACCCTAAGCACCATAACTGCCGCTGCACAGAAAACCCAGGTGGGATTGATCTGAGTCCGGAAAGCCAGAGTCTCAGGCATGGACCTACAGCAGAGGAGCTAGAGGTCTGATCAGCTGTGTCCAATGAGAATATAATGCAAGCAACAAATGCAAATCATATATATTATTTCATGTTTTCTATATATATTAAAAATTAAAGCTTAATTTTAACCATATATATATTTAACCTAATTATCCAAAATGTTATCTTTTTGATATGTCATCGACATAATTATTAATGAGACGTTTTACATACTTTTTTTCGCACCAAGTCTTGGGACCTGTTCTGTGTTTTCCGGGAGCACGTGTGGAGAGTGCACGTCTACATTCACCACGTACTGGGGTCACCTGCCTCTGAAGAAGAAGGCCTAGGGCACGGAGGTCAGCAGGCAGGTCCCTCCTTCCTGTCCTTCCTAGAGCCTCTAGAATCTGTTCTCCACATCTGAGAATCTTTCCTGTGTTCCTCGTCATCGCTGCTTCTGGAGAGCACGAGCAGGCGAGTGGGCCAGATCAACTCTGCAGGGCTCCTTTCCTCGCGTCTATGTGTCTGAAGTCAGAATCCAAGAGAATCACGCCTCCCCGCCACTTTCCAGACTGAACCATTGACACATATGAGCAGAGCCCCTGGGTGTTGATGGGGAGAAGATGAAGCTTTGGTTGGGGAGAAATGGATATCTGAAATCGATTGAGACAGAGAGCAGAGGAAGAGCTGTGGTTGGCCTGAACAGTCTTGAGTGTTGTTCAAATGTTGCCAGCGGGTGTGAGCTGACACTTCTAGGAATTCCACTGGCCGAGGATCCCAGAGCACAGTGGGTATTTTTTGTTTTGTTTTGTTTACAACATTGAGTCCACAGCCATTGTGCTCTGCCCATGGCATGGTGCCTTTTCTCCAGTTGCAGTCATGAAACAGGCAGGTATTGAGTGCCCACTGCATGTGCCAGTATACGGGGGAGGCAGTTGATTATAATTATTTGGATCACGTGTTTTAGAGCCAGTCAGGCCTGAGTGCATATCTCCACTTTTGCAGTGTGATCTTAGGAAGTGTTTTAATCTCTAAGCCATGGTTTCTTTGTTTGCAAAATGGGGATAATAACACCTATACCACAGAAGTCCCGTGAGAATGAAGTGAGGTGATATATGTCACTTCTGACCTCAGAGCCTGGCTCACAGGCATTCAGTGAACGGCAGCAGCTGGGACTGGATGAGGTGAGCGAGGTGTACCATGTGGAGCTCTCACCACCATCACCACTGTTGCTCTTAAGTTATTATTGCCATAGTAGGTGCCCTGGGAATTACCAAGCTGCATGAGGCATGATCCTTCCTCTCCAGGAGCAGGGGGTCCCTGAGGGGAGAGAAGATGTACACACAAGTGAGCCAGGGATGAGCTAGGTGTGATGATTGGGAGAGGAAGGAGAGATTGCTTCCATCCAGGAATTCAGAGACTGTGTACATGAGGAATGGATGAGAGGGCTGCTGGCAGAGATTGAGGAGAAGGACAGTTTCTGGAGAGAAAGGCTCAATCAAGGCCACAGAGGTGAAGAACTGTGCTCAGGGAGAATTGAATGGCTGTGATCCTGGCACATGGAGACAGCTCAATGAGACTGGTCAGAGGCTGGTTGCAGCCCATTTGTACAGGTCTTACATGCCAAGCAATGGCGTCCAGACTGTGTTTGGTAAAAAATAGAAAACCATAGACAGCATCCCAGGAGGGAATGACAAGAGTAATGATAAATACTTTTTTTTCCTTTTGAAACAGGGAAGTTTTGAGAGTCAGAATTTACTGACATTGCCTGGTCAAAACTGAACACGAATCTTCATGCCTTGAGATGCAGGTAACTTGTAAATCATGTCATCTGTTACCACCCATTTGCAGTCCTACTGCCCCAAAGGAACCCTGTTAGCAGTGGGGTAGGCAACCTTCCAGACTTTCCTCTGTACAAAGACAACACACAGAGAGGAAAAGGCTTTAACCAAAATTGGAGCATACCAAACTCACTGTTCTGTCATTTACCTTTTTATTGTAACTGACTCCCCAGTCCGCCTCCTCCAGCCTTTAGTAACCACCACTCTACTTCCTATTTTTATGACCTTAACTAATTCAGGAACCTAGTATAGATGGGGATCATTAGGTATCTGTCCTTTTGTGATTGGTTTATCTCATTTAGCATAATGTCTTCTAGGTTTAACTATGTTATAGAATGTCAGAATTTCCTTCCTTTTTAAGGCTGAATAATATCTCGTTCTTATATATATTACTTTTTTTTTTTTTGGCCCATCATCCCCTGATGAACACTTGCTTTCATCGTTTGACTCTTGTCTGTTATGTACTTTAAACTTATATTGTGGGCATGTTTCCATGTGAGTTCCTATAGAACCAGCTCATTCTTCTTCATACTGCCTACTGTTCCATCGTATGGAAGTGACCAATTGAGAATCCCACAACCAGCTAGTGGTATGATGAGGATTTGAACCCAGTTCTTTCTGGCTCCAAAGGCTGAGTGCTTTTCTGTGCTCCAGGAGACGTGAGGGATGTGTACATTTTGAGCCACTATGTGGCCAGAATGGTGTTAGGCACATATAAAATAATGGGATACAACTTGACTGGGTTCTGAAAGGATTTTGAAAAATTAAGTGATGGGAGTGTGTTGAGGCCAGATCTAGTCCTGATTTAGGAAACTTCCCACGACCTAGTGATGGCCAGTGACACTCAGATTGATTTTTCCATTGCTGAAAGGAAGTGGAAGTGATCAGAGAACATAAATAACCTAGTAAAGCCAGGCAAGACTGTGTCTTCCCGTGACACAGTTATGGCCAATTCTTGGTCAACACTGACCTGTGCCCCTCTCAGTATGGCTCTGCTGCTGCTGCTAAGTTACTTCAGTCATGTCCGACTCTGTACGACCCCATAGACGGCAGCCCACCAGGCTCCCCCGTCCCTGGGATTCTCCAGGCAAGAACACTGGAGTGGGTTGCCATTTCCTTCTCCAATGCATGAAAGTGAAAAGTGAAAGTGAAGTTGCTCAGTCGTGTCCGACCCTCAGCGACCCCATGGACTGCAGCCTGCCAGGCTCCTCCATCCATGGGATTTTCCAAGCAAGAGTACTGGAGTGGGGTGCCATTGCCTTCTCCACAGTATGGCTCTAGAATAGGAATAAACAGTAGCATCTTTAGGCCTTGTCGCTCATCTGGCCCAACCCTTTGTTTTAGGCGAGGAGGGAACTGGAGCCTGAGAGAAGGCCCCATTCCCTGCCGGCACCTCGAGGGTGTGGCTGCTGGCTACTTAAGGTGTTAAGGTACTCCATATTGTTTCCCATCCCAGTTTTACTGACTCGTAGTCACTCTGTTGATGGTGGAAACTTGTGCATTATTTTTGTTCTTCATTTTTCCTGTACACATACATTCTTTCAGCCACCTGCCTGGCTTTATTAAAAGTTATTTATGGTCTCTTAATACCTCTACTTCCTTCTTTTTCTTCCAGCAATGGAAAATCAATCTGAGTGTCATCCCCTCAGAGGATATCCCCTGAAGATGGCTGGAAACGGTGGATTTGTCACCCAACTTTCTTCCCTTCACTGATCAATTGGAATTTCTTCCACGGGCCTGAGCCCCAGTGTTATCTCACTGTCTGAATCCAGGCAGGCCTTGCACTGACTTGCCAAGTATCCATCACTTTGTCTTCCTGTCATTGGCTGATCTGATCTCTGCACTGATTAATTAGTTTCAAATCCCTTCCTATTGATCTAGTAAAATTGACTTCTTGAATTCGTGATGGGAAATTCTGAGAGTGTTTCATTTAGACTCTGAGGGGCATCTTTTTTTAATGTCCTGTCAGAGACTTCCCCTGGGATCGAGTCGTTGTCCACTGTGCAGTCTCCTGAACCACACAGAACAAATGCGGAACTGGCGGAGGTCCTCTCCCTGCTGCTGAGTCTGGGAGCTTTTACAGCAAGCACTTCTGCCTATTCATGGGGCAGGTTTCTGTATCCTCTCACCAAAGGCACCTTGGACCACTGTCTTTCTACCTCTCGAGATTCTCTGAGCTGCATCTAAGCATCACAGCTTAGCCTTTCAGGGTGGGGCCTGCTTGCCATCCACCCATGTCATCTGGGGCCAGAACAGAGCCGCTTCCCCCGCCCCAGTGGTATGCTGCTTGATTTATACGTATCTTCTTTTTCTTTCTACTGGCTGTGATCCCCCCTCTCCCTGCAGGAAGGGTTGGAGTAAAAGTCCCAAAGTTGAATATTCTCTGTTCTGTCACAAAGAGAAATGAGCAGAAACACATGGCCTTAAAGGTTAGGAGAGAATTCCGTTGAGAGCCAGTCCCAACCTGGATGCAGGACTGATTCATGGCACTCAGCAAGATGCCTTTCGGGGTGTGGTCACTCACTGGCTGGAATTAAATCCTAATACCTGCTTTCCCAGTCAGCAGCCACCACGATGCAGGGAGCTTGTTTATTTAACGTGATCAGACCACTGTGTCCAGCTAATCTCCACTTGCCTATCTCCTCTAAGATAGCTTTCCCCAAAAAATGCGTAAACACATTCTTTGAATCTTCTTAGAAGTCCCTTAAAGCCCCCTTCGAGGCCTGCCCCCACTGGGCAGGCAGTGGTGAGTCACCCCGAGGTGGGAGGGTTCTCATACATCTCCGTCAGGCACGGCAAGAGCAGCAGCCCAGCCAGGAATGAGCTTCTCCCTCCCAGCAGCCTCCCTGCAAGGCAGGGCCCTGGAGAGCCGCTGTGCAAGCTGCAGCATTTGGCTCATTCATTTGTCTTCATTAACGTTGCTTATAGCGAGCCCTTTGTCACATATATGATTATGGGAGATTCAATTCTCCTGAATGTGTAAACACAGAGCTCCAGTGTGAGGCTCCAAGCAGGCAGCAGCCTGAAGAGGAGCTTTTTTGCTGTTGGGGGGATGACATATACTTTCAGCCCCTGAGGATGGGGCTGCACTGGGGGGACTGGGTCTTAAATGTTGGAGACTGGTTCTTGCTTCTCAGTCCTTGCCCCCGGGGCTGAGTCCTTGCCCACCAGTCACTTCACATGACTCCATGTCCTTGTCCGTTCCTCCCTCCCCTCAGCTCCACAGTCACCAAGTCCACTCATATTCAGCATTCCTGCCTTAACCTCGCTTAACTACATCCCTTCCTCATTCCTCCTCCAGGGCCCTGTCCTCATTTAAGGCCACCATCATCTCATGGCTGGATTCTTGGACAGCCTCTTCATCATACTCCCTACAACCAATCTTGTCCCACTCTCCTCCATTCTCACCCTGCTGCTATCTTCATCTTTCTGAAATCCCTATCAGTCTGGGCCACCCTCCTTCCTAGGAAAAGGCTGAACTGCTTCACTTGGTCTGCAAGGCTCTTCAGAACTAGGTCCCTGGAACTTCTAGGCTTTGACCCCATCAGCATGATTGTTTCCTTCCTGCATCCCCTTTTTGGGTTATACTTTGTCACAGGGTTCCAGAACAATTCTATCTTGTGCCTAATATCTTAGGGCTTTTAAAAAGATGGGCTTCCCTGATAATTCAGTTGGTAAAGAATCCACCTGCAATGCAGGAGACCTCGGTTCAATTACTAGGCCGGGAAGATCTGCTGGAGAAGGGATAGGCTACCCACTCCAGTATTCTAGGGCTTCCCTTATGGCTCAGCTGGTAAAGAATCTGCCTGCCATGCAGGAGACCTGGGTTTGATCCCTGGGTTGGGAAGATCCCCTGGAGAAGAGAAAGGCTACCCACTCTAGTATTCTGGCCTAGAGAAGTCCATGGACTGTATAGTCCATGGGGTGGCAAAGAGTCACACACAACTGAGCGACTTTCACTTTCACTGTCCTTAAAAAGCTAAATCAATCTTTTAATTACTTAAAAAATATTTTTATTGAGGTATAATTGACATATAACATTATATTAATTTCAGATGTGTGTGCAAGCTCAGTTGCTCAGTCATGTCCAACTCTTTGTGACCCCATGGACTGTAGTCTGCCAGGGATTATGCATGGCATTTCCCAGGCAAGAAGGGTTGCCATATCCTTCTCCAATTTCAGGTGTACAAGCTAACAAATCAATATTTGTATACACTGTGCAATAATCACCACAGTGAGTCAGTTACCATCTGTCACCATACAAAGTTGCAAAACATTTTTTCTTGTGGTGAGAACTTTGAAGATTTACTCTTAGCAAGCTTCAAACATGCAATACAATATTATTGACTATAATCACCATTCTGTGTATTACCTCACTATGAATTCCTTTTTTAGTTTCTAATTTGCTTACTCTGCTATTTCTCATATTAGCACAGAACATGGGGAGCTGGACTAAATAAAATACCCATGTCACTGTTTCCTTAGTATCATTCTCCAGGGGCTGATGTTTCTATTCTGAGCTGTTATACTCAGGCCACTTTAGGTGCAAGAAGGAGAACAATCAAGTTACCAGAGGGAAAACGTGGGTATTTATTAAAGAATATGCATGAGGGAGGGCTTCTCTGGTGGCTCAGTGGTAAAGAATCTGCCTGCAGTGCAGGAGCTACAGGAGACACAAATTCAATCCGTGTTTGGAAGATTCCCTGGTGGAGGAAATGGCGACCGACTCCAGTATTCTTGCCTGGAGAGGATCCCCATGGACAGAGGAGCCTGATGGGCTGCAGCCCATGGGGTCACAACTGAATCAAGTTAGCAAGCATACACACATGCTTGAGGGACCAGAACAAAATCTGGCTCAGGTAAGGGCAGAAACAAGACAGCCACTGGGCCCGGCCAGTCTCTCTTTCTCTCTGTGACTTTCTGTCTTTCAGTCTTTCTCATTTGCTTCTCTTCTCTCCATTCTCTTAACTCCTTCTTGGCCAGCTTCTCCTCTTTGTTGTTATTTTTCAGTTGCTCAGTCATGTCAGACTCTTTGCAACCCCATGGACGGCAGCCCACCAAGCTTTCCTGTCCTTCACTACCTCCTGGAGTTTGCCCAAACTCATTCCTCTCCTTATTCATCTTATATACCACCCAGAATGGCAGCCATAGTCCAGGGCCTATGTGGGCTTCCAACTTTAGCATCCACCACTCACTACAGCTTCCTGTCACTGGAGAGAGGTTGGGCGGGTGCTGAGTCCTCGCTCTGAAACAGGCTGCAGCAGTCCTGCATCCTGGTAAGTCTTGGGTCTGGTTGCCCTTCACTCAGAACTCTTTCCCACATTCTTCCCCATAGCTTTGATCCAAGAGGGGCAGGTTACAAGGGTATCCTGTTTTCTCTGTCAGAGGCTGGGAGCAGAGGCAGCTTATCAATGGGAGGTCATATTAACTTATTACATTAACTGTATTAGTAACAAAGTACCATAAGAAAGTAACAAAGGAGGCTGTATTAGTAACCAGGTACCACAAACTAGGTGGCTTAAACAATAGAAATCTGTTGTCTCAGTGTTGGAGGCTAGAAATCTGAGATCAGGGAGTTGGTTGTGTAGATTTCCTTCTGAGGGCCATGAGGCAAGGATGTGTTCCATGCCATTCTCCTAGCTTCTGGTAGCCTCGAGCATCCCTGGCTTGTATGTGGCATTCTCCCTGTGTCTTTGTATCATCTGCCTTCTGTATGTGTCTGTCTCTGTATCTGTCTTCCCTTTTATAAGGACTCCAGTCATATTGGATTGGACCCCACTCTAATAACCTTGTCTTATTTTGATCTTTCTACAAAGACCCCATTTCCAAATAAGATCACGTTCACAGGTACTGGGGATTAGGACTTCATCATCTTTTGGGGTGTGCAGTTCTATCCATGACAGAGGCTAAGGGCAGGGCTGAAGATATCTCTGCAGTTCCTCTCCTTGGCCCCCTTAGGAGCTTCATTGTGAGCCCACTTTGGCAGTCCTCCAGACATGACTAGACACTGGAGTAAAAAGAGACAATTAGGTGTAATTGAGGCCCCCACTGCAGACAGGAAAAACCTTGCAAATCTCAAATAAATACCTTCTACGGGTAAACAGTGCCCCACTGCACCCTGTCCAGGAATGTAGCCTTGTGGCTTTGTAAGACCTGTAGGGAAAGGTTATTTATAACATGGATAGGTTGGTAGCTCTGATGACAACTATTAATGTGGTCAATAATAACTACACCAGTAATGCTAATACTGCAAAAGGTCAGTTTTCATTCCAATCCCAAAGAAAGGCAATACCAAAGAGTGTTCAAACTACCACACAATTGCACTCATTTCACACACTAGCAAAGTAATGCTCAAAATTCTCCAAGCCAGGCTTCAACAGTACGTGAACCGTGAACTTCCAGATGTTCAAGCTGGATTTAGAAAAGGCAGAGGAATCAGAGATTAAATTGCCAATATCCATTGGATCATTAAAAAAGCAAGAGAGTTGCAGAAAAACATCGACTTCTGCTTTATTGACTATGCCAAAGCCTTTGACTGTGTGGATCACAATAAACTGTGGGAAATTTTGAAAGAGATTGGAATACTAGACCACCTGACCTGCCTCCTGAGAAATCTGTATGCAGGTCGAGAAGCAACAGTTAGAACTGAACATGGAACAACAGACTGTCCCAAATTGGGAAAGGAGTATGTCAAGACTGTATCTTGTTACCATGCTTATTTAACTTATATGCAGGGTACATCATGCAAAATGCCAGACTGGATGAAGCACAAGCTGGAATCAAGATTGCCGGGAGAAATATCAATAACCTCAGATATGCAGATGACACCACCCTTATGGCAGAAAGTGAAGAGGAACTAAAAAGCCTCTTGATGAAAGTGAAAGAGGAGAGTGAAAAAGTTGGCTTAAAGGTCAACATTCAGAAAACTAAGATCATGGCATCTGGTCCCATCACTTCATGGCAAATAGATGGGGAAACAGTGGAAAGAGTGACAGACTTTATTTTCTTGGGCTCCAAAATCACTGCAGCTGGTGACTGCAGCCATGAAATTAAAAGATGCTTGCTCCTTTTAAGAAAAGCTAGGACCAACTTAGATAGTCTATTAAAAAGCAGAGGCATTACTTTGCCAACAAGGGTCCATCTAGTCAAAGCTATGGTTTTCTAGTAGTCACGTATGGATGTGAGAGTTGGAGCATAAAGAAAGCTGAGTGCCAAAGAATTGATGCTTTTGAACTGTTTGGAGAAGACTCTTGAGAGTCCCTTGGACAGTAAGGAGATCCAACTGATCCTAAAGGAAATCAGTCCTGACTATTCATTGGAAGGACTGATGCTGAAGCTGAAATTCCAATACTTTGGCTACCTGATGTGAAGAACTGACTCATTTGAAAAGACCCTGATGCTGGGAAAGATTGAAGGCGGGAGGGGAAGGGGACAACAGAGGATGAGATGGTTGGATGTTGTCACTGACTTGATGGACATGAATTTGACCAAGCTCTGGGCATTGGGGATGGACAAGGAAGCCTGGTGTGCTGTAGTCCATGGGGTCACAAAGAGTCAGAGATGACTGAGCGACTGAACTGAATTGATACCACATGTGCCTTAAAATTGTCTTCATATACATTATTTTATTTGATCCTCATGACAACTATGAGAAATAGGAAAAGATTTTATTTTGTTTCATTTTGTTTTACTTATTTACTGAGGAATAATTGACATAGAGTAGTATATTAGTTTCAGGTGTACAACATGATTTGCTCTTTGTATATATTGCGAAATGATCACCATAATGGGTCAGTCTTATCACCATGCTGCTGTGCTGTGCCTAGTCACTCAGTCATGTCTGACTCTTTGGGACCCCATGGACTGCAGCCCACCAGGCTCCTCTGTCCATGGGATTCTCCAGGCAAGAACACTGGAGTGGGTTGCCATGCCCTCCTCCAGGGGAATCTTCCCAACCCAGGGATTGAACCAAGGTCTTCCACATTGCAGGTGGATTCTTTACTGTCTGAGCCACCCAGGAAGCCCACTTATCACCATACTTAGTTACAAAACTTTTTTTCTTATTTTGAGAACCTGTAAGATCTATTCTCTTAGCAACTTTCAGATAGGCAATACAGTATTATTAACTATGGTCTCCATGCTGTACATCTCATCCCCATGAATTATTTATTATTTAACTGTAAATTTGTACCTTTTGACTCCCTTCATGGATATTTCCCCAACACCCGCCCTGTGCCTCTGGCAACCATCCATCTATTCTCTGTATCTGAGAGCTTCTTTTTTTCTTGCAGAACATATGGTATTTATGTTTCTCTGAATTCTTTAACATAGCATACTGCCCCCAAAGTTCATGCATGTTGTTGCAAATGGCAAGATTTTTTATGACTGAATAATATGCCATTGTGTGTGTATCACATTGTCTCTGTCCGCTCATCCATCACTGGACACTTAGGTTGTTCCCACATCCTGGCTATTGTAAACAATGCTTCATTGAACATGAGGGTGTGTATAGCTTTTTGAGTCGATGTTTTCATTCTCTTCAGGTAAGTCCTCAGAAGTAGAATTGCTGGATCATATGGTGGTTCAATTTTTAATTTTTTGAGGAACCTCCATACTGTTTTCCATAGTGGCAGTGCCAGTTTACTTTCCCACCATGAGTGCACAAGAGTTCCCTTTCCTCCACATCCTTGCGGGCGCTTGTTACCTCTTGTCTTTGTGGTGGTAGCCATTCTGACAGGTGTGAGGTAATCGCTTCTCGTGGTTGTGATTAGCATTTTCCTGATGATCAGTGACAGTATCTTTTCTGTGTACCTGTGCAGATTTTTGTCATATTACTTCTTTGTGCCTCAGTTTCCTCATCTGGGAAATGAAGATAGCAGTAGCTGCTCAAAGGGTTGTTGTATGAGTTAAATATATTAATAAATTTTAGCTCTGATACCCTGTAAGCATGATGAAATGAATGCTGTTTTCATTCACTGTCATTTATATTACAGATAGAGAAAAGAGACTGGGAGGTTAAGAGTCTCAGCCAAGACTCTCAAACCCACTGCCAAGCGGGGGCCCTCACAGTTCAGGGGCAAGAGGATCAAAGGGTGTCTCTGTAAATCCAGAGAGAAGATGACACTCCATCCCCGTCACCTCTTCCTGTCATATCTTAGAGTTATTAATACTTTGCTCGAGGCTCATAATGTCTTTTCTTTAAACTGTGTTTTCATTTATTTCCTGTCAAAGCTGTTTTCTTGTTCCCCAAATTAAGAATATATAAAGAAAATATATTTTAGGATGAAATAACATGCAACTCTTTAGTTATGCCTGTTATCTCTGAAAGGTATGAAATACAGTTGTTTGCCAGAGAGAGAAAAGGAAAATCATACACCACATGTACACACACATATTAGAAGACATACGGGACCTGGAAGAGGGCACATAATTTTTCTTTCGTTTCAGTCTAAAAACCATCTAGCCCATTCTGTCAAGCCCTTCTCTCTCATCTCCCTCCACATCTCTGATTCCCACCTGTTGGAGACTTGTTTGTTTTTTTTCTCTCTCTCTCCCCTCTCTGCATCCTCTTGGCTTCATTCTAGGATGTCATAGGTGGGGCTCCTCAGAGGCTGCTGCTAAGATAAGGGGTCATGTGAAAATGACGTACTAGGAAGCATTTCCAGGAAAAATTGGTGGGAAGGTAGGATCAGGAAGGGAGGTCTAGGAAAGCTTCAGGCAAAGTCCCATGGAGTTGCTCTTGGAGACAGAGGAGTTCAGCCTTCAGAGTTGTCCTCATCAGGAAGGGATGGACAAGGAGCTGGAGGAGTTCCCACCTGTGATCAAGGGCTGTCCTGCCCCCCTCCCTCACCAGGACAGAAATGCCCCCATCACTTCCAGCTGTCTGAGTGCAGGCCTGAGAAGTGGGAAGCAGGTGCTGGCTTTGAAAATGAAGGCACAGCTGGAGCTGGTGTGTATGAAGATAGTAGATCTGAGGAAAGACTCCATCCTGTAAGAGGCCGCGTGAAGCCCCTGCTGTGCAGGGCTAAGGAGGCCTTAAATTCTTCTGAGTGGAAAGTCTGCAAAACAAACACACCTTTCTGTTGTTCGTGTGCATGGTCTCTGGACAAAGTTTTGACATGTCATGCTACTCAGGGTCTGTTTTTTCATTTGTTTTAATAAATTCAGAGAAGGGAAAGAAATGACATGGGTGAAGTGGGGAGAAACCCTCACCAGTTCTCAAACATATTTTAGTTTCATGTTATTGGTTTTTAAACAAAATTCAGAGACACCATGGGGTCTCGGCGGACCTTTGAAGGATTCTTGATTCAGTGTCAGGTGCCCCTATAATCCCAGGCTCATCCTACATCTTTATTGTTTACTTCATCTGCCTTACTCTTCCCCTTTCTGTCCAAAATTGGCCTTGGTTTATTTCCTTCTCCTTTTTTCTCCTTTGAATGCTATGGCTTCAACAGTAAGGGGAAGATGCTGAGAAAGGTGGGTTGAATACCCAGTCTGGATCCTTTTGGAGATCAGTGCTCTATTTGAGGTGATAAGAGAGTTGGGGGCTAGCCCCCAGTGGCAGGAATGAAAGGGGCACAGGGAGGGATGGAGAGAGCATGCTTTCTGGACTCTACGTGTCACAAGGTGATTTCAGAAACAACGTTCTTCCTAATGAGGGAAGATGGGTTTCTGGCCTGCAGGTGGAGGGGCCAGTGCTTGGTGGGGGCAGGGTGCTGGCAGCTTGCACCCGTGGCAGGGAACTGGGCCACTCACCTTCACTGTCTCTTGGCAGAAAGGCAAGGTGCTTCCTAATGGAGACTGATGAAGCTGGAACACAGATAATGAACTGAAACAGGATTCCTCACTGAAATGAAAGTCAGGGCTGGCGATAATGAACGCAGTTGTCTCTATTGAGCCCAGAAGCTCCACTCTACGTGGAACTTTGTGAAATGAGGTCTTCCTTGTAAAACAACAGGTTGTGAGGAGTGGAACCTATGTTTAAATTGCTGTTAAACTGAGCTAAGCAAAGTCAAGAAATAGCCTTCCAACTCAAGAGATTAATCCTGCAAGCAAGGTGCTCAAAAATGTCCAAGGGGCTTGAAGTCCTTCTTGAATCTTTCGGCAACCTGTGAAAGGAAAATGTTGTAAAATTTCTCCTGCCAAGAAGGAGCTTAAGCATCTCAAGGGCAACCTGAAGCTATTGTCCAAGGTTGTTTCTCTGAATGGACAGTCTCAAGTCAGGAACTTGTGATATTGTGAGTGAACAAAAGAAGATAAGAATACTCAGATTCAAGCATTTTGAAACTCTGGAGAAATGTTTCCCTGGGCTGGGGAGTATCACCAAAATATCCCAGACTTTGGGACACAGTAAAGAAGGAACTGAAGGAATGTTTATTCCATAATAAGGTCGGATAATAAGTTTACTGATCCTGTACTCCCAGTATGAATCTCAACATCGCTAGCTTTTCTGCTGTGCTGGATGAAAAGAATGGGGTCTGGATCGAAGAGATGTGCTCTTTGAGGTAGGATAATTATTGATTTTCAAACTTCTGGTTATCTGTATAGCATTTGATATTTGCATTGTTGTTCACCAAAGTTTTAACTCATGTGCTCCATGATTGCCAATGGTATACCGAGTCTGTACTTCAGGAAATTTTGGGTAGGTTGGATTTTTTAAATCAGCATAACTTTTATGATTGAAGGCAGTAATAACACCAGTCATCTATAAATCACTTCCACAGTTTACAGAGCATTTTAGTATTACAGGCTTAGTCACTCAGTGTTTGACTCTTTGTGACCCCATGGACTATAGCCTACGAGGTTCCTCAGTCCATGAAATCTTCCAGGCAAGAATACTGGAGTGGGTTACCATGCCCTCCTCCAGGGGACCTTGCCAACCCAGGTACTGAACCCACGTCTCTTGTGTCTCTGGCATTGGCAGGTAGAGTCTTTACCACTGCGCTACCTGGTTTCAATTGCCACAACACCTTTTGAGGAAGTATTGTCATCTCCATTTTCCAGACACAGGAACTGGGACTCAAGAGGGTTCAGGGGCACACTCAACTTTCCACTGCTTCTTGGCTTGTGTTCATAAGTCAGTTCTCCCTACTGCAAATCGTATTCTTTTTTAAAATTCAGCACTCACTAATTAAATCAATTCCCCTGTAGAATTAACCTGGCTTATTATGCCATGGTTATTAATTTTTCTTTTTAATGTGTATGGTGTCAACAAACATTTCTTTATATTTATCAAATTACTGTAAAGTGGGATGTACCTGCAGTGGGTCAACATTGAATGAGTGTCAACTAAGACAGAAAGAAGGATTATTTTCCCCATGTTGTGGGTAAGGAAATGAAACAACAATAAGGTTAAGTGAATTTCCTAAAGTCTTGGTGAAATGGTAGTATCAGTGCTGAGTATTTTAAGCTTCCTGGTTAGCCCATAAAACACCCCTATATTTTCTATTCTTGCTTTGATAGACCAACTATTGGCGATACCCATAAGAACACTTCCAGTAGAAGCAAATTGTGTGACCTTACACAATACCCAAGACAGATCCATAGGTCTGTGCTTTGATGTGTGCATGGTTTGGCAGTACAGTTTTAAGAAAAAGAATACAAAATTAGTAAGAGGCTCTGAAGATTAAGCTTCATGAACTTCATAGTAAATCCACCTCTGCCAATAGCTGGCAGGAATGCTCCAGACTCTCACCACACTTCAGGTCCCAGAGTTACACTGGATTTTTGTCTTCCTTCGTTAGTGAGCACGCAGCCTGGAAAGGTGAAGTGAAGCCCAAGTTGAGGACAAAGATATTGAGAGAAGCTGGGCATTTGAAAAGCATTCAGGTCCCCAAGGGCTTCCCAGGTGGTACTAGTGGTAAAGAACCCGTCTGCTAATGCAGGACATTTAAGAGACATAGGTTTGATCCCTGGATCAGAAAGATCCCCTGGAGAAAGAGACAGCAACCCACTCCAATATTCTTGCCTGGAGAATCCCCATGAACAGAGGAGCCTGGCAGAATAAAGTCCATGGTGTCACACAGAGTTGGACACGACTGAAGTGACTTAGCACTGCAGCACAGGTTTCCAAGGCCAGATAAATTACTTTCCAGAGAACCAAAATAATTGCAGGTAGGATCAAGGAACAACTTTTTAATAGTTTCTGCACAAGTTATGAAGAAATGACTAGCCACAAGTCAGAGGGGCAAATTGGACCCCAAATTTCAGAGGTGGACTCTGCAAACTACAGAGTAATCTCAACGTTAGCCACCAGCAAATTTCTCAAATGGGTTATCTAACAAATAGTTTGTTAAAATATAGAAAGGGGAGACATGGTTACCAGGTTCTAAGATGGATTCAGTAAAAAAAAATAACAAATCAAGTTCATTTCCACTTTTTTTAAGTGAAATGTTAAGCCTAAAGATCAGGGGAATATGTTTGGATTTCAGAAGGCTATTTGATGGGCTCTTTCATGAAACCTTTTCAAGCAAGTTGGAGAAATGTGGCTCGAACCATGGAATAGTTAAATAGTTTGGTTTGGTTGACTGATAGAGTGAGATGAATTAGTGCCGAAGTGAAAGAATTGCCCATTTCTTTTCAGCTCTTGTTCAGTAAGGATACAAAGATGAATAAGACAGGGCTCCTGCCTTCAAGACTTCAGCAGAGAAAAATGATATATAAGGAACTAGCTATGATCATTCTGGAGAGGGCTGTACCAGGGTTATAGCCAGGAAATGGAATGACTGAGTAGAATCACTGGGGTGGGGTGTTGGGAAAGAGAACTTGATTGCAGTTAGCAATGTCAGCTGATACAGAGGCCGTCTTACAAAGTAGTGAGGATTTCAACTAGAGAGGAGATAACTTGGGGAAGGACACTGAACCAAATAAGTTTCAGGTTCCTTTCAAAGGCTAAGGTTCCGAGTTTGTTCATGGTTAAATCACAACGGCTGGTTTCAACACAGCCAAGCTTGGCTACTGCTCTAAGCCTGCATCTCCACAGCCAGACCATGGGGCAGGGAAAGCAGAACTGCTGAGAAGGGTACCAGAGTCAGCCTGGAAACCACAACCGCGCTAGGAGCACAAGACGGGGAAGGAAAGCTTGTTAGCTTGTTCAAATTACTGGGAACCTCATGAATGAGAATGTCTTTGGCTATTTAAAAAAAACTACAAGCTAAAGGGTCAGGGAATTAAAGGAGCCTTGTGGTCTAGCAAATGAAAGCTGGCGATTTGGATGTGAGACCCTCTACTCAGAGAGATTGAATTTATGTCTCAGGAGTGCTGAGAACCTCCACATTCTTCTCATTTCAAAGCTTGTTCATGTCATTAAAAAGACTGATTCTGCTTTTCTAGAGAATAATGTGGGTTGTTTATTAATGTTCATAGGAAATATTTCTACAATGCCACCTCAGGGTCTGAAACCAACCTGACTGGATGAGGCACATCTAAAGTCTAAAAATCCTAATAATGTCAGCTGTGTTTCCTGTGCAGAGCACGCTTTAAAATGAAATATTAAGTCACTGAGTCATCTAAGTACCTGGAAACGATTCACATCAGACTGGGAAGAATTTATTAGAAAAACACATCACAGTTCCCCAGCACAAGAGCCACCGCTCGCCGTACACAGCTGTCGGCAGCAAAGTTCTCTTAGGTTCTCTCGCAGGCAGGTGTCCTGCCCTAAATCTAAATTCTGACCGGGAATCTCCTCTGTAACTCAAAGTCACTGTAACAAGATAGCCACCCCGCCTCAAAATCCTTTATACTGTCTCTCCCGTGGGGCTCACCCTTTCTCAGATTGGCACCCTCCTCCGAGGACAAAAACTGGGCATGTGGTGTGAGCGGACCCTTTTCACCAGGCAGCCCCTAATTACGCACGGCCTTTCTCCAGCGCGCTCAGCAGCAAAGACCAGCCAGACAATGAACCCATGTTCAAGGCTCCGGATAATGCCGGCCATTTAATGTGGTTGAATATCGCAGCCAGGGCCTTCCTGTTTCCAAACCAGTCAATAGAGGTGTGGGGCCCTGACTGTGTTTCCCAGCCTTTTGCCATCCCGTGGAAGACAAAGAGGAGTTTGATGTCTGTGCCCTGAATACTTAGCATGAGAGGCTGAGGTCCAGCCATCTCCCTGTAAGGTAGTAGAAGGCTGTGGTGCTTGGATTGGGTAGAGTCCAGTTTTCTAGGCAGCACCGCTCGCTCTGTTCACAGGTCCACAGAGAGAAGGGTCTCAGTGTGACTGGAAGGATCTTCTGTCACAAAATAGTACCTATTTTCCCACATAAGCACACAAACATCCTACCTGATTTCTTTCAGCATCAAAAATATTAGTTGACTATAACCATCCGTTTTCGTACCCTGGCACTCCGTGTTTTATTTGTAGAACCGCTTGTGCTCTTTGAAAATTTAATGAAACAATATTAAATAAATAATCCAGAAGTAGCATAATCAAATGCCAGTACATCCAGGCTGGGACCCTGTTCTGAGAAATTGGCTATGTGTAAAGCTCACCTTTTCCTGTTCAAGGAACTACCCTGCTAGTCTGAACATGTGAAAATCTAGCTGGGATGGACCCTCACCCTTTGACTCTCAGCAATAGAAAGAGAATGCAGATCTGTACATAGCAGTCTCTTCATTTTATCCATAGTAGCTTCACAGTCAGATTATTCCTACATTTTGGATGAAAAAGGAATGCTATGAATAGCAATAAACTGAGGGGAACCAGTGGGCTGGAGTGTTATGTAAGAGAGAGGGATCCTTCCCTCTCCCATCCGCCTTCCTCCCCACCCTCCGTTTGTAAGAAATACTATCCCAAACATCTCAGACAGCTGAGAATGAAAAGCTACTATGAAATATATACTCTCTTGCTCCTCCCCAGACCATATCTGGCAAGCACACAGGACTTGTGTGTTCTTGGCTAAGAATATATAGATGGATGGATAGATCAATAGATACAGACAGATAATTATATTATCATTTAATCACTAGTGATAGCATAGAGGCTGTTCAAGTAAATAAGAGAAAACCCATTTCTAGAAACAATCAGGCTACATTAAACCTTTCAGTTCTTTTAAAATTCTTCTTTCATTATTCTTTCATATTCTTCTCTCATTCTCCCTAGTACCCATTACCAGCTAACTCAAGGTCTTACTTTAAGAAACAGCAACCCTGGGGAGCTTTCCATGGTCTCCTGAGACTGGGTTGGCTGCCCTCATTCTTAGCATACTCTTTGTTCTCTATCAGAGCATCATCATGCCAGCCTGTGTGGTAACTGTGCATTTAACTATGCTTCCCTGTCGTCTATTAATTCCCCATCTTTCTTACCTTGTAGTCTCCAGTGATCATGACACTGCGGTCATGAAACATAGTAGGTATTCAGTGGGCATTTGTCAAATGAATGGCCTCACTATAATTCAAGGTCACCCTACTTTGTAGAGCCAGCCAGTTTGAATTGGGACCCTTTTATGTGTGAACACCATGCTCTGTCCTGGTTCTCCTGAGGTCACTGAAGGATATGAGCAGTGGCCCTGCTCCCAGATCCCTTGCAGACGAGCTAGACAAATGAGACAATCAGAAACTCATCAAGAGCCATGTCGAGCTGCTGATTTCAGCTGAAACTTGGAAGAATGAGAGAGCACGGAGGCCGAGGAAGTCCTGTAAGGCAAGGAGTGAAGGGGAC
This sequence comes from Bos grunniens, assembly GCF_055505025.1. Lineage (NCBI taxonomy): Eukaryota > Metazoa > Chordata > Mammalia > Artiodactyla > Bovidae > Bos > Bos grunniens. The sequence continues at coordinate 28,183,589 of NC_141185.1, read as the reverse complement.
TGCAGCTGGGCTGGAAGGAGGGGGAGAGTTTGATTAGGTGGAGAGGGTGATGAGGGTGTGGAAAGGAGGAATAAGAGCTGCAGGTAGGGATGAGCCTGGCCTGAACAGGGAACAGGGAGGTGGGGGCTTAACTGGAGCAGAAAGTCCAGATTCTCCATGAGCTGGAGAAGCTAGAGCTGGGTTATGAGGATCTGGAAGGCTGAGGGGAGGGGTCTGGGCTCCAGACACTGCGTGATAGGTTAACAGTGTAAAACTAGGAGTAAGGGAACTTCATGATTTTTTTTTTAAGTCATTAAAGAAGAAAGTCCTAAAATAAGAAAGTCTATGGTCATGGCAAGGAAGACCTGAGAGCTGGGTTGAGAAGGCTGCACTGTAGCCATTGCAGTTATCCAAGAATGAGATGACATGGCCTGGGTTAGGGTGACACAGGAATGAAGAGGGGGAAAAGAGGAACTGGTAAAACATTTTGGAGAAAGAAACAGCAGGCTGGCCTTAGCTGGAGACACTGATGCTTTTCACAAGCCTGAGGTCTTATTTTTCTGAAGGTACAAGTGGGCCCCAGTGGCCAGGGACCAGATGGCCAGCGAGGAGGAAGGAGATGGCTTTGGAGTCTTCATGCTGTCCTGATGCCCCTTATATAGATTGCAGGTCACCCTTCCCTTCCCCAGGGTGTCCCCCTGTATAACTTTTGCTCACTCCTCCTGCCAAACTCTGCAGGGTAACCTCCTCCTGTTGGCACCATGGTTCTGTCTTCCAGGTGGTTCCAGGGCAGCTGCCTTGTGGGGCTTCAATTCCCTCCCCAGTGAAGCACCCAGGCCGTACTGGGGCCTCAGCAGAGGGCAGGACCATACCAGGGGTGGCTGAGAAAAAGTTTGGTTTTTAAAATATTCCAGCCTTTGACTGCCTTCTCATAAGTCCCTAGGGTTCTGCATTCATACTTTCCTCTAATGGCTTTCATCATGGTCTTGACAGCCATCTTGTGAACATTTTACTTGAAAAGAAACAGTGCTGTGTTTCCAGAGTGTGCTCAGGAGGAACAGCCGGGAGCCTTGTACCCCCACTGCCGGCAAATCTCCTGGTCTGGAGAGAACTCAGGGCCTGGTGGCCATGATTTATCATTCTAGTGTCTTTCCCAGACAGCCCGCCTGCTCCCCTGGTTCAGCTTTTCATCATCGTTTCGGGGCTGTTTGCTCAGCCTTCACTACAGTTGTTGCAATTGTGTTTTGGACCTGACCTCCTGGCGAGCCGTGGGCTTGGCTAAGGGAGCTGGCAGAGGCTGAGCCCAGGGGAGGAGAGCGCCTGGGCTCCTGAGGGCAGGAGGAGGCTGAGACACAGGCGTGCACGTTCTGAGCCAAGAAGCGGATTCATTGAGCAGCCAGCTTCAGTGCCCTTGGGGAGCGTTCCCCAGTGACCGGGGTCCTGGCTGTGCCATGGTTCCCTGCTCTGTCTCTCCTTAATTCCCACCTCCCCTTCAGACTGTCATACTCTGTCACCTCCCAAAAAAGGGTGATGAGAATTCTCTCCAAACGGTCCATGGTTTGAAATGACCTCAAACACAGCTCTGAGGGCAGGGTGCAGCTGCATGCTTCTGTTCCCTGGGAGCCAGTCCACTCGGCCTTCCCCCTGCCACCGTCTTCACCCCTAGCCTGCAGGCCAGTGAGACAACAAGAGATAGAGAAGAGGAAGGGGCTTTGGCCTGGACGTCCGGACATCCAGGAGTCCAGAATTGTCTCTAAGCGACTTCTTCCATGTTGCCTACTTTATAAGAACCAAGCCACCAGCCTCTGTCTTGACCTAGGAGAGATGGGTTTAGCTTTACTGATCATGTATTGTGTGCCAAGCTACTTATATACCCTGTGAATTCTCAGGACAGCCCTTAAGAAGTAAATGTTGTTCAGTCACTAAGTTGTGTCTGACTCTGCGACCTCAAGGACTGCAGCCTACCAGGCTGCCCTGTCCTTCACTATCTCCTGGGGTTTGCTCCAATTCATGTCCATTGAGTCAGTGATGCTATCTAACCATTTCATCCTCTGCCTCCCCCTTCTCTTCCTGCCCTCAGTCTTTACCAGCATCAGGGTCTTTTCAGATGGCCAAAGTATTGGAGTTTCAGCTTCAGGATCAGTCTTTCCAGTGAACATTGAGGGTTGATTTCCTTTAGGATTGAGTTGTACCCTAAATTTATAGTTGTTCAGAGAGTGAAAGTAACCACGCAAGGCTGCACAGCTAGTAAGTGCTAAAGCTGAAATTGAAGTCTTCCTAACTTTTCTTTTTCCACACTGCTTCTGAGAATGGGTGGGCCAGCCCATACACTGGCTCTTCTGATCTGTAGTCAAACATGTATATTAGAAAGATGTTACTGACATAAAGATATGTTTATTGAGTTCCTTCAGTGTAAAGCAGGAAAATACTTCTAGATTCTCAGAGGAAAAGTGCCATAGAAAAACTCAAATTCAGTTCATAGTGGTTCCTGACCACTTCTCTTCAGGGCTGTTTTGATGAGGGCATCATGGTTTCCACTGTCAGCCCAGACAAGTCTTGAACAAGAAGAGCGTGAAGGCTGATCCCAGCTGTCTCCTGTGTGTCAGAGAACTCGTCATGCAGTCTGTCTGGGTTCCCATTCCTCCACCTCAAAAGAGAAACTGAAATCCCATGCCCTTACAGAGCTTGGCTGAAAATAGATGCAGACATTTCAGGTTTACAAAGGAGCTGCTGACAAGCAAAAAGCTATACTCAGGTCATTTTGTGTTATCCCCTTCTGGGAAGATAAGAGAAGAGAAATTTTTCCTTTACCAGTTTCCCTTCACTTTTTTTTTTCCATTTAACATTGTATTGATTTTTAAAAATATTTGTTTATTTGGCAGCACTGGGTCTTAGCTGAGACATGCAGGATCTAGTTCCCTGATCAGGGATCAAACCCAGGACCCCTGAACTGGAAGGTTGGAGTCAGCCAACCTTCAGTTGGTGGAGTCAGCCACCAGGGAAGTCCCTTCCCTTCACTTGTGAAACAAATCTGTCCCTCCTTGTCCTCCTGTCACCCCTAACATGGGGGCAGAAGCAGTTTGCTCCATCAAATTGTACACCACTAGCATTTTCTGCACAGGCAGCAGATTTTGGGGTTCAAGCAGCTTATAGCTCAAGCATGTCTTCCAGGCAGACTCAGTTATTCTGTACCTGGCCCTGGCACAGAATTAACGCTGTTTCCTTCCTCTTTCAGTGAACTGCCTGCTCTTCTGGACTCAGGCTTTGGGGTAACAGACTTTGCCAGGTGACCCGACTTGTTAGCTTAGCCCCTTGGGGCTCTTGGAAAACTAGGCCATTTTCTGTCTTTGTCTCAGATCCAGCCCCAGGGCGTTCCTTGAGTTAGGCCGAGACTTCTGCATGAACCCCACAACCTCCGTAGAAGGCTTGAGCCAGACCACAGATCTCAGCCGTCTGTCGGGGCTCCTCCCAGTCCCCCTTCTTGTCTTCCTTAGATGACCTCACACTCTTTCACCACCCTGTCCTTCCTACACTCCAGCTCAGCCGTGACTAATGGCTTATATTAGGTCTATCAACACCAACCACCCAGTAATGACCACATGAAATACAGTGTTGACAAGGATTCTAAAGTTAAGCCTCAGTTTGGTGGGAAAGAATAGCCTAAACTTGATTAGCGGTGTCTGTCATGGGCTCGGGAGGAAGGGGGTAGACACACATGTGTGGTACTCGCTGTCTCTGCACCAGCATTTTAAGAGCTTGTTTCTCTGGCCTTACATCAATTGTTTGGTTTTGTTTTTTAAATCTTCATTCAGCTCACATATTTTCCTCTTGGATGTGCAGTGCCATTTTTCCCCCTGAAAGAGTAGCACATTTAAAAGCACACATTTATATTTTATCATAATTGCCCTCCTCAATGCAGTGAGTCTTGGAGAAGGGGTATTCTTTGCCACTGAGTTCTGTGGAAAGTTTTGCTCCTTTGTATTTCCCTCCTATTTCCTTGAGAAGTTGGAAAAAAAAAAAAAGAGAGCATATATTTTATGGAGTCAGGTACTAGAAATTCACTTACTCACTAAATAAGTCTTTATTGAGTGGTTGTTATGTGCCAGAACTTCTAGGCACTGGGATACAAAAATGAAAATGACACCAACTGTCTGCGAGAAGCTCACATTCTGGCTTAGGAAAGCCACGTTAACAGTTGTCTGTAAATGTGACACAGAGCCTCGCCACCTCTTCTAAGGGAAGCCACCATGATGTTCCCGGAACTGGAGATTTGTCCTCACCAACTTTCATTTTCAAAATAGGCTAAGCTGTTGAAGGAAGAACTGACCTCCTCTAGATTGTTGTCTGCCAGTGAGTCTCAGTTCCCAGTGTCAGAGTTCCCATGGTACCTTTAAAATGCTCTCAGGCAAGAACTGCTGCTGCACTGGGCTAAGAAATCTGACTGAGGTAGCAACAAGCTATTTGGCAATAGTCCTCAGAACTACCTTTTCAGCCTGCACAGACTCCTGTGTTCTGGAGTTGGCTGCCCACCCTGGATCCTGAATCAGCTCTGCCTTGGGCTTCAGATCTTTGGGCTATCCCCACTTCTCCCAGCGTAATCTCAAACCCTGGGGCTTCAGATTCCAGGCTGCATCCTAAAGTAGGTCTTGGTGCTTCTGCATGTGAAGTCGCTTGGCTGACACCACTGCCCATCTTCAGTGCTGCCTTTTCAGACTAAGCCCAACCCCTCATCACATGCCCCATTTCCGCTAACAGTCATTGCACCAGAATGGGTCGCCTCCGTTGCTGCTAAATGGTGCTAGAGCATGGGGAAAGGCCTGTGTTAGTTTGGCGATGTCCAGGTATTTCACATTTGCTCTCATTGTGATTCTGGGCTGAATTTCAGTGCTCATCAGCATGTTTGGCAATCCAGAGACTCAGCCTTGGCCTGGAGAAGGCTAAAGCCATCTGTTCTTTTAAGTGATAGAAAGGATGAGGCTGGATTAGTTAGAACCAGGATAACACAGGGGATGCTTTTTGAAGAACGTGACCTGGGTGGACATTTTGCTTTGTGTGCTTAAGCAGAAATCCATAAAACTGGAATGCAATTGTCAGAAAACTGTTGTCACAGACAGAAACTGAGTCAGTAGTTGCCAGGGGGTGAGGGATAGAGGCTAGGGAAGAATGGTTAACGGATACAGAGTTTTGGAGAGAGGTAGTGAAAAATGTTCTCAAATTAGGTAGTGGTAATAGTTGTAGAACTCTATGAATACACTGAAACTCATTGAGTTGTATACTTTAAAACAGCGAGTTTCGTGGTTTGTGAAGTGTATCTCAATAAAACTGTTATTAAAAGAAATCTATGACCTATAGCTGGAGAAGGCAATGGCACCCCACTCCAGTACTCTTGCCTGGAAAATCTCATGGGCGGAGGAGCCTGGTAGGCTTCAGTCCATGGGGTCTCGAAGGGTTGGACACGACTGAGCGAATTCACTTTCACTTTTCACTTTCATGCATTGGAGAAGGAAATGGCAACCCACTCCAGTGTTCTTGCCTGGAGAATCCCAGGGACGGAGGAGCCTGGTGGGCTGCTGTCTATGGGGTCGCACAAAGTCGGACACAACTGAAGCGACTTAGCAGCAGCAGCAGCATGACCTATAGCAAAAACAACAACAACTTGGTATACATTTAACAAACACTGTTTACTATCTACTATATGCATCAAGCTTTATCTGAAGCATGAGAGGCATTTGCAAGTGTGACAAACAAGGGGTTTGTAGCTATAAGCATCCCATAGGTGCAACTGGAACTCCTCCTTGCCCACATCCAGGACTCACCTGGATACTGTCGGCTTACAGCCAGGTGTAAACACCCACCCAGCCATAGTGGTCACCTTTGAACTTTCTACCAAGGAAAGACTACTTGTCTTGGCAACCCTGCAGCCTCTCATCTCCAGGGAGTGTTTCACTGATGAACCAGCTTATCTCACTCGTTTGTTAGTAATCACAGGAACAGAACAGTTTGTAATGCATCTTTATCTTCCCCTATGCTTGTGAGAGTCATCCAGGCCTTTCTATCAGGCTCCATAATCAGGCTCCCCAGAGCTAATACAGGAAAGAGAATGCTAATACAAGACACCCTCCTAACTGCATGTACTCCTGCAAGGTGGGGTTGCCTGGCAGCTTCCTTAGTAGGCCATCATACCCAATTTTCATCCTCAGTTGGAGAGGTTAAGTCCATGGCGTGGCAGTCGTGCTCCTGGACACAGGTGAGACCCGTAGCTCTACTTCCTCTCTGGGAGACTGTCTCTGCCTTGGCAGGAGTAGTATGTCATTTATGTGATATCATTCTCGGCCATGTACCCAAGCTCACCTCCATCTACGATCAAAATAAGCTTGGAAGCAGTCTTCCTATCCTTCCCAGCTTACATTTTCTAACTTCCAGGAGGGCCCAGCATTTGGCCCTCAACCTTACCTCCAAACCACAGCAGGGCCAGGCCTTAACTGTCTCCCACTATAAATACAACTCACCGTCTGACACCCACCTCTCTCCTGTGGAGCCAACCCAATTGTAATGAGATGAGAATCTCCATTTGTGCCGAATGAGTCCCCAGACAGGAGAGGAGAGGGACAACACTCATTCAGTATGGGGACAGGCAGGAGTTCACATCCTGCGAGCCACTCTCTGTGAGCTGAGCCTAGACTCCTGCTCTGAGGTACATGTGCTCGTCCCTTGGGGAGGGAAAGCGGTGCAGACAAGCACAGCTCGAGTAGTGTATTTGGAAACTCTAGGAACAGTGAAGAGGGGGCCTGTGAGAGAACAGAAGAACTCAGGGTGTCTAGAAACTAGACACTTCCAGTTTAGAGGCTGCTAGGGAGTTGGGTGGGGCTCACTACTTCTGTAAGGACCTGGGCTACGTGGGGAAGCTTCCTTGGTAGAGGCAATAGAAACAGAACAATTCATTTTTACTCTTGATGAAGTGAAACCTCAGCTTAAAAAAATTCTGTTGCGACCGGAGCCCTTCTCAGAGATAAACACAGAAAAGCAATATTGGCTCTTGCCATCTCCCCTCAGGAATTGTGCCTTCAAAACATGCCAAGTCTCAGTTGGAAGGTCATGAACAGGTCCCATCCAGCTGTCTCATAGGAGAAGAAAATAGGAGACCAGAAGGGGAAGAGTTTAAAATAACAAGGGGGCTCTTTAAATAGAGCTGTAAAACTGGGTGGCAAACCTAGTCCAAGGGTTAGAAACAAGCTTTTCCTCCCAAGTTTCTATGGCAACTAGATAAAATCTACAGCAAGAGTGTAGCTAATGAAATATTTCTCCTAGACCAACATGTAGCGATAACTAATGAAGGCCCACTTTGTGCAGGGATCCAACACAGGTTACATTTTTAGCTCCTTCTGTGTTTTTCCTACAAGAACTGGGCATGGAGTTTGGTGTGACGCCGTTTACTATACGTCCTGATCTCTCATAGCACGGAGTCTAGAAAGCGGGGGCAGATTTGCTGGTGTGGCTCCAAATCCCTTGGACTGCAGAGAAGCCTTCTCCCTTCCTCCTTCCCCACCCCCACCAACAGTTTTGGCTTCGTTCGACACACATTCCCAGTGTTAATTTGGACATTTAGCGTAAATGCTCATGACTGACTAATTTTATCTGTACACAAAGAATAAACACAAGCTGGTGAGGTTAGTTGGGGGCTACTTGTATTGTACATGATTAAGAAGCGAGGAGAATGCTTGGACTTGGAGGCCTTGAAATGCTATTTTAACCTGGTCACTTATTAGCAGTGGGGCTTTGGGCAAAGTATTTACCCTGTGTCTCAGTCTCCCCAAAAATGGACCTGAAGAAAGTGCCCACCCAAAACCGGGTTTGAGCCTTAAAAGAGATTAAAATGTATAGATGTGCCTAGCTGCTGCTGCTGCTGCTGCTAAGTCACTTCAGTCATGTCCGACTCTGTGCGACCCCATAGACGGCAGCCCACCAGGCTCCCCCGTCCCTGGGATTCTCCAGGCAAGAACACTGGAGTGGGTTGCCATTTCCTTCTCCAATGCATGAAAGTGAAAAGGGAAAGTGAAGCCCCTCAGTCGTGTCCGACTCTTAGCAACCCTAAGGACTGCAGCCTACCAGGCTCCTCCGTCCACAGGGTTTTCCAGGCAAGAGTACTGGAGTGGGGTGCCATTGCCTTCTGTAGCAGTAACTGCTATGGAGTAGGTTTTCAATAAGAGCTTATTGAATCTAATTAAATTGCTTGGACTACAAATCACTTTCAGGTTCCAGAGGAGCTCTGCTCTTCTTACCAAGAAGAGTGAGTCCCAAAGCCTTTCTATTAAGATGGCTTCTTAGAGAATAATTTTAAGATAAAAGATTATTCTAAACACGGAACACATAATTGGATAATAATACAAGTGGCTAACACTACTGACGCTTGTTTTGTGCCAGGCATGGTTCAAAGCATCATATGTACATTTGCTTGTAATCATCACAGAATTCTTACGTGGTGCATGCATGCTGAGTTGCTTCAGTCGTGTCTGACTCTTTGCAGGCCACCAGGCTCCTCTGCCCGTGGCAATTCTCCAGGCAAGAATACTAGAGTGGGTTGCCATGCCCTCCTCTAGAGGATCTTCCCTACCCAGGGATTGAACCCAGGGCTCTTATGTCTCCTGCACTGGCAGATGGATTCTTTACCACTAGCGCCACTTGGGAAGCCCTCTTATGTGGTAGCCAATAGTATTATCTGCTTAATAGATGAGGCAATTGAGGCACAGAGAAGTTAAAATTCTGGTTAAAGTTCTGGATTAAGTTACCACCATTACCACCATCATGAGTCTGCCATTGTGCTAAACGTTTCATTACATCCTCATAACTTGATGTGAGGATGAGGACAATAAGCCTTGTTATAGTAAGCGGTTAGCCCAAGATCACAAGGCTATTAAGAGTATGTGGTGTAATCAACATTCAACATAAGCAATCATGCCATCCGTAAATAAAGACAGCTTAATTTTTTTTTAATTTTATTTTATTTTTAAACTTTACAATATTGTATTAGTTTTCCCAAATATCGAAATGAATCCGCCACAGGTATACCTGTGTTCCCCATCCTGAACCCTCCTCCCTCCTCCCTCCCCATACCCTCACTCTGGGTCGTCCCAGTGCACCAGCCCCAAGCATCCAGTATCGTGCATCAAACCTGGACTGGCGACTCGTTTCATACATGATATTATACATGTTTCAATGCCATTCTCCCAAATCTCCCCACCCTCTCCCTCTCCCACAGAGTCCATAAGATTAATCTATACATCAGTGTCTCTTTTGCTATCTCGTACACAGGGTTATTGTTACCATCTTTCTAAATTCCATATATATGCGTTAGTATACTGTATTGGTGTTTTTCTTTCTGGCTTCCTTCACTCTGTTTTCTTTTCACATCTTTATTCTTTCCATTTCTTTTTCTTGCTTTATTACACTGCTTATGCCATCTTTGTCCAATGATGACTAGAAATGGTAGAAGTGGAGGCTTTACCTTGTTTCCATCTTAGGGGGAACGCAGCCAGTACTTAACTGCTAAGTATCTTTACTGTAGGTTTTTATAGATGCTTTTTATCACATTCTGGAAAATTCCCTTCTAGTTCTCATATATTGAGAATTTTACCACAAACGAATGTGGAATTTTAAATGCTTTTACTACTCTTTTAAGATGGTGATGTGGCTTTTCTCTTTTATTCTGTTAAAATGATGAATTTCTATGATTGATTTTCAAGTATTGTACTAACTTTCAATCTGGAATAAACCCCATGTGGTCATGATATATAATCCTTTTTATATTGCTGAATTTGATTTGCTAGCATTTTTATTATGAATTTTTGTGCCTATAATTTATGAGCTATATTAGTCTGCAATTTTCTTTTCCTGTATGTTATTGTCAAGTATTGGTATCAAGATTCTTCTAGCCTTAAAGAAGAGTTGAAGACATATCTGTTAGGGTTCCACTGTATACATATACATGTGTGTATATATATGTATATATATACACATACATATATACATATATGTGTATCTACATATCTGTGTATGTGTGTATGTGAAGATAGAAAAAAAAAGAAAGGAAGAAAGATGGCTATATTGCAAGTATTTGTAGGACAGGTCATCAAGGAGGACAGGTTGGAAACATTTGGCCAGGAGTTGAAGCTTCAGTAGAATTTTTTTTCTTCAGGGAAACCTCAAGTTCTGCTCTTCAGGCCTTTTTATGTGATTGGATCAGGCCCACTCCTGTTGGTGAGGATAATCTCTTTAAAATCAGCTAATTGTGGATGTTAATCACATCTAGAAAATGCCTTCATAGCAACACCTAGACTAGTATTTGCATAGCTGGGGACTATTGCCTAGTAAAGCTGGCATAAAACAGACCATCACAGCCTATCTCTTATTGATTTGACACTCATATACATTTCCTTAAACTGTTCTTAACTTTCAAATAAAGGCTGCAACAAAGCCCATTAACAAAACCCTACTTTTACTTAACATGGTGCAACTATCGTGTATACAATCAGAAATGCACTGACTCTTTCCCCAAAAGAGGATGCAAAAGTCTTGGGTGAGGTTCCCTCTTCTCCCTGATATCCTATAACTTAGATATTCTTATATAAAGTTAACTATTAATATATCTTATGTTAGATGATACGGGGATAAGAGAGGGAAAAAACAAACATATGCATATATATATATATATATAAAAACATATTTAACAAAATAAGCAAGAAATACTCATAACAATTAAAGTCTTCATTTCTATAACATGGTCACATGGTCATAGCTGGTATTTATATCTACCTTCTTACACTACCATTTCCATATTCCTTTAGTTTGCAGCAAGAAGCTTAGCTGATTTTGGTTCTTTGCCTTGTAGTGTGATCCAAACTTTTATTCCTGAAGGGTCTGTCTGGACCATTAGCAGTCCTACTTGAATTGGATTGTTCTCATTTTCCAGTGCTGTCAATCATATGGCGGTAGTACTAAGAGACACCCTAAGCGATTCCTACATTCCAGACATACTCTTCCATATACCCATTGTGTAGTACCAGCCCAGTTTCCCCTTGATAAGCAGGATCAATAAGTCTGGCCAGTAAAGTAACCCTCTTATTTGCCTGTTGACTCAGATGGCATAGTAACTTGGTGGCCCCTAGTAAGACCAGTGTGATATCTTCTGGAAGGGAAGGGTGATCAGGCTACTGTAGACTAAATTATGACATAGGACTGGAGAGTTGCTCTATCCTTGAGGCAGAACAGTGAAGGTGTATTGCTGGCTTTGCCAGCTGAAAGCAAACTGCTTCTGGTGGTCTTTATTAATAGGCTTTGAGAAATGGGTATTTCCAGAGCAATAGCTACGTATCAGGTGGCAGGGGAAATGTTATGTTTGCTCAAACAATGAAACTGCTTCCGAAACAGCAGCCGCATTTGAAGTCAGCACTTGGTTCAGTTTACAATAGTCAACTGTCATTCTCTAAGATCCATTGGCTTTCTGCACAGGCCAGACAGACAAGTTCAGTGTAGATGTGATGGGAATCACCACCTCTGTATCTTTCAAGTCCTTGATTGTGGTAATACTCTTCCCTAAGTGTTTAAGAGAATTCATTATAAAAACTGTCTGGGCCTGGAGGTTTCTTTGTGGGGAAGGTTTTAATTATGAGTTTAATTATTTTGATAGACATAGAGCTAGTCAGATTTTCTCCTCTTGTTTTTGTTTTGGCAGTTTGAGTTTTTCAAGGAATTTTTCCAGTACTTCTAAATTGTGAAATTTATTAGCATGAATATTTCATAATATTGCCTTATTATCCTTTTAATGTCTGTAGGATGTCTATAGTAGCATCCTCTTTTTCATTCTTGGTGTGAGTAATTTGTACTGTCTCTTTTCTTGATCAATTATGCTAGAGTATTATAAATGAAAATAGAGTATTTCTTTGATTATGCTTTTTGGTGTCTTTGTTTCAACTGACTTTGGGGTTAATTTGCTCTTCTTTTTCTAGCTTTATAAGGTGAGAATGAGATCTTTGAATTCAGATCATTCTTCTTTTCTAGTATAAGCATTTAAAGCTGTAAATTTCTTGGGACTTCCCTGGTAGTCCAGTCGTTAAGATGCTGAGCTTCCACTACAAGGGCATGGGTTCAGTTCCTGTTTGGGGAACTCCTGCAGAGTACACGCTGCTGCTGCTGCTAAGTCGCTTCAGTCGTGTCCGACTCTGTGCGACCCCATAGACGGCAGCCCACCAGGCTCCCCGTCCCTGGGATTCTCCAGGCAGCAGAGTACATGAGTTGTGGCCAAAAAAATAAAAAAACTTTCTGAATTTCTAAGATATTCTTCCTTAAAAGAAAATGAATTTTTTAAAAAACTATAAATTTCCTTCCAAGCAGACTGCTTTAACTGTTATCACATGAGATTTGATATGTTGATATCATTATCACTTAGTTTGGAAATTTTCCAGTTCTCCTTGTGCTTTCTTCTACACATGGGTTATTTAGGCTATGTTGTTTCACCTAAAAATATTTGGATTTTTCCTGATATCCTTATTTTATAGATTTCTAATTTAAATGTACTATAGTCACAGATCATGTTGTATAATATTTCAACATGATGGACATATTTCATTATGTAAATATATTCCATGAAGAGACTGGATTCTTAACTGTATGGTGTTTTCTAAATGGCAACTTGATCCAGTTGATAATTTTGTTTAAAATCTTCCTTGTCTATTCTGATTGTCTAATTGTTCTATCAGTTGCTGAGAGAAGGGTGTTAAAATCTCCAGCTATGATTTCTATTTCTCCCTTTAGTTCTGCCAGTTCTTTCTCACATATTTTGAAGCTCTGTAATTAGATAAGTATATGTTTTGAATTTTTATATCTTGCTGATTTCTCCTTAAGAAATATCATTTTTCATCTGTGATAATACTCTTTACTTTGTCTGATATTAATAAATCACAGCGGTTTTTTATGTTTACTGTGTGCATATATTTTTATATCCTTTCACTTTAAGCTATCTTTGTATTTATATTTTAATTGGCTCTCTTTTAGACAGTATTTAGTTGGGTCTCACTCTTTAATCTCTCCTTTTTAAATGGAATATTTAGTCCATTTATAAGTAGGATGATTATTAGTTTTAAGTCTGTCATCTCTTTTTTTCTAGTTGCCGTATGTTTTTTTTCCTCCTTTCCTGATTTCTTTTGGGTTAATGGATTGCTTTTTAAAAAAATTATTTATTTTTAATTGGAGAATAGTTGCTTTACAATATCATGTTGGTTTCTGCCATATATCAACATGAATCAGCCATAGGTATACATATGCCCCCTCCCTTTTGAACCTCCCTCCCACCTCCCACCTCTCTAGGTTGTCACAGAGCCCCGGATTTGAGTCCCTTGTGTCGTACAGCAAACTCGTGCTAGCTATCTAATTTTACATACGGTGATGTATATGTTTCAGTGCTACTGTCTCAATTCGTCCCACCATCTCCTTCCCCTCCTGTGGCCACAAGTCTGTTCTCTATCTCTATATGGTCATTGCTGCCCTACAGATAGGTTCATCAGTACTATCCTTCTAGATTCCATATATGTGTTAATAAATGATATTTGTCTTTCTCTTCCTGACTTACTTTCCTCTGTATAGTAGGCTATAGGTTCATCCACCCCATTAGAACTGAGTCAAATGTGTTCCTTTTTATGGCTGACTAATATTCCATTGTGTATTTGTACCACAACTTCTTTATCCATTCATCTGTCAATGGACATCTAAGTTGCTTCCATGTCCTAGCTATTGTGAATAGTGCTGCAATGAACATTGGGGCACATGTGTCTTTTTCAATTATGGTTTCCTCAGTGTATATGCCAAGAAGTGGGGTTGCTGGGTTATACGGTAGTTTTTTAAGGAATTCCTTGTTTTTTAAGGAATCTCCATATTGTTCTCCACAGTGGCTATATCAATTTGCATTCCCATCAACAATACAGGAAGGTTCCCTTTTCTCCAAACCCTTTATAGTGTTTATTGTCTGTAGATTTCTTGATGATGGCCATTCTAACCAGTGTGAGGTGATAGCTCATTGTAGTTTTGATTTGCATTTCTCTAATAATGAGCAATGTTGAGCATCTTTTCGTTTGTTTACTAGCCACTGTATGTCTTCTTTGGAGAAATGGCTGTTTAGATCTTCTGCCCACTTTTTGATTGGGTTGTTTGCTTTTTTGGTATTGAGCTGAATGAACTTCTTGTATGTTTTGGAAATTAATCCTTTGTCAGTTGTTTCATTTGCTGTTATTTTCTACCATCCCGAGTGTTGTCTTTTCACCTTGTTTATAGTTTCCTTCACCGTGCAAAAGCTTTTAAGTTTAATTAGGTCCCATGTTTATTTTTATTTCCATTACTCTGCAAGGTGGGACATTGAGGATCTTGCTGTGATTTATGTCAAAGAGTGTTCTGCCTATGTTTTCCTCTAAGAATATGATAGTTTCTGGTCTTCCCTTTAGGTCTTTAATCCATTTTGAGTGTATCTCTGTGTATGGTGTTAGGAAGTGCTCTAATTTCATTGTTTTAAACACAGCTGTCCAGTTTTCCCAGAACCATTTACTAAAGAGACTATCTTTTCTCCACTGTATATTCTTGCCTCCTTTGTCAATGATAAGGTGCCCATAGGTACATAGGTTATCTTTAGGCTTTCTATCTTGTTCCATTGGTCTGATTTCTGTTTTTGTGCCAGTACATACTGTCTTGAGGACTGTAGCTTTATAGTATAGTCTCAAGTCAAGGAGTCTGATTCCTCCAGCTCCACTCTTCTCTCCCAAGAATGCTTTGCCTGTTGGGGGTCTTTTGTGCTTCCATACAAATTGTGAACTTTTTTGTTCTAGTTCTTTGAAAAATATTATTGGTAATTTGATAGGGATTGCATTGAATCTGTAGATTGCTTTGGGTAGTATAGTCATTTTCACAATATTGATTCTTCTAATCCAGAAGCATGATGTATCTTTCCATCTGTTTATGTCATCTTTGATTTCTTTCATCACTGAATTATAGTTTTCCGCAAACAGGTTTTTAGTCTCTCTAGGTAGGTTTATTCCTAGGTATTTTATTCCTTCTGTTTCAGTGGTGAATGGGATTGTTTCCTTAATTTCTCTTTCTAATTTTTCATTGTTAGTGTATAAGAATACAAGAGATTTCTGTGTATTAATTTTATGACTTTATTATATTCATTGATTAGCTCTAGAGAAGGCAATGGCACCCTACTCCAGTACTCTTGCCTGGAAAATCCCATGGACAGAGGAGCCTGGTGGGCTGTAGTCTGTGGGATCACTAAAGAGTCAGACACAACTGAGTGACTTCACTTTCACTTTTCACTTTCACGTAATGGAGAAGGCAATGACAACCCACTCCAGTGTTCTTGCCTGGAGAATCCCAGGGACGGGGGAGCCTGGTGGGCTACCGTCTATGGAGTCGCACAGTGTCGGACACGACTGAAGCGACTTAGCAGTAGCAGTAGTGACACCTTTAAGGTTTTCTATGTATAGTATCATGTAATCTGCAAACAGTGAGAGTTTTACTTCTTCTTTTCCAATCTGCATTCCTCTTACTTCTGTTTTCTTCTAATTTCTGTGGCTAGAACTTCCAAAACTGTTGAGTAATAGTGTTGAGGGTGGGCACTCTTGCCTTATTCCTGATCTTAAAGGAAATGCTTTCAGTTTTTCACCATTGAGAAAAATGTTTGCTGTGGGTTTGTCATATATGACTTTTATTATGTTGAGGTATTTCCTTCTATGCCTACTTTCTGGAGAGCTTTTATCATAAATGGATGTTAAATTTTGTCAAAAGTTTTCTCTGTATCTATTGAGATGATCATCTGATTTTTATCTTTCAGTTTGTTAATATGGTGTTTGACATTGATTGATTCTACATTGAAGAATCCTTGCATCTCTGGGATAAAGCCCACTTGATCATGATATATGATCCTTTTAATGTGTTGTTGGATTCTGTTTGCTAGAATTTTGTTGAGGATTTTTGTATCTGTGTTCATGAGTGATACTGACCTGCAATTTTCTTTTTTGTGGCATCTTTGTCTGATTTTGGTATCAGGGTGATGGTGGCTTTGTAGAATGAGTTGGAGTTTTCTTTCCTCTGCAATTTTCTGGAAGAGTTTGCGCAGGAAAGGTGTTAGCTCTTCTCTAAATTTTTGGTAGAATTCTCCTGTCAAGCCATCTGGTCCTGGACTGTTGTTTGTTGGAAGATTTTTTATTACAGTTTGATTTCCATGCTTGTAATTGATCTGTTCTTTTTTTCTGTTTCTTCCTGGTTCAGTTTTGGAAGGTTATACTTTTCTAAGAATTTGTCTGTTTCTTCCAGGTTGTCCATTTCATTGGCATATGGTTGCTTGTAGAAATCTCTTATGATCCTTTGTATTTCTGTGTTGTCATAACTTCTCCTTTTTCATTTCTAATTTTATTGATATGGGTCTTCTCTTTTTCTTGAAGAGTCTGGCTAATGTTTGTTTATCTTCTCAAAGAACCGGTTAGTTTTACTGACCTTTGCTATTGTCTCTTTCATTTCTTTTTCAGTTATTTTTGCTCTGATTTTTATGGTTTCTTTCCTTCTACTAACTTTGGGGTTTTTTTTTGTTTGTCTGTTTTTGCTCTTTTTCTAGTTGCTTTAGGTGTAAGGTTAGATTGTTTATTCAATGTTTTTCTTGATTCTTGAGGTAGGCTTGTATTGCTATAAACTTCCCTCTTAACACTGCCTTTACTGCATCCCATAGATTTTGAGTTGTTGTGTTTTCATTGTCATTTGTTTCTAGGTATATTTTGATTTCCTTTTTGATTTCTTCAGTGATCTGTTGGTTATTCAGAAGCATAGGTATTTGTGTCTTTTGTAGTTTTGTTTTGTTTTTTCCTGTACTTGATATCTAATCTTACAGTGTTGTTGTGGAAAAGATGCTTGAAGTGATTTCAGTTTTTTAAAATTTACCAAGGCTTGATTTGTGGTAAAAGATGTGATCTCTTTTGGAGAAAGTTCCACGTGCACTTGAGAAAAAAGTGAAATCCACTGCTTTTGGATGAAATGCCCTGTAGATGTCGATTAAGTCCAACTGGTCCAGTGTATCATTTAAACTTTGTGTTTCCTTATTAATTTTTTGTCTAGATGATCTGTCTGTTGGTGTGAGCAGGGAATTTAAAAAGTCCCCCACTATTATCGTGTTACTATTGATTTGCCCTTTAATAGTTGTTAGCATTTGCCTTATGTATTGAGGTGCTCCTATGTTGGATGCATATGTATTTATAATTATTATATCTTCTTTTTGGATTGATCCCTTGAACATTATGTAGTGCCCTCCCTTGTCTCTTATAGTGTTTGTCATTCAGTCGTGTGTGACTCTTTGCAACCCCATGAACTGCAGCCCACCAGGTTCCTCTGTCCATGGGATTCTCCAGGCAAGAATACTGGAATGGGTTGCCATTTCCTCTTCCAGGGGATCTTCCTGACCCAGAGATTGAACCCAGGTCTTCTGTATTGCAAGCAGATTGTCCACAGTCTGAACCACCAGGGAAGCCCTTGTCTCTTGTAATGGTCTTTATTTTAAAGTTTATTTTATCTGACATGAGTATTGCTACTCCAAAAGTATTGCTTTCTTTTGATTTCTGTTTGCATGGAGTATCTTATTCTAGCCCCTCACTTTCAGTCTGTGTGTGTCCCTAGGTCTGAGGTGGGTTTCTTGAAGACGGCATATATAGGGGTCTGTCTCTCTTAATCAACTACCAGCACTGGCGTGTGGGGAGAGAGAGGCACTACAGTGATGGCTCCACCCCCTGCCCGTGACTCAGCAGTATCACCCTGTCTCCATCACTGCCTGGCTTTCCTCCAAGGGCATTCCCTGCCATGATCTCCCTACTCGGTCCTCTCGGGCCATCTCCCCACAGTCAACAGCGGTCCTCACCCTGGGATTACTCTCCAATCCCTATGTCCCTGCTCCTAGCCACTACACTTACTAGAGGACCTGTGTCCCTGTTTGCTACAGATTGTGTGGTTCTCACTCTATTCAGACCATCACAGGTCAGCTGCTTCACTCTCCAACAGCCTCAGATGCCTACGCTTTGTCCCAAACTATTGCTTTGCTGTGGGGATCTCACCCTGCTTCAGTTCCTCCACCCCAGGTGAAGGTCCAGTCCCACTCACTCTCCTCTTTTTCCATTCCTTCCTTCATCCTAACAAGCTTTGCATGGATCTATATATTCCTTTCCAGTAGTCAGGGACTCCTGGCCACTCTCAGCTGGTGAGATTCTCAGCTCTGTGAGATTCTCTTCATCTGAAGATGTGTTTCTGATGCATCCCTGGAGAGAGAAGTACTCCAGGTCCATCTACTCCTCTGCCATCTTGTTGTCACACTGGAATACTTTTTATTATGTTAAACCACATGATTGTCCCATAGATCACTCAAGTTGTTCATTTTTTTAACCTATCTCTTATCTCCAGAATGGATAATATCTATCTTTCTTCAACTTTAGTAATAATTTTCATTTTATATATTGTACTTTTCAGTTTTAGAATTTCCATTTTATTCTTTTCTATAGTTTCCTTTTCTCTGCTGAGATTTCTCATCTCTGCACTCATTTTGACCATATTTTAAGTCCTTTAACATATGTGTAGTAGCTCTCTTTAAGTATTTGTTTAATAATTTCAACATCTGGAACGGCTTTTTTTTTTTTTTTCTTGTTTTTTATTTCTTTGTATCATTTTGTCTTTTTATTTGTGTGCTTGGTAAATTTTTGTTGTAGCCTGGACATTATGAATAACACATTATAGAGACTCTGGATTATGTGTTGAGTGTAAAGAGTGTTGAATTGTTCTTATGGCTGGTTAAGTCACTGGTGGATCCTTTTTGGCTCTGTCAAACTCAGTTTTGTTTTGTTTTGTTTTGTTTTAGGGGATGTCTGTTTTGGTTTTGAAGTTAGTCCTTAGTCTATGATATGGTCCTTACTCTTAAAGTTCTTACTTCTCAAGTCCTAAAACAAAGTCTTTCTGAGGTTTCAACTGAATTCTAGACTAGAACTCCAGTACCTGCCAGTGCTATACAACCTTTGGTGTTACCACTGGTACTACCATGCAACTGTCAGCCCTACAGAAGTTGATCCCTGCTGAACCCAAGAGTCTCACCTGGTGATGTGCAGTCCTGTCTGTGCCAAGGATCCATGGTGAGTCTCCACAGACTTTTGGGACCTCTTTTTGCATGGATTCTACTCTAGCATCTGATCTCACAAATATTAACTGTTTCAGCAGCTTGGAACTATAATCTCTGACTTATCTTCTCACTCTACATTGTCCCCATCTCCCTATATTATGGCAGAACTATACCCAGAGCACAAAACTGGGGTAATTGTGGGGTTAATGTCATGCTTCCCTTCTCTCAAGAACTGCAGAATTACAAAAACCACAGTCCTATGCTGCCTGTCGTTCTTTGCCTAAAAACAGTTACCTCAGGTGTTTTGTTCATCGTTAAAGTTTATTGCAGTAGGAAGACAAGCCAGGTATCAGTTACTCTGTCATTGTGGAACACTGAAGTCTCTGAGCACATCATCTTAAAACCATTTTGAAGAAACATAGACCACTTGTAAGTGATGTTTGCCAATGGGAAGATCACACTTCTATGAAGAAAAATATGGCTATCTTCTATCTTTTTAAAATGAGTATTTAAAAGCTATTGCAATTGAAAATGTCATACCATTAATTCTCTTATCAAATGGCTAAGAGATATTTACATTTTTTACTTGCTATATACCAAAAGAGAATAAAGTTGGTTCAACCAAATTTTTTGATAACCCACATACAAGGCCCTGAGAGGTAGGAAGAAAAAAAAAATTTGAAAAGAGCCCTAATGTCGAGAAACTTACTGTACTAGGAAAGACAAGTTAAATATGAAGACAAGGCTGAACACAATGATATACTAACACTTGTCAGAACAAACAGGCTAGACAAGCCTGACTTCACTTCCCTTCTAGCTGCAGGAGCACCTCTGCATCACATGTGATCCCTCACCGGAACTCACGTCACAGGAGCTAGACCAGGATTGGGCACCTGACCCAAACGCTATCAGTCTAGAGATAGGGCTTTGCCGGTGATATTTCCCTCTAAGGATTTGAATTAAGAGACCCAGAGGCTACAGTCAGATGGTGCTCTGTGAAGCTCTGTGAAATAAGGGTTACTTTCAGTCCATCCTGGCTGATCCTTACGTGTTTGTTTTGTGCCTCTAAGGTGTAGAATCATCTAGCGTAGCCTTAGCACTCAATGAGAGAACACTAGGTTTTAATCCCAGCTTAGCTAATTCCCTTGTAGCCTCCCAGCTCCTTGCCTTGCTCTCCTGTCCATAAACAGCACGAGCACTGAAGGTCTGGGTCCTTGTTTCATATCAGAATATCATTCTAAGAATTAATGAGATCATGTCCATAAGAGGATTTAATATCTTTAGTGTGGTAAACTCTCACAGATTGCAAACCTACCCAGCAATCGTTGCCATAATAATTATAATAAGCAATAGAGAATCTTAACAGAAAAATGATTTTCTACATTTTTCTGTAGTTATGAGGAAGAGTGGGAAGTGAGTAGGAGGGGGTAGAGAAATAAAAGCTAGCCTCACTTTGGCTTAGATGGCATCTGACTCTCCATTGGAGGTATAGACATAAGAAGAGTCTCAGAAGGACTAATTTCCTTATCCTTTACTCTGCCTCCCCACAGCCTTCTCACTGTCCTCTTTGAGAGAGCACCAGTGAAAACAGCTCTGTCCTTAACTAAAGCTTTCCTATTTGTTGGGATGAATGGTGACATTTGGTGTAATGGTAGTGCCGGTCAGGTTGAATAATTGCTTTGCTGTAAAGGCAGAGCTGTAAGAAACACAAGACAGGAACAGTATTAAATTTGCAATGGCCAACGAAATGAGGTTTCATTTTGCATGTTTTGGATGATTCGTGTTAATGTACAGGCAGCATTCTGACATGCATTGGCAGAAGTATCAGGCAAGCCTGCATGAGCGATAACGTTCCCCATGAAGGAAAAACTAGGGCCAGAAGGCAACCAACTATCATAAAAATAATTAATTGTTTTACTTTATAATGGCCTGGCAAGATTGCCATTAAAAAAAATGAATCATGCAAATGGAACCATGATGTCAGACAGGCTGTCCATTGAGACATAAGAGACTAGTTCCTGCTATAAATTATGATAATGAATTAGTTTTAAGCATATTTTATGAGATTAAGAAATTATTTGTCTTCAACATCTCATTGCTTTGAATGCCTTTCAGAATACAGAGGGTAACACTTCCTTTCAAAAATTCCTTCCGAGTTTACTGGCTGTTGCTTCACCAATCAGGTCTTTCTCCTAGGATGGTTTTAGTGCATGATTTTCATGACTCAGCTTAAACTGAACAAGACCCCATTGTTGGCTTTCTTGTTTTTGCACAAGCATTATTGACAAGATCTGCATAACTCTTGGGAAAAGGTCTGTTGTCTAACCAAGCTACTATGGAAACCTGATCCAGGCCATTAGAAGCCCAATGCCTTTTCCACTTGAATTTGTGAAGAATTTTGAGACTGGTCAAACTTCACTCAGAAAATATTCATCAGGGCAGAGGGGTACAGCTTGTTCCTTACACTTTGCTTTTCATCTTAAATCAGCTTTGCAAATAGACTCACTGGCCCAGAGTGAGGGGCAGGCAGCACTGCCCAATGGGTAAAAAAGGGTATAGCTTTCACTTACTTTACTCCTTACATTCTGACTGGGCAGAAGCAGAGAGAAGCAAGGGCTTGGCTTTTTTTTTTTTTTTTCTTAAAGCACACCTATAAAACTGATAGGTGAAAAAAAAAGGTAGGTGCCTATTTTATAGCAATAAATAGTTGTATGTGTAAGAAAAAAAGTTAAAACTTTACATCTCCAGGTTCTAAAGAGGAACCCAGAAGTATAGTATATTGTGCTGTCTTAGGAGCACTTTGCTCTTCCCACCCCCTTTCTCTAGATAACAACCTGAGAAGTGAAAGAACATGCGGGAAGCCTACGCCAGGAGTGCCCCAGCTCTGGCTGGTCAAGGACTTCCCTCAATAAATTCTTCAGGCAGTTTCCTTTCCCTGTTTATTGCTGAGTATCCTGAGGCCCTAAAAGGGTGGAGGAAGGATTTACTTTCAGTTTCTTTAGGTATAAATCTCATCTCTGTGAAACAAGCCTTGCAAAATTTATAATGTGGTTATTCGTCATTATTTATGATTCACGTACACTTAAACTTTATGACGGCTCTGACCACAGTCATCTCTACTGGAACATGGGCCAGAGGGAGAGGGCTGTGAGGACGTTTCCTGTGAACACTGGTAGGATTCCTTACGATGTGACAGCCGGGAACCAGGTGTCTATAAGCAACAGTCTCCCTCTTGGGATGAGAGATGCTGGATGTGCCCGTGCTGTGCTGGGCAGGGTACAGAACAGGGTACAGTGTACAGAGGAGAAGGGAGCCGTTTCATATTTTCCTTTCATCCTCCTCAGAGGTGTTGATATAATCGCACCATTATCTGAGATAATTGGGATAACTCAATACACAGATTCTACCCCTAATTTTTGCCAAAGTTTAAGCTCTTTTTCCTGCCAGATCTTTTATACAGGCTAGAAATTCAGTGCTATTGAGGTTTGTGTCTTCCTCACCCTTTTGCTGAAGTTCTGCAGATCTTGCCAATAATGCTGGTGCAAAAACAAAGCAAGGGAAAGGGAAAAAACAGGAATTTGAATAGTCCAGTGCTGGATGATCTGCCTTCAGTAAGGTCATTCCTGACCCAGGGGGTACAGCTGGAGTTGGGGTGTAGTTTGGGCCTCCGCAGACTCCCCTGGGGAGAGTTTCTCTAGGCTTCCTTTATAGAATCTAAAATACTGGCACGGAGACTTCCAGGGGGTGGTCAGCTTCCTGGCAGATCCAGTGAGAGGTAAATTCTGAGATGGGAGAAAGGCTATTGGATTATAAAACACTAGATTAATTGGTTCAATCAACAAATTTTATTGAGAACCTACTATGGGCTGGCTACTGTTCCAGATCCTTGGAATGCTTTGCTGGACAAAGAACCCTCAGAATTCTGCCCTCGTGGAGCTTACATTCTAGTGGAAATAAAACCAGTAAAAGCTAAGGGGGATTGGGAATGCTGAAGGGTGCAAATCTGGTTTTAAACAGAATTAATTCATCAGAGTGGCCAGGATAGAGCTCACTGAGACGTGACATTTGAGGAGATTTGAAGGCAGGAAAGGAGTACTCCATGGGGCTGTCAGAAGGAAGAGCATTCAGACAGAAGCTACAGATGGGAGGATGGCCCTCAGGCAGGAACCGATTGGTGCCTTTGGGACAGCAAAATGCCTTGCGACTGGAACAGAGTGGGCAAGAGGGGAGAAGAGGAGAGGCAGTCAAGAGCAATGGGTGGAACAGAGCAAGCCGTGATTTTTAAGCCATTGGAAGGACTTTGGCTTTTACTTTGCATGGGACAAGCAGCCCGGACAGTTGAGCAGAGGAGTGACATAATCTGACCTTGTGCAAGGGTTACCCTCGTTACTGTACTAAGAACAGGCTACAGGAGAACAAAGGAGGAAACAGACACTGTTGAAATCACCGAGGTGAGAGATGATGGGTGGCTCAGCCCAGAACTCTAGGAATGGCAGAGGAAAGAGAGAGAGAGAAAAGGGGAGGGTTCTGGATATATTTGCCTGTAAAGGTAAAGCCCAAAAGATCTCCTAATGGTAGAGAGTGAATGAGTGGCTTCTAATTCCAGGAATAAGTACTCTGATAAACCCGAGCAGAAGAGAAATCTCAGTGCCCAGTGAGAGCCCCCTGCCCAGGCTTGGTTGACCCCAGCAGCAGGGGCAGCATTGGTAGGAATAGCAACAGCTCAGTTGGTCTGGCTTTGCTCCGTCCTGACCCCTCTTGGACTTTTGGCTTGTCTTTTCCATTTCTTTCATTGGCTACTTGGCCCCAGACACCTCTGGGGTAATATGCCAAATTAATATTAAATGTCCACTCTGCTGTTTATTCATGCATTTATCCTGCAATACATATCTGTCACCTGTTCTGTGCCAGTCACCATCCCGGAAGCTGAGGATAAGAGACTCACAGTCATCCCTTGGTTTACTCAGTGGAGCTGGGCTCTCTGCTCATCCACTTCCTCCAGAAGACCACTGGGGATAGGACTGTTTTTGTCTCTATTTTACAGATGAGGAAAGTGGAGCTTAAAAAGTTTAGGTAACTTTTTAAGGCCACAAAGCTAATTAGTGGTGAGCTATGATTTGACATAGTTATGTCTGACTTAGATGGTTACTTTTAACTTCTATGTTCTAAAACAGAATTTGGAAAATTGATTCTGTAAAGAGCCAGAAAACAAATATTTTAGGCTTTGTGTCTTTGTCACAACTGCTCTGCCCTTGTAGTGGGAAAGCAGCCATAGGCAATATGTAACAACTGAACATGGCTGTGTTCGATAAAGCTTTTACTCATGGACACTGAAATCTGAATTTCATATTGTTTTCATATCATGAAATATTCTTCTTCTGTTGACGTTTTTCACCATTTAAAAATGTAAACCCCATCCTTAGTTCACAGGTTATTAAAAAAAAAAAAAAAAAGGCAGGCAGCAAGCCCCATGGGCCATAGTTGTCAGCTCCTACTCTGAAAAATAAAGTCTCTTTCCTGATCATTTAAACTGGAGGATTTTTCACACACAGTGTGTCCATTCAATTTTGATCCTCATAATTCTAAGGTTCAGAGCTGAAGAAACTGAGGGTGACTGCCCCTGGGTCCGCTGAATGCATTCGGTGGCTTCTGTAAGGGTCACCACCCCATTGCTTATGGCTGCCTGCTTTCTGTAGAATGCTGACGGCAACAGTCTCCCTGGAACATCATCAGGGTCCATGCAGGCTTCAGTTTACTTAGCTGAAGGTTCTCAATAGTAAAATCTTGAGACCAGAAAGTAACACAAATCCTGGGTTTGACAAGAGACTTAAAGAGTGCGTAGGAGAGATTAATTACACACCTTTCAAGAGCTTAGCCTCTAGCATCTGAGCCAAACAAAATAATTGTCTCCTGCCAGTCCCTTATTGGAGAAGGAAATGGCAACTCACTCCAGTGTTCTTGCCTGGAGAATCCCAGGGACGGGGGAGCCTGGTGGGCTACTGTCTGTGGGGTCGCACAGAGTCAGACACGACTGAAGCAACTTAGCAGCAGCAGCAGCAGCCAGTCCCTTTGCTGTGAATTTAGCTGTCTCAGAATGTTCCCTGTCCCCAAATCCCCTAACTCATGAGAAGAAGCCCCAGTAGATGTGGCATTTCTGGTCAACTGTGTATATGAGAACATTCTCTGCCCAGGAATGATGTGGGACTGCCACACCATCTGACCTTTTTAGATCTAGAATCTGCCATGATGCCCATGACCAAAAAAATGCTTGTATGACTTTTGATTCCACATGAACTGTAAAGTCTTTAAACTAACACATGTCATGATATTTAAGACATGTGGGGGACAAAACCAACTGATTAAAAGTCTACCAAGCAAACAAAAAAGGTGCAGTGAACTCCCTACTGCCTTTAAAGGGGAATGTAGGAAATCAAGGGGCTTTCCTGGTGGCTCAGCAGTAAAGAGCCCACCTGCCAATTTAGGAAACGTAAGAGATGCAGGCTTGATCCCTGGGTTGGGAAGATCCCCTGGAGAAGGGAATGGCAACCCACTCCAGTACTCTTGTCTGGAAATCCCATGGACAGGGGACCTTGGTGGGCTATAGTCCACAGGGTCGCGAAGAGTCAGACACGACTGAGCAACTGAGTGCAGTGTGAGCACAGGAGATAAAAGAGCATTCTTGGAGGAGGAGGAGGAGGATAGTATTTGGGAGATCAATATCCTGATCCTTCTAGAAGTTGCCCCTTGGGCGATTTCTACTGAATGAGGATCAGATCACCTGATACTGCTTCACATCATAGGTGAGTGGTTCCAGGGAGGACACTGGCTTAACCAGTTGAGAAGCCAGCAACTTAGGCACTGTTGACCTGGGTTGAAAAGGTGACCTGAGATCATCAGACTCCTCCATGGAAAGATTGTGACTGAGAGAGCTGATGGAGTGGGGCAGTAAATGTACAGCTAGAGCTATCACGTGGGGTGGTACCAGCTGAAGTGAGAAGGAAATCAGTAGTCTCCAGGGAGAGGAGACTCCACGTGCGGTCACGATGGAGTGCCGGAGTTAATCTTTTCAACCCTTCCACTGAGGTCCGGCCACTTTTTCCAGTTCCTGCCTCTAGGACACCCATCCCAACCCCACCAAGGAACCTATCATCATTGCTATCCTTGGGTTTCTGGAAGATTCCTTCCTTTTAAGGCAAATCCCCTTTACTTGATATTGCTTGAGTGAGTATCTGTTCGTATCAACGCGAGGAATGATAACCAAAACACATGTTCATCCATTTGCTCACTCAATCAGTATTTATTTTTAAGCTCTGGGGATCCAGCAATGAACAAGGCAAAGCTGATGCTCCTATGGGCTTGTGTTCTAGTCAGGGGGAGTAGATAAAGAGGCTAAACAGATGAACAAGTGAATATATATTATATCAGATGCTGGTAAGCACAATGGAAGAATGTGGAGAAAAGGACAGAAGTCCTCATTGATAAGATGTCATTTGGGTAGAGACCTTAGGAGGTGGGAGAGCCGGTCCCACAAATAAATGTGAGAAGCTGTCCAGGTCAGTAGGACAGTGAATGCAAAGGAGGTTTGTGTTCGGTGTGTCTGAGTCTCTGCCAGGGGACCCAGTGGCCGGGCTGAGTGAGGGTGAAGGCAGCAGATGCATCAGAAAGACCGCAAGAGTTTCTGACTATTACTATTCATTCAATAATCTTCAGAACTTTACTATGTGCCAGGTCTCTTAAAAGTTCTGGAATCAGGAGTTAGGATACAAATGTCTTCTGTCTTCAGAGGCTCCAAGTTTCACTCCGACCATCTGACACTAAAATAATCTGCAGCTTGTATTTTCTGTACTCAAAAATGAAACAAATATCGTAAAGCAGTGAGTAGTCTGCTTACTTACTGGGGCCAGTATATCACATGGAGAAAGGTACGGAATGGCAGGACTGGAACAAGGCTTTAAGGTTTTATTCATCTCCTTCTAGCTTCTGCCTTCATAGTGGAAGCGTGCTTTCCGAGTTGCCCCAGAAATGTAGCTACCCTCTCCTGAGCTCTGAGGACTGTCTTTGGAAATGCCTTCTACAAACCCAACACTGAAATTGTGCAATGCTGCATGAAGACATAAAAGCTTTCCCCACAATGTACTGCTACTACTAAAACTGTCACCGGGTGACCTGATTCCTTCATTCAAATGTTATTTTTAGTGAATGTCAGATAAAGGAAGAGTATCATGATGAAGTCGAGAACAAATCCCCTGCGCATGCCCCTCTTTTCATCTGTGCCACCCATCAAGGACGAGAGTGACACCTGGCCAGCTTCTCTCTCTTTCAAGATGGGATCTAAGAAGATCCCAAAACAGTCATGCTTCAGCCGAAAGATGAGTCTGCCTTTGCTCTTCCAAAAAAAAAAATCAAAACTGTCCCCCATTTCAGTTCCTAAATGCATAATAACTCTACTAAGTAATGGACTTGAATGTAATTTATCATTCTCCCAGAGACAGAAATAACATTAGTAACTATCATTTGGATACATCTGCTCCTCACATTGACAGTCAATCTAAGAGATTGTTTATTTGTTTCTATGTCTTCTATGACTTGTGCTCCCTTAAAGAAAATGCATGAAAATGAAGTATTGCTAAATCTCCCATCGGGCTCTCATTATGGACAAATAATTATTGCTCTTGTCTCTGCTGTTCTGCTGGTGGTGGCTCTGTGTGTATGTGTGCATGTACGTATGTATTTTGTGTGCATTTGTGTGTCTTTGTGTTGGGGTATGTGCATGTGTGTGTGTGGATGTGTGATGGTGTATGTTGTAGGGTTTGGAGAATCTACATTAGAAATCTGCCTCTCTTTGTCCCAGTGAATTTCCATTTTCTATTCCTTTCTTCTTGTAAGCCAAGAAAGGCAAAAAAGAAAGTTTGTTCAATTGTCAGAAACACAGATTCTTGCCATCTGTTTAATAGGGTACAAAAAAAGAAATTGCTCGAGATAACACTTAGGATTTGATGAGGGCAATTGGTTTCTTTGGATAAAGTGCAGTGCTAATGTGACCAGGGCACAGGTTCAGTCGCTTATGGGTCACCTCAAGTCACACACAGATGAGACCTGGCTTTATAGTCTGTTTCTAAAAGCTGAACCTCAACCAGCTGTCCTTTCAGCGTTCAATCTTGGCCGCAAATAGGAAACCACATGCAGTGAGTATGGTTCTGTGAAAATTACTACAGAGGAAACAGTTCAGAGATCTGGCCGTGCCAATGGGAAATACCATCTATATGACATAATGACTAAATGACAGAATGTTGCCAACACTGGGTACTGTGTAAATATAAAGAACTCCACATCTGTACACTAATGTCTGTTTTTTCAGTATGATTAGTTTCTTTACATACCCAGTAGAGCCTAATGGTTAGGATCTTGAGCTCCAGAGAATATTTTCTCTTGCATTTATATTGGAGTATAGTTGATTTACAATGTTGTGTTGGTTTCAGGTATACAGTGGAATGATTCAGTTATCCATTTATCCATTCTTTTTCAGATTCTTTTCCCATATAGGTTAGTACAGAATATTGAGTAGAATTCCCTGTGCTACACAGGAGGTCTTTGTTGATTATCTATTTTATAGATAGCTCGTGTATATGTTAATCCCAAACTCCTAATTTTTCCCTCCCCGCAAGCTTTCCCCACTGGTAACCATAAGTTTGTTTTTGAAGTCTATGAGTAAGTTTCTGTTTTGTAAATAAGTTTATTTATACCATTTTTTAAATTTCACATATAAGCGATGTCTGTATACTTATCTTTGTCTGACTTCACTTAGTATGATAATCTCTAGGTCCGTCCATGTTGCTGCACATGGCATTTTTAATTCAAAATCCCCCTTAGCTTCTTACTAGCCGTGTCATCTTCAACAAATTAATGAACCTCTCTAAGCCTCAATTTCCTATCTGTTAAATAGAGGCTTAATAGTACCCAACTCATGATTAAAAGGATTATATGAGATGATGCATGTAATGCATTTGGCCTCCTTTCCCCCACAGTCAGCATTCAGTAATGTTTTGCTTTATTGTTCAGTCACTAAGTCCTGTCTGACTCTTTGCAACCCCATGGACTGCAACACACTAGGCTTCCCCATCCTTCACTGTGTCCCGGAGTTTGTTCAAACTCATGTCCATTGAGTCAGTGATGTCATCCAACCATCTCATCCTCTTTTGCCCTCTTGTCTTCCTGCCCTTAAACTTTCCCAGTATCAAGGCCTTTTCCAATGAGTTGGCTCTTCGCATAAGGTGGCCAAATTATTGGAGCTTCAGCATCAGTTCTTCCAATGAATATTCAGGACTGATGTCCTTTAGGATTGACTGGTTTGATCTCCTTGCTGTCCAAGGGACTCTTGAGAGTCTTCTCCAACACCACAGTTCTAAAGCATCAATTCTTCAGCGCTCAGCCTTCTTTATGGTCCAACTCTCACATCCATACATGACTATTGGAAAAACCTTAGCTTTAACTATATGGACCTTTGTCAGCAAAGTAATGACTCTGCTTTTTAATATGCTATCTGGGTTTGTGATAGTTTTACTTCCAAGGAGCAAACGTCTTTTTATTTCATGGCTGTAGTCACTGTCCACAGTGATTTTGGAGCCCAAGAAAATAAAATCTGCCACTGTTTCCATTTTTTTTCCCCAACTGTTTGCCATGAAATGATGGCACCAGATGCCCTGATCTTAGTTTATTGAATGTTGAGTTTTAAGCCAGCTTTTTCACTCTCCTCTTTCACTTTCATCAAGAAGCTTTTTAGTTATTCCTTGCTTTCTGCCAGGGTAGTGTCATCTGCATATCTGATATTGTTGAT
Organism: Bos grunniens; assembly: GCF_055505025.1. NCBI lineage: Eukaryota > Metazoa > Chordata > Mammalia > Artiodactyla > Bovidae > Bos > Bos grunniens. The sequence goes on along the minus strand of NC_141185.1, from coordinate 28,153,599 downwards.
ATTCCTCCTGGCAATCTTGATTCCAGTTTGTGATTCACCCAGCCCAGTATTTTGCATGATGTACTCTGCATATAAGTTAAATAAGCAGAGTGACAACATACAGCTTCAGTAACTCTTATTGTTATTCAGTAGTATTTGCTTCTAAAGATAATAATAGTGCCTACTTCATCAAGCTGTTGCAAGCATTAAATGAGATAATCCAGACAAAGAGCTTAGCACAATGCCTAACTCATAGTAAGGACTCAATAAATTCTGGCCTCCGTAATGGTGATGATGATGACAATGACCAGAGAGGTGAAGTAGCTATCTGCAGTTTACACAGCTGGCTCGTGGGTGGGTGGGAAATAGAAAATGAGTGCAGTGTCAGTTCTGTACTCTGCCTCTATATTAAAATATGAGCTAAGAGCTGGTAATGAGATCTTTTCTTTCCAAATTTTAATTTCTGTCACTTCAGTAAGGTAAGGTAAGGTGAAGTTGCTCAGCCGTGTCCGACTCTTTGTGACCCCACACACTGTAGCTTAACCAGGCTCCTCCATCCATGGGATTTTCCAGGCAAGAGTACTGGAGTGGATTGCCATTTCCTTCTCCAGGGGATCTTCCCGACCCAGGGTTCGAACCCAGGTCTCCCGCATTGTAGGCAGACTCTTTATCGTCTGAGCCACAGGGAAGTCCCAGTATACAATTTCTTTAATATTTGAAAAGGTTGTTTCTCTTTATTTTGGGGAATCCATGTTTTCCTAGAACCACATTTCAAGCATAAGTCTATTTCTTGTCCCATCTTTTACATCATAAATTAACCACTTTTTCAATTTTCAAGAAATTTCAGTGGCCATTTTTTTTGTAGAGAAAGAGAACCCCTTCTGGAGAGCAGTAGAGAACAACAAATGAGGCTAAGTGAGACTCAAAATGACAAATTCCTATGTATCATAGAAATCCAGAGGCAGTTACATATAGCAGATATGCAGAGTGTAAACGTGCCATGTGGAACCCTCAGATGCCAAGGGTCTACCCTCCTGGTTCGTTTCCCAGGATATTGTTCTAAGAAAACTCCTTGGAGGATTTGGAGAAAAGCCTAAGATAATTTCAAAGAACATTAACCTCAAACTGTCTCTTGGTATGCAAGTTTCCTGCAAGTTCAGAATTAATCACACTCATTTTTTAAAATTTAAATAAAGAGATATGATAAAGAACACCTATTATCATAGTCAGTAGTAGAGAAAGTTACTGTTTTAATCTCACTAATCCATCATGATGGTTGAGATGAGATGGGGAAGGCACATTTCTTCAGTGGCCTGAAAGATTTTTTTTTTTCTTCAACAAATCTCATTTGAAATTTAAGATTGCATCATAATTTCTTATACTTAATTATTTATTATTAGTTTAAAGTGGAAGTGTAAAGGAAAGTGAAAGTCATTTAGCTGTGTCCAACTCTTTGCAACCCCATGGACTATATAGTCCAGAGAATTCTCTAGGCCAGAATACTGGAATGGGTGGCCTTTCCCTTCTCCAGTGGATCTTCCCAACTCAGGGATCAAACCAGGGTCTCCTGCGTTGTAGGCAGATTCTTTATCAGCTGAGCTACCAGGGAAGCCTCTTCAGATTCACGCCAATTAATTATTACTTCAGATTCAAGATTATAAGCATTTTTCAAATGCTTTTCTACCTATATTCTAAGCTGAGCCTTATAAAGGCAAGAATAGATTTCATGGGTGGTAATCCTCATGGGAATAAACATATTTCTCATTTTGTTCTCAGCAGAAACTTTTTATTTCATGATAGTGAAAATGTTTTAAGGCATTATAAAAAATGGGAAAGGAGGATAATGGGAAGGATTGAATTCAAAAACAAGGACTTGAGTGGTGTCAGATACAATGAAATTCATAGCCCAGTGGTCGTGTCTTACCATGATTAGATGTCACAGGAGACCAAAATGAGTCCCATCCCTCTTGGGTGGGCTGCACCCCACACTATGCAAGTTTGCCTGGGATTTGAGTAGAGGAGAAGCAACAACCCCTGCTGGTGATTCCCGCTTCCAGTGGAGTAGTTTCTAGGTCCTCTGAGCATCATTGTGGATATTCCTTACTCTTGTGGTACTTTCCCATACAGAAAATTCAGCACCTTTCACTGCTTAGCAAGTAAAACAACAAAAAGTCTTCACTTGAAACCTTTGTGTGTGTAGCAGTTTTACATAAAATAAACATGAGGAGATGAGGGATTTTATAATTCAAGCATAGCTTAAATTTGAATTTAATACACTGCTGAACTTAAATATCTCTGAGCCTACCTCCTGAAATGTTCTGTTCTCTCTTTCCCTTTCTCTTCCCTCTTAAGAGGGAATTTCTTCCATTTTCTTATGTATAGCCATTTAGCTTTTCCTTTGTTCTGGCCCTTCCAGATGCTGTATTTAGTCTGTCTAAATGGCCCATTAAAGGTTTTTATGCATTCATTTTTTCCAATAAATTTTTATCGAGCTCCTATTTTGTTCCCCTCACTGAGCTTGGCATTGGGTATTCAAAGAATAGAAAGTAGATATAGTCCTTATCCTTATGGAACTTAGCAGTCAGTTCTCTTCACAAAAGGAATTCTGGTAGCAACAGTTCTGATAGCAATTCTTTTTAAATCTCACTACATGATAAATTGGCATCTGAACTTCCTAATTTATCATGGCATCCAATAGTCTGTCATCATGATAATAATTTTCAAATGTGCTAAACCTTCATGGGACTATGGCACCGAGCTATTCATGTCCTAAAGTCAGTTGTTTTTCTTGAAAGTCAACAAAAGAAGGACCAGGTCCGGAGAGATGCTGAATCCAAGGGAGATTATGCCTGGACACAGTCACGGCTGACCTCAGAGCCATCATGAAAAAGAAGAGGAGAGAGAGCCGTGTCATCAGTGCCTGCCTTCTTTGGGGGAAAAAAAAAATACAAGGGAAGTACCCAGCATGTTCCTAGGAGTATGGATCAAAATAAACAGTGCATTGTGGACGCATGAAAACAGCATTCTTCCAACATGTTTAGGCCTCAAATTAGAGATCTTGGGGACAGACAAGAGTGGAACAAGTGTGAGGGCCAGGAGTTTGAATTAGCTCAAAGGGAGCCCTTTTTCTTTGCTCACAAGTGCCACGCAGGTGCGACTGAAAGCATTCAATGGGGGACAGCTAGGGACATGCAAAATCAGAGTCTAAGCCAGGAGACTCTGGTACTCGGGGCTGGAAAGGAGGGCAGCAGTCAATGGGCAAATTGTGCTGCCTTCTTATCAGGCCTCACAAGCTAAATAGTGCAAGACTTGTCCAATATGCAGATGGGGAAAGAGCAGATTCTTGTTTTCTACTAATGGCCTCGTAACTACCATCCAGTGAGAAGCAATCATGACAGGCAGACAGTGGGGATTTATTTGGAGCAAGAGGGGTGGAATGGCTCATTTGGGCCCAGGCATCACGCAGCAAGTCCACACAGCAGCGTGCCTGGGGCAGCCCTGCCCAACAGAAGCCAGCTGCAGGCCAGCCTCGGGACACCGGTGTAGTGGGTACTTCTGTTAGATACAGCAGGATGGGTTTTTCAGATGTTTCTGCTCAGGGATCCCACCTGCCAGAGTGTGGACATGCAATCCCTGGAAGCCTGGGATTTAGTAGAACACTCATGGAAGTTGGAAGAGTTGGTTTCACTCTCCTCTTTTAGGTTAAAATATATATTTGAATATTATGCTATTCCTAATATGTTGCTTTTTAAACATAAAACTATTTAAATTACTAGTTAAGTTGCTTTACATGTCCCAACCCCCAAATCTTTCATGCAAAATTTGTATTCTAGGAAGATGGATTTGTTAATCCCCGGGCTACCAGTGCCCAGCACATGGCTACATATTCCTTGGGAGGAGGAAGCTGACAATTCTGGTTTGAGAAACAAAGCATAGGGGAAATGAGTAGCATTGCTGCAGATGCTGGCAGAGGGGTGAACTGCTACATAAGTCATCATTCTGCTCTGCCACCACCACCCCTGTTCCTCCTTCCCATCCCATGCCCTCATGTTGGTGTCATTTGAATGTCAGTTCCTGCCCATTCTCAGTTGTTTAAGTATGATAAACAACCCCACAGCCACCGCCTTGATAGATTGAAAAGCTATGAATTATTTAAACCCACTTGTCTCAGTCTTCCCAGGCAGAATCAACACAGCCTCTGTCCTCTCTGGATAGACCTATAAGAAATGTTCTGAGACAGAGACAAGCGAACATGTTTGGACATTAACTTCTTCCTTTTTTACCTGAAGTGGAAATAATGGGCATAAAAGAAGATGTGCAGTTTCCATCTTTACTAAAACTGGATAGAAACTGAGATGGAAGTAAAGTCAAATCAGATCCCTTTTCAACTTCGTAATGCAGCTGCTTTGGCACAGGGAATCCACATTGAGAGCATTGAGAGATTCCAGTTCTACCTAAAAATCCAGGTCTCCAAAGTAAAACAGAAAGTGAAGATAGGTATGCAGGTAAAATTCTAGCCTGTTCCTAAATTAACCGAGATTCAGACACAAGATTTGGCCTAAACGGCCGATAGCAATTCAGACAGTGAGAGCTTGCCCCAAAACAAAATGTGAATACAGCTGCTTGAGACATACCAAGGCCAGAAGAGTAAGTAGCCAATTCCTTGAAAACCTTGGTTGCAGAAGAAAAGAATCATGACTGTGTTTCCCATTCCATTCCTCTTCGCCTCTCTAGTTGGAAATGTCACTTGATCCACCCAGCGAATTCTGGGAGGCATTCCACCAGGAGAGAGAGAGTACATTTTCATGGGGTAAACGTCCCCAGAAAGTCAGAATATCTGCTTAAGCTGACAAAAAATGGTTGTTCTTTAACCTAGGAATTTGTTTGCAGCTGAGTGCTAGGCTCTTTTGCTTTTTTAAAAATGAAGCAAGAGATCTCATGGCTCAAGATGGGATGATTTCAGTTTGAAATGTGTCCCACCAAAGGGTGGGGCTAGCAGATGAGAATAATGTCACAAACAGCTGGCTTGCCAAAATCCACAGAAAATGAGAACTGGGCAATCAAAACTTGAAATCGCTTCTGAAATTCCAGCCTTCAAATCCAGAAGAGAAAGTTCATACCCTGTGTTTTGGAAGTTGCCAGTGGGACACTGTATTGTCAGGAGCTGGGGAATAAAGGGAAGCTCTAGCTCACGCAGCCTGTTTGGGACAGCGTGGGTGGGGGACCTGGTAACACTTAACTCTGCAAAGGCAACTCCACTAACCTCACCCAAAATGGAGCTGGGCAGGTATCAACTTCCCTTTTTCCCTTTTAAAACCAAGGTTTTACTTTCAGAGAGAATTTCCAAGGTAACCAAAGAGATTCTATTCACCTGATTTGACATTATATCCAGGAAATCCCTGGGCTGAAAACCTTTGGCTACAGATCAAGATGGTGAGGGGTCCATTCTGAGAGCAGTGCTGTTCTATGTGTGCAAGAGGTGTGCCAGCTCAGCAGGCCAGTGATGTAAGACTAGTTATGGAGTCTTAAAAACCATTGGCAAATGCTGTATGATATTGCTCATATGTAGAATCTTTTTTAAAAAAGATACAAGTGAATGTATACAAAACAGAAATAGACCTACAGACATAGAAAAAAAACTTAGGGTTCCCAAGGAGGGAAGGGGAGGGTGTTCTTTCCCCAGATTAGGAGTTTGGGATTAACATATACACATTGCACATGTGAAATAAATAACCAGCAAGGACAGGTGTGTAGCACTGGAAACTTTACTCAATATTTTGTAATAACTCATAAGGGAAAAGAATCTGAAAAAGAATATATATATATATATATGTATAATTGAATCACTTTGCTATACATCTGAAACTAATACAACATTGTAAATCAACTATGTGTGTGTGTTAGTTGCTCAGTGACTCTGCAACCCCATGGACCATAGCCCACCAGGCTCCTCTGTCCATGGAGTTCTCCAGGCAAGAACACTGGAGTGAGTAGCCATTCCCTTCTCCAGGGGATCTTCCTGATCCAGGGAGCAAACCCAGGTCTTGCACATTACAGGCAGATTCTTTACCATTTGAGCCATTGAGCCACCAGGGAAGCCACATAAATCAACTGTACTTCAGTTAAAACAAACAAACCAAAAACAAAACCAACCCTGGCTGGACCAAGAAGAGAAGACTTGCCTGCTCTGTCCCTGTACACAGCACCAGCTCTCATCCACTTGGACAGGGCTTGAGCAGCATTGTGAATGAAGAACTCCCACTGCCCCGGAGCCCCACTTCCAGAGGGAGTCACATGATGAACAGATTCCCACCGATTTGCTTATAATTCAGTGTGTGATTTGTTGTCTTCTCTCAGGAGACAAAGACAAGGAATCTCTAATGATAGAATCTCACAGATGCTCTTGAGTTGGGAGGGTGTGCTGGCTGGGGAGGTGGCCTTTTGCTCTCTCCTCAGTCCCCACCCCCTTCTCTGACTAGGAGAAGCTCAGCCCACACCCTCAGCTCCAACCTTCTGTTCTGACACGGGGCTGGCTGTCCACTTGCCTGACCCTAGGGGAAACCAGTCTTGCCTGCTGGGTGTCTGTCCCATATGATAGAAGAAGGAATGTAGTTTCTTTTCTGTAGCCATCTGCACATCCTGGGAGATTAGGAAGGCTTTGCAAAGGTAAACAGTTACGTAAGGAAAGATAGACTTACTTTAGTCCTAGATCTTATTGAGTGGAGCCTGCAGGACCACGTGGGGTATTAAAAAATAATGTGGGGATTCGCGCCGTCTCTTCCCTGTTTGTTCTTCTGAGTCATGCTCTAGTTTAAGCAGCAAGAGAAATGATGACCTTTTCTCTTCACTCTAACTTAAAGAGCAGCTGATGCCTAATGGAAAATTTTGAGAAAGTTGTCATTATGAACCAATTCAATGGCCAGAGCATTTCCTGCAAGGCTTTTTTTTTTTTTTTTTTGATAAAGAGAATTTCAGGATGAAATGCCTGGTGTGGTGGGAAGATATATCAGGCTATTGAGGGAAGTGTTAGAACCACAGGGAGACCAACAACAAGCCCTCCTTCGTGGCTGTGGCTCTCGGAAATTCTTTGGGATTTTTCTGGACTTTTATCTTGAAGACATGAAGGATACTTTGGACTGTGGGCAGGGAAAGAAAATTCAAGTGCAGACACTGGAGGTTTTTCCTGGCTGTACTGAAAACCTGCTGGGGAAAGGCACATTCCAGTTTCTTCCCTCACATGGAGGTGATAATTCATGCTCTATATGAATTTCATAAAAATATTTGGAAGAGCATGTGGTTAGTTAATCTTTGGGTGATAATCCAGACTAAATACTAAGGAAATGTACAGATAATTCTCAATCTGAAATTGTTTTATTGTGATCCTTTTGCCTGTGGCAGGTTCGTGATGCTGTGCACGAGGATGTGTTAGGAAAAGTTAGCAGAAGTAGGTCTCGTTATCTATTTAGTGATTATTCAAAGCCTTCCTGGGTAGGAGAGGGTGGAGATGGCTAATGAATAATCTAAGAGTAAAGAGTATCACGGAGAAGGCAGTGGCAACCCGCACCAGTACTCTTGCCTGGAAAATCCCATGGACGGAGGAGCCTGGTAGGCTGCAGTCCATGGGGTCGCTAAGAGTTGGACACGACTGAGTGACTTCACTTTCACTTTCATGCATTGGAAAAGGAAATGGCAACCCACTCCAGTGTTGTTGCCTGGAGAATCCCAGAGACAGGGGAGCCTGGTGGGCTGCCGTCTCTGGGGTCTCACAGAGTCGGACACAGCTGAAGTGACTTAGCAGCAGCAGCAGCAGCAGCAAAGAGTATCAAGGAACGTACTGTACAGAACATAGGAGCTAATTAATCTCTGTTGATGCTGGATAGAGAGGAAAAAGGAAACTTGTATTAAAGCAAGAGAGATATAGATTAGACGTAATGAAGAACTTGCTGCTAATGAGCATTTTAAGTTGCTGAGCAGGGCAAGTAAAACTATCATCTTGACCTTGGCCAGCTCAGAAAGCAATGAGGGGAGTCCCTTGGTGGTCCAGTGGTTAGGACTCGGCGCTTTCACTGCCAAGGGCCGGGGCTCAGTCCCTGATTGGGGAACCAAGATTCCATAAGCCTCAAAGCACAGCCAAAAGAAGAGAAAGGCAGTGAAGCAGGCTAGATTTCCTGCAAGGACCTAAACAAGTTAGGTCTGCTTTCTGGTATAGCAGGCTTCATTTCCCCACAAGCAGCACTCCAACCTGTGAGCTTGGCAATTTTTTAGGGTCTCTAGCTAGAAAGGTGCCTTTTGGAAACAAGAGCCTGTCTCATCGCTGTGAAAGTGAACTTACAGTTTTAGGAAGATGGTAGATTTCTTAACTGGGAGAGTCTTTTCCCACCCTCCCTCCCTCTCTTTCTTGCTATTTAAAACCTTCTTATTCAGTCTGTTATCCCACCACAGACACAGATTCTTCCCCGGGGGCTCTTCTGCCTCCCACTTAGGGAAACTACCAGGTGGTAGCACTTGTTTTCCAGGAACTCTCAGAAGCTTTTTCCAATTTTCCAAGAGCTCTCAGAAGCTGCTATCAGGCCATCAACTGCTTTACTCAAGGCCCGCTCTCCCGTCTTCCTCCTCTTCCCTCCAGTCTGGCTACTTCACTGCTCTTCCTTCCTCTCACGTTCTCCACTGCCCTCCCTGCTTCCCTACATCTTCCTTTTGTACCTTTCTCTCTTCTCCAGAGAGCTCCTCCCTCCTTCCTTCCTTCTCCTCTTTCTTTGGCTTTCTTCCTCCCTTCTTCCTTTTCCTTCTTTCCCCTTCTGAACCATGCTTGCTGTACCTTCCCCAGAGCCATGAATGGAAAAAATAGATTGCTTCTTGACTCTACAATAGGAAGCGTGGCTGAAAAGCCTGTGAAGTGCGGGAAAGCCACAACATGCATTCACATTTGTTTATTCATTCAACAGATATTTGTTGAGTAGCTACTATGTGCCATGTCCCTGAGATTAAAGCTCTTGTCAATCTTTAAACTGAGAGAGGGGTAGTCTTGCTCATCTGACACATAGGCTTAAATCAAAGATTAGAAGCTGGACTAAAAGACCTTGTGTTATTCTCCAGCTCTGTGTTCATAATCAGTGATTATTGCTACAGAAAAGTACAGCCAGAGCCTTTTACAAATGTTGCAAACATCCCAATGGCTATACTAGTTTGCCTTGGAATGTCACTAGGATTAAGTGTGGTAATTAGTTTCCTTTTTCCCAGCCAAAGACGCCTTCAGCATGGCAGTATCTGGCCCTTTCAAATTATTTGAGCACCCGGTTTCTAGACCATTGTAATCAATTGTTTCCTATGGGCAAACCCTTCTAGATAATGAGTTCATCCTCCTATCAGGGGAAAATACAGCAGCACAATTAATATTTAGGGATGAAAATGGATTACTGTTTTCTGAGTAATGAGCCCTGAGTCATGGTTCAGAGCTGAATATACAGTGCAAGAACAAAATTTAATTCTTTTCATGAGAACCGACAGACTTTACTTCAAACCAACTACACTTCATTAAAACTCTGATAAGAGTCTGCAAAGCAGCCTAGAAATCTTGCAGCTGTGGGTTCTCAGAGAGAAGCAAAGAATCCTTATATTGTTCAAGTATGACACAATGAGTTTGCAATGGAGTCACCCCATCCCAGATATGTTCAGAGTTCAGAGTCAATGCATTAATTCTCCTCGCCTGCCACCCGGGTTCCCTTAATGGTGAAAGGGAGGCAGCATCAATTCTCTTACTTGCTTTAGACTGTGAGGGATTCAACAGCCAAGCTGGGGAGGTGGGGAGGTGCAGAAGCCCAAGAAGGATCAACTTCCTCTGAATCCGAGTCTGGTACCAGGAACAGTGGTTTGAGCCAGTCACATCCAGTCAAGATATGGAGGAAGGAAAAATGAGTAGAGACTGGACAGGCCCCTACTGCATTAGTGAGCCTGCCTCTGGCCTAGGGCTTGGAGGGGTCTGAGGCTCCTCAGAGAACATCTCCTCCAGGAAGCCTTCTGTAATTCCTCAGGCTAAGTTAGGTGACTTCTCTGTGCTCGCCAGGTATTTTGTACATATTCCTTTATAGTTCTTACCATCTACTGAAATTGTCTACTTGCTCATGGTGGTGGCACCATGGACTTTGGAGAAAAGCTTTTTGGCTCTTTCATGAATAAGCTGTGTGATGTTGGGCAAGTCACTTAACCTCTCTGATGCGTGACTTCTGTTTATTAAAGGAATATTAGAGGTAGTAACAGGGACTTCCCCTGTGGCTCAGCAATGCAGGAGATGTAGGAGCTGGGGGTTTGATCCCTGGAGAAGGAAATGGCAACCCACTCCAGTATTCTTGCCTGAAAAATTCCAGGGACAGAGGAGCCTGGCGGGCTACAGTCCATGGAGTTGAAAATAGTTGGATGACTGAGCATGCAAGCACAGCACAGAGGTAATAACACTTCATAGGGTTGAGGTAGTAAGTTAGTGAAGGACCTGGCATATACTATCTATTATCACCATTATCATTATAATATAAACTTTCTCACTTTATGATAAGTTTTGTGTTCAGGGTTTCTATACTAAGAGCTTAGCACAGAGGACATTTCCAGTAAAAATCTGTTCAATGAATTTCATAGCAAACTGCCATGAGAGGCTAGATGAACCTCTCATGGGATGACCTGGGTCAATGGTGACACCCAGGGGGTCACCTACTCTTCTGCATCTTTGCAGTGGTCAATGAGAAGTGACAGAAATGGCCTTTGCAGTGAGGGTTAGGATAGGAAGGATTTCGTGCTGAGGAGGTAGTATGCTGTTAATAAATCCAGAGAATCTTGCACCAGATACAAACTCCCTGTAATACCTCAGGTGTGTCTATTTATTTAATTATTTTTAAGCTGTTTTCTTTAAATTGAAGTATAATTGCTTTATAATGTTAGTTTCTGCTGTGCAACAAAGTAAATCAGCTATGTGTATACACATATCCCTTCCCTTAGAAGAGGGTGACTGCTGGGGCATGTCTCCCAGGGAAAGCTCCCTGATAAAGAGCCCAGCTTCGTGTGTGTAGGAAATGGAGCTGTGGGTAACTTTGTCCCTCTCTGCACCTGCACTGCCTTTTAGGGGCCGCCAGCAGCAGTGGGCGGAGAAGGCAATGGCACCCCACTCCAGTACTCTTGCCTGGAAAATCCCATGGACAGAGGAGCCTGGAAGGCTGCAGTCCATGGGGTCGCTGAGGGTTGGACACGACTGAGTGACTTCACCTTCACTTTTCACTTGCATACATTGGAGAAGGAAATGGCAACCCATTCCTGTGTTGTTGCCTGGAGAATCCCAGGGACAGGGAAGCCTGGTGGGCTGCCGTCTATGGGGTCGCACAGAGTTGGACACGACTGAAGTGACTTAGCGGCAGCAGCAGCAGCAGTGGGAGGTCCTCTGGTCCCGTGCTGCCCACACTGTGCCCGTGTGTGGGGTGTACTCATGCATGGTTTGCTCTTAGTCAGAGTTACTAGAAAATGAAGGGCACTTCCAAGGGAGGAGTCCTCTGCACAAACAGTCAGATTTTCTTACATCTAGGATGTAGAGGTGTGGCCGTGTCTAAGGGGGACAAATTGAATAACTTCTCCGGCTGCTTTGCAACCCTTTGAGTACAGGAAATAATCAGTGTGTGTGTAAGGGAGAGAAAGAGAAATAAACACACAGGGAGATAAGAGAGTACGAGGCAGAGAAGAGAAAATCATAGCATTTCTAACTAAATTGTTTCTCCCGTGTTTCCTCTCTTAAAGTTAGCATAGCCACTGAAATAAGGAGGTACTGCTGAATTTGAGATATTTCAGACAGCAGTCTGAAATATTTCCACCAATATTTCCACCAATTGATCAGAGATGTCATTAAGAAAGAGAAGGACTAAAATCTGGGGGTGTAATTGCTACTTTCAGCAGCCTTTCTCCAAGAGTGAGACTGGCTCACCTCTGAAACAGGGGACTTCAAAATTGAAGGAGAAATGCTCGCATGCCACGGTCCCAAAAGTACAGCTGAGGAGAAGGCGTCATAACTGAGCAGGGACTAGAGGGAGCAAACGTCTAGTGTGAGTTAGGACATCTGAGTCCCAGTCCAGAATCTGCTCCAAACTAAGGCGTGACCTTGGGCAAGTTACCACATTTCCTCAGACTTCGGTTTTTACATCTGGTGGGTCTCCTCCGGCTCTAACATTCTGACTTCTTACAGCACAAGAGTGTGTACATAGGAAACAGCAGACAAGACAGAGCTCTCCTCTTTATGTATTCTTTCACATTGGGATTCTGATGCTACATTGGTCCATGTTTATCGATGTCTAGACACATATTCAAATGGGTTATATATTGATTCTTTTTCAAAGTTTCTTAAAGTGAGAACTGCTCTATCATTAAAAAAAATGTAGAGCTCACCAGCTCATGGCATTTATTTCAAGTATTTCTTTCTACATGTAATTCTTTTTTCGTGCAATTATTTAATAAGCATTTTTAACACCAACTGTGTGCCTGATGCTGTCCAATGGAAGATGCCAACAAGATTCCTGCACTCAGGAAGCCACCACGAAATGACAGCCCAGTAAAACAGTAGCAGCGTCTTGGAATATGCCTCAGGATCTGCCATGGACACACACATGAGTATTTCAGCTGAAAGCAGTTAATCCAGGGTGTGCCTACCTGCAGCACAGTACTGTGTCTGCCAGGTTTGAATTGACTGACTTGAATCGTGGCTGGCATACTTTGCCACTTCCTTTGTCCAAGCAACAATGGAAACAGAAAGGGGAAGTTCCCACCCAAAGTCTGAGAAGACAGGGTCAGGAGTCCTGATAACTTCCCAGGGGATGCTGGGCTTTCCCTCATGTTGGGATCACCCACTGAGATCCAGCTCCTGAGATGTGGTGATGACTGGGGTCCTGGCATGGAGGGTGTCCACTGCACGTTTTCCTGGCAGCATTTCTCTGCTTCTCTGAGGCTATCATCAAGTCTCACTGTCTCTGTATATGGAAAAAGCTCTAAGATTTTAACTCAAGGGGTACCAAAACCAAGAAGGAAGTGACCATCAAAGGGAGTATAATAGGAGAGATGCTCTGTAGGTACAAGCTTTGTAAACATTTAAGAGGAGGCTTTGTTATGACTTCCAAATTATATTTTAAATCACTAACCTGATAGTGTGTGTGTGTATAAGAGATGTTTTCTCTGTTCTCCTTTCCTAAGCATTTGAGAACCCTTAGGGATGGAGAAGGCAATGGCACCCCACTCCGGTACTCTTGCCTGGAAAATCCCGTGGACGGAGGAGCCTGGTAGGCTGCAGTCCATGGGGTTGCTAGGAGTTGGACATGACTGAGCGACTTCCCTTTCACTTCTCACTTGCATGCATTGGAGAAGGAAATGGCAACCCACTCCAGTGTTCTTGCCTGGAGAATCCCAGGGACGGGGGAGCCTGGTGGGCTGCCGTCTATGGGGCCGCACAGAGTCGGACACGACTGACGCGACTTAGCAGCAGTAGCAGCAGGGATGGGCCAGAGCTGAGAGTCAGATATGACTAGTGGGAGGAAATGGGCAAACAGCACCTCCCAGCCCTCAGTTGTCCTGGTTTACAAGAATCTTCAGGAACCTCCTAGACAAAGAATTTGAATTGAGTCCTCTAGCAAACTGGAGGAAAGGGATTTGGAAGAAAAAGATGTATCAAATACTAAATTGTAAGAGCTGTACAGTCCCTGGGAGCAAACTTATCCTTAGGGGAAAAACATTCTGGCACAGCAAGCCGGATTTAGCAAAAGGACTTAAGGATCAAAAGGAGTAATGACTCTCAGTTCAGCACAGAGTCTCTGTTATTTGAAGACACCCTGGTCCAATTATCTCAGTGTCGTATGCCAGCACTAGAGAGAAGAATAAATAAAACTGGAAGTGCGGTGTCACCAAAGTGTAACACCACGGAGCCCAGACAACTCTGCTGCAGGATGAGGCATCTCCCACCACAGGGCATGACACAAGCAGAAATACCTTCTCCTTTCAGTGTGGCCAAGGCACTTGGCAAAGTTCTGCCTCCCGAGTAGAACAGCAGCATTGGCAGGGCCTGCAGGGGCAGTCTGGTTGCTGGCAAAGTTGGAACAGGATCATGGCACTGAACACAGGCCCGGATAGAGTCTCAGACACGTTTGACACATTCCTCGGATTCCCAAGAACACCTTCGGGGTAAGGGGTGGTGAAGAGGGAATAAGGCAGATGGAGTCCAAAGCCGGAAAACTCCATATTAACGATAAAATTGCTTAGTTAATTCCTATAGCCTGGAGACACAGTTCTTTGGAAATGTGCTTGGAGGAGTGCAAACATGTATGTTCTACTTCAGTTATTCTCAGCCTCACCTGCTTGTTCCAGCTGCTTCAGAAGTGGGCAGCTCTGCATGGATGTCAGTGGGCTTCACACAGGTGCTTCACATGGGGTTCATAGACAGTGCAACCTGAGACTGCCTCAGGACTGCTCTGCAAGCCCTTCACCTTCCTGGTGCTTCCCTACTGACACAGAGGCATGGGACCACCCCCCACCTTCAGATGCCCAGGTGTGGGCACCAGCCTAGAAATGCAAGAGAGTTACTGGTCCCAGTTTAAACCTTTGACTAGTGGGAAATGGGAGTTCTCTACCAATCGTAGAGAAATTCTTTTTCTCCCATCCCAGTACAGCACGCCATCTTTGAGATGCAGTTTATGCACTTTCTTAGAGGATGGTCTCATCAGATGGAGCAAGAAGGTCTGGAGAAGAGACACACAGTTTGGGCATAAAGTGTGCAGATGTTTGTGTTTCACATCAGTGATCACCAAAGAGCATCCAGCACAGGGAGGATTTCAGCAACCAGTGGGACAGATGATTGATCCTGTGGGTACAAGCCAGTGTCTCTCCTCAGCTCCCCAGTGCTTGTCCTGTGATCCCATCAACAGTGTGGCCAAAGTAGCAAGGAGCCTATGCGTGGGTCCAAAGTATGGGCCCACCTTTGAGGGCCCATCTATGAACCTTCTTACCAAGGCTGCTCAAGGCTTCTTGGCAGAACCAGAGACCTGTGTTGATTCCTTGATATGACACCATTCTTCAGTGACGCATCTGGCTACTTCATAGCAGGGCTGTGATATTGGTCCCTTCTACCCTGATGGGCTGGAGAAGGCAATGGCACCCCACTCCAGTATTCTTGCCTGGCAAATCCCTTGGATGGAGGAGCCTGGTAGGCTGCAGTCCATGGGGTCGCTAAGAGTCGGAGATGACTGAGCGACTTCCCTTTCACTTTTCACTTTCATGCATTGGAGAAGGAAATGGCAACCCACTCCAGTGTTCTTGCCTGGAGAATCCCAGGGACAGGGGAGCCTGGTTGGCTGCTGTCTATGGGGTCGCACAGAGTCGGACACTACTGAAGCGACTTAGCAGCAGCAGCAGCAGCAGCCCTGATGGGCAGCCTTCATCTTTACTGTTGGTAAATTAGTTGATACCTACTCTGCATATGGGTTTGTTTTGTCTCCAAGTAATGCCTCCACCTATATAACCACCAAAGGTCTTTCAGAACACCTGGTATATTGATGTAGTCACCCTTACAATGATATGTGAGACCAAGAGACCCATTTTATAGTACTGGCAGAAGAGAGGTGACAATAGGCACATAACTGCAGGATGTACCATGTACCTTGTCATCCAGAAGCAGCCAGTCTAATATCAATCAGTTCAGTTCAGTCCCTAAGTCATGTTCAACTCTTTGTGACCCCATGGACTGCAGCACACCAAGCTTCCCTGTCTTTCACCATCTCCTGGAGTTCACTCAAACTCATGTCCATTGAATCAGTGATGCCATCCAACCGTCTCATCCTCTAATGTCCCCTTCTCCTCCTGCCTTCAATCTTTCCCAGCATCAGAGTCTTTTCCAATGAGTCGACTCTTTGCACCAGGTGGCCAAAGCATGTCAACAGAGTGGTGGAAGAGGCTACTAAAGACTCAACTAAGTCGTCACCTTGGGGGCAACACCTTGCAGAGTTGGAGCAATCTTCTGTGGGCTTGCACTATATATGTTGGATGGTCAGCCAATGTGGGCTTCCCTGGTGGCTCAGTGGTAAAGAATCCACCTGCCAATGCAGGACACACAGGTTCACTCCCTGGGTCAGGAAGATCCCTTTGAAAAGGAAATGCAACACACTCCAGTATTCTTTCCTGGGAAATGCCATGGACAGAGGAGCCTGGCAGGCTACAGTCCATGGGGTCACAGAGAGTCAGACACGACTGGGTGACCAAAAAACAACAATCAGGCAATATACCATGGTGGCTCAGACAGTAAAGCATCTGCCTTCAATGCAGGAGACCCGGGTTCAATTCCTGGGTCAGGAAGATCCCCTGGAGAAGGAAATGGTAATCCACTCCAGCACTCTTGCCTGGAAAATCCCATGGACAGAGGAGCCTGATAGGCTACAGTCCATGGGGTCACAAAGAGTCGGACACGACTGAGCGACTTCACTTCACTTCACTTCACTTCACTTCATGTTCCCACTAGTTAGAGCACATGGGTCTGGGAAGGAGACATGGCCTGTCTTATCATCAGTTCCAGAAACCTTCTCAGGGAAGGTTTTGCATTCCTACAAACAGAATTTTCCAAGTTTAGAGGCCCTGATATTCAGAGGTCCAAAGGTTTCCTTTGAACTTGAATTGTATCCACCTCCTGCTCACTTTGTGCTCCTTATACTGGAGGATCAGCAAGCAAAGAAAGAGGAGCTATGGTGGTTCTGCACAATGTGAGCAGGGAAGAGTACTTCTGAAATCCACAGGATTCACAAAGATGTATATATTTTGTTGCATCCAGGGAAAGTGGGTAATTATAGCAATCACAGCCCAAGGGCAAAGCAGTAAAGACCTCACATCCCTTGGGAGTGTAGATCTTGATTATACTACTAGGCTAGCACTGCACATCAGTGGCAAAGTGCTGGCCAAGGTGATAGAAATCTGAAACAGGAGGTGGAAGAGGGGGAGGGTGAATGTCAATTAAGGCCTTAGAACCAGCTGGCACTACATCTTATTTCATTAACCCTCTTGCTCTGAAATTTTTTTTGGAAACTTCAACTGCCACCACCTTGAGGGAAATTCTGTGACTGATTAGACTTAGACCTCCCCTTCAGGGAAAAAGTAAGCGCACCCTCCTCTTAGGAAAATCGAGATTCTAGAGTAAACCAAGTGAGCCAGATGACAGAGGGAACAGCAGGCTGCTTGGTACAGGGTGGGATGTATCAGCTGCTGCTTATCCACCGCTTGAGATCTTTTCCACTTGTCTCTTGCTCCAGCTGACCAGCAGCTTCACAAAGGCACAGCCTGACAGCTCTTTGCCTCACACCCATGCTGTGCACGACTTGCCTGTTACTCTGGGATTTCTTCTATTTCAAGACATTGACGTAGATGTTCACAGCAACCCTCGAAGGTGTACACCTGGGTGTCCAGTGGGGGTTTACTCTATAGAGTGAAACTTGTGACCAGTGGGCTCTGGAAGCAGAGAATACATTCTTCCCCTGTCTTTCCCTACAGGGGCATTGCTGAAACATTGTTTACATGGCTCCATGGAAAATAGTCCTTTGATATCAGTCAGTTGTGCTCAGTGGTAGCCAGCACAATATGCTTCCTTATCTGGTTTCTATCTCCTGCTTCACTTCCTTTGTTCTTCACTCCCGATCCTTGGTGTACCCTTCCTAACAGTACCTGAACCTTTGCCTCGGGCTCTAGAAACCAGGCTAAGAAAGGGTACCTAATGATAGAAAAAGCAGATAAATATACAAAGATGAAATTATTCTCCTTCACAGAGGAAAGGTAAGTCAACATTTCAACCTAATCGTAGATGAACAGTCTGTTGTACCCAGTGTCCTCAGTGGAGCTGATATTTGGGTTTGAGTCCTTGATATCAAGTAGCAAGAGCTATAGGAGGGAAGTTTATAAGCCTTTTTAGATTGCCACAGGAGACTTCCATTGGAGTTTCAGAAATTTTTAGTTTCATGTTTTTATATAGAATTCAAGAACATCAAACATTTATACAGATTTGAGTTGGCCCAGGGTTACTTTGTAAGAAAGTGAAGTTGTTGTTACATCTTTATATCTGATCTGTAGATATATTTTCAGCATCTTGCACTCATCCTCTAAAATCTTCAGTACTTCTGTTTTCTTTTCTGTCTCCTTTATCTCAACATCTTTAGCTACATATTATTTGGAAGTGGACAGTTAAGGTTTGAAGTTAAGTGTTGATAACTAATAGAGTTTAATTTGGTAGTCCTCCAAGAACCCCAGGAGGTTTTTATAGAATAACCCCTAAATTCAGAAGACCATGTTTCTAATGGTAGAACTTCTGGCATCTACAATTGGCTGGTAAAGACAGATTTGAGGTTTTGTTTTAAAAAAATAACATATACAATTTTTATTTTTCAGTATGTCTAGCACTTAATCCTGGAGAAGGAAATGGCAACCCACTCCAGTGTTCTTGCCTGGAGAATCCCAGGGACAGCAGAGCCTGGTGGGCTGCCGTCTATTGGGTCGCACAGAGTCAGACACAACTGAAGCGACTTAGCAGCAGCAGTAGCAGCAGCAGCACTTAATCCAAGCTATTTTCTTTCTGTGTCCTTTCAGATAATGATCTTTAACTATTAGAAGAAAGGGCAAGAAAATTTAAAAAGCAAAACAAAACCCTGACTCAGTTTACCATCATAAACTGTTTAATAATTAAGTTGAAAGTTAAAAATTTTTTACATGAGTATGCTTAATATTTTACTATACTTACATTATGACATATCTACATATCCATCCCTCTATCCAACCCAGTAGTCCAGTTTGTTTTTTGATGCATTTCAAAATAAATTGCAGCCACTTTCCCCCCTAAATACTTCTCTGGCTTGATTTCCTTCTTAAATAGTCTGCATGTCAGGACAAAGCAAAGAATTCAGCAACTGCTGCTTAAATCTCATTCATTGCTTTGGGAATCCAGGGAAAGTGATATATATGGATGGAATGAATTCAGTTTCTCCTCCTATTGTCTCTCTAGCAAGGAGGTGACTAAAGCCATGAATGTTCATTTCCTGGAAACTGAAGTCCTGACTTGTAAGAAAGAGCCACCTTTGTAGTAAGACAGAACCATCAAACAGTTCTTACATAGCCTCATGCCACAGTAAAACCAGCTCTCAACTGTTTACTTTAAAGACTCAAATCATTTTGCAGTGTCTTTGTGTTTATAGGTAAAAGTGTTTGAAGCTATAAATCAGACCTTGAACTAAGTACAAAGTTTGAGTCAGACCAACATAAGTTGTCTGATTGCATTCCTGACCCACACAGATGCCCTCTGTGGATAAAAGAAGTTGCCCCATCTCAGTCCTGTCTAAATTCATCATTTCCCTGACATGGCACCAGCCACTGGGCTGGCGGCTTCTCCACAAAGTGTCCCATGACAGCTTCAGCCCCAGGGCTCTCCCTTGCCCACCTGGCACGGCTCTACTTACTACCACACAGTCGAGCACTTAACTGTTTAACCATCTTATGTAGAATGATCGTGCCTTCCTTCCTGTGTCTAAGTTCTTGGAAGATAAGAAACCTGTCTTCTGAATCTTCTACATACCTAGGGGGCTTGGCATAGTGCTAGGCACACACCTGAGACTACAGATCTTAAACCTTCACTTGTGTGTGTATGTATGTGTGCATATATGTTTTCTCATTTAAAGCTCATTGTATAATAGACTGCTTGGCCTACTTGCTTTTAAAAACCTGGTTCTGGGTACTTTTAAAGCGTTTCTTTGCGGATATGTGATCGTGGCAGTTAATATCAGCCAGAATACTTTTCAACAAGTCCGCAGGCAGTCGTCATGAGCAGGGACTTAGAGACAGGGTTTTTCTGTGTTGGAGCCAGAATTCAGAAATGCTCTGCTTTTCTTGGTTAAAAGAGACCCAGGGTTTTTCTTTTCAACACCCATTTGCACTGACCTCTTTTTCTGGCTTCTCAGTAAAAGGATTAAGGACTCAGGAAGCACTGGGGGAAAATGGCTTGTTTAGCTGGAGAAGGGACTTAGGCATGTCTAACAGTGTGGAGTGGAAAAGCCACGAAGCTTCCTCTTCGGGCAGCTCTACAAATCCAGATCCCTGTCCAGCTCTTGGTCATCCCCCAGTGATGTGCATGGCAGTATCTGTTTGTGTGTGGGTGTGGGTGTGGGTGTGTGTGTTTAGTCACTCAGTCATGTGGAATTCTCCAGGCAAGAATACTGGAGTGGGTATATTGCATGAAACTATTCCCTCAGGTCAGCACATCCTGGGAGTTAGCAGGATAGCATAGGGTGCTAAGCACTGGGGCTATTCATTAACCCACACCTAAACGACCATTTATGTTGTCTTCCAGAGGGTTCAGTCTCTTCTGAGAATGTAATCCAACGCAACATGTTGATCCTTACTGGAACATCTTGTGGGTTTAGCTAAAACATAAATACCCTGATATGCTTAAAAAGTGAAAACAGATTCAAGCAATAGATGAATGTGCCTTTCTTTCTTCCAAATTTCCCCAGAGAAACTGCCTTCTCATTCTGACTTTTATGTGACAGAAAAATCACCTACAAATGCACTGGAAATGTTGAAAATAATTTCACTGAGGCCTTGTAGTAGGTCACAGCAACTGGGTCTTATGGCTTGCTCCTAACCTGAGCTGGATTTAATTCCAGAACCCAGGTGGGCTATAAAGCAACACCCTCTTTTCATTATCCGTTTTTTTTTTTTTAACTGTGATTCTACAGTAGTTTCAGCAATAAACAGGCTGAAAGAAATCCTTGGAGGCTTATCATCAAAGTTGGATATAGAAAAAGAGATATCAGGCACCCAGCAAGAAAGTGTCTAGACAAGAGTCCCAGAGCTTCTACTTTTGTATTTCTTCCTTCCTCTGTCATTCAACAACATCATTGTCTTCAGTGTTTTTCATAATGGTCTACCCTGGAGTGGTCTGGAAAGCAAAGAGTAGAGAATAGACTTTGCCAGAAGAAACATAACTGCACTGAGGGAGTGGAGGTAGGGCAGTTTTATAGTGATCTTGGCAAAAAAGCACCATGTGAAATTCAGAGGTCACTCAGTTCTGCTCTTCACATCATGCATGTGGTGGCCTTGGATTACCATCAGAGCCTAGAGATTGCAGAGACCCCCTACGCCACCTCAGACACAGCCTGTGAGTTGCCAGATTGGAACCCCTTCAACTTACTGGCTTCCCTGGTAGCTCAGCTGGTAAAGAACCTGCCTGTAATGCAGGAGACCCCAATTCGGTTCCTGGGTAGGGAAGATCTACTAGAGAAGGGATAGGCTACCCTCTCCAGTATTCTTGGACTTCCCTGGTGGCTCAAATGGTAAAGTATCCACCTGCATTGTGGGAGACCTGGGTTTGACCCCTGGGTTGGAAAGATCCCCTGGAGAAGAGAACAGCTGCTTACTCCAGTATTCTGGCCTGAGGAATTCCATGGACTGTATATGACTGTATGCAGTGGCTAGCCCTGCAGGAACCAGGGGGGGTCTGCCTATTTTATAGCTAGATCTTGCTCAGATGAAGGAGGGTGAAGGATTAATAACTCCCGTTCCCCATTAAACCCTAGTTCCCTCACAGGAGGCTGTTATCAAACCCACAGCCTATTTAAGAGAGTTCCCAGAGAGGATTAAAGGAAGTCAGCCTCAGACTGTTAGGAGGGAACATCCTAAAAGATTTCCCCCAGAGGAGGAAACAATATGTGGTGAACAAAGCCAAAAGTACAGCTGGAGGCAGAGATGATAGGGATTAAACCCTGGATTAATACTGACAGTGTTAGATGGAATTGTTCAGTAGATAGTAACAGAAAATCCACTATTAGAATGTCTATTGTTTACTTAAGAAAACCTTGAGTTAAACAGTCCCAGGTTTGTGTCAGCATCTTCAGAACTCAAGGGTTCTGAGTCAAAAGTCTTTGCAATTTTCTTCCCCTCATGATGACAGAATGGTTGCCATAACTCCAGGCATTGTGACCTCACAGAGCCATTTTCAAAGGCAGCTAGCAGAAATGTTCTTTGTGTGTCCTCTCTCTTTCATTAATTATAATCATAACTAACATTTTTGAACATTTGCTAATCTTTCAGGGACTATCCTAAGTACTTTACATGTGTTAACTCCTTTAATTCTACAGCAGATAGGAAAAATCAAAGCACAGAGAGTGCAGTTACCTTTATCAGGGTCACAGAGACAAGATGTTGTAAAGCTGGACTCAAGCTTTTGGCAGTTCAGCTCTAGAGCCCTTACAGTGTTAAACCACCTCTCCATTAGGGAAGAAGAGATTTGCCAGAAGACCCTTGGCAACTTCACCTTATGCTTCATTGTTTAGACCTGGGTCACATGACCACCCTGGCTGCAAAGGAGGCTGGGAATACAAATATCTGCCTATTTCAACCTATAGGAAGATGGAGGCTGTGATGGTCAGTTAAATAGCCAACCAAAAGTATCTGCCATGGTTGTAAAAGAAACAATGGCTCTTGTCATAACTGAAAGGTCCTAGTGCTCTAAGGGTTTAGGTGAAAGTCTCAGGTCACAGGGCTATTTGGCTTACTGGGGAAGAAAAACAAGCTTCTGCTCAAGACCAGCCAGGAATAACAAAAATGCCAGCAGCCTGGTAGTCATATCTTTCAACCAGTCACTAGAGTGTCTGTGCATGAGCAGCTCTTATTAAATTATTCATCCTGATTTAATGGGGAGGAAATCAAATGCAACAGGTGTGGTTCTTCCTGCTTGTTGAATGGCTTTAAAACAAGCTTTCAGATACAGGTTGCCTTGGGGCAAAGCAGCAGGAGGACAAAGCAGCTGTATTTTAAGCTAATTACCAAAATGCTACACTAGTACCTAGCAAAGACGGACATTTGTTCCTGTGTCAGTGGTCATAGGATAAAAATATGGAAAGAAAAAGAGAATATTACATAAGCAATTTGCTTACATGTACTTCAAAAAAAGCCTCTTGAATACAGAATACGGTCACATCTCAAGTGTTATTGTACCTGCTTGTAAACTTGAGTAGAATCTCATTTTAATAAGCTTGAAGAGACTTCCGAATTGCTACATTAGATCCAAATCTCATTAAACTTGAAGCCTATTGCTATAATATACTAAATATACTCTATTGTTTCCTGGGCTTAAAATTCACTTGCACAAAGCCAGCATTAGGTATGCATTTTCAAAGGTGTTGGGGGGTAGGGAGGAAGAGATAGGCACTAAAGGACATGCTTGCCTTGTGCCAACCCATTAGGGCCAGAGAGGGTAAATGGTGCTACATCTTTCTGCACTGACTGTAACTGAACACAACACAATATCTTAATGAAATGCAACATGTTTTTCAAATCTTAGGTGGTTTTGTTTCATGGTTTTATAAATTATATGGTTGTTTGGTTTTACCCCTATTTTTCTTTCTTTTTTTTTGGTCATGAGCTCATTATATTAGTACTAACAGCTAAAATAGGGTATAAAATGAGCAGGGTTTTGAATTGCCATTATCTATTCAGAAAATTGGAGAGGGCAATGGCACCCCACTCCAGTACTTTTGCCTGAAAATCCCATGGATGGAGGAGCCTGGTGGGCTACAGTCCATGGGGTCACTAAGAGTGGGACATGACTGAGCAACTTCACTTTCACTTTTCACTTTCATGCATTGGAGAAGGAAATGGCAACCCCCTCCAGTGTGCTTGCCTGGAGAATCCCAGAGACGGGGGAGCCTGGTGGGCGGCCGTCTATGGGGTCGCACAGAATCGGACAGGACTGAAACGACTTAGCAGCAGCAGCAGCAGCAGCGTTCAGAAAGTAATCAAAGGTTCACTAAAGACAATCTGTAACTGGAAAATGCTGAGTGCTCACAAAGCAAACCTACCCAGATCCACTCTTTTTCCTCCCTGGCCCTACAGATAACCATCACCTCCACTGTCCCTCATCTCCCTGAGCCTCAGTTTTCTCATCTGCAAAATAGGGAACTGGACTCCATGATTTCTTGGGCTTTGAAGGCCTGAGACTCTGAAGTTCTGTGATTCTGTACACCCTAGGTCATTATTTAACAGAGACGCCAAATTCAATAAATATCTTGAAGCCACAACTGACATGCTTTTGTATATGCTGCTAAAAATATTTAACAGAGTGATAAGGGATATAGTCAACCATATTGTAATGATTTTGTATGGTGAGAGATGGTTACTGGACCTGTGGTGGTGATGATTTTGTAATGTATTTGATTGTCAGATCACAATGCTATACACCTGAAACTAACATAATGTTGTATATCAACTATATTTTAATAAAAAGAATATTTAATAATGCAAACAAAACTCTATATGAAAAGGAAATATCTTCATTCAGAAAGCAGATGATTAAGAGGGTAAATATTTCTAAATGCTTTGTTGCACTGGGATTTTTGTTCCCCAATACTATTTCCTGTGTGCACCCTGACAAATAATGTTAAGATGTAAAGCACTCTTAAGGGCATGGAAATAGCCTTGTTCAGTTGGATGTTAAAATGACATTCTACTTACATTATGCTTTATGAATGGAAGGTTAATGGAATTGTGCATGTTTCAGTTTTCACTCTGCAGGTTATTTTATAATAAGGATGAGACTGTCCTACCTTTAATCTGGTGTTTTATTAAATTAAATGCATTGCAAAGAAGGGCCATTTTATTCTGCTGTTCTATCTTATATTCAAAAGCAAGAGGGCCTGCCAAATGCTTCTCTTGTTGATTCTTTTAGGAGTCTCCTATTTCCAGTGAATGTGATATAAGCCCATACTTAGTACATGGAAGAAAGATATTATTAATTTCTTTAAATCTAAGGTCTTTAAACAAAGGCAGGAACTTCCTTTTGGGTTTTTATGATTTGCTATTATCTCACCTAAAAAAATAAAGACTTAAGCATATGAGTGGGTAACTCAAGGGTTCTCAACTAAGGGCTTACCATATCCCTTAACTCAGTAGTTCTTACCCGGGAGGTTATTGGCATTGGTAGAATGATATTCAATATTTGGTTTGCATGACTGACCATGCATTGCAAAGTATTTGGCATTCCTGTCTCCCACCCACTAAACACCAGAAGCATGCTCTGACCATTGTGACAACCATACTTGCTCTATACACATTACCAAATGCCAGCGCCTCTGAAAGAGTCCTCTGCAGAAAGGAGGTCTGGTCATAAGAGATTAGTTTTCAAAAACCCAAAGAGGATCTGTGTCCACATGTGGAGAATGTGATATTTCATCGTTCCAGTCCTCATCTCCAGTGGATGTACCTTGGTGACTTCATTGCTCCCTGGATGATGACACATATTAAGAGGAAAAACCATATACTTTCTCCTAGATCTTGAACAAGCATCAAAGCTTGCAGCATGTAACTTTATAGAAAACATACACTTGTTTCTTTTTTGTACTTTATGAAATAGACTACATGTGTCCATGGTAAAATAACTCTTGAGAAGTAAAGATCTTGTGTAAGGAGAAACACAACAAGAGAATGAGTGGATTTTATTTCCTTGTTCCAGATTCTTCTGTGGTGCCAGGATTTTGAATTCCAATGAAGTTGAGCATTTTTGGGTGTTGGGTGCTAAATGAGACAGATGCTGTCTTGGGCCCGTGAAAGATGAATCAGACATGTTCTCTGCTTTTGAGGCTCACAGCTGTGCCTGGGAGGCTGACTGCTAGAAAACCAGAGTGTAAAGTAATAAATACCACCATGGAGGTATGTTTACATGCGATGGGAATCAGGGAAATGGGTAGCTGATTTCACCCAGGCATCCAGGAGTGGTGGTGGTGGGAGGAGGCAGAACTGGCAGATCCAGGGAAAGCTTCAAAGAAAAGGGATCAGATGAGTGGACCTTAAAGAATAGTACATGGGCCTTTGCCAGGTGGTGATGGGATAGGGAACAGAATTCTAGTAGCAGCATATACATGGTCACAAAGGTGTGAAAAAGAATGGAGAAAATCCAGTGCAGTGAGGCATTAGTGAAAGGGTGCTGGAGCTGATGGTAAAAGATAAGTCAGGGTAGCAGCGTTTAGAGGTCCTGATATACCAGGCTAAGAAGTTGGAACTTAATTCATAGATAGAAAGGAAGCAATTTAGATTTTAAGCAGGAAAGTAAAATAATCAGATTTACATAGGGACAGAACTCTGATGGCAGTATAGAAGATGGATAAATGTAGACAGTTTCAACCAGGGATACCAGGTAAGTGAATTAACGGAATACTTCACTTTTAAGCATTCCTTCTTAAGACTTGAGAAACCAAGTTAATTCATAGCAAATTACAGGCAGGCAATAAATGTGAACTAAAGAGCCTCTTGATGAAGGTGAAAGAGGAGAGTGAAAAAGCTGGTTTAATCTGGTCCCATCACTTCATGGCAAGTAGATGGGGGAAAATGAAGACAGTGGCAGATTTTATTTTCTCAGTCTTCAAAATGTCTACAGACAGTGACTGCAGCCCCAAATAAAAGACCTTTGCTTCTTGGAAGAAAAGCTGTGACAAACCTAGACAGCATATTGAAAATCAAGAGACATCACTTTGTATAGTCTGTATAGTCAAAGCTATGGTTTTTCCATAGTCATGTATGGATGTGAGAGTTGGACCATAAAGAAGGCTGAGTGCCAAAGAACTGATACTTTTGAACTGTGGTGCTGGAGAATACTCTTGAGAGTCCCTTGGACAGCAAGGAGATCAAACCAGTCAATCTTAAAGGAAATCAACCCCGAATATTCATTGGAAGGTCTGATGCTGAAGCTGAAGCTCTAATACTTTGGCCACCTGATGTGAAGAGCCTACTCACTGGAAAAGACCCTGATGCTGGGAAAGATTGAGGGCAGGAGAAGGGGGCGACAGTGGATAAGATGGTTGAATGGCATCATCAACTCAGTGGACAAAAGTTTGAGCAAACCCCGGGAGACAGTGAAGGACATGGAAGCCTGGCGTGCTGCAGTCCATGGGGTCACAAAGACTCAGACATGACTGAGTGAACAACAACATCTGAGGGGCAGAACTGGGATCTGGATTCAGGTCCTAGGCCCTAGAACTGGCATTCTTTTTTAAGATTTTTTTTTTTTTTTAAGTGGACCATTTTTAAAGTCTTATAGAGTTTGTTCCAGTATTACTTCTGTTTTATGTTTTGTTTTTTGGCCACAAGGTATGTGGGATCTTAGCTCCCCGACTAAGGATCAAACCCACACCCCCTGCAATGGAAGGTGAAGTCTTAACCACTGAAATACCAGGGAAGTCCCTAGAACTGGCATTCTTGACAATTGTACCTTTGTAGCAGAGACGGTGGGCTGCTTTCCCCAGTTTATACTTCACCCCTGCATTTACCAACCTCCTTGTTCTAGGGGGAGCCACGTGACTAGTTCTTGCCAGTGGAATATAAACTTTGGTATTGAGTGTCAGCTGTGGGCAGAGAGCCTTCTCCATACTCTCGTTTTCTGCCAGCTGAATACAGATGATGAGAATGAGGCTCCAGGGAACAACAAAGCCATGGTGTGGAAGAGCCCATGTCCCTAAGGCGTAACATGGAAGAAAACTGCTGAACCAAAACCCTTGTATTGTATCATTACATAAGCAGGAAATAAACTGAGATTTGGGGGGTCTGTCCACAGTGCAATACAGCGGTGCTGCCTCCCTTTCTTGCCTGAGGGTCAAGAGCAGAACAGTAAGCTTAAAGCTTGAACCTCTGGTGCCCTAGTAGGTTACCCAACATTGCTAAAGGATTGTGGTAATGACCTCAGATTGCATGGTTTTCCCACACCGAGAGTGGCTCTCTCTTTTCAATCAGCATAACAGAACAACCAGAAGGTGTTAAAAACACAGAGTATGTTTGTAAACACATTGTTCTCGTGTCTTCTCAAAATCCTTGAAAACTCAGGAAGAGGAAAACAACAGAGCTTTGAGCCTAGTAGCACCTCTCATCTGTGAGAGGCCTCCATTCTAGTCCAACTTACATTTAGACGTCACTCCCTCTTTTACACCCCTGCCTGCCAGATCGCAGCCACCTTTGGTGTGAAACCTGGCACATGTTTAATGGGCTCACAAGAGACGATACAGCTGCTTCCAATAGTAAGCAAAAGAGTAACACACCTGGGGAAAGGCACGTGAGTGGAAAGGAGGAAAGCTAGCAATGTGGAGAGTTCACATACATTCCTACCCAGCTGTGAACTATGTCACCGCTTTGGGCACCTGGGGTCCATCCCAGAGGGACCCTCAAGGGAGACATACAGACTGCACTGCGTTATCTGCCTGGGAGTAGAAAGGGAAAGCACTTACCCAAGAGAGACCATCCCCCATTGGTCAAAGGTTGCCCAGTGGGGTGTTAAGCCCTGAACCCCCCAGGTTGCACATTCCTAGGGGCCAATTCCAACAGGTACTCAACGCTCAGATGTCAAAGAGGCCCCCGTTAGAGAAGAGAGGCTGTGAGGTGGAGCACCAGCGGTGTCTGATACATGCCTCAATGTTAGACAATGCAGGTGGGATTTGAATCCAATACCTTCTAATCCCAGAGAACAATGTCACGGCTCACACACTGGGGAGAGAACAACAGGCTTGGAACTTGGAACTTTTGCTTCTAGTTCTGGAATTGCTACTTCTTTCTACTTGATTTAGGCAAATTCTTTAATACCTGGATCTCAGTTGCCTTACCTCTAAATAGGGATACTGAACTAATTCCTTATTCCCCAAAGTGTGTTCAGTTTTACAATAGTGTTGCAAAATACTGATTAGCAGGTATAGTTGAGAAGAGGGAGTTTTGTGGCTAAGTAATACTGGTAAATGCAGCAGTTATGCAGATTTCTTAACTGAAGAAATAAAAATTATGCAGATTTCTTCACTGAAGGATATCTCAGAGTCTTTTTTTTTTTTTTCATTTGTTTATTTAGCTGCACTGAGTCCTAGTCGCTACATCAAGTCGCAAGATCTTGTTTATTTGTAGCATATGCAATCTAGTTCCCTGACTGGAAATCAAACCCTGGGCTCCCCTCTTGGGAGCACAGAGTCTTAGCCACTGGGCCAGGAAGCCCCATATCTCAGAGTCTTTATAATATATATTACACAAGCTACTTTATTCAAAAAACATTTCAAAGAACTAATTTGGTTGACATTTATTGAGCACTTACTATTTGCCAGGAATCATGTCAAGATCTTCTCTTACATTGTCTCAGTCATTCATTTCTTCAGAACAATATTTGTCAAGCTTCCTGCTACGTGACCACACTGTTCCTGGCACTGGAGATACCTCTGGGTACAAGATAAAGTCCCTAGTTTTTACCTGGGAATGAGGTAAGGACAGACAAGAAATAGGTAAGCATGAACAAAGAAATTGGCATGCCTCATCTCATTGTATTCTCAATTACTGCGACAAGGACTGTCTTTATCATGCCTATTTTATAAATACTGAGACTAAGGACTAGAGCGGGTAACATTTGAAATCACAGAGGTGGACGTGCTAGAACTAGGACTGTGTGTGCATTAAAGTCTAATTTAAAAGTGTTGTTGGCATCAGGTGAACAGCATTGGGTTCATCAGTATCCTGGGTCCAGCGCATACCTTGTCATCAATCCACACACAGCTCATGCCCATGGCTATTAAGGTGACCACCACTCTGCTCTGTTGTCTTGTCCACCATTCTGAAGGTCAGTGTTCTGCAAAACACCAGTTTGAGAAACAATGCAGATAGTCTAGGAGGAGGACCTCTGGCCATAATGAGACAAGCAGCAGCAAAAGATTTTGCTCATACCCAAGTGGAGATTTGGAACTCAAATGAATGAGAGGTGACAGTTTTGCAAAGTATTGCATAGTGTCTCATTAGTTATGCCTCTCAACAATTCTGAATAAACTATTTTTCTCTTCTTACTGTAACATTTACATTTTTTTCTCTATAAAAAGTAAATGGTGGTGTGGAAGTTTTTGCACCTTTAATAACCTAAGGAGTGACTTGTCAGTGATAAGCTGATTTTTACAGCATATACTTTTCCTTGACACATTCCTTTGAAGAAAATTAAAAATCCAGGACCTGATTTTAATGATCCTTTGGTCTGTGATATTACTCTCAGAAAAAATAATGTAGGGAAAAGAGAATTATATTTTCTGTATATGACCTACTGAAATAATCAGGATTGTTGCATGTTAGTTATAATGAACTATCCTTTGAAGATATAGGCTATTTGTATATAGATAGCACTTCCTTAAATGCTTTGCTATTTTTGCCATTGAGAGACCCCTCATAAAGCTCAATCTAGATCTAATCTGACTTTAAAATTCCCAGATGAAAGGAGCTTGAAGGAGTTACAATTTGTAAAATCCCCACAGTTAATGGAAACATCACTCACATACACTATTGTGTTTAAATAATTATGTGACCACATTTGAAAAATGAAAAAAAAAAAAGAAATACTGTTCTTTGTGGAGATTTGCATAAGTAAAGAGTCACAAATAATAACAACAACACAGGATAGTTTGAGGATGATGAGACCTCAGTCATTTGAGGCCTTTAGGACCACATCTCCCATTGAAACTGGAATCTCTAGCCATATAGTTCCCTCTGCTTCTGCTGGTTGGCATGCAGCTGGGCCATGTTCTTCCAGTGTGCATTAGGGAAAAGAACAGGAACTGGAAAATGTATGAGAGTAAATGTAGTGCCATTCACCATAGACCATGTGGTTTTTAAAAAATATATATATCATTTTGCTTAACAGGACTAAGGCAGAGATCACAGAGCTGACACAGTAAAGGTGAGTTAGAATGTGTTAGAGGCTGCTCCAGGAGAATGTCCAGCACTCTTATGACTTGCCACTAACCATAAGCCAAGCCTCAAAACCTCGTTCTCTGCTTTTCTATGAGAAAATATGATCCACCGTGTCCAACCTTTTTAGAATAACCCAGGTTTCACAAAATGTGAAGTATAATTATATAATATTTAACTAGATGGTCAAGGGAAGTGCATCCGCTATTCTAAACAGGTCGTGGCGGAAAACTAATTACAGATGACTGCAGAGAGAAAAGGGCAGTGTGTAGATAGTGAGATGGAAAAACACATTACAAAGCAAAGGCCGTCTCACTTGATCTTTGAAATTATTGATTCAGGATTCCTGAGTCTTGGTTAAGAGGAAGTAAATGTTAAAGCTGTAATTCTCATCTTACACAGAGGAGTGTAAGAACTCTCTACAAGAACTCTTTGGATGCTCATGCAAAAGCAGAAAGAAGAGGACAACCCTTGCAAAGGAAATGTTTGCCTGTTTTACTAGAATGAAATCAGAATTAGAACCGCTTTCCAGAATGGCTGAGATAGCAAAGTTCTCTGTTTAAAAGGGGATTTAGTCCAAATAGTCCCCCTGTGCTTTGATCTTTTTTACATCATTGTTCCCAGGCTTAGACCTCCTGTGGGTCAAAAACCTACCTCTGGCCTGACACAGCCTACATTTTTATGAGGATGACACAAACAAAACACTACCTACTTGAGAAGTCCAAAAGAGGTGACTAAAAGGAAATACGCATGATAGGTATGGATGGCTAATTTTTTTCCCTTCAATAATTCATCAGACACATACTGAGCAATTTCTATGTCTCTACCAGGTCTTGGAAACACCAGAGTAAATGACATCTTATTTGTGGAGAGCTTTCTGTTTTTCCTTTTGTGTAATAAAAAGGATAGATAAGTCATAGGAAGCCACGCTGTGGTAGCTAACAGGGGACATACATGGTCTGGGAGCACAGAGAAGAGATGTTTAAGAAAATCTTGGAAATCAGTGAAACCTTCTACAAGTTGCCAAACAATAACCATGAAAAGGAGATTTGGAACACTGAGTTTCCTTATGCATGATCTTTCCTTTATTCATGATCTCCTCTTGGTATCCAAGCACATAGAAGCTATCATTTTTTTTTTTTATTTTATTGTGATTGATTTACAGTGTTGTGTTTAGTTTCTACTGTACAGCACAGTGACTCCATTATACGTACATATATTCTTTTCCATGATGGTTCATCACAGAATACTGGATATCGTTGTCTGTCTGTCTGTACTGTCGTACCTTGTCTATCCATCCTATGGATACTAGTTTATATCTGCTAATCCCAACCTCCCAATCCTGCCCTTCTCTTCCCTGCCCCTGACAACCATGAGTCTGTTCTCTATATTTGTGAGCCTGTTTTTGTTTCATATTTTCACTTACGTCATATTCTAGATTCCACGTATAAGTGATGTGATATGGTATTTGTCTTTTTTCTTTCTGACTTCCTTCACTTAGTATGATAAGTTCTAGATCCATCCGTGTTGCTGCAAATGGCATTATTTCTTTCTTACGAAATAATGGCATTTTTCATTATTTCATATGGCTGTATATATGTACCACATCTTCTTTATTCATTCATCTATCAAGGGACATTTAGGTTGATTTCATGTCTTGGCTGTTGTAAATAGCGCTGCTTTGAACATAGGGGTGCATTTATCTTTTCAAAGTATAGTTTTGTCTGGGTATATGCCCGGAAGTGGTTTGCTAGATAATATGGTAACTCTATTTCTATTTTTTTGATGAACTTCCATACTGTTTTCCATAGTGACTGCACCAATTTACATTCCCACCAAGAGTGTAAGAGGGTTCACTTTTCTCCACAGCCTCTCCAGCATTTATTATTTGTAGGCCTTTTAATCATGGCCATTCTGACTGATGTGAGGTAGTATCTCATTGTTTTGATTTGCATTTTTCTATTAGTGATCATGAGCATGTTTTCATGTGCCTCTTGACCATCTGTATGACGTCTTTAGAGAAATATCTGTTTAGGTTTTCTGCCATTTTTTGATTGGGTTGCTTGTTTTTTAATTATTGAATTGTAGGAGCTGTTTGTATATTTTGGAAAATAAGCCCTTGTCGGTTGCATCATTTGCAAATGTTTTCTCCCAGTTCATAGGTTGTCTTTCCATTTTGTTTATAGTTTCCTTTGCTGTGAAAAAGCTTATAAGTTTGATTTGGTCCCATTTATTTTTGCTTTTATTTTATTGCCTTGGGAGATGAAACCCCTTTCAGAAGTCTACTCTATTTCTTTTCCCTGCATACTGTCACCCTATGCTGTGGTGAGTGGAAGAGCTCTGCCTCTGAGGACCTATTCACAGTCTGCTAATAGAATGAATGTTTGTGTCCCCTCAGAATTTATATGTTGAAGCTGTAGCTCATATTGTGATGGTCCTGGGAGGTGGAATCTTCGGAAGGTGATTAAGATTAGATGAGGTCCTAAGGATGGAGCCTTCAAGAATGAGATTAACATGCTTAGAAGAATCACAGGAGAGATTGCTTTGTCTGCTCTCTGCCATGCAGGATACCATGAGAAAGCAGCTGTCTGCAACAAGGGAGAGAGACCTCACAAGAAAGCATGCCTACACCCTGATCCTAGACTTGCTGTTTCCAGAGCAGTGAGAAGTAAATTTCTGTTGTGTATAAGCCCCCGCCACTCTATGTTATTTTGTTATAGCAGTCTGAGCTGACTATGACATGGCCCCTTGCTTACCTTCACTTAGTCTTACAGGTCACATTGGTCTCATGCTGTCTGAATCCTTTACCAGACTTGGTACAAAGGCAGTGCTGGGCACAGGTCCAGTTAAAGAGCTTGGCCTTCATCACTGTCTTTTAACCAAAGCACAATGTCAGCTTTGTCTCTTTTATTATGCTGATACCTGCACTAATCAAATTTAACATTTCTGTCCTTCTATTCATTTTCTATAGCTATCATTCCTTTAATATTTTATTACCTACTTTTTTAGAGGAAATGGTTTTTTGTCCAATGTGGCGAGGGTATGGTAGAGAAGAAGATGACTGCAAAGGATTTATCTAAATAGGGATTCACATAAAATCAGTTACTATCAGTTCAATAAAAAATTGTGTCTATTATGGGCCAAGTGTAGGCAACTTAAATTTGGGGTGTGTAACTTGATGTACCGGAGAAGGCAATGGCAACCCACTCCAATACTCTTGCCTGGAAAATCCCATGGACAGAGAAGCCTGGTAGGCTGCAGTCCGTGGGGTCGCTAAGAGTCAGACATGACTTCACTTTCACTTTTCACTTTCATGCATTGGAGAAGGAAATGGCAACCCACTTCAGTGTTCTTGCCTGGAGAATCCCAGGGACAGGGGAGCCTGGTGGGCTGCCGTCTCTGGGGTCGCACAGAGTCGAACACAACTGAAGTGACTTAGCAGCAGCAGCAGCAACTTGATCTACATGCAAATAAACGGGTAGATGGATGGATGGATAGATGGATGGAGGTGGCTGGAAGAATAGTCAAACAGATAAGGCAGGTGTCTCTGTCCTCCATAACGTCACCAAAAGGAAAACAGTTCACATTCCTAGTGGGTTATATGCCATAACTACAGTTGCCATGTTGTCTAAACCAAGACTGCCAAGTACTGGCATCCTTGTGTAGATAAGCTGACAGAATATTTGAAACTGAGATTGCCAAAGAGCTAGGACTTAAGTTCACTCTACCTGCAACACAAGACAAAAATAAAACATTAAAAGAAAAAATCAGTTCTGAACAGGAAAAGAGGGATGTTTACACGAAGGAGTTGATACGTGGGTTGGTTGTTGAGGGGCAAGCAGGCTCATTCCATTAGGCAACCAGGAAGGGCAGAGCATCGAGTGGAGAACACACTGTGTCAACGGCACAGGGCTGGGTTAGCTGCTACCCAGCGGGCCAGGAGGATTGGGGTTCTACCCTGAGGTGCTGGGAGATGCTTGAGAGACGAACTAGGGTTGCTGGTGAAGAAGTTTTTTGCTCCATAAGAAATGAGGAGACAGAGATGAAGTGACACTTTAAACCTGAAACGAGGAGGACCAGGGAGACTGACAACCCAGCTTGAGCTCCAGAAGGGCACAAACCATGTCTCCTAGTTCAACAGAATTCCACCAGTAAACATTAGAGCTTAAAGGAAGATTAGAAGAGCTCTACTTCCTAGTCTCCCAGTCCTCATCTCCAAATGGGAAAACCCAATGACTTGAATGACTCACTGCCTGCTCAAATGACTCAGTTATTACTTGATGATAAAATCAAATTTATGCTTTGCCACTTACTATCTCTGACTTCGGGCAAATTACTTAACTTTCCTCACCCATAAATTCATGGTTGGTGTGATGATTCAGTGATAATATATGTAAAGTGCTTCGTAACATGCCTGATATGTAGGAAGAACATAAATTAACATAAATTAAACTAAACATAAATTTATGTTAAATTAACACAAATTTTATGAACAACAAAAATAGTAACTATAATGTTATTGAAGTTCCTTGATTTTGTCCAATGCTCTTTTATATATGTCAGTAAGGCCCAATTCTGGCTGATCCTCTTAATCATCTGGGATGTTTTAGACAGTTACAAATTTCCTGGCCTACCCCAAGCCTACTGAATATGAATCTTGAGATGATTGGGGAACCTGAGCTTTCAAAAATTTCTGCCAGTACGAACTAGGATTAGAAACAACTGTCCATATTTACTGCTGTTCAAACTTTATTTTTTTAGTCTTTGGTTAAGAAATAGGAATTAGGTATAGGATCAGGCGGTTGGGAAAGGGGTATTGCACATAATACTCCAGTACTCTTGCCTGGAAAATCCCATGGACGGAGGAGCCTGGAAGGCTGCAGTCCATGGGGTCACTAAGAGTCGGACACGACTGAGCGACTTCACTTTCGCTTTTTACTTTCATGCATTGGAGAAGGAAATGGCAACCCACTCCAGTGTTCTTGCCTGGAGAATCCCAGGGACGGGGGAGCCTGGTGGGCTGCCGTCTATGGGGTCGCACAGAGTTGGACACGACTGAAGCGACTTAGCAGCAGCAGCAACTGTGTCCCCAGCAGGTTAAAAACACACATCTGTGCTCCCAAGAAAGGCGGGATTGGACCACAAGATTGGAAATGGGATATTTCTCACTGGTGGAAATGATCAATTATGACCAGTTTTGCACATACATTTGCATGGCTCCTAATATCACATATGCAAACACAACTTTAATAACATGACTTGTTTGCCAATGTTGAATGCTAACTGTAAATAATTTCTATTTTTTGTAGTGTTTAGGAAACTTCAATATGGTACTTGCTGGCAGACAGTTGCTGTCTCCTGGATTTAGCAACATATTAAGTAATCACTACAGAAACATTTTTTCACTTACTGCTAACAAAAGAAGTCTAGACGACAATTTGTGGTTGTCTATGGAAACAGAAGATAGGTAAAGCAGAAATAATTTAAATTTAAGAAAACAAATTTAAATATGGCCTATAGTTTCCTTTTTTTTCTTACTAAGATTTTACTAATACAGAAAAAAATAGGTGATTAGAAGTTTCACCCCTTCTTTTAGGATCCTAGTTAGTCTCTCTGATGTCATCGACAACCAACATAAGGTGGGCAATAGAATGAAGGAGAGAAAATAAGCAGGCACCCTGATAAGCCAGTAGCTGGAAATATTAATCCCTGAACAACTACCTGTTAATGTCCTCCTCTCCCTGCCTTTCCTCCACTCCACCTCACCCCTACCATCCCCCAACACCCAGTCCATTGTTCTTAGTCTATATAGGAATCAAAGAAACTTCTGTTTGACCTGCAGATTCCTGGGACTCCACTTTCAGAGTTTTTGATACAGTATGTCTAGGGGGCGGGAAATCTGCAATAAGAACAGTACCCTCCCTCCCTAACCAACCACCCCTGTGGTTTTGATGTAGATGGTCATCAGGACATACTTTGATAAACACTGCCTTGGGTAATGTAGAGCCTTCAGATTCAGTGGTTCCTGGTCCAGTTGCATCAACATCACCTGAGTTCCTCAGACATGCAGAATGTCTGGATCCAATCCAGGTCTGCTCAAACAGAATCTGCATTTTAACAAGATCCCGGGCGTGATTCCTAGGCACATTCAGGTTTAAAAAGCTTTGGTATTTCACAGACCAAAGAGAAGAAGTACCTTCTCCCCTTTTTGCATGTATGAACCTATTTGGTTTTTTTGTTCTGTTTTTCTGACAGTCTTCCTCTCCTCAGTTACCTGGGATTGCTGAATTCCTAAGGTGGGTCCCCAGACCTCCTGAGTCAGAAACTCTGTGTCTTGGATTCTTTTTCTCTGCCTTTCTCCCTGTCTCTCTGTCTCTTCCTCTGTCTGTATCTCTTCATCACATTCTATGTCCTTCTGTCTCTGACCCTCCCCACCTTCCCATCTCAATCCCTTTAATGAAAAAAATTGAGCACACCTCCCAGGGGATTGTGGGAGGTGGAGGGGACTTCAATATGGGCAACAGTAAAGAGACTGCCAATAGGTTTTTGTTGGTACTGTTGATTACTTTTCTGACGTTGGAGAGCTGCATTTTATCCTGCTATCTCTGCTCCCTTTTTTTTTTTTTTTAATTTGCAAGTGTTTGCTATAGATTATTATCATGCTATTTCTCCATGAGACGTGAATAGTAGTTTATCAAAATGTCAGCATAAAGACCAAAAGTCAAGCAAATTTGCTGCAATAAGGAGAGGCTGTAAATTTGCTGTCAGTTAAGAAATCCTCTCAATTCAAAGTGCAAATCTAACCAAAAGCAGTTTTTAATAATTGAGACTGAATGAGTATGAGGTTAACCCAGTGTACATGCACTTTGGTCTTGTGCCTTGTTGAATTTCTCAATTTTAATAATAGGGGCTATTATTTATGCTGTAATTCTAGGCACTATGCTATCAGAGAATGCCTAAAATATAAATCAGGTTCATTTTGCTAATTTCATTTGTTGAAACTCATATCTACTCCTCTTTTATTCTTTTTGAATGTTAATAATGATATATCCAGGAATAACTTTCTTCTTCAAATCTTAATTACAGTTTGGGTGAAATACTGAACCATTTTAACATTGCAAATATTTGGCAAATAAGCCTGATAAGAGAAATTTTTATAAAGGTTTTCATTGTGTCTTGGATAAAAGCACAAAGAAATGAAACATGTGGAGAAAGACCTTTACCTCCTTGGAATTTTAAGTCTTTCTGCAATAAACACAACAGTGGAGTCATAGAAGACCAAAAAAAAAAAAAAGACTTCCTCAAATCTAATTATCAAAAAGCAATTCATCTTGCTTGAGTATTTCAATCAACACATCCCTGAAGCCACTTTCTCAATTTGCCCTCCTGTCTGATGTATGGAATTGTGTGTGTGTGTGTGTGTTATCATTTGGAGAAACCTTTTAGCATATGGTGGAAAAAAGGCTGTTTTGTTACTTTTATGTTTTATTTCTTAATGGCCTACTTTGCAGCAGCTTTAGTGGAATGGTTTAAGCTCAATCTGACTTTTTTGAGTCTTTTACTCTGTGACAGTGACTCAGCTGGGTTAGAGCCAAGATGTTTACCTGATTGAGGCTGGGGGTTGGGGTGGGGGGGGCGCTGTGCCTCGGCCTCAGCTTTTCCCGCTTTTGCAGAGAGCTTACAAATTGTAGGCACTCAGAATAAGTGGCATCATTAGTGGGCGTAAAATACCCTAAGGGCATGGGAATGATTTAGAATTCTAGGATTCGGTAAAGACAGTGCATGCTAGGGGCTCAGGTGTCTGAGAGAAATGGATCCAGTAGTAGTGCTGAAATGTGACCTTGGTTATATCAGTTGACCTTAATTCTTTACTTTTAAGGTGAATGTGGACATTTTCTCTTTATTGAAATGCTGCTGGCTATCAGGGCAGTATTTGTCAAGCACAAGGAAATCTTTTCGCTTTAAGACAATTCTTTTAGGTAATGTTTTGCACAAGATTATTTAACATGGGCAGCTTCAATCTAAGATTCTGTGAAAATTGCATATGTCACAGAGGACATCAGCTCATAACTAGAGAGGTCATTGGCAAAATAAGCTATTTCATTTCCCTGAATAGGGAGAGATGAGCTGGGCTCTTTGGAAATTTGGTGTTTTGAAATGAAAATTGAAATTGTATAAATAACTTAATCAACCAGTATTTTGTAGCCAAGGTCAAACAATCATGCCTACATTAGTATTCCCATCAAATGTGAATGCCCTTGGCAAATCAATAAAACATAAGTGCTCAACTGAATTCGTCCTGTGTAATCACTGTGTTAAGTACTGCTGGGTTTCCAGAACCTTAGCTATAGTCCTTGCCCTCCAGAGGTCTACATTCCAGACCTGTGCTATTTAACAGAACTTTCTATGATGATAGAAATACTCTTTACCTTATCGGATGGCCATTTTAATCAAAGACAAAATTAGTGTTCATAAAATCATTAGTGACCACCCATAAGGAGCTTAATAAAGAAATGTTGTCTTGGACCAAGGGTAATTTGAGCTAAGCCTTGTTAGCTAGGATAAGACAAGTGGAAAAGAGAAGAGTAGATGTTCTGGAAAAAAAAGGTAGTAGACAGGAAGAGCTTGGTGCTATTGCTGAATAGTTAGGTGATCACCTTGATGGGAGCTGAAGGAAGGTTCCTGCTAGAGCTGAAGAGGAAAGAAGACTGGCAGGGGTGGGAAGGAGGGCCCAGAGAGAACTCCTATTATATACTAAGCGCCTCACATGTATAATATAATTTAATCCTCACAACCAACTGAATAGTTGCTGCTATTATCTTTATGTATGCTCAGGGAAAAGATTCAGGGGAGTTAAATAATTTCCCCGAGATCACCCACTAGAGTAGTGAGCCAAGGTTTAGAACCCAGGCAGCTTTCCTCCAGATTCCATACTTTTTTAAAAAATAATCATTTTATTTATTTTTGACCGTGTGCGGACTTTTTTCTAGTTGTGCTGAGTGGGGTTGCTGCTCTCTAGTTGCAATGCACAGGCTTCTCATTGCGGTGGCTTCTTTTCTTGCAGAGCAAGGCTCTAAGGCACGCAGGCTTCCGTAGTTGCAGCACATGGCTTTCATAGTTGCGGCTCCCAGGCTCTAGAGCGCAGGCTCAATAGTCGTGGGCTTAGTTGCTCTGCATCATGTAGGATCTTCCCAGATCATGGAAAGCCCATGTATCTAG
Source organism: Bos grunniens (assembly GCF_055505025.1). Lineage (NCBI taxonomy): Eukaryota > Metazoa > Chordata > Mammalia > Artiodactyla > Bovidae > Bos > Bos grunniens. The sequence continues at coordinate 28,113,639 of NC_141185.1, read as the reverse complement.
CATTGGCAGGCCAACTTTTCAACACTGAACCACCAAGGAAACCCCAGATGTCATACTTTTTAATCACCTCACTCCACTGCAGTGGTTGAGAATTTGAGCTCTGGGATCATCACACTTCCATCTCTATTAGCTTGTGACAATAGGCATCCGTAAATTGAGGACAGAAAAAGCACATTATTTGAGGTTATTGTACTAGGATTACCTAAGATATTTCATGTAGAGCACCTAGTAGTTCCTGGCACATAATAAGGGCTCAATAAATCTTTGTCTAATCTCATGTTAGAAATAGAGGCAGCAAAGAAATTCGGGCTAGCTTGAGTAGGCATTAGGCAATCATTGCATCTTCTTAAACTGAGTTTTGATGTATTAAAACTATTATAAAGGACAGAATGGAAGAAAGAAGGGAATACTGGGATGAAGAAGACCTCCAAGAGGCAGGCAACCTCACATTCAACAGATGAAAGAAATGTAATTTTATTTTCCCCTGGAAATAAAAGTAATATATATTGACTGGAGATAATTTAAAAATGTTAGAGGATAAGAAAGAAATTAAAATCACACTTAATACATCAAAGAGATGATTGCCATCAGTATTTTGGCATATATCCTTCCAGGTTTTATGTGTGTATGTATTAATACATTTTTAAAGTTTACCATATTCACCTCCAGTAAAATTCACATTTTTTGTGTACTGTGGAGTTTTGATAAGTGCACACTGTCCTGTTAGCACCAGCACAATCGAGTTACAAAACAGTTCTATCAACCTCAAAAAAATTCCTTTCATTGCCCTTATAGTCAGCCTCTCCTCTTACTCTCATCCCCAGCCCCGGGTGACCACTGATCTGTTTTCTTTCTCTAATTTTGCCTTCTCTGGAATGTCATATAAGCAGACTTGTGCAAGATGTAATCTTTTGAGTCTGGCTTTTTTCTCTTAGCATAAGGCATTTCAGATTCATCCATGTTGTTACGTGTATGAACAGTTCATTTTTTTTTTATGACTAAGATTTCACTGTATAGATAGATGTACCACAACTTGTTTCCGTTCACTCTAAGTACATTTTGAGTTGTCTCCAGTTTTTGGCGATTTGAATAAAGCCACTGGGAAATAATTTTCATTTCTCTTTGGTGAATATCTAGGAATGGAATTGCTAGATTATTTGTTAGGTAAAGGTTTAACTTTATAAGAAAATACTGAACAATTTTCCGGGCTGACTATATAACATTTGCATTTCCAATAGCAACTATAAGGGTTCCATCACTCCACATCCTAACAAGCACTTAGTATAATTATTTTTTAATGTCACTGTAACAGGTATATGGAGAAGGCAATGGCACCCCACTCCAGTACTCTTGCCTGGAAAACCCCATGGATGGAGGAGCCTGGTAGGCTGCAGTCCATGAGGTTGCTGGCAGTCAGACACGACTGAGCGACTTCACTTTCACTTTTCACTTTCACGCATTGGAGAAGGAAATGGCAACCCACTCCAGTGTTCTTGCCTGGAGAATCCCAGGGACGGGTGAGCTTGGTGGGCTGCCGTCTGTGGGGTCGCACAGAGTCGGACACGACTGAAGAGACTTAGCAACAGGTATATGGTAGTGTATAATGGTGGTTTTAATTCACATTTAGCTAATAACTAATGTTGTTTAGATGTGGTTTTTTTAATCTTCAAATAGAGAAAATTTATTTCTTTTCTGAACAATGTGCCTGTTCCTCTTGCCTTATTGCACTGGCCAGCATCTTCAGTGTGATGTTTAGTAGCCCTGATGAGAGCAGACAGCCTTACTTTGCTCCTGTTCTAAGTATGATGTTAGCTGTAGGTTTTTTGTAGATGCCTTGAATTAGGCTGCACAACTTCCCTTCACTTCCTGACTTGTGAAGAGTATCATGAGTAAATATAGAATTCTTTCAAATGCTTTTGTGTGAATATTGAGATGGTCATGTGATTTTTCTTCTTTAGTCTATTGATATGATGAATTACATTGATTGATTTTTTTAGTGTTGAACCAGCCTTGCATTCCCACTTAGTCATGATATATTAATCTTTCTATATGCTGTTGTATTTTATTTGCTGGTATATGTGTTTGTGTATATGTGAGTTGAGAAGGTCACCTGGAGAAGGGAATAGCTACCCAGTCTAGTATTCTTGTCTGGAGAATTCCATGGACAGAGGAGCCTAGCGGGCTTTAGCCATGGGGTTGCAAAGAGTCAGACAGGACTGAGTGACTTTAACACACACACACACATTTATTTAAAACAACACCAGGATTATACTGTATAGACTGGCTTGTAATCTCTTTTTGAAAACATATTTTCTTTAATCTACAAGAAATACATGTTTGCAAAAATACATTCTTTCTGGTTACTCTGGCAGGTTAATTTATCTTTCCTACATTTTCTCTTGGTAGAGGAGTTATGTGTGTTTTAAGTTTACTAAAATAAAAACTGGGCTGAGGAATTTCCAACCCACACAAATTAACTCTTCTAATTAGCTGATAAACTTTGAGAAGAACTATCTGCATCTTTGATGAAATATGAAGGGAAAACTGCTCTAAGTTTTCAAAGCCATTATAAATGCTGAGAGCAAAGGAATGATTGTTGATTCCTGAAACCCAGGTACTCCTCAGGAACCTGGAAAGTTGAAAATCTCTATCTTATGATAGTAACCTTAAACAACTTTAGCATACAACAGAGATCTCTGATGTTTGTAAAGAAAGTTCTCTTCCATTAAAAAATACTTGTGTAGATGGCTATAGATGCAGATTTACATTCTGCTGCTGCTGCTAAGTTGCTTCAGTCGTGTCCGACTTTGTGCGACCCCATAGACGGCAGCCCACCAGGCTCCCCCGTCCCTGGGATTCTCCAGGCAAGAACACTGGAGTGGGTTGCCATTTCCTTCTCCAATGCGTGAAAGTGAAAAGTGAAAGGGAAGTTGCTCGGTCATGTCCGACTCTTAGTGACCCTATGGACTGCGGCCCACCAGGCTCCTCCGTCCATGGGATTTTCCAGGCAAGAGTACTGGAGTGGGGTGCCATTGCCTTCTCCGGCAGATTTACGTATACATATGCAAATACATAAAACACTGAAAGGAGAGCATCAACAACCTTTTGATAAATTATATTCTGAAGCATTTTTTTATTTTGAGATTTTCTTCCCCCTGGATAAGTAAGTTTTTTCATTAAAAAAAAAAAAAACAGAAATGTGAATGTTTTCAACTAGAAACATACATCCAAGACTGATACTTACTAAGTACCCACTTTAGGCTTATTTTTAGAATTCCAAGAATCTGCTTTTTTTCCCCAAGTTTTATTTTAGAAAAAGCAATCTAGTTACTCTTCAGATGCTCATAAAGAAAATGGAATTGCTGTATTTTATATGTGAGTCAGAGCTCAAGATAATGGTGAATCTTGCCGAAGGCCTCAGGGATACTAAGCATGAAGTTTGGGAGGAGTTAGGTTTTCATTGGTGTCCTTCTTTCCCAGGCTGGAGTTCAAATGAGTCTGAGTCTCTCAAAATGTTTGCACGAGAGGATGAACTTCAATGTTTGCATCATTTCCCCTGTTTTACACTCTCCTCGCATAGACCACAGCTGAGAGTTTTAGAGAAAAGGCGCTTTCGGCAAGTGCAAAGTGGTATTGTCATGTTGCTACTGGAGCTGTCTGTGAGAGCCAAGAAAATAGGACAGAATAAAAAGGAAGTAAAATAAGTCATAGTGAAACCCTCTCTCTCAGAGGAAGGAGAGCAAACATTGAAATATTGCTTTTTCCTGGCTGCTTATTAAAGGGGAAATTTGCCTACTGTGCTGGAAGAGTCTTTTATCCATCATTCAGTTGATGTGAAGCTTCCAACTTGAGGTTTGTTTTTGTATGCACAACCCATTCTATTTTTAAGGTGAACTCCACTGACAGTGAGTATTGAACAGATTCAGCATTTCTCTGATTATAAAAGATGTTGATTTGTTTTCATCCTTCAATAATTTAAACTAGTCCAATTGTCTGAAACAGATCAATTTAAACTGTTGCAAAGTCCCTTCAAATTTCTGAAGTATATGAAGTCATTATTTATAGGAGAATGGAAGTCTTATTTTTATTATGGATCCGTTTCTTTGAAATAAATGTAATTTGGTTATCTTGTAGAACTCACATAATTTTGTCATTTTCAGAAATGTTTAGGTACAGGGTATTATAAATCAATTAGCTAATATAAAAACCTGGAGTTTATAGATACAGAATTGTAGTGCCACATTATGCAATTAAATATCCCACATTCTGTTTTCATAAGTCCAAGGTCATTGGTCTAAATTACAATTATATAATGTCTGTTATGATTGTTGGTGATTGGTATAATTCGACTAATTATTGTCTAAACAATGAAAGTCGGCTGGGACTCAAACTGCAACAAATGCTTTTTTATATGAGAAGAATAAAGAAACTGAATGCTTTTTCCTTTTGTCATTTATTACGTTAGGCTGCAATTAATCATAATACTGTGCTGAGGGTGTGTAGAAAGCTGTCCTTATTTTCCAGGATCATCTTTCTTGAATGGGATGGAAGGTAACCCTCAGAGAAAAATAAATGATCATGTTTAGAGAAACATCACATTGACTGGCTAATTGGAAGGACAGTGGAAAAATCCCACAGGAAATGGTCTGAAGCTTGTGACTTTTACAGTCAATGCTCTTCTTAGACAGAGCAAACATTCCATTTAATGGCATAAAAATCTGTTTAAATTGAAAGTACCATCTGCCCAGCCTTCTTATCTGACCATGGGTTCAAAAATAACCAATGCCAGATAAAGAAATAAAATGTTTAAATAATAAAATGTCATGAAATACGGAATGAATTTGGATATAAAATAGTAAGAGTGTGATTACAAATTAGGAGACTGCCTTTTGAAAAGGCACTAGTACTTCAGGGAAACAATATATTTTAAATTTACTAAAACACCTTCTTATCCTTTCCAACCTTTTCTAGTTATTTCTTTGTCTGTTTTGACCAGAAACTTTGAATGAATTGATGAAGAGAATTTGGTCATTGTCACTTCATAAAGGCATGGAGATTTCTTTGAGTACAGATAACACAGAAACCACGGCCCATGCCCTCCCTGCCCCCGCTGCCCCACCAAGTAAGAATAGAAGAGGTAGGGAAGAAAATAGTATACACTATTTAGCTGTGCACACAAACGTGTTAGGAACTGCACAGGCTTCTTGGAATTTCTTAGCTTCTCTCCTGGAGCTGAGGAGCCCCCTGGTCCCTAGAGGTGAGGTCCCTAGAGTTTTTATAAACTCTGTAAAAGTCCATTGCTCACAAGGTTCTGGGGGGACATCCCAGGGGCCCAGAGTTGGCAACAAGTTTCTTCCATGAACCTCAAAGCAATGAGATTTTCTCAGTCAATTCCATTTGTCTTACGGTCACTTCCCTCAAATTCTACATAGTTACCCCTTTTTCCCCATCCTTTTGCAAAGAACTTTTTAACTTGGAATATGTTTACAGAGGCTGTATCCCTAAACATTGTATCCTTGGTGTCAGAAAATTCCTATTGAAAAAAATGCTAGATTAGATAGGTTCCATGCTAATCTGACATTCCAAAATTAATGGTATGGTTCTGAAGTACTGAATGATATAAATTGCCTTACATACAGCACAATGTAGCATAAATAAAAACACAAGTTCCTTATTTAACTCTCATTTGAACATTTTATGCTGCTCACCTTAAGGATTGTCTCCTTTCCTTGGCAACTAACAACAGGTAAGCAGAGACAGGCTGACTGTTGTGGAGTTGGACTTCCTGGAAGCAAACGAGGCCTTCTGGAAGGCCATATAGCACATCTTTTAAACATGTCAGATATGCAACCCAGTTGCCTGGGTTAAATTCGCATTCTTCCATTACCAGCTCTGAATCCTTAAGCCAGTTGCTTAACTTCCATAGATCTCCATTTCCTCATTTGTAAAATGGAATATATAATTATATGTACCTCAGAGGATCACTGTGAGAATTAACCAAAATTATTCATATCAAACACTTGATAAATTTTAGCTGCCATTATTATTAATTCATTTCATCTACCTTGATATTCCTCCATCTGGCATTTCAGACACAAGGATTATTCAGAATTACTATTGAGAATGATTTAGCCTACCCAAATTCTGAATGCCTAAACAACAATTCTAGAAAAAGTTATGTATCCTTTAGATATAATACAGACACATTACAACAAAGTCCTGCTCTCTGGGTTTCCCCTCAGCACTGATAGAGCATCCTTAGACCACAATTACACCCAAAGTTTTTTAAGTGGACACAAAACCTCTAAAAAATTAGGTAAATGCACAATTTGCTGGCCAAGTAGCATCCCAATGATTTTGAACATCATGATAACAGAAGTTTCTGATCCACTGGGACATACTCTTCTTATTTTTCTAAGTAGAGAGAGCTGTAGCTAAGTAGAGAGAGGGCTGTAGTTCCACCAGCCCCTTTTTGGCTCATAGAACTATTTCTTCAGTTTTGAAGATGCAGTACAATGTGAAGGGAGAAGATGCTTGAGCACCTATATAGCCTGCTGCCCACGTGGTCTTTGATGGTTTGTCAGGGGTTTGGTTCTGGAGTTCATATTTTGGGTTATTGGTAGATTAGAGGTTATTGGCTAGAATTTTTTCTAAGCCATAAAAAATAGTTACTTTGGTTTTTTAGGGCATAGCATTCATGAATGTTATTAAAGATTAGTATGGAGTATAAAAATTTGTTTTTCTTAGAATTCTTGACCTAAAAAAGTAACCTTTTCATTTTAACTTGTGAGCGTACCTTGCAGTACAAATAAATAGACTGTAGCAATATTACATTGCTTAGCTGCAGCAGCAAACATTTTATCTTTCTTGGATACTGCAAAATCATAAACTGAAGAAGTCGAAGTCAATTTATGAACTCTCTAAGATCTGGCTTAGGAAATAGTTAGAAAATAGATTGAAAACATATATTTATCCTTATGATACATGCAAAATAATCTTAGTACACTTCCCTAAGTGCCTCTACTATGCTACACTGGCTATGTAAGATTATGAATGCATTGAGTTTACTTAATATGATGCTTTTGGGAATGTGTATAATTGAAAGCTTCAGAGATAAAACTAGCATCAATTGAGTTGAAAAGTTCCTTTTTAAATAAGAGCTGTTAAATTATACTGCAAAATGCTGGAGAAAATATTGCACACTATCTAAATGTGAAATTAATGTCTCCCTCAACATTGCTGTAAGTAGTGCGTTTCAACTTAGTTCATAATTGAGTGAATTGTTTCTTTTGTTTCTGACGATTCAGATTTCCCACGTAATAATACATGGTATCGTTTCTTCATTTCTCTCTGTAACCAAAGTTGCTGCTAGACTAAGCTGTTTGAACAAGAAAATTAGTGCCTTCAGTTCAGTTCAGTTAGTCGCTCAGTCGTGTCCGACTCTTTGCGACCCCATGAATCGCAGCACGCCAGGCCTCCCTGTCCATCACCAACTCCCGGAGTTCACTGAGACTCACGTCCATCGAGTCAGTGATGCCATCCAGCCATCTCATCCTCTGTCGTCCCCTTCTCATCCTGCCCCCAATCCCTCCCGGCATCAGAGTCTTTTCCATTGAGTCAACTCTTCGCATGAGGTGGCCAAAGTATTGGAGTTTCAGCTTTAGCATCATTCCTTCCAAAGAAATCCCAGGGCTGATCTCCTTCAGAATGGACTGGTTGGATCTCCTTGCAGTCCAAGGGACTCTCAAGAGTCTTCTCCAACACCACAGTTCAAAAGCATCAATTCTTCGGCACTCAGCCTTCTTCACAGTCCAACTCTCACATCCATATATGACCACTGGAAAAACCATAGCCTTGACTAGACGAACCTTTGTTGGCAAAGTAATGTCTCTGCTTTTGAATATGCTATCTAGTTTGGTCATAACTTTCCTTCCAAGGAGCAAGCGTCTTTTAATTTCATGGCTGCAGTCACCATCTGCAGTGATTTTGGAGCCCAGAAAAATAAAGTCTGACACTGTTTCCACTGTTTCCCCATCTATTTCCCATGAAGTGATGGGACCGGATGCCATGATCCTCATTTTCTGAATGTTGAGCTTTAAGCCAACTTTTTCACTCTCCACTTTCACTTTCATCAAGAGGCTTTTGAGTTCCTCTTCACTTTCTGCCATAAGGGTGGTGTCATTTGCATATCTGAGGTTATCAATATTTCTCCTGGCAATCTTAAGGTGTTAATCAGTCACAGAGCTGAGAGGAATATTTCAAGGTAAATAAACACAATTTTCTGAAAGCGAGCAAGTTTGCTTCCTGATTTTCCTCAAACCATAGGTCTCTCACCACGGTCTTCCTTATCTTTTGTAACTTGTGGCTTCACTCATATAACTTATTTCACTTCTTAGGTTTATCTCCATGGACACTAACCATCCAATAAATCATACTTTGGGCATTTAAAAACAAGATATAAATCAGCAATTCTCAACCTGTGTTTTGAATATCCAAGGGTGTGTTAATGTAAATCAAGGGGTGTCTTTAGTTCTTTAAAAGCTAACTCAAAATTGCATTGGACTGCAAGTACTCTGCCTGGAAAATCCATGGACGGAGGAGTCTGGTAGGCTGCAGTCCATGAGGTCACTGAGAGTCGGACACGATTGAGTGACTTCACTTTCATGTTTTACTTTCATGCATTGGAGAAGGAAATAGCAACCTACTCCAGTATTCTTGCCTGGAGAATCCCAGGGACAGGGAAGCCTTGTGGGCTGCCGTCTATGGGGTCGCATGGAGTCAGACACGACTGAAGCGACTTAGCAGCAGCAGCAGCAGCAGCAAGATGCTGCTGAAAACTAGAATGAATGATTTGCAAAAACCTGCCTTTTAAGATTTGAAATACAGTTGCCCTCAAACAGCATGGGGATTTAAGGCCCCATTTTCTACTCAGTGGAAAGTCCTCTAGTAACTTTAAAGTTGACCCTCTGTGTCTATGGATCTGTATCCACAGATTCAACTGAGGGTCATTTAGTATTACAGTATTTACTATTTTAAAAAATCCACATGTAAGTGGACCAGCACAGTTCTAACTTGTATCATTCAAGAGTCTACTGTATATATACAAAAAGTATTCTTAGGATGGCTATAACTACTTGATTGTGTGGGTGTGCTCAGGCATGTCTGACTCTTTGCAACCCTTTGGACTGTAGCCTACCAGGATCCTCTGTCCATGGGCTTTCTCAGGCAAGAATACTGGAATGGGTTGCCATTTCTTCCTCCAGGGAATCTTCCCCAGCCAGGAATCAAACCTGCATCTCCTTCATTGCAGGCAGATCCCTTACCTGCTGAGCCATCAGGAAATTGAAGAAATCAGTTGCTAAGCAAACTGAATGGTTTTAAAATGTAACTTGCACTTCCTTCCAGTTTTGGATTCCCATTCCCTTTCCCCAGATCCATGATATTGAGAGGCACTGTGTTGATATTATAAAACTTATAGAGAAAACAGACTCTGCTTATCAGATTTCACCATTGAAATGTTTAGGCTCTAGAGACCATTTTCATTTTAAAAATTGGCTTTCTTTAGCCAAATAAAATCATAGATGTGTGATTTTAGAAACTCTTCATTTGTAAAGAAGCAAAGGCCCCCAGCAATTCAAAAGAATTATTTGAGTTTACCCAACCAGTTAGCAACAGAGTTCCACCAAGTATTTGGGTGCCTTCCCACCAGTATTGTATTTTTTCCCCAAAACACCAAACTATAATCTCATTGGCATGTATCCATCATACATGTTAGAAAAAAGTGAGTGACAAAGCAAGGGCATAGGAAATTGAGAATTAGAAATTTCAGGTAGGGTCAATGACATTGTGTCTTAAAGTATAATCTGATGATCACTTATATTAATTACTTGGATGTTTAAATCTAGATTCCTGGACCTGGGGTCTGGATAGTAAACCCCAGACCTACTGAATTTCAGTCTTCCAGTGACAGAACCCAGTAATACTCAATTTAAACAAGCTCTGCAAATGATTTTTCCATACCCTAATGATATTCTACATGTTTCACTAGAATGTTATTTAAAATGTTTTAAACTATCAATATAATAGATTCCCATTTGAGAACTGTACCAAATATTGCAATAGATTCTGAGGGGTCATGGAGAGGAGACTTGGGGCGAAAGGGAAGGGCCTTGAGTTTAGGTTCCAGTCCAGGCTCTTCCACTTTGCTATGTGAGTCTGGGCAAGACACTTAACTCTCTGAGTCCCCAGTTTTTTCTTTTCTAAGATAAGATAAAAATACTGCCAGCCTTGTAGAATTGCTAAGAGATAATGGATATGAAATACCTGGCAGGCACTGGGCCTAGCATAGTCGAGGCATGTAACTATTAATTACTGTCATTACCTAAGCTAGTATAACTGTTATTTCCCATGCTTCTTCCTTTATCATGTAAAGTAGAAATACACTGAATTCTACATTGTTTCAGACCTAGCTACCATCCGTGGATCATTTCTGTCCTTCACTCCTCCTCCTATCGTCTGTGGCTTCCTGCCTACCTCTTGGCCATTTCACTGTCTATTAGTTACCTCCACCAGGAGGAAGGGAAAACAAGAGATTCAATTCAAAACACCTATTTTCTTCATTTGTTGTTACTTTTACCAAAAAGTTTGGTTTGAGAGAAAGAGGCTGAATCACTGGCCAAATAACATTTTTTGGTTTTTTGAGAATTGAGTTCCTCTATTTTGTAGATAATTTCTGTTCCTGCTCTTGAGATGGATAAGTAGTAGTCATCTACTTGACATGCTCTCATTTGAAAAGTTTAGTCAACATCGCATGATAAAGGGATATTTCTAAATGAATCATTTGAATCTTGTTTCCTTCCTTACATTTTAGGGAAACTGGGAAGATTTGGTTTAGTGAAACTCATTAAGATCCCACAGAGCAGGAACCCGAGTATGAAGTAGGTCAAATTCAATCTCCTGGTCATGCCCTTCAGGCACTGCTGATGCGAGCGTCTAGCGTGGCACAAGTGGATTGCATGTGGACGGAATCCTAGATCGCAGAGCTGCTCAGTACAGCTCGTTCCTGATGAGAAGGTGCTTGCACACAGCCCTGCAGCCAGGAGTCTAGTTTTCATGTAAAATGCCCTTGGTTCCTACAAATCTTCAAGTTTTTCCTCATGAAAAACTCTTAGTGTTAGGTGTCTGCTGCTTGGAAAGGAGAGCCGCCTCTTAGCTACATGAACTGTGAGCTTCCAGAGGTGATAAAAGCCAAAACATCATACAAAGGTGAGTGTAGCGGTGGGGGCGGGGGGGCATTGGTGAGGGGATTTTCTCTTAACCATGCTGATGTATAGTCTGGCAGGAGGGTAAGGGTGAGGCGTGGCTATCTGGGGGCCTGGTCTTTTCTCCTCCCTGCTCTGTACCTATTGCCAGTCCTGTGTCCTGACAGGGTATCCGATCCTGGCCGTAGATGGATGGATAATGTGGGTGAGAGGTGTGGTGTGAGTGGCCCACTAGAATAGCATCTTCTTGAGGGTAGATATTTTGGGGGGGTTGGGGAGGGGCTTGGGTTTTTGGAGGTTTTTTCCTTTCTCTTTTTGGCTGCACTGGCTCTTCACTGCTGTGTGTGGGCTTTCTCTAGATGCAGTGCCAAGGCTTCCCATTGCGGTGGCTTCTCCTGTTGCAGAGCATGGGCTCTAGGGCTCCCGGACTTCAGCAGTTGCAGTGCATTGACTCAGTAGTTGTGGTGTGTGGGCTTAGTTGCTCTGTGGCATGTGGAATCTTCCCAGACCAGGGGTGGAACCCGTGTTGCCTGCATTGGCAAGTGGATTCTTTACCACCTGACCACCAGGGAAGTCCCTTGTTTTTTGTTTTTAGTTTCTTTTAAAAAATTGTATTGGAACAGTGTTGTGCTAGTTTCAGATGTACAGCAAGTTGACTCAGTTATACACATACATATATTCATTCTTTTTTAGATTCTTTTCTCATATAGGTTATCACAGAATATTGAATAGAGTGTACAGTAGTTCCATGTTAGTTATCTATCTTATATATAGTAGTGTGTGTGTGTTCATGCCAAGCTCCTGACTTATCCCTGAAGGTAGATATTTTTTTAATTTATTTTATTGCTTTTATTTAAATTTATTTTATTGGTGTAGTTGATTTATAACATTGTGTTAATTTTTGCTCTACAGCAAAGTAGTTCAGTTGAGTTGGCCAAAAAGTTCATTTATAACATCTTACAGAAAATTTGAATGAGTTTTTGCCCAGCCAATGCATTCTTTTTCATATTCTTTTACATTTTGGTTTATCACAGGCTATTGAATATGGTCCCCCGTGCTATACAATAGGACTTTGTTGTTTATCTGTCTTATATAATAGTTTGTATCTGTTAATCCCTAACTCTCAGTCCACTGCTCCTGTACCCACTTTTCCTTCTGGCAGCCACAACTGTGTCCTCTATGTTTATGAGACTGTTGTATTTCGTAGATAAGCTTCTTTGTGTCATATTGTAGATTCCACGTATAAGTGATATGAAATAATATTTGTCTTTCTCTTTCTGACTTACTTCACTTAATATGTTCATCCCTAGTTCCATCCTTGTTGCTGCAAATGGCATTATTTCATTCTTTTTTATGAGTAAGTAGGTGGCTCAGTGGTAAAGAATCTAGCTGCCAATAGAGACACAGAAGACATGGGTTCAATCCCTGGGTTGGGAAGATCCCCTGAAGGAGGAAATGTCAACCCTCTCCAGTATTCTTGCCTGGGAAATCCCGTGGACAGAGGAGCCAGAAGTATAGGGGAGCGGGGAAATGAAGAAGGAAATTATGAAATGATGATTGGCTTGTTTGAGTCAATCTCATAATCTAGAGTATCCTCAGAAAAAAAAGAAGATGCTTCTTTGGTCAAAGGCATATGAGATTCATGCTATGCTAGACCCTCCAAAGTTTTAGGGTCTACCCCTGATACTATTAATGTTGATGATTGGTTGGATTGGAAAAATAGTAATGATAATAATAAAGAATAACAGCAATAGCAGCAACTAACGTTGATATAGCACTTATACCATGTGGATTATCGTTCCCAATCCATTTGTAAACTTAATGAATGATAATAAAACTATAATGGCACTTTGCTATAGCAGTGTGAAAGCTTAGTTTAATATGGAATCAAGGCCATTTAGTCACAGGAATGCAACATTACAAAGGGTAGCAGCTAGCCTGGTTTCTCTAAAACGACACTGTGTATGTGTTTGTGTGTGTGTGTGTGCGCATATATATACATCTAAATACACAAAGCCTACTCAAAATTGTTTTAGTAATAACCTTGATTCTGGAAGTTAGGTTGCTAGGCAAAGCTACATATAGATTTTACCTTAATACCATGTCCTTTTATTCAGAGCATGGTTTTCTGGGAAGTTTCCAAAACCACAAATGCAAATTATACATGCATCTCTAGAAATTTCCCTTTTAGGTGAATGGCAGTATGCCCACAAATGTGATGTAAAGAGCATACTTTTAAATGAAGCCCCTTACTAGGTCTTATTTTATAGATCTGCTCTGTGATCTTTATTTTGTCATCTTTGCTGCTTTAACACTTTGGCTCTCAAAGGTACTTTATTTAAATTCACTGAAGGCCAACTAGAATGAATGGAACCATTGAACAGATTGTAATGTCCTTGAGTGTGTCCTCTGTGAAAGGCCATAAGCTTTGAAGGAAGACAGGCTTGAGTGGTTTGAATTATAGCTCCACTAGTGGTCATCTGTATGATCTTAGATAACTTTCTTAATAATAGGAAATCTCCACAAAATAGAAAAAGAAATAAGTTCCTAGGGTTATTATGAGGATCAAGTGAATAATACATGTAAAAATGCTTAACACAATAACATGACATGTAAGGTGTGTCCATGGGGGCTTCCCAGGTAGCTCAGTGCTAAAAAATCCTCCTGCCAATGCAGAAGACACAGGTTCAATTCCTGGGTCGGAAAGATCCCTAGAGGAAGAAATGGCAACCCATTCCAGTATTCTTGCCTGAAAAAATCACATGGACAGAGGAGCCTGGCGGGCTATAGTCCATTGGTTCACAAAGAGTTGTACACAGCTGAGCATACACACAAGCTATACACATACTTAACCCCTCTCAGCATGCTGCACAAGATAGGCTGCTTAGATACCTAGACATCCACAGAACTAGAGTAAATTAAGGAAAAAAATGAACAGTATTTCCTCTTGTGTGTTTCGCCTTTATGTTCACATAGAACACTTCACTTCTGACACTTCTGGTCACCAAATGCATGGAGTGTTTTTCCCCACAACAAGCAATTCTCTGTGACACCAGCTGTGCAACATGCAATTTAACTCAACTCTGACACTATCTACTTGGAGATAGTATCAGATCCTGAAGGTTGAGGGTTCAGTCCCACAAGACAGCTCTCACCTCATTTCAGACGGCAATCACAAATAGTTAGCTGGTCCCCAACTTCTGTCTGGCTCGGCTGTGAATCAGAGGTTCCCACCACCCCTATCTTGGGCTTGATTAATTTGCTAGAGAGGCTCAAAGAACTCGGGAAAACACTTACCAGTTTATTAAAGGATACAGGTGAACAGCCAGATGAAGAGATACATAGGGGGAAGTCAGGGAGGGTCCCAAGTGCAGGAGCTCCTGTCCCTGTGGAGTTGGGGTGCATCACCCTCCCAGTGTGGATGTGTTCACTAACCCAGAAGCTCTCTGAATCCCATGCTATTGGGATTTTATGGAAGCTTCCTCATGTACGCCTGATCGAGTTCTACTTACTCCATTTCTAGTCCCTCTCCTCTTTCTAGAGAAGTCGAGGTGGGGGCAGGGCCAAAATTTCTAGTCATGGTTTGGTCTTTCTGTTGACCGGCCTCCATCCAGGAGCCTACCCAGAGTCACCACACTAGATCAAAAGATGTTTCTAGTGTTCTTATCACTTAGAAATTTATAAAGTTTGAGGAGCCCTGTGTCAGGGACTAGGAATGAAAACCAAACATGTATTCCTTATTATAAATCACATTATCACACATAGCCTCAGGATAGCCCCTTCCTTCTCTCATAGACTGTTGCAGTTAAACTTAGACATAGTGCTTTCAGCCCACTCTCTTCATTGCCACAGGCATTATCTTACACACACATGCACACAACCTTTTATTCCATTTTCTTAATTTTCTGCTATTTTCAGGATAAAGCCTAAGTTCCTTGTTGAAACATGCAAACCTTCCTCATCTAGCTTTAGGCCTGTTGGCTCATTTCTTGAAGGCCCTGAACTGTTTCTTCAATCTTGCCCTGTTCTTTTACACCTCTGTTCCTTTATATACATGTGTGTGTGTATACACACACAATTAAAATTTTATTTTTTACTCAGCCTAAAATACCCGTCCACCCACTGTGTATCTACTATCTCTTCTTTCAAGGTAAAGCTCAAATATTATCTCCTCTAAAAAGGCTCTCTGGACTGCCTGGAGCCAAGTTGGTCACTCCCTTTTATACCTTTCTGGCTCCCACAGTTCTTTGGTTGTCTTTACTTTAGCAGTGTCATACAGTAATTAAAATTCAAACACATTTAGCAATGCTACTTTCTGGATATGTGACTGTCATTAGCTTTGTTTTCATTTGCAAAATGGAGACAATATTACTACCTATCAGACAGAGTTATTGTAAGTATTAAATGAGATAACCCATCTAAAGCACATAATACGCTGCTTGTGTGTACATGCTAATTGTCTTCAGTCATGTCCAACTCTCTGTGAGTCTGTGGACTGTAGCTCACCAGGCTCCTCTGTCCCTGGGATTCTCCAGGCAAGAATACTGGAGTGGGTTGCCACATCCTTCTCCAGGGGATCCTCCTGACCCAGGGATTGAACCCACGTCTCTTATGTCTCCTGCATTGGCAGGTGCATTCTTTACCACTGGCGCCACCTTGGAAGCCCAATACAGTGCCTAGAACATGGTATTTACAGGGCCTCACAAGAAGGCAATGGCACCCCACTCCAGTACTCTTGCCTGGAAAATCCCATGGACGGAGGAGCCTGGTAGGCTGCAGTCCATGGGGTCGCGAAGAGTCAGACACAACCGAGCGACTTCACTTTCACTTTTCACTTTCATGATTGGAGAAGGAAATGGCAACCCACTCCAGTGTTCTTGCCTGGAGAATCCCAGGGACGGGGGAGCCTGGTGGGCTGCTGTCTCTGGGGTCGCACAGAGTCGGATATGACTGAAGTGACTTAGCAGCAGCAGTAGCAGCAACAAGATCCCTGTTAGACTGTGCATTACTTCATTTTTGTATCCCCAGTACCTAGCACAAAGTCTGGATCACAGTAAGTATTTAATATATGTTGGAAGGAAAGGAGGAAGCAAACAAGCTACTTTTCATCTCTATTAACAAGAGAACAGAAAGTGTTAAACTGAGGAAGGCTCATTAGTTGACCTTTCTTTCAACCTTCAGTTAATACTTGGATCTTCAGTTTTACTAGCTATAAAATGCCTGCTTCCTCCTCTCCTCCTAAAAGCTTAAGTTTTCTAGATATGTCTTGGTTATAGAAACTGGTCCAATACTGTCCTTCAAAAAGAGAAGAAAAATTAAGAATGCATTTAAACTGTGAAATTAAGGAAACTTGGTAAGATGGAGGTCAGATAAACCATTCAATGTTATTTCTAGAGTACTCTATTTTCTGTATATAGTATCAATACTTTTATTTTCAGAAGAATTCACTCTCCCAATTGTCAAATTTTTAAAAATTAATTGTTAATAGAATGATAATGTTATCTTATACTTAAAATTGAAACTCAGTTGTGTAAAACATTTGCCAAGTTTCACTGTTGAACCATAGCAGCCCATTTCTTTCTAACTAAAAGTGAGCTTTGGCAGTGGGTGGCAAGATTTTTGGTTTCTAGTTCAGGGGCAGGTATTAACAAGTGAGTTAATGAAGCCAAGTTTATAATTTAGCATATTAACAGCACTGCTGTTGATCTCTTAGATGCTTTGAGATCTTTAACATTATTTCATTTTTCTGAAATTCAATTTCCTCATTTGCAAAAAGAAAGTAAAAATACCTGCAGGAAGATAGGAAGGTTAAATATGAAGGTTAAAGGAATAATGCAGATAAACATCTAACATGGTGCTTTGCACGTAGTAGATGCCCAGTAAATGTTATTTTCTTTTTCATCAGGATTTTGTTACAGCATCATGTTTTGTTCGGTCTAACCTGCTTACCTCACTATACTGTAAACTCATTCATGGCAGAAATTATGTCATACTCATCTTTGGATTCCTAACACCTAGCACACTGCTTAATACATAAGAGGTGTTGAATATGTAATTATGGAAGCCATGAAGAAAGGATGGGAGGAAAAAAAGAAGGAAGAAAGTTAGGAGAAGGTGAGGAATAAATAGAACTAAATACTAACTAGGTAGAGTTGAGTACCATGGAACAAAAACCCCTATATAATTATTCAAATTATTATTTTTTAAATATTTATATTTTATCATGTTAATTCTAATAAGTGTAAGGAATTACCAGCATTATAAAAATACTAGAATACAACTTTATACTTCTGAAATAAAAATAAATATATATCTCCTTTTGTTTTATGCCAATGTACATGAACAAGCATTACTGAATGACAATTGCTTGTCAAAAGTGTAACAAATGTGAGATGGGCTGTGGTTTTGATGGCATGTGTCACTTATGCCAGCAAAATAAGAAAAGTGTCACTACATTTCAGGGCTCTTATGTGGCACTTAGAAAACTCTACAGCCTGCTGTCTACTCATTCTGTGACCTAGTCAAGGTGATTTATCACAGGTGAAAAGCATATGTTTTGTGCCTTTATAGTGATGTGCTTGACACATTACAAAATGATACAATCTATATAGTATAAAGTTGCAGTGCATACTAATCAGAGATGTTATGCTTTGAGGTTACATAATTCACTGTTTGAAAATACCTTATCTGAAAAGAAAACCCCAAAATCTGCTACTGAGATTGTTTTCAGTTTTCTCGAACAGACTTTGGTACGCCTTCTCTAGTGTGTGCTATGACCTCTAACTTTATTTTAGGTTTTTTGTTGCTGTTACTGTTCTTTACCCTTGTTGACAACTGATGTATACCATTTGCTTTTTACTTTTTAAGAGAGTTTTAATCATAAAATGTAAACAACATTAAAGTATAAGAAGTAACAAATTCCTCTTTATTGTATCCTTACCCTGCCTGCCTTGCAACCCATCCACTTTCTTCCACAGGTACACATCTTTCCTTACCATACATTAAATGTATAGATATATGTACATATATGTACACATATATTTTTCACATAAATGGAATGTAGTTTTATGTATAGATACAGACATATATATATATAATTAAGTGACATGCTTTTTTCATTTAATATCTTAGAGATCTTTTCATGCTGCTGCTGCTGCTAAGTCGCTTCAGTCGTGTCCGACTCTGTGCGACCCCATAGACGGCAGCCCACCAGGCTCCCTTGTCCCTGGGATTTTCCAGGCAAGAACACTGGAGTGGGTTGCCATTTCCTTCTCCAATGCATAAAAGTGAGAAGTAAAAGTGAAGTTGCTCAGTCGTGTCCGACTCAGCGATCCTATGGACTGAAGCCTACCACGCTCCTCTGTCCATGGGATTTTCCAGGCAAGAGTACTGGAGTGGGGTGCCATTGCCTTCTCCTCTTTTCATGCTAGTACATATAAATACATCTCATTCTAATGGTTGCATAGCATCCCATATTATGGTTCTAATGTAGTTGATTTATCTATCTTCTTTTAATCAAAATAGATTTGTTTTCCCTCTTTTACAATACAAATAGTACATCAGTTGACATTCTTGCCTATCTTTCCATGAGTCAGAGTCCTAGAAGAACTGCTGTGTTAAAGGGCACACCATTTTTTTGAGTGCCACGTAGAATAGTCTTTTGCAACATTTAGTAATCATTGCTATTTGGTTTTTCTTCCCTGTTTTATACAAGGTTATGAATCTACTCTGGTTTAACTAACCCTTCAGACACATTGAAATGTCAGTATAAAGAAGCTTCAGCTTCTTAACCGAAAGGGGAATGGAAAGATTGTGCCTCTTATGTTAATTTAATCGGGAAGCTTTAATGATGTCTCAATGTTTGGGTCTTCACCATAACAAAGTTTCTCTTAAAGTTGAGTTCAGTTTGTTTTATCTTATTGATTTATCTTATGCCACATCCAAGAGTAGTTTAATCACTTATATAGGTGCATGCTTAGTCGCTCAGTTGTGATCCTTTGGACTGTAGCCCACCAGGCTCCTCTATCCATGGAATTTTTCAGGAAGAATACTGGAGTGGGTTGCAATTTTCCTCCTCCAAAGTACTTTCCTGACCCAGGAGTCAAACCCACATTTCCTATGTCTCCTGCATTGCAGGTGGATTCTTTGCAGGCTGGAAGTCCCTTAAAAAAAAATTACTCCCCTCCCCACAGCATGGATTTGAAGCGGGGCACACAAATATGGAGTTAAGTGCTTCTCATTAGATTATTCAATTGCAGTCCAGTTCTACTGAAGCCCTATAGAATTACTGCTGCTAAATTTAGTGTAAATTTTCTGTTTTTGTTTTAGTTTGGGACAGAACAAATGTTTTCATTATCTCTTTCATATTGTAGAAAGGGAAGAATCTAAGAACTCTGAAATTTTAAGTGTTGAAAATAAGAAACGTAGGCTACAATTTTACAGGTCATGTTTTGAGCTATCTTTTTAAAAGGTCACAGAGATTTCTAAGAATGGGGATATATCACGGCCCCTCAAATGGAAAATTATGAATGATGCTCATAGAGGATTGAGGAATTAGGGCCATAGAGATTTGGGGAGATTATTTGATGATGGTGTTTGAGGACTGTTTGGTCATGCATCCTAGACTCTCTCCTACATTCTCCTGACTGCTATGGTCACATGTGGAATGATTTTCTTTATCATTTTATTGCTAAGTTTGTACCACAGCTTCAAAATCAAAAAATTGTAAAGTGGAAAAGGAGTCCTTGGAGAGCATGGACTTCTTTCTCTTGCCCTGAAGCAATAAAACTGAGCTGCATTCTAGGGTAATCACAGGTCACCTGTCTTTCCAAATGATTCCTACTGAATTTCACTTTTTCAGTTTTTTTAAAAACTAGTTTAGCTTTACTCTTGTTCACTGTTGCAGCTCCTCTTCCTGATTCAGACTCTGGTTGTTTATCATCTCCTTGGTGATGGAAGCCTTCTTTGGTACACCCTCCTTCCCAGTGGAGAGCATTCTTCTAACATACTTATCACTATAATCCAGTATTGTTCTCCCATTTCTCTCCTGTTAAACAGTGAGAATAGATTTATCTTTATCTTCATGTCTCTAGCACCAAGCACAAAATCCAGCACTTTGTATATGTTGGTTAAATGAATGGACAAATGAACAATTGACTGAATAAACCAGTTGGACAAACAGTCCTTAGATGTCATAAATATATTTCAATCTAGAGGAAGATATAGTCATTTTACTTAGATGCTTTAAAATGTTTTTTGTAGGGATGATAATCACTTACTTTGGAAAATGACTAGTGCATGATTTGGTGTTTGTTTTCCTTGTAGCTCATCTGGTAAAGAATCTGCCTGCAATGCAGGAGACCCTGGTTTGATTCCTGGGTTGAGAAGATCCACTGGAGAAAGCATAGGCTACCCATTCCAGTATTCTTGGGCTTCCCTTATGGCTCAGCTGGTAAAGAATTCGTTTGCAATGCGGGAAACCTGGGTTCAATCCTTGGCCTGGGAAGATCCCATGGAGAAGGGAAAGGGTACCCACTCCATTATTCTGACCTGGAGAATTCCGTGGACTGTATAATCCATGGGGTCACAAAGAGTCAGACTCGACTGAGTGACTTTCAGCGTGCCTAAAGGCATCACAGGAGAAGGCAATGGCACCCCACTCTAGTACTCTTACCTGGAAAATCCCATGGATGGAGGAGCCTGGTGGGCTGCAGTCCGTGGGGTCGCTGGGAGTCGGACACGACTGAGCGACTTCCCTTTCACTTTTCCCTTTCATGCATTGGAGAAGGAAATGGCAACCCACTCCAGTGTTCTTGCCTGGAGAATCCCAGGGACAGGGGAGCCTGGTGGGCTGCCATCCATGGGGTCGCACAGAGTCGGACATGACTAAAGCGACTTAGCAGCAGCAGCAGCAGCAAAGGCCTCACAATAGCTGTTGTTCATCCATCATTTGGTAATTTGCTGGATTCTTACTTAGCCCGTGGAAACGATTTGAGAGCTTTCTTGTAGAGACCTCTGATCATTTGGACTGGGACAAACTAATCTAGAAAACTTTGAAATTTTCAGGGGCATTTGCACCAAGAAACATTCCAAACTTTGTGTAGGATTGTGTTTAGATTGCCTTTTTAAAAATTTGTCAGATGAGGGCAAAAATGACAAGACCTGTATCAAAACAGAACACACTGTGAAAAACAGTGGCATTTGGGAAACATGGTAAAGAGTGTAGGCTTTTGAAAATGTGATTAAAGTGAAACAGGATTAGCAAAAATTTAGGGTTCAAGATTAGCATAGAAATTAATTTCTGAACAAGCAGGTTGTCTTGTTTCATTTAATTACTTCCTGTGTGATTATGTAAAGCTGAAATTAATTTCTGAACTGTGTTTTAGCCATGAAACTGTGCTGGCATTTCTCAATATTTTATTTGTGTCTGTGGCTAGATGCCTATTTTGTGTCCTCCCATCATGCAGTGGCTAGTCAAAGACCTACCATATGTACCCTTGTGAGCTTCTGATCAGTTGCTTCTGATCCTATCTCATGCAGCACTTTGCAGTTTGTATCTGAACCATTCCATAATCAGTATATTTTTGAGGAAGATCTTTTTCTCGCCAAGCAACCTTGGAAAGCTTCATGAAGATGCTGCTGAGCAGCATAGAATTTGCAAGTGCTTAATCAGGGTGCAGAGCTTGCTCAAGGTGGGAGAATTAGTTCCCATGAATACATCTATACGCATTCAGCAGAATTTCAGAACAGGGCTCAACCCCTGATAGGAGCCTGCAGTGTGGCCCAGCCACCTACTTGATTCAGGGCTGAGAAGGATGAAAAGAAGAAAGAGTTGTGACAAAAGTCTCAAAGCCTCACTCCCTGGCTCTATAGAAGTTTTCTGGGTTTAACATCCTTCTGTTTTAGGCTCTATTTTTCTCCTTTTCACTGCTAACTAAATCACTGAAACTTTATCATGCTTATCTTGACATGACTCCTTAGATTTTACTCAATATAATTTTTTATACCTAGGTGAAATGTAAGCATTCTAAATCCTCTTCAAACTGGTATTGGTTTGTTCTGGACAGTAGTTCTGTTGCTCTAAATTAAAAGCTATTCTTCCCAGTACGTTAGGTATTCAGTTGCTCTGGAAACATTGGCTATCCCAAGTTATTGGAGTAGATATCTATTTATTTCTAGGCTCCCAGTATTTTAAAATATTTCCTATAATTAGGCTTTGAAATGATGGAACAGTTATGAATAAAAGTTATTCCTGTGACTATCTAAAATATCTACTAATAATTCAAAATGATTAAGAGGAATTTTGTGCTTGGCATTTAAATATCTATCATGTGTTTGTGTATAAAGTCATACTAATTTTGTATATATACTCACTTTAGGAAAAATATGGTCAGAAGAGTAAAGTAAATGCTAACGATAATGCTCAAATCATATTATTGAAGAAAAGTAAACATTATACAGAACTATAAACATTAAAATTAAAATGTGATTTGATATTTTAAAATTTAAAAGTATAATCATTTGCTGAAATTTACTAAGAACAGCATTTATTACTTTTCACTAATTCATTCACTCTCAAAATTTTCCTTAAATACTATTTACATTAACAATATTAACGTTAAATATTTTCAGGTATACTTTACTTCAACATTTAAAAAGCATACACAAACCCTGATACAGTAGCTTTACAGTCTTTGAATCAATTACAATCAAACAGTACAAACTAGAAAAAACTGAGTTAATAGTCATCAGCAATTAGGATAGTGATGATTTTGGGGAAAATAATCTCCTACAGTGATTATTTCAATAACTTACTCATTACTGTGAAAAGAGCATGAATAGATACTTTTAGCATTCTTTGCAGAATTTATCTTCTAATGACAACTCTGTTTAAAACTATGTCACTGACTTACTATGTAACTCTTTGGACAGACTTCAGTGTTTCCGTCTCTAATATATGGATAAATATGTTTAAACCTAATTTTTAAGATTGTTTGACTAAATGAAATATAAAAAATAAAGCAATGTCTGAGAAGTAGGCATGCTTTATATTTGTAATGGGTTTACTAAATGTAAGTGTTTGAGAATATTGAGAAATCTTGATAAGAACAACTTCCCAGCATGAAAAGCCATATTAATATTGCCATACATTGACATTTACAGCCACATATGACATTTAAATCCAGTTGCATATGGTTGCTAAATAAAGAATCTGATATAATCAAAGACGTTTTAAAGCTCAAAGGATTCTTAAAGAGCTGCTAGTCCAGCCTCCTTATTTTATAGATTAGAAAGTTAGGTTCAGAAAGAAAGACATCTGGTCATGTTTTCAAGGAGTGACTACAGATCCAGATCTCCTTAGCTCCAGCTGTTATTTTCCTCTGAGGGCTGACTTTTCTTGGGCCCTTTGAATGTGCATACCAAACAGTGTCTGGAAACTTAACATACAGTGTCCCATAGGTACAATTTTTCAAATGTACATAAATGCCATGGGGATTAACAAGATACATTCATTTTAAATAATAAGAAAATTCATGACAGCTTTTTGCTGTTGTCATTTTGTATTTGTCTCGTCAACAGATTCTTAAAACACAAACTATCACATGGAAGCCATTGAAAAATTTTGAAGTGACTATGAAAAGTTTCGGAGAAGGCAATGGCACCTCACTCCAGTACTCTTGCCTGGAAAATCCCACGGATGGAGGAGCCTGGTAGGCTGCAGTCCATGGGGTCGCTAGGAGCCGGATACGACTGAGCGACTTCACTTTCACTTTTCACTTTCATGTATTGGAGAAGGCAATGGCAACCCACTCCAGTGTTCTTGCCTGGAGAATCCCAGGGACGGGGGAGCTTGGTGGGCTGCCGTCTATGGGGTCGCACAGAGTCGGACACGACTGAAGTGACTTAGCAGCAGCATGAAAAATTTGGGAACCATGACATAGTGTCCTTTTTCCTACCTATTAAAATTTTGAAGGAGAGGATAATGATTTATTCATTTGTGATGATGACGATGATAATGATGATAATCTGGGAGAACAGACGCCCAGATATACTGATGCAAAGATGAGTCTGAGACTCAGGGTTCAGCTACGGATGCTGATATTGGTATGTGGCCTGTGTCACTGGAGCGTTATTTACCATGCATTCACACCAAGTGAAAGGCAGCCTTCTTATTTTATAAGCATGTTAAGACACATAGAACATTTGATTTTAATGGTATTTTTCACTTTACCTGAGTAGCATCATAGGAACATCCACTTAGTCCTTTATCCTGACTTACCAGCAGCACTTATGACTCTGGTTTTCAAATATCTCCAGTGAAAGAAAGTGAAAGTCGCTCCATCCTGTCCAACTCTTTGCAACCCCATGAACTGTAGTCCATGGAATTCTCCAGGCTAGAATACTGGAGTGGGTAGCCTTTCCCTTCTCCAGGGGGTCTTCCCAGTCCAGGGATTGAACCCAGGTCTCCGCATTGCAGGCAGATTCTTGACCAGCTGAGCCACAAGGGAAGCCCAAGAATACTGGAATGGGTAGCCTATCCCTTCTCCAGCTGATCCTCCCGACCCAGGAATCCAACTGGGGTCTCCTGCACTGCAGGCAGATCAGAGAAGTCCGAAAAACCCTAAGATGTCTAACACTGTCAGGTCTTCCTTCTTTTCAGCCTTATGGCTGTATAAGCTCATTTCCTTTTGTTCACTCACCACTGCATCATTTATATGCTTAAAAATAGTTTTCCTTTTCTCAAGCAAAAGAATCCAAGTTACTTAAAGCTCTTACAGAGTATATTTTCCATAAATTTTAGCACACTCAGAAGTACTTGTATTAAATTGTGCTCTGTTGAGGAGAAGAGTGAAGAGCACATCACTAAGAGTGAAACGCTCTGTCGTGAGTCTGCACAAAGCCAGGCTTCAGGAAAACGTGCTGAGGCTTTCCCAGGAGAAATGAGGACCTGGAACGCAACCCCTATTACAATTCCACAAACCAACTGTGCCTTCGGTTAGAACATTCTTGGAGTCTCCTCTGTCACATTCTCAGTCTCCTCTGTTACATTCTCTGGGTTCCATGTTTGTCCTGACTTATGCGCCTCATCCCCATTAAGTTGAATGAGTTTTACTCGTTATCAACAGACCATCCCTTGTATATGGGGAGCTACCATATTCTATATTTCTCAGGAAACAAGATGCCACAGGAGTAATCTTACACGGGAAGATAACCACAGTCTTCCTTAAGGCCTCCTATTATTGTAGCATAATCTATTCCTGTTTCTCTTTGCATTTAAGTGCCCAGAGTCCGAGTAAACTTTTGCATGTAAAAGAAAAACTAAGATTTTTAGGCTACAATTTTGGCAATCCAGAAAAACCTAGTTTTTGTATAGACAATTTGAGAAATAAACACACATTGCTAAAGATTTGTGACTATTATTTGTGTTGAATCAACTAAAACATACAAACTATATTTTTAATTTTTGGATTTTCAAAATTTATTTTAAAGTGTTAAGTGTTTAATTATGTTTATTATTTTTCTGTAGTACTACTATTACTACTACTTTGCTGCTACTGCTATTAATATTACCGAGAGGACTTGCTGAGTAAGAATTCTGTTTTGCTTGTCTTAAAACACATCCCTTTATCACTTTTCTTGGAATGTCCTGCTAAAAGTTTAGTTACATTGAAGAAAATGGAAACGGTATACGAAGGAGGGATGGCTTTTACGAAATGGAATTTGTGGAATGCCCTCATTTTGGATGAGTTGCAGACTTCCAAATTCCACAGAAACCCAAATAAAAACAGTTATATGCCAGTTAAAACAAGACTTCATTTGGTCTTGGAATGGCCTCTTTGTCATTTAGTGGTATGGCACTAACCTAAAAATTGCAAAACACAAAACCATGAGATTACAACTTTGACAATAGAAGAGAAAAAAATGAGTTAGAGTACCTCTAACGATCAGAATCTGAAAAATACCTTAATTACAAAAGTAATTTGAGCAAGTTAGTTGTTTAGTTAGACTAAAGAGAAATTATTGTCTATTCAAACTCGTCATTCTACAGAAAATTTTATCTGTCTATGCTTGGCATGTTTAAAAGGAGAAATTATAGATAATGAAACTATTAGAGAATAATAGAAATTGAAAGACTTATTTGCTCTTCACTAAAACATGTAATGTATGGACCTAGTTCTCAGTTAATATCCAATCCTAGAACATGAAAATGAGCTCACTGCAAGCAGAAATCATGCCTTTCACATTTGTATTTTTGATTTGAGCACAGTCTTTGGTACATAGTGGGTACAAAGTGATAGTTGTTGAATGAGAGAGTATATCAAAAAAATATTCCAAAGAGATGGTCTACTTAGGTTTCAGAATTCTTGTTGATTGTATTCTATCTGCCAGACAGTATAATTTTAAGGAATGTTGTGAACAAGAAGATATGATTAGTATGTGCAGTGTTAAAAAAAAATCCTCTTTCTAAAAAGTCCAATAAAATATATGGACAAATAAAAAGTATATAAGATGAATATGCAAGAAAGTATATATGATAAATGTGTTTTTTAGAAAATTACCCAGAGACAGCCACTGTTAATATTTTTATTTATTTTCTGCCAGGCTATTTAAGTATTTACATGTTTGTTCATATGTTTGAACAAATTTGGAATCATACTGAATTTCTAAAATACATCAAACTCCGAGTGTATCTCATATGTGAAATAATCCAGAGTAAACTTAAAATAATTACCCTATAACCAGCTTACACTCAATATATCACTTTCAAACAGAGTAAACTTAAAATAATTACCCTATAACCAGCTTACACTCAATAATATCACTTTCAAACAACAAGCGTTCTCAACATGATTAAACTAAAAGCAAAAACCTAAATAAGATTTGGACCAATGTAACAGGACTAGGGAGACTAAGATTTCCAATTGTCAGCATTCCTAGAGTGTCCCACTTTGTATGAAGACTTTCCATTTTCAAATGAGGACATTTCATTTTAGCAACTTAGACAGTATTTCATTTTAGCAACTTAAAGAGTATTTATATGATGGTATTATCAATGCAGTGGACATGCACTTGGGCAAACTTTGGGAGATAATGAGGGACAGAGAGACATGGCGTGCTGCAGTCCATGGGGTCGCAAAGTGTCAGACATAACTGGGCAACTGAACAACAAGAGTATTTATTCTCAATGTTTTAGGAGAGTTTAATAGGCAAGCCGTCTTTGTAAGCTGCAGGTGTACAAAGTGGCATCTGATTTCTGAAGATATCTTAACAAACACCTATTATTGTGATGATTTAGCTAAAAATACTTATCAGAATGGTGGGCTGTGGTAGCCAATTACAACAAGTTAACTGATGAGATGTTTGGAGAGGGTGAAGAGTTTTACCCTCAGGTAAAGTCAAAGAATTGTCAGCAGCTTGTTCCAATACAAGGTGAACATACAGAATGCTGTCAAAGCCAGAGCTCTTTTATTAGAATTATTATGCCACTTGGGATGCATACCACAGAAACACAAACCTACAGGCCACTCTGCAGATGTATACATAGTAAATCGGAAAACAGTATCCAAACTTCAGTAGCCTCTCTTTTTTTCTAATCCCTAAATCACTGTGGAACATGATTTCTTTGAGGCCAAGAAGCTGCCTTCCACTGCAAAACCCTAAAAGGCATGGCAGTATTTTGAGGTATCAAATGAAAAGATCACTTTGAAGTGCTCTAAAATTGTATTCCCTTGGCTTAAAAGAGTTAACTCACTTTCAAAAACTCTTACTAACTGAAAATGAATTAGGCACCAAGGAGAAGAAGGTTAGCTGTAGTAACTCACTTTTGGTTGAAATCCCTCAAAAATTCTGCTCAAGGCTTGTGCTATTGAGATAGAGATCCCAGTTGTCATGAATCAGGGAGCATGTGGCTCACTGTTTAACAGTCCTTCACTCAGATTTTCTGATAGAATGAGTGTACTGTTTCTACAATAAAATCAAATAGGATAACTGGTATGAAGCCATCCCATTTAAACAATGAGGAAAAGAAAAGAAAGTCTAAACAACTATGTATTGCCAGTTAAATAAACTGATTGTAAGAATACCCTGGAAGAGAAAATATTTTACTCAATATTTTATCTTTTACAACATTATGCAAGTTGGAAAAAAATATCACAAACATGCAAGGAAGTATTGGGAAATATGAAAATAAAGTCATTGTTGCATTAAGAAAAAGTCTTCAGGATTTTTGGAGAGCAAATTTCAATAGAAGAATTTAAGATCCAATGAGACCCAGAATTATAAGACTAACAACCCAATTTTAAAATAGGCAAAAGATTTTTATAGAAATCTTATCAGAGAAGAGATACCAGTGGCTAAAAAGCACATAAATAGATGTTCAACAGAATTTGTCATTAGGAAAATGTGAATTCAAGGTACTTATAAGATAGTACTTCTTACCCATTGGAACAGCTATAATAAAAAGATAGACAATAAGAAATATTGACCGGATTGTAGAGAAACTAGAACCCTCATACACTGCTGATTGAAATATAAAATGATAGAATCACTTTGGAAAATATGTGGCATTTTCTTATAATATTAAAAATAAATTTACTATATGACCCATAATTTTCACCTGTAAGTATCTACCCAAGAGAAATGAAAACATATATACATGCAAACATTTTTGTATTCATAGCAGCATTATCCATGGTAGCTAAAAAAGTGCAAACAATCAAATGTCAACTAACTGGTGAACAGATAAACAAAATGTGGTAAATACATCCAATAGAATACTACTCAGCAATGGAAAGGAAGCAATTCCTGATGCATCTGAAAATACGAATGAACCTCAAAAATAGTGTAAGTCAAAGAAGCCAGACACATGAGACCACATATTGTATTATTCCATTTATATTAAATGTCCAGAATAGGCAAGTCCTTAAAGATGGAAAGATTAGTTGTTGTCTGGGGTGATGGTAGAAATAGGACTGACCGTAAGTGGCCTGGGTGAGACCATGAGCACCTGGATACTATTAATAAATAGGATTGTGAAGACCCAGAATTGGCTACTGGATGCCGGGGGCTATATTGCTGATTAGGGGGTGGGGTGGGGGAAGAATGATGAATAAATTGTGGGAGTATAAAGGACTGTAAGCTTAGAAACTACAAAGCAATCTTTTGTCAAAGAATGTTCAGAGAAGCTGCCCTTATAACAGGGATATGACTGGCTTGTTCTAGGAATAGATTTTAGAGATGGGTTTTGGAGGAATGCAATTAATTTAGTTTCATCAGGATGAATTTTTTTTTTTTCCTTTTCCTTTGTAGGGAGGGATGAGGTACAGGCCTCAGACAAAACTTACAGAGAAGCTAAGAGTAACAGCTTTGTCCTGGGTGTGATGGTGAGTGTGGGTGGGTGTTAAATTAAGTGTGAAACAGGAAGGAGTGAAGCCTGGTCTGTGGGCTAACCTTGTAAAATAAATTCAAATTCCATAGTGTTAAAGTGGCAAAGGGACCATTTAGGGACACGGAAACTTCAGAGATATTCCTTGACTTCTGAAGGTCACACAGTAAGCAGAACCTGAGATAACAAATTCAAGTCTCCTGATCCCCAGTTTGGTGGTCTTTCTACTACACTAATTTGTGCTCCAGCATTCCTTTGTATTGTGGTAAGAGCATCTTCACCTTTCTTTAAATTGGTAATTGATTGTGCTGTGCTGACGATATAGCCAAGGAGGAGTTCTACAAGATAAATTTCTGACTTAGAAAAGCAACCCTTTGTTGCTTTGGGGTGATAGGAAGTCAAAGGTAACCTGTGTGCGGTGCTGTGTGTGCTTAGTCACTTAGCCATGTCTGACTCTTTGCGACCCCGTGGACTGCAGCCCGCCAGGCTCTGTCACTGGGGAGTCTCCACACAAGAATACCGGAATGGGTTGCCATGCCTTCCTCCAAGGGATCTTCCCAGCCGAGGGATCAAGCCCAGGTCTCCTGCATTGCAGGTGAATTCTTTATTGACTGAGCCACCAGGGAAGTTAAGTATCAGCAAATCCACATGGGAAACCTTCCAAATGGAACACATTTTATCATAAACCTTGTAGTACAAAGGGAAATACCAGAGCATGTGGAAAGATCAGCTCAGTTTTATCAATATTAGACAAACTATCTATTGTCTATATCTGAAAATTTTTGTGCAGAGTTTTAGTGTGGAAAAAGAGCTTAAAAATAGAATCTGTGCCATGAAATCATCAACAGTAGAGGCAATGCTATTGGCAGATTTACATAATTTAAAATAAGTCAATTAAAACGTATGTTCTTTGCTTGATTTGCTTTGGTCTGTAAGAACATTTAAAAAGTCATCAAAGACAATACAATCTAGTGGTGGAAATAATAGGTTTGCCTAGACCATTTCATTCCATTACATCAGAGGCTCCCGCAGACAAACAGTACCCAAGGTGGCCTGTAAAATGCCCAAGAGAAAATTAAGAGAGAAGGACAAGAAGATGGAGAATCAAAAACTAAAAAGGAAGAAGGAATAAACAGCTAAAGTAGGAGTAAGGGGATAAACAGTGAAGAGAAGAAAAGGCAAGAATAAAAAAGGAAATTAGTAGATGTATATAGAGACAGTTCAATTGCTTCAAGACAGTTTACCTTATTCTGCTTTTTACATTGCCTTTCTTTTTCAATTTTCAACCAGTATAATTCCAATTTTTATTGCAAAAAATTTAGGAAAAATTTTAATTGCAGAAAAAGCAAATAAAGTAAACACTTGCTATAATATCACCATGTATATGAAATCTCTTGTTCAGTCACTAAGTCATGTCTGGCTTGGACTGCAGCACACCAGGCTCCCCCTTCACTATCTCCCGGAGTGTACTCAAACTAGTGTCCATTTAGCTGGTGATGCCATCCAACCATCTCACCCTGTCTTCCCTGCTTCTCCTCCTGCCCTCACTCTTTCCCAGCATCAGGGCCTTTTCCAGTGAGTCAGCTCTTCACATCAGGTGGCCAAAATATTGGAGTTTCAGCTTCAGCATCAGCCTCAGTTCTTCC
This sequence comes from Bos grunniens, assembly GCF_055505025.1. Classification (NCBI taxonomy): domain Eukaryota; kingdom Metazoa; phylum Chordata; class Mammalia; order Artiodactyla; family Bovidae; genus Bos; species Bos grunniens. The sequence goes on along the minus strand of NC_141185.1, from coordinate 28,082,347 downwards.
AATGAATGTTCAGGGTTAATTCCCTTTAGGATTGACTGGTTTGATCTCCTTGCTGTCCAAGGGACTCTTAAGAGTCTTCTGCAGCACCACAGTTCAAAAGCATCAATTCTTCAGTGCTCAGCTTTCCTTATGGTCCAACTTTCACATCTGTACATGACTACTGGAAAAACCATAGCTTTGACTATACAGACTTTTGTTGGCGGAGTGACATCTCTGCATTTTAATACAATGTCTAGGTTTGTCATGGTTTTTCTTTCAAGAAGCAAGCATGTTTGAATTTCATTTCTGCAGTCACTGTGTGCAGTGATTTTGGAGCCCAAGAAAATAAAATCTGCAACCATTTCCATTTTTTCCTCATCTATCTGCCATGAAGTGATGGGACCAGATCTTAGTTTTTTGAATGCTGAATTTTAAGCCAGATTTTTCACTCTCCTCTTTCACCTTCATCAAGTGGCTCTTTAGTTCCTCTTCACTTTCTCTCATTAGAGTGGTATCATCTGTATATCTGAGGTTGTTGATATTTCTTCTGGAAATTTCGATTAAATCTCTAGTAACATGTTAGTTAATAATACTGTCATCTTGTTTTCAAAACATTTTCTTTTTATAAAAATAGAATTGTACTTCCTTCATTGCTTTGTAGTCTAATTTTTTTCACAGAAAATATGAATATCTGTCTACCTCCATAAATATATACTTTTAAAATATTTAAAATTTATTTTTAATTTAATCTATTTTTAATTAAATCCACTTTATTTAATTTTAAAGAATCTGATTTATAGGACACAGAGCTTTTATGAACTTTTGTCATTTTTACTTTGTTATCATGTTTGTAAAATCTCAGAATTTTTAATGTAAATACTTCGGGGGGAAAGAATAGAAGAGTTGTTTAATGTCTACACCTAAGAGAACCAAAGCTAGAAATAAATGCAGTATATGCCAGAGCCCTGTGCTGGGCTGTGCTGAAGAGAGATGGGAAGCCTATTTGGGGAAAGATGAGTGTTATTATTCTTCACTATGTAATAGGTATGCTTGAAAGAACCAGTGCATTCATCAGAAAAAAAAATCACATTGTTATTTGTGACGCTTTTTGAAGAAAATGCTGAAGCATGGATTGGCAAGACATTCATCATCTACTGCAATTTATAATAATAGGTGGAAATAACAAAGCCTTAATTGTGAAGAGATTAGACGCCTTATTATTGATTTCAGAAACTGTTAGTTGCACCAGTTCTTTAGAATATTCCTTGACACTTTAGACCCATGGTTACTTGTCACTGGTAACTCACAATTACCTACCAGGGAGATGTAATATGGAGAAATATAGGTGGTACTTGGGGAAGGACATCTAACTCAACTTTCACAAGCTAATTCAGCAATTTGTCTAAATGATTTGTATTTTCCGAAGTGATTATCTCAGCTGGTATTTCAAAATAAATCCAAAGTCTTCTGTTAGTAATAAATCCATAGAAATCCATAAAACCTAGAGTGTTTCATATTATTATTACCAAATGTTTACTGAACTTTCTACTAATCAAATTCTAGTTATTGAACAGGGCCAAACATTCATCTGTGATGCCTACCTTGAGGGGCTTACAATCTAGAGAGTGGGAATACAGATATTCACAACAATTATGTGTATAGTTAAATAGTCAAGCAATACAGGTTCCTGTTTCCCACTGTAATGATTTAAAATTACAGTGGTAACAATCTCAAAGAGAATTCTTAGGAACCTTTGCAGTTAGTTTTTAGCTTTATGGGGTTAAACTTATTGGGGTTGATTAAATTCAAGCTGTGATCTTTCATAAAAACTCAATGGAGGGTCCAGATGGCTCAACAATACCTCCTTTTGTGAGAGGAAATAACTTGAAGATTTTTGACTAATTAAAGTATTTGTGCTGGTGGGACCTGAATGAATTGTTATTCCTTTAAAAGGAGTCTGCATTACAAATAACTTTATAAAATACTAATTATTCAAAAACATAATTTTAATTTTACTCTTTCAGTTATGTCCGAGGACCAGAGCAGCATGAATGTAACATTTTGAAGTTAGACTCTGATACCATCTTTGGGATTTCAGTCTGAAAATACAATTCTGAAAAATTAACAGAACAAGGTTTTGTGGGACAAAATGCCAATAAGGTCATTGCATTTCTTTCCTACTGTTCCAGTCCCATGCTCACAATTACCTTAACTCTTGTCAAAATATTTTCTACTGTAATAGCCAAAACATAATTAACACCTTTTCTTCATGCTGAAAATATCATTGGTAGCCATAAAACAAATTTGGAGAAAGCTTTTCAGCACCTTAACTCAGCAAATGGCCACTGTGGTTATACTGTGGTTATTGGTTATTGGTATTGCCTGCTCATGCGAGTAACACCCCATAATACCCTGCTTTCTCTCCTCCCAATAGCTCTAAGTATACGGGATATGGAGAAAGAGAAAGGTTGAGGGAGGAGGTAGGGGTTAGGTGGGGTATGGAAACAAGTCGTGAAATTCTGTGGGAAATTAGACATGAAATAACCTTTCTGTTATTGTTATTTGCCTCTGTTATTCTCCAACTTTTTCATGTATTTTTCCTGTAATCAGGGTGATATTCTGAGATAGTATGTTTTCCAAAAGCCTGTCTTAATGTCAGACAGGCAAAAAGTATGGGTTAATTTTGTCATGAATGGAAAGGCCCTTTATGGCTTTTCCTGTATTTTTGGTTCAGGGTACAAAAGCCAAAGTAGTTATAATCAGAGATTTCCAGCAGGGGGTGTACCCACTTCTATAGGGTAAGTTCTTTTGAAACCAAATCACATCAAACATCTGAATATTATATGTAGTGTTACTGCTGATGGTAAAAGCTGGAATGTTGATAACATTTTTTATGGCTATCATCTCTTTTGATCCTAAAAAGACTGTGCATATGAATACTTTGTTAGGATGTGTTAAAGAAATAGAAATTTGTGGAGGATATTTAAATTAAAAACCTAAAATGCCTGACTGAAATCTTACTCTGCTAATTTTTTCAAAGTAAATGAAGAACAAAGCTTTGGGTGATTTTAATTATCCAGTGGAGAACAAGTGCTTAAATTTTTTCCTTTTTAGATAAGAAGAGTAGTTGATCCGAGAGGGACTGGTGATATTTACTCTATCTCTCCAGAGTGTTTCTGTGTGTATGTAAAATGATAAGTTGCTTATTTTCTCAAAGTTTTTTTTGTTTTGTTTTGGGTGGGGAGGGTTGGTGTTTAAAGCTGTTTCCCTGAAGGCATGGTTCCTGATCAATTTTAAAATATGCCATATTATCCTTGAGTTTTATTTTCTGCTCTTTATAGCCTTTAATTGATATATCTAAGCATTTTTAACCATAGAACTTTGACTCCCTTTTTCCATTTTCAGATTTTTATTTATGCAGAAAACTGTAGGCTTTCTTTTTCGAGAGGAGCAGATACAAAAATTAAAATGATATAAAAATTTGTTAGTTATTTGTACTGGTAAGCAGCTCACCAGTGTATTAGTATTAATAAGGAGCAAAGTTGTAAAGTTCAGACTCCTTAATTCAAGATGGATGATATAGGAGGACTAAAGAGTAAAAACAATGTCAGTTATGACAATTATCATTTGAAAACCATGGCTTCCCCCTCTCCCTGCCCTGCTTCATTTTCTTGTGTCTATATTATGAAAAATATAAATTTGAAAAGTCTTTGTCTCCAGTGTTATGTCCTGATTCTTCAGTATGATGTCCTGTTTTGAAGAAAACAGTAATATGTAAAGAATGTTAACACCTTTAAAAGCTCTGATTTGACTTTGGTTTGTACTGATACATGCCATGGTTATTAAATTTCTGATTATTTAGGAAATAATTTTTATATTAGGGTGGACACCCTATTATAGTACTTAATACTTCAACATCAAAATTCTAGCTTTGAATTGGCTTCTTGTACTTTTAGGAACTTTTAATACAAAGGTCAAAAAACGCATTTAAATGCATGGACTTTCCAACCTGTACAAGTGATGTGTGTATTAAGGCATTAGTACCGCATTTTGATGGGTCCACTCTCCAAAATTTCCTCCTCTCCTCTTTTTCTTCCTTTTTTGTATATTTTCTTTTTTTGCAAGTTTTCTGTAGTGTCCTTTTTCCTTGCCTAGGGTTTATAACTGAAAGAAATAAGTACCTAGGTACCTCACTTAACCTATTTGGTACCATTCAGATGCAAGGGAGTGGCTGGAGGAAGTAATTTTAGTCATGCCTTTTTAAAATTAGGGAGCAAGAGACATAGAGAAATTAAACATCTATTCTGCTTTTGTCTATTAAGTTTACCTTAGAGAAATATGGAGTAGAAGGGCAGGGGTGTGGAAGAAAGAAACAGGACTTCTGCTGAAATTTTGTGGCAGATTTACTGACAAATATTTTCTAACAGATTTTTACCAAAAGGCAGTTTTGTTTTTCTTTACTGACAGACCCTAAACGTACTTCTGGTTGGAAGCAGCTGCATCATTATAACACTAAAAAGCAACCTTGGCTAACTAAAGTACCTTATGTAACATAAGAAGTAAAGAATACTTTAAAAGCCTTTTTTATATGTTTACTGATGATGAGCCGTTTTCAATGCAGGAAATAAATCTATTCCCCAAAAGAAATTGGCCCCCAAGTTACTTCTTTCTTTTAAACATAACAAATTGGGGTAGATTTATGTTTTTGCTCATTCATTCTTTCATCTGCCGGCAGCTATTTTAAGAACTACGTGTAAGACAGATTCTGATGACCTTGGGAAAGTCACAAGACCTCAGTTTCTTCAGTGATGAAAGAAAAGACATTTTTCCACCGCCCTTTAACCACGACTCAATGCCAATGCTCAGATGAGAAATACGCCAAAAGCCCAGGGTACCTCCAAACTTGTGAAATTTCTACGTCTCCAAAAATATTGACTATATTTGAGACAGTATAATAAAAGCCAGGTGACCGATGGTTCCTAAAGGTTTGCTCAGTGGTAGTGTGAGCAGGGGTCTTCTGGGCCACCTGAATTCAGTCCGCCCCATGTCTCGGCATCTCGCTCAATTTCCTTAAGAATGGATTAAACCGAGGGCCTGCCTCCGTCCCTGTGCGGTGTCGACGGAGAAACGGAATCTTCTTGCTCCCATGGAGTTTTGCTTTCTGGGTGAGTACGGCACCAGGTCCCGGGCGGGTTCCGTCTAGTTGGCCAGAGATCCCAGGCAGGAAACTGGCTGCACACGCGGGAGCATGTCCCTGAGAACGAGCGTGGTGCATATATTTTCCTCTCTTGAATTCTTTAATACTCAGAAAGCGTAAGCTGATTTATCGAGAATCATTCAGTGCCCATGCGATGTTTGTAACGGCTAACATAATATCAGGTCCCTTTGCAGTACTGTGGTTTGCTCTCTGTTACGGCCAGAAACCGGAACAGAAGGAAAGGGAGAAAGCAGGGAAGGTCGGAGACGACAGTGCTCAGAGCTGCATGGTCGGCAGCTTCTAAAGCGTGGAGGATGGGACGGAGGAGGAGCAGAATACGGCGAAAGGGGGAAAGCAAAGGAAAAATATTCACGCCAATGGGTAAAAGGGAAAAGGTGAGAAGGAATGGAGTAGGAGAGGGAACCAATGGATGGGAGAGGCGGAGGAAGAAGGGGGAGGGGCAGAAGCCAATGGGGGAGCCGGGACGCGAGCGAGAACGCGGCCCCGCGCACTCGCTCCCTCCCTCTGGCTCCGGCGCTCGCGCCTTCCCAGGCTCCCGGGAGACGAGGGCAGGGGCGGGGCCCAGCCGGGCGCGCGGCGCGGGAGGCGTCGGGAGGTGAGGGCGGCGGGGGCGGGGGATTGTGGGGAGGGCGGTGCGGGTGCGCGCGCGCGCGCCCCGTCGAGGTTGCGCCGCCGCTCCGCCCCCGGCCGGGTGTGTGGCAGCGCGCGCGCGCGTGTGCGTTCCGGCGGTGCGCGCCGGGAGAGATGCTGAGGTAAAGTTCGGGAGAGAGGGAGAGATCCGTCAGCGCGAGGGAGCCCGAGTGGCCGCCATTACTGAACCCGGCGCGGCGGCGGGCGCCGGGGAAGGGGGGAGGGACGGGGCCGCCGCTGGTGGCGGGGAGGGAGGGAGGGTGGGTTACCCGGCCACGGGAGCCGTAGGGCTTGAGGTTTCGGGGCGTGTGTGTTGGGGCGGGCGGGGGGAGGTGGCTGAAGGGACGCGGCGCTCGGTGAGCGCGCCAGGGAAGAGAGGCGAGCAGAGAGTGGAGGAGGAGGCGGCGGCGGCGGGAGCGCTCCCCAGGAATGTCGCTGCCGCCGCCACCACCGGGGCCGCTGCCGTTGAGGAGGAGACGGAGGAGACCGACGGTGTTAGGTAGGACCTTGCGACTCCCCGCTCCTCTGGGCCTGCCCGTTCGCCCCCTCCCCGCCGGGGACCCTCCCGCCGCCCACTGCCCCGCTCGGTCGCCGCCGCCGGTTGTAACCAGTTCAAGGGGCTGGGGCCCCGCCGCCGCGGAGGGGAGCCCGGCGCCGCGCTCTGTCTTCGCAGGCCGGGGCGGGGAGCGGCTGCCGTGGGGGGGGAGACGGGCGGCGTGAAGGGCAGAGAGGCCGGGGGAGGGGGCGCTTTCCCCACAGGTGATGGGGCAGGGGTCGGCGGAGGCCTGGTGGTGGCCGGAGTCCTCTCCAGCCCGCCGCCCTCACTTGCCCTGGTCTCGGGTGGTGCGTGGGGGAGGAAGGTGGCGGTGTCTATTAGCCGGGCGGCTGCTGTTAACGAGTTCCACCTGGAAGGGGAGAGGTGGGGTGGGCGCATATTCGCGGAGACACAGTCTTCATTGCAAACTTGAGCGCCTTTCTGGGGGATCGGCCCTTTCACTTTTTCCCCCTAGCTCCCCCCGGACCCTGGGTTCTGTTCACCAATTTCTTGACTGCTCCTAAAGCTCGGGGTAGGATGTGAGAAGTTGCACTGCGCAACCGAAACACAAGAGTCCTAAGGGTTGGCTGCGGCTGGGTTGAGGCTTTGAAATTGAGTTTTCGCTAGAATAACCTCTAGATTTTCCCTCTGTTTCCACTAAAGAAAAGTATCGGGGTGGGGGTGGGGAACTGCGCGGGAGCGCGCGCGCACTTATCCACACATAAATACACTCGCTCCCTCTCACCCTCCCTCTCCAGCGTTATTAGAAATGCAAGTGAGGTGGAGGCTCAGGGTGTAGCTGAGGCTGAAAGGTGCTCGGAAGTCTAGGCAAACTATCAGGACGTTTAGTAAAATTCCGAGAAAGTTGTAAGGAAGATGGTTATGCTTTTACAATATGATAGAAATCCGGTTTGGGCCCATGTTTAATATATGGAATTCGAATGTTTTAAGTATAGACCAAAAGAGGCATACAGATGGTGTGTACGCGCGTTTTTAAGTTTAAATTCCCATCGGTATTTGCTTTTGCATTTGTAATTGGTAGGAGACGACATCATTTTTTAAAAAGTGTTCAGGTATGAAACAGTGAAATGCGTCGCTATGTTTACTGATCTTTTCTTACGCAGTCTTCTACAGGTGTTGGGAGGGCGGGGTTTGCCGACTCCACTTAAATTCCAAAACCAGTATTCATTTTGAATATATTAATAAGTGTTTATTTCCATTGATATTCTTATTCATTTCAGGGACTGTTTCTTAAATCTCCACTCAAGATGGTTCTTTTAACAAAAATTTGATCTGGATTCAACGCTTCAGAAAAGTATTTGGTTGAGTAAAATATGTTAATAAAATGTGTTTGGCAGTACTGTCAATTCCGGTTTATTCGACTTTAATGTGATGAAACTGTACGCTTATTTAGTATTCTTAAATAGACATACTGACCATACCGGTAACCTACTAGGCAGTTTTCAGATTAAGATTTCGCTTCCATTTTAAATTGCTTTTTCATTTTTGGCTCTTTCATCTATTTGTTGTTTGAAATTGACCCACGTTTCTTGTATATGGTCGATCAGAGGAAGACACTGGTAAATGCAGACTACCAAAAACTTGCATAGGCCTTGGAGCATGTGATTAAACATACATGATTGAAAATCTGGGTATATCTGTGCATTTAACTTTCAAGAAATAGCACTACTGATCTAATTGACTTAAAGCAGAAATTAGAGCAGTTCAGGTGACTAGATAACAATCGATTTGGTTGTCATGTGTAGGCTGCATTTTTTTTAACCCACTTAAGCATGTATTTTACCATTCTTTGTACATTAATTACAAGAGCATTGGGGAATGGGGTGTGTTACACTTGGATATCCCAGAAAGAATTGTCACAGAATTCTGATATCTTCATCAGTTCTTTAGCACTCCTCTCCCACATTTAAATTACTTTAGCACTTTAGACATTGTATTGCAAAAGTAATGTCTTAATTCTGTCACATGGTACTTAACCTAAATGTTTTGAAACCAGGACCCCACCCCTCTCTCTTTCTGTTTGAAAAGCTGATTTAATCTATACACTTAAACTCTTTTGGAGAAAATTATTTCGACCTTGAGAGTTAAGATTTTTTAAGGAATAAAATATTGTATTTGCATTCTTTTTTTGGAATTGATATTGTGGTACAGCTTAGAATAATATTTTGTAACTCACTTATACATTGAGGAAAAAGTTATTTCTCAAGAAGACTGTACTAAACTTTTACTTTTTCATCATTAATGGTACTTAACACAAGTGTTGCTTTTAGTATTCAGTTCTTAAACATGAAATGGCATAATTGGGATTTTCTTGGTAGCTGCAGAATGTTCTGTCACAACTTAAGTTTCCATAAATATTATTTTTGAAATTTATTTGGACTGATTTTTTCTTTGCATACCCAGAAGGTATGCAGATAATATAGTTGGCTCAAGAAGTGTTGTATAGTGTTCTGTTTTAGTAACATTTGTGTTCCTAAAGGATGTTTGGGGTACACCATGGGAGTTTGGTTTTGCAAAGAACTGTGAAGAAAGTTTGTAAAGTGTTCCATTATTTGGTGACTTGAGTAATCAAGCTCCTATTTGTTTAAGTGAAGGTTGTTGATAATTTTCTCAAACTAGGAAAACAAAGAAAAATATTAGTTCACTGCTTAGAATTTTAGGTATGAACTTTAATTGGTTTTCAAATTCTGTTCCTGTATTTTAGGTATGAACTTTAATTGGTTTTCAAATTCTGTTCCTTGGATCCCTTATGGATTTTTGCTGGATGCCTTGAGACTTCCTCTGATATCTCACCCTTAGAAACCAGGGCAGCTTTTATTTTTGTCTATTAAAAGTATTCTTCCTAAATACAAGAATTACTTTGAAAAAAAAATCATCTGTATTAAAATTTGTTTGAAAGCGTCCAGTTTGTATTCATTAATTAAGATTACTTTCATTCAGCACTTACGTGCCTGGCCTTAGGGGTACCAAGATAAGTTAGAAATATGTAGCTCAAGCTATAGTTGAAGCGGTAGTAACTTTACAGTAATAAATATTGATGGTTACAAGTACTAAGAAATGTGGAAAAGAGAACCACTGTTTTCTATCAGGGCCTCTTTGGGAAACCTTTACAGAAGAAGCATTTGAATTTGAATGTTTTGACTGCAAGTAGAACTTTGAAAGTAAGAGAGACAAAAAAGGTTTTTGTTTTGTTTTCTCTGTATTTTGGAGATTGTCCACAATTCCTTAGATTTGCAGTCAGATAAAATAGGTTGTTAATATTTGATCATGTCTGTATTTTACTCCTTAGAACTATTGGGGAAAAGTTATGCATAACTGTAATTTTGGGGTTAACATAATGACTAGTATGGTTCCCTTTGGTTAGATTTTCAAGCTTTTCATCACGAAGTTTTCATTTTTCTAGCTTCATGTTAGACTTAGTATATTCTATTATCCCTGACCAATATTTTATTGCGCACCTAGGCATTAGGGTGGAGAAGGCGATGGCACCCCACTCCAGTACTCTTGCCTGGAAAATCCCATGGACGGAGGAGCCTGGGAGGCTGCAGTCCATGGGGTCTCACAGAGTCGGACACGACTGAAGCGACTTAGCAGCAGCAGCAGGCATTAGAGTGAAACAAGGAAATGTTGCTCCCTTAAAAGAGCTTACAGCTTTGGTGCGAAGCTTTGGTGCTTGACGATTTAGGAATAAATGCCAGTTTAACACAGTAGAAGAGCCATATACAAAGTAGTAGATATTGATGTAAAAATTGGTGTAAAGAAATTTAAATAAAGGAGATATCCTTTTGAAGTTGCAGGATTGGGATAAGTGAGAAAAAAAGACACTGTAGACCCAAAGCATAAGGAGGTGTGGATAAATTAACGGAGAGAGTGGGGGAGGAATATAAGGTAAAAATGTACAAACTCAGTTTGTACATTGTAAGCCAAATTGAAGGATTTGGGGGAAAATATTAACACAAGGTTAATAGAAGGAGTAATGGGGAAATAAATTATCTCTACATTCCTATCTTTGTTAACTATATTTGGCATTGTCAAACAGCCTTGGAAAACTGATTCTTTGCCTTCTAATAGGGTATACAGTTTGTTCATTTTCTTCCTATTTAGTATTGTGATCCAGCATTTTATATTTCTTTCTATACTTGCCTTTTTAGAACCAAGATAATATCTCTCTTCATTTTCTTCTTTATTTTTGTTTTGGTTGACTGTTAAAGGGAAGGAGAGACAAAGATCCAGATTTCTACTTTACTATCTAAGTTTATAACTCTTGGAATACTTGTTACAAAGGGTATCACATCACATGGTCTCTTAAATTATTTTCTCAAGTTTGTGATCTTGAAGTTGATGTTACTAATCTTGACTTTACCTCATTTCATTTCTGTGTTTTCACTTGTCTTGGTAATACTGTCACCTGAAACTCAAGTGTTAGCACCATCTGTTGCTGAGACTGATTAGTTTTTCTTTAAGAAACTTGACTCATTTGTCTTTTATTTCTTTTATCTAGTAGCCAGTCACCAAAGTCTTTGTCTTGAATGGCTCTTTTCAGTTCTGTGATAGTTCAGGTGCTTTCAAGCCTCTAGTGTTTGCCCATCTCTTAGGCACTGTGCCCCTCCAAATCCAATTTTGTATTTCACTTCTAATTTAGAATGGTTTCTTATTGCTCACTACAAGGTCTAACTTGTATTTGCCCTTGAAGACCTTCCATAGACATATCTTCAGAAATAAGTAAGTTTCTACTTTCTAACATGGCAACTGTACTCAGCCACTCCACAGTAATCACATACCAGGAAGAACTTTTTAAAATCCAAATCCAGTCTCTTTTTCAGAGTTTACTCAAATCCTTAAATCTATTGCAGGAGTCTGCAGATTATAGTCTGTGAGCACAGTCCAGTCTACTGCTTATTTTGTTTAATGGCTTTTTACATTTTGAAATGGTTGGGGAAACAATTTTGAATAATATTTTGTAATATGTGAAAATGACATGGAATTCTAATGTCATTGTCTATAATGATCATTTGTGTAAATATTGTCTGTGGCTTGTAGTATTTATTGTTTGACCTTTCACAGAAAAAGTTTCAAAGCCCAAATTACGAAGTATTCTAATTTGTACTGATCTTTCATTTCTTTGAGTTCTTATTACATTTATCAGTTTTAGTGTATCACATTGCCTATGTCTTCTCATCTGTAGTACTTGTTAAAGAGTGGGCAGTGGTTTTCAGCCTTTTTTAAAAAAAAGCATACCTCCTTTTTAGTCTATACCCTTTTTTTGAGATTTTTATTTGACCACTTAATGTTCCCATAAGTAAGAAAATTGTAGTTTGTTTTCCCTCCTGTGTAGTATTACAATAACGAATGGCAAATTATGCCCTTCTCCCCATGTCTCCATTCTCCAAAGTGAGAAGAAAGAACTTGGACCCTGGAAGGGAGTATATTCATAGCTCCCTGGCTTAGTCAGACCACCCTCTCTGACCACCCTATCTAAATTTCTGCCATAAAGCGAAGCAAATAGTAGCTAAGCACAGTATATATTTAATGGGTTGTTTACACAGGTTGATGTAAATGAGGTGACCCTTGATTCTTCTGTTTTCACCACAGAATAAAGAAATGGACTAGGAAGGGCTGAGAATAACTTTGATACCATGTCCTCAGAGACGACATGTTGTTAGAGGAAAGTGTGGATTAAAAATAGTATTGGCAGTAAATCTGTTTGGAAATAGTTTACACCATTATGTTCTGCAGTGAAACTTTTTCAAACAATAAATATTTGAAATATAAAAAGATAAAAATGGGTAAAAAGCAGAATTACCTTTGCTGAGTAGAGTTTGGAAAGATCCCTGACTGCTGCATACTGAGACCCTTCTGGAAGTACCCTTCAGGCTTAATGTTTATAAACTCATTATTTCTGTTAATGAGCAGACTAAAGGTCTTGGGGGAAGAACTGGACTTTCTATATTAGAATATTCTGGAAAAAAAAAAAAAAGAATATTCTGCAGTGCTATACCTTATGGATCCATAATAGTATGTGATTTTTGTTAATTGTGACTATGAATGTGACTTCAAGATTTTCCAGGATCTGAGTTTGAAGATTGATTCATTTAGTCATCAAATACTTGATCTCCCATGTATATCAGGCGCTGATCTGAGTGCTGGGAATATGATTAAAAAATAAAAAATCATCCTAACGCTCTATCCTGGATCCTGCCAAGATATGCTTTCATGAAGACTAATTTATGGGAATATGACTTTAGCATTCCTTTCAACCTTAAGGTTGTATGCTTATGTGGTACAAACCTTAGTCAAAGAAAATACGGAATATGATTGGCATTAACATTGTTTACTTAACTCTTTTATATGTTAAAATGGCTTTTTCATTTCCTCTTCTAATTTTTATAGCGTAAGTTTGTATTGAGATATACTTAAGTATATTATTAAGGTAATATTATGCCATATTCATCTTTTAGTATACAGTTGATATTTTTACTCTCAAACTTTTCTAGGTAAGTTTATCTAAGATTGTGGAATATATGATCATCTTTGGGCTTGAATCTGTCTTCTGTCTTGAATATTTGTTTATTTAAGGGATGTTTTCTTTATTTGACCTAAAAAAGATGGAGCAGGGCTTCCCTGGTGACTCAGTGGTAAAGAATCCTCCCTGGTCTGGGAAGATCCCACATGGTGCAGAGCAACTAAGCCCGTATGCCACTGCTATTAAACCTGTGTTCTAGAGCCCAGGAGCTGTAACTACTAAAACCCTGTGTGCCTTAGAGCCTGTGCTCCGCAATAAAAGAAGCCACTGTAACAGGAAGCCTGCACACAAAAATTGGAGTATTGCCCCCACTATCTGTGACTAGAGAAAAACCTGTGAAGCATCAAAGACTCAGCACAGCCAAAAATAAATATTTTTTTAATTAAAAACAAAAAGAATGTAATTACAAAGCTGCTTCTGTGTAATTAGATCTTTGAAGTGTACTTTTCTGTAGTAAATGATTGTGATTTTAAAAAATATTAAGTGTAAAAAATAAAAATTAGGGGATTATTCTGACTGAATACAGGCATACTTTGTTTTATTGTGCTTTGCAGATCCCGAGGGTTTGCACATTGATAGTTTTTGGCAACCTTGTGTAGATCAAGTGTATAGATGCCATTTTTCCAAGTGTTATTTTTTAAGGTATGTACATATAGACATAATGGAAGCACAGTTAATAAACTACAGTATAGTGTAAACTTTCATATGCATTGAGAAACCAAAAAATTTGTGTGACTCACTTTATTGTGTATTTGCTTTTTTGTGGTGTCTGCAACCAAACATGCAATATCTCCAAGGTATACCTGTACATTATTATAGACCATAGTTAGTCTTTATTCTGATAGCTTAATTTTTGACAAAAATTTTGGAACCTTGAATATATGTGTATTTCCTCCATAAATAGCTTTATGATGTCTTTTAGATTAATAAATGGCAACCCACTCCAGTGTTATTGCCTAGAGAATCCCAGGGACGGGGGAGCCTGGTGGGTTGCCATCTCTGGGGTCGCACAGAGTCGGACACGACTGAGCGACTTAGCAGCAGCAGCAGCAGCACTTATTTAGTAAACCTAACATGCTTTACTTTTTACTTTTTTTAACCAGGGAATTAAGAACATTTGATTGTAGTATTTATTAGGCTTCATACATTTGTTGAATAGCTACTATGTGGGAAGGACTATTTGGGGCTCTTGGAATATGATGATGCACAGATTTGTGCATTTGTACATCTTTTTAAACCTAGAATGGGGAGGGGAGAGGGGTAGAGTTAATGACAAATAATAAAGAAGTTGTAAATTAGGATAAGCAAAGGAGAATTTGGAGATTGTTAGGGAAAGTAAGGGCAAAGGTAGGAACATGTTTAGCTTGTTCAGGATTCTTCACTGTGACTGGAATAGAATGAGGAATGGGGAGAATAAAATGGGAATAGGTCAGAGAGTAAGATATGGTTAGAGAAGGTAGATCTTGTAGTAAGCCATTGAAAAGACTTCGCTTTTACTTTTTTGGAGACACGGGAGAGTTTTAACCTCAAGAAAGGGACGGTCTTACGTATGTTTTAAAAGAAATAGTCTGGCTGCTCTGTGAACAGACTGAGGAAGAGGAGCAGGAGTGGAAGCAGAGAAATTAGTTCAGAAACCTTTGGAGGAATGAAGAGCCAGAGATGAGAATGGAATGAGATCAGATTTATAGCAATAAAGGTAGTGAAAAGCAATGATTTCTGAATGTATTTTGAAGATGAGGCCAGCAGGAATTTTCCTGACAGCATATAGTAACTTGGAAGTGTAAAATATTTTTTAAAATATACTTTTTATTAATTCATGAGTGCAACAGTTTTGTGAAAAGTTACAAAATTTAGTTTAAATCCAGAATTACTAAGACTCTTTCAGTTGACTAGATTCCTTATAGAGCTTTAAAAAAAATTTTTTTTATTTTTGCAGAAGGCCACTTCATGTTATTAAAACTCCATTAAAAGGATCATGTTGTGTTTGAATGACTTAAAACGTCTCAAAACTTAATTGTAGAGATAGCTTCATTTCAGCACAGTTGTCCAACTTAAAGATTATACATTGTTGTTAATTTCTGTAGAGATACTTATTCTAAACATTTCCTTGAAAGTGTATAGGATAATCTTAAAAGCACGAGGAGAAATTACATTGCAGGTTATTACAAGTAGCACTAATGCTTAAGAAGGGCTTCCCTCGTGGCTCAGTGGTAAAGAACCTGCCCGCCAATGCTAGAGACATGGTTGAATCCGTGGGTCGGGAAGATCTGGAGAAGGAAGGAAACGGCAACCCACTCCAGTATTCTTGCCTGGGAAATCCCATGGACAGAGGAGCCTGGTGGGCTACAGTGCATGGGGTTGCAAAAGAGTTGGACACGACTTAGTAAACATCAGTGACAGTGCTTAAGAAGGTAAAGATTGGTCATCAAGAGAGTCAACCCTGTAACTTTGAGTAGGTCATTATTGCTTTTTATTTGGTTTCTTTTTTTTTTTTTTTTACAAAGATTAAGTTATGTCAAAAATAGAAAAGCTATGTCTAGATCGACATAGTCAAGTATTAACCATTAAAAATACTTGAAAGGAGTTTTCAAATTGAATCTAACAGCCTGCCTATAGACATTGGCCATTAGCTTGTTAGTGGGAAATTTTAAAAAGGCATTCTTTTTTTCTCAGTACAAAAGAAAAACTACCTTGGTTAGTTAATAGTGTGCAATTTTGACTTGAATAGTGAGGGCCAGTGGATTAATTACATAAACTATCCAAGTGTCTGAAAGTAAATTTCCTTATAAACCTGTACAGAAAGTATAACTTTCTTTCTTGAGGTAGTTATACCATACTCACTCAAATGACAAAATCTTTTCAAGGACAAGATGACAATAGTTTTCTAGTCTAGGGTTTCTGAAACTTTTAAAATCTGAAAATACTTTTAAACTAAAGCTTCTGAGTTAAGTAAACCTGTAAATCAGATAGGCACTGCTCTGGTGAAGAGTTGGAGAGAGCAACTATTTATTTGTCCAGCATTCTTTCCTACCTCTAGATAAATGAATTTTCTCACCAGATAATCACTATATGGTGACTCATGACAAAAACTCTCGATCTGACTTCAAAAGGCCAGCAGGTAGCCTGCCTGAGAACATTGTTACTAGAAAGAACGTGGATGTTCTTTACTGTGTCTTAGTGGTAGTTTACTGTGAATTTGGTCTGTAAACCACACATGTCACACAAAGCTACCTTATTTTTAATTTGAACTTTAATATTTGTAAGTCAGAGACTGCCACTAATTAGGATGTGTCAGAGCCTTAGTACTGAAAATTTGTCAATACAATAGAGTTTTATTTCTCTGTTAAATAAAAAGCCTTCTAGTTTTCAATGACTGATAAGAGGATGATGACTTCATGCTTCCATTCACCTTACTTTTAAGGGCTTTTTCTTTCTGAAACTTTAAAAATTCATTTTGTGGTAGTGTTTTTATTTTGACTTTTATGCTGGATAACTTTAGATAGAAAAGTGTTTCAGTCTTCTGAGGTTTATGCTCTAGGAGAGCATGAATGATTCTTTTAATGTGTTTGGATAGGTATTTGTAAAATATATTAACCAAGATGTAACCATTATGATAAGGATTAGATTTGTAGTTGAAAATTTTCCACAATACTCAGGTCCATATAACATACTGTTACTTTTCTATTGAAAATTTTGTGTCTCTTAAACTGGAAAGCAGGGAACAGTCTTTCATTGCTTTGAATTGCTCTTAATTTTCAGAATAGATGTTTGTCCACCAGAGTTAATCAAGAGCTCTGCGTAGGTCTAGTGTTTGTAGAATTCAATGTAAAAATTCCCCAAAGAAATCGCTGGTTATGTTTTCTTTTGGTACACATTTAAAAGGATATCGTCTGCAATTTTTTGCTTGTTTAGTAAGAAAGAAAGAAAGATAGACTTTGTATTCTGCTGTTTGAAGGGTTTTTTTTTTTTAATCATTTGTTATGGAATCACCATGCTATTTTCACAGACTAATTTCCCTTTTTATTGCTCTTTATAATTTTGTTATCCAGTTAGTTCACTGTTTTCTTTTCAGTAAATATCCATTAAGTAGCCCAATTGTTCTTTTGTGTGGTTTAAAGAATGTTAAACTTGATGCTCAGTGCAAATATTCAGTTTGATCACATTAAGATTTAAAAATTTTTTTACTTGATAAAAGAGAGTTAATAGGATTGAGTGGGACTGCCCTAATTTCTTACACTGCTAGTTATTGTATGTACTGCTCTCGGATAAATACTGGCAAATCACCAGCCTGAACACGTCATTTTTTAATAAATCTTCAACAGCTTCCTTGATTGCAACAATCAAATCTTAAAAACAGAACTTAATATTTATTAAGCATTTTTTCTTTGCATTTAACATTAACAAAGAAAAACTTAGAACTAAGTTTTTTTTAAACTAATTTGTTTAGATAGGCAGCTCCATTTTATACATGGGGGAACCATGTCTCAAAAGATTTAGGATTTTACTGTTGTTGTAAACTAATAAATGTTAGGAATTTAATTTGAAGTCATTTCCATTTACTCATGATTTTCTACTACTGATTTTGGTGCTTCAACATTATATTACACAAGTGAACCTAGTATTTTGCTTGAGTGTTTGGTGGCTGATACAGTTAAAATCAGTATTTCATTGAGGTTGCTAGGATAAACTTAGATAATACAAGAATAAATCTTGATATTTTATTTTAAAATATTATATTAGAAATATAGTAAAAATTTTAAATTGCAAGAATAATTTCTTTTTACCATTAGTATAGCAGATGTGGACTATAATCTTAATAGATATTTACTTGCAATTTTGAGGGTAGTGGAGAAACCACATATTTGGGGCAAATAGTGGTTATTTTCTGACCTTTTATTTTTTTTCCCCTCATGGTCTTTATGATCTTGTATTTTGTCTGGATTGAAGATATTTTTCATATATGTTGATGTACATGACTGGATATTTTCCTTGTGAAATTTGGTATGGTAGAAATTATGTATTGCTTTTAATTAAACCTCAAAAGAATGTGAAGAGTCTCCAAATAAACCATTATAAGAGACTAATTCATTGTTTCCACACAGATAAGCTGAATTAAATTACGTGCAAGTCTTATGGGTTATTTGTTGTTGTTTTTATATCAAATAATTCTAAAAGATTGTCTCAGATATATAATCTTAAACTTCTTGAGCTTTGTGCTACTCAAAATACGATCTGGGAGCTTTTTGTAAATACTCTGAGAGGAAATAAATGCAGGAATCAAGAACATTTAGAAACAGTTTGGCAGTAATTTTTTGTCTCTTGAATCTAGTAAGAAATTGGGGCCTACATTTTTTAAAAGATTTCATTCAGATTAAAAATTTCATTGTGTTTTTAAAAATTGACTTGCGTATATGAAATAAAAATTGGTCCTTAGTTTGAGAAGTGTTGATCCAGTTAATCACTGTAACAATTTGTATTAACTGTTCATTTTTTCCTTTTTCTTATTTACGTATATGAATATATTTAATTGGTTTTGTATATAATATTTGATTGCGTAAGACTTAAAAATTCTAAGATCTTGCTAAATTCACATGAAATTCCGTGTTAGGGAATAAGGTTTGAGGAACCATGTAAGAGAAAGCAGATAGGTTTTTAAGTTGTGAGAGAGTTGTTAAGGCAACTAGTTTGTTTTAGTTATTATCAAACATAGCCTCCAGACAGAGAAGACAGGAAAATTGAGGGAAGGGAAGGACTAGAAACAAAATGCATATTTGGTTAATAGGGTTTTATTTTAAAGTTTGTAAGATCACATTAAAATTTGTATTTAGTTTTTTTAGTTGTTAGATTTGCCTTAAATTTTGAGGTCATCTTGCACTTTTAACAGTAAATCATAAACTGTCTTTGGTGATTTCTTAAAATACTGTGACATTGTTAACTTGTCTGGTGCTTTATTATGAACATCTTTAATGTGTATATAGTTCAGCATGTATAATTCATGACTAAGATTTGTCCTTTTTCTCTTTCTAGGAAGATGATCCATATGATCTTGAAGACCTTTCTGCACAGAAATGAGGGAAATACAAAGAACCAAATGTAGTTCTGAAATGTGGGATCTGTATTTTGAGATGATTTTATTTTCAAAATGAGAAGTATATCTGGTTATCTTTATGAATGTAGAGACATGACAAGAGAGTTATGATGGCAAAAAACAAAGAGCCTCGCCCCCCGTCCTATACCATCAGTGTAGTTGGACTCTCTGGGACTGAAAAAGACAAAGGTAACTGTGGAGTTGGAAAGTCTTGTTTGTGCAATAGATTTGTACGCTCAAAAGCTGATGAATATTATCCAGAACATACTTCTGTGCTTAGCACCATTGACTTCGGAGGACGAGTAGTAAACAATGATCATTTTTTGTACTGGGGTGACATAACGCAAAGTGGTGAAGATGGAGTAGAGTGCAAAATTCATGTCATCGAACAAACTGAGTTCATTGATGACCAGACTTTCTTGCCTCATCGGAGTACGAATTTGCAACCATATATAAAGCGTGCAGCTGCCTCTAAATTGCAGTCAGCAGAAAAACTAATGTACATTTGCACTGATCAACTAGGCTTGGAACAAGACTTCGAACAGAAGCAAATGCCTGAAGGGAAGCTCAATGTAGATGGATTTTTATTGTGCATTGACGTAAGTCAGGGATGCAATAGGAAGTTTGATGATCAACTTAAATTTGTGAATAACCTTTTTGTCCAACTATCAAAATCAAAAAAACCTGTAATAATAGCAGCAACTAAATGTGATGAATGTGTGGATCATTATCTTAGAGAAGTTCAGGCATTTGCTTCAAACAAAAAGAACCTTCTCGTAGTGGAAACATCAGCACGATTTAACGTCAACATTGAGACATGTTTCACTGCACTGGTACAAATGTTGGATAAAACTCGTGGCAAGCCTAAAATTATTCCCTATCTGGATGCTTATAAAACACAGAGACAACTTGTTGTCACAGCAACAGATAAGTTCGAAAAACTTGTACAGACTGTGAGAGATTATCATGCAACTTGGAAAACTGTTAGTAACAAATTGAAAAATCATCCTGATTATGAAGAATACATCAACTTAGAGGGAACAAGAAAGGCTAGAAATACATTCTCAAAACACATAGAACAGCTTAAACAGGAACATATAAGAAAAAGGAGAGAAGAATATATAAATACTTTACCGAGAGCTTTTAACACTCTTTTGCCAAATCTGGAAGAGATTGAACATTTGAATTGGTCAGAAGCTTTGAAGTTAATGGAAAAGAGAGCAGATTTTCAGTTATGTTTTGTGGTGCTAGAAAAAACACCTTGGGATGAAACTGACCATATAGACAAAATCAACGATAGACGGATCCCATTTGACCTCCTGAGCACTTTAGAAGCTGAAAAAGTCTATCAGAACCATGTACAGCATCTAATATCAGAGAAGAGGAGGGTAGAAATGAAGGAAAAATTCAAGAAGACTTTGGAAAAAATTCAGTTTATTTCACCTGGGCAACCATGGGAGGAAGTTATGTGCTTTGTAATGGAGGATGAAGCCTTCAAATACATCACTGAGGCTGATAGCAAAGAGGTGTATGGTAGGCATCAGCGAGAAATAGTTGAAAAAGCCAAAGAAGAGTTTCAGGAAATGCTTTTTGAACATTCTGAACTTTTTTATGATTTAGATCTTAATGCAACACCTAGTTCAGATAAAATGAGTGAAATTCATACAGTTTTGAGTGAAGAACCTAGATATAAAGCTTTACAGAAACTTGCACCGGATAGGGAGTCTCTTCTACTTAAGCATATAGGATTTGTTTATCATCCCACTAAAGAAACATGTCTTAGTGGCCAAAACTGTACAGACATTAAAGTAGAGCAGTTACTTGCCAGTAGTCTTTTGCAGTTGGATCATGGTCGCTTACGGTTGTATCATGATAGCACCAATATAGATAAAGTTAACCTTTTCATTTTAGGGAAAGATGGCCTTGCCCAAGAACTAGCAAATGAGATAAGGACACAATCCACTGACGATGAGTATGCCTTAGATGGAAAAATTTATGAACTTGATCTTCGGCCTGTTGATGCCAAGTCGCCTTACTTTTTAAGTCAGTTGTGGACTGCTGCCTTTAAACCACATGGGTGCTTTTGTGTATTTAATTCCATTGAGTCACTGAATTTTATTGGGGAGTTTATTGGAAAAATAAGAACTGAAGCTTCTCAGATCAGAAAAGATAAGTATATGGCCAACCTTCCATTTACATTAATTCTGGCTAATCAGAGAGATTCTATTAGTAAGAATCTACCAATTCTCAGGCACCAAGGGCAACAGTTGGCAAACAAGTTACAGTGTCCTTTTGTAGATGTACCTGGTGGTACATATCCTCGTAAATTTAATGAAACCCAAATAAAGCAAGCTCTAAGAGGAGTACTAGAATCTGTTAAACATAATTTAGATGTGGTGAGCCCAGTTCCCACCAATAAGGATGTATCAGAAGCTGACTTGAGAATTGTCATGTGTGCCATGTGTGGTGATCCATTTAGTGTGGATCTTATTCTTTCACCCTTCCTTGATTCTCATTCTTGTAGTGCTGCCCAAGCTGGACAGAATAATTCCCTAATGCTTGATAAAATCATTGGTGAAAAAAGGAGGCGAATACAGATCACAATATTATCATACCATTCCTCAATTGGAGTAAGGAAAGATGAACTGGTTCATGGTTATATACTAGTGTATTCTGCCAAACGGAAAGCATCAATGGGAATGCTTCGAGCATTTCTGTCAGAGGTTCAGGACACCATCCCTGTACAACTGGTGGCAGTTACTGACAGCCAAGCAGACTTTTTTGAAAATGAGGCCATCAAGGAGTTAATGACTGAAGGAGAACACATTGCAACTGAGATCTCTGCTAAATTTACAGCATTGTATTCTTTATCTCAGTATCATCGGCAAACTGAGGTCTTTACACTGTTTTTCAGTGATGTTCTAGAGAAAAAAAATATGATAGAAAATTCCTATTTATCTGATAGTACAAGGGAATCAACCCATCAGAGTGAAGATGTTTTCCTGCCATCTCCCAGAGACTGTTTTCCCTACAACAACTACCCTGATTCAGATGATGATACAGAAGCACCACCTCCTTATAGTCCAATTGGGGATGATGTACAGCTGCTTCCAACACCTAGTGACCGATCCAGATATAGATTAGATTTGGAAGGAAATGAATACCCTATTCACAGCACCCCGAATTGTCATGACCATGAACGCAACCATAAAGTGCCTCCACCTATTAAACCTAAACCAGTTGCACCGAAGACAAACGTGAAAAAATTGGATCCAAACCTTTTAAAAACGATTGAAGCTGGTATTGGTAAAAATCCAAGAAAACAGACTTCTCGTGTGCCTTTGGCACATCCCGAAGATATGGATCCTTCAGATAACTATTCAGAACCCATTGACACAATTTTCAAACAGAAGGGCTATTCTGATGAGATATACGTTGTCCCAGATGACAGTCAGAATCGTGTTATTAAAATTAGAAACTCATTTGTAAATAACACCCAAGGAGATGAAGAAAATGGATTTTCCGATAGAACCTCAAAAAGTCATGGAGAACGGAGGCCTTCAAAATACAAATATAAATCTAAAACCCTGTTTAGTAAAGCCAAGTCATACTACAGAAGAACACATTCAGATGCAAGTGATGATGAGGCTTTCACGACTTCTAAAACGAAAAGAAAAGGAAGACATCGTGGAAGTGAGGAAGATCCACTTCTTTCTCCTGTTGAAACTTGGAAAGGTGGTATTGATAATCCTGCAATCACTTCAGATCAAGAGTTAGATGATAAGAAAATGAAGAAGAAAACCCACAAAGTGAAAGAAGACAAAAAAGTAAGTTTAATTTATGGTTCATAATGTTTCTAAAGATGTTTTGACTTTTAAAAAATTACTTTTTTAAGATAATGGATTTGATGTCAGTGAGAAGTTACGCTGTCTGTCATTTAGTAAGTGTAATTGGCAGCTCTTTTTAATTTTCTGAATATTTTGTGAGGATTGATTATTTTTTGTTACTTCATTTTATTTATTTTTTGTTACTTCATTTTATTTACTTGTGCTTTAACTTGTTCATTTCGCAGAGTCAGACATGACTGGGCAACTGAACAGCAAAAAGTTTATTTGGGGTGGAAGTTTGATTTTGTATTCTTCAGCATAAAAGTTCTAGGTGAATAGGTAGATTCTGTCTACAGAAACTTAGATATAAAATGCTTTTGTTCATTTTCTCTGTTTATAAGCATCCTATTTGTCTGTTTTTCCCTTTTGACTTCGCGGTTTTGCAGCTTGATTTGTTGACATATTAATTTGATATATTGGCATATTTGATATATTGTTTTTTTGCGGTTTGCTTTTTGCACTTCCCAGATACTGCATTTTTTACAAATTGAAGGTTTGTGACAACCCTGCAATGATCAAGGCTTCATAGCACCATTTTTCCAGTAGCATTTTCTTACTTCTTACTTGCTTTTGTGTTACATTTTGGTAATTCTCAAAATATTCTAAATGTTAAAATTATTATAATATTTGTTACAGTGGTCAGTGATTTTTGATGTTACTTTTGCAAAAAGATTACAACTCACTGAAGACTCAAATAATGATTAACACATTTTAGCTACGTTTTTAAATTGATGTACATACATTGGGTTTTTTAGGTATAATACTGTCGTACACTTAATAGATTGCCATATAGTGTACATGTAATTTTTACATGCACTGGGAAACCAGAGAATTTGTGTGATTCACTTTATTGTGATATTTGTTTTTAGGTAGTGGTCTGGAACTCAACCTGTATTATCTCCAAGACATGCCTATATAACATTGCTTTGAATTTTAGATTCATTGTGTTACGATACTTAAGAGAATTGGAAAACATGATATTTTGGAAGCTTTTAGATCTATAAGTGATTTTTTAATCCTTCAGTGTTTAACCTTAAACATAAATGTCACTTAAATGTTTGAACCTCTGTTCTTAAAAAGATAAACATAGATTACAATGCAGCTTTATAAATATAGTTTTATGCTGCAGTTACACTTTAGGGCTTTGTATTATATATGTACAGTGTAGTGCCTTGGATGTGTCCAAGGCTAACTATTTATATCATAGTTATCCGTGGTATTTTTCCTTTAAGCATTACAGAAAAGCTGGAGCATTTTAGTGCAGCTTTTGTTTGCCTGGAAATTATTTTCATTGTGTAAGCTGGACTTGAGTAAGTTTGTCTTCTATTTCAGTTTAGTGAGCATTCACTAAAAGCCTGCTAAACACTTAAGTCTGTACAAAAAGTTGTTGAAGGATATAAAAGAATTGAAGATGCACATCCCTAAAAAAGCTTAAATGTTAGTTTGAAAGACAGTACCCTGTTTTTGGAACAGAGGTAGAAAAGTAATACTAGAGCACTGTAGGGAAGCATGTGTAATAGTTAAGAGCACATGATCTAGAGCCAGACTGCTAGGATTTGAATCAGCTTACTAGCTGTGTAACTTCTGTATACTCCTTTCAAGGAAGATGGAGATAAACATATTTCCCTATGAGAAATACGTTCATAGTTATTTTAAATAGTGCTTGCTGTTGCTAAGTCACTTCAGTCGTGTCCGACTCTGTGCAGCCCCAGAGACAGCAACCCACCAGGCTCCCCCGTCCCTGGGATTCTCCAGGCAAGAATACTGGAGTGGGTTGCCATTTCCTTCTCCAATGCGTGAAAGTGAAAAGTGAAAGGGAAGTCGCTCAGTTGTGTCCGACTCTTCTCGGCCCCATGGACTGCAGCCTACCAGGCTCCTCGGTCCATGGGATTTCCCAGGCAAGAGTACTGGAGTGGGGTGCCATAGCCTTCTCCGAAATAGTGCTTGGCATGTGGTAAATTGATTAAATAAAAAAGTATATACATTATTTTGTGATAATACTGTCAGATACATATATTAAGTGAATACAAGATGAGAGATCACCATAGAGGTATAGAGTTAGGTTCACAAAACTTCATGAAAAAGGTAAATCACCAGTTTTGAGTATTTTGATTGGTTTTTAGGAAGAAGAAAAGATATTTTAAGAGGGGGAAGTCATTTGTACAGAGGTATAAGATTGTGTCTAGGCAAGTTAAGATAAAATAGGAAACTGTCCCAGTTGAGGGTATTGTGCAATATCATTGCCTTTACAGGGAGGCCTGGCCTGCTGCAGTCCATGCGGTCACAAAGAGTTGGACACAACTGAGCAACTGAACTGAAACTTATAAGAGTCTGCTAAACTGAAGAGCTAGTTCAAATCCAAAAGCAGTTAGTTAAGCAGGGCCTGAGCAGTAAGAAAATTGTTTTGACTTGAGATTCCAAATAGGGAGGAGATTGGCATCAGGTAGTCTAGCTAGGAGGCCGATGTACGCATTCAGTTTTGAAGTGATGAGTACAGAGACCAAATGAGAAATCAACAAAACTAAAAGTTTTATTATATGAAAAGACTAGAAACATAGACCAAAATCTGGCAAAATCAGGTAAAAAGAGAAGGTGTAAACCCTGAGAATGAAAAGGGGAATATAATTACAAATAGATCAGATTAATAAGCGGAGAAACCAATGGCACACCACTCCAGTACTCTTGCCTGGAACATCCCATGCACGAGGAGCTTGGTGGGCTGCAGTCCATGGGGTTGCTAAGAGTAGGGCACAACTGAGTGACTTCACTTTCACTTTTCACTTTCATGCATTGGAGAAGGAAATGGCAACCCACTCCAGTGTTGTTGCCTGGAGAATCCCAGGGACAGGGGAGCCTGGTGGGCTGCCGTCTGTGGGGTCACACAGAGCCGGACACGACTGAAGTGACTTAGCAGCAGCAGCAGATTAATAAGATAGTAGAAAATACTGTCAACAATTTAGATCAATAAATTTAAAAGTTAAGCAAAGTTGAAGTCCATTACAAGAAAGCTTAGAATAATCCTGTAACTGTTAAATAAGTTATGAAGTAGTAGTTACATCTTAGCACAAAAATACCAGGCCCAGGTAATTCTAAGGAGACTTTTTATGGAACAGGTCATTCCAATGTTCTACAAATCCAGAAAATCAGATCAGATCAGTCGCTCAGTCGTGTCCCACCCTTTGCGACCCCATGAATCGCAGCATGCCAGGCCTCCCTGTCCATCACCAACTCCTGGAGTTCACCCAGACTCACGTCCATCTAGTCAGTGATGCCATCCAGCCATCTCATCCTCTGTCGTCCCCTTCTCCTCCTGCCCCCAATCCCTCCCAGCATCAGAGTCTTTTCCATTGAGTCAACTCTTCGCATGAGGTGGCCAAAGTACTGGAGTTTCAGCTTTTGCATCATTCCTTCCAAAGAACACCCAGGACTGATCTCCTTCAGAATGGACTGGTTGGATCTCCTTGCAGTCCAAGGGTCTCTCAAGAGTCTTCTCCAACACCACAGTTCAAAAGCATCAATTCTTCGGCGCTCAGCCTTCTTCACAGTCCAACTCTCATATCCATACATGACCACAGGAAAAACCATAGCCTTGACTAGACGAACCTTTGTTGGCAAAGTAATGTCTCTGCTTTTGAATATGCTATCTAGGTTGGTCATAACTTTCCTTCCAAGGAGCAAGCGTCTTTTAATTTCATAGCTGCAGTCACCATCTGCAGTGATTTTGGAGCCCCGAAAAATAAAGTCTGACACTGTTTCCACTCTTTCCACATCTATTTCCCATGAAGTGGTGGGACCAGATGCCATGATCTTCGTTTTCCGAATGTTGAGCTTTAAGCCAACTTTTTCACTCTCCACTTTCACTTTCATCAAGAGGCTTTTGAGTTCCTCTTCACTTTCTGCCATAAGGGTGGTGTCATCTGCATATCTGAGGTTATTGATATTTCTCCCGGCAATCTTGATTCCAGCTTGTGTTTCTTCCAGTCCAGCATTTCTCATGATGTACTCTGCATATAAGTTAAATAAGCAGGGTGACAATATCCAGCCTTGACGAACTCCTTTTCCTATTTGGAACCAGTCTGTTGTTCCATGTCCAGTTCTAACTGTTGCTTCCTGACCTGCATACAAATTTCTCAAGAGGCAGATAGGTGGTCTGGTATTCCCATCTGTTTCAGAATTTTCCACAGTTGATTGTGATCCACACAGTCAAAGGCTTTGGCATAGTCAATAAAGCAGAAATAGATGTTTTTCTGGAACTCTCTTGCTTTTTTGATGATCCAGTGGATGTTGGCAATTTGATCTCTGGTTCCTCTGCCTTTTCTAAAACCAGCTTGAACATCTGGAAGTTCACGGTTCACGTATTGCTGAAGCCTGGCTTGGAGAATTTTGAGCATTACTTTACCAGCGTGTGAGATGAGTGCAACTGTGCGGTAGTTTGAGTATTCTTTGGCATTGCCTTTCTTTGGGATTGGAATGAAAACTGACCTTTTCCAGTCCTGTGGCCACTGCTGAGTTTTCCAAATTTGCTGGCATATTGAGTGCAGCACTTTCACAGCATCATCTTTCAGAATTTGGAATAGCTCAACTGGAGTTCCATCATCTCCACTAGCTTTGTTCGTAGTGATGCTTTCTAAGGCCCACTTGACTTCACATTCCAGGATGTCTGGCTCTAGGTCAGTGATCACACCATCGTGATTATCTGGGTCGTGAAGACCTTTTTTTGTACAGTTCTTCTGTGTATTCTTGCCATCTCTTAATATCTTCTGCTTCTGTTAGGTCCATACCATTTCCATCCTTTATCGAGCTCATCTTTGCATGAAATGTTCCTTTGGTATCTGATTTTCTTGAAGAGATCCCTAGTCTTTCCCATTCTGTTCTTTTCCTCTGTTTCTTTGCATTGATCGCTAAAGAAGGCTTTCTTATTTCTTCTTGCTATTCTTTGGAACTCTGCATTCAGATGTTTATATCTTTCCTTTTCTCCTTTGCTTTTCGCTTCTTTTCTTTTCACAGCTATTTATAAGGCCTCCCCAGACAGCCGTTTTGCTTTTTTGCATTTCTTTTCCATGGGGATGGTCTTGATCCCTGTCTCCTGTACAATGTCATGAACCTCAGTCCATAGTTCATCAGGCACTCTATCTATCAGATCTAGGCCCTTAAATCTATTTCTCACTACCACTGTATAATCATAAGGGATTTGATTTAGGTCATACCTGAATGGTCTAGTGGTTTTCCCTACTTTCTTCAATTTCAGTCTGAATTTGGCAATAAGGAGTTCATGGTCTGAGCCACAGTCAGCTCCTGGTCTTGTTTTTGCTGACTGTATAGAGCTTCCCCATCTTTGGCTGCAAAGAATATAATCAATCTGATTTCAGTCTTGACCATCTATCTGGTGATGTCCATGTGTAGAGTCTTCTCTTGTGTTGTTGGAAGAGGGTGTTTGTTATGACCAGTGCATTTTCTTGGCAAAACTGCTTCATTCTGTATTCCAAGGCCAAATTTGCCTGTTACTCCAGGTGTTTCTTGACTTCCTACTTTTGCATTCCAGTCCCCTATAATGAAAAGGACATCTTTTTTGGGTGTTAGTTCTAAAAGGTCTTGTAGGTCTCCATAGAACCGTTCAACTTCAGCTTCTTCAGCGTTACTGGTTGGGGCATAGACTTGGATTACTGTGATATTGAATGGTTTGCCTTGGAAACGAACAGAGATCATTCTGTCGTTTTTGAGATTGCATCCAAGTACTGCATTTCGGACTCTTGTTGACCATGATGGCCACTCCATTTCTTCTGAGGGATTCCTGCCCGCAGTAGTAGATATAATGGTCATCTGAGTTAAATTCACCCATTCCAGTCCATTTCAATTCGCTGATTCCCAGAATGTCGACATTCACTCTTGCCATCTCGTTTGACCACTTCCAATTTGCCTTGATTCATGGACCTGACATTCCAGGTTCCTATGCAATATTGCTCTTTACAGCATCAGACCTTGCTTCTATTACCAGTCACATCCACAGTTGGGTATTGTTTTTGCTTTGGCTCCATCCCTTCATTCTTTCTGGACGAGATACCCTTCGTCCAAGGTAAGGAGCAATGGCTGCGCTTTGCTGGAGCAGCCGTGAAGAGATACCCCACGCCCAAGTTAAGAGAAACCCAAGTAAGACGGTAGGTGTTGAAATAGGGCATCAGAGGGCAAAGACACGAAACCATACTCACAGAAAACTAGTCAATCTAATCACACTAGGACCACAGCCTTGTCTAACTCAGTGAAACTAAGCCATGCCCGTGGGGCAACCCAAGACGGGCAGGTCATGGTGGAGAGGTCTGACAAAATGTGGTCCACTGGAGAAGGGAATGGCAAACCACTTCAGTATTCTTGCCTTGAGAACCCCATGAACAGTATGAAAAGGCAAAATGACAGGATACTGAAAGAGAAACTCCCCAGGTCAGTAGGTGCCCAATATGCTACTGGAGATCAGTGGAGAAATAACTCCAGAAAGAATGAAGGGATGGAGCCAAAGCAAAAACAATCCAGAAAATAGAGTAGGAGAATTCATTCAGTTCATTCTCTGTGAAGTTACCTATTCTTAGTCCCAGAGCCCCATTTTACTTAT
Organism: Bos grunniens; assembly: GCF_055505025.1. NCBI lineage: Eukaryota > Metazoa > Chordata > Mammalia > Artiodactyla > Bovidae > Bos > Bos grunniens. Next base: position 28,052,862 of record NC_141185.1, on the reverse strand, counting down.
GAGTGCACATGCAAAAATTTTAAAGTGCAAGTCCACAGACTCTTAACTGCAACTTTGAAATCCATAACCTCTGAAAATCAAAAATTTTTGTAGAATTTGGCAGCATGATCTGATTTACCCTGTTCTTGGGAAAATCCTACTTGAACTGGTGTGTGAGGCTACATATAATCATTGTTTGTCTTATTTAAAAAAATATCCATATAGTTCACTGCAGATATATTCATGTATTTGAACACAGGGTACTGACCCACAATTGTTGGGGTTGTCAGATGTATTTAAACGCCAAAAAAAAAAATTAACAATATATAGAAACTACTTGATAAAATTTAATTCATTAGCTTCTTATTAATTTAGTGGAAAGCTACTAAATTATGAACAGATGAGAGCTTACTTGAGAACAGGTATCTATAAATACGCAAACAAGTGAATCACTTTAAATAACATCCTCATGAGGGAAATAAATTCCCTTTTGACCCAGAAACTAGATAGAATATTTATAATATCACCACTTCCAGTCAATATTATACAGAGATCCTAGTTAAAGCAAAAAGATAAGGAAAAAATAATAAAAGCATGAGTATTGGAAAGAAACAAAACTTTCATTAGTGGCTGATGATATGATTGGCCTATGTAAAAGCCAAATAGGATCTACAGATAAATTATAAATAAAAGAGCAAAGTTAGTTCCATATATCATCAATAATCAAGTCAGTTGCATCTCTATACCTCAGCAATAAATAACTAGAAAAAGTAATTAGAGAAGACACCATTTACAAAAGCATAGCAGATTATCTAGTGCCTAGGAGTAATTGTAACATAATGTGCAAACCTCTGTTGAAAAGCATAAAACATTATTTTAAGTCATTGAAGAGTATCTAAATAAATGGGGAGCTGTTGCCTTCCTGTCCATGAATGTGGCTTATCATAAACAAGTTATTGTTCTTCAGACTCTACATCTCTAAATTGTGTTGTTTCACTCAAAGTGTCAGATTTTTCAAGAAATTTTACACAGATTCTAATACAAATATGGAAGAGTAGTAAATACAAATATCGAATAGCTAGGACACTTCTGAAGAAGAAAGGCAGAGGTGGAATGGTGATATATGTGCTTATTCTGTCAAATTGTGTAGAACTTTAGTATTTAACACAGTGTGGTATTGGCATAGAGACAGTCACATTGACCAGTAAGATAGAACAGAGAGCTCCCAAATATACAGATCTCTGACTCAGAACTTTCCTTCCAAGTCACCTAAGGCTGTTGAACACTTGAAATGTGGCTAATCTGAATTAGGATAAACTGGTCTACAGGGTAAGTAAAGGCTTCTCTGAGACTTGTCATTTTTTAGATCTGATATATGAATAGAACTTAACTAGGGGAGTGGTTGGGTGGATGGAAGAATATTTAATCCTAAATGAATAGAATGTGCATGTTCTTTTTTTTTTTTTTTTTGAATGTGCATGTTCTTAAAGGAGGTCACTGTGACTAGTCAATGATCTAAAACAATTGTTGACAAACTTTCTGTAAAGAGCTAAATAATAAATATATGAGACTTTGAAGATGTAATACATCCTGTATCATAACTGCTCAGTTTTTTGCAGTGCAAAAGCAGCCATGGACAATACGTAAATGAATTGAGTATGGCTATTTTCAAAAAACAGGCAACAGGGTAAACTGGTCCGCTAGGCCATAGTTGGCTGATACCTGACCTATGGGAGAGAATAGTACAAAGAGAGGTTTGAGAGTGGGGACTGGACTCAGACCTTTTTAGTACTGTTGGACTTTTTGTTATTGAGCCTAAGAGTAAATTGAAATGAACAGGGTTAGTGAATCTGCAATCACTTGGTTTCAGTGTGTAGTATAGGTTGAGTGATATGGAAGACCAGTAGGCATTTACAGTAGCCTAAGTGAATCGTGATGAACGATTTGAATAGTTGGAGTCAGGAGGGAGAATGGTGGCAATGGATGGAATGGGGTGGATTTGGTGAATATATTGCGTATATGAGGGAAGGGTAAAGATGATGAATGAGAGAGGAAAGATACCGCCTTGGTTTCTAGCTTGTGCAGCTTAATTAGTGATGATGCTATTCCTTACATGAAGTGAAGTCGCTCAGTTGTGTCCGACTCTTTGCAACCCCATGGACTGTAGCCTACCAGGCTCCTCTGTCCATGGGATTTTCCAGGCAATAGTACTGGAGTGGATTGCCATTTCCTTCTCCAGGGCATTTTCCTGACCCAGGGACCGAACCCAGGTCTCCCGCATTCTAGACAGACGCTTAACTGTCTGAGCCACCAGGAAGTTCCTTACATAGAGCATTGGAAATTTGCCAGGTTTGGAATTGAGGGGTAGAAGTTAGAGTTCAGGTCGAGGTGTCAAGTAGGTATTTAGATATGCAGATCTTCAGAGAAGAGGTCTGAGTTGGAGTACATATTTAGGAGACAGTGAAGCAGAGATGGCAGTAGATGAAATGACATAGGGGGAGTGAATACAGTTGTCTAACACAGCCTTGAAGAGCTACCAACGTTGAATGGCCAGGTAGCAGAGATTATCCTTAAAGGTAGGGAGAATAAACAAAGATCACATACCCTTTCTTAGCTGATTGCCTCACCTGTAAATTAAGAATTACAATGTTTTCCTTGAAATTGTGGGAGAAGTTGGAACTATGTGTTTCAAATGCCTGCCATGTAGCAGTGCTCAATAAATGCTATTATAATGTGCTTCATGCCTGAAATATCCCAGTATACTCCATCTGTATTTCAGAATAGTCCTCTATCCCATTTGCTGGATTACTTTCCTGACTCATTTTTAAATTAAATACTCCCAAGTTTTGCACTTACGTGATTTCTGATCCTAAGTTTATGTACTTCTTTTCTTTCTTTTATTTTCTCTCTAAGAGAAAAGTTCATTCTCTTAACCTTTGTTCTTTGATTCCAGCATGGGAGCTATAGTCTAGGAATATTTTCTTAGGTTCCTTGACATCTGGAAAATCATAACATTTGGGCATTAGTGGCATTTAAAAGAGGCTCAAAGACCTGATTCTCCTAATGTGGGCTTTAATTGTCATTTCTGCCAATCAGAGATGGCTTTATGCTTAACTATCTTTTGTTCTGTACCCCCAAAGGAGTTTAGTATTAGTTGTGGGGACAAGAGCTGTAAGATATTCCTTGATTTGGAAAGATTTGTAAGGATTATTTTCTTAAATCATGGCCCATTATACATATATATTTCTGTGTAAAGGGAATTTTCTAAAACAGTACCTACTTTATAAGTTATTTTGATTTTCTAGCCTATTATAGTGAAAAAATAGGTGCTGGTTTATGACCTATTAAATTGATTTTGTAACTTACAAGTGCTTGTAAAACAGTGCTTAAGAGAATGAACTAAATGAGAAATTTTGAGTTGTATTGATAAAATTGCCAGTTTTTAACACATGCATGCAGTGAAGTGAGATGTGCTTGTCTTTTCTTCAGTATCCATTTTGGTGCTATCCTCTTGATTCAGATAGTAAATAGTAGAATACTTGGTGAATTTTGTGGTGCATTAGAATAAGCTGGCGGAGAAGGCAGTGGCACCCCACTCCAGTACTTCTGCCTGGAAAACCGCATGGACGGAGGAGCCTGGTAGGCTGCAGGCCATGGGGTCCCTAGAGTCGGACACGACTGAGCGACTTCACTTTCACTTTTCACTTTCATGCATTGGAAAAGGAAATTGCAGCCCACTCCAGTGTTCTTGCCTGGAGAATCCCAGGGATACGGGAGCCTGGTGGGCTTCCGTCTCTGGGGTCGCATAGAGTTGGACACGACTGAAGCGATTTAGCAGCAGCAGCAGCAGCAGAATAAGCTGGTATTCTAATGATTTTTCATTTTCAGCCTTTTTAAAAGTTGTTTTCCTGTCGTTTCCAGGTCGTGAATCTTTTCATCCACTTATTTTTATTAGCAACTACCAACTGGTATTTTACCCTCAGATGTTCCTTCCAATCCATATTATTTTTTTTTTTTTTTTTATTGCTCCCTTCTTACTAAACCCCTCTATCAGTATCTTAGAAGATTCTGCTGCTTTAGCTATTGTACTAGGGCTTAGAGCCTGTTAAGGAAAGAATACCAAAGTAGGTATGTTTTCTTCAAAACAAGTTAATGTATTATTAGTAAGTAGTGAATTGATACCAAGCTATTACTATGGTAGATCCTTTAGAATAGCAAATCTTAAGTTAAGAATTATTAGACTTCTGACTTCTAGAACCTCAGTCTTTATTAAGTAAAATGCCCAGTTTGAAAATACTGTCAAGCCAAACAGTGGTAACAAGAACTTTCTCTTGATCTAGAAATTGTTCATCCCAGATACAAAAGTTATGAAATACGTGAAAATATGTCTGTGTTGAACTGCTGTTTGTCTGTATCAGAATGTATAAGTTATAGGGTAAGTTGCATGTTGTTGTTTTTTTTTTTTTAATGTGTATCACTTTTTTAGTGTAACCTTCTGACGGTTACTTAAGTGACTGTCGGTGTTCACATCTGAGAGAAACTAGAGTCCTGAAAGAATTATATTTAAGGCTAACTAAAAATTGAATGCTTGAAAAACTTACTATAGAAAGAGGAGTTCTTAGAGGTCAGATACAGATAATGTAGTTTGTACCTGTTTAATGAATAGGGTCATTTAACCAAGTCTTGAACTGCTTGACAGTTTCAGATTTTCTATTTTTTACCTATTTTTTTTTTAATCTAAAAATTTCTGGGCAGTTGATATAGGGTGCCCATTGTATCTATTATTACCTTGCAGACACTTCCTTAATGGAGAGAATAAGGGTCACTTTTTTAAAGGAAGTGTGTTCAGAAGAATGAGAAAACTGCTTTCCCAGATTCCTCAGTCAGCGTCAGCATCTTTTCCAGTTTCATTGCTGTGAGTTGGGTCCTGTCTCCATTCCTAACCAATGAAGTCTGGCCAGGAGAGTAGAATTATGCTGCTGAATGTTGACCTGAGCCTTTAGAGCTCTGGGTGAGGTTGGCTTCCCCCAAATTAGGGTAATTTCTAAGGGATGAAAGCCAGTGTCTACTGCAGGCTGGATTTATATCTTGTTTATAGTTGATCTCCATGTCCTCGCACAATGTGTTGTACTATGATCAATTGAAGTCAGTATGAATATATGACTTTTTTTTGTAGTGGTAATAAAACAACCATTTATATATATATATATTAATAATTGCATTTATTTGACTCAAGAAATTGTTTTTTTATCTAATAAGCATCTTACTGAATGCTTGCTATGACAGAGGAACACTGTCCAAAGTTATGACTTGGTCGTGGGCTCTGCTCTCAGGAATTCAGTCTAGTAAATTTGGTTTTGTTGAATATTAAGCATTTTTTATATTTTCATCAAGGTTAGTAAAACTTCTGGTATCTCTCATTTGGAAAGCATTTACTTAGGTGTCTTTAGTAACAGCTTCTATTGCTTTCATACTGGCTAATTGGCTAAATATGTTCTGCCTCTGATTGATTAGTTCTAAAGTGTTTCAGAAATTTCTCATGAAGTTAAAATTGGTTTCTTTAGTAGCATTTCTGGTGCTGGTGACATCAATTAATGGTATGACATAAGTGTGAATATATGAGTATTTCTGCCTGTATTTTACTGTTTGCTGTTTCTTTGGATTTGGTTTTTGCTGTGGGTTTGACCAAGATCTATTGCTCTTCAAATTCAAAATAAAATGTAATTCAGAATGGTTAGTGTTTAAAGTATATTTTGATTGACACGTTCTAATAAGACTTATTTTAAATGATTGTCAGTGGTATGCTTGTTTTTTACTAATTTAAGAGCAAATGTTAATGTCTTCAGTTGTCTCTATTCAAACTTTGTGTTTTTTCTTAGCTTTCATAGTAGTATGTTGAATGTTTAGCAAAACCTGGCATAGCACAAATTATTGAAGTTACTCTTAGTTCTATAGCATTATAATTTTTAGAATATGTTTAGTTAATGAAACTGGAGCCTATTATACGAAGTGAAGTCAAAAAGAATAACACTAATACAGTATATTAACATATATATGAAATTTAGAAAGATGATAATGACGACCCTATATGCAAGACAGCAAGAGAGACGTAGATGTAAAGAACAGACTTTTGAACTCTGTGAGAGAAGGCGAGGGTGGGATGATTTGAGAGAATAGCACTGAAACATGCATGTTACCATATGTGAAACAGATGACCAGTGCAAGTCCAATGCATGAAGCGGGGCACTCAAAGCCAGTGCTCTGGGACAACCCAGAGGGATGGGGTGGGGGGAGATTCAGGATTGGGGGACACATGTACACCCATGGCTTGATTAATGTTGATGTATGGTAGAAACCACCACCAAAATATAAACCAGAATATATATATATATATATATATCAAGGAGGCACTTAACTCCTGTAACACAAAATATGTGTTCTTACTATAATTTTATATGAGTGGGCAGTTGTTACTCTTCCAAGACTTATGAGTCTATAGGGTTATCAATTTTATGTGCTCCAAAATTTTATGTACTGCAAATTGTCCCACTCAGCCCTAGAAGAGTTATTTCTACAGTAGGTATTGTTGTATAATTTTTAGCTCTTAACTTTTTCTTGTCATCATAGTCGGAGTGTTGAAAGAGCCGTCAATAGGACTTAATCTGTGATTATGTAAAGAGACGCCTCAGAGGAAGGACGACTACTTTTTAAAAGTAGTAATTTCTGATGTTTGCAGTTCTTAGAACAAAATATCAAGGGTATGACAAAAGTCGTCTTGAGAAAGTAACTTTGTCCAAATAAAAGGTACATTTTGCATGTGCATGTGTAATTGTTTTGAGCTTTCTGGAAATTGTTCTTAGCCTTTGAGAATCTAAGGAAGGGTTTGGGAAAAAGGAAAAATGCACATTTGCAAAATTTTAGTGGCATTTTAAAGGTTTCTTATGTACTTACTAAAACTGTGGACTCTAGAACCTTTGTTGATGTAAGAGGAGAACACACTTGAATTTTTCTTCATTCTTTACTGATGCTCTCATTGTTGGATTGGCAAGTCACTAGAGTACCAGAAAGAACCTAACAGATGACATGAAAAGCAAAGGGAGAAGTAGTGGTTTTAAGAATAAAATGCTGGGTATAATATAAAACTTATTTTCCCTTTAATACACTTGAAAATAAATATTTAGGGAAGCTGGGAAGAAATCTACTCATCCTTTACTGGAATAGATTTTGCTAGGTCCCCCTCCTGGTGGTGGTGTTCAGTTGCTCAGTTGTGTTCAGCTTCCTCATCCTTCACTATCTCCTGGAGTTTGCTCAGATTCATGTCCATTGAGTCGATGATGTGACTCCAGATTTAATTTTTTTTTGTAATAAAGTTGTTAATGGCATTAATAAAATGCCTGCCAGGTAGATAATATATGTGGAAATGCTTTATAGGAAGATGTCATCTTAGAGATTAATCAGTATGAGAACCATTTTGTCTGATTAGTATATACAAGAACCCAGACCACATTTTATTTGCCCTCAGTTTTCTCTTCCTTCTTTTCACATAGTGTTAGGTTAAAGGGTGTGAGAGAGTATTCACACTATCTCTCATTTGTAAAGTGTTTGAACGTCTGAGCACCTAACATTTCTTATAGAATTGGTTTTTTTCTAAAGTATTAAGTAGATCTTCACAGAACACTGGCTTCCACTAAAGACTTCTTTCTTATGTTGGTGTGTTACGCTATGGGCTTCCCTAGTAGCTCAGCTGGTAAAGAATCCGCCTGCAATGTGGGAGACCCAGTTCGATTCCTGGGTCAGGAAGATCCCCTGGAGAAGGGATCGGCTCCCCACTCCAGTATTCTTGGGCTTCCCTGGTGGCTCAGCTGGTAAGAAATCCACCTGTAATGTGGGAGACCTGGATTTGATCCCTGGGTTAGGAAGATACTCTGGAGAAGGAAACAGCTACCCACCCACTCCAGTATTCTTGCCTCAAGGATCCCATGGACAAAGGAGCCTGGCAGGCTACAGTCTAAGGGGTCGCAAAGAATTGGACACGACTGAGCGATTAAGCACACACACACGTGCTATGGTGTAATATTCTTCCAGCATAATCACTTTATAGTAGTTTTACTGCTTTGTAGTTCAGTAAGTTTTATTTTTATTATTACATTGTAAGCTTTTTGAGGGCTGTTACGATTATCATTCATCTTTGTGTACCCTATAGTAGTGATTCTCAATCCTGAATTTAAAAAAAACTCAGACTTCTCAGGGTTATATTTATAGCCATCTCCCAAATTTGAATTCTCAGTCCTTGTTATTAGCTAGCACAATGGTTCTCAACCACGGTCAGTTTTGACCTGCAGTGAGCATCTGGCAATGCCTGAAGACATTTTTGGCTGTCAAAACTAGGGTGGGGGTTTGCTACTGATAGCTGTTGGGTAAAGGTCAGGGATGCTGCTAAACACCCTGTAATTCAAAATGTCAATAATACTGAAGTTGAGAAACTCTGTCTAGCTGAATGGGCCTTTAAGGAAATTCCTGTGCGTTCTAGAAGTCGATCGTACGAGGCATGTTTGTACCTGCTCATTAGGAGAGGCAGGTTTTTCCTCACAGGTCATAGATATTACTTCCCTATCCTCACCATGATTGGTTAAGAATGTATTTTCATGAAGGAGGTGCTCTGGGTCTAAACTACATGCTATTGCTATTTATTTTAGTTGGCTGATCTTTATTCTGCCATAAAACATGTTTCCATTTCATTGTCACAGTCTTAGTTGAGGTTATCATAACTTCCTACTTGGATTATTGCAGTGACCTTTTTAAGAAAAATTTAACTTGATTCATTGTAGATGGACATACCATTGTAAGAAATAATGCAGAAAGATTCCATGTACCCTTTGTCCAGTTTCCCATAAAGGTAACATCTTACAAAACTAGTACAATATCACAAACAGGATATTGACATTAACCCACGGGTCTTTGAAGTCTGCCAGGTTTGCTTGTACTCGTGTGTGTGTGTGTGTATTCTGTGAAGTTTTTCACGTGTGTAGCTTTGTGTGCCCTGTCCTGCAGAATACCTAGCATGATGTTACGTACATGGTAAATGCTCAGTTCTTACATTCTGTTGAAGATACATTACTTTATTCCAAATGAATTTGCATAGAGTTGGTTGTTAATTCTTCTTGTAGTTTTATGATAGGAATCATTATTTTGTATGAATCCTGATTTTATTAGGTTCAAATACTTAAGTTTAGGTACACCTATATGTTGACTCCCATAGGAAAAAAAATTAGGTATAATGAAACTATTTGCATAACTGGTAAATAAACCAACAGTACCTTGTATGTTTATTAACAGAAACATTATATCGTGAATGCTTTCTCAGGCTCCTGTTTATCATTTTGTTTGCTTCTTTTAGTGTTGACTGAGCACCTGTGTGCCAGATACTGTGCCAAGGTGTAAGTAATAAAAAGGAAAATTACCCTTTAATAAAAAGGAAATACTCTAGGACAATTTCTAGAGTATTTTGGAAGTCCTACCAATAGGGCTTCTTATGCATTCACTGTAGAGAGTAAGGGAAAATCAAGATTGATTATTAATTTATGGTATAAGCAATGGTATAAGCAACGGGTGGGTTTAGATTTGCTGGGATAGTGAAGAAGACTAAGCTAAGGGTGAAAAGTTTCAGATCAGAGAGAATCAGGACATCTGTTTTGTGCCTTTTATATTATGTTAAAATACCTGTGTTGACATCCCAGTGGAAGTATAAAGGTTAGATGTATGAATCTGATACTCAGAGGAAAAGTTTTCAGGATAGAAGAACATTGAAAGCCATGAGTTTAGATAAATTCACATAAGGACAGAGAATGGGTGGAGAAGGGAGAACTTAGAACTGACACTGGGTAAACCAGAAAGAGTTATAGTAGATGAAACTGAAAAAGGAATTCTTGGGGAGAAAAGAGGAAAAACTAGTAAAGAGTCGTGACATGGGAGCCAAGAGAGCAAGTGTTTAAGAAGTGATCAATCAAGAAAGTTGCTGAGAGCTCAAGAGGAATGAAAAGTTTCTTTTTGATTTGATGGTGTAGAGGTGTCTGATTTTAACAAGCATTTCAGTGGGACGGGAGAGAAAGCCAGATGGAAGTAGGTTGAAGAGTGAATGGGATGTGGAAAAGTATAGAGATTGTAAATGTAGATGACATCTTCAAGAAGTTTTTCTATGAAGAGGAGCAAGAATTGGGACAGTAGAGCTCAATATGGGATCAAAGGAGGGTTTTGTTTTTGTGTTTGTTTTTTAAAATGAGAGATAGTATATTTGTATATTCATAAGAATGACCCAGGAGAGGGATAGATGGATGAAATGTGAATTGAGGACATTAGGAAGAGAGAGGGTAGGTAGTGCTTGTAGTTACATGAGTTTCTTTGATTGCCCAACTTCTCAGTTTTTCAGCATGCTGTGATACGTTGAGAATCTGTGTGGGACAGAGTATGTAAGAAAGGGAAAACTCAAATTGGAAGCTACTGGGGAAAAATTTGATTTCCTGTCTCTTTCCTTTTTGAAAACAGGATTACAATTTATGCGTTGTAGACAGTTTTTTTTTTCCATAGGCATAATTTTTAAGATCTTGATTTTTTTTTTCTGGTTACACAAGTAATCTTTGTCTTCTCAGAAAGCGTTTTCTTTACAAAAGGAACTGTACAACCTACAGTGAAAATTCTGTGTAACCTCACCCCAACCTTTTCTTTCTTTCCTTTTTTACCATCCTCTAAACTTAGAGGATTGTTGTCAATACTTTAGTATTTGTTTTTTAATTTTTTCTATAATATTAACATAAATGATTTACTTTGGAATGAGATTATATATCTGGTTCCTAAACTTTAGCATATATTAGTATATATAAATCTGTTGAAATCAACCTTCTTAATTCATCTTTGTTATCCATAATTTTGGTATACTTGATCTGACAAGAAGTAAAGGAGATCATTTAAAAATTTCTGTTTCCTTAGAGGTACATATTTCTGCTATAGTTTGTTGCTACTTGATGGGTTGAATTCTGGATAATTATCATGTGAGTCTCTCTTGTATGGTTCAAAGCTTTTTGCTTTGAAGACAGCAGCAGAGTTAACATTGCTCTTGTTAAAACAAAAATCATTCTTTTTTCCATCATTTCGTTTTCAACTTTTAGGAGTGTCTGTTAAAATGACATGTGGTTAGTCGCGTTTAGTTTAGTTTTTTTTTTTTTTTTACCAAGTCTGAGAGTCTTTTATAACCTACCTGATCTTACTCCATTTAGATATTAAAAAAAAATTTTTTTTTTAATCTTTGTTTTTGGCTGTGCTGGGTCTTCGTTACTGCGTGGGCTTTTCTCAGTTTGCAGGTGGTGGGGCTACTCTCTAGTTGCGGAGCTCGGGTTTCTCATTGCAGTTGCTTCTCTTGTTGCTGAGCTTGGGCTCTAGGGCACGAGGCCTTCCGTAGTTGGCGGCAGTAGTTGTGGTTCCTGGGCTCTATAGAGAACAGACTCAGTAGTTGTGGCGCACGGGCTTAGTTGCTGCGAGTCATGTGGGATCTTCCCGGTCCAGGGATTGAACCTGTGTCTTCTGCACTGGCAGACGGATTCTTTACTACTGAGTTATCAGGGAAACCCCCATTTACATTTATTTTTATGTTTCAGTTTGCTTTTTTCTCATTTTCTATTTTTATTTTTCATCAGCAAAAAAAAAAAAGAAGAGAAAGGAGCTATTAGTTTATTTGAGGCTTCCTTTTATCTTTAAGTTTATATTGAATCCCAACTTCAGTTTAACATCCTTAATCCTTCATAGTATATTGTGATACCCTGTTGCGTATTAACATAATTACTTTATCTTTTACTCCCCACCACCTTTTTTAGGATAGGTTGAAGCTTTTGGTTCTGGCCTACTAGTTGTTTAATTTTTACATTCTGTACATTGACTCATAAAATTACAGATAATATTCTGTTTAGTAGCTGTACCACTGTAACTCAGAATTAGTTTTGTGTTTAAGTGTTTATTTTTATGTTTTTCAAAGCACACATTTTCCAGATGTAAGTTCTTTAATACTGATGATGTTTCATTGTGGTTTGATTGAAGTATAGTTGATTTTGAATGTTTTATTAGTTTCACATGTACAGCAAAGTGATTCAGATATTATGTATGTGTGTGTATATATATATTTTTCATACTCTTTTATCTTGTAGCTTATTACAAAGTACTGAGAATAGTTTCCTGTGCTATGCAGTAGGTCCCTGTTGGTTACCTACTTTATATATACTAATAAATATATATATATAAATCCTAAACTCCTAAATTTATTCCTGTGTCCCCTGTTCTCCACCCAATGATGTTTCATTATGTGATTAGGATTTGTAAGAAAGCAGTTTGAGAGTGCTATTATTTAAATATTAATTATTACGTATTTGAGAACTTTATAGTTCCTTTTAGAGTTGCATATTACCCATATTTGGATGACACACTAAGTAAAGAATCCTTGACAGATCTTTTTCTCATTTCCTATAGAAATGAGTTTTCTGACTTTTTAGGTTTTCATGAGACCTTTGAGGCTAGCCTGATATTTTTTCACCATTGTTGGTCATTGGTTTCTTCTACCTAAATGCTTTTTAAGATTTCTGAAGCTTTCCAATTCTGCAGCATATCTGTAACTTGATGGTTTATTCCTATTTTTTGTTTATCTTCCTTGGTGCATGATGAGATTATTCTGTCTGCAAGTTAAATTCATTATTTCAGAAGAGACCTTGACTTGTACCTTGACTTTGTACCTTTCTCTTCTTTACGAACAGTATTCCAGGTCATTAAAGTATATTAATGAACAAAGCAGATAAAAATCCCTGCCCTTGTGTGGAGCTTAAATTGTAGCAGGCATATGATGATGATACGTGAGAAAATCATATAGTGTTGTGGATAGGAAAAGCAGTGTAAGAGGGATTGGAAGTTCTGGGCAGGAGACAGGCCATAGATTACAATTTTTAATAGTCAGTTTTTAATAGTGTAGGCCTCATTGAGAAGGTAGAGGGAACAGACGTAAAATTAGGAGCATATGTTGCATGCTGAAAAAGCAAGTAAGCCATGTAGTTGGAGGAAAGGAAGTAAAATGAAGGAGAAGGTACAGGAAAATAAGGTCGGAATAAAAAGAGGCAGAGTTCAAGGCATGCAAGATTGTATATGCCCTTAAAGGCCATTATTTGTGGAGTCATTATCCTGGTTGCTTTATTGAGAATGGTTTGTAAGGAATGATGGTAGAAGCAGGGAGGATTGATTAGGCAGTCAACACAGTAAGATGGTTAAGATGTGGGTAATTGCTGTATCATACATTTGAAAGTAGGATGTGAGAAAACAAGAGGTATCAAAGATGACTCCAAGATTTTAGTCTGGCAACTGAAAGGATGGAATTGTCAGCAACTGAGATGTATATAGAAGGCTAAACATGGAGTGCATTTTAAGGAAATACATCATTAGGAGTTCAGTTTTGCACATGTTAGGAAATGTCTCAGACGTTCAAGTGAAAATGTCAGGTAGAATGTTCCAAATGAGTCTAGAGATCAAGAGAAAGAGCTGAGCTAGAGGTATTGATTTGGGTTATCAGCATATGGGTGACATTACCAAGAGGGTGATTATAGATATTGAGAAAAAAAGACAGGGACTGAGGCCTGGGGTGTTGCCAGTATTACAAGGTTGCCAAGAGGGACCAGCAAAGGAGACTAATAAGGGGAGGACAAGTGAGAGAACAAAGGTAGTCTCCTGAAGTCTGTTCAAGAGAATAACTGTTGAAAGGTTAAGAGGAGAGCTGAAAACTGACTATTGCAGAACGATCATTTATAATATTAATAAGAGCAGATTTAGTGAAGTGATGAAAGTGATTAACTTGAAGTGAAGTCAGAGTTGCTCAGGTGTGTCCGACTCTTTGCGACCCCATGGACTGTAGCCTGCCAGCGTCCTCTGTCCATAGAATTCTCCAGGCCAGAATACTGAAGTGGGTAGCTGTTCCCTTCTCCAGGGGATCTTCTTAACCCAGGGTCCTCCCGCATTGCAGGCGGATTCTTTATCATCTGAGCAAAAGATTAATTTGAGTACATATAAAAGGGAATGGAAAGAGAGGGATTAGAGACAACTAGTATAGGTGATTTATGTGGAGTTTATTGTTGAGTTGCTCAGTCATGTCTGACTCTTTGTAACCCCATGGACTGCAGTACACCAGGCTTCCCTGTCCTTCACCATCTCCCAAAGTTTGCTCAAACTCATGTGCGTTGAGTTGATGAGGCCATCCAACCATCTCATCCTCTGTTACCCCTTCTTCTGCCCTCAGTCTCCTTTTGCCATCAGGGTCTTTTCCAATGAGTTTGTTCTACGAAAAGGAATTCTCATTCTGGAGCAGTTACTCACAGGGAGAGGAAGATGAAGATTTCTTTTTAAAATGGGAGCAAAAGTGGTTTTTGGTGTGTGTCAGAGAAATGATATAGTAGAAAAGAGGACTCTGATGATCTTTTCCACTTTATTCTGATATTTTGAATCATTGAGTGTTTTACCAAAGAGGGTATTCATTTCTTTAATGGGTTTTTTCTTTACATCTTACCTATGGTTGTCTCATTTCTTCTTTCATCTTTTATTTCAAGAATCCCATCTTAAAGACAATAGAGAAGTCCAAAATTTCTTGTTTCCTAGATTTATTCTTTGAAAACTACCTCCACTGTTTCTTGCTACCAAAGTTTTCTTCAGTTGGTTGATTACCTGTGAATTGAGGTATTGTGTTTTTTTCAGTGTTATTGATTATAGTATTTACTTCAGGATGTTGCTTAGTTTTTCTCCTTTGTTGTGTTGCTGATACTGCTGAAGGGGAAGAGCCAGTTCTGTAAAGAGCTATTTATATACCTTTTTGTGTTTACTTACTCTAATGATAGTTTTTAATATCTGCTAGACACTTAATTAGTAACATTGTTCATATTATTTGTGAAATGGAATGTTTGTTTTACTAGATACGCTTTTGCAGACATGAGATTTACCTAAGTGGCCAGAAAAAAAGACCATGGGTATTTGTATTTAAGCAGAAATTAAGATTTATATGTAATGATGAATCAGAAGTTGAATTATCATAAATCAGATTTGTTTTCTTACTAACACAATTATTTAATTGGGGGCTGCCACTTCTGACTAATGATTGGTCAAAAGCTATAGATATAAATGACCAAATAACCATATGCCCCATCTTTTTTCTTGCATTTCAGAAAACCTTGATGGCAATAGAAGTTGTCATCATCTAGCCTTAGACAGTTTAATTTATGAAATAGATTTTATAGTATATAAATTATTTTAAATTGGTATAAATTTGAAGCTATAGATTAGCAACTCTTAACTAAGGGTTGTATATTAGAATTATGTAGTTTTTCAAAATTCACATTTTTAAAGAACTCTCTGAAGCGATTTTTGTTCCTAAGAACTGTCAGTTTATAGAGCTTCCCTGGTGGCTCAATGGTGAAGACTCTGCATGACAATGCAGGAGACATGGGTTTGATCCCTGGTTTAGAAATATCCCACATTCTGTGGAGCAACTAATCTTATGCACTACAACGACTGAAGCCTAGAGCTTCAGTACCTAGAGCCTGTACTCTGCAACAGGAGACACCTCTGCAATGAGAATTCCTTGCACCACAACTGGAGAGTAGTCCCCGTTCGCAGCAACTAGAGAAAAAGACCAAATGCAGCCTAAATAAATAAATAAAAGATCTGTCACTTACAGAAAAAAGTTAGACATTTTTCTTCATCATGAAAGCTAATATAGGAGTGTCTAATTCAAAACAGCTTTCCTACACAGAATTTTATTTTGTAGCAGTATAAATTAGTAGAAAAATTGGTAGTCTCGTAAGTTTTTTACACATTTTTTCCCCTACAGTGTGTGTGACCTGTAACTCGATTGTCAAGGCGGTTAAATGTTAGTAAATTATCCCTTTAGAGTTTGCCAGAAATTCCATGCTATAAGCCACCTAGCCTTTCATTCCCTCAGATTAGTGGTGTTGAATCTGCAGAATTGAGTAACTTGCCTTTGTACATTTATGGACCTTGGGAGATATCCCCTCAGCATAACCCAGAGAAATCTAACCCCAATTTTAGTAAAGTGTTCAGAATTTAGATTGGTTCCTAAAGGGTAGTATGAAAAGCAAATTTCTTAAGAGTTGATTGGAGCAGTTAGGACTAGCTACTTACTTTTCTTACAACTTTTTCCTTTAGTTGACATTTCAGATTAAGATCTTTTATTTCTGTTGCTGCTACCAAAGGCTAGGCATTGCTGTTATCATTAATCTGCTTAAATGTAGTCTTTTTTCACCACTTGTATTATCATTCTAAACAAAACACCCATCATTGCCTTAGTTTTTACTTTTCTAATCAAATGGTGCTTCTAGTAGTTTACAGACTAGAAAGCATCTTAATGCTCCTCCTAAGAAAGACGACAACCCAACCACTGTATCCCTACCTCAGCTCATTTCTGCTTTCTTGCACATTGTTTTGTTTTGGTGGTGGTGGTTAGTGGAAGGATCGTCTAAGGAGTAGAAAGAATCCACACTACTTGACTTGATGGGCTAGGTCTTGAGCCAGGTCAAGTACTCCAGTGCTTTGATGGTGACATTCCAAACACCTAGTTATACTGTGTGTAAGCTGTATCACCAGAGTGATGGTATATGAAAATTTAAAAGTTGGACTTCATGAACTCTGGATGTTGCTAGGTAGAGCAGCCTCAAATTGAAATGAAAGAAAGGATTTAATTGACTGTTAGTTGCTCAGTTGTGTCTGACTCTTTGCAACCCCATGGACCTTAGTCCACCAGGCTCCTCTGTCCGTGAAGTTCTCCAGCAAGAATACTGGAGTGGGTTGCTGTTTTTTCCTCCAAGGGATGTTCCCGACCCAGGGATCAAACCTGGGTCTCCTGCATTGTAGTTGGATTCTTTACCGTCTGAGCCACCAGGGAAATTGCGTAACTCGGAACTTGAAAGAATATTGAAAGGTCAGTCCATCCAAAGGAGAGATTCCGATGGGAAGAATCGGAAATTAAAATGAGGGCTGTTATTTTAAGTGTTGAAACCTCAGCCTGTGCTCCCTTTCTGCCCCCCCCCCCCCACACACACACATTTTTCTGATTAGAAATAGCATGTTTTTATCTGATTTGTAAGTCAGTTACAATACTCATGACAAATATAAATACACCCTACTTAAGGAAGACTGACTCAGAATCTCCTTAAGGGTTGAATTTCAGGCAGTATTTCCTTAGTTTTTGAAATGTTCATTCCCTGGTTAAGAAGCTATTTTCTCCCAATGCAAGATTGAAGTTAAACTTTGAAAATCCTTATGTAACTTTTTACTATTGTGAAAATGTTTTGTTCATTGCTAATAAAAATTACCTTTTTGGGTGCCTAGTAAAATGTTTTTAATAGACTAAATTAACATCTCATTTCCCACTGGGATGTTACTTTCTTTTATAAAAAATATCTTAATGTTTAAGAAATATTCAATAGATAGTATGGAAGAAAATGGGGAAATAAGACATAAATGATGAAACTAGACACTCATGGAGTTGCATAGCTTCATTATATAATCAATAAATAAAACTATGTTATGCTTACTAGTATAGCTATGCACAAAAATCTCACTTGGAACTTGTCAAAGACCAAATAACAAATGCAGCAATTAACATACCACACTTGAACTGTGAATTGTGTGATGCTTACTCCTTGTTTTTCCTTTTCATTGGCATTGAAAAATGATCTTTTCTAATTTTCCTGCCTATCCAGTTTTCTCTTATTTTCCAAAGAGAACAGTTTCTTCTGTTCAGCCATTTTTTGTCTGTTCACTTTCATCTCTTTCTCTTGGTCAAGTTGCTGTTTATAGCAGAATTTATTTATTGAATGCCATATTGATGGACATTAGGTTGGATGTAACTTTTAGATATTTCTTTTGATACAAATTGTGTATTTATATTGCTTGATACTAATGTTATTTTAAAGGGAATTAATTAAAATAGTTTTAACTTAAATATTTTTTCTTATAGCAGAAAAAGAAAACTAAGAACTTCAATCCACCAACACGTAGAAATTGGGAAAGTAATTACTTTGGGATGCCCCTCCAGGATCTGGTTACAGCTGAGAAGCCTATACCACTGTTTGTTGAAAAATGTGTGGAATTTATTGAAGATACAGGTAGGATAGAAGTTACCATTGCAAGACATTTGATTTAAAATTTATGCTACTATTTAATCATAGGTATGATTTAAGGTAGTAGTTTGAATGTTTTCAAAATGTTTAAGACTGATACTATTTTTTAACTCATTTTACACATGAATTTTTCCTTTTAAAATTCATAGCAATATTTATGAATGCAGAGGAGGTAGCTTGTTTGTGATGTTATTATTTATTCAGGAGCACTAGCTTAATATGGTTTATATGGTTTGAGTTGTATTTGTAAGGCGTGTGTAGATATCCTCACTGTTTTAAAAACAAGCCTGCTCTTACGTCTGTTTCATCCAATGAATCTGTTGGACTAGTCACAGTTGAGGAATATAGGCAGAATATTATGTTTATGTGCATTTAAAATGAATACAAGTTAACCATGAAACTGTAGTGATCTGAATAGACTACAAAATTTAATGGTTTGAAAACATGAGCTAATTTCATTATAGCTCTATTTATTCTTAATGACCTCTTTTGATAAGCTTTTTTTTTTTTTTTATAGAAAAGTTAGGCAAATGTCTTATCTAGAAAGCTCATTTTTACTTCAGTGTAAATGGTGAAATTACATTAATTGGTTTTTAAATGTTAAATTAACCTGAGATTCCTGGGATAAATACCACTTGGCTATGTGTTATTGCTGGACCCAGTTTGCTAAAATGTTAAGGATTCTGCATTCTAAGAATTAACAATTTATAGTTTTCTAGCAGTGCCTAGAAAATCCCATGGACGGAGGAGCCTGGTGGGCTGCAGTCCATGGGGTCGCTGAGGGTCGGACATGACTGAGCGACTTGCACTTTCACTTTTCACTTTCCTGCATTGGAGAAGGAAATGGCAACCCACTCCAGTGTTCTTGCCTAGAGAATCCCAGGGACGAGGGAGCCTGGTGGGCTGCCGTCTATGGGGTCGCACAGAGTCGGACACGACTGAAGTGACGCAGCAGCAGCAGTGCCTTATATCTGGTTTTGGTGTCAGGGTAAAGCTGGCATCACAGACTGAGTCTGTTTTCTGGAAAAGATTGTATAGAATGGTAATAGTTCTTTTTTTTTTTTTCTAATTTTATTTTTAAACTTTACATAATTGTATTAGTTTTGCCAAATATCAAAATGAATCCGCCACAGGTATACATGTGTTCCCCATCCCGAACCCTCCTCCCTCCTCCCTCCCCATACCATCCCTCTGGGCCGTCCCAGTGCACCAGCCCCAAGCATCCAGCATCGTGCATCGAACCTGGACTGGCAACTCGTTTCCTACATGATATTTTACATGTTTCATTGCCATTCTCCCAAATCTTCCCACCCTCTCCCTCTCCCACAGAGTCCATAAGACTGTTCTATACATCAGTGTCTCTTTTGCTGTCTCATACACTGGGTTATTGTTACCATCTTTGTAAATTCCATATATATGCGTTAGTATACTGTATTGGTGTTTTTCCTTCTGGCTTACTTCACTCTGTATAATAGGCTCCAGTTTCATCCACCTCATTAGAACTGATTCAAATGTATTCTTTTTAATGGCTGAGTAATACTCCATTGTGTGTATGTACCACAGCTTTCTTATCCATTCATCTGCTGATGGACATCTAGGTTGCTTCCATGTCTTGGCTATTATAAACAGTGCTGCGATGAACATTGGGGTACACGTGTCTCTTTCCCTTCTGGTTTGGTAGAAGGGAAAGAGACATTACTAGAATGGTAATAGTTCTTTATTAAATTTTGGAGAATTCACCAGCGAAACTATCTGGACCTGGAATTTTGTGAGGAGGCTTTTAACTATAGATTAAATTTCTTTAATGGATATAGGACTGTACAGATTTTCAGTTTATTCAGTAAGCATTGACTGTGTCTTTCAGGGAGTTTATCCTTTTCATTCAAGTTGCTATAAGGTGGTTTATAAAATTCCATATCATACTTTTGATGCCTCTTCTTTTGTTTTTGGCATTACTAATTTCATTTTTCCTTCTTGTTAGAAGTTTGTCCATTTTATTGATCTTTTCAAAGAACCAGCTTTTGATTTTATTGATTTTTTTTTCTCTTTTGTCCATTTCTAAACTCAGTGAATTCTACTTCTTCTTTACTTCTTTTTGCTTTCGATTTTTTTTATAGTTTCTTAAGGTATAAACCTAGATTAATGATTTTGTCCAGTCTTCTATACTGTTTAGCATTTAAAATTTTCCTGTAAATATTATTTTAGCTGTACACCAAGGTCTTAATGCTGTTTCCATTTTCATTCAGTTCAGGATACTTTGTAATTTATTTCCCTTTTGACTTTTTAATTTAACACATTAATTTTTATTTCAGATGTTTTCCAGATAACTTTGTTATTCATTTATAGTTTAATTTTGTTGCAGTTGATAACAGTTTGACTTCAGTGTAACTTTATTGAGACTTGTTATTTATAGCCCAGAATGTGGTCTGTTTTGAAGTGTTCCTTGGGACCTTGAGCAAAATGTTTATTAAGCTATTGGATGAAGGATTCATCCAATGTCAGGTCAAGTTCTTTGAGAATATTGGTCAAATCTTATCTGTCCTTACTGATTTTCTTGTTGACTTGTTTTTTTTAATTGAGTACTGTTAAAATCTTTAATCATGATTGATACTTGTCTGTTTCTCCTTTGAGTTGTGTTAGCTTTTGCGTTATGTGTTTTGTAATTTCTTTAGTTTCACATATATTTAGGATTATGTCTTTTTTATGAAATAGTATCTTTATGATGCATTCTCCTTGTTTTGAAGCCTACTTAATCTAAAATTAATGTAGCAAACTGCATTTTCTTTCTTTTTTTCTATGAAGTATGTTTTTTTAATCCTTTTAATTGTATCTTCTTATTTAATGGAGTTTCTCATGGACTGAGTCTGACAATCCACTCTTCTAAGTGGAGTATTTATTAGATCGTTGGCTTTTTATGTAATTATCAATCTAATTGGTTTTAAATCTTCTGTCTTGTTTTTATTTTTTGTCTAGTGTGAACATTATTCCTTTTCTGTTTTTGCTTTCTTTTGGATAAGCTGAAAACTTTTTTCTCTTATTTTAACGCCAGCATCCAGTTACAATGTTTGTCTGTTAGGGTTATTTTAAGTGGTACTCTCGAATTTTAAATACATATCTTTAATCACAATTCATCTTTAGACAACATTACACCAGCATAATGTGTAGCTTAAGAACCTTGGAACAGTACATTTAACCCTCCAATCCCTTTTTCTATTGTACACTTTAAATTTACAATATGTTTTAAGTATCATAGTATATGTTCATAATTTTTACTTTAAATAAGTAATTATCCTTATTTTTGAAAGGTTTTCTTAAGTTATAATCCTCTTAGAAAACAGCTTTATAAAAATATAATTCACATACTCTACCCTCTACCCATTTAAATTGTACAGTCCAGTGGTATATTTGTATGTTCACAGAGTTGTGCAAGCATCAGCACATTCAATTTTAGAGCATTTTCATCACTTCCAAAGTAAACCCCATCCATTAAGCAGTCAGTTCCCCATTCTCCATACTCATCATCCCTTAACTTTCTGACTCTATAGATTTACCTATTCTGGTCTTCTTCTTTGCTTTAACATAGTGTTTTATAGCATCCACGTTAGCATCTCTCAGTACTTCATTTTTTTAAATAATTTTTATTTATTTTTGACTGTGCGGGGTCTTTGTTGCTGTGCGCATTACTCTGTAGATGTAGGGCGTGGGCTTCTCATTGTAGTGGCTTGTCTTGTTCCCGAGAACTGGCTCTAGGGCACGCAGGCTTTAGTAGTTGCAGACGTGGTCTTTGTAGTTGCAGCTCCCAGGTCCTAGAGCACAGGCTCAGTGGTTGTGGTGCATGGGCTAACTCAGCAGCATGTGGAGTTTTCCCAGATCAAGCCCTGAATTCATTTCTTCTGCATTGGCAGACAGACTCTACCACTGAGCCACCAGGGAATCCCCATGCATTTTTATTGTTGAATAATGTTCCATTGATGCGAATTTGTGTTGATTGCCACTTTTTGACAACTCTGAATGTTGCTGCAGTGAACACTTATGTACCAGTTTTTTGTGTGGACACATTTTTCCCTCCTTCGAGTATACATACCTAGGAGCAGAATTTCTAGATCATAGGGTACGTATGTGTTAATCGCTCAGTCATGTCTGACTCTTTGCGACCCTGTGGACTGTAGCCCATGAGGCTCCTCTATCCATGGAAGGAGTGGGTTGCCATTTCCTTCTCCAGGGCATCTTCCTGATCCAGGGATCTAACCCGGGTCTCCGGCATTGCAGGCAGATTCTTTACCATATGAGCCACTAAGGAAGCCCCTATGTTTAACCCTTTGAGGAATTTTCAGTTGTTTATTGGCCATTTGTATATCTTTGGAAAGACATCTTTTCATATACTTTGCCATTTTTAAGTTCAGTTGTTTATCTTAGTGTTGAGTTGAAGAGTTCTTTATATACTCTAGATACAGTTCAGTTCAGTTCAGTCGCTCAGTGGTGTCCAACTCTTTGCAACCCCGTGAACTGTAGCATGCCAGGCTTCCTTGTCCATCACCAACTCCCGGAGTTCACCCAAACCCGTGTCCATTGAGTTGGTGATGCCATCCAACCATCTCATCCTCTGTTGTCCCCATCTCCTGCTGCCCTCAATCTTTCCCAGCATCAGGGTCTTTTCAAATGAGTCAGCTCTTCGCATCAGGTGGCCAAAGGATTGGAGTTTCAGCTTCAGCATCAGTCCTTCCAGTGAACACCAAGGACTGATCTCCTTTAGGATGGACTGGTTGGATCTCCTGGTAGTCTTAGGGACTCTCAAGAGTTTTCTCCAACACCACAGTTCAAAAGCATCAATTCTTCGGCACTCAGCTTTCTTTATAGTCCAACTCTCACATCCATACATGACCACTGGAAAAACCATAACCTTGACTAGAGAGACCGTTGTTGGCAAAGTAATGTCTCTGCTTTTTAATATGCTGTCTGGGTTGGTCATAACTTTCCTTCCAGGGAGTAAAGATCTTTTAATTTCATGGCTACAATCACCATCTGCAGTGAACAAGTTGCTTTCAAATACGATTTGCAGTTTTTTTCCCCCAAATTTCTTGTTGGTATCATTTGAAGCACAAAAGTTGTAAATTTTGATGAAATCTAATTTTTTTTTGGTAACTGTGTGCATGGTATCATATCTAAGAAAGCTTTGCCAAAGCCAAGATTACAAACATGTATTCCTATATATTCTTCTAAGAGCTTTTTTGGTTTTACCTGTTACATTTAGGTCTGTGATTCATTTTGAGTTAATTTTTGTGTGTGGTACAAGGAGGCATCCCAGCTTGATTCATTTGCTTGTACATATCCATTGTCCAAGCACCATTTATTGAATTACCTTGACATTCTTTTTGAAAATCACTTGGCTATAAATGTGAGTAGTTCTTCCACTTATATTCCATTGATCTATATGCCTACCCATTTTTGTCTGTACCAGTTTGTTTTCAATATTTTATCTCTGGGGTTATTTTTGAAACCAGGAAGTTTAGTCCTCCAACTTTGTTCTTTTATTTCTAGGCTGTTAGATTTTTTCTTTTCAGTTTTTTGGATTGCTCCTCATCTTCTGCATGATATTTACCAAAAAATCTGTTTTTCTTTCCAGTATTCCTCTGTATATGATGTGTTACCCTCTCCCCCTCAATTCCCAACTGCTTTTAAGATTATTCTGTTTTTTGCTGAATTTTTTTATTAGCATATTAGGTTTTTTTTTTTTTTTGGTGTGGGTGTGTATTCTTTGGGATTTTCTATGTATATAAGGTCATATCCACTGTGAATAGGGATAGCTTTACTTCTTCTTTTGAAATTTGGTTGTCTTTTGTTTCTGTGTCTTGCTCTGGCTTGAACTTCCAGTGTAATATTGAATAGCTGTGGTGAAAGCAGGCATTGTTGGTATTCCTTACTTTAGAGGAAAGCTTTCTTTCACCATTATCATGTTAGCTCTGAATTTTTCATAAATATTCTTTATCGTGTTATAGAAGTTTCCTTCTGTATTAGTTTCCTGGAGTTGTCAGAATGAACTCCCACAAACTGGGTAGCTTAAAACAATAGAAATGTATTTGCTGACAGCCTAAAGGCTGGAAATCTGAAATCAAGATGTCAGTTGGGTCATGCTCCCTCAGAGACTGGATAGAATCCTTTCTTGGTTCTTTCTGGCTTCTGGTGGTGTCTATCAATCCTTGATATTCCTTGGCTTACAAGTAATAACGTTATTCCATTCTGTCTTTGGAGTTCTGGCTGTATCTGCCTTCTTAGAAAGATGCTAGTTGTTGGGTTAAGGACTCACCCTCATCTTATATGACCTCATCTTATCCTAGCTGATTGTAGTGGTCTTGTTTGCAAGTAAGGTCCCTTTCTAAGGCATTGGGGGTTATGACGTCAACATATCTTTTGGGGAGACTAAGTCAATCCATAAAACATTTTATTCCTAGTTTGTAGAGTATTTTTTATTGTGAAAGGGTGTTGGATATTGTGAGATGATTTTTTGTGTCAGTTGATATAATCATGTGGGATTTTTTCTTTCATTCTATTAATGTGAGTTGCATTATCTTTTTGTTATGTTGAACCACATTTGCATTCCTGTGATAAATCCCACTGCCTCATGGTATATAATCTTTTTAATGCTGTTGAATTCAATTTGCTGTGTGGGTGCCCAGTTGCGTCTGACTCTTAGCCCACCAGGCTTCTCTGTCCAAGGAGTCTCCAGGCAAGAATACTGAAGCAGGTTGCCATCCCTTAATGTAGGGGATCTTCCAACCCAGGGGTCAGACTCACATCTTTTGCATCTCCTGCATTTGCAGGCAGTTTCTTTACTACTGTGCCACCTGGAAAGCCCTTCAGTTTGCTAGTGTTCTGCAGAAGTTTTTTGCATCTGTATTCCTAAAGAATATTGGTATATAGCTTTCATTTCTTTTGGAGTCTTTGGCTTTAGTATTGGGGTAATACTGACCTCATAGAATGAGCTAGGAAGTGTTTCTTCCTTTATCTTTTTATTCTTTAGAATATTTTAAAGCTAGTTTTCTCTGTTATTAAAGAGCTATCTTCAGGAACTTGTGAAGCATTTCTATGTTAGAGATTTTCTAAAATTTTTTCTTGATTTTAGTCTTTCAGTTTTATGTTTTGTTGCCAGTGTATCTCCTGCTGCTTATAATTTTATTTTGCATTTCCAGTTTACAACTTCTAATTTGTTGTGAGTCAGGAAAACATATGGCAGAATTAGTCTAAGTTGTGTTTTTGGTTAGGTTGAATAGAATCTGTGGGTAAACAGGAGGTATTCCTCCTATAAAGAAAAACAGTATATTTTAGTGCAGGGGTTTGTAACATTTTTTTGGTTATTTATAATCTTTTTTGTTTGCATTTTTTAAGTTATGATAGGTTAGGGGATGAGATGACCAAGTTCCAGATAAATCAGGAATTTCTCTCACTATCCTAAAATTTATATTTGCATGTAGATGTAGTTAATCTGAAATGCCCTCATTATTACAAATTACAAAGAAAAGATTACCTCTAAAGCTTAGAGGTTATTTTTCTGCTCAGATTATGTTAGAAGCATGAGTGTCTCAGTGAGGTTCTTTAAATATTGGTCTGAAAATTATGTTGTTCCAACACATCAATGATAAATGAAATAATTGAGGTGAAATGAGTATAAATGAATCTCTGTTTTTTTGGTAAAATAAAGGTTACTATAACTTTGTTTTTATTTATACTTCATCATTCCCACTTGCCTTTTTGAAGAACTCCTACTCATTTTCGTTGATCTAAATAAATAACACTTTTTCACTGAATGTCATTGCCTTTTATCGTCTGTGCTTCCTTATCCTACCTATATATCAGTCCATTTTTATATTCATTCCTTTGCATATCTCATCAAACCCCACCATGTTATTCTCTTGGCAAACCTCAACTTTGATTAAACTAACTCTCTGCCTTCTCTGTAATTGGACGAGAAAAGTAGATCATGGCTGTAGAAAAACATAAACCATGCATTTCACGTTAAATATGTGACCACAAATCTGAAGTAATCATCCAGTGTTTTCTTTATTTCTAAACATTTTGAAAATTTTTTGAACCTTCAGAAATGTTACAAGGATAATATTATGAAGCATCCACATAACTTTCATCTAGATATACCAATTTTGGGGGAGGAGGTTACCACATTTCTCCCCAAACTTTTTTTTTTTTTGGCTAAACCATTGGAAAGTTACAGACACCATGTACTTCATTCTTGAATCTTTTAGCATATATCTCCTAAGAACATTTTCTCCACATAACCACAATATAAATAACACCTTTGGGAAATAAAACATTGATAAAAATCTTACTTTTTAATATTTTGTTTATAAGCAGATTTCCATTATTATCCCAGTAATGCCCTCTTACAGCTTCTTTGTTCTTTCAGTTTAGGATCCAGTCAAGGATCGTGCATTTGCATTTATTGTTATGCATGAAATATGTCTCTTTATCTTTCCTTAATCTATAATAGTTCTCTAGCCTTATATTTTCTTGACACATTTTTTGAAAATTCTTAAGTTTTTTTTTCCCAGAATGTTCCTAAATTTTGTCTGATTCCTGGTCAGATTCAACTTAAACACTTTTGGCTGGAATTCTACATAGGGCTGAGATATCTTTCTTTGATGCATCACACTAAGAAACATATGATGCTATTTCCTAAAGGACTTCTTAGGTTGCTTTGGAAATTCTAGACTTTTAATAACCTTAACAGTGTCAGATAATGCTTAAAGTTGTGATCATTGACATCTGACTTTAATGATTCAAGAGTGACTTGTTTATTCTTGATATAGCCAAGAATTATAAATTAGCCCTTAAAGCGTTTCGTGAGATAATTTTAGTATGCCTGTGTCTAGCAGAAATTCCTTAAGGATTTCTAGTATATTAATAAATGGCCTTTTGTGTTGTCTGGCTTTGAAACATATTTTTTATCTGTTAGCAAGAACATTTTCTTCTTGAAGTAGCTGGTCATTGGGGTACAGCTAATCCTTTCTTTTTGTTTTTTTGAACACCATAGCCATTAGACCATAATCTCTAAGAGATTAGGGACCTGTAGCTCCTAAAACTGGGGGCACATATGATTAAATCTTTATTTAATAAATGTTTAAAAATGAACCCTAGTTTCTTTTAATAACCCTACATGTGTGTCCTTTGTGCCAATAGTAACACAAGAGTGATATCTTTTTAAGTCTTTATTTTCCAAAATAGAATTAGCATTTATTATTTTTTCCTAAAACGAGTGCATGACCATTGCAAAAGATAGTGTGACTTTTTATAATTTAAATTTATATCAGTTCAGTTCAGTCTCTCAGTCATGTCCAATTCTTTGTGACACCATGAACTGCAGCACACCAGGCCTCCCTGTCCATCACCAACTCCCGGAGTCCGCTCAAACCCATGTCCATCGAGTTGGTGATGCCATCCAACCATCAAATCCTCTGTCGTCCCCTACTCCTCCTGCCCTCAATCTTTCCCAGCATCAGGGTCTTTTCAAATGAGTCAGCTCTTTGTATCAGGTGGCCAAAGGATTGGAGTTTCAGCTTCAGCATCAGTCCTTCCAGTGAACACCCAGGACTGATCTCCTTTAGGATGGACTGGTTGGATCTCCTTGCAGTCCAAGGGACTCTCAAGAGTCTTCTCAAACACCACAGTTTAAAAGCATCAATTCTTCTGCACTGAGCTTTCTTTATAGTCCAACATCCATATATGACCACTGGAAAAACCACAGCCTTGACGAGATGGACCTTTGTTGGCAAAGTAATGTCTCTGCTTTTTTAATATGCTGTCTAGGTTGGTCGTAACTTTCCTTATAAGGAGTAAGCGTCTTTTAATTTCATGGCTGCAGTCACCATCTGCAGTGATTTTGGAGCCCCAAAAAATAAAGTCTGACACTGTTTCCACTGTTTCCCCATCTATTTCCCATGAAGTGATGGGACCAGATGCCATGATCTTCGTTTTCTGAATGTTGAGCTTTAGGCCAACTTTTTCACTCTCCTGTTTCACTTTCATCAAGAGGCTTTTGAGTTCCTCTTCACTTTCTGCCATAAGGGTGGTGTCATCTGCATATCTGAGGTTATTGATATTTCTCCCGGCAATCTTGATTCCAGCTTGTGCTTCTTCCTGCCCAGCATTTCTCATGATGTACTCTGCATATAAGTTAAATAAGCAGGGTGACAATATACAGCCTTGACATACTCCTTTCCTGATTTGGAACCAGTCTGTTGTTCCATGTCCAGTTCTAACTGTTGCTTCCTGACTTGCATACAGGTTTTTCAAGAGTCAGGTCAGGTGGTCTGGTATGCCCATCTGTTTCAGAATTTTCCACAGTTTACTGTGATCCACACAGTCAAAGGCTTTGGCATAGTCAATAAAGCAGAAATAGATGTTTTTCTGGAACTCTCTTGCTTTTTTGATGATCCAGCGGATGTTGGAGATTTGATCTCTGGTTCCTCTGCCTTTTCTAAAACCAGCTTGAACATCAGGAAGTTCACTGTTCACGTATTGCTGAAGCCTGGCTTGGGGAATTTTGAGCATTTCTTTACTAGTGTGTGAGATGAGTGCAATTGTGCAGTAGTTTGAGCATTCTTTGGCATTGCCTTTCTTTGGGATTGGAATGAAAACTGACCTTTTCCAGTCCTGTGGCCACTGCTGAGTTTCCCAGATTTGCTGGCATATTGAGTGCAGCACTTTCACAGCATTGTCTTTTAGGATTTGAAACAGCTCAACTGGAATTCTATAACCTCCACTAGCTTTGTTCATAGTGATGCTTTCTAAGGCCCACTTGACTTCACATTCCAGGATGTCTGGCTCTAGGTGAGTGATCACACCATCGTGATTATCTGGGTCGTGAAGATCTTTTTTGTACAGTTCTTCTGTGTATTCTTGCCATCTCAATATCTTCTGCTTCTGTTAGGTCCATACCATTTCTGTCCTTTATCGAGCCCATCTTTGCATGAAATGTTCCCTTGGTATCTCTAATTTTCTTGAAAAGATCTCTAGTCTTTCCCATTCTGTTGTTTTCCTCTGTTTCTTTGCATTGATCGCTATATGTTTATATCTTTAAAAAAAATTTTAGATTTATAGCAGAATCAAGAGAGAGATTTCTCATTTACCCCCTCTCACACGTGAAACTCTCCCCAACCCCCATCACCAACATCACTCCCCAAAATGGTACATTTTTTACCAAGGATAAACCTGTGCTGATACATGATAATCACCCACAGTTAATAGTGTACATTAGTATTTACTCTTGGTGTTGTATATTTTATTGGTTTGGACATATGTATAATGACATATCCATCACTACAGTAGCATAAAGAGTGTTTTTACTGCCCTAAAAATCTTTGGTGCTCTGCCTATTCATCTCTCTCTACCTCTCCCACCCCTGGCAACCACGTACCTATTTATTGTTTTACCTTTTTATTTTACCTTTTCTACAATGTATAGTTAGACAATAATCCAATATGTGCCCTTTTCAGATTGGCTTCTTTTACTTAGTAATACGCATTTAAGCTTTCTCTATGTCTTTTCATGGGTTAATAACGCCATTCTGTCTTGACATTTCATTGTCTGGATGTACCACCATTTAATTATCCATTTACCTTCTGAAGAACAGCCTGTATTCTTCCACATTTGGGCAGTTATGCTATAAACATAGCTATAGCTAGAAAATAAATGCTGTAAACACCAGTGTGCAGATTTTTGTGTAGACATTTTTCATTTCCTATGAGTAAATTAACAAAGAGCATTATTGCTGGATGGTATGGTAGGAGTGGGCTTGCTCTGTGGCTCAGCATTAAAGAATCTACCTACAGTGCAGACGACAAGGCTTCAATGCCTGGGTTGGAAGTATCCCCTGGAGGAGGAAATGGCCACCCACTCTGGTATTCCTGCCTAAAATATCCTATGGACAGAGGAGCCTGGTGGGCTACAGCCCAACGGGTTGCAAAGCGTTGGACATAACTGAGTGACTGAGCACACGTGGTAAGAGTACCTTTAGGTTTCTTTGTGTTTTTTTGGCCTACCTTGAGGCTTGCAGGATCGTAGTTCCCCAAACCAGAGATTGAATCCAGGCTCCTGGCAATGGAAGCTCAAAGCGTACATTTAGTTTTGTTAAAAAACTTACAGGCGTCTTCCAGAGCATCTATACCATTTTGCATTCCCAGCAGCAGTAAATGAAAATTTCTGTTCTCCACATCTTTGTCAGCAGCAGCAGGTGTTGTCAATGTTCTGGATTTTGGCATTCTAATAGTGATGTCTCATTGTTTTAACTTGAAATTCCCTAGTAACATATGATATGGAGCTTCTTTTTATATTTATTTGCTATCTATATATCTTCTTTGATAAGGTATCTATTAAGGTCTTTGGCCCATTTTGCAGTGGAGTTGTTTTCCAGCAGCAGCAGTATATTTTGGATAGCAGTCCTTATCAGATAACATGTTTTGTTAATATTTTCTCCCAGTCTGTGACTTATCTTCTAATTCTCTTGATGTTGTCTTTAACAGAGCAATGACTTTTAATTTTAAGGAAGCCCACCTTATCAATATTTTTATCATAGCTTGTGTATTTGAGCTTATATCTAAAAAGGCATCACCATACCCAAGGTCATCTAGGTTTTTTTAAATTATGTTGTCTTCTAGTAATTATATAGTTCTCCATTTTACATTTAAGTCAGTGATCTATAAACTCGACAATCAGTTTGTTGATAACCATAAAATAATTTCCTGGAAATTTGATTGGGTTGCTTTGAATCTATAGATCAAGCTGAGAAGAATTGACACCCAAATGGTATTTGTCTTCCTATCCAAGAACATGGTATATCTTTCCGTTTACAGTTAATCTTTGAACAGCATGAGTTTGAACTGTGTGTGTCCACTTACACTTGGATATATTTCCGTAGTAAATAATATATTACTAAACACAATCCATGTTTGCTTGAATTTGTGAATGTGGAGCAACAGTGGATACAGAGGACCAGCTATAAGTTATACACGGACTAGCTCCTGCATTGCTCAGAGGTCAGTTGTATTTAGTCCTTTGCTTTGACTCATCAGTTTTATAGTTTTTCTCATACAGATCTTGTATATATTTGTTAGATTTGTACTTAGGTATTTGTGCTTTTCATGCTGTTTGTGTTCATGGGGTTCTTGGAGTGGTTTGCCATTACCTCCTCCAGCCAGGAGGCTTATCGCTCCTCTACAAATAGCTGAGGAAAGAAGAGGAAAGCACTGGAGAAAAGGGAAGGATACACCCAACTGAATGCAGAGTTTCAGAGAATAGCAAGGATAGATAAGAATGCCTTCTTGAATGAACAATGCAAAGAAGACAATAGAATGGGAAAGACTAGATATCTTTTCAAGAAAATTGTAGATATCAAGGAAACATTTCATACATAGATGGACATGATAAAGGACACAAACAGTAAGGACCTAGCAGAGGCAGAAGAGATTAAGAAGAGATATACAAAATAAAAAACACTGAAGAAATATACAAAAAATCTTAATGACCCAGATAACCACGATGGTATGGTCACTCACCTAGAGCCAGACATCCTGGAGTGTGAAGTGCAAGTGGGCTTTAGGAAGCATTACTACAAACAAAGCTAGTGGAGATGATAGAATTCCAGCTGAGCTGTCTAAAATCCTAAAAAATGATGCTGTTAAAGTGCTACACTCAATATGTTAGCAAATTTGGAAAACTCAGGACTGGCACAAGACTAGAAAAGGTCAGTTTTCATTCCAATCCCAAAGAAGGATAGTGCGAAAAATTGTCAAGCTACCATACAGTTGCATGCATTTTGCGTGGTAGTATGGTTATGCTCAAAATCCTTCAAGCTAGGCTTCAAAAGTACATGAACCAAGAACTTCCAGATGTACCTGCTGGGTTTAGAAAAGGCAGAGGAACCAGAGATCAAATTGTCAACATCTGCTGGATCATAGAAAAAGCAAGGGAATTCCAGAAAAACGTCTACGTCTGCTTCATTGTCTACGCTAAAGACTGTGTGGATCACAGCAAACTAAAAGATTCTTAAAGAAATGGGAATGCCAAGACCACCTTACCTGTCTTCTGAGAAACCTGTATACAAGTCAAGAAGTAACAGTTAGAACTTTATGTGGAACAACTGACTGGTTCAAAATTGGGAAAGGAGTACAACAAGGCTGTATATTGTCACTCTGCTTATTTAACTGTATGCAGAGTCCATTATGTGAAATGCTGGGCTGGATGAATTACATACTGGGATGAAGATTACCGGGAGAAATATCAGCAACCTCAAATATGCAGTCATTTCTCTAATGACAGAAAGTGAAGAGCAACTTCACTCTTGCTGAAGGTAAGAGAGAGAGAAAAAACTGGCTTAAAACTCAACATGCAAAAAACTAAAATCATGGTATCCAGTCCCATCACTTCATGGCAGACAGATGGGGGAAAGGTGAAAACATTAACAGATTCTATTTTCTTGGACTCAAAAATCATCATGCACAGTGACTGCAGCCATGAAATTAGGACACTTGCTCCTTCCAAGGAAAGCTATGAAAAACCTAGACAGCATATTAAAAGGCAAAGACATTAATTTGCCTACAAAGGTCCATATAGTCAAAGCTGTGGTTTTTCCAGTAGTCATGTACAGATGGACCATGAAGAAGACTGAGCACTGAAGAATTAATGCTTTCAAATTGCGGTCCTGGAGAAAGTCCTTTGGACAGCACAGAGATCAAACCAGTCAATCCAAAAGGAAATCAACCCTGAATATTCACTGGAAAGACTGATGCTGAAGCCAAAGCTCCAGTACTTTGGCCAGCTCATGTGAAGAGCTGACTTACTGGAAAAGACTGATGCTAGGGAAAGACTGTGGACAGAAGGACAAGGGCAATAGAGTATGATATGGTTGGATGGCATCACGGACTCAATGTACATGAATTTGAGCAAACTCTGAGAGATAGTGAAAGATAGGGAAGCCTGGCATGCTGCAGTCCATGGGGTTCTAGGTTCACATGCTGTTCAAGCCTGGCTTGAAAGCTTTTGAGCTTTACCTTGCTAGTATGTGAAATGAGCAAAATTGTGTAATAGTTTGAGCATTCTTTGGGATTGGAATGAAAAATGACCTGTTCTAGTCCTGTGGCCATTGCTGAGTTTTCCAAATTTGCTGGCATATTGAGTACAGTGCTTTAATAGCATCATCATTTAGAATTTGTATGTATTAATATTCTTCATTTTTTAAGTCACCATTCTCCTGGTTTTCTATGGTTCTTTGTTCATGGCTTCCTATAAAGAAATAGAGGAAAACAACAGAATGGGAAAGACTAGAGATCTCTTCAAGAAAATTAGAGCTACCAAGGGAACATTTCATGCAAAGATGGGCTCGATAAAGGACAGAAATGGTATGGACCTAACAGAGAAGAAGATATTAAGAAGAGGTGGCAAGAATACACAGAAGAACTGTACAAAAAAGATCTTCACGACCCAGATAATCACGATGGTGTGATCACTCACCTAGAGCCAGACATCCTGGAATGTGAAGTCAAGTGGGCCTTAGGAAGCATCACTACAAACAAAACTAGTGGAGGTGATGGAATTCCAGTTGACCTGTTTCAAATCCGGAAAAATGATGCTGTGAAAGTGCTGCACTCAATATGCCAGCAAATTTGGAAAACTCAGCAGTGGCCACAGGACTAGAAAAGGTCAGTTTTCATTCCAATCCCAAAGAAGGGCAATGCCAAAGAATGCTCAAACTACCACACAATTGAACTCGTCTCACATGCTAGTAAAGTAATGCTCAAAATTCTCCAAGCCAGGCTTCAGCAATACGTGAACCGTGAACTTCTGATGTTCAAGCTGGTTTTAGAAAAGGCAGAGGAACCAGAGATCAAATCTCCAACATCCGCTGGATCATCAAAAAAGCAAGAGAGTTCCAGAAAAGCATCTATTTCTGCTTCATTGACTATGCCAAAGCCTTTGACTGTGTGGATCACAGTAAACTGTGGAAAATCCTGAAAGAGATGGGAATACCAGACCACCTGACCTGCCTCTTGAGAAATCTGTATGCAAGTCAGGAAGCAACAGTTAAAACTAGACATGGAACAAACAGACTGGTTCCAAATAGGAAAAGGAGTACGTCAAGGCTGTATATTGTCACCCTGCTTATTTAACTTACATGCAGAGTACATCATGAGAAATGCTGGGCTGGAGGAAGCACAAGCTGGAATCAAGATTGCCGGGAGAAATATCAATAACCTCACATATGCAGATGACACCACCCTTATGGCAGAAAGTGAAGAGGAACTAAAAAGCCTCTTGGTGAAAGTGAAAATGGAGAGTGAAAAAGTTGGCCTAAAGCTCAACATTCAGAAAACGAAGATCATGGCATCTGGTCCCGTCACTTCAAGGGAAATAGATGGGGAAACAGTGTCAGACTTTATTTTTTGGGGCTCCAAAATCACTGCAGATGGTGACTGCAGCCATGAAATTAAAAGACACTTACTGCTTGGAAGGAAAGTTATGACCAACCTAGATAGTATATTCAAAAGCAGAGACATTACTTTGCCAACAAAGGTCCGTCTAGTCAAAGCTATGGTTTTTCCTATGGTCATGTATGGATGTGAGAGTTGGCCTGTGAAGAAGGCTGAGCGCCGAAGAATTGATGTTTCTGAACTGTGGTGTTGGAGAAGACTCTTGAGAGTCCCTTGGACTGCAAGGAGATCCAACCCGTCCATTCTGAAGGAGATCAGCCCTGGGATTTCTTTGGAAGGAATGATGCTAAAGCTGAAACTCCAGTACTTTGGCCACTTCATGCGAAGTGTTGACTCATTGGAAAAGACTCTGATGCTGGGAGGGATTGGGGGCAGGAGGAGAAGGGGACGACAGAGGTTGAGATGGCTGGATGGCATCACTGACTCGATGGACGTGAGTCTGAGTGAACTCCGGGGGTTGGTGATGGACAGGGAGGCCTGGCTTGCTGCGATTCATGGGGTTGCAAAGTTTGGACACTACTGAGCGACTGAACTGAACTGAACTGATAGCTCTTTGTGCATTTTTAAAGGTTAAAGTCTTTGTCTAATAAGTGCAGTGACTGGGTTTCCCCATAGGCAGTTTCTGTTAATATTTTTTCCTAGAATGGACCATACTGGCTTTTCTATGCTTCTTAAATTTTTTGTTGAAAATAAGATATTTAAATATTTTAGCATAGTGAAACATAGGCAAGCCCTTGTGCTCTTTTTTCTGGGAGCCATCAGACAAGTTAAAATTTACAACTATATTTCTTTGCAAACAAGATCTGTGTTCCTGCCTCTGACACTTGCAGCCAAAACCCCAAGTGCAGTCTACCTTCCTCATGGTCGTTGCCAGTCTAGGCTATGGCGAGTAGTAGCTGGGCAGTTTAAAGCTTATTTCTTCTCCAAAACTTGTAATGGTGGTTGTAATTTTTTTAGTAGATTCCAGAGTTCTGCAGAAGTTGATTCTGATACACTGTGGCTGCTCCTTAGTTGTTTTTGACTTCCCTGGTGGCTCAGATGGTAAAGCATCTGCCTATGATGGAATGGGTGAATTTAACTCAGATGACCATTATATCTACTACTGCAGACAGGAATCCCTCAGAAGAAATCATGGTCATCAGAAGAGTCCGTAATGCAGTACTTGGATGCAATCTCAAAAACGACAGAATGATCTCTGTTCATTTCCAAGGCAAACCATTCAATATCACAGTAATCCAAGTCTATGCCCCAACCAGTAACGCTGAAGAAGCTGAAGTTGAACGGTTCTATGGAGACCTACAAGACCTTTTAGAACTAACACCCCAAAAAGATGTCCTTTTCATTATAGGGGACTGGAATGCAAAAGTAGGAAGTCAAGAAACACCTGGAGTAACAGGCAAATTTGGCCTTGGAATATGGAATGAGGCAGGGCAAAGACTAATAGAGTTTTGCCAAGAAAATGCACTGGTCAGGGCAAACACCCTCTTCCAACAACACAAGAGAAGACTACACATGGACATCACCAGATGGTCAACACCGAAATCAGATTGACTATGTTCTTTGTAGCCAAAGATGGAGAAGCTGTATACAGTCAACAAAAACAAGACTGGGAGCTGACTATGGCTCAGATCATGAACTCTTCATTACCAAATTCAGACTTAAATTGAAGAAAGTAGGAAAAACCACTAGACCATTCAGGTATGACCTAAATCAAATCCCTTATGATTATACAGTGGTAGTGAGAAATAGATTTAAGGGCCTAGATCTGATAGATAGAGTGCCTGATGACTATGGACTGAGGTTCGTGACATTGTACAGGAGACAGGGATCAAGACCATCCCCATGGAAAAAAATGCAAAAAAGCAAAATGGCTGTCTGGGGAGGCCTTACAAATAGCTGAGAAAAGAAGAGAAGCAAAAAGCAAAGGAGAAAAGGAAAGATAGAAGTATCTGAATGCAGAGTTCCAAAGAATAGCAAGAAGAGATAAGAAAGCCTTCCTCAGCAATCAATGCAAAAAAATAGAGGAAAACAACAGAATGGGAAAGACTAGAAATCTCTTCAAGAAAATTAGAGATACCAAGGGAACATTTCATGCAAAGATGGGCACAATAAAGGACAGAAATGGTATGGACCTAACAGAAGCAGAAGATATTAAGAAGAGGTGGCAAGAATACACAGAAGAACTGTACAAGAAAGATCTTCACGACCCAGATAATCATGATGGTGTGATCACTGACCTAGAGCCAGACATCCTGGAATGTGAAGTCAAGTGGGCCTTAGAAAGCATCACTATGAACAAAACTAGTGGAGATGATAGCATTCCAGTTGAGCTATTCCAAATTCTGAAAGATGATGCTATGAAAGTGCTGCACTCAATATGCCAGCAAATTTGGAAAAGTCAGCAGTGACCACAGGACTGGAAAAGGTCAGTTTTCATTCTAATCCCAAAGAAAGGCAATGCCAAAGAATGCTCAAACTACCACACAGTTGCACTCATCTCACATGCTACTAAAGTAATGCTCAAAATTCTCCAAGCCAGGCTTCAGCAATACTTGAACCGTGAACTTCTGATATTCAATCTGGTTTTAGAAAAGGCAGAGGAACCAGAGATCAAATCGCCAACATCCGCTGGATCATCAAAAAAGCAAGAGAGTTCCAGAAAAGCATCTATTTCTGCTTCATTGACTATGCCAAAGCCTTTGACTGTGTGGATCACAATAAACTGTGGAAAATCCTGAAAGAGATGGGAATACCAGACCACCTGACCTGCCTCTTGAGAAATCTGTATGCAAGTCAGGAAGCAACAGTTAGAACTGGACATGGAACAACAGACTGGTTCCAAATAGGAAAAGGAGTACGTCAAGGCTGTATATTGTCACTCTGCTTATTTAACTTTTATGCAGAGTACATCATGAGAAACGCTGGGCTGGAGGAAGCACAAGCTGGAATCAAGATTGCCGGGAGAAATACCAATAACCTCAGATATGCAGATGACACCACCCTTATGGCAGAAAGTGAAGAGGAACTCAAAAGCCTCTTGATGAAAGTGAAAGTGGAGAGTGAAAAAGTTGGCTTAAAGCTCAACATTCAGAAAACGAAGATCATGGCATCCGGTCCCATCACTTCATGGCAAAAAGATGGGGAAACAGTGGAAACAGTGTCAGACTTTATTTTTCGGGGCTCCAAAATCACTGCAGATGGTGACTGCAGCCATGAAATTAAAAGACGCTTACTCCTTGTAAGGAAAGTTATGACCAACCTATATAGCATGTTCAAAAGCAGAGACATTACTTTGCCAACAAAGGTCTGTCTAGTCAAAGCTATGGTTTTTCCTGTGGTCATGTATGGATGTGAGAGTTGGACTGTGAAGAAGGCTGAATGCTAAAGAATTGATGCGTTCTTTTGAACTGTGGTGTTGGAGAAGACTCTTGAGAGTCCCTTGGACTGCAAGGAGATCCAACCCATCCATTCTGAAGGAGATCAGCCCTGGGATTTCTTTGGAAGGAATGATGCTAAAGCTGAAACTCCAGTACTTTGGCCAGCTCATGCGAAGTGTTGACTCATTGGAAAAGACTCTGATGCTGAGAGGGATTGGGGGCAGGAGGAGAAGGGGACGACAGAGGTTGAGATGGCTGGATGGCATCACTGACTCGATGGATGTGAGTCTGAGTGAATTCCGGGGGTTGGTGATGGACAGGGAGGCCTGGCATGCTGCGATTCATGGGGTTGCAAAGTTTGGACACGACTGAGCGACTGAACTGAACTGATGATGCGGGAGACCCAGGTTTGTTTCCTGGGTCAGGAAGATCCCCTGGAGAAGGAAATGGCAACCCAGTCCAGTACTTTTGCCTGGAAAATTCCATGGATGGAGGATCCTGATAGACTCTGGTCCATGGGGTCTCAAAAAGTCAGACCTGACTGAGCGACTTCACTTTCACTCTAAGTTTCTTTTATTGGGGAACCAAGCTCCAAAATTTGTTTCTTCGTCTCTTTTGCTGATGCCGCCTCCCGTGGAAACAATATAATTCATGGATGATCTACACAGCTTGCTTCTCCCTTACTGTTTGTTGTTTGTTTTGTGACTTTAGTGAAACTCTTTTATTTTATATCTATTAACTCAAATAGAACTTAGACCCTTTTAGAACTTCAGATATCATGAGTTCTGTGCAGTGTAAGGGTTAATCCTTCTAGTGGAAGAAAAAAAGGTGAAAGTACTTGGTTAAAACATATTTTAAGTTTAGTTTTGGAATATTGGTATAGATTTCTAATGCCTGTATTACTTGGAGGCCCAGGATGGATACTTTGGATGATTTAATTCACATCTAGATTATTAAGTTGGTGTTGCTGCTTTTTTTTTTTTTTTTTTAAAGAAAAAATACATCACTCAGGTATCAGTGAAAGGAAGGCAAGGTTTTTAGCATGGATGATTACACATGTTTCCTTTTTCATGTAGCAAATAAATGCTTGTCACTATGTCAGGTTAGTCTATCATTTTTATTATGTTTATGGATTGGTGTTTTACTATACAAATAAACGTTTTCTTTCTCCATCAATTTGAGGTTTCTTTTCCTCATTATTGGATTCGAATTTTGCATTTTAGTTAGAAATACCACCAAAGTATTGTTGTATCTAAGTGCATCATATCTGTTGGTATTGTTGTTCAGTTGCTCAGTCGTATCCAACTCTTCGTGACCCCATGAACTGTAGTATGCCAGGCTTACCTGTCCTTCATCATCCCTCTCAAGAGTTTGCTCAGACTCTTGTCCATTGAGTCTGTGATGCCATTCAACCATCTCATACTCTGTCGTCCCCCTCTCCTCCTGCCTTCAATCTTTCCCAGCATCAGAGTCTTTTCCAATATCAGCTCTTTCATCGGGTGGCCAAAGTATTAGAGCTGCAGCATCAGTCCTTTCAGTGAATATTCAGGGTTGATTTCCTTTAGGATTGCCTGATTTGATCTCCCTGCTGTCCAAGGGACTCTCAAGAGTCTTCCTCAGCACCACAGTTTGAAGGAATAAATTCTTCAGCAGTCAGCGTTTTTCACTGTCCAGCTCTTACATCCATATATGACAACTGGAAAAACCACAACTTTGACTATATGGACTTTTGAGAGCAAAGTAATGCCTCTGCTTTTTAATATGCTGTCCAGGTTTGTCATTGCTTTTCTTCCAAGGAGAAAGCGTCTTTTAATTTCATGGCTGCAGTCACTGTCCACAGTGATTTTGGAGCTCACGAAAATAAAGTCTGTTACTGTTGCCACTTTTTCCCCATCTATTTGCTATGAAGTGATGGGACTGGGTGCCATGATCTTCATGTTTTGAGTGTTGAGTTGTTGGAGTAGGATGTCATTTTGTCCCACAGTAAATGATAATTTTGGTTATTTAGTGGTGTCTGCTGTGCTTTATACCCACTGCAGTGTTCTTGCCTAGAGAATCCCAGGGACAGGGGAGCCTGTCACCCAGAGTTGGACACAACTGAATCGACTTAGCAGCAGCAGCTGTGCTTTATTGAAGTTAAAACTTTGGATTTAATGACTTTGACCCATGAAACTTGTCAGTGGATTTTTGCTACCTTTTTTGCGGGTTTGTGTGTTTGTGCTCAATCGCTCAGTTGTGTCCAACTCTTTGCAGTCCTGTGACTACAGCCTGCCAGGCTCCTCTGTCCATGGGATTTTCCGAGCAAGAATACTACTGGAGTGGGCTGCCATTTCCTTCTCCAGGGGATCTTCCCTTACCTTTATTTTCATGAATTTCTCAATGTTGACTTGTTTCCTGCAATGTGAGGTACATTTTTTTTTCCCCTTTCACATCTTTGTATGTAAAGATATTTGAAATTTATAAAACAAAATATTAATAAAATATTTTAACATGATGAAAATTAGAAGGGATTAATATATTGTCCCACACAAGCACCTTTGATATTGCTCCGGAAATAAGTTTGACAGAATCCACTGTTCTATTCTTTTTTTCCTCCTTGTGATCAGAAAAGTACAATGCCTTATCAAACTGAGTCTCTTTTAGAAGTTTCCCATTGAACATAGGGATAGGTCTTGGGCTGATGATATAAATCTTGGTTCATCTGTTGTCCCACAAATCCCTGCAACTTGTCTTTTTTTTTTTTTTTTCCGTGTCTAGTTTCTTTATGTTCTTTAGACTGGATAATTTCTGTTGTTTGTCTTCAGGATCACTTGCTCATTTCTCTGTCTTCATTTGTTGTTGATAGCATTCAGTGAATTTGTTGTTTCTGTTCCTGTATTTCTGATTCTAAAATTTCCATTTTGTTCTTCCTTATATTTCTGTTTCTTTGCTGATACTTTCTGTTAGGAAGTATGTTTCACATGTGTTTATAATTGTTCACCAAAGTGTTTTATGATGCTTTGAAATCCTTATCAGATAGTTCCACAACTGACATCTTTGCATTGGTGTCGATTAATTGTCTTTCTCATTCAGGTTGAGATTTTCTTGATTCTTGAAATGATGAATGATTTTCATTTTATTATGTTTTTATTCTAGATTTTGAATAGTATGCTGTGAAACTTTGAGTCTTATTTAAATCTATTTTTAACAGGCCTCCTCTGACACTGTACTAGCCGAGGAGGAAGGCTGCCTCATTGCTACAAAGTGAGGCTAGAAGATTGGACTCCCCACCCTGCTTGATCTCCACCAGCCTCTGTTGACCACTGTGGTGGAGAGGGGAGGTTACCTCTTAGGTCAAGGTGGTAGTTAAAACTTCAGACTTCAATCAGCCCTTGCTGACATCTTGAAAGGGGAGGGACACCTTTGTTGCTGCTGGCTAGTAGATTGCCATTGTTGTGAATGAGGAGGAGTAGGTTCCACGATGTTTGGCTGGAGTAGGGCAGTAATTAAAAAATGATTTTGCTTGCTAGTCTACACCTTTCCCAATCCTTTCACCAGAGAGAGCAGGCTTTTCTTGTTGGTTTTCTGAGTGGTGGTTTATTGTTGTTTTTATTTTTTTGCCTGTGTTCATCAGTGTTTCTGGGTTGCAGGCTTGTCTGTTGCCTGGTCTAGGAAATATAAGGCAAAAAGAAAACCCAGAGAACTCAGTCATGTTGTTTTTCAAGTTCTTAGAGTTGCTGTTAATTCACTTTCTCTTCACCTTTCAGTGTCTTTTGTTTTTTTTTCAATATATCACAGTCAGGAAATTAGATGTATTTAGTAAAAGAAATAGGAAGAATGTTTCTTCTCACTTTTTGTAGTCCATTGTGAACTTACTTTAAATGAAATGTTCAAAATTATTTTGTTCCTAAAAATATTTACCACCATATTTTGTAAGTCACTAAGTTGTACATAAGGTTAAGTATATTCTTTGTTGTACTTATATATGCATGTATAAAAGTCTCTTTCTTTATTTTAGGATTATGTACTGAAGGACTCTACCGTGTTAGTGGGAACAAAACTGATCAAGACAATATTCAAAAGCAGTTTGATCAAGGTAAAAAGATAATTACATAAGGCAAAATTACCATCTTGTTAGTTTCCTTATTGAAATTTCATATGAAAACCTCCTTAAGATTATGTATTATGGAAGAAAGTTTTGAAGTAGTATTAGGAGTATTTAATCAGACAGATACCAGAGTCAAGAAACAGGAGAGCTGTAAATCCATTAGCAGAATTGGAAAAGCAGTAAATTGAGTTATGATGCATCATCATCTTTGTGTATGCAGATTTACCTTTAAGTGCAATTTGAAAGTGTTTTTTTTCTTTCATGATACTGTGCCAACTAATTAGGGATTTTTTTAAAAGCTGAATTTCCTACTCAATTATATATGAGATCAAAGATTTAAGTGAAAAAAATGAAAACTGTGTGTACTAGGGAGAAAAATGAGTGAATATTTTTATAATCTTGCAGTAGGGAGAGGCCTAAACTTAACATGAAACCTAGTAAGCATGAACAAGATGATAAACTGGACTGCTTAAAAATGTAAAAACTTCTGTGTGGAACAGTGGATAAAACAAAATCAGGAGAAAAACTGCAAATCTAGGGGGGCTATGGACTTTCTTTGCTAGATTAAGCAATTTAATTTCAGAAGAACAACATACATAAGAAAATATGCTTGGCCTCTGTCAGTTATAAATAAATAAAAATTAAAACAAAAAGATTGTATTTATTATGAGAATGGAAAAGATTATTGGTAGGGCATAGGCAAACAGGTGTGTTGTATATTATTGGTTATGGGTGCTTTATATAGCTTTTGCTGGAGAAATTCCATTTGTAAATGTTTGTTACAAGTCTTCATGTAAGCCTACCAATAAATTTGTTGCAGTGTTGTTTGTATTTGGTTTTAAAGGTGGGGAGTCCACTCATGTTTACAAGCAGAATACTAGATAACCATATAGAATAATGAAGATTATATGTGTTGAAATGGTAAAATTGTTGAGTGTTGGAGAAGGGGGTGTGTATGCTTTGCTTTGAAAGAGTATTGTTAGTGTTTCACTTTTTAAAAGTATTTTGTTACAAGAACTGTTTAGACTTTATCAAATCCTTACAATTTTACCTCTAAGTAATAAAGGAAGAATAATCAGTACCAGGGTTTCTTGATTTAGACTTTCTGGTTTTGTTTTGTAGTTCTACCACTTACTGTGGTAAGTTGATTCAGTTGTGTCCAACTGTTCGTGACCCTATTGTCTGCAGCCCGCCAGGCTCCTCTGTCCATGAGATTTCCCAGGCAAGAATACTGGAGTGGGTTGCTGTGCCCTCCTTCAGATCTTTCCAACCCAAGGATCAAATCCACATCTCTTACATCTCCTGCATTGGCAGGCGGGTTCTTTACCACTAGCGCCACCTGGGAAGTCACTTACTGTCTTTGTGATCTCTGGAAGTTAATCTTTCTGAACAGCAACTTTTTAATCTAGAATTGGGCTTCCCTTGTGGCTCAGATGGTAAAGCGTCTGCCTACAATGCGGGAGACCAGGGTTCGATCCCTGGGTCGGGAAGTTCCCCTGGAGAAGGCAGTGGCACCCCACTCCAGTATTCTTGCCTGGAAAATCCCATGGACGGAGGAGCCCGGTAGGCTACAGTCCATGGGGTTGCAAAGAGTTGGACATGACTGAGTGACTTCACTTTGCTTCAGAATGGGAGTGATAAAAATAACCGAAGAATAATGAGATAATGCATATGATGAATTTTCTGTGCCAGACACTGTGTTAAATGTTGATTGGGTAGCTTATATTTCAAGGAATGTAGCCTGCCTAAGGAAGTAAGCGTTAGTAAATACAAGTTTTTAATCATAAAATCTTTATAGTTTTTTTAAATGAAATAAATTAAATCTTCAGTAATAGAATATTATATAAATTTTATGTCTGGGAGAATGTTTTATAGTTGTTAAAATTGTTTATGTGTGGAACAAAATGTAAAGATTGGTGATTCTTGGTTAAGGGTATGTGTGAGTTCTTTGTATTTTTATTATTATTGCAGAATTTCTACAAGCTTGAAATTGCAATGAAATGTTTCCTGCTCCCTTAAAAATTATTTAAAAGATTTTAATAACCTTG
Organism: Bos grunniens; assembly: GCF_055505025.1. Taxonomy (NCBI): domain Eukaryota; kingdom Metazoa; phylum Chordata; class Mammalia; order Artiodactyla; family Bovidae; genus Bos; species Bos grunniens. The sequence continues at coordinate 28,008,672 of NC_141185.1, read as the reverse complement.
GATAATGCCTTAAAAATGAAATTCAATATAAAATATATATATGTGATTCATCTTTTTTTTTTCAAATGAGCAGAAAAGGGATGAAAGGAAACATGCTAAAGTATAAACAGTGATTATCTCTTGATTATGAGGGTACTTTTTTCTTTATCATAAGTATTCATTGTATTTATAAAAGGAAAATAAGACTTTAAAATAGCAAATTAACCTTATAATACACCTTTACTGTGTTCTGTTCTTATTCATTTAAAGTTAGAACTTCACTGATAAGTGTTTAAAGTGTTTTATATTAAAATTTTTAAAGTATAAGTTAAAAAGTTGAAGCTTGAATTTATATGTTTGATTCCTATCTTTGTGTCTCTGTTTCCTTATGACCTATTTTAAAAATAGCTTACATTGAACAAAATGTTTTAAGAGAAGAGAAATGTTAAATAATATTGCCTGTATACTAATAAGCCTAACAGGTTTTTTTATTGTAACAGAAAATGCTCCTTGCTTGGTTTTCTCTTTCATTATCTACAGTTTTATCAGGCAAACTTACATTAAAACAATGGGGGAGAGATGAATCTGCCTTTAAATAAAGGTGATCAATGAGAAGACTTAAATATCTTTGGATCTTCAAATACCTGTTTAGCTTACTTCTCTTGTTATAAATTTAAATTTATTATAATTTTTAATTTCAATTTTTGTCTTGTAGATCATAATATCAGTCTAGTATCAATGGAAGTAACAGTAAATGCTGTAGCTGGAGCTCTTAAAGCTTTCTTTGCAGATCTACCAGATCCTTTAATTCCATATTCTCTTCATCCAGAGCTACTGGAAGCAGCAAGTAAGTATAAGCCTTTTTTTTTTTTTTTTGAGAGGGGTGATGGTAGTGGGTTTGTACATTGGTTGCTATGTGTTAAACGAGGTCATTCAGTAGAATGTGTAGCAAATAAAAATTCAGCTTCTAGAGCTGTCTATTAAAGTTCTTTCCCTTTAAATACTTTTAGCTAGCCTCCTAGATGACTAGGTGCTCCTAGTAGTTAGATCATAGTGCTGGAAGTTTGAGGTTTGTGTTTGAATCAAACTCAAAGGCATTGTTAGGAAAAAGAAATTAATTCTTCAAATGAATGTATCTGTAACGTACTTCAGTAAAGTATGTTTTTTTTTTTAAATATGTTTTAAGTCAAAGAAATTAACTTTGGCCTCATGTCTTAAGTCAGTTTTTGAGAGAGTTAGACAGGAAAATGAATATTTATTCAGTATTGATTCTTACTTGGCATAATCATTCATCCAGATGTTTCCACTTAGCAGATACTCATTTGTCATCTGGAAAATGAGGAAAAAAAGGTCTATTTGACTGTCAGGTGACCTAGTGCTTAATTCCTTACTGTGTTCTCAATATTTAGTTTCTAAGTATTTCTCTTCAATATGTCTTTCTGATTCCAAGTCTTCAGACTCTTTAGAGTGAAGTTACTTTCTTACGGTTTTGATTGTTAGAGTTCTCAGTTAATTTTCTTTTAATTAAAATCCACTTCAATATATTGGCACACGATCCAGTTGCCTTATACATAGTCTCATATATAAACTGGGAAAATGGTCCATTTGATAGCTTAGATTTTCTTCCTTTTTGACTGTAAACAGTAGCCTTAGAACTTTCCTAGTTAGGAAATTATTGAGGGCTGATTTAGAAGTAATATGTGGCAAATGAGAAATTTGTTAGTACTTGGTTTTTGGGCTTTCCTGGTGGCTCAGATGGTAAAGAATCTGCCTGCAATGTGGGAGATCTGGGTTTGATCCCTGGGTCAGGAAGATCGCCTAGAAAAGGGAATGGCTACCCACTCCAGTATTCCTGCCTGGACAATCCCATGGACAGAGGAGCCTGGTGGGCTACAGTTCATGGGGTCGCAAAGAGTCAGACACAGCTGAGTGACTAATACACAGTAAGTGGTATTCATACTACCTGTCATGAGTTGCTATGCAGATTGGACCCCTCCAGAGGAACCCACTATTATTTTGGAAGAAAGAAGTGAATGAGGAAGAGAAGCAGTAAGGGTGCTCTCTTCTCTCCTCCTATTTATCGCAGAACTGCCTTTCAGTTATCCTGTTTCATAATTTGCATAAGTTTGAAAAGTAACTGACCACTGTAGTGATTGTGAAAAAAGATGTTTGATAAGCTAAGTGAATTATAAATAAGTATATGGTGATGCTTTAAATCAGGTGCTGGCAAACTCACCTGTGGGCCAAAAATTCAGCTTGCCATCAGTTTTTAGAAGGCTTTCAAGCTAAGAATGTTTTTTTTTACATTTTTAAATGGTTGAAAATGTTAAAAGAAAAAATTATATGTTAAAATTATATGAAATTCAGATTTTTTTTTTTTAAGTTTTATTGGAACAAAGCCACTCTTGTTGCATATTGTCTATGGCTGCTTTTGTACAACTGCAGAGTTGAATAGTTTCACCCACAAAGCCTAAAATATTTACTGTTAGTACCATGAATATTAAGAGCTTAACAGATTTATTAGTAATTAGTTGATTCTAAGTCAGTACCTAGTTAGATGTTGCTTTAAAAAATTACTAATACACGATTTCGCCATCCCCAAGTTATTCAGTTATTAGCTTTCTGAAGAGTTACTGTAATAAATGATAATCTATTTATTAGCAGATTCTTTACATTTTCTTTGTTTTTGTTTACCTCTCCTAACATATTTCATATACATTCTTGATTGTTTTATATAATAAGCATAGTAAGAAGCTTTATCAGTATTTTTTAATGTCTGTGTTTCATACAAATTCCTCACTACTTTTACAGAAATCCTGGATAAAGCAGAACGTCTTCATGCACTGAAAGAAATTGTTAAGAAGTTTCATCCTGTTAACTATGATGTATTCAGATATATAATAACACATCTAAACAGGTATTTTTATTTTTTGTTTTTGCAAGTAAAATGCACTACAGATTTCAACATAACTATAAATTGGATAATTTTAAGATAGAGACAAACTAAACAGATAGTTCAATTTTGAATCTCTAGATCACTTTTTCCTGGATTTGTAAAATAGGTTTTTCATCAACCTTTTTAAAGAAAGATATATGACCCTTTTAGTATACATAATGATTTTATAAAAAGTAAGTGTGGTGAGTACTTTTTTTTTTGTCAAAATGACACTTAGATAATTAACCAAATCAACCTGTTTGAAGTTGGAATAATTGAGATTTAAAGAGAAATCATATGCTCAAATGGCACATCTTATGATTAGAATCCAAATTTTATTAAGTGATTTAATTCCCTCTTCTTTTGTGCTATTTCTTTTGTATATCTTGCTTGTTTTGTTTAGATAGTCTTCATAGTGAAAGTCTATTAGAAACTTGAATTCATATTACCATCCTTCTTGACTGAAATGTATAACATTATCCAATATCAAAAACCTTAAATAGTGTAGAGCTTCAAGTTCATGCTTTTCTCTATAAAGAAACTCTTGCCAATATCATTCGTTAAATGAAAGAAAATACTGATATTGTATAATGGGATAAACCTCAAGACTTTGGAGTTAAATAGATTTGGTTTTGAAATGTTTTTAGTTCTGTGGCCTTGAACAAATTTTTTAACCCTTCCTAAGTCTTGAAAATCACTGCAGATGGTGACTTCAGCCATGAAATTTAAAAGATGCTTACTCCTTGGAAGAAAAGTTATGACCAACCTAGATAGCATATTGAAAAGTAGAGACATTATTTTGCCAACAAAGGTCCATCTAGTCAAGGCTATGGTTTTTCCCACTGGTCGTGTATGGATGTGAGAGTTGGACTGTGAAGAAAGCTGAGCGCCAAAGTATTGATGCTTTTGAACTGTGGTGTTGGAGAAGTCTCTTGAGAGTCCCTTGGACTGCAAGGAGATCCAACCAGTCCATTCTAAAGGAGATCAGCCCTGGGATTTCTTTGGAAGGAATGATTCTAAAGCTGAAACTCCAGTACTTTGGCCACCTCATGCGAAGAGTTGACTCATTGGAAAAGACTCCGATGCTAGGAGGGATTGGGGGCAGGAGGAAAAGGGGACGACAGAGAATGAGATGACTGGATGGCATCACCGACTTGATGGACCTGAGTTTGAGTGAACTCCAGGAGTTGGTGATGGACAGGGAGGCCTGGCGTGCTGCAATTCATGGGGTCGCAAAGAGTCGGACACGACTGAGCAACTGAACTGAACTGAAGTCTTGATTTTCTTGACTGTATAAGAGTGAGAAGAATAACACCTCACAGAGTTGTTATTGAGACTGAGAGTCCACCCTTCACAATATTTTCTACTAACATTGTAATGAACTCATGTTTGGTTTTTTTAAGCTAATAATGTCAGTGTCCAAAACAAGTACATTTCAGTCTGTAGCTCTTAAAAGAGAATATTAAAGTTTTGTTGTTTTCAGTGTAGCATAAAATTATAAACATTTCTAGTAACTTCTCTGAAGTCTCCCTCTCTGAGAAAATACCAGCATATATAACATTGCAGTATAGGTAGTGGAATTTCCTCTTTTGAAAATTACCATACAGGTGGTTCATGCTTTAACAGATGTGTACAGGGTACTAGAAGAGAGGTTATCTCGTATGGAATGTTGGGATGGTATATGAACATATTATTTTATAGTTTGATTGAAGTGCTGAAATAATTAAACTTCATTAAAAAATAATATGGAAAAGGGACAAAGGAAAGAGCATGTTCAAAGAATCATGTGCTGGTCCACCATCAGTGTTATGTTAGACACTTGGTGTGTTTGACTCCAGTGATACAACAGTTAGTGACAACAGGCACATTTGATACATTGAGGAATAGCAAAGAAGCATATGTTGCTTGAGCAGAGTGAAGGATAGGACAGTACTACTCAGAGTGTAACCTACGGACTAGCTTTAGTCCTCAAAATATTTTCACAAGGAGGTTGCTTTCATGTATATCACTAATTTCACTGTTGAGTTCAACTGACATTTAAGGGGTTGGGGTAGGGAGTAAGTGTCAGTGAAAAAAAACATTGCATGATTGTTTCTCTGAATGGTGTGGGGAGCCACTAGAAAGTAGAATAGAGAAATTGTATCACCAGACTTAAATTTTAAAAGAAATACTCAATTATTGACGATAATGGGTTTACTCTTTGTGCCATGTACTCTTATAAGTGCTATACAGATATCAGTAAATAAAATAATCACACGTTTCATGGAACTTACATTCTAGTATAGGAAATAAATGATAGATATATAATAGGTGATTGACAGATTGCAAAAATTAATCCATAGAGTTGTTCTTTAAATATATTCTCTTTCACCTTTCATATTCAGTGAGTTACTGTGTCATATTAGTTTTTTCTCCTAATTATTTTTCCTTTTCATTCCTCTGCCACTGCTTTAGTTTTAATTTCATCATTTCTCATTTAGGGAACTCTAATTTTTCATTGAGCTCTCTCTGCCAGTTTTTCTTTCTCCTTTGATCACAATGCCAGAGTGATCGTTTTGAAAACTCTTTCTGTAAAGATCACTTATATCCTGAAGAAAAAAATCCAAACATTAACATTAAGTGGCCTAGTTCTAACTTATTCTGTTAAATTTCCTTTCCGTTTCCACCACGTTATTATTACAGTGCCACTGTATTAAACTGATAGCATTTAACAAAAAGTATCAATTTGTGCCTGGCTCCTTATCACATCTTAACATAACTGCCTTAGTCTTTCTCAAAATTCAGTCCTCAAATCAGCAGCATCAGCAAAACCTGGGCGTTTGTTAGGAATGCAAATTAACAGACCCAACTCAAGACATAATTATCAAACTTGTGTTTTAACAGGCCCTCCAGAAGATTCTGATAGACACTGAGAACCACTGGGAGGTGGTGGGTTTTTTTTTTTAATGTTGATTTACAATGTTATGTTGGTTTCAGATGTTCAGCAAAGTGATTCAATTACATACTTTCTCAGATTCTTTTCCATTATATGTTATTATGGAATATCAAACATAGTTCCTGTACTATACAGTAGGGCCCTATCATTTTTTGTATTTTATATGTAGTAATGTGTATCTTTTAATTCCAAAGTCTTCATTTATTCCTCTTCTGCCCTTTCCCTTTTGGTAACCATAGGTTTTCTATGTCTGTGAATCTTGTTTCTGTTTTGAACAAATAAGTTCATTTGTATCATTTTATTTTTTAGATCCTACATATAAGTGATACTGTATGGTATTTTTCTCTTTCTGACTTAACTTTGCTTAGTATGTCTCTAGGTCCATTCATTAACTACAGATAGCATCATTTCATTCTTTTTTATTCCATTGTGTATATATATTTACCATATTTTTATCCTTTCATCTTTTGATAGACACTTAAGTTGCTTCCATGCCTTAGCTTTTGTAAATAATGCTGCTGTGAACACTGGGGTGGATATATCATTTCAGTTTAGAGTTTTCATCTTTTCTGGATGTATGCCCAGGAGTGGGATTGCTGGATCATATGGCAACTCTAATATTTTAAAAAACCTCCATACTGTTCTCCATGGTAGCTACACCAATTTACATTCGCACCAGCAACAGTTTAGGAGGGTTCACTTTCTGCCACACCCTGTTCGTCATTTATTATTTGTAGACTTTTTGATGATGGCCATTCTGAGTAGTGTGTGATGGTATCTCAGTATAGTTTTAATTTGCATTTCTCTAATAATTAGTAATGTAGAGTATGTTTTCATGTGCCTGTTGGTCATCTGTATGTCATTGGAGAAATGTCTATTTAGGTTTTCTGCTCATTTTTGATTGGGTTTGTGTTTTTTTTTTGCTACTGAGTTGTATGAACTATTTGTGTATTTGAAATTAACTCCTTGTCGATCACACTGTTTGCAAATATTTTCTCCCATTCCATAGGTTGTCTTTTCATTTTGTTTATAGTTTCCTTTGCTATGCAAAAGCTTGTAAGCTTCATTAGATCCCATTTATTTTTGCTTTCATTTTTATTACTTTGGGCAGCTGACCTGAGAAAGTATTGCTGTGATTTATGTCAGAGAATATGGCTTCCCAGGTGGCTCAGTGGTAAAGAATCTGCCTGCCAATGCAAAAGACACAGGTTTGAACCCTGGGTCAGGAAGATCCCCTGGAAAAGGAAATGGCAACCCACACCAGTATTCTTGCCTGGGAAATCTCATGGGCAGAGGGGCCTGGTGGGCTACAGTCCATGGGGTCACAAAGAAGTCAGATAGAACTTAGCGACTAAACAACAATGTCAGAGAGTGTTTTGCAAATGTTCTTGTCTAGGAGTTTTATGGTGTCATGTCTTACATTTAAGTCCAATGCCGTTTTGACTTCTTTTTTTTTTTTTTGTATATCAATGTGAGAAAGTGTTCTAACCTCACTGATTTACATGTGGCCGTCCAGCTCTCCTACTTGCTGAAGACACTGTCTTTTCTCCATTATGTATTCTCCTTTGTTGAAAATTAATTGTCCATAAATGTGTGGGTTCATTTTTGGGCCCTCTATTCTGTTGCATTGATCCATGTGTCTGTTCTTATGCCAATACCATGCTGTTTTATTACTTTTGCTTTCTAGTATTTGAGAACCACTGTTGTGACTGAACTACTCTTCCTAGTATTTTACTAACACCCATTACCCTTTACTCAACTCAAACATTACCTCCCTTCTGTTTGTTTTGACTCAACAACTAGACTTGCCCAGGTTCATATCTTTCAGATTTATAGGCATTTTCAGAATTTTTATTTGACTACCACATAGACATACCTGACTGGGCCCCACTATACACTGTATTTTAAGAGAAGGTTGATTTTATTCTGATTATTCTAATTTAGTCTCTTAACAAAAGATAATGCCTTTTTTTTTTTTTTTTTTTACCACAGAACACATGTTTTTAGGGCATTTATTTTACCTCGGATGAACAATTCCTATATTCGGGGATGTGGGTCCTTTGGTTTAAGTTCTAAACTTTTTGATATGCACAGTTAAGTATAAAATTTTCCTGCTACTTTGCGCATTGAGCTATTTCTTTATGTGTGAAATGAGAGGGTTGGATAAAATATCTGAAACTTCCTCCCCATTTAATAATTTTGAGTTAAAATTCAAGATTTGATTCTTCTTGATTTTTATGTACGGTGGTAGTAATGCTTGCTCACACATTTAAAAGACTGTAAGTGCAAATTAGTAATATATGGTCATTTGTAAATTATTTATTGTTAAATCATAAGAGTTTTAAGGTAGAATGTGCTTCTGTGAACTGTTGTCATTGAAATTTGTGATGATGTGCAAGGTAGTTGGTGATTAAAAAGATTGTTTTTTTTAGAATACTAGAAACTTAATTTTTTTTGAAAGTTAAAAAGTCTCCTGGTTGGAAGTAGAATAATTTTTCTGGAAGTAAAAACCATCTTTGATTCTCATAAGGAATGGATTTTACTGCTGTCTTCTGTTATTAGAATGTAGTTGAACATGGAATGCACAAGAAGAAAATGTTTTAAATTTGAAGTTAAGATTTAAAAAAAGAAAAAGTAAAGCCAAATCATCTGAAACAATTTCCAACTCATGAATTCTTTAATTGTAATGAGTTTTGACTGGTTTCTAATTGTTCTTTTATATCATAATTTCAGGGTCAGTCAACATAATAAAGTCAACTTAATGACAGCAGACAACTTATCCATCTGTTTTTGGCCAACTTTGATGAGACCTGATTTTGAAAATCGAGAATTTCTGTCTACCACCAAGATCCATCAATCCGTTGTTGAAACATTCATTCAACAGTGTCAGTTTTTCTTTTACAATGGAGAAATTGTGGAAACTGCAAACACTGTGGCTCCAGCGCCACCTTCAAACCCAGGACAGTTGGTAGAACCAATGGTACCACTTCAGTTACCACCACCATTGCAACCTCAGCTGATACAACCACAGTTACAGACAGATCCTCTTGGTATTATATAAGTAAGAAGGATTGCAGACAGCCTGAAATTGGACAAAAGAAAATCTAGACATGCATGTTTCAGGGTTCAGTAGTATACTTCATGTTTCTTACAGATAATTCACATTCAAAATGATGAGACATTTCCTCTTTGAACTGTATGGTATTCCTTACTCATTTACATTACAAAACTAAGACCATGTGATAAGCATGACTGAGAGGTTTAATTTTTATAAACAAAAATAGCTATAAAATACAAAGCTGCTGTTGCATGCAACCTTATTGCAATCAGTATATCATTCCTGTGGCATTTTCTGTCACATTATATTGTGAATAAAATTTTTCTATAGAAATTAAATGATTTAAAAACTCACGTATATGAAACATTTAATGCTTTCCAGCCTGCTTTATGGCTGGTTTTGTTATTTGATGTGTTAATTTGAGCAACTTAATTTACTTTTAGTAGGTTGTGTAGATAACTAAAAAGCCCAGTTAAGTATTTTATTATTTCAGGCTACTTATGCCATGCTTGGGATGTTGTTTGAAGGAAAGAAAAATACATTTTAACATATTTCTGCACCTTCATCTTCTAAGTAAACCTGTGGATGATTTGATGGGGGTAAATGAAAATATTTCTTGTACACACATACCAAGGACATGCTTGTGGCTAAAGTGAGTTGATAATGTTGTGCAAAGGATAGTTGTCACCAACTCATTTCTTTATAGTCCATAATGAAACCAACATCTTGTATACTGTTAATTCTGTAAACAGATGCATGTTCAAAAGATCTATTATGGTCTTGTAATCTTAATCTAATATATTTTAGATATTTTAATTTTTTCCCTCTTGGGAAATACATTTAGTATAGTGTAGAAAATACTTCATGACATTTTCATATAAGGTTATATAACTTTTCATACATAAACATGAAATTTGTTGTAGAAAATTCTTTAAACCAAACATTTTAATCTAGGACTTCAATTATCTGTCCCTTGAATCTATTTTTATGTGGCCCTTAAAAAAACATATCCAAAAATCCATTGCTAATATAGCAATAAAAATACTTTGGGTACTGACAGCCTCTTTGGAGTATGTATATATAAAGTTGCAAACTTGTATTCATATTCTTTCTGTGATATGTTGTACTAAAATCCAAAGTGGCTTTTGCACCGTTTTGTAAAACAATTATTTTCCTTTGATGTTGGTACCAGATTTGCTGTAAATGACTGCTGCTTTGGAGGTTAAACATTTTGTTAGCAAAGTTACAACCAAAACACTAAATTACGGATAAAATTTTCAGAATTAAATGGCATAGGTAAATTTTGATAGGATTTATTCAAAATTTGTTCATTATCAAACCATGCCCCTTTTTTTTTCCCAGAAAGGAAAAAAAAAATGTGGGTTTTTGTTGCTAGGTTATATTTTGTGTAGTAAAGAAAAATTTCTTCAGTCCATGTTGTAATCTTCATACTGCAATTTTAAGGTTGTCTAATGTATACTATAGTAAATAGATGGTTTTGAGATTTGAGGCTCCTAAGAGTTTGATTTGCTCCATTTTTTCCTAAAATAAATACTGTCTTTCCCAACTGTTATGTCCTAGGTATTGTACTTCTAATTTTGACTTCAGAATCAAGATGTTGACATGAACCAGGCTGCTGTGGAAGTACATGTATATTATAAATTATCTTATTTGTGTTATACTCTTACATGTTATTATCTTTTCTAAGAAAACAAAGTCCCTATTATTCCTATTGCAAAGCACACAGGAATTAAGAAAGTACAGTAATTTTTAAAAAGAAAAATCTGGTAAATGTAGTATTCTTGTTCTATATTACTTATACCTATTGTCTATATAGCTTTAATTTATAGCTGTCAGTTTAACATCAGCATGTCTGGCAAAGAAAATTAAACTGTAAGAGTTTTATAAACTGTTTCTAGGTTGCTAAAGAATTTATTTTTCTACTATATATGGTATAGACAAAGCTCAAAACTATGTACAGGAAAAAAGCCTGACTATTTCTTTTGGAAGTAGGCTGAAAAGAGAATTTTCAGAACTGTTCATGTCTTCAGTTCATTCGGTCATAACTTTGCTATTGTAATATGTGAATCCCAGTTTATTTAAGCTACTCTCTTTTATACTGTGTTAATTTAACTTTCATGTACATTTAGTGCAACTTTTGTTATTAAAACTAGCATTTACCATTTTCCACATTTACTACCTTACACCTTCCCCAAAATTTATCTCCACTTTTCTATGCATTCTATAATTGATTTGAAAAGTTTCATAGCGGATCATTTAAAATTCTGCTTTTGGTTCAGTTAACCAATAGGTTACAGTTAATTGATAATTAAAATACAGTTTAAAGCTCAGTCTGTTACACTGAATTGATTGCGTTTGTTTTTGCCAAGGGTTTAGATATGTTTTTTAATGTTAGATAAGTAATTCTACAAGCAAAATAATATAATGAAACTTTTTTCTGGTAAGTTACTGGAAGGTTTCACTGTTTTAGGGACCTGTCATATATGAAACTTCTTAAAGGATGAAAAGAATATTAGATAGTCTCATAATTATGGGTAAATATTAAGGCATTATATTTTACAGTTTTAAATAAAATTCCATCTACACACATGTTGCCATCGTTTCATTTAAGCTTCAGTGCTTATTTCAATATTGTACTTAACACTATCTAGATTAGCAATATAAAGAAGCATAGTGGAACTGTCTAAATTTTCAGTAGATTTATGGGAAATCAAATTGTCTTCAACAGACACTTATTTAGGATATACAGTTAATTTTAGAACAAAATTCCAGGCAAAATATATTTTCATTTGAAATGGTATTTGTTAGTAGTGCTTTCTCCCTCTAATATTTACAATGTAAATAATGTAGGTACCAGCAATCTAACTTAGCCAAAAAGCAGCTTTTATTTTCCATACTGTATGTAAATAATATAGACCCTTTTTTTTTTTTTTTTGAGGTACTGGAATTTAATTTCTTATATCTCTTAGATAGTAACAGAAGGAAACAGTTGGATTAAGAACTTAGGCCTTAGCTTACATGGTGATTTTTAGTTTTTTATACGGTAATAATTGTGATGCTATTTGTCAATTGGATATAAATATATATATAATTTTAAAAAGTCAAAGTGCTTTGTTTCTTTGTTTATAATGTAATTTTTTGTGCTTCACCAACAGGATGCTGCAGTAAATTTAATATCAGTGAAGCTTCTGTGTAAAGAATGCTATGAATAAAACATTAAGAAGCTATGTGATTTTAAGTTATAGTTGCCTCTAATTTTACCATTTCATTGGTAAAAATCAACTTTTTTTTTATTCATAAAATAGGAAAATATTTTTTAAATTATGTCAGTATGGTGACATAATTTATTTTGAAAAGTGTGTTATTGAGCTTTTACTGTACCATGAGAGGAGATCCAAAATCTGTTCTGTATGTATACCTACGCATGATAATTTTAAAATGTTTGGAAAAACAAGGTTGCACAGGTTTCTTAGCTGTGGCTAGACATTATTTTGAGGTACTGGAAATATTGGAAGCCTATTCTAGTTTATAACAGAGGTGCTGACACTGAAGAATATAATATTTTTGTTTTCTTCATGGTTCATGAATATTACAGTCAAAGTTTATGGGACTATATTACCAGATTCTATGGATCTGGTGAGGTCAGTGACCTGAATGATGACTGTATATGTTTTATCTTAAGTTTAATCCTTTTAACTACCTTAATTCTTAGGCTGAACAATTTCTGATTTACTTCAAAACTTTATATCACATTTTAAGTCTTTTATTGTGTCTGAACTCTGTAAGTTCTCAGAAGCCTTTTCAGTTTATCAAATGTCTGAAAATAAAGTTTTCTAAGATTGAATAAGGGAAGGAACTACTCTTCAACATTGACTTCTTATGGTAGGGTCTGCGTGTAGTTGAGAAGACTCTTCAAGCATTAATAATGTCTGATGTCCAATGTCCAGTCATTAGAAGTGATCCAAGTACCATGATCTCTTAAGGTAGTTAAAGTCTACTGACTAATGAACTTTGGGGATATTCACTACTTAGCTGATCTCATCATCATTCCTATGAGCATGATTCCATTTTTTCCCCCTTATGGTGTTAGTTTTATCTCTGTGCTGTTGGGATCGAGGAATTGGTAAGGTTTTATCTCTGGTGCAGGGCTGGGTGGGAAAGATCCACAGTTCTCATGTTGTTTAAATCTTAAAGTGTTCGATATTAATCTTTTATAGAAATCTTTCAGGATCTTAGCTTGATGTATTAAATTTTAAATCTTGGAATTAATGCAGTGTTGGCAGTTCTGGTTTAGTTACTTTTACTCATCGTTGGAAGAGTGCCAAAACCTTGAGTAGAATGGACTTCTGCTGTAAGTAGATGCCAGGGAATTTATAGTTTAGGAACAACCTGATACTTGTTTATTCTCACAGTATAGATTTTCTGTTCAGCTTTATTTGCCTTATAAAATTTATTTTGAACTGTTTAATAATGGTTCTTGTTCTGATAGCTTGTCTGATACTTTCCCCTGGTATTAAAATGTATTTATTCAAATTTCTTTCTATTTTATATTAAATCTTAATCCCAGTATATGTGATGTTGGATTAGGAGTTGACATATTTTCTAATTGCTTAGTAATTCATCCAAATTAGTTATGTATCAGTACTCACCAGAGCTTCCCAGGTGGCTTAGCAGTAGAGAATCTACCTTCCAATGCAAGAGCCCCAGGAGACATGTGTTTGATCCCTCGATGGGGAAAATCCCCTGAAGGAGAAAATGGTAATCCACTCCAATATTCTTGCTAGGATAATCTCATGGACAGAGGAGTCTGGCAGGCTATACAGTCCATGACGTCAGCAAAGAGTCGAACATGACTGAGCACCAGATCATTTTTTATGACCTTGAACTAAGTAGTCTGTCCTATTTAATATGTTTAAGTCCCTACCAGTTTTTAATACGTGAACTGTGAACTTCCAGATGTTCAAGCTGGTTTTAGAAAAGGCAGAGGAACCAGAGATGAAATTGCCAACATCCGCTAGATCATTGAAAAAGCAAGAGAATTCCCGAAAAACATCTATGTCTGCTTTATTGACTGCCAGAGCCTTTGACTGTGTGGATCACAATACACTGTGGAAAATTCTGAAAGAGATGGGCATACCAGACCACCTGACCTGCCTCTTGAGAAACCTGTATGCAGGTCAGGAAGCAACCATTAGAACTGGACATGGAACAGCAAACTGGTTCCAAATAAGAAAAGGAGTATGTCAGGGCTGTATATTGTCACCCTGCTTACTTAACTTATATGCAGAGTACATCATGAGAAGTGCTGGGCTGGAAGAAGCACAGGCTGGAATCAGGATTGCCAGGAGAAATATCAATAACCTCAGATACGCAGATGACACCACCCTTATGGCAGATAGTGAAGAACTAAAGAGTCTCTTGAAAGTGAAAGAGGAGAGTGAAAAAGTTGGCTTAAAGCTCAACATTCAAAACACTAAGATCATGGCATCCGGTCCCATCACTTCATGGCAAATAGATGGGGAAACAGTGGTTGATTTTATCTTGTGGAGCTCCAAAGTCACTGCTGATGGTGATTGCAGCCATGAAATTAAAAGATGCTTACTCCTTGGAAGGAAAGTTATGACCAACCTAGATAGCGTATTCAAAAGCAGAGACATTACTTTGCCAACAAAGGTCCATCTAGTCAAGGCTATGGTTTTTCCTGTGGTCATGTATGGATGTGAGAGTTGGACTGTGAAGAAAGCTGAGCACCGAAGAATTGATGCTTTTGAACTGTGGTGTTGGAGAAGACTCTTGAGAGTCCCTTGGACTGCAAGGAGATCCAACCCGTCCATTCTGTGGGAGAACAGTCCTGGGTGTTCATTGAAAGGACTGATACTGAAGTTGAAACTCCAATCCTTTGGCCACCTGATGTGAAGAGCTGACTCATTTTTAAAGACCCTGATGCTGGGAAAGATTTGAGGGCAGGAGAAGGGGACGACAGAGGATGAGATAGTTGGATAGCATCACCGACTCAATGAACATGAGTTTGGGTAGGCTCTGGGAGTTGGTGATGGACAGGGATGCCTGGTGTGCTGTAGTTCATGGGGTTGCAAAGAGTCAGACATGACTGAGCGACTGAACTGAGCCAGTTTTTAAACGATCTTAACAGTTTTAAATTTCAAACTCTTAATTTCTCATCTCTAGATTCTTGGTATTTTATCCATATAAATATCTTTGTAGGTGTTTAATGAAGCCAGCTTATATTTAATAACTTAAATGATAAATAAATTAGAAGCAGTGTTCTCTGTCCCTACTATGGTTAATTATTTGTATAAAGTGAATTATTTCAAATGTGTAGGTGAAAGTGGTTTTTTAAAACTAGCTATGTGAGAGAACATGGATACTCTTGAGATTTCTTGAAATTTTACTTCCAAACACTTCATCTTTGTTGGCACTTAAAAGTACAGTTTTAGTTTATATAGAGAAACCATTATTAGCAATGTACTTTTTAAAAAAATACAAACTGTTTCATCCAATTCTTCTTTACAAAATAACTGTTGTAAGTTACATTAAAATCCATTGAAGGGGTTCCTGGGTAGCTCAGTGGTAAAGAATCTGCCTGCCAATGCAAGAGACACAGGTTTAATCCCTGGTCCAGGAAGATCCCACATGCCATGGAGCAACTGAGCCCCTGCAACACAGGGGCTATGTTGAACCTGTGTTCTAGAGCCTGGGAACTGCAACTACTGAGCCCACACTTCTAGAGCCCATACCCATGATCTGCAACAAAAGAAGCCACCAGAATGAGAAGCCCACACCACAACTAGGGAGTAACCCCCATTTGCTGCAACTAGAGAACACCTGCACACACCAGCAAAGACGCAGCACAGCCAATAAGTAATTTAAAAAATTTTTAATCCACTTTATGGTATAGATCAGGGTGAGCAAACTTGGTTAAAGGACAGGCAACAGATGTCTTTAGACTTTGTAAGTTGTACAATCTGTGGCACCATTCAACTCTGCTATGGCGCAAAAATAACCAGAACAATACAGAATTAAATGAATGTGACTGCATTCTAATAAAACTATGTTTATAAAGAGATAGCAGACTGGATTTGGTCGACAGAGCTTAGACTGATCCTTGCCTTAGATGGTTAGTAAAATTAATCTTCCAAGTTTTATTCATGTGGAATAATGTATGATAGAGTAACTCAGAATAATGTAGGTCAGAGTAAAATTTTACAAAGGATAATGACAGTTGCCTTCAATTCATACCACTTTTTCCCCCCAAAACTGAATAATCTCTTTTTTAGTTGTAAATAAGAAGTAAATGAGAACTCTCTGGAATAGTTTTTTTTGAAAGATCACAGTAGATTAATAAAACATTGCATCTAGAAGTTAGGGATGGTGATAGAATTTTATACAGCACAAGTGAATTGCTTTCACAGCTTTATTTCTGTTCTTAGTATTTTTTGAGGGTAGTTTAATCTGTAATCATGACCATACAGTGTTTTAATATGTTTTCATATAGGTTAGTGAAGTGATTAATATCTTCAAAGTGCTAACCAAAAATAAAATGTCCATAATGGATTAAGTGTGTGACCATCATTTAATGGGTGATCTCTTCAAACTGTAGATCTTCTGAAATCTTTTTGGTTGTTTTATATAAGTGCTATGTGAGGGTTATAATGACAAATCCTAATAGATTGGTTAAATTCAAACAAGTTCCTTCAGGTGAAACTAACCTTTCTCAAGTTTTAAGAATGTGCTGGCTTTCGAGTATTTTTCTATTTATAGCAGTGGTTTCCATATATCAAAATCACTTATCAGAGCTTTTTAAGAATCAAACTATCCAAAAGCTATACAACTACACAGTCTTGAGGTGCGAAAGTAAGAGATTTATTCCCTGTCATGTGCCTTTATACTCCATGTAGTGAGGACAAAATGGGAGTTCCCAAAGGAAAAATTTTATATGGTAGGAGTTGATTATATAGGAAAAACCTTGGCATTCAAATTTAAACTCATAACTTTATATCATGTAAGCTTGATAGTAACTGAGCAGTTTTACAATCATACATTGTATTAAGCTAGTCAAAGCTAAGCTTTGTAATAGAGATCTGGGCATGTTAGGAGAGTTAATGCTATTTCCTAGAAAATTAAAAGTGTTTACAATTCCTTCTCTCCCATTTTGTGAATAAAGGGTTCGATCAGAGAAAGGGAGAAACTGATAATAAAGGCAATAGGGCAAGGATTTGGGGGAAAAGGACAGTAATTTACATCAGTTCATTCGCTCACTCGTGTCCAACTCTTTGCTATGCCATGGACTGCAGCCCACCAGGCTTCCCTGTTCATCAACAACTCCCTGATCTTACTCAAACTCATGTCCATCGCATTACTATTTAGGTTGGTCATAGCTTTTCTTCCAAGGAGCGAGCAAGCATTTAATTTCATGGCTGCAGTCACCATCTGCAGTGATTTTGGAGCCCCCAAAAATAGTCTCACTGTTTGCATTGTTTCCCCATCTATCTGCCATGAAGTGATGGAATCAGATGCCATGATCTTAGTTTTCTGAATGTTGAGTTTTAAGCCAGCCTTTTCACTCTTTTTCACTTTCATCAAGAGACTCTCTAGTTATTCGCTTTTTGCCATAGGGTGGTGGTATCTGCATATCTGAGGTGGTTGATATTTCTCCCAGCAATCTTGATTCTAGCTTGTGCTTCTTCCAGCACTGCATTTCGCATTGTGTACTCTACATAGAAGTTAAATAAGCAGGATGACAGTATACAGCCTTGATGTACTCCTTTCCCGATTTGGAACCAGTCTGTTGTTCCCTGTCCAGTTCTAACTTGCTTCTTGACCTGCATACAGATTTCTCAGGAGGCAGGTCAGATGGTCTGGTATTCCCATCTCTTGAAGAATTTTCCACAGTTTGTTGTGATCCACACAGTCAAAGGCTTTAGCATAGTCAATGAAGCAGACATAGCTGTTTTTCTGGAATTCTCTTGCTTTTTCAATGATCCAGCAGATGTTGGCAATTTGATCTCTGGTTCCTTTGCCTTTTCTAACCCCAACTTGAACATCTGGAAGTTTTGGTTCATGTACTGTTGAAACCTAGCTTGGAGAATTTTGAGCATTGCTTTGCTAACGTGAGATGAGTGCAGTTGTGCATTAGTTTGAACATTCTTTGGCATTGCCTTTCTTTGGGATTGGAATGAAAACTGACCTTTTCCAGTCCTGTGGCCACTGCTGAGTTTTCCAAATTTGCTGACATATTGAGTGCAACACTTTCACAGCAGCATCATTTAGGATTTGAAATAGCTCAGCTGGAATTCCATCACTTCTTAGACCCCAATATATTAATAAGTACATTGAATTTTAAAAATTGTTCTAAATATATGAGAATCAGACCAGATTTTAAAAATGACAAAATCATAAACATTTATAAGGGTCCCACCAAAAGTCTTAAGGATCAGAAATAAGAAAAAGTTGGTATTATAAACCACTGATATCTATTAAAATGAATTTGTAACTTAAAAGTACATAGTGTACCTAGACCTACATGGTTTTCTGATTAAGTTTACCAAATAAATAACACAAATCTTACATAAAGTCTTTAGCAGAACTGAAAAAGAGTAACATTTGATGAGGTCAATAGAATCTTGATAATTAAATTCAACAAGGACATAATTATGGGGCAATCTCATGAATATAAATGAAAAAAATCTTTTCAGCATTTAGCCAAATATTAAGAGGAAGAAATAGAGTTGGCTCAACTTTTAAAAATCTTGACTAATTTGCATTTATGGAATAAGGAATATGTATGACTCAAAAAGTAAAAACATTTTATAAAAATATGCAAATACTAATAGCTGGTATTGTCATACTGTTATCAGGCAGTATAAGGCAAAAAACATTACTAGAGAGATTATATTTAATAATGATAAAAACTTTACTCAAGATGAGATAGCAATTCTAAATTTGTAGGAACCTAATAGCATAGTATTAAATAAAGCAAAAAAGTTAGAAATAACAAAGAGAAAGGTTTACAATTTCAAGTACATTAGCATCTCTTCATTACTGAAGCAAATATCCATAAAGGTATCAAAAATTTGAACATGGCAAGCAAACATGACATAATGGACCTATATTAGTCACTGTACCCAATAACTCTAGGTATTTACATGAAACTTATAAAATTGAACATATGCTGAACCAGAAAGGAAATCTCACATTTCAAAGGATTTAAGTCACAAAGTTTGTTCTCTAGTTATATTAGAATTAAGATAAAAATCATTAACAAGGTAAAATCCTGAAATGTTTGGATAGTAAACATATAAAAGTTCATGAGTGAAAAATAGAAATATTTTAACTAAAAGATACTGAAAATAGCATCAAATCATGTGGGATGTTAATTGTGGGAGGTTGCTAGGGCCATGCTTAGGAGATTTATGGCTTTGAATGTGTAGCTGTGGATGCATATATTAGGAAACCTAGATTATGAGCAGGAAAAAAGTAAAAACGAAGTAGAAAATAGATGCACAGAGTAAAGTCACAACTCATCTTTTTTTCTATCTTCTCCCAAAATGAAGTAGTTAAAAATTTTTTTTTACTGAAGTATAATTGGGACTTCCCTAGTGGTCCAGTGGTTAAGAATCTGCCTTTCAATGCAGGGGACGTGGGTTCAATCCCTAGTATGGGAATTAAGATCCCACATGCCTTAGGGCAACTAAGCCTATGAGCCACAATGGGCCTAGTACAGCCAAAAAAAGTATAGTTGATGTACAGTGTGTTTCAGGTGTACAGCAAAGTGATTCAGTTATTTTTATGTGTGTGTGTGTGTGTATATATATATATAATTTTTCAGATTATTTTCTCAGGTTATTGCTAAATATTGAGTATAGTTCCCTATGCTATACAGTAGATCCAACCATGTTGGTTATCTATTTTATATATAGTAGTGTGTATGTATTCATCACAACTCATATCTTTGAAAAGACAAGCAGAATTACATATATTTTTAGGTATGTGATGGGAGAAAACATGTGACATTTATGGCTTCCCCAACAGGAGAATCACAACAGAGATTCTTTGGGCTTTGAAGCAATCCATGCCATCTGCAGTCAAGAATTACATACTTTTCAGAAAGTTCCTGGCATGCTTATGGGCCATGGACAAGACAGCAAGCATGATCATGGATTATCAATGACCATGTGGCCAGAACTATTTAAGATGAGGTAGGTTCTGTCAAATCTATCAAGGCATCATCAGGTCAGATGGAGCCAGCAGCAATCTCTCATAAGATAGAAGTGGTACATCTGTGAGTGGGCCTCCGCAGAGCTGGAGGGCCCAATCAAGTTGCATAAGCAAGTCATCTTGATTCCCATCTCATCAACTACTATTGCCCTAGTGCCTCTTTCTCAGTTCAAAACTATGTCCATATGGTAACCATGGAAGTGCACCACTGTTCAAATCTTTGCCTCTAGGATTCCAGTCAGCTGACAGTTCTCAGCTGCAACCCTGTCAGAATCTACTGCAGCATTTAAACTCAAGATGTAGTATCCATGGGCACCTATAGCCAATGACCAACCACTGGGTGGTGGTGAACAGATACTGGGATCTAGACATTTCTGCATCCATCAAGACCAGCAGGAATGGACTTCTGAGAGGGGCACCAGTTTCACTAAAGAGTGTAATGGTGGCTCCTCTCATCTGCAGACTGGGGGTGATGGTAGGAAAGTGGTCACAGAATTGAGCTAATTAATAGAACAGGAATGGTTGGAGGGAGTAGTCTCAGAGGCGTGACCAGGGAATTGTGGAAATGGCTAATAGAACATGTCATCTGTAGGGGCAAAAGAGATGGACATTCAGTGAGGATGCTGTTTAACATCTAAGAACAAAAAACAAAAATTTTTCTAAACCAAGTATGGAGAAACAAGAGGCCAAAGGCAGCCACTCCAAAAAAAAAAAAAAAAAAGTGAAAATCCTTTACTTGGTTCCCTGACCTGTATTCACACCCAGAACCAACTGACTAAAAAGGTGAACGGATCTTCTGGGGGAAGAATCCTACAACAACTCAGCAAGTATAATATTTTCTGTCTTTTCCCAAAACGACTGAGGCCATTACTTGGTGATGGTACACTGGAGAAAGGAGAACCTTGGATTTGAAAGAATTTTAGACACAGAGGCTGAGTTGATATTTGATGCCTAGAGACCGAAAGCATCATCCCCACCCATTTGTTAGAAATTCACTAGTCTGCTCTCTGAAGAAACCAGATGGATCCTGGAGGATGACTAAAGGCTGTCATAAATTCAACCAAAAGTGGTCCTAATAACAGATGGTAGTGTTAGGCATGATATCACTGATGTGCTTGGTTACTCAGTTGTTTCCGACTCTTTGTGACCCCATGGACTGCAGTCCACCAGGCTTCTCTGTCCATGGGGATTCTCCAGGCAAGAGTCCTGGAGTGGGTTGCCATGCCCTTCTCCAGGGGATCTTCCAACCCAGGAATCAAACCCAGGTCTCCCACATTGCAGGTGGATTCTTTACTATCTGAGCCACCAGGGAAGCCTGATATCACTAATCAGTTAAGTCACTCAGTCAGGTCCGACTCTTTGTGACCCATGGACTGCAGCCCACCAGGCTTCCCTGTCCATCACCAACTCCAGGAGCTACTCAAACTCATGTCCATCGCATTGGTGATGCCATCCAACCATCTCATCCTCTGTCGTCCCCTTCTCTTTCTGCCTTCAATCTTTCCCAGCGTCAGGGTCTTTTCCAATGAGTTGGTTCTTCATATCAGGTGGCCAAAGTACTGGAGTTTCCGCTTCAGCATCAGTCCTTCCAATGAATATTCAGGACTGATTTCCTTTAAGATTGACTGGTTGAATCTCCTTGCAGTCCAAGGGACTGTCAAGAGTCTTCTCCAACACCACAGTTCAAAAGCATCAGTTCTTTGGCGCTCAGTGTTCTTTACAGTCCAAATCTTACATCAATGCATGACCACTGGAAAAAGCATAGCTTTGACTAGATGGACCTTTTGTTGGTAAAGTAATGTCTCTGATTTTTAATATACTGTCTAGGTTGGTCATAGCTTTTCTTCCAAGGAGCAAGCATCTTTTAATTTCATGGCTGCAGTCACCATCTGCAGTGATTTTGGAGCCCGCCAAAATAAAGTCTGTAACTGTTTCCATTGACTTTGCTAGCGTGTGAAATGAGTGCAATTGTGAGGTAGTTTGAGCATTCTTTGGCATTGCCTTTCTTTGGGATTGAAATGAAAACACCTTTTCCAGTTATGTGTCCACTGCTGAGTTTTCCAGATTTGCTGGCATATTGAGTCCAGCACTTTCACAGCATCATCTTTTAGGATTTGAAATAGCTCAACTGGAATTCCATCACCTCCACTAGCTTTGTTCATAGTGATGCTTCTTAAATCATGTCAATTCTTTTAACATCTGTTACATTTTGAAGACCTGAAAGTGTCTGGGCATCCCATGATCCATTACATTGATGTCACACTGACTATGCAGGAGGAGTCCTTGATGAGACCGTGCACTCCAGAGGAGAGAGAGAAGCCTTTTTAAGATCAGGGCTCTTTCACTTCAGTGGAATTTTTAGGGTTCCCCTCAGAGTAAGAGAAATTTGCTGTTATATATCTTGCATCCCCTACCACAAATAAGGAAGGACAGCACCTGGTAGGCCTCTTCAGGTTCTGAATGGAACCATTCTACACCAGAGTTTTTCAACCTTGGCAGTACTGGCACTGTGGACCAGATAACTCTTTGTGGGGTGTTTAGCAGTATCCCTAGCCTCTACCCAAGTTGATCTGAATAGCACTACCCCTACTCCGGTCGTGAAAAACTGGCTCCAAACTTGGCCAAATGTCCCCTGGGGAGCACAATCACCCCTGGTTTGGAACCTTTGTTATATACCTAGGAATTCTGCTGCCCCATAAACCAAGTGACACGGAAAGCTGCCAGATTTCAAGGTGGTACAGAATAGAAGAGTGTCCAGAAGAAGGTAAAGCTTTGGTACAAGCAAGTATACAATAGTATCCAGCAGACCTTCTGGTCTTAGAGGTGTCAATAGTGGAAATGTAGAGTTTGTTGAAAATCCTAAAGGGACAGACCCTTGGGGTTCTGGAACAAGATCATGCCATCTAGAATATGGTTTGAAACACAGCTCCTGACACATTCCTGGGCTCTGGTGGAGAAAGGAATATTTGACTGTGGACACCAAGTGCCCATGTTCTGTTGTAGGGAGGAAGGTGGGGGAGTAGAGATACTGGATCATCACATGACAGAGGAAGAAGAAACCTTAAAGAACCTCAACATTTCTTCCCTGAGGAAGCTGAGTTCAGAGAGATGACTGCTTTGCCTAAAATCATTAACAGGTTAGTGGCAACCAAGCTAGGTGTCTTCTACTCCAGGTTACTGAGTATCTCACTTCATAAATTGAAAATGATTGCATTTCCCTGTGGAATATTGTTCCACAATTCTTGGGTTGTTTAGTACTGTGGCTGTAGATTAAAGAAAATTTAGTGGACTGCTTTGATGTCTTTCTCTTACAGGATGCATTCTGAGTCCCCCAAAACTTACAAAACAAACTTGAACATTGGGAACTGCTTGGTATGTGTGTGATATGTGTGGGTTCTTGGGTTTTAGATCAACAACAGGGAATCTTCTCCTCTACCCTTGCCCTATCATATGGTGGACAACAAACCTTTGGCCCAGGTTACACGGAGCAGCAGCTTTCGATTCTCATTTTGACCAAAACCCAGAATAAAAATTATTTTGACAGGATGATTCATTTGTGTATGTGCACACATATACACCTACACATAGAACATAGATATGAAAGTTTCCCAAACAGAACTTGCCCTTACCATATATTAATGCTTTCAAATATTTTCTGTATTTTTTTAGTGTTGATCATAACCAATTAATTATAGCTGCAATCCTCCCTTGCAGGTGATTTCACTGCCCAGTAATAGGTTAGGTCCCAAAGTTAAAAAAAAAAAAAAAAAAAACAGCGGCAAAAAACCACACAAATGTTGAGAGTTGTAGGCCTAGAAACTCTAGATTTTAAATATAACTTGATAAGAATAGGTACTCAAAGGTTAATTTGTCAAATATGAACTACTTATTAGAAGTCATTTTTTTGGATGGAAATACATCTCCCACTGGGAGAACATATCTCTTAAGGTATAAAGCAGGTCAGTCCACAAAAATTTCTTTCCCTAAAACTTATACACAGGAGTAGGATATCAGCTGGGCAGCATCTTGGGGTGGGTGGGCAGTCAGCCACTTCACTGATGCCCTTATGCCTTCTACAGCCATTTCAAAAACAGGACACTCTCTTTTATAATACTCACAGACCAAAAAAAAAAAAAAAAAAAAAAAAACTAACCAGCCACCTTGAACAGTGTGATAACCAAAAATGCAAAATTTCTTGAAATGGAATTTTTTTGCCCAAACAATTGGATTATTAAATATATGATGTTTATAACTTCCAAAGATTCTAGGAGAAGAATTTTCACTGTGTATGAGTTATACCCACTTAAAAACATGTTCTCTCCAACACTGAGTAGGAACCAGGGACAAGAACTACACAATAGAGCATCTACAGGCTCTACAATAAACATTTTCTATTCAAACACGTTCAGTCCTGGGCTTAGTAATTCTATGAACAATACTATTTTAATTTTGCAGATGAGGAAACTGAGATGTAGATATTTTAAATGTATTTTTTTCAAGATTATACAAGCTTCATGGTGGATTTGTACCTTGATTGTTCTGACTTCAAAGTACATTTTTTTTTTTTAAAGGCATTTGAAAATTTTTACAATGAATATTTTGGTTGCACTGGGTCTTCATTGTTGTGTGTGGGCTTTCTCTAGTTTCAGAGAGTGGGACTACTCTCTAGTTGAGGTGTGCAGACTTCTGTTGCGGTGGCTTCTCTTGTGGAGCACAGGTTCTATGTGTGTGGGCTTCAGTAATTGGAGCATGTGGGTTCAGCAGTTGCTGCTCTAGAGCTTGAGGTCAGTAGTTGTGGCTAACGGGCTTAGTTACTCCATGGCATGTGGAACTTTCCCAGACCAGGGATCAAACCCATGTACCCTGCATTGGCAGATGGATTCTTATCCACTCTACTACCAGGGAAGTCTAAAACCCATGTTCTTGCACAGTCTTATCTGCTTCTTACTAATTTAATAGGTTGACTGGGAAGAAGTGACTGTTCTTTGACAGATGGTCCTTTGAAGTATTCCATAGTGCAATGAATTCTTACTGCACCAGGAAGTGGCAAGTAAGCCTGCAAAGCTGAGGATGCTGCAGTTTTGATCAACTTGGAAAAAACTGCAAACTTAGTGCTGTGTTACCTGAAACTTGAATTCCTGAGATTGAACATGGTAACATAAATACAACTAGGGACTTCCCGTGGTGGTCCAGCAGTTAGGACTCTTCGCTTTCATTGCTGTAGGCCTGGAAACTTTGATCCCTGGTCAGGGAACTAAGATCCTGCAAGCCACAGGACGTCACTAAGTAAATAAATACAAACGAGGTCAGAATTCTGAAAAGATTTTTCAAAAAATAAAAAAGAATGTAAAGAAAATTAGCAATGGTTTATAATAAAAAAAACATAATTTCATACCTTGTATCATCTTCTATGGGGTCTTTGGGGTCGCAATGAGTTGGACATGACTGAGCTACTGAACTGACTGACTAATCATCTTCTATTGTTGATAGGGTACTGATGTTTAGGTCTGTCCCACCCCACCCCCAAGTGTAATTTGTCTTTTATTATACCATCAGAGGTTAAGCATGAGGTATGAGAGTTCAGATAATCCTTCCTTTTCTGGTCAAGAAATATCCAAACAATCATCTAAAAAATCACCCCTTTTTGGTGTGAGTCGGACATTTTTTAGTGAATTTGCAATTTAAACCATCCATAACCATATCAATCTGATATGAAGGAAGTATTTTTGCATGAAATTGTCTCATTCATCTAATCTTTCAAATCTATTGTCACAAGTTATGTTTACTTTATTACCTTTTTATTCCCTCGGTATCTGTAATATCCCTTCCTCTACATTTTAAACAATGCTTCTTTATACCTCTTCTCTTTTTGTATTGCTCAGTCTTGCCAAAGTTTGTTAATTTTGTTAGTTTTATCCCCCCCGCCCCAAAAAAACAACTTTTGGACTTATTGGTTCTTTCAAAAATAGGGTCTTTGTTTTTATTTAATTAAATTCCTCTTTTTATCTTTATCAATTCCTTCTACTTTCTTTGGGTTTATTGAGTTACTTTTATAATTTCTCAGGTTGATTGCCTAGATCATTAATTTTTTTTTTCATTCCTTTAATGTGCATTTAAAGCTCTAGGTTTTCCTATACATAGTACATAAGCTATATTCTACAAATTTTGATACAGTATGTGTTTTTATCATTGTTTATTCTGAAATATTTCCTAATTTATGTATTGTTAGAAGCATTTTTAATATTTTATATACAGAGTGTTTGTAGTTATTTTGTACAGTTTCTAATTTATTTGAATTTTTAGAGATCATAGTCTTTTTAAAATTTTTTTCTTATCTTGCTATAAAATATGAATTTTATTTCATCATAATCAAAGTCAACAAATTGCCTGTGATTTTTTTCAACCAAGAGAAAAGATTGATAAAAAGCACCTTAGCTGGGAAAGCTCAAAATTGGGATTCTAGCTGGTGCAACTCATACATGGAAGAATTGTAGGAATCATAGTCTTTCTGATAATACTTCTTTGAAATTACTTGAGATCTATTTTATGGAGAGTACATCATCAGTTTTCTTTCCATAGGCACTAATTTAGCTACTGTATACTGCTGCTACTGCTACTGTTAAGTCACTTCAGTTGTGTCCTACTCTGTGCGACCTCATAGACGGCAGCCCATGAGGCTCCCCTGTCCCTGGGATTCTCCAGGCAAGAACACTGGAGTGGGTTGCCATTTCCTTCTCCAATGCATGAAAGTGAAAAGTGAAAGTGAAGACACTCAGTCATATCTGACTCTTAGCGACCCCATGGACTGCAGCCTACCAGACTCCTCTGTCATGGGATTTTCCAGGCAAGAGTACTGGAGCCTTCTCCAAGCTACTGTATAGCTAATATGTAACTCAGTCATCATAAAATCAAACAATATAGCCACAACTGATCCAAAACACTGCCAGCTCCCAGGAAACCCTTGAATGTTCCACACATCCCCACCTATAATAATTGCTTCCTTGTTTTCCTTTTCAAGGTAATTGTTGTTAGTCTTTTTTTTTTTTTTTTGGCATCCTAAGTTCAGTTCAGTTCAGTCACTCAGTCATGTCCTACTCTTTGTGACCCCATGGACTGCAGCACATCATGCCTCCCTGTCCATCATCAAATCCCGGAGCCTACCAAACTCATGTCCATTGAGTCAGTGATGCCATCCAATCATCTCATCCTCTTCTCCTCCCTCCTTCCATCTTCCCCAGGGTCTTTTCAAATGAGTCAGTTCTTCACATCAGGTGGCCAAAGCTTTGGAGTTTCAGCTTCAGCATCAGTCCTTCCAATGAATATTCAGGGCTGATTTCCTTTAGGATGGACTGGTTAGATCTCCTTGCAGTCCAAGGGACTCGCAACAGTCTTCTTCAACACCACAGTTCAAAACCAACAATTCTTTGGCGCTCAGCTCTCTTTATAGTCCAAATGTCACATCCATACATGACCATGGGAAAAACCATAGCTTTGACTCAATGGACCTTTGTCGCCAAAGTAATGTCTCTGCTTTTTAATAAGCTATCTAGGTTGGTCATAACTTTTCTTCCAAGGAGCAAGCGTCTTTTAATTTTATGGCTGCAATCACCATCTGCAGTGATTTTGGAGCCCCCCAAAATAAAGTCAGGAAGCAACAGTTAGAACTGGACATGGAACAACAGACTGGTTCCAAATAGGAAAAGGAGTACGTCAAGGCTGTATATTGTCACCCTGCTTATTTAACTTATATGCAGAGTACATCATGAGTAACGCTGGACTGCAAGAAGCACAAGCTGGAATCAAGATTGCCGGGAGAAATATCAATAACCTCAGATATGCAGATGACACCACCCTTATGGCAGAAAGTGAAGAGGAACTAAAAAGCCTCTTGATGAAAGTGAAAGTGGAGAGTGAAAAAGTTGGCTTAAAGCTCAACATTCAGAAAACGAAGATCATGGCATCCGGTCCCATCACTTTATGGCAAATAGATGGGGAAACAGTGGAAATAGTGTCAGACTTTATTTTTTGGGGCTCCAAAATCACTGCAGATGGTGACTGCAGCCATGAAATTAAAAGACGCTTATTCCTTGGAAGGAAAGTTATGACCAACCTAGATAGCATATTCAAAAGCAGAGACATTTCTTTGCCAACAAAGGTCCATCTAGTCAAGGCTATGGTTTTTCCAGTGGTCATGTATGGATGTGAGAGTTGGACTGTGCAGAAAGCTGAGTGCCGAAGAATTGATGCTTTTGAACTGTGGTATTGGAGAAGACTCTTGAGAGTCCCTTGGACTGCAAGGAGATCCAACCAGTCCATTCTGAAGGACATCAGCCCTGGGATTTCTTTGGAAGGAATGATGCTAAAGCTGAAACTCCAGTACTTTGGCCACCTCATGCGAAGAGTTGACTCATTGGAAAAGACTCTGATGCTGGGAGGGATTGGGGGCAGGAGGAGAAGGGGACGACAGAGGTTGAGATGGCTGGATGGCATCACTGACTCGATGGATGTGAGTCTGAGTGAACTCTGGGAGTTGGTGATGGACACGGAGGCCTGGCGTGCTGCGATTCATGGGGTCGCGAAGAGTTGGACACAGCTAAGCGACTGAACTGAACTGAACTGAACTGATGGGATTGGATGCCATGATCTTAGTTTTCTGAATGTTGAGTTTTAAGCCAACTTTCTCACTCTCCTCTTTCACTTTCATCAAGAAACTCTTTAGTTCCTCTTTGCTTTCGGCCATAAGGGTGGTATCATCTCAATAACTGAGGTTATTGATATTTCTCCCAGCAGTCTTGATTCCAGCTTGTGCTTCATCCAGTCCAGGATTTCTCATGATGTATTCTACACAGAAGTTAAATAAGCAGGATGACAATATACAGCCTTGACATAATCCTTTGTAAAGCTTTGTTCATAGTTATGCTTTCTAAGGCCCACTTGACTTTGCATTCCAGGATGTCTGGTTCTAGACGAGTGTGAGTGATCTCATCATTGTGATTATCTGGGTCATGAAGATCTTTTTCCTACAGTTCTTCTGTATATTCTTGCCACCTCTTCTTACAGTTCTTCTGTATATTCTTGCCACCTCTTCTTACTATCTTCTGCTTCTGTTGGATCCATACCATTTCTGTCCTTTATTGAGCCTATCTTTGCATGAAATGTTCCCTTGGTATCTCTGATTTTCTTGAAGAGATCTCTAGTCTTTCCCATTCTATTGTTTTCTTCTCTTTCTTTGTATTGAGCACTAAGGAAGGCTTTCTTATCTCTCCTTGCTCTTTTTTGGAACTCTGCATTCAAGTGGGTAATCTTTCCTTTTCTCCTTTGCCTTTTGCTTCTCTACTTTTCATAGCTGTTTGTAAGGCCTCCTCAGACAACCGTTTTGCCATTTTGCATTTCTTTTTCTTGGGGATGGTCTTGATCACTGCCTCCTGTACAATGTCATGAATCTCTGTCTATAGTTCTTCAGGCACTCTGTCTATCAGATCTAATCCCTTGAATCTATTTGTCACTTCCACTGTATAGTCGTAAGGGATTTGATTTAGGTCATACCTGGATGGTCTAGTGGTTTTCCCTACTTTCTTCAATATTAGTCTGAATTTGGCAATAAGGAGTTCATGATCTGAGCCACAGTCAGCTCCTGGTCTTGTTTTTGCTGACTGTATAGAGCTTCTCCATCTTTGGGTGCAAAGAATATAATCAATCTGATTTCAGTATTGACTATCTGGTGATGTCCATGTGTAGAGTCTTCTCTTGTGTTGTTGGAAGAGGGTGTTTGCTATGACCAGTGCATTTTCTTGGCAAAACTCTGTTAGGCTTTGCCCTGCTTGATTCTGTATTGCAAGGCCAAATTTGCCTATTACTCCAGGTGTTTCTTGACTTCCTACTTTTGCATTCTAGTCCCCTATAATGAAAAGGACATCTTTTTTGGGTGTTAATTGTAGAAGGTCTTATAAGTCTCATAGACCAGTTGGACTTCAGCTTCTTCAGCATTACTGGTCAGGGCATAGACTTGGATTACCGTGTATTGAATGTTTGCCTTGGAAACGAACAGAGATCATTCTGTCGTTTTTGAGATTGTATCCAAGTACTGCATTTTGGACTCTTTTGTTGACTATGAGGGCTACTCCATTTCTTCTAAGGGATTCTTGCCCACAGTAGTAGATATATGGTCATCTGAGTTAAATTCACCCATTCCAGTCCATTTTAGTTCACTGATTCCTAAAATGTCATCCTACAAGGGACAATTTCAGTTCTACCATCAAGAATTGCAGTGAGAGCTGCTGCTGCTAAGTCACTTCAGTCGTGTCCGACTCTGTGTGACCCCATAGATGGCAGCCCACCAGGCTCCCCCATCCCTGGGATTCTCCAGGTAAGAACACTGGAGTGGGTTGCCATTTCCTTCTCCAATACATGAAAGTAAAAAGTGAAAGTGAAGTTGCTCAGTCATGTCCGACCTCAGCGACCCCATGGACTGCAGCCTACCAGGCCCCTCCATCCATGGGATTTTCCAGGCAGGAGTACTGGAGTGGGGTGCCATTGCCTTCTCCAGAGTCCTAATCACTGGGTCACCACAAACTCCCCTTCACACTAATGTTTTCATTTGTTTGCTTCAATTTGTTATTCTTGTGATCAGAATTCTTACAGTATTTTGACTCAAAAGTCTTTGGAATGTCTGAGGGCTCAGAGAGAAGGGGATTGGGAAATTCCTTACTGGATTGTCATTGAGAACTCTCATCTCTCCTGAAAGGGAGACTTGGGCTCATGGTGTGCCTTGAATAGCAGTATCACCTGGCCACCTGCCCCAAGTCCAGTCTGCACTGTGCCGTGGGTGCTGCATTGGGCACTATGTATATTTACATCATTCCATCCTCAAAACAGACTTGTGAGATGAGAAAACGGGTTCTCTAAGGTCACAGAGCCAAAGGAAAAGATAAAGGAAAGAATAGTTGCACTTAATTCATAAATATTCAAGACCATTAATTTATTCACATTTTTCCCATAGTAAAATGTACAAGGCATGGCCCCACGTGACTGATTTGAATTTGCCTCTTTAAAGTATTTTTATAATTGCCATTTACTTTATTTATGGAGAACTTGAAAAAAATAAATTTCCTTGGATTAAAGCATTTCGAATATATTTAGGGCTCACTAAAATTCTTATGACTGCTTAAAAATGTATCATGCATACATATAGTCAGCTGTACTGTAAATTGCAGCTAATGGATGTTCAGTTGACAAAAGGTGGAATAGTTTGGCTGATTTACTCCTTGGGCTTGTCCTGTTTTACTGGAAAACTCATCTAAACATGCATGTCACAAACTACTTTCAAGACAAAAGCAAAGCCTCAGATGAGTGGTGAAAACAGATAGCCCCATCTAACCTGGGAAGACTGTCTGCCTGAAGGAAAAGGCCATCAGTCTAAGTGAATGCTCCAAAAAGACACTTCTAAAAATAAAAGCAGCCTGCCTATAGGAAAAAGAAATATCATTAGACATTTTGACCATGGTTTTATTTCATTAAACTGCTGAGTGTATGCTGAGTTACAAGAAGTAAAATTCAATATATAGTTTCCAAGTGCCTTCTCTGTTTAAGGCACTATGTGGTGGGCTCTAGAGGACACAAAAATGAATGATCTGCCATCCTCACTATTGAGGAGGTTATAATCAAAGGAGGGGTAAACAGCAAGATAACATTTTATAAGCAATGTGTGATAAGACCTATGAGAAAGAAACAGATGTGAAATGAACCAAATAGTTGTTTGAGTACCTTTCATAGGTCAGGCATGTTTCATACAGCATCTTATCTTTCAATCTTACAGTAATGAGGTTGGTACTGTTCCCAGTTCAAGGAACTGTGGGAAAGCACAACCAAAAACCTAACCCAGGATCATACAGGCTGGGATTCAAATCCAGATATGTCTCCTCAAAAGTTTGTATTCCTAACAACCCCATGGGTTAAAAGCCGTGTGATAGATAGAAAAGAGGTCCTTGCTGACCTG
Source organism: Bos grunniens (assembly GCF_055505025.1). Classification (NCBI taxonomy): domain Eukaryota; kingdom Metazoa; phylum Chordata; class Mammalia; order Artiodactyla; family Bovidae; genus Bos; species Bos grunniens. Next base: position 27,976,514 of record NC_141185.1, on the reverse strand, counting down.
CTGACCATGAGTCTCAGAATGATTAGAAAGGAGTCGGGAAAATGAACCATTTTAGGGTGACTTCAGCCACCATTATGGATGCCCTCCAAGGATGATTTGGCATTATTTTCTTAGCCTGGAGTGTAAAGTGGACTTCCCAGGTAGCTCAAATGGTGAAGAATCTGCTTGCAATGTGGGAGACCTGAGTTCGATCCCTTGGTTGGGAAGATGCTCTGGGGGAGGACAAGGCGACCCACTTCAGTATTGTTGCCTGGAAAATCACCATGGACAGAGAAGCTTTGTGGGCTATAGTCCATGGGGTTGCAAAGAGTTGAACAAGACTGCGCAACTAACTTCGCCTCTGCTGTCAGCCTCAAACTGTTTTTAAACAATAAAATGAATTGAGTTTTATTGTTCATGTGAGTACAAACACTGTGGATATATTTTCATGAAAAAAAGGGAAAAAAACACTAGCATCATCATATAAATTGTAAGTGTCCATTTTCACTCTCATTACTATTGCTATTTATGTATGTGATCATTTTAATTCTTAATTATCTTTTTACTCAGGTAACTATGTAAACCCAGTTGTCCTTCTCTTCGATTGCTTGCCTTCACTTGAATACCTGCCCCATGGTTTCCTAAGACCTATCACCAATGTTGTTATCATTATTTTGCAAGGTGAATGAATATAAATGTAGATTTTCATCATATGTAGACTATGTTGACAATCAGCAAAGAGTTTTCTTCCATATGAATTGTGTAGCTGAGATGAAATGCTAGAAGATTAACCCAGAATGGACAATTCATTGCTCTCTAGTTATTTTCAGTTCTACAAGTAAGCCACTGAGCAGACCACGCTGCCCTTTGACACAGTGTCTGTTTCTAAGCAGGTGACATTAAAGATGCTTGTCTCTGAAAATCATTCAGGAATTATTTTCCCTGAAGTGCTAATAGAGCTTGCTAATTAAAAAAAAACACCATTTCTCAAAATGATATAAAGCATCATAGAAACAACAGGAAATTATTTCACCCACGTTTTGGTTTGCACAGGCCTACTTGACTTTGGGAAGGCTGGTTGTATGACAAGGGTTGATCTGCCATAGTGAAGACCACTACAGTTTTAGCTTTTCGTCAGCGGCAAACAAAGCTAAAGGCACCAGTGGCTCAAATCTCTTTTCTGTTCCTCCACTGATGAGAATCAAAATAAACTTTAAGATATCAAAAGCAACAATACTATAGTTTGGTAACAGATTCTTAGACTGGTGAAATCCTGTGGCTCAACTGCATGACTCTAGAATAGTTTCAATGAACTAGGTGCTATGACTTTAGACTCAGATTTTTATTATACCTTACGTGTTACATGAATGAAAGCTTGGTATGTATTAATAGTATGATTTTCTTGGGTCATTTGAAGCCAATAGGTTTTAAAATCCCAGTCAATAGTATACCTTCTTAAATATTCAAGCCTTGAGAAGAAAGTGTGAGTTTCCAGGGAAACTGAAGGATGATAGTGGATCTGTTACAGTCTATGTGCTCTTAATTTATGTGTGATGATCTGATGAATTGTCAACCTGCCCTTTTAAAAAGAGTGTGTGAGAAAATGTATATAAATGTGTTCCAGTGAAACAGGTCTTCATGTTTTTGTGTTTTGAAAGTGTGTTTTCTTCATAGAATGAGAACAAAAGTATATGAGAATTGATCTTTGAAATACAAGGGAGCTAAACATAATTTGACGTGCAAATATGTGAATCACACATCCTGCCTCAGAAATAAAATGTGGTCAAATATTTCATTTTATTCATTGTATTTATCACCATCTGAAATTGTCTCATTTATTTGAATACTTTAAAAATCTCTCTCTTTCACACTCAGCTAAAACTCCATGGTCACTACTCTACCTCTGGTACCTGCTATATAATAGGTATTTGATAACTAGTTTTTTTTTTTAACTTATGTGTCTGCTGGGTATTCCTTGCTGTTTGTGGGCTTTCTCTAGTTGTGGTGATCGGGGGCTGCACTTCATTGTGGTGTGTAGACTTCTCACTGCAGTTGCTTCTCTTGCTGAGGAACACTGGCTCTAGGTGTGTGGGCTTCAGTAATTGGGGTCCAGGGGCTCAGTAGTTGCCGCTCCTGGCCTTTAGTGCATGGGCTTAGTAGTTGTGGCTTAAGGGTTTAGTTGTCCAAGGCATGTGGAATCTTCCTGGTCCAGGGATTGAACCTGTGTCCCCTGCATTGGCGGGCAGATTCCTATCCACTGGACCACCAGGGAAGTCAGAGAACTACTTATTAAATAAAGGAATTACTGTGCGTTGAGGGCTTCCCTAGTGTCTTAGAGGGTAAAGAATCTGCCTGCAATGCGGGAGACCTGGGTTCAATCCCTGGGTTGGGAAGATACCTTGGAGGAGGGCATGGCAACATACTCCAATACTCTTGCCTGGAGAATCCCCATGGACAGAGGAGCCTGGGGCATACTCTGTCCATGGGGTCGCAAAGAGCTGGACATGACTAAGTGACTAAGCACACACACTGTGTGTTGAAAGATATTCAGTGCACTACTTTAGAAGTATATGTATCTATTTCTCAACTCAACTTGATGAAACCTCCACAAAGGCTATATCTACCAGCTTTAGTAAATGCCTCTTTACTAGATGGGATCAATATATGTTTAGTAAAGAGTATGGACAGAGTATAAAGTTCAGGAACACTGGTTAAAAACAATGGTGGTTAAAAACCCATCAGCATTAGATTTTAGCAACAGCGAAGAGCTGATTCATTTGAAAAGACTGATGCTGGGAAAGATTGAGGGCAGGAGGAGAAGGGGATGACAGAGGATGAGATGGTTGGATGGCATCACCGACTCAATGGACATGGGTTTGGGTGAACTCCGGGAGTTGGTGATGGACAGGGAGGCCTGGTGTGCTGCAATTCATGGGGTCGCAAAGAGTCGGACACGACTGAGCGACGGAACTGAACTGAAGTATTGTTCTCAATGCTTTCTGCTTTTTTAATTGCAGTATAATTGCTAATGGTGAGATGCACACATCTCGTGTATAGTTGATATGTTTTGACAAATATATACACCCATATAACCCACTGACTGAGATATATAGAACTTTACATCATTCCAGAAAGTTTCTCTGTACCATCTTTTAGTCCATTCCCTATTCCCCATCAGCCTAAGCAATGGCTGTTCTGAGTTCTGTTCCTATTAGGTTAGCTTTGCTTCTTTTTAAACCTTATATGAAAGAAATCATACAAAGGTACTCTTTTATGTTTGGCTTCTTTTGTACAATACATCTGTAAAATTCATCCAGGTTATGAATATCAGTGATGCAGTCCTTTTTATTGCTGAGTAGTATTCCACTGTATACTACAACTTATCCAGTTTCCTGTTGATGGAAACTATTTGGATTGTTTCCACTTTGGAACTATTATGAGTAAAGCAGTAATATTGCAAACCTTCCTATATGAATAATAATATTGCAAACCTTTCTATATGAATCTTTGTGTACATACATCTTAATTTCTCTGGGCAAATATGTGAAAGCTTGTGTAAATGTATGTGTAAATGTATGTTTATCTTTATAAAAAACTGCCAAACTATTCTTTGAAAGTTGTATCATTTTATACTCCCACCAACAATATATGAGAGTTCTTAGTTGATCCACATAATTGCCAATATTTGGTACTGTCAATCTTTTATATTTTACCCATTCTAATAGGTGTGGAATTCTATTCATTGTATATTAACTAGCAATTCTCTAGCGATTAATGGTGTTGAATATCTTTTTATTTGCTTATTAGCTGTTTGAATATCTTTTTGTGAAGTATCCAAGTACCCCAAGTCTATGGGGTCTCAAAGAGTTGGACACGACTGAGCAACTGAACTGAACTGATATTCTAGGTATTGATTGCCCAAGAATTTCAAAATAGTTCTTAAAGATTTTCCTGGTTAAAGCTGTATTAGGGTTTCTCTACTGTTAGATAAAATTATAGAATAAGAAGCAGCATTGATTTGGATTCTGAGGATCCTGAGTTTAAATGCTGGCTTTCCCCTAACCCAGTATTGTTACTCATATGAATTTATACAAGGTGCACAATTCCTGTTAGCATCAGTTTCCTCAGCTGTAGAATGGGATAATAATTGCAAATATTAAATGCAATCTCATATGCCTACCAAGTAGTTGGTGCTTAATAACTATTACCCTCTCCTTTTCTATTTCTAATTCTTGGGTTGTCCTCTCAAGAAAAGAACACATATAAAGATGCACAAACTCTAGAAAGTAGATTTTTCTATATCAACCTATAAAGTGTTTCTCAAATTGGGATATAGAATCTCTTGGAGTCTTAAAACAGGTTCTCAGGGGTCAGAGTTTTCTACTGGATTTTAAAGAGAAATTATTTATATTTGGATGATTATCCTAAAATATTAAAATAAGCAGAGTCTGAAACTTCTGAATAAGTTATCTTGAGTTTACAACTAAGCATTGCCATAAAATTTCAATGTAAATTTTCATCTACCTTTGAAATTTCAGCTTTGTGAACTAAGGAACATCAGTGTGTCAGTGCTGTTTGGTTGGCATGTCCTGCTATCTATAATAAATGGTAGCAATGGCCAGTGTCTGCCGCTGTACTCGTATTCTGTGAAGGCAAAATTTCTATTTCCCTAGTAATAATGCTGCTGCTGCTGCTGCTAAGTCGCTTCAGTCATGTCCGACTCTGTGCGACCCCATAGACGGCAGCCCACCAGGCTCCCCTGTCCCTGGGATTCTCCAGGCAAGAACACTGGAGTGGGTTGCCATTTCCTTCTCCAGTGCATGAAAGTGAAAAGTGAAAGGGAAGTTGCTCAATTGTGTCCGACTCTTAGTGACCCCATGGACTGCAGCCTACCAGGCTCCTCCATCCATGGGATTTTCCAGGCAAGAGTACTGGAGTGGGGTGCCATTGCCTTCTCCACCTAGTAATAATATACATATGAATAACATTTTCCATGCTTGTCTTTAGTTTCTTACTTTTTTAAAGAAATCAGTACTTTGGTTTCTCATCAAGAAAATGATATGCCACTGAGTACTGTACTATTTTGTAGGTTCTAATGAGAAATGAACAGAAATAAACTGAATAATATAAATGATGTATTTGCACCAAGAGAAATCCAAATGCTTTCAGGACAGTCTATACAAATAAAGATTAAATGGTAATTTGAATATTCTAAACTGAAAACAGAGTGGAAGCAATCATAATAAAGTCTGATTTATGATCAATTTTGAAATGATGTAAATGAGGCAGTTTCAGTATCTAATTGCCTCTGTGAAATTCAGCATTCTCAAGCCTCATTCATGGCAAACATGGTATGGAACCTGTCTGAAAAACCACGAGGCTTATGATGCCTGTGTCAGACTTGTTTCTCTGTAGAACCTGTCTGCCTTGTTTTGGGGGTGAGAGGGTAATTTTGATTATACAGCCTCTCTGTTAATCCTTTCCTCTCTTGCCAACAATTGTTGAAATATTGTCCAAATGGAATCCCAAGAAGATGTAAACAAAACACTGTGAGAAACCTAGTTCCTTCTTAGCTTTCAATTGTCTGACTATAATCTCAGGGCTGAAATTGGAAAAAAAAAAAAAGTTAAAAAAACATTTAAGAGTTTAAAACCAACTCAATATAATCTTATCTTGTTCTAAATTTCAACAAAATTTGATTAGATATATATTTACTGCTGATTTCAATTATACTGTTACACCAACTCCATGTTGAAATAAATACTACAGCTTTATGGAGTCATCAATAAAGATTGCTTACTGCAGTGTTAACTAGGAGGCCTGATAGTCTGAAACTACCCTATTTCATAGAGTCTCAGCGCCCATCTATTGTGTGCTGTGGTCTGATTTCAAAAATGCTAAAATATTAAAAAAAATATGTTCCAGTATCTATAATTTGGTAGTAAACCAAGGTTCAGTTTTTCAGAACATACTTATGTGAATTGAATTCTCTGCATGAGTCAAAACACAGAAACAAGTCTAGTACAGAACTAAATCTGAGGCTACATCTTTCTACTATCAAACCCATGAGTGTTTACTTAGTTTCAGCCATACACATTATCTACTGCAATAAATTAATGTTCATTTGAATTATATTGATTTGTAGTTGTGTATTTGTAAGTTTGCTTTGGTTTTAGACTATGTAACAGCTACAAGAATGAGTTTATACCCAGTTTTATGTTTATACATATTTAAATAGCAATGTAATAGAAGTAATTACAGCAATATAGGGAGCCTAGAGAGAATTTATTTCTTTAAAGGGGGTCATGTGTAAATCACCTGTGAGAAATTCTGCTCTACTCCAAGTGTCATGACTCGAAAATCACACATTTTTGCTATTTCTATGCATATCTGATAATTTAAAGCCATTATAAAAATTTGATCTTTAGTCAACTTTCAAATTTTTTTTCTGTCTGTAGTAAAACATTTTTCCTCTTTTCAGAATATGAAGGGCTTAAACATGGTCACCTAGAAGTGTAGCCTGACCGAAGTTTACAACTTGTAGAGACATCAAGTTCATGTCGTTAGAACTCTGACCATCCTTCCAACTATGAAGTGAAAGTGAAAGTCACTCAGTTGTGTCCCACTCTTTGTGATCCCATGGACTGTCCCTGGAATTCTCCAGCCCAGAATGCTGGAGTAGGTAGCCTTTCCCTTCTCGAGGGGATTTTCCCAACCGGGGGATCGAACCCAAGCCTGCCGGGTTGCAGGCAGATTCTTTACCAGCTGAGCCACAGATTCCTCTTAACGTGTATCCTTTAATAACCTGGCTGTACCGATGCTAAATGGAGTAAGAACATGAGGGGTTTGATATATTTCTTCAAATCATAAAACTGAACATCAATTTAATATTTCTTAATAGCTTTGAAGTCAGAAATGCTTATTTAAAAGACAGGTCATTAGAAAAAATACATCGAAGCATATTTTATTTGTAATTGGACAATTCAACAGACTGTCATTTTTGCCTGATTTGGGGAGAGATAAGAACAATATATTTTATTACTTCTCAAAATCTGTGAACGAAGAGAATTATAACTATAAACACAGAGAAAGATAGGTTCAGCAATAATCCATGTAGGCTTTCTGTTCCTTTCTCTATTTTTGTCTCATCAATACCAGAAACTCTTAGATGGGTTCACCCTATTTTCTTTTTGTACATCATAAAATTGGATACCAATTTTATTTTATTTTTATTTATTTTTTTAAATTTTATTTTATTTTTAAACTTTACAATATTGTATTAGTTTTGCCAAATATCGAAATGAATCCGCCACAGGTATACCTGTGTTCCCCATCCTGAACCCTCCTCCCTCCTCCCCCTCAAAATTACTAATCTTTCATAGATTTTTACTTCAAAATACTATGTTGTGGAAAGGGTAGAACGACCAAAAGAAGCAAAATCCCACTTATTCTCTAATATGCCATATGCCTGGTTAAGGGTGCCATTTTAACACAACGCAGGAAAGCTTATGCCCTTCACTTTAATTCAGCATATGGAGGCTTTCACCTTTGGACCTCAGTTCACAACGTGTCAGGCTGCGACTTGAGCAGTAGCTAAAATCAGGATGTTTAACTCTAGCATTCTAGTATGTCTTGCAGGTAGGTCTGTCCGGCATGTTTGTATCATAATAGGGTTAGGTTTAGCGTGTGGGAAGTACGCGGAAGCACAAGAATGATTCTCCAGTTCAGCTCTAATACTTTAATTCTTCTAATCGATCTCTCAGGCCAAACAGCTGCGTTTCAGCGTGTCCTCCAGTGTTCCAGCGGGTTGGAGGCCAGGCTACAAGGTGGCCTCAGGGAAAGACACCTGTGAGGGGCGTGGCCATCCGTCCTGGCTGCCCCTCCCATCTTACTGACTCCTGCGCAGAATGGATTCAGGCCGGATCCACTGGCGCTAACGCTAGCGGAGCCGGGGGCATCCTAGAGTGTGGTGCTGACCGTCTTAATCTAAGTTGGTTTAGTTGTTGGGAGGAATCTCCTGGAGGGCTGGACGCTAGCTTATATCGACAAAGCCTCTGGAACTGGCACAAGGCTACTATGTCACGGGTGAAATATTGGTGACACGTTCCACATTTTGCTGGGAGAACCCGAGCTCGGTCCAAAATCCTAGTGACCCAGAATCCTACTGGCCCAGCAAAGCAACCGATTCGCAAATTCTTAGACTTGGGGGAGATGCCACTTGTTCCAGGCAGGCCCCCAGGGCTGCCTCAGTCTTCGCAGCGGGGCAGCAGGTCCGCATCGCGGCCGTCGCAGACCACGCGGGTCCAACTTGCTAGCAGCTCCTCAAGCAAGCCTCGCTTGCCGCTCCCGGCATGCTCCGTGGGGCTGAGCGCCCCAGAGGACCCATCGTCCGACTTGGAGCCGGTGACAGGGCCCTTACCCAAGATCCTACGGGCACTCATTTGCATATCCCAGCAAGAGGCGAACTCGACAAGTTTCGCGGTTTAGCAGTCAGAATACCAAACATGTGAGCCTTGTGCGTGGATCCGTGAGATCAAATTTCCCTAAAGGTTTCAGAATCATCGAAAAGGTGCACAGTTCGGTCACCGTAACTTAAAGAGATGAGACCTTCCAGAGTTTATATACGCCGTGGACGAAAGGTAAACCGTGCTCGCTTCGGCAGCACATATACTAAAATTGGAACGATACAGAGAAGATTAGCATGGCCCCTGCGCAAGGATGACACGCAAATTCGTGAAGCGTTCCATATTTTGCGCCATTCCCCACCTCCAGACACTTTTTCCCTGAGTAACACAAAAAACTGTGAAGTATTGAGAGGTAGTTTTGGAGGCAGACCTCCGGTTTGCGCTTTCCGACATGCATCCCCAAAGCCTGAGGACACCTGGAATTCTCTCCCACCGGATCCTCTGCCCTCCCAGCGTCGATTCTAGCTCGATGGCTGCCTGGCATCCCCCCGGCCAACGTGTCTCAATTCTATTAAGTTACCTAGCTAATCTTGGTGTCTGCAGTCGAATGCTTGTTTTTACTGGTAAAAATACACTTTGGGTTTTGGGCGCTGAATTTTTATATTTCCCATGACAGAATCCACCCGGTTTAGGTAAGGCGGCAGTTTGAGTGTACCTTAGAAGTCAGATAAAAACAGGCATAGAAAACCCGTCTCAGAAAGACTTAGTAACCGGCTTGCTGCTTCTAGCCAGTTTTCAATTGATCCGGAAAGCTCAAGGATCCACCGGCCAACACTGAGTTCACTCTTTGGTAACAGTCCTTGCTTTTGTGTAGCTCACAGTCTGAGAAAAGAGTACGAATTCCAGTCAAAAACGACCAAAGTCACAAAGTAGGCCCGAGAAACGTGTACTACTGTTGCTTACTTCCTATAGCAAGGATTCATTAACAGCAATAATTCATTTATTTAATAATTCAGAAATGATTTGGTAAGGATTCATTGAGCATTTCATGTTTCAGGCAGCCTTTAGTGCTAAGATCTAGACCCACCTGCGCCTCTGCTTTGTGTTGTCTAGGGAGACAGATCAAAAGGCGATTTCAGAACTTTCAAGCTCTGTTAAGGAAATGCAAGATTTCTTATGTCCAAGATAACGTAGAAACGACATCACTTCAGTCAGTCGCTCAGTCGTGTCCGACTCTTTGCGACCCCATGGGCTGCAGCACGCCAGGCCTCCCTGTGATCACCAACTCCCGGAGTTTACTCAAACTCATATTTGCACATAAATTTACAGATGTAACTCAGCTTCATTCTCATTTCATAGATTGCCTTGCACGAATATTTTTCATAATATATTTTATACTGAAAAATCACAAATTCAGCATTGCGTGCCAGACGTTGTGCTTCACCGAAGGCGTTTCCTTTGGGCTTGAAACAGTATCTGGACCGTGGGAAGAAGAGCAAAATATGGAACGCTTCACGAATTTGCGTGTCATCCTTGCGCAGGGGCCATGCTAATCTTCTCTGTATCGTTCCAATTTTAGTATATGTGCTGCCGAAGCGAGCACGTTATGCGCCATCCACCACAAGATATATAAGGTACGGATATCTTTCCTCCTTTATAGTTATGGTGACCAAGCTGCGCCTCTCCCCAGCGAACGCGGAACATTTTGGGAAATTTGATTTGGTGCAGTCACTCACAAACCTCGCACGTTTGGTGCTCGACAACTAAACGGAGTCTAGTTCACCTCTTGGTGGGATATGCAAATGAGCGCCCGGAGCATCTTGGGTAAGGGGGGGTCTCGTCGAGGGCCCCAGGGCCCCGGGTCCTCCTGCGGGAGTGCTCGGCCCGTGGAGCATGCTGGGAGCGGCGAGCTGCGCGCTGCAGGAGCCCGCGGACCAGCGTGACAAGCGCGCTGGGTGAGGCGGACGCTCTTCGGAGTGGGCCGCCCGCCTCCCTTTAGAGCTCGTAGTTTCCCAGTTAAACTTTCTTTGATGAGTACTTGGGAGAAAAAAAAGAAAAGTAATCACCCATTATCACACCTCGAAAAGTTAAGGTAATTCCGTAGTCTCACCTAATATTCACTCAACGTTCCAATTTCCTTGGTTGTTTAAAAGATGTCTTCCAAAGAAGGTTCTGTCCTCCCACGTTATGTTTGGTTGCTGTGCTTCTTAGGTCTCATTAATTTCCTAACATCCCATCTCCACTCCCCCCTCCCCCACCGCCATTTCTCTTCATGATACTGATTTGTAGGGCGAACCGGATATTTACACCATGAAACGTAACATTTCTTTCATTTGGCTCGTTTATCACTGATGATGTCGTTTAACTTGTTTCTCCATGTTTTTTGAAAATATATAGTTAGATATAAAGCTGTAATTAGATCCTGGTATAATTTACTAGGCTTTAGAGGCGCCCTGGTAGCACGTATCCTTTCCTATCGCATCTCAACAAAAGGCAGGTAATGTCTGGCTGAATCAGTGGGTTCAGGTGAGGTCACCAGCCCGAACCCTCCATTATCAAGTTTCCCATACACCTTTCACTTAATAATTTTAGAATACAGTGATGAACGTTGCCCAGGTAGAGGGTCTGGCTGGCTGGCTGTCGGTTTGTTTTTAAACTTTGGCTCGTGCGCTATAAAGAATGTCTACCTAAGGCTCTTGGTACCCCAAGGAAGAAATTGAGAGAAAAAGACCAGGATGAGAAACGAAGGAAGAGTATCATTGTCTTTTGAGCCTCTGGATCATTCAGTCCTTTCCATAGTTTGGTTACATGAGCTAGCAAGTTGCCTTTGTTTCTTATGCTAGATTGCAGTCCTGTTTCTGTCTCCTTGCTACTAAGAGGCTCTTCTGGAGCCGTTCAGTGGGTCTGTAGGCCCCACCTCCCTCACGCAAATCTTCTCTCCTGTAGCTACAGGTTCTTGCCACCGACCCTCGTTACTATTTGCATGCAGGCTGTTTCTTTTCTGGATATTTTCTGAATGTTGTTTTCTGTCAGGTTATACATTTGTTAAAGTCCTCATCCAGGAGAACAATTGAGGCGTTCAGTTAACGTCTTATATTTCCTTCCTCTCTTCTCTCCTTTCTATTACACAGCTGTCTTTTTCCCCCCTCAAACTCTTGTGTTCTTCTAGTCTTCTCCACTTTAATCTTTTTTTCCTCATCCTGTCCCTCCTCCATCTACATGGAATACCTCACTAACTGAGCATGCTTACCCAGTTCACCTTGCTGCTGCTGCTGCTAAGTCACTTCAGCAGTGTCCGACTCTGTGCGACCCCATAGACGGCAGCCCACCAGGCTCCCCCGTCCCTGGGATTCTCCAGGCAAGAACACTGGAGTGGGTTGCCATTTCCTTCTCCAATGCATGAAAGTGAAAAGTGAAAGGGAAGTCGCTCAGTCGTGTCTGACTCTTAGCGACCCCATGGACTACAGCCAACCAGGCTCCTCCGTCCACGGGATTTTCCAGGTGAGAGTACTGGAGTGGGGTGCCACTGCCTTCTCCTTATGCCTTTGTAATCACCCTCATGTTTTCAAGCTACACATTTGCAACATTGAAACAAACACTATTGGCTTCTGCCAAACTAAAATATATTTAAGATCCCATGATTAGATTTTGACTAAAAGAATTCTTGCTCTTATCACTAGTTAAATATGTGTAAGTCTCTAATCACTTTCTTTGGTGGGGTGTGCAGATAGTGTTCTTTAACACATCTTTTGGAAGTTATGTAGGAAACTTTTAGGGTAGGTTGCTTTTTAATTAGATAATCTTTTGTATCTTGGCTCCCACTCCAGTGTTCTTGCCTGGGAAATCTCATAGACAGAGGAGCATGGCAGGCTACAGTCCATGGGGTCACAACAGAGTTGGACACAACTTAGTGACTAAACAACAAGCATGAGAAGAAGAAGGGAGTTTCAGTGGGCATTTTTAGCAAATTGACTTTAGGAAAGATTGATTTAGAGGTTTTTTCTCAGCTTATTGACAAGAATTTTTATCTTTATATTCTGGAACATTAGACTGTGTTACCAATAGATGCTGTCATAATTCTAACTATTTACATTACAGATGGAATAAAACAGTCATTTGTGTTTTCTTTGTGATATGTAAAACTGGTGCATCTTACAATCAGTGGCATTATAGATCCAAAGAGATGAAAAATCTTATTTTTGGAGAAGGAAGCTAAGTGTGAGTTAAGTGTTTAATAATTTCCATGGGCAGTACTGGCACTGGTCCTACCTATCTTCTGAGACCAAATTCTTTTTCCACTGGACTGCTTGTAGTATTACTAGGTCATACTTGCCTGCAGTGCAGGAGACCAGGTTCGTTCCCTGGGTGGGGAAGATCCCCGGAGAAGGGAATGCCTACCCATTCCAGTGTTCTTCCCTGGAGAATCCTATGGACAGAGGAGCCTAGCAGGCTACATTCCATGGGTTTGCAAAGAGTCGGACGTGACTAAGTGACCAACACTTTCACTTCACTTTACTCTTTGCAATAGCTTAGAAAAGAATAAAAACTTCAAGACTTATTTTACAGCCATATTTCTGAGTTCTTCTCATCTTACTGCAACAACTGGATAACACACACTGATAAGTGGAAAATCTACCTTATTCTTTTTCTTTTTACTCGTAGAAAGGGAACATTCAGTGATATGACGCAATTGAAATCATTTCCTCTTTAGGAATTTTGCTCTAATTAAAAAGGAGCAGCTCAACTAAAATCCTCACATCCTCTTGAGCAGGGAATAAATGAATCACAACCTCAGTATCAGTGACCAGCTTTACCTGATGTGAAAATGGTGAACTTCAGCTAAGGAACAGAGATTATAAACCTGGGCTGCAGTTTGTAGTCATCATGGGAGCTTTAAAAAATATCAGTGCCAGAGCCCTCCCCTGAAGGTTCTGATTTAATTGTTCTCCATTTCTCTGTCTCTCTCTACTAACGAATCTCATTGGCACTCTCCTCCAGCCTCCTTCCTTTGCTAGTCTCTCTCTTTTATGGCTATTCCCCCTTCCCTCACGTACCCATAGACTCCTCAGAACACCTCCTAAATGCCCCACCTAGAAAGATCTCCAAGGATATTTCAAAACTCACCAGGACTGGGTTTTATTTCTTCAGGGCTCTTCTGGCTAACCCAGTAAACTAAAATGTGGTAGAGCGGTGTTTCCCAAACTTGCCTGGTGATAGATTTCCAGAGGATTGGGCTGTGAGGATTTGACTGTACTAGTCAAAGGATGGTGATGTTGTTCAGTTACTAAGTTGTATCTCTTTGTGACCCCTTGGACTGCAATATACCAGGCTTCCCTGCCCTTCACTGTCTCCCAGAGTTTGCTGAAACTCATCTCCATTGAGTCGGTAATGCCATCCAACCATCTCATCTTCTGCCGCCCCCTTCTCCTCCTGCCTTCAGTCTTTCCCAGCATCAGGGTCTTTTCCAATGAATCAGCTGTTCAAATTAGGTGGCGAAAGTATTGGAGCTTCAGCTTCGGCAGCAGTCCTTCCAATGAATATTCAGGATTGATTTCCTTTTAGGATTTACTGGTTTGATTTCCATGCTGTCCAGGGAACTCTTGAGAGCGTTTTCTAGCACTGCAGTTTGAAAGCATCAATTCTTCGGCCCTCGGCCTTCTTTATGGTCCAACTTCCACATCCATACATGAGCAGTGGAAAAACCACAGCTTTGACTATATGCTGACATTTGTCGGCAAAGTAATCTCTCTGCTTTTTAGTATACAATCTAGGTATGTCATAGCTTTCCTTCCACGGAGCAAGTATCTTTCAATTCCGTGGCTGCAGTCACTGTCCACAGTGCTTTTGGAGCCCAAGAAAATAAAATCTGTTACTGTTTCCACTTTTTTCCCTTCTATTTGCTGTGAAGTGATGGGACCCTATGCCATGATCTTAGTTTTTTTAATGTTGAGTTTTAAGCCAGCTTTTTCCACTCTCCTCTTTTACCCTCCTCAAGAGGCTCTTTAGTTCCTCTTCACTTTCTGCCATTATCATCTGCATATCTAAGGTTGTTGATATTTCTCCTGGCAGTCTTGATTCCAACTTGTGATTCATCCAACCTGGCATTTTGCGTGATGTACTCTGCATACAAGTTATGCAAAAGATGATACCCAGATGATTTATATGTGTTTTTTGGGGAGAGTTATGCTGGATCTTTGTTGCTGTGTGGGCTTTTCTCTAGTTTTGGTGAGTGGGGGTACTCTCTAGTTGCGGTACTTGGGCTTCTCATTGCTATGGCTTCTGTTATTGTGGGGCATGGGCTCTCAGGGGTTCGGGCTTCAGTAGTTGTGGCTTGTTGCCTCTAGAGCACAGGCTCAGTTGTTGTCGCGCCCTAGCTTCACTGCTCTGCAGGCATATGGGAACATCCCAGACTAGGGATGGAACCGTGTCTCCTGCATTGGCAAGTGGATTCTTTACCACTGATCCACCAGGGAAGCCCTGTGTTTTAAAGGCTACTTTTAGTGAAATGAGAAAGTCACTGAGGTAAGGCTGGTGTGAGATATTTTTCTGCACGGAGCCCTTTCACAGCAACTAATTGCTTTACTTTGTAGTAGCAGATAACCTCATATTCTCCCGCTCATATTACTGGAGAGCGGGGGAGGAGGGAAGGGGGGAAAGGTGAAAGTCTGCACAAGAGACTTATCAGTGATGAGCTTCCTTAATTTCCAAAAAACTGGCTCAAAACTCACCATCAAAAAACTAGGATCGTGGCATCTGGTCCCATCACTTCATGGCAAATAGATGGGGAAAAAGTGAAAACGGTGACACATTGTATTTTCTTGGGTTCCAAAATCACTGAGGATGTTGACTGCAGCACTGACATTTTAAAAAATTAGTCACTGAACAGCAACTACAGATTTACTTATATTCACACAATCCCTGTTTCTTCTGTTTTCATGGGAGAAGTGTCTCTTGTGTGGGAAAAATGTGTGCCCAGGTGGATAACTGCATCGTCTAGAATCTAGACAGTTCCCCAGGCTTATCTGATTAGAGTTATATGACTCCAAATCTATGGAAACTGTCTTAAAACTGTTAATTGTAGAAAACTGATTGTTGTTTAGTCCCTAAGTCATGTCTGACTCTTTGCAACCTCATGGACTGTAGCCTGTCAGGCTTCTCTGTCCATGGGATTTCCCAGGCAAGACTATAGGAGTGGGTTGCCATTTCCTTCTCTAAGATAGCTGATAGCAACACAAAATAATTCTTGTTTATAGACATGCAAAATCTGTCCTGACTAGTAGAGATTTAGTTGACTTCTGTCTGCCACTGTGGAAGAAGCTTGTTTTGCTTCCATTTGCAGATTCATTTCAGCATTCCTTTACTTCATATAAATTTGTGATTTTTGATTTCTAATTTGAGCTGTTGCAATATCTACCTTGTTTCTTCATTGATTAATACATTCAATAAAATCTTTAACACATGTTCATTTTATATCTGTATGAGAGGCATGATTTTTACTTTTTTTTTTCAAATATACTTTAACATCTTGGAGATCTTCTACTGAGCTGCTCATTGGATTCACCTAACAAAACTAGGTGTAGTTTTCCCCAGAGAAATGCAACTCATGGATTACTTAAAGCTTAGACACATCTTTTGTTTTTTGGCTCTCAAAATGGCAGTAACTTTGCTTTGCTCTCTGTTATTGTAATTTTAATAATGTTCTCTATTAATTTTGTGGTTTGTATGTGTTCTGCTTGCAGCAGTATCATTGCCCTCTCTTAGTAGCAATGATTGGGAATTTGGTGTTATGTCTAACTATAACATGTGAATAGATCAATGATTTGTAGAGATTGGGTCTCTGCTGGATGAGAGACAACAGAGAAACTAGTTTTAGTCTTATTTGTTTGGTTATTCATTTATTTGGGCTCAAAACAATTAAGAATATTGTATTTCACCAAGGAGAGCAGCTCTTTGCTATCTGAGCCAGTAAATGTTTTGTACTTCTGAATTTACTCTTGACTCATGACTGGTATTAAACTCTGTGTTTGTGTGTCTGTAATTCAAAAAAGTCTTTACATTTCATTTTATGGATGTATAACGTTTTTTTTCCAAATCCAGATGGTGTTATTAGTTGATAAAAATTTCCTAAGTTAAAGAAGTCCCGTTCTGATTGGCTTTTGAGATAAATAGGTGCCTGTTTAAATATAATATTCCTATAATTCTCAGAAAATAAGGAATGGGATTTCTGGGATTTAAAATGTGCTAGATTTTAAAAAGTAAAGGAATCAGCTCATTTTAAGAATTTAAGTTTGTATAATTTAGGTAAATCCTTGAAAACTATTTTAATGGTAAGATCCTCGAGGCAGTGTATTAGAATGGGCTTCAGAACATGACATTTCTTTAGTGGAAAGAAGGTCAGGCTCCTCTTCTGAGAGCAAAGGCAGAGGGAGCAAGGATGAGAGCAGATGCAGGTGAGCTTTCAGGGGTGTGTATGGAGTGGGAAGATACAGGGAGACTGCTTGATGGAATTCAAGTCCGAAGGACTCTCTATTTAAGTATGTAGGAGGTGAGGGAGCCTGCTGAGAATGAAGGGGTAGCTCTGGGCAGAAGGCCTGGGGAGGGTAGAAAAAACTTAGAAAGTATTTCACAAAGTGGAGGAGTTATCCTACTGATGTACATGAAAAGATTTTCCTGGGTACCTAGGCAGAGTTGTTTTTAAAATTTTAGTAGTTACAAGTTTATTTTAATGCAAAGGTTTTTAAAAATTTTAACAGTTTTGTTTTTAAATGTGCATTTGGAGAAAACAATTAGCACATCAAACCTAATATTTTATGCATATTACCTATAAAGCAAAAGTACTATTTAAAAATTAAGTTGCTTTGAAGAAAGGAATTAAGTTACTATTAGCTCTGGTGCTACTTTGATATGGCAAAAATCCCAAAGGTAGTGCTCAAAAAATTTGGGAAACAATTTGGCTTAAATAAAATATCCAACAGGGCATTTGGGCTGGAGAAGGCGATGGCACCCCACTCCAGTGTTCTTGCCTGGAGAATCCCAGGGACGGGGGAGCCTGATGGGCTACCATCTATGGGGTCGCACAGAGTCGGACATGACTGAAGCGACTCAGCAGCAGCAGCAGCAGCAGCAGAGCATTTGGGAAAAGAGGAGCACTGTGAGTGAAAAGATTGGTGAGTGATGGTGAGACTCAGCCACCTGAAATCACAGCTTTTAGCAGTGGCTCAGACCATAATTCTTCACTGAGAAGCTCTCATGCTTTCATGGGGATGTTACCAGTAACTGCTGAAAAATAGAATTTGCCAGAATCAAGATAAGCAACACAAACTGGCAAGTAAAACAGTCCTTTTCTTTTCTTTTTTTAAAAGAAACCAACATAAATTTATTATTTTACAATTCTTTAGATCAGACATCTGATATGGATCTCACTGAGCGAAAAATCTGTTGGCAAGGCTGATTTCTTTTCTGGAAGTTCTAGGGAAGAATCTGTTTCTTCACCTTTTCAGCTTCTAGAGGCCCCCTGCGTTTTTGACCCGTGGCCCCATCCATCTTCAAAGCTGGCAATGCCATCTGAGTCACTGCCATCTCTCTGACTCTCTCCTCGTACCTTCTTTTCCGAGCCTATTTTTGAATTCAGCAACTCTTCCCCCTCTTGTTGGGCTTCATGCCTCTGGGAGAGGAGAGGACAGCATATATAATTATGATAACTAATAAGTTGTAAAAGTATGAGCTCTACTAAGGAAACAGGTGAGAGTTGCTAACCAGGAGAGAGAGAGAAGATAATTTTGAGGTGATATTCACCAGGTGGGCAGGGTTGATGAAAAACCGTAAAAGCTCAGAGGTATAGAAGGGCATGATGAGTAGAGGGTGTATGAGATGATCCAAAAGGCCTAACTCAGATGAACTCTTCCTGGTCTTGATGGCTGAATGTTCTTCTAGTCACTAGAGCAACGAATTTTTGCTCAAATTCTAAAACATCCCCTTTAAACAGTGATACCTTTCTAGAAGGGCTAAGGCAAGAAGCTGTTATCATTTCTTGGGTTTATTTTTAATTCAATCTTGATGACGAGTGTGGGTCCCGGGATAGAGAACAACATAAGAGCAGCCGAGTATCTGAAATCTGTGGTTGTCTGTGTGGAGTATTCAAGGGAATGTCCCAGAAAATCAGAGGCCACTGATGAATTAGGGAGGGAAAAGATCAGTTCCCCAAAGGGGCTCACTCAGTGAGGACCATTCATATATTCATTCATTAAATATCTAATGAATGATGTGTCTCACTAATGTAGGAAATTCATTTAGTGGTCCACCTAATCCTTTAGTTTCTAGGTCTGATAAATTTCAAGACTCATCAGTAGAAGATGATGATGGTGATGTTTTTTGAACCTGTATGGCCTCCTCAGCCTTCAGCACTAGTGATAACTGGTCAGAGAACCATAACATTCATATCATCAAAAAATTAGCAGCTACAATGAAATGATTCCGAAATTCTCCCATCCTCAGGAGCATTGGCTTCTCAGAAGGAAAGTGTGAGACAATTGTCATTGGTGATGAAGAAGACATGGAAACAAATCAAGGGCAAGAGAAAAATTGCTCCAGTTTTATTGAATGGAGACCTCCTGAGACTACAACTGGAACCTGTGCTGTGGATTTCTCCACTTGCAGCTTTTCAGGAAGTAAGACCAAGACTGCAGTGTGTGTGTGCATGCTAAGTTGCTTCAGTTGTGTCCAACTCTTTGACCCTGTGGACTGTAGCCTGACAGGCTCCTGTTCCATGGGATTCTGCAGGCAAGGATACTGGAGTGGGTTGCCATGCCCTCTTCCAGGGGATCTTCCTGACCCAAGGATCAAACCCAAGTCTCTTACATCTCCTGCATTGGCAGGTGGGCTCTTTACCACTCTATCTACCTGGGAAGCCCAAAGGACTGGAGAGTGCCCACAGGTCTCAAATCACCCTTGAAAGGATAATTGAATCATGATGCAGTCGAAGGAACTGCTGAGCTATGAAGACCTTTTAATCCTGGTAGAATGAATACGGCAGGAGACTATTTAAGAATGAAGAGTCTGCAACTCATCATAATACTGATTTGGGGATCTCCCAGTCAGCATCATTACCCTGTAATTAGAAACAGCCAGGGGTGGATTCTTTATCACCAGTGGTCTTGCTTACTTAACAGACTCTCCAGTCTTCTTCCAAATAGCAACCCACTAAACCAGTTAAGGGGAAGGCAATGGCACCCCACTCCAGTACTCTTGCCTGGAAAATCCCATGGACTGAGGAGCCTGGTAGACTGCAGTCCGTGGGGTTGCTAAGAGTCAGACACGGCTGAGCGACTTCACTTTCCCTTTTCACTTTCATGCACTGGAGAAGGAAATGGCAACCCACTCCAGTGTTCTTGCCTGGAGAATCCCAGGGACGGGGGAGCCTGGTGGGCTGCCGTCTATGGGGTCGCACAGAGTCGGACATGACTGAAGCAACTTAGCAGGAGCGGCGGCAGCAAACTTTTGCCAGTTAAAGTCTCTTATGCTAACTGCAGAAAACCTTTTCAGAAGGGATGGATTATTTTAATAATTTGGTTTAATAAAACAGCTATATATTCTTTGATTTATCAGCATTATATATAATGCAAGTATACATTTATATTATATTTGGGTATGTTTTTTCTAAACTTACACAGGTTTACTGATCAAATAAGCTAGCATTACTTCCATTTAATGCTTGCTTATGATAAATATAAATTTGTATTTGACCAAATCAATCCTTATTCTGCTGCACTTTATTTAATTAGTGTAATAATTATGTTCTGTGGTATGTCAGCTTGAAGATAAGTTTCCAAGATCTTGGTAAGTTAAATCTTGGATTGACATTAGAACAAGTTAATTAATGGAAAGTCATTAAATACCTAGATCATTTGTAAATATGATGAAAAAATAAAGTATTAATTATTAAGCATATTTACATTTTTTATACTTTAGCTTATTTTAATATACTACAGAAAACCTATGTCATTGGTTCATGTTAGTGAACATCTTCGTTTCTACCATTTTGAGAAGTGGTATATGGAATATTAGTGACTGTAGAAAGTTATGTGAATCCATGAACTCTGCTAGTCTGATTAAAAGCTGGGGTGTGACAATTCACATTTTCCACGTGAAATGTTTTCTATGCAAAATAAAAGTTATTTTGGTTAAAAGTTAAAATGATTATAAATGGTTGAGACTGCTCTGAGAAGCAGTAGTTTCAGAGACTGTAACCGTGTGTGTGCGCCTGTGTTTCTAGGAAAAGATGAATTTTGTCCTAAATCAAGTTTTTTGAAATATTATTCTGTTTTTCTTTTAATCTCTCTAGAGTCTGTAATGAGGTCTCCTCTTTTCTTCCATTTGTGTTTTCTCTCTCATTTTCTTGATTTGTCTGGCTAGACATTTATTGATTTTATTGTATTTTACCAAAAACTCCCACCAGTTGTGGTTTAAAATTTTTTTATCTGTTTCTTGTTCTATATGTTGTTAATTTCTCCTCTTTATTTCCCTCCTTCTATTTATTTAGCTTTAATTTACTCCTCTTTCTCTTGTTTCTTTAGAGGAAATTTGGATTATTAGTTTTAGACCTTTCTTCTTTTCTAATAGGAGCATTTAAACTTGCCTCTAGACAGTTTTACCTGCTGTAGCTGTACCCTACACATTTTTTAAATTAAAAAACATTTATTTAAGTATAGTTGATTTACAATGTTGTGTTTCTGCTGTACAGCAAAATGACTGTTACACACATATATATTCTTTTTCATATTCTTTTCCATTATGGTTTATCACAGGATACTGAGTATAGTTTCTTGTGCTATACAGTAGAGTCTTATGTTTATCTATCCTATATATACTAGTTTGCATCTGCTAATCCCAAACCCCCAATCCTTCCCTCCCCACCCAGCTACCTTTTGGCAACCATAAGTCTGTTCTCTGTGTCTGTGAGTTTCTTTATGTTTCATTGTTGTTGTTCAGTTGCCAAGTCATGTCCAACTCTGAGACCCCATGGGCTCAACACACCAGGCCTCCCCGCCACTCACCATCTCCTGGAGTTTGCCCAAGTTCATGTCCATTGAATAGGTGAAGCCATCCAACTATCTAATCCTCTGTTGCCCTCTTTTCCTCCTGCCCTCCCCCTTTCCCAGCATCAGGGCCTTTTCTAGTGAGTCAGCTGTTTGAATCAGGTGGCCAAAGTATTGGACCTTCAGCTTCAGCATCAGTCCTTCCAATGAGTATTCAGGGTTGATATCCTTTAGGATTAACTGGTTAGATCTCCTTACTGTCCAAGGGATTCTCAAGAGTCTTCTCCAGCACCACAATTTGAAAGCATCAATTCTTTGGCCCTCAGCCTTCTTTATGGTCCAACTCTCACATCCATACATGACCAATGGAAAGACCATAGCCTTGACTACATGGACCTTTGTTTGCAAAGTGAAGCCTTTGCTTTTTAATATACTGTCTAATTTTGTCATAGCTTTCCTTCCAAAAAGCAATCATCTTCTAATTTCATGACTGCAGTCACCATCTGCAGTGATTTTAGAGCCCAAGAAGAGGAAATCTGTTACTGCTTCCACCTTTTCCCCTTCGATTTTCCATGAAGTTATGGGACTGGATGCCATGATCTTAGTTTTTTTGATATCGAGTTTTAAGTTGGCTTTTTCACTCTTCTCTTTCACCCTCATCAAGAGGTTTTTTAGTTCCTCTTTGCTTTCTGCCATTAAAGTGCTATCAACTGCATATCTGAGGTTGTTGATATTTTTCCCAGCAATCTTGATGCCAGCCTAAAACTTATCCAGCTGGGCATTTCACATGATGTGCTCTGCATGTAAGTTAAATAAACAAGTTTCATAGGTATGTTGATTTGTGTTGTATTTTAGATTCCACATGTCAGTGATATCACATGGTATTTGTCTTTCTCTTTCTGACTTACTTCACTTAGTCTGATAATCTCTAGGTCCATCCATGTTGCTGCAAATGGCATTGCTTCATCCTTTTTCATGACTGAGTAATATTCCAATGTATATATACACTAGCTGCTCTGTATCCATTCATCCATCAATATAAATTTAGGTTGTTTCCATGTCTTGGCTATTGTAAATACTTTTGCTGTGAACATAGGGGTGTATTTATCTTTTCAAATTATAGTTTTTCTGGGTAAATTCCCAGGGGTGGAATTTTTAAAAAACTATTTATTTACTTGGCTGTGCTGGGTATTAGTTGTGGCATGCGGGATCTTTGATGTGCATTGCAGCATGTAGGATCTTCTAGTTGTGGCATGTGAACTCTTAGTTAACAGCACGTGGGATCTAGTTTCCTGACCAGGGATTGAACCCAGGCCCCCTGCGTTGGGAGCACCAAGTCTTAGCCACTGAAAGTTCCCCAGGAGTGGGCCTGCTAGATCAGGGACTTCCCTGGTGGCTCAGATGGTAAAGAATCTGCATGCAATGCAGGAGACCTGGGTTTGATTCCTGAGTCAGGAAGATCCCCTGAGAAGGAGTTGGCTACCCACTCCAGTATTTTTGCCTGGAGAATTCCATGGCAAGAGGAGCCTGGTGGGTTGCAGTCCATAGACTGTAGCACAAAGAGTTGGGACACAACTGAGCAGCTAACACTTTTTTTCTTTTTTCATGGCAACTCTATTTTTAGTTTTCTGAGGAACCTCCATACTGTTTTCCATAATGCACCAATTTGCAATTCCACCAATAATGTAAAAGGGTTCTGTTTGCTCCACAATCCCTCCACAATTTATTTTTTGTAGACTTTTTAGTAATTACCATTCTGATTGGTGTGAGGTGATACCTCATTGTAGTTTTGATTTGCATTTTTCTAATAATTAACGATAATGAGTATCTTTTCATGTGTCTCTTGGCCATCTGTATGTCTTCTTTGGAGAAGTATCTGTTTAGGTCTTCTGCCCATTTTTTGATTGGGTTGTTTTTTGATATTGTTGTTATTGAGTTGTATGAGCTGTTGTATATTTTTGAAATTAAGCCCTGTCAGTTGCATCATTTGCAAATATTTTCTTCCATTCTGTAGGTTGTCTTTTTATTTTGTTTATGATTTCCTTTGCTGTGCAAAAGTGTTTAAGTTTGATTAGGTCCTATTTGTTTGTTTTTGCTTTTTAATAATTTTATTATTTTTTTATAACACCAAAAACATTTTGTGTTGGGGAATAGTCAATTAACAATGTTGTGATAGTTTAAGGTTAGCAGTGAAGGGACTCATCCATATATATACATGTATCCATTCTCCACCAAACTCCACTCCCATCCAGGCTGGCACATAACATTGAGCAGAGTTCCATGTGCTATATAATAGGTTTCTGTTGGTTATCCATTTTAAATATAGATTGTGTGCTTGACCTTCCCAAAGCCCTTAACTATCCCTTTCCCCTGGCAACCTTGAGTTTGTTTTTCTAAGTCTGTGAGCCTTTTTCTATTTTGTAAGTAAGTTTATTTGTATCATTTCTTTTTAGATTCCACATATAAGGGATGTCATATGATATTTCTCCTTCTCTGTCCGACTTACTTCACTCAGTATGACACTCTCTAGATCCATCCATGTTTCTGCAGATGGCCTTATTTCATTCTTTTTAATGGCTGAGTTATATATATATATATATATAGGTTTCCCTGGTGGCTCAGATGGTAAAGAATCTGTCTGCAATGTGGGAGACCTGGGTTCAATCCCCGAGTTAGGAAGATCCCCTGGAGAAGGGAATGGCTCCAGTAGAATTGCCTGGAGAATTCCATAGACATAGGAGCCTAGCAGGCTACAGTCCTTTTACCACATCTTTATCCATTCCAAGGAAAGTTATGACCAACCTAGATAGCATATTCAAAAGCAGAGACATTACTTTGCCAACAAAGGTTTGTCTAATCAAGGCTATGGTTTTTCCTGTGGTCACGTATGGATGTGAAAGTTGGACTGTGAAGAAAGCTGAGCGCCGAAGAATTGATGCTTTTGAACTGTGGTGTTGGAGAAGACTCTTGAGAGTCCCTTGGACTGCAAGGAGATCCAACCAGTCCATTCTAAAGGAGATCAGCCCTGGGATTTCTTTGGAAGGAATGATGCTAAAGCTGAAACTCCAGTACTTTGGCCAGCTCATGCGAAGTGTTGACTCATTGGAAAAGACTCTGATGCTGGGAGGGATTGGGGGCAGGAGGAGAAGGGGACGCCAGAGGATGAGATGGCTGGATGGCATCACTGACTCGATGGACGTGAGTCTGGGTGAACTCCGAGAGTTGGTGATGGACAGGGAAGCCTGGCGTGCTGTGATTCATGGGGTCCCAAAGAGTCATACAGGACTGAGTGACTGAACTGAACTGACTGACTGTTGATATACATTTAGTTTGCTTCCATGTCTTGACTATTGTAAACAGTGCTGCAGTGAACACTGGAGTGCGTGTATCTTTTCTGGCCATGTTTTTTTGCTGGATATATGGCCAGGAGTGGGATTGCAGAGTCATATGGTAGCTCTATTTTTAGTTTTTTAAGAAACCTCCATACTGTTCTCCGTAGTGGTGTACCAATTTACATTCCCACTAACAGTGCAGGAGGATTTCCTTCTCTCCACACTCTCTTCGGCATTTGTTGTTTGTGGATTTTTGGATGATAACCATTCTCACTGGTGTGAGATAATATCTCATTGTAGTTTTGATTTGCATTTATCTAATTACTAATGATTTTGAACATATTTTCATGTGCCTATTGACCATCTGTATGTTCTTTAGAGGAATGTCTGTTCAGGTCTTCTGCCCATTTTTTGAGTGAGTTGTTTTATTTTTGCTTTTATTTCTTTTGCTTTGTGAGACTGACCTGAGAAAATATTGCTATGATTTATGTCAGAGAATATTTTGCTTATGTTTTATTCTAGGAGCTTCATGGTATCATGTATTATATATAAGTCTTTAAGTCATTTTGAGTTCTTTTTTTGTATGATATGAGAGAATGATCTAAAAAGATCAAAGAGTCCAACACGACTGAGCAACTGAACTGAACTGAACTGAGAGAATGATCTAACTTTATTGATTAGCATGTGACTGTCCAACTTTTCCAACATCACTGGCTGAAGAGACTGTCTTTTCCCCCTTGTATATTCTTGCCTGTTTTGTTGTAGGTTAATTGCCCATAGATGTGTGGGTTTATTTCTGGGCTCTTTTGATTCTCTATTGATCTATAGGTCTGTTTTTGTGCCAGTTCCATGCTGTTTTGATTATTGTAGCTTTTTCATACCCTCTTAAGTCTAGGAGGTTATGTCTCCTGCTTTGTTCTTTTGCCTCAGGATTGCTTCAGCAACTCTGAGTCTTCAAAATAAATTTTAGGATTATTTGTTCTAGTTCTGTGAAAAATACCATGTGTAATTTGATAGGAATTATATTAAATCTGTAGATTGCTTTGGGTAGTATGGTCATTTTAACAATATTAATTCTTCCAATCCAAGACTACGTTTACCACACATATTTTAATGTGCTGTGTTTGTATTTTCATTTAGTTCAAAATGTTTACTATTTACCTTTTTTCTTTGCTACATTAATCATTTAGATGTTTACTTTTAGTTTCCAAGTATTTGGGGGATTTTCTAGATATCTTCGTGTTATTTTTTTAATTTAAAATTTAAGTTTTAAATATTTAAATCATGTGATTTCAATATTTTAAATTTATTGAGACTTTTTCTACAGCCCAGGATATGATATGCCTCATGATTGTTCCTTGTGGTCAGAAAAAGACTGTGTGGTTGTTGCCTGGAATGTTGTATAAATGTTAATAGGTCAAGTTAGTTGATAATGTTGTTCAAAACATGTATATTCTTATTGATTTTGTGTACTTTTGCCATCAATTATTGAGTGATGGCTAGTGAAATCTCTAGCTATAATTATGGAGTTTTCTATTTGGTCTTTCAGTTTCAACACTTTCTGCTTCATACATTTTGAAGCAAATAATGTTTAGCTATATATGCATTTAGGATTGCTATGTCTTGAGGAATTGATTCTGTTATCATTATAAAATATTCCTGAACTAGCACATCTACTAAAATTAATCTTATGGATTTTTTGATGGTTTATAAAAACATTTAAAATGGAAACACAACTTGTATTTTGTGAAAGCCACATCCCCTTTATCCTGCTTCAGTTTTTTTCCATGGCAACTGTTGCCCATCACACAGTTTATTTGTTTTCTCTCTTCTTCTGCTAGAATAAAACTTACAAAGAGTAGGACTTCATTTGTTTTGTACACTGCTGTATCCCAACTACCTGTCACAAAGTCTGACCTCAGTAAATAACTTTCTGAATGAATTAATGCTAAAAACGCTGAAGCAGCTGTAAGAAGATAATATTTCCATGACTCTATCCCATTTACTCCATGATAAGATGGCCTCTGCTCACACAGGGGCTATTTCAGAAATAATTTCTATGCTTATGTGCACTCATGCTACCCCTCAGCACGGTTAGGGCCACAAAACTGTTGCTTTGGGTTCTCAGGGTCTCAGGGAGATGTTAGTGAGATGTTCTTTGTTTTATTTGTTCTTTGTAGCTCAGCTGCCTCTACTGTAGTTAAGATTTAGTCCTTAATCATTCCAGAATGGTGAGAATCCCTGGATTGTGGGGTGAGGAGGAGTTTGATTGTTATACCAGGACCCCAGCTGTATAAAGCATTTATATTTCACGTCTCCTTGGCCACACTGTGGTTTTACTTTCCCCGCTAACTCTATTCCTTCTTGCAGTTGAAAGATTTTGTTTTCCCAGGAAATTTAGGCTTCAAGTTCACCAGAAGAACTGAGCCTGGCATCACTGAAATATTTGATGATGTAAACTGCAGATAAAACACTTACCAATCAAATGTTCCTTTCAGATTTACTTTTTAAAAATATTAATTACATAATTTAAAGAAATATTTATTTATTTAGCTGTATCAAGTCTTAGTTGCGACATGTTAATCTTTAGTTGTGGCATGTGGGATCTAGTTCCGCCACGAGGGATGGAACCTAGGCCCCCTGCATTGGGAGCACGGAGTCTTAGCCACTGGACCACCGGAGAAGTCCCTTAGATTTACATCTGAAAAGAAAAGAAACTCTTTTAAATTAATAATGTGTTTCATGTATCATGAAAAGATTCCTGAGCCTGATGGTCAGGGTTCAAATCCCAGCTCCATTCCTAAGACATAACCCTTCCTGTGAAAGGGGAAAATAATAATATCTGCTCTGCTTCCCTCTGAGGAAGACTCTGTGAGAAATGCATGGGAAAGGGCCCTGTGTATTGCAAAGCTTTGCAGGTGTGTAAATTGCTGTTGTTACCCAGAGAAGCTTTTCAGCTTTAAGGTTTGCAGTGATTGAATATTTTTGCTCATTAATTCCAGAAGAGCACTTGGGTATTTGGATCCGAGGCTTTCACTACATCCTGAACAGCACCTGCCTGCAACTCTTAAACTGGGAGGAATAGGACCTAGTATCCTGTGGCTGTTACCTTGGAAACTAGGACCATTTAAAAAACACTGGAAAGGAAATAATATAACTGGGAGGAATAGTGCACTTGGGGCGAATCACCTTTTTTCTTCCAGAGCTTAAAATATTAGACACCTGTTTAAACATTTCCTAATCGTTTGGTTTTTTTTAAACCCAAAAGTTATTGTTACATACTTGATGAAAATGAGAGACATTAGATCTTTTCTTACTTTGGACAAGTTAATACTTAAAAACTTTACTACTTGATCTACTTTGTACCTAATGTTAGCCTATTGGTTTTTCTTATTGTCCAGGATGCTATCAGTAGGTTCAAGCTATATTCTTGGTCAGTCACAGGAGTCCCGTTTTCTAGGACTTCAGAGGAAAAAAAAACCCAAGTACCCAGTCGAACTTTGTCCACATACTCCCTCATCCTAGTGATAATGTATAATTCTGTCCTGCTAAGCTTACATACTCCTTTCT
This sequence comes from Bos grunniens, assembly GCF_055505025.1. Taxonomy (NCBI): domain Eukaryota; kingdom Metazoa; phylum Chordata; class Mammalia; order Artiodactyla; family Bovidae; genus Bos; species Bos grunniens. The sequence goes on along the minus strand of NC_141185.1, from coordinate 27,948,194 downwards.
TTGTGTATCCTTCACTGGCTACTCTTTGTCTGTGACACATAACTGTTGAGACCCCACCTCTCCACCCTAAGTGTTAGTGCTTGGATCCCGCTCTCCTCTTCAGTAACTTTGGGTAAGCTCAGCCAGTTGGAGTTTTGGCTACAGAGTGCACACATCCATCTCTGGTGGGGGTCACTCCAGTGCACTTAGTACCTCCCTCCTCTAAACTGACTTAATCCAGATTCCTAGGATAGTGGTTCAGTGGGTCGAAAGTGAAGGTCATTCAGTCAGGTCTGACTCTTTGTGACCCCATGGACTATCAGTTCAGTTCAGTTCAGTCGCTCAGTCGTGTCCAACTCTTTGCGACCCCATGAATCGCAGCACACCAGGCCTCCCTGTCCACCACCAACTCCCGGAGTTCACTCAAACTCACATCCATCTAGTCAGTGATGCCATCCAGCTATCTCATCCTCTGTCGTCCCCTTCTCCTCCTGCCCCCAATCCCTCCCAGCATCAGAGTCTTTTCCAATGAGTTAACTCTTCACATGAGGTGGCCAAAGTACTGGAGTTTCAGCTTTAGCATCATTCCTTCCAAGGAACACCCAGGACTGATCTCCTTTAGGATGGACTGGTTGGATCTCCTTGCAGTCCAAGGGATTCTCAAGAGTCTTCTCCAACACCACAGTTCAAAAGCATCAATTCTTTGGCGCTCAGCTTTCTTCACAGTCAGTCCAACTCTCACATCCAATACATGACCACTGGAAAAACCATAGCCTTGACTAGACGGACCTTTGTTGGCAAAGTAATGTCTCTGCTTTTCAATATGCTATCTAGGTTGGTCATAACTTTCCTTCCAAGGAGTAAGTGTCTTTTAAATTCATGGCTGCAATCACCACCTGCAGTGATTTTGGAGCCCCCAAAAATAAAGTCTGACACTGTTTCCACTGTTTCCCCATCTATTTGCCATGAAGTGATGGGACCAGATGCCATGATCTTCATTTTCTGAATGTTGAGCTTTAAGCCAACTTTTTCACTCTTCCTCTTTCACTTTCATCAAGAGGCTTTTGAGTTCCTCTTCACTTTCTGCCATAAGGGTGGTGTCATCTGCATATCTGAGGTTATTGATATTTCTCCCGGCAATCTTGATTCCAGCTTGTGCTTCTTCCAGAGTCTCTTCCAGAGTCCATGAAATTCTCCAGGCCAGAACACTGGAGTGGGTAGCCTTTCCCTTCTCTAGGGGATTTTCCTGACCCAGGAATTGAACCCAGGTCTCCTGCATCGCAGGCGGATTCTTTACCAACTGAGCTATCAGGGAACCCCAGTGAGTCTGGAGAGGAGCCCTGAAAGTTGCATTTTAACAGGCACGGGGGTGGGATGTGGGGGTGCTGGGGGTGAGTGGGTGGGGGGATTCTGATGCAGGGCTCTAAGGGCTACTGTTTGAGAATCACCATCACCGTATGCACATGCTGGCCTGATTTTTATCCTTGATCTTTAATCTTAAATTTAAGGAGTCTGAAATTCACCTCCATGAATAGAAAGAGGTTTCTCTTTACTGTCATCATGCCTGGACCAGTTTTGTAAATGTAATCAATGTAGTCTTTGTTCTTCCATCTTCCCTTCTCTCCTGCTGCTGCTAAGTCGCTTCAGTCATGTCCGACTCTGTGCGACCCCATAGACAGCAGCCCACCAGGTTCCCGTCCCTGGGATTCTCCAGGCAAGAACACTGGAGTGGGTTGCCATTTCCTTCTTCAATGCATGAAAGTGAAAAGTGAAAGTGAAGTCGCTCAGTTGTGTCCGACCCTCAGCGACCCCATGGACTGTAGATTACTAGGCTCCTCCTCCACAGAATTTCCCAGGCAAGAGTACTGGAGTGGGGTGCCATTGCCTTCTCCGCCCTTCTTTCCTACTCCCTCCTTTTTTTTTTTCTGTTTTCTCTCTCTCCCAGTTATTCCCAGTCTGGGTTGGCTCCTCTTCCCCAATCTTCATTCATAGTACATCTCATTTTTACGACTGCTCCTCTAAATCCCCTCCCTCATCAACTCACTCAAGGACCATCCAGGTTTTCTAGCCTCTCTCTTTCTGCTCTAATCCTTCTTTGATGTTTTCACCATGTTATTCGCCTATTCAAGAATACATAGTATTCTCTGTTTCCCATGTCAGAACTGAACTTCTCGCCCTAGCATTTTATGTTTTCCTCATTACTACTAAATTATATATTTTTAATATATATTTATTATATATTTTTTATGAACTAGTACCTCAGTCCATTATTTGGGCACAATTTCTTTATTCTTGCCTTTGAGTATAGAGTCTCAAAATATATTCATTGCAAACTTCTATGGACATACATTTTATTTGTTAGAGAGGAATTTTGTCATACTGACTGCATTATTATAAATTTCTTCTTATAGGTGAGGGCTAGAGAGGAAACCAAGTGGACTGGTGGAATGGATTAAATGAGAATGTTACATTCTTCTATTTTATTGCAGAGTTTAATTTCATTTTGGTGGTTTCTTAGATTAAATGAATTTCTCTTGTGCGGTGAACTTTGAACTTTTAGAGGGAGTAGATTGCCTTTTAATAGGCTATTAGTAAAATTTTCCTAAAGCTGTTTGGCCAAGATTTTAGGTCAATATATTTGAACACTTTAAAAACTATTTTCTGTCTTGAGCACTTGTATATTTAATTAAAATGAATCTATAAGACAAAGCTCTGACATGTTTTGAAAATTATAAACAAGTGCTCAGAAAATCAGGAGAGATAGCTGGTCACTATCAGAACAGATTTTTGTTTGTTTGTTCTTCTTATTCCAGTCCTTTGATGTCTCTGGTAGCCATGGAGAAGCTCATGTTGGAAATGGTTTAAGTACTTGATAAATCCAAAAATGTTTCTTTTCAGGGTGCTTCTCATCAAGATTGACCACTGTCTACCATCTTGAGAAAAAAAGACTAAACGGTTTTCAACCTCTTTTTCCCACATTATAACATCCTTGAGGGATGCCTCTCTGACAGTAACAGAGTGTACTACGTTAGTTTTCAGGGGATCTCTCCTTTCCTTCTCTCTGGGTAATGTTCTATTTGAAAAAGTTCCTCAAATGGTTTTGAAACCTCCACCCATTCTCCATTGGGAGTCACAGCTTTCAGATCTCCTAATTGCTATTTCTTTAATATAACTAAAATTTATTGGCTTGATTTATCTGTTACTGAAACATTTGTGGTGAAATTTGCCTCTGAATTTACTGTCCTGAAAAAATTTCATTGTAATTCTATCACTTTTGCTTTATATAATGAGGTGTTTACAAGTTCAAGATCGTTTCATCTTCTTAGGGTATTTTTTTGGTGAAATGAAGTGAAGTTGCTCAGTTGTGTCCGACTGTTTTCGATTCCATGGACTGTAGCCCACCAGGCTCCTCTGTCCACTGCTGATGCACTACCTTTTATGCTGTCTGATATTAATACTGCTATGTATTTTTCCTTCTGCTTAATATTTGCTTGACATATCTTTATGCATTTCCTTGTTTTTAAACGTTTGGTGAGATTCTAAAAAATTATGTTTTCTGGTAAATAGCATCATTTGAATCTTTAAAAACTGACTTGTTCTCATCTCATTTTTTAATAAGTGGGTTTAATCTAGAGGTCAGCACTCTTTGCCTATAGAGGACTGGATAGTAAATATTTCCTGGCTCTGTGGTACATATAGTCTCTGCTGTAGCTACTCAGAAATAGCCACTGACAATAAATAAATTGACTGACGTAAATCCAGGGGCCCTAGCTTCCAGGATGTAATGCATGGTGATCTGAGGTGGAGCTGATGTAATAATAATAAAGTGCACAATAGATGTCATGCACTTGAATCATCCTGAACCTCCCTGCCCTGGTCTGTGGAAAAATTATCTTCCATGAAGTCAGTCTCTGGTGCCAGAAAGGTTGGGGACCACTGCATAAATCAACATACAGGTCTAGATTTGGCCTGCCAGGTATAGTTTGCCAACCCTTGAACTTAAGTTAATCCATTTACATTTTTGTGATTGATAATATACCTACATTATTTTTTGCATTTTCTGTTTACCATCTGTATTACTTAGGGTAGTGCTAGCTGAGGTTAACAGATGAACCTGGAAACCTCAGTAGCTTAACCTAATAGAGGTCTATATTTTGTTATGTAAAATCCAGTCAGTGGCATGGAGGGTATGGTCTGCCCCACACAGTCATTTAGAAACCCAGGTTGCTTCAATCTTGTGGCTCTGCCACTCCTAACATGTAAGTTCCAAGATCACCATGGAAAGGGAAAGACAGAGTGGACAAGGCATGCCTGCTTCTTAACCACATCAGCCTAAAAGTTATTTACATCACTACAGCTCACTCGATGAGAACTAGTCAGATGGTCCTACCTAGAAGCAAGAGGGACCTCGGAAATGTAGTTCTCGGCCTGCAGCCACTTCCTAGCATCAGTTCCTCACTGGGGGAGAGAATCACAGATCTTTGGCAGACATCTGGGTGCTTCTGCTGCAGCCACCCTTATCCTTTGCTGCTTTTTTTTTTTTCTTTTCTGCTTTATGTGCAACTGATTTTTTAAAAAAATTTCCTTTCTTCCCTTTGTTGTTTGTAATATATATGGTGCATTATTCGTATTTTAATGGTTTTCCTTACAGTTTTAACATATATACTTGATTTTTAAAATTTTTATAAAGTCTGTGTTTATTCAGTATATCTCTTCTCTTTTGGATAAGAAAATAATTTCTTTGTTCCTTTCTTCCTGCTATACAGACTTTGCACATAGCTTTCTTCATATTGCTATCTAGGGTTTTATTTAAACTTAAAAAACCACACAAAAAATAGTTATTATTTTTATGGTTAAGGATTCAATATAGTATTATTATATATTTTTTTATCAGTTTCTATATGAATTCTTCAGTCTTTTATTTTTCAGTGAGTCTCTGGGTAGTAAGCTCCCCTAGTCTATGATAACTAAATAGCCCAGTACAGAAAGGTAAATAATTATATTCTCTCAGTGAGTGGAAGATATTACTCCCTTTTCTTTTGGCATTGATTGTTGCTGATGATACACTTATTTTCAGTCCAACTGTCATTCCTTCATAGGAATTTGTCTTTTTTTCTCTAGTAACTTTTACGATGTTCTGTAGTTTGATTACACAATATAGTTGTGAATTTATTTTCATCACCTTGCCTCTTGGAGTAAGTTTTCAAACTGTGGATTCATATTTCTTCGATTCTTGAAATTAACCCTTTGAATATTGCTTCTTTTCCATTAATTCTTGGCTCTTGGAATTGGTTGATGTATATGCAGATGACACCACCCTTATGGTAGAAAGTGAAGACGAACTAAAGAGCCTCTTGATGAAGGTGAAAGAGGACAGTGAAAACGTTGGCTTAAAGCTCAACATTCAGAAAACGAAGATCATGGCATCCGGTCCCATCACTTCATGGGAAATAGATGGGGAAACAGTGGAAGCAGTGTCAGACTTTATTTTTTGGGGCTCCAAAATCACTGCAGGTGGTGATTGCAGCCATGAAATTAAAAGATGCTTACTCCTTGGAAGGAAAGTTATGACCAACCTAGATAGCATAATAAAAAGCAGAGACATTACTTTGTCAACAAAGGTCCATCTAGTCAAGGCTGTGTTTTTTCCAGTGGTCATGTATGGATGTGAAAGTTGGATTATAAAGAAAGCTGAGCACTGAGGAATGGATGCTTTTGAACTGTGGTGTTGGAGAAGACTCTTGAAAGTCTTGAGTCCCTTGGACTGCAAGGAGATCCAACCAGTTCATCCTAAAGGAGACCAGTCCTGGGTGTTCATTGGAAGAACTGATGTGAATTTTGGAGCTTCTCAAAGTATTCTCCATGAATCTTAGCTGCTCTTTCATACTTTTCCTCTCCTTCTTAGTGGTTTATTCTCAGTGTAATTTTTCAGTTTTCTAATCCTCTTTTGAGAGTGTACAGACTAGAGGTGATCCCATCTAACTTTTTCAGTTTCTGTATTTTTCATTTATTATATTTTTCCTCTTCAGTTCAGTTCAGTTCAGTCGCTCAGTCATGTCCAACTCTTTGTGACCCTGTGAATTGCAGCACGCCAGGCCTCCCTGTCCATCACCAACTTCCGGAGTTCACCCAAACTCATGTCCATCGAGGAGAAGGCAATGGCATCCCACTCCAGTACTCTTGCCTAGAAAATCCCATGGACAGAGGAGCCTGGTGGGCTGCAGTCCATGGGGTCACTAAGCGTCGGGCACGACTGAGCGACTTCCCTTTCACTTTTCACTTTCCTGCATTGGAGAAGGAAATGGCAGCCCACTCCAGTATTCTTGCCTGGAGAATCCCAGGGACAGAGGAGCCTGGTGGGCTGCCGTCTCTGGGGTTGCACAGAGTCAGACACAACCGAAGCGACTTAGCAGCAGCAGCAGCAGCATGTCCATTGAGTCAGTGATGCCATCCAGCCATCTCATCCTTTGTTGTCCCCTTCTACTCCTGCCCCCAATCCCTCCCAGAATCAGGGTCTTTTCCAATGAGTCAAGTCTTTACTGGAGAAGGCAATGGCACCCCACTCCAGCACTCTTGCCTGGAAAATCCCATGGACGGAGGAGCCTGGTAGGCTGCAGTCCATGGGGTCGCTAAGAGTCAGACACGACTGAGCAACTTCCCTTTCACTTTTCACTTTCCTGCATTGGAGAAGGAAATGGCAACCCACTCCAGTGTTCTTGCCTGGAGAATCCCAGGGACGGTGGAGCCTGGTGGGCTGCTGTCTATGGGGTTGCACAGAGTCGGACACGAATGAAGAGACTTAACAGCAGCAGCAACAGCCACTCTTTGCATGAGGTGGCCAAAGGATTGGAGTTTCAGCTTCATATCAGTCCTTCCAATGAACACCCAGGACTGATCTCCTTTAGGATGGACTGGTTGGACCTCCTTGCAGTCCAAGGGACTCTCAAGAGTCTTCTCCAACACCACAGTTCAAAAGCATCAATTCTTTGGCGCTCAGCTTTCTTCACAGTCAGTCCAACTCTCACATCCAATACATGACCACTGGAAAAACCATAGCCTTGACTAGACGGACCTTTGTTGGCAAAGTAATGTCTCTGCTTTTCAATATGCTATCTAGGTTGGTCATAACTTTCCTTCCAAGGAGTAAGTGTCTTTTAAATTCATGGCTGCAATCACCACCTGCAGTGATTTTGGAGCCCCCAAAAATAAAGTCTGACACTGTTTCCACTGTTTCCCCATCTATTTGCCATGAAGTGATGGGACCGGATGCCATGATCTTCGTTTTCTGAATGTTGAGTTTTAAGCTAACTTTTTCACTCTTCCTCTTTCACTTTCATCAAGAGGCTTTTGAATTCCTCTTCACTTTCTGCCATAAGGGTGGTGTTATCTGCATATCTGAGGTTATTGATATTTCTCCTGGCAATCTTGATTCCACCTTGTACTTCTTCCAGCCCAGCATTTCTCATGATGTATTCTGCATATAAGTTAAATAAGCAGGGTGACAATATACAGCCTTGATGTACTCCTTTTCCCTTTTGGAACCAGTCTGTTGTTCCATGTCCAGTTCTAACTGTTGCTTCCTGACCTGCATACAGGTTTCTCAAGAGGCAGGTCAGGTGGTCTGGTATTCCCATCTCTTTCAGAATTTTCCACAGTTTATTGTGATCCACACAGTCAAAGGCTTTGGCATAGTCAGTAAAGCAGAAATAGATGTTTTTCTGGAACTCTCTTGCTTTTTTGATGATCCAGCGGATGTTGGTGATTTGATCTTTGGTTCCTCTGCCTTTTCGAAAACCAGCTTGAACATGTAGGATTTCACAGTTCACGTATTGCTGAAGCCTGGCTTGGAGAATTTTGAGCATTACTTTAGTAGCATGTGAGATGAGTGCAATTGTGCGGTAGTTTGAGCATTCTTTGGCATTTCTTTTATTTGGGATTGGAATGAAAACTGACTTTTTCCAGTCCTGTGGTCACTGCTGAGTTTTCCAAATTTGCTGGCATATTGAGTGCAGCACTTTCACAGCATCATCTTCCAGGATTTGAAACAGGTCAACTGGAATTCCATTACCTCCATGAGCTTTGTTTGTAGTGATGCTTTCTAAGGCCCACCTGACTTCACATTCCAGGATGTCTGGCTCTAGGTGAGTGATCACCCCATCGTGATTATCTGGATCATGAAGGTTTTTTGTATAGTTCTCCTGTGTATTCTTGCCACCTCTTCTTAATATCTTCTGCTTCTATTAGGTCCATACCATTTCTGTCCTTTATCGAGACCATCTTTGCATGAAATGTTCCCTTGGTATCTCTAATTTTCTTCAAGAGATCTCTAGTCTTTCCCATTCTGTTGTTTTCCTCTATTTCTTTGCATTGATCGCTGAGGAAGGCTTTCTTATCTCTCCTTGCTATTCTTTGGAACTCTGCATTCAGATGCTTATATCTTTTCTTCTTTCCTTTGCTTTTCACTTCTCTTCTTTTCACAGCTATTTGTAAGGCCTCCTCAGACAGCCATTTTGCTTTTTTGCATTTCTTTTCCATGGGCATGGTCTTGAAATCTGTCTCCTATACAATGTCACAAACCTCTGTCCATAGTTCATCAGGCACTCTGTCTATAAGATCTATTCCCTTAAATCTATTTCTCACTTCCACTGTATAATCATAAGGGATTTGATTTAGGTCATACCTGAATGGTCTAGTGGTTTTCCCTACTTTCTTCAATTTAAGTATGAATTTGTTATTCCTTCATTTTTCTCTGAGGAGCCTGAAAACACAGAAATGCTTTTGAGGTTAGTCTGTTATTTTCATTGTGTTTGTAATGTTAGCTGACTTTTGTTGGTTACCCTTTTTGCTTAAGATTCTCACATTTTCTTCAACATTTCTGTCCCTGAATGGTTGTCTCTGCTCCAGCCTCCCAGGACCCTTTTTCAGAATGAGGTATTCTATGGTGGTGAGAGAGTGCTGCCCTGGCTGCTACTAAATAGGTTCCAGGTAAATTCCCTGCATTTATGCACAGCCTCGCTCAGGTTGGCTCCATGCCAGGACTGTTCTCGTTTCTTACTGGCTCCCTAGGTTTGCAGCTTCACAGAAGGCTTACCCTCAGACAGCACCTGCAGTAGCTCTCTTGTCATGAGGGCAGGGGACACTGGTCCCGCCCTGATTTCCACCATGAAACTGACTCAGAGCACCTGTCATGTGTGGAGCGCCTCCAGTTGCCATGAATTCCCCCAGAGCTGCAAGTAGTCGGTTCTAGGGAGATCATCATGCTGCTTTAGAGCCCACCTTTTTAATCTGTGTGTGTGTTAGTCTCTTAGTTGTGTCTGACTCTTTGAGACCCCATGAACTGTACCCTGCCAGGCTTCTCTGTCTGTGGAATTCTCCAGGCAAGAATACCGGAGTGGATTGAGATTCCCTTCTCCAGGGGATCTTCCTGACCCAGGGATAGAACCCTGGTCTTCTGCATCTCAGGCAGATTCTTTACCGTTTGAACTGTAGGGAAGTGCTAACCTTTTTAATACCTTCTTTTAAAGTTTATCTGTTATTTTATGTTTGGAGCAGTGGTGAGGAGGTGTTGTCCAATTTGTTTTTTAGGAACTAATCCACCCTGATTTGAGAGCTTTCTCCATTCCTTTTGATTTTCCATTGGTAATAATACTGCTTGGCCCATTTTTGTACCTCACATCACTGTTGAATCCCCACATGCACTCACAGCAAGCATGGACTGTTCTTGATAATCATTCTCAGAGACAGATGGTGGTGAGTGAGTCTGGTGATAGGAGTGGGTTGGGTCTCAGTGGCTGTGTCAGAGTGAGGTTAGGACATGGCTGCCTTGACTGTAAGTTCTGGCAGGGCCACTGCGTTCCTGCCACCCTTGTTCCTCCTAACACCGCTGCCCTCAGCTAGCCTGGCACAGATCAGTGCCCCAACACGCAGAAGGGTGTGAGAAGACTGACCCAGACATGACACTTGCCGTCTTTTCCGACACTGCCTTAACCCTAGTAGTTTCTAACCCTTGAGCTATGGAATGGGACGGCTTTGTGAGGCTCTGTGCTGTGCACTGTTCCTGAGCACAAATCATGCCCACGTTTCACCCAAGCTATGTAACCATAGAGCTGTATCTACTCAGAGTGAAGGAAGGTCTTCTCATTTACACAAAGATGCAAGTTAGACTCTGATGGTCATACAAGGATGCATGTGTAATCTCTCTCTAGGTTTCTTGTCATCACCTCAGATAAGATGGTCAGGCTGTAAGCCTCCTTCTTTGTCCCCCTTATAGACAGAGTGTTGCTGAACCCTACCCTGTTGCTGCTTTCCTACTGGGGTATAGAGAAGGGATGGCTGGGGCCTGGCACCAAGTTGTAATGGCGCCTGACAGGCAGAAGAAACTCCGGAACCTGGGCTTTTGTTTCTTATTTCAGTATGCAGCTGACAGGTGAGGTACTAGCTTCCTCTTTTATTTGGACTAGACCTATCTCATTTTCTCCAACTAGTGACACCCTCAAACTGCCAAGGGACCAGGGCCGTTCCTGACCTTTGTTTCCTCCAGGGGCCAGCTTTTGTGCACAGTTCCACTGAACTGCTGGGCCTGGATCTAATTCCTGTCACTCCCTGCACCCCGCCCTCCCCTGCCCAAGTTGTGCAGTAGTTTCTGGCCATAAAGCTATTAGAAATTGGCACCAGCAAAGGAATAAAAGGAGTTGCTGGAAACCCAGCCCTTGGTATAAGGGAAGTCATGGTAAACATCACTTTGCAGTGCTACTGAGATATTAGTATTAAGCAATGTTATAGTCCGAGTCCTTTTCAAGGGACCCTTCTGCACTAGTGCCTAAGATAGCACTGAAGCATGTGGTTTCCAGAACCAAAAGCATGCTTCCTTTCACATTTTTTTTTGTCTTTTTTTTTTGGTTTTTGCTTTTTTGTTTGCTTTTTTTGACTGGTCTTCAGCATTCTTGCTACTTTTTGCTAGAACTTGATAGAGAAGTCCTTCAGGGAGGTTTAGAGATGACAGAAAGAAGAAGTTCATTTATAATAGGAAGAAGAGCAGTAGTTTTAAAAAGCATAGAGGAAGCTAGAGAAGGAAAATCAAGGAAAAGAGACTGGGAACAAGTCCAGTCTGAGAGACTCCTGCTGTGGTTAGTAGATTTGAGTTGAGCATCTGTTTCATAAGAATGCCTTGTGCCCGTCACTGTCCCTGAGCCCAGTTAGTAGGACAAGGAAACAGAATTCAGGGGCCATGAGAAATCTGTCTCGCAGTTAGGGTGTGGGAATATGCAAGTCAGCCTAGCAAAGCTAATGCTTAGAAGTACGGAGGCTTTTGATTCACTTCTCTTCTAGGAGGCATTTTACTAGACTAGACAGAGTTTACCCTGTAGGGGTGGGAGAGCTGCATTGCTGTTTGGAGCAGGACAGTTCTTCCTTGTGTCCCCTTGTGTGGGACACTATTTTCAGCTAGGCAGTGAGAGCATTTGAAAGTCAATAGATGTCATCTGTGATTGTTATGAAGAAAATGCCTACCATGGACCCTTAAATACAGCAAAGCAGTGGTAGGTACAATTCCTAGAGAATTAAGTGGGCATGGGTTCCTACATCATAGAACTTATCAAATTTTCTGTAAAATAGAATCTCAGGTGGTTGTTTCCACTCAGACCAGAGGAATCAAATGTAGAGATATGAATGCCACTGGTACCATGGGAGAGATGTAGCAATTACACATAAGAATCTATCCAGGGAGTAGAGAATGTGTTCCTATGATGGCAGCATTCAGAGTGCAGGAAGGGGAAATTTTTAGGTAGATTATATACTGTAATGAGGTTGGAGCTTGCAACCCACCAGAAAAACCAGATTTCCATGAGTGTGGCCATTTGGGATGCTGAGAAGGCAGAGTCTGGGAGAACTTTCCCATATTATGTTCATAGTTTATTCCACTTCTGTTTCACTTTTTCTATCTACTTATGTTAACATATTCTGTCCTACCCCTACCATTTTACCATGTAGTCACAGTAATCGTTCCTGTCATCATCAAGAGAGCTTCGGCTGTGCTACCTTCTCTAAGGCATCTTTCTCACCCACTGGAAAAAAAAATAGAGTTCCTGTAATGTGCTGGGGTTTGTGCAGTTCGCATGCATCATCTCATTTCATAGTCACAGCAATTCCATAAAGTAGTTATAAAAGAAATTTCTGGAAATCTCCAAATGGAGTTTAAGATCCCTGGGTCTAACTCTGTAAAGGGGTTTCCATCTTATAGGAACAGTGGGTATTGGTGAATTGTGACCACTACTTTTTGTTTTAACTTTTTATTTTGTATTGCAGTATAGACGATTAATAATGTTGTGATAGTTTCAGATGAACAGGGAAGGGACTCAGGCATACATAAACATGTATTCATTCTCTCCCAAACTCCCCTCCTATCCAGGCTGCCACATAGTATTTATCAGAATTCCATGTACTACACAGTAGGTCCTTGTTGGTTATCTATTTTGGTTATCCATAGCAGTGTGTGCATGTCCATCCCAAACGCCCTAACTGTCCCTTTGTGACCACTATTTTTTGGGGAAAAATGAGAAACACATGCTTTGTTTAGGCTCCTTTTAGTAAAGAAACATGACTGGGAGTCACACTTGAATCAATGAGTGTCAGTAGGAAGTCAGGGAATGTTGGTACCTTTCTAGGCAGGTGTAATGAAATAACGTGCCTTGCAAAAGGAGGAGCAGAGGTTGAGATTGCTACAGCATTGAATCCACTGAACAACATACACTGACTTAGGAGATACCCGGAAGAATGAGCGATTGATTTTTCAGTGATGGACCTGAGCTGGCCAATTTGAGCAAACTTGTTTATTCAAACTCTCTTTTCCAGCTAAAGACAGATAGACTGTTTGATCTGAGATGTTTTGCTCTGCTCAGGGAGCACTTAGCCAAGGCACAGCCAGGCATTGTGTGTAGAGTCAGTTCATTTACCAGAAGTCACCCTGATGAAGTTATATAATCCAGACCATCTGATTCAGGGAAAGACTGGGGCAGCAAAAGAGTGTAGAGATCCTAAAGCCTTCTGTTTAGGGGTGTCAGAAGACAACTAGTGGAATGTGGGAAATGGGATTGAACATTTGATGCACTTCATGTAGGGCTGATGGGAGAAAGAAATTCTCCCTGACGAGTTGATTAGTCATGGATTCATAGAGCTTGAGCAATGGGTAGAGATTAAGCAAATAAGGCCCTCATTGTGCAGAGAAATTGAGTCTATGCAACAAGGAATGAATAGAATGGGATTCCATTCCATATCTTCAGACTCTATAATTTATTTTTTTAAGGTTTATTTAAGGTTCTTGATTCAGTCTGATGTGGCCAAATGAGTCTCTTGCTTCTTTTTATGAAGACAGAGAATATAGATCTACTATTATTTCCTTATTAGCAGTAATGCCAGAATCTCCTAAGAAGTTTACATACCAAATAATAAACTTCCACTCATGGTCTGAAAGAAAGATTGAAAAAATTACATAAAAATATCAAAACCCAAAACTTACTAATGGATCCAGTTCTTACGAACATTCCTTTCCCCTCCTACTTCTCTTTATTTTTATGATGGTTCTGGGCTTCCTGGAGTGAATGATGATTTATCTTGAACAAATGGAATTTGTTCTTGAATCCTGCTGGTGTAAATGCTGAGGTAAATAAGTGGAAATAGAAGTCCCAGGAATAAATCAGACTACTTGCTTAAAAAGCAAGCATTTAATTCAGCCCTTTCTTTTTGGTAGATTAAAAAGAAGCCACAGGGTTGGAAGTCTATCTCCTTGTCCATATGTAGGCCCTAACTCAAGCTTTTTGTTTATTTATCCATTTGTAGAAATATAGGGTTTTCTTCCTCCTTTGCTTCTTTCTTTCCTTGTTGTCATTATCATTCATTCTTGTGAGAGGTCTCTGAAAATTCAGAAAAAAAGAGACTTTGTCAGCACAAAAATATATTGAAGTCATGCTACGAAATATGGTGAATATTAGCAAAGAAAGATATGTTAGAAGTGGTGTTCCTCTGAGACACTGAAGGACTTAAAATAATCAGGACTCACAGGACACAGAGTCGCTGATTCACACTCTCCACCCCAAAGGTAGAGCCAGGACATATGAGAGAAAACGGGGATAGCAGATTTAAGGGCAACATGGGTGAAATGGTAAAACAGGGGACGAGCGAGAAGCAGGCCTCACCAAGTCCACCAAAGACAGGTCTGCAAGGACTGAGGAGTGACTTGGTTGAAAAAATAAAGGGCTCTGTGTGTATTTGTGATCATCTAATCCATGGAAAATATTCATTTTGGTGATAGACTATATACCCAAAGTAGAATATAATGCTGTCCAAACTGATACTCTTTCGTGAGTGAAAGGGGCCATTACTGATTATGGACATATGGCTGTAGACTGTACCTCTCCCCCTTCCAGATCTCATGGATGTAACTAAGAGATTAAACTTTCACTCAAAGCACAGTTATGAAGCCCTGATGTGCCCGGCATTGCACTCAGCACTGAGGGTACAAAGCTGAGCTGTTGTTTCTGCGGCAGATGAGTAGTTTTCTCTGTGGCTGAGACTTTGGTGACACTAAAGATCAAGGCAAAACCTTCACAGTCCAGTTAACCAATTATGATGCTTCTTAGCAGGGCTTGTGTATATGGCTCCCACCTGGTCTCCCCCGCACAGTGGTGGCTGCACACCCTGAAGCATGATGAGTCAGAGTGGTGTGATTTTGTTCTGCCTCTGCCCTGCATATGCTGGTTTTAATCAAATGAACGCTTAATCCTGTAGCGAATCTTATTACGCCCTTTGCCCTTTCCCATTCCATCTGTTACATGTCTCATTTCTATCCGCCAAGTGGAATAAGCTGTGTTTTTTTCCTCAGACTTTTTTTCCTTCTGTGTTTGATGTCTTTCAGAAATAGGCCTGGAGCCAAGAATTACAATCAAGTTGAAGTGGGTCTGACTGAGGATTTTCAGTATCCTGCGTTACTTTCTCTAATGCTCTGTTTCTCTTATCAGCAAAGCCTCCAGTTTTGATGACTTTTAATGCAGGGTACTGGGGAGCTCTGCAGTTGGCTTCACAGATCTTCCTGTTAGGACTGCAATTACTGTCTCCCCAGGGTGTAAAAGACCCTCAGGCACACAGGGATGGTGGCATCCACTTGAATCAGTAGGTCTGTGTCCCAGCCATGCTGCAGAGCCCAGATATCTGCTGGTGGATGGATCATAATCTTGTCTCATTGGGCCTTTCTAATCCCTTTGATCTATTTGGCTTTTTGCTATCTTACTGACCAAATCATTAATATACATCAAAACCAGCTCTACTTGAAAATAGACTCTAGGGCCTCTGTCCTAGGAATAGCAAAAGAGTATAGACAGATCTTCCTCAGGAGCATATTTCTGTTTATTGTAGTTTCTCTCCTTGGCAAGTATAATAAGATTTTACCCTGGAGGAATGAAAAATATTTAAAAGGTATTGATGGTATGGCAGGTTCCAAATTTGGTTCTCTTTCCACAAGCACAACTCCATACACCTGGGCTCTGTCTCTCAAATTATTTAGGTTCTGTCTGTGTGTTTCTCCCATTTTTAAGGTCCTGTGACCAACATAGATAGCATATTGAAAAGCAGAGACATTACTTTGCCAACAAAGATCCGTCTAGTCAAGGTTATGGTTTTTCCAGTGGTCATGTATGGATGTGAGAGTTGGACTGTGAAGAAAACTGAGCGCCAAAGAATTGATGCTTTTGAGCTGTGGTGTTGGAGAAGACGCCTTTGGAGAGTCCAAAGGAGAAAGGAGATCCAACCAGTCCATTCTAAAGGAGATCAGCCCTGGGTGTTCTTTGGAGGGAATGATGCTAAAGCTGAACTTCCCGTACTTTGGCCACCTCATGAGAAGAGTTGACTCATTGGAAAAGACTCTGATGCTGGGAGGGATTGGGGGCAGGAGGAGAAGGGGACGACAGAGGATGAGATGGCTGGATGGCATCACTGACTCGATGGACGTGAGTCTGAGTGAACTCCAGGAGATGGTGATGGACAGGGAGGCCTGGCGTGCTGTGATTCATGGGGTCGCAAAGAGTCGTACAGGACTGAGTGACTGAACTGAACTGAACTGAACTGAAGGGAGATTTCTTGTTTCTAATCTTTCAAGCCCTTCTTCATCCTAGTCTACCCTGTCCTAGTGCTAAATCCATTGTTTTCCATAGAGAAGGTAATTGATACATGTTTCCAACTCAATACATATTTTTGGCCTGTAAATCAGTAATTTCCTTATTTGATACTTCCTTTAGACTGAAAGACTTACTGATAGTTCTTAGAGAGAATATAGGAGTTAATGTCCTTAGACTAATAAGGCCAGGCCAGAGATGTGGAAAACATGAAGGTCACTCCATGTACAGTCCTTTGAGGGAGATTTTTCTGCCCCAGATGTAGAATCTTCAGGCCTCTAGGGATGCAAATAAAACGTGAAATTGATGTGCATTCAGTGTTTTGACTCTCCTGCTTACTGCTGTGGCTGATACACACTGACAAACTTATTTTGCAGTAGATGGAAGGAAAGGTGTTTTAGACCTAGGAATATAGCTAAACTAAGGGCCAGGACCTGCCTTAAAAGGAGCATCCAGAATCCTTGGTTGGATCCCAAACCAAATTAGGCTAGTATATGCCCCGCCTTGAACTAGGCAGAAATCAACCCCAGCCTTAAAATCAAAAGGAATGAGATGCAGGACAAATGGCCACTTGGGTCTCTACATTCTGTTCCTGTTTTATTGTTTCAACTCAGATGTTGCACGCTCCCTCTCCTGTTTGACTCTTTCATGTTGCTTCTTTCTATTAATAGTCATTTGGCTTCTGGTCAGCCAACAATAATTATGATTCATTACCACCTCTGGGCAAAACTTGGTTGCCAGAAATTCTCTTTGTGTTGTATTTGAGAACAATCCAAATTTTCTGCCTTATTTGAGGGGAGTGGGTTGTGTGTCAGGATTGACCATTATGAATAAATAATGAAAGTTTAAGGCATTAGGAATCTTCACATGAGTTTCCAAGTAGAGAAGTATGGAAAATGTAGTAACGTTCTCTATTTTGAAAGCAGACCCCTTGTTGTTGAGAGCTGGGTGGTGAGAAACTCGGGATATTATCTCCCATTTATGTAGTGATAGCCATGAATTTGGAAGGCAGAGAGGTGCCATTCCAGGCCAACCACATGTGGACATGTGGTGCATGCCATGCACAAATCCTGCCTCCAGACACTCAGGAGGAGGGGGTGACTTTTTGGTCATTTATCTGCCCAGAGGGGTGCCTTTTTTGAAATTCTGTTAATCCCGAGCCTTCTAGTCAGTCGTCTGCCTACCAAGAAGAAGGAAAACCATCACTAAGATTGCGTCTCTGTTATGAAATCACATTCAAACTCAGCAGAGACATAGACCGTAGTCTGTTGATTCTAGATAGGTGTTCTTTGCCTTGTTCCATCATGTTGCTCTGTGTGTTCAAGAACAGTACAGAAATGCTGTCTATTCTATTTCTTCATGGTGCCTCTTCTTTCTACCCCTTTCCTGAGTCCCAGTATTTAAAACCTAAAACTCCTGTCCAGCCCTGACCAATGCAACACCACACATAATGCTGAATTTCAGGCTCCTTTGGAATTCCTGGGGAACAATGCCAGTTAGAGTGCCATAAGCAACAGCCGAAAAAGTCAACAGAACTTAGAGCTTTCTAACTTAGGCATTAACAGCCAGTGCTGCTTCTTTGAAATGTACAGCTTGAGAAGGTATGTGGGCTCTGAATTGGTAGAGAAGGGGTGAAATATTCTGATAAAAGTGAGTGTAGGCACAAACCAGTTGTGTCAGGAACAGATAGTCCCTTAGCATGACTTGAACTTAAGTTTTAGGAAGAGAACTACATTTCAGGAACTTGAACTTTTAAACTCAGAGTGCAAAGACACTTTTAAACTCAAGTGAACTTGCGTGAGATCTCAAGTTCCATAGGCATGGGTTATGTCTTACTTACTAAATGTCTTTGCAATTGCCAAGATAGTATTTTACCCTTCGTGGACAGTCAGTAAATATTTATTTAATTGGATTGAGTTTTCTGAGGACAAAGAGGAAATTGCTGGAAAGCCCTGATTTGGAGATTTTCCAGTCCCTATTCTCTGTACAATTTTGTGACTCTAGGAAGGTCAGGAGGTGAGAGAACAGCAGATCTGAAGGTCTGAAAGAGATTCTGTGGAGCTGAAACATGAAATGTGAAGGAACTCTGGTGAGAGATGAGGCTGGGGAGCTGTGTGGAGACGAAGTCCTACAGGATCTCTTCAGTTGGTTAAGGCATTTGGACTTCATCCTAAAAGCAGGATTTTTAGTCAAAGGTGTGGCATGCTTAGATAACAGGTTAGAAAGGTCACTGTGTGCAACATAAAGAATGGATTCAAAGAGCTCAAGTAGGGACAGGAAAACCAACTGGGAGACTTATGTCAACTCTGGGAAATAATGATTTTTACCTGACCTAGGTTAGAGGTTATGAGAGTGGAGCAAAGTGGATGGATTCAAGAGAGGATCATGTGGTGCTTGACACTAATTGGATGTGAGGGACCTTGAGTGGGGAGGAACAAAGAGTGAAGGATAACTCCTAGGTCTCAGATATGGGCAATGATAGAAGATGGTGCCATCAGCAAGAGAAAAGAGAAAGAGAAATGGATGCGAAGAGGTGCGGAGAGAGATGATGACGAGTCATTTTTATACAGGTTGAGACTGAGGTGCTCGTGGGACATCACAGAGGGCTGGCAATGTCACAGAATGGGTCTGAAGTTCTGAAGAGAGATACCAGCTGAAGTGCAGGTTTGGGAATATGTGATGTCTCCATGGGAGTAGGAGAGCTTGTTCAGGGAGATACCAACATTTAGCTTGGCAGAGGGAGAGGGACACATGAAGCAACCTAACTGTGAGTGCTCAGAGAGGTAGGTGGCAAACACAGAGAGGTGTGCAGAGGGGAAAAGAGGATTTAAAGAAAGAGGGAATGGTCCAGCTTCCTTACCTTTAAGTCTTCCAATCTCTAGGTTCCCAAATATTTCAAATTACTTTTGGCCAGTAAGCCCTAGATTAGAAAAAATGCATATCCAACCACTCCTGTGTGAATTGTTATAGCCTAAGGTCATTGGTCTGTTTTATTTAAATATATCTAGGTTCTGCACCCTCTGAAGACTTTATCTAATGCTAAAGAGAGAAGAGAAGAAGTCCTTGTCATACTCTGTATGACCACACTAAAAGTTGCCAGCAGGGAAATTAACCTATAAGTACTCTGAACACATTAAGTACATTTAAAAAAAAAAATGTTATATCTCTTGGCTATGGTCTAATGTGATGATGGGTAGAAATGGGACTGAAGAGTGACAGGAAATATTAATGGAAGGTAACACACAATCCTTTGGCCTTAGAAAGAGCAATGGGCTATTTCTGTTGCTAGAGGGAAAGTTTGATAAGTAATGATCTTGATATGCACTTTAAACATTCTGACAGTGACATAATGGGTGCTGTTTTTATTCTTTGGATGGCAGATTCTCCTTTACTGTACTCAGGTCCATTACCTCAGGTCTGTTTAAGGGCTACCTGAGGGCAATGGAAGCATCACGACACCTGTGTTCCCGTTCTAGACAGTGGGTGCTATAAAGGGCATGCTATAAGAGGCTGTAGGTGGGTGCTGTGACATAGGGCTTGCTTTCCCTGCAGAGAGAAGGGCTCCAATCCAAGGTCCCAGGAAGGCGTGCTTTCCCAAAACATCCCACTCCTCAGGTTGCTGATGATTCACATTTAGCTGCCCTTCCACCTCCACTCCCTTCCTAACAACACAAAATTTAAGTCAAGCTTGAACCCTGCTAATAAAACAGATTTGCTCTTTTTAGTCTTAGCAGCCCTCTCTTTTAAAAGGAGAGAGTACGTGGGAAGGCAGATCCTTAGTTCCCTCCTCCCCAAGCTGTTGCAGGAATTTCAGACCTCTGCTTGCCAAATTGCTTTTGTGGAGTTCAGATTTTTTTTTGGTGGGGTGAGGGAATACCTTCAGTGACTCCTCCTCTCCCCTTTCTGAGCCACAGTTTTGTCTTCCCTACAAAGGGGCCTGGGTTAGGGAATCTTAGAGGGTCCCCAGGCCTAGCCTGTGTCCCCATCAGCTGCCCCCATCAGCAGAGAGCTTGTTGTCAGTGAGGCCCTCTACTGGCGAGCCAAACTGGCTGGAAAGGACTGTGCTATATTTAGACAAAGCAAGTCACAGTATGCAGTTTGCAGAAAGGTTGCTGTTTGGAGTGAAAACACCATGGGAAGAGGCTTCTAAGTTGAAAATGCACCTACCCAGTGGGATGGGGGGAAGACAGGGAACCCCAGTTGCTCTAAGGGGTCTGGAAATCAGAATGGGTGGAGTTGGCCTGGACCTGCCAGGGCTGGTCTTGATTCCTTGGCCTCCTTGGTTTGGGTTTGTGTTCACTTGTGAAGAGGCCCTCTGCTGAGAGAAGGCATGGGAGGTAGATGAACCTAGCTCTGTCCCTTGGTCGTTTTGTGATCATAAGCTGTTGGACTCTTGCACCTTATTATCTGTTAAACAAGGATGCTTTATAGGCCTGTATGAGGATTAAATGAGCTCACATGCATAGAACAGCAGGACAGAGTCTGGCATAGGGGGCAGTTACCTCCTTCCATCCCCAGTCCTCCTCTTGTTGTACATTTGCTAGTATTATTCTCCCCTCCTGGACCATTCTTCCTGCCTCTTCAAAGTTATCTTACTTTTCAGTGCCCAGCAGAATCCTCCCACCTGCTCGAGTTCTCCTGCTGCCCCCAGTACACAGGACCTGACTTCACATTCTGGTAACTGCCTTCTTTCTTGACACTGTTTTGCTGATTTTGCCCATTTATACTGCTGCTCTCTGAGGGAAGACATTTGTCAAATGAAAATTATCTTTCTGTAATATCTGGTAAGATGTTAGGGGCCTAAGCCATATTTGAATGAATGAATACAGAAAGATAAAGTTGCAGGGAGAATGAGGGGGTAGTGTGTACTGTGGTTAAGGGTTGGTGGCTGGAGCTAGCTTGCCTGGGTTTGAAACCTGGTGTTGCCAGTTATGAACTGGCAGTTAATGCAACTTTAGGAGTTGTTGCATCTCTCTGTCGGGCTTCCTTGGTGGCTCAGACGTTAAAGAAATCTGCCAGCAATGCAGGAGACCTGGGTTCCATCCCTGGACGGGGAAGATCTCTTGGAGAAGGAAATGGCAACCCACTCCAGTATTCTTGCCTGGAGAATTACATGGCCAGAGAAGCCTGGTGGGCTACACAGTCCATGGGATTGCAGAGAGTTGGACACGACTGAGCGACTAACACTCTGCATCTCTCTGTCAGTTTTCTTCCTGCATAAACGTAGTGACAAATATAGTATTTCCCTTCTAGGGTTGTTGTAAAGGTTAAGGTTAAATTTGGAGAGTACTTATGTCAGTGCCTGGCACATGGTACTATATAGGAACCCACCATTATTATTTTAAAGAACACGAGTTTAGGATTAGACAAACCTTAGCTCAAAGACTGCTCTACTGCTTACTAATTATCTGATCTTGGACAGAAGTTATCAATTTCTCTGCTCTGGTTTCCTTATCTGTAAAATAGGGATAATGCTGCTGCTGCTGCTGCTGCTAAGTCGCTTCAGGGATAATATACCTGCCTAATAAATTGTTGTGAAGACAGTTAAGAACGTAGAACACAGTATATGCCTGAGAACTGGTGGCTTTTAGAAGCCTGCTTCAATCTTCTAGGAGCAAGAGTTTTAAGTGTTTGAATGAAGAATCATTGCAGGGGCCCAAGTCCAACTTAGGAAAGTGAAAACCCGGGGCTTGCCCTGACTGGGAAGGATTGAGAGAAAAGTCAAAAGCGAGGTTGTGAGTACCTTGTCGGAAGGAGTAGGGAAGGTACTTTGTGCTGGTTGATAAGCTGTCTCACCAAAATCCTGACCAAATTAGGTCATTAGAAATACATTTGGAAGGAGCTGGAGACTTTTGCCTGAGTGAAATTCCAACACAGGTCCATGCATGTCACCTTGCTACATAGCTTTCATTATGTAAGGTGTTTCTAGCGTTTTGTCCTTATGTAGCCAGCTGTGTTACTGTCATTGTGATGCTGCAGGTGTGGGTGAGTGGAGATGCGCCATCCTCTGCCAGCCAAGTGGATCTGTGATTCTTGTTTTCTGAGAAAGTAACGTTTGCCAGTTCACAGCTCATGTAACTGAGGAGTACCACTTGGCCTCTTCTTCTGAAGCTAACTTGGGATTCTGAAAGTCCTAATTTCTAGGGTTTAGTTGATTCTCACTTTGAAGGTCTTCTTTGGTGCTGAATGATGGTTTAGGGCTTAAGGGGGTGTATCTCTCCTTAGCTGCTGGCCAGCAGCGCGAGGTTGACTGCTCTGTTCTTTCAGGGCAGAGGGAACTGAGTAGTTTCAGTCAGGAGCCCCACCAGATCCACTGGCCTTGAAGGGAGGCGTGGGAGAGGGAGACAAAGCATAGGGAGGCAGCGGGAGACCTCGCACTGCCTGCTGGCTTCTTCCCCACGCGACTTTGCTGTATTTGCCCTGGGACTAAAGGTTTGAACCTCTCGTCCAGCACCATCTGGATCTAAGTTTAGACATTTCGTGATTCAAGCTTCTCACATCCCTTTCTTCTCTACTGCTTCTTTGTTTGAATTTAATGCTAAATTCTGCAATGCAACAAATCCTTTGGTAAGGAGACATAACATATTTCTACCTCAGAATTACAGATTTGCTGCATATTTGCTATATTATTTCACCATCTCATTAACCTCTGTGGCTTCATTGTTAGCAGTACCAACAATTGGTTTCAATTGTCAAGATAAAAGTGCCCAGTTCCTTTTGTTCATTACCTCAAAGTTCTTTATGATTGCCTGTTCCTGCACACTCAGTCATATCTGATTCTTTGCAACCCCACAGACTACAGCCTGCCAGGCTCCTCTGTCCATGGGATTTCCAAGGCAAGAATACTGGAGTGGGTTGCCATTTCCTCTTCCAGGGGATCTTTCCAACCCAGGGACTAAACCCACGTCTCCTGCATCTCCTGCATTGGCAGGAGGATTTTTTATTTTTTACCACTGCACCACCTGATTACAGTCTTATTTTTACTCTATTCAGGTGGGAGAGCTCTCGGCGAAGTTCATTTTGCAGAATAAAAAAATCAGATATGGGAAAGTTCAAAGAAAGCAGTGAATTACACTCAGGTAGGTGGGCCTAGATACCCCAGTTCAGTGGTGCTCAGCCTGGCCATACACCTGAGGAGTTTGAAAAGGTCCTCGGCTCAGAATCCACCCTAAGCCAATTAAGAATGACGGTCCACTGAGGTGGGGGCAAGGATAGTTAATCTTTTCAGGTGAACCCAATAAGTAACCAATACTCAGTATTGGGTTACTGAGAAAGCAAGACTTTATTTTCACTGTTTGGATTAGGAAATCACAGGAATGACTGTGAAACAAATTGAAACTGTAGCAGATAATGTTAAAACTTGCTTTCTGCTATACCTTTTCAAACTAGTTAGCATTTTACACATAAAAGTTTTTAGTTAACTACAAGACTCTGTCTTTGGGTTTTTCATTTTAAAGGCTAAAACTTCAGGGTAGGGCCAGAAACACCCATTGTTTGTCAGGACCTTGAATCATGAGTATATTGGTATTACCCACCCTTTCTGCCTTTTCCTTATGATTGTGTTAACCTAAGTGATTTCCAGTGAGATTATGCAGAGTCCCTCCAGGGAGCTATTCAGTCACTTTTTCAGAGTGTACCTTTTTCAAACGTATTCTACCCCACATCACATCTCCCAGCCTCCTCATTCTGGCCTGCTCTCTGCAGTAGTCAGCTTTTGGAAGTAATGGGAGTATACCTTTTGGGTATGTGAGGGTGGAAATTAAGTTAAGAGAACTTTCTTAGAAGTTTCCTTAATATAGGAAACTCTATTAAGTATGGTATATTTATCCTTGTCTTTAGAGCTTTATGTGGCAATGTCAAGCTAGTTATTGCAGAAGACCTGGTACTGGAAATTCCTTGCGTTTCATGTGAAAATATGATGTACCTGTAGTTGGGATAGTGTCCTCTGTAGGGCTGGGGTTCAGAGCAAAAGGAAACTGTTCTCTGTAAGATTTGCTCTAAAATGGCACCTCTGACTGACTGAGTCCCTCTTGAACCACTTTGGGATTCTTCAAGTTTCTAGCTTGGCTGGATTGCTTTTGGAGCCAAAGAGAGTTCTAATCATTAGCATTAGTGAGTTGTTGCTCATTAGCATTTGTGTGGAGTACCCAAATCACTGCAACAAAGGGTGTGAAACCCTAGCTGGTGGTGGGGGGAGGGTGAGCGGTATTGTTTCTTCTTGGATTAATACCAGAGTTACTTCCCTTGGTGCATATCTATTCTTCCCTGTGTGGGACTGTTTAATGTTCATACTGTTAGGTGAGAGCCTCATTCAGAGAACTTAAAAAAAAATACACATTATCCTCAACTTATCTTAAAAAAATCTACAAACCCAACAAAAGAATACTTTCTTTGTACAGTGACTTGTTCAGAAATTTGAAAAGGATTTATGCTGCATGAGAGAGCTTTTCCTGCAATGCAGGTCCACCAGTTATTCAAGCAAAGAGTTAATCGAGGCCAGGGAAGCTTCTCTGGCAGCCTGCAAGCTTTGTGTAATAGCCAGGCTGGGGGTTGAGAGAGGCTGATATTCATTTGTTTGTGTATGAAGCTTTCATTCCCAAAGTCTTAGACATCACATACCAGGAAAGATGATTGTGAAAAGCAGGGACAAGCTCAAGTGTTTCCCGGCTGTTCTGGTTGCCTTTGATATATCTGATGCTGCCTGACAGTGTTTGCTGCTTGGTTGTCTAAACAGAATTGTCTTTTCCTGTGATGAGTGAGAATTAATTATTCCCATCCAGCCATCATCAAAAATACTCTGATGTGAGCTTGTGTACCTAAATGAGTCTTACAGTAAAACCTTTAGTTTGGAAATCTCCAGTCCTCCCATTTAATTGTACCGTGTGTAAGCTTCACCTTGGAATTGTAGAGTTTGAGGAGGTATAACAGTCTTTGATTCTGAGAAACTGTGCAGTGGGTTTGTGCAGAGAGGCCCAGATAGGAATGTCTCCCAGCACCCTGAGAGCTTGGTCACTTCCTTTTCCTCCCTGACTCCAACTTCCTTGGGTCTGGCTATAGCAACAGCACCCCCTAGTGTGTGACAGGGTGAGAATGGGCTCCTGTTTAATGAGGTGAGGCGCTTGGGCTTCAGTGAGTGAAGAGTGGGAGACAAGCATCTTGGCCTTTATTGAAAGGACAGCCTGAGCCTAGCAAAAGCAGCACAGCTTCTAAGTTTCGAGAGCTGAGAAAGGAAGATAGAGGCAGCAGGAGAATAGGGTTTTAGATTATTTTACAAGATGTGAAAGCTAAGGAGAGCCTCAGGAAGGAATCTGTAGGTTGCTGGGGAAAGGTGCTAATGGCCTATGAATAAGTTTTTTGTTCTTCCAAAGACTTCATACCTTGATCATGTGCATGGGGAGGAAGATGGATATGGTCTGGCCACAGAGACCTTTCATTGTTGACTGAGACTGAGCCTGCAAAGGGGCCAAAGCATTTTTCCAAACACTTCAAGCAGTGGTTTAAAGGCTGCTAAAATGTAGATGACTGATAGGTATTGCCTGACAGCAGAGTTCCGATCTAGACTTAAGTATAAGAGGAAGCAAGAGTGGGTAGAGATGGACTCTAGAGAGGATGGAAGAGGGATGCTTCCTTCCTTCATTTTGTTCATCACGCAAATATTTATTGTTGAGCTGGTATTCAGTGAGAATTCTGTTCTAAGTACTGGCAGTGAGTTCATACTAGGTGTGAATAAAAGGGAGTCCCTACCTTCACGGTGCTTGTATTCTTCATGGTTGCCTGAGGGTCCTATAGCTCCATCCTCCGTGCTTACATTTTTTAAGCATAGTCTGTTTACAGGCAGAATATGATTTGAGGGCATGGAAAGTACCTACTGTTCAAGATCGTGTCTGCTCCAACTGGTCTTTCCTGAACTTTCCAAACCAAAACCCCTTCAACAAAGATCTGTTTTCTGAGAGAAGTAATAATGAAGTCAGATACTTTGGCCCCACACTTATTGTCTGGAGAAAATGAACAATCTGATAAGACCTGGAGGGATGGGGATAACTCTGGCACCAGCCAATTGTGGCCTGAGGGAGTTTATTTTTCAGAGCCAGGGTTTCCTCATCTTTGGAAACAGCGATATAAATTCCTCTGTCAGAGCCTTTCTGGCTCTAATATTCTCTTTTGCATGGCAGGCATCATCCTGGAAAGCACCAAGTGTGGTGCGTCCCTGGGAACACTGGGTACTTGTTTGGCAGTGGGGGCAGGACCAGATAGACTCTGAAAAAAAATGAGAGTGTGGAGAAGGAGCATGATTTGACAGTCAAATTTAGGCTATTTAAAAAATGTTTCTAGGACTGGGACTATTTTCTGACTAGAAGTTGCCTAGAAGGGAGGGTGGTAGTATAGATATGTTTGTTGCAGATTTTTTTGGAAGCTCAATTACTGGCACTTTTGAGGATACTAATGAATTTTTTCAAAGATTCTCTACAAAACTCATGGTCATAGATCTGACCTCTGAGCTGCAGCTGCTGCTGTAAAGAGCTTTAGGATTTTCTTGTAGTGTGGAGTGCTTTCCCTTTAACTCTGCTGTTCAGGATAGAAATGGAGTACCACAGGCTGGTAGTCTTTGAATCCTAGAGAGCAAGTGACCTACTTACTTACTATTGTGTCTGAAATATTCAATTAGAGCATATTTTAGGAAATACTTTTTTTAGCTTGGAACATGATTTTGCTTTTGTGAAAACACACTCCAGTAGAGACACAAGATTCGTTTTCTTGGCTGTTCTGACCCACTGTGTCAGAAGTAACTTTGGATACTGTATGACTTCTCTCCTTGGAAAGAGGCAATGTAAAATCTGTCAGCTTCTTTAGTAAAGACAGTTCATAACTGTACTTTTATAGGCACATGTGATAAAAATTAATTAAACAGATTAACAAAAGCTTTTGGTTTAGAATTTTAAAAATACACGAACTATTTGCTAGGCTTTTCTAACATCTCGAAGCTGTTGATCCTGGTCTTTGCAGTTCATGGGTCAAGCTTTCTTTACCTTGTGGCCTTTCCCTTTGCACAGAGTTTCAGCCTTTCTGTGAAGTACTGTGTAAACAGGTTTCTGGATGAAGTGTGGGTAGGACTTTTTTCTTTGTGAAATTTCTTGACTTTTAAAGAAATCATACCCGGGACCAACCAAGAGGCACAAGCCTTGGGTGGCTTTGGAGTTTTCTATGTGTGTGTTCTGCCATCTGCTGGAAAAGGATGACCAAGCTGGGAAAGCTGACAGGCAGTGTGGAAGAGGGCGTGCACTCCTGCCCCCTCCATCCCTCTCCCAGGGCTGGGCAGAGGGTACAGCAGAGCTTGTGAGTTGCCAGGACACACTTGGTTTTCTGGTGGATCCCCCTTACTCATACCTGGGGTTGTCTCTCAGGGATTTCCCTACCAGTCTGCCAAGGTCAGGGCCAAGCCACTTTCGGAGCCTGCATCACCGGATCCTCTGGCCTCATTCTTTGGGTACACAGTATGTTCTGGGATTGCCTTGAAGTACTTTTCACTGGTTTAAATTGGAAACAAAACAGAACATTCAGTCTGAGTAGGGGGCAGGGTGTGATGTTAGTATAAGAGGGCCAGCTGATCTGTTTAGGAAAGGTCAACCCTTTTTTTCTGAGATCATAATCTCCCTCCTTTCTGGTATTAAAATGCCCTTTTACAAAATGACAGTAATAGATGAGAGTTATCATGTTAAGCATTTATTTGCAGGGCAAAAGTAAAAGTTAGCAACTTTGAGTCAGTTACCCTAATTCTTTAAAAACATTTTCTTATGTCTGTGAGATCCCAAAGTCTGGGTTTGCTACTCCCTGTGGTCTCACCTTTTCCTTCATGTGATAACTAGAGTAAAAAAGTAAGGTCAACAATCCTCAGCAGTAACTTCCATATTTTCCCTGGCAAATCCTCCATGGATTTTTCTGTGCTGTGACCCACATAGAGACACAAAAATAATAGCGTGGTAGAATGAGGATAATGTCTCCTCACTAACTGGGTCGCTGCTTTATAGATGGATTTTGGTCTATTGTAAATGCTTGGCCTTGTTTCGCACCCCTTTGGATCATTTTCTTCCTCTGGAGTTCTCCATGGGATGTGACCTTCCTGGCTGGATGTGTCTGTGAGACTCCCATGGGGAAAGACTTCGATTTTTGGCCGCCAAATCCTCAAGGCAATCGGGACAGGATGTGAAAGCCCAGCCTTCCTGTTTCTTTTTAAGATTTCTCAGAGGCTTATAATCCTTTCAAAAGATTTTTAAATGGAAATGTGAGATTTTGGTATCTATTAGTTAAAAGATTCTAGTAACTGAAGTAATGAAACTGACCTTCTTTATTAAGGGTTATACTTATAGAAACATATGATTTCCCCCCGGTATGTTTTAAAGCATTAATTCAAATAAAATTATAAAGATTAAAGAAAAATATATAAGTGGAGCTGCTCTAATTAAGGCAGGTTTGGTATTTGGCTCTGTAGACCCTGAATTGAAAATTGCTAGTGTGTAAAAATTGAATAGAAATTTATTTTTGAGGATTATTTAGCTAAGAAGGCAGATAGTTGAGATCTGAGTAGGTGGAGCCTGGGAAAGTAAGTTTGTACAGAAGCCAGAACACGTGGTGTCTTCATTGGAAATAGATGTTCCCAGAGAATAAACTTTTTTGTATATTTATCTGTTGATAACAACTGTTTTTGAACAAGTAAGGACTTTCAAAATTGCAGGGTATGAGTTTCCTATGGACACACACAGAGGCTTGTGACCTAGAGGCCATGTGAAGAAGGTGGAACAATCCTCCCCAGTTACATTTTCATGGGCCAGATTGTTAGGAACATGTCCAAGAAGTGATTTCATAAAACTTTTGAAAATTGGCTGAAAACCCTGGCAGATCTGTATCATCTGGTAAATATTTAGGACCTTGTGTATATTATTTTCAAGGAAAGGAAATAAACTATAGAAAAAAATTTCTTCAGCAAAAACAAAACACCACAGGACTGTTAGCTTTTAAATTAGAATTCTTTTTTTCCAAGGATGCGGGTAGGGGAGCAGGAAAGAGATCTTATTTCTGAAAGAATTCAGCTCAGTTCAGTTTAGTCGCTTAGTCGTGTCCGACTCTTTGCGACCCTGCTGCGACCCATGAATTGCAGCACTCCAGGCCTCCCTGTCCATCACCAACTCCTGGAGTTTACTCAAACTCATGTCCATCAAGTCGGTGATGCCATCCAACCATCTTATCCTCTGTCGTCCCCTTCTTCTCCTGCCCCCAATCCCTCCCAGCATCAGAGTCTTTTCCAATGAGTCAACTCTTCTCATGAGGTGGCCAAAGTATAGGAGGTTCAGCTTTAGCATCAGTCCTTCCAATGAACACCCAGGACTGATTTCCTTTAGAATGGACTGGTTGGATCTCCTTGCAGTCCAAGGGACTCTCAAGAGTCTTTTCCAACACCACAGTTCAAAAGCATCAATTCTTGGGCACTCAGCTTTCTTCACAGTCCAACTCTCACATCCATACATGACCACTGGAAAAACCATAGCCTTGACTAGACAGACCTTTGTTGGCAAAGTAATGTCTCTGCTTTTTAATATGCTATCTAGGTTGGTCATAACCTTCCTTCGAAGGAGTAAGCATCTTTTAATTTCATGGCTGCAGTCACCATCTGCAGTAATTTTGGAGCCCCCAAAATAGGTCAATTTAAATTCTCTTTTCATTGAAAGTGACTGGATCAAAGTTTACTGTGATTTGCTTGTTAACTTAGCAACATCTGGACATATGATATCTTCATTTTTTATCACCTGGTAGTTTATGGTTTTTATTTTTATTTAAAATTTTTTTCCTTGCTTGAAAGAGCTTATGAGAATTCAACATTACCTGATCTCAAAATTTCAGTGTATATCTCAGAGGCAGTTGAAAATGTGAATTTGCCTGTCTAGTAGGAGAATTAGAAAGCAGAAAGGTAGAGTTCAGGAAGAATACTCCCAAAAGGGAGCAATCAAACGTCAAGGCCATGTTCGTTTCCTCAGGACATAGCCTTCTGTTAATGATACCACCTTATATGTCTTTCCCAGTGAGGTTCACATCTGTCATGTCATTTGTCTTTCATGTGTCTGTTAAGGCAAATGGCTGTAACAATCATGCTGCTATTATACAAACTAGGAAACAGAGTCATAGATGAGGAGTTACTTTCCTGTCTCCCTTTCCTATCTCCCTTTCCCTCAATTCCTCGTTCTGTTGGTAATGAGGATAACACAGATGTCAATCACTTATATTATGCCAAGCACTTTACATGTATTTCCTATGTTGTAGGTGTATTTTTATTTTCCAGATGAAGAAATAGTGGTTTATAAGAGATTAAAAAAAAAAAAAAACCAACCAACTTTCAGAATTTATATAGCTAGCAAGTGGCAGAATGGGAAAATGACACAGAAACCGTTACACCATATTGCCTTTCCAGTAATGTGCTACAGGGAAAGCAGCTTTCACAGGCCAGTTGAACCCAGCTGTCTATTCCCGGGCTCCTAGCCTGGTTACCCTCTTTCATGTCCAGCATCCAGAAAATCAGGGAGTTGATTTAGACCTCACAGGAAAGGGGTCTGGAGAGGTCACAGTGTCTAGCTCTCTAGCTGAGAGGTAGCTATCACAGGTAAGCCTTCTCAAAGATGTCTTAAAACAGCATGACAAAGATGTAGTAAATGAGTATACACTCTATGTAATGGCGCATGAGACATCAGCTCAATAATTGCCCAAGGCCTAAGCAGGCAAGCAGAAGGCCTCAAACTGAACGTGCCTACCCAGTGGGTAGGCAGACGTCATCCCGTAGGTTTTATTCACATCCTGGCCTCTTCCCTTTTCTGTTGACTTAGGCAGAGTCTCAACTTTTCCTTACAAAAGATCAAAACTAAGACTTCTTGGCTGCCCAAATCAGATCATCACTAAGGTTTGGCCATCTCTCAGAAAAGACAAGCTGGATTGGCCTGCACTTTCCTTCCTTGGCATTTCAGGATGTTCACACTCCACTGATGGACCTTAAAACCAGCAACTGTCTCCTTCAGACCATAAGAATGTCTTTGACTCAAAAACTGAATGTACTTGATGCCAAGTAAATAGCAACTCAGAGACCATCTAGACTCCCTAGCTTTTAATCTATTATCTTTAGAAACCTAACCCTTCTCTTTCAGACCCAGGCCTGTACAAATGAAATTCTATTGGGGTATAAAGTTTATTCTAAAACAATTTTTGGGACTACTGCTGTTTTTGAATCCTAATTGCCATCTTTGTTATGTTTGTGATGACGACATTTCTAAAAGGAATAATTTTGTAGAGTCTGTGTGTACATACTCTGGACCCTGCTTGTGCTAAATTCACTTTAAAGGAAGGTACCTCAAGTGCCTGACTGTACACAAGGTGAGAAGAAGACCAGACATCTAAGCACTCCGTTTCTTCTTTCTTCCTGGGTTCTGTGAATGTGTGAGACTTTTCAATTTCTCCCATGCCTCAAAAATTCAGATATCTCAGCTACCTACCAAACAAAATATCACAAGTGCTTTAGTGATCAAAATATCACCCGCTCTCAGAGGAGGGAGGGTGTGGTCAGAATGCTGCCTTCTTGCTCCTAACATAGCGTCTGCTCACTTTTTAATTCATTGCAGAAAAACAGACCTTTCATTTTAACCTCTGCATGTTAAGAACATGATTCCTAACGTTCCATTCATTACAGAAAAATCTCATTATTTTAAATATCTGATCTCAGATGTTCATTATATTGCTGTATTTCTTCTTTTGCTTTCATAGAGGGAGATAGTGTCACTTATATTTGGCAGATGGGAAAGGGTCAAATAAGCTGAGACTCTTCAACTAACTCAGCCCTGACCCCAGCCAGCAGGTGGTTCTTTTGCTCTCTCACTAAAACTAGGACTTCTGCAGGAAATAGCCCTTGAGGAAGGCAGGTTTAAGTAACTTAGCTGTTGGTAAGCAGCATGCATGTAAAGCAGAGGTTAATCTTTTCATGCTCTAAACATCTTATAAAATAGTAGTGGAACCAGATGTACAGGGGATCCCAAACATACAGTTTCTGCACTGCAAACTTTGTCCAGTTATCAGCTATAGAATTGCAGGTGGTCATGTCTTGCTTATATCTTAAATCTCAAACTGAAGAGAATGAGGGATTTCCTTTTATCAGGTTACATATGATATCAAAGAAAGCTGTGCACCTTGGCAAAGCACGTTATCTTTGGGGAACAGGACCTCTAACCCAGAGCGATAGAGTTGGGAAACACAAAGACCCCCAAGTGGGTCATTGAGAATGATGGTAAGTGGTGCCACTCTTGCTTCCATCTCTTGGTTCACAGACTTGTGAATTCTTCCTGTTGCGACACAGTGCCATATAGATTCAATACTTACATGCCATCCTTGTAGGGAATTGCTTCTGAGCTGATATTTCAGCTACACCTTCAACTGGGCATTTCAGTGCTCTATTATGCCAGTGGCTTGGCTTCTCTGTGGTGTGGTATGTGATATGGCCAGTATATTCCATGGTCATGGGCCTGCTGCACATGTCTTTCATTATGCACTAGGTTCCTGGCCATTTGCTATGTTTTGTGGCCTTCTATGTCTGTGGAATAGGCACACCATGATCCCTGTATACTGGTGCTGCTTGAGACTTGCAGATAGTAAAGGCAACCCCCTCCTCAGAATAGGTGTCTACTCCTATAAGAATGAATCATTGGCCCTTGAGGGAGTATAGTCAACTTGCTGCCAAGTGGTAGGTTGTTTTCCTCAAGGAATAGTGCTTAGGAGGATGTTCAACTTTGATCTCTGAGGCTGGAAATCCAGAGATGGCAGTAGCTAGATTGGCCTTGGTAAGTGAGGATCACACTGTTGCACCCAAATGTAACCATCATCTCTGCCACTGTGGGATGTGCCCATCTTATTAGTTCAGGGTGGCTGACTTGTGTCAGCTGGCTGAGTCATTTTGCCTATTTAATCCCTCAGTGCCTATTCTGTGGTGGCACTGATGGCATTGACATGATACAAAAACCTTCACACTTCATTCTCTCAACTATATGTCCATTTACATGAATCTTTTTGACTCTGATTGTCTGGTATCTTTTCTTTTTAGGTTCCTTATCAGTTAGCTGACCTTCTAGCCTTGCCAGTCACTGCAGTAATTTTGTTCTCCTGGCTTCTGTGCTGCCACCTGGGCACAATTGCTTTGGGGCCTATCAACTCCATCACTATCAATAAGCCAAGCTTTGCGACTGCCTCTCTTACTATAGGCGCCAACTTACAGAGAAGAGCCACTACTGAAGTTCTTAGTGGTGCCCGTTCTCCCTTCACTAGAAATTCCTGATGGCCTTGGTAAATAAATGAAGCGTCCTGTTAGCTCTCCTAACAAATATACTCCTCTGGTGGGTCTTTGGAATCACATAATGCACCCATTCCAGTGTACCTGCTTCCCCCAGCCTCTTTATCCCTTCTTTGGCTGTTTGCTGTGGCAACTCAAGAAGTTCTACTTTATTTAGTGTAGACCATAGTTTTCTCTGGGCTTTGCAGGTGGCTCAGTGGTAAAGAATCTGCCTGCCAAGCAGGAGATGTGGGTTCGATCCCTGGGTCAGGAAGATTCCCTGGAAAAGGAAATGACAACCCACTCCAGTACTCTTGCCTGGGTAATCCCATGGACAGAAGAGCCTGGCAGGCTACAGTCTCTAGGGTTACAAAGAGCTGGACATGACTTAGCAACTAAACCACCATCACCATAGTTTTCTCTAGGCTTCTAAGAACCTCCGGACAGCAAGTTTGCTCCTTCCATGGGGTCCTTGCCAGGATGTTAGATCCCATGTCCCAAGAGAATGCCCTAAGTCAATTTATTCTTGCTTGCTGTTGTTTAGTTGCCAAGTTGTGTCCGGCTCTGTGACCTCATGGACTGTAGCATGCCAGGCTTTCCTGTCCTTCACCATCTCCCAGAGTTTGCCCAAGTTTATGTCCATTGAATTGGTGATGTCATCCAGCCATTCTTACTTACACAGTCTTGTACTCCTCCTCCCTTGATTAAGCACCGTTAAAGTACAACCATAGTGGTCTTTCCCTGGACTGTCATGACATGCTAGTTCTTGAAGTTCTCTTTCCTCTTTTATCACCCTTAGCATGTTACCACAGATTATCTTGAGCTATCATTCTGGCAGTCAGGGGACAAGTGGACCACTCCTGAAGGTGGCATGTACTTCTTGTGGCAGAGAGGCCTTTGTAGTGTCTTCCTTTATGGGTATGTGCTAGCTTCTCACCCAAAGTGATGGGTTCCCTTTGCAGACTTGCAAGGCTTAGGGGAGAATGTTGAGCCATACAATATTTGTTTTTCTCTTTCTGACTTACTTCACTTACTTCACGATGAACCTCTAGGTTCATCCACCTCATTAGAACTGACTCAAATACATTCCTTTTTATGGCTGAGTAATATTAAGGCAATGGCACCCCACTCCAGTACTCTTGCCTGGAAAATCCCATGGACGGAGGAGCCTGGTGGGCTGTCATCTATGGGGTTGCACAGAGTTGGACACGACTGAAGCAACTTAGCAGCAGCAGCAGCAGCAATATTAAGTAGCACATGCAGCTCAATACCAGGAAAACAAACAGTCCAATCAAAAAGTAGGCAAAAGACCTATACAGACATTTCTCCAAATGTCTGAAGAAGACATTGTTATTGTTCAGTCACTAAGTTGTGTTCAATTCTTTGTGACCCCATGAGCTGCATCATGCCAGGCTTCTTTGTCTTTCCCCATCTCCTGGAGTTTGCTCAAATTCATGTCCATTTGAGTCGGTCATGCCATCTCATCCTCTGTTGCCTCCTTTTCCTTGTGCCCTCAATCTTTTCACATCAAGGTCTTTTCCAGTGAGTCAGCTCTTCATGTCAGGTGGCCAAAGTACTGGATCTTTGGCTTCAGCATCAGTCTTTCCAGTGAACAGTCAGAGTTGATTTCCTTTAGAATTGACTGGTTTGATCTCCTTGCTGTCCAGGGGACTCTCAAGAGTCTTCTCCAGCACCATAATTCGAAAGCATCAATTCTTTGGCACTCAGCCTTCTTTGTGGTCCAACTCTCACATTTGTACATGACTACTGGAAAAACCATAGCTTTAACAATAAGGACCTTTGTCAGCAAATCAGCAAAGTGATATCTCTGCTTTTTAATACACGGTCTGGATTTGTCATAGCTTTCCTTCCAAGGAGCAAGTGTCTTTTAATTTCGTGGCTGCAGTCACCATCTGCAGTAATTTTGCAGCCCAGGAAAATAAAATGTTACTGTTTCCACTTTTCCTCCATCTGTTTGCCATGAAGTGATGGGACCGGATGTTATGATCTTAATTTTTTGAATGTTGAGTTTTAAGACAGCTTTTTCACTCTCCTCCTTCATCTTCCTCAAAAGGCTCGTTAGTTCCTCTTTGCTTTCTGCCATTAAAGTGGCATCATCTGCATATCTGAGACTGTTGATATTTCTCCCAGCAATCTTGATTCCAGCTTGTGAGTGTTCTGGCCCAGCATTTTGCATCATGTACTCTGCATATAAGTTAAATGAGCAGGGTGACAGTATACAGGCTTGATGTATAGTATACAGGCTCCTTTCCCAATTTTGAACCAGTCTGTTGTTCCATGTCCAGTTCTAACTGTTGCTTCTTGTCCTGCATACAGATTTCTCAGGAGGCAGGTCAGGTGGTCTGGTATTCTCATCTCTTGAGGAATTTTCCATAGTTTGTTGTGATCCACATACAGATGGTTAATAAACACATGAAAAGGTACTCAACATCACTCATTATTAGAGAAATGCAAATCAAAACTACAATGACATATCACCTTACACCAATCAGAATGATCATCATCAAAACAATCTACAAGCAATAAATGCTGGAAAGGGTGTAGAGAAAAGGAACCCTCTTGCATTGTTGGTAGAACGTGAATTGATACACCCTCTATGGAGAACAGTATGGAGATTCCTTAAAAAACTAGGAATAAAACTATTGTATGACCCAACAATCCCATTATTGGGCATATACGCTGAGGAAACTGTAATTGAAAAAGATACATGTACCCCAATGTTCACTGCAGCACTGTTTACACTAGCAAGGACATGGAAGCAACCTAGATGTCCATCAGTAGATGAATGGATAAAGAAGTTGTGGTACTGTCAACTTAAAAAAATGCACAATGTGACACTTGCAAGTTAAGTTTTATTTGGGGGAATATGAGGACTGCAGCCCTGGAGATAGCTCTGAGAAACTGTTCCACAGAGGTTGGGGAAAAGGAGAGTGTATATGTGATTTTGGTGAAGTAGGGAATTCATGCTATTAAGCACATATTTTCCCACAAAATTTCTGCTTGTCTCATGAAACTTCTGCTAGTCACGAGAAACTGTCATCACCATGAAGGATTTTAGTGCCTTTCTAGATATGAGGAGATACAAGACTTGGCCTAATGAAATCAGCTCCTGAAAATATTTAACTATCTGAAGACCTGCCCTGCCAGTTTCACCCTGAGTACAGAGTGCCTCATTTCTGTTCTCCATCCTGAACTCTTTCAGGGGCTGTTGAAGGTCAGCAGCTGTGGCAGCACATGGTTTGATATAATCCTTGTAGAGGCAGATGGCAAGCACTCATGGCAAGTGCCAATTTGTGGTTGACAGTACATATATAAAATGGAATATTACTCACCCCCTTATCTTTCAAATGCCTGCATCTTACCGGCATGGCAATTCCCCTCCACTGGCTGTGTTCCCACATCACTATCAGTAAAATCTTCAGCCACTGGCCCACTGCCTTGTGCCAGGGACTCTCCATGTCCCACAGACCCCTTGGGGTGTACTCTTCTTTACCAGACAAAGGGTGGATGATTCAGTCCAAAGATCTCATCTTACTGCTTGCTTTCTCAGCCCGACTCCTACTACCGATTGTGTCAGTTCACGTTCTCTGGATGTTGATGCCAAGATGGAATTAGAAGTGTGAGGGACTTATGGGGGAGACACCTGTGAAGGATAGAGAGGAGTAAGAGCCAGAGTAGAGGGAGAGCCTTTGGATGGCATTGTGAATCTGAAACCTGTGAAGGAAGGGAGGGAAGAAAGGAGGAAAGGCGGGTAAGAACCTGAGACTCTGCACAGCTTTGAGCAAATCTTAGTGGGCAAATAAGGACCCAGAGCCAAGGTTGCCCTTAGAGGCATCCTGCCTAGGCTGGAACAGTCCTGCTCTAGTGCCCCTGCTGTGCACAGCTGCTGGTTGAGAGCGGTCCAGGGAGCCTGTGGCCTTGGCCTGAGTGCTGCCTCAAAGCCTAGAAGCGCGTCTGCTGGAGACTGGCAGCTCACTACACGCCATGCACCTGATGGCTGTCACCCCCACTTCTCTGTCTGTGGTCTTCCTTATCTTCATGGCAGCATATCCCCTTCTTAGGTCAAAATCAAGGACTCATCCTTTATTCTTTTCTTTTTTTACATTCTCCACAATCTGTCAGGATAATCTATGGTCAGATTTTCATATCTTATCTAGAATGTGACCACCTCTCATTATCTTCCCTGCTCTCATTGATATAGAGAGACACAGGAAGAAGATAGCTATCCACAAGCCAAGGAACGACTGAAGCTACCAGAAGCTAAGAGAGAGGCCTGAAGCACATCCTTGCCTAGACCCGTCAGAGGGAGCATGGTCCTGCCCACACCTCAATCCCAGACTTCTGGGCTCCAACACTAGGAGACAGTGAATTTCTGTTAGTTAAACCACCCAGTGTGTGGTGCTTTGTCTGTGGCAGCCCTAGTGTACACATACAGGTATCATCTCTCTTTTGGATAACTGCAAGGGCCTCCCCGTGAATCTGTTTCAGCCTCTTTCAACAGAGTAGTGAGAAGGATCTTACTTAATACGTCAGATGTCACTCCTCAGTTCAAAAATCATCCAGAGGATTTCTGTTTTCAAGTAAAAGGCAAAGTCTTTACCCGGGCCCACATTACATGTGCTTCCCCTGTCCACTCTGCTCTAGGTGCCTACCGTTAGTCTTCAGACGGGCCAGGCTCTCTCCCACATGAAGGCCTTTGCTAAAGCTCTTTCCATAGACCGACCTTCCCTCAGATCCCCAGGACTCATTCTCTCACTTATTTCAAGTCTGTGTTCAGTTGTCACCATCTTTGGGAAGCTGGTCCTGACCACCTTGCTTAAAATTCATGATAACTCCCTCTGCATGCTTGATTCTCTTTAACTGGCTCTATTTTATTCTTCTATAGCACTTAACATCTAACATAAGATATTGATTATTTGAATTATTTATTACCTATCTCCTTCCATTAGAATGTAGGCTAGGGATAGGAATTTTTGTTTGTATCCAAAGCAGTATAACAGAGCCTGCTTTGTGGAAGATGCTTAATGTTTGCTGGATAAAGGAATGGGCTTTCCAGGATAGGAAACCGAATAAAATATTAAACCCTATAGTCTGGTAGCACAACACATCCCTCCATGATTTAGTATCTGGTTTGGATCTTGTGCCCAGAACTGACCAATCTTCATTCAAGATGCTATCAAATGCCTGTGTCAGGCGCAGGATCAAAAAGCTGTAATGTTCGGTCTCTGCCTTCAAGGACTCAGAGTCTAGTGGTTGGAAGCAGGCAAATGTGTGCCAAGATTATCTTATTGTCGTCTTTCTCATTTCTTTCTTTCTTTTTTTAATGTATAGTAGAAGTAAGGCAAGGTGCATTTGTGGGTGATGACAGCCAGGTAGATTTATCTTGTTGCATATAGTCCAAGCAGTCTTTCTTTGAGGGAGTGTTAAATCTTATTTCAGGTATCATAGTAGCATCAAAATCTTCCCTCTCATACTCCATGTCTAACAAAACAGTATAGATTTCACTTAAAAAAGATGTCACTATCTGGAATATAATGATTAATCTATTTAAAAATGCAGAGACATTTCTATTAATGAAAAATTATGATCGTTATGCAAGTTTCTGACTAATCCTAATTACTGCCAGCCAGTTTCATGAAAACTTGTAAGTAAAAGGTGCTTCTGGAAGCATTATGCAAGAAGAAGCCTTTAAACATGATTCATCTAAGTCTGGTGAATGCAATGAAAGAGAAAAATAAATTAATAATACGTTCATAATCTTAAGGTAAAAAATAGGTACTTGTAGTCCTATTCAAAAGTTTACTTCTCTGGGATGTCTTTTCACGATCTGTCAAATGATAAAATATTTCAAAAGCATATGTTTGATTTTTTTTATTTCCTTTTTTATTGAGGTATAGTTGATTTATAGTATTATGTTAGTTTTGTGTATATAAGTAGTGATTCAAAATTTTAAAGAACTTTTTAGAAGCAAAATTTTGTAGAAGCTTTATGTTTTAATTTGAATTAATTTTCCTGAAAGAAAATTTTTGATAGTTCTTGTCTTTGATGTGGCTTAAAAATCTTGAGTGATGCCTCAAGTAAAAAGCAGTGTTTTTGTGTGCATGTCTGTTTTTCCATTCATCATTTCCTCATTTATTCAGTGTTTGTTGAGTGACTACTCATTTTTATAATCTAGACCTGTATATGATATTCTCTCAATTTTATGGAGATAAAAGTTCTCAGCTTTTTCCTGAACTGGGCAGAAATATAAAGAATTGTCTACTTTGTATTCATTGCAGTGACTTTAAAGGACATAGTTTCTATATTTTTGGCTTAAAAGTCTTAGTCTGTAAGAGGGAAAAAGCCTTGTGTATATTCAATACATAATTGAATGAGAAAAAAAGTAATGTCAAGAGTTCAGAGTTTAAGGAAAACACCTATTATTTCCACCTCTAAATGACAGTTATTATTTGCTTTAAAATATCAGTTTCTCTATTTGTATTCATTTCTATTTTTTCGCTAAAGAAGAATTGTTGCATTCTTCCTTAATTTGACATTTTCATTGATGATCCTTCGTTCTCTTCAAGATAATTTCTCAAAACATTTTCTTCATGTGTATTTCCTTCTCTTATTTTGTGACATTTCCACATTTCTTTCCTAACTTGATTTTAGAAAGCTCTAGAAGCTCACCTAAAAATTCTTTGAGTAAATCAAGTTATTCTCAAATTATTCCCCTAGTCCCTTGCCTTTTTTTTCCCCCCCTTCTTTGGCCTTTTTCGTCAAAGATATCATCCTATTTTTACTTCTCTTTCTTCTGAAATATAGTTAATGTACTTCTTTTTTGAAATTTTCTGGGTCTCATTGATTTTCTGGTTTCGTGAAGTCTTTCAATGGATTTCAGAGTTCTGTCCTGTTCATATTATGAATGTAAGAAAGATATTCTTACTTTCTTCTTTCATATTTCTGGCTGTTTCCTTTATTTCAGTTCCATCTGTTTTCCTTTCACCTTTTTGTCTTCCTCCTGGATGACCCAACCCCTTCCTCTCTAAATTTCACTGTGATTCTAAGACAAAATGTCAGATTTTTCCTTTTATTGTAAGATGATGGTCCCAACATCTCTTCCTCTCTGTGCCTCTGGTAGGTTCATTTCCATAAATGCCATTTTCTAGTTTTCCTTTAAGGGTAAGTAAACAGTCACTTCTGTGATTTTCCATTTTTATCTCCTCTTTTAGGGTCACCAGATGGCTTACTCCATATTCTCATGTTAGATAGACTCACTTATTTAAGTACCATATTCAAAGTTGTTAAAACTGAGTTGTCTTGACTTGTTTACTTTAGTTCCATTAATTTATCTGAATTAGAAAACTTACCTCCTTCTAGTTAAACTCAGTCTCTTAGGCTTCCCCAAATGTTTAATTAAAATTTTTTCCTGGTCTTTTTCCAACCTTTTATAGCACATCAAGACATTACAGGGCAAACACAGCAGAGTCATGTGCTGATGTCTCTTCCATGAAGGGCTAGTCCAGTCTCAGACGCCTCAGTTTCAACTTTAATAAAAACTGTTCCAAAACGCAAACACTACTTTCCCGTCCTCTCTCCTTCTTTCTTTTGGTTAAATTCAGGAGTTGTCTGCTCATCCTGATACTGTTTGATTGAAAAACGAGCTCTTGGGAATAAAAGTTTTTATTCAACATAAATGTTTCAGTTCACTTCAGTTTAGTCGCTCAGTCATGTCCGCTCCTTGTGACCCCATGGACTGCAGCACACCAGGCTTCCCTGTCCATCACCGACTCCTGGAGCCTACTCAAATGCATGTCCATCAAGTCCGTGATGCCACCCAACCATCTTATCCTCTGTCATCCCCTTCTCCTCCTGCCTTCAATCTTTCCCAGCATCAGGCTCTTTTCCAATGCTTAGGTGTCAAATTATCTGTCAGAATATGACCAAAAAACATATTGTTTCTTCTTCCCATGTTCTTTGTCTTTTATTTCTTTATAATATTCATCCTTTAGTATGATTTTTAATTCCTAAAAACTGACTTGAGAATCCCTCACTAAAAAGCATTCATCTTATTATTTTTTGAAGTGTGAATCAACTTGTTCTCTTTTCAAAAGGATCTTTTCTCCTCACTTTGAGAGCTAAAGTTTCAAAAAAAATTATTTCTCTGCACACTAAAAAGTCATCTCTAGAAATGGAAATGGAAACCACAATGAGATGACACTTCAAGCACCACTGGCCTCTGGTGGTGGGGGCTGTGGGTGACACAAGGATGGGTAATAGCTGCTTATGGGTGTTGGGGGTCTTTTGGGAATGATGAAATTGTTCTGAAACTGTGATGGTGGTTTTACATATCTGAATATACTAAAAACCATTGAATGCACATTTTAAATGAGTGTATTATATGGTACATGAGGGGCTTCCTAGGTGGCACAGTGGCAGAGAATCCGCCTGCTAATGCAGGAGACATGGATTTGATCCCTGTGAAAAATATGCCAGTATTATTGCCTGGAAAATTCCAGAGAAGCCTGGTGGGCTACAGTCCACAGGGTTGCAAAGAGTCAGACATAATTGAGCATGTGCACGTGCACACACACACACTCACACGTAGTATATGAATTATATCCTAGTAAAGTTACTAAAAGAAAAGAAGCTTAAGCAATTTAGTTTTCAGTAATCAGTATCACTTTCTCATGAAATACTTAAAATGAAAAATGTTCTTACGTCTTTTCACCTTAATTTTTCTCTTTCTCTCAGAAGTTAGGCTCATTCCTCTGGTTAATAATTGCATCTGATCTGATAGAATCTGTTGGCATTTTTGCTTCTTCCCTTATTAGCTAGAACACTTCCAGTTCAAAGAAAATTTTACCCTTGACAGCCACTAGGGCTCCCTAATGAAAAGCAGGAAAGGTACTTGATTCCTTTTATTTGTCAGCTTTACAGATATGAAGCGGTTCCCTAGCATGCAAAGATGACCA
Source organism: Bos grunniens (assembly GCF_055505025.1). Classification (NCBI taxonomy): domain Eukaryota; kingdom Metazoa; phylum Chordata; class Mammalia; order Artiodactyla; family Bovidae; genus Bos; species Bos grunniens. Next base: position 27,905,733 of record NC_141185.1, on the reverse strand, counting down.
GTGCTTTTTAGGATCATTATGAACTTAAGAATTTAAACGTGTGGTATATTCTAATGCGTTGCCAGTATTATCCTTACGAGTGCCTAAATTTTCCCGTATTTGCCCAGCAGGAGCATTCAAGTTGAGTCATGGACATTCTGGAGATAACTCCAGTAATGTTTGATGACTTCTTTATCTTTTAGTGTAACAAATTGCTCTTGGCTCATCTCTTATGTTTTCTGTTCCAGACATTAATCTACCATTTCTCCAAGAAGCCCTGAGGTATATTTTAGAGACCACTGCTGCTGCTGCTGCTGCTAAGTCACTTCAGTCATGTCCGACTCTGTTTGACCGCATAGACGGCAGCCACCAGGCTCCCCCATCCCTGGGATTCTCCAGGCAAGAACACTGGAGTGGGTTGCCATTTCCTTCTCCAATGCAGGAAAGTGAAAAGTGAAAGTGAAGTCGCTCAGTCGTGTCCGACTCTTCGAGACCCCATGGACTGCAGCCTACCAGGCTCCTCCATCCATGGGATTTTCCAGGCAAGAGTACTGGAGTGGGGTGCCATTGCCTACCTGGATGCTGTGGTTGGTAATTGCTTCTGGTTTGGCCATTATTTTTAGGTCTTTTCAGTAGACGTATACAAGAAATACACACACCACCCCCACCACACACACACACAGTTGTAGCATGTGGGATCTGGTTTCCTGACTAGGTATCGAACCCAGGCCCCCTGCATTGAGAGTGCAGAGTCTTAGCCACTAGACCACCGGAAAAGTCCAAGAAATATTTTTAACATAAAATAAATTATGAATTCATGCTAATACTTCTAATTAGAAAGCAGGATTTTTACTTAATTGCATTGATCCTAATCTGTGCCTTCCTTTTACATCAAAATCTCTGTTCTTAACACCAATATTATTACTCATTATACTTTTCCCACACTACATACCCAGTAGTCCAAGAGTTGCATTATTAATGCTACTCTAAAATTATGATGAATTGAAAATGATTGAAATGTTTGAATTTCTTTTTTGTAATGAGGGTGTATGCAAAAACATGAATGAGGAGACACATCACTGTGTTTCAAAGTCACTTGTGATTTATTTCTGATGGTTATACCACTAGACACACATTTAGTTTTTTTTTTTTTGCTTTTTATTATTAAGGCTATTTTACACTTCCTTTTATTAAAGTATAATGTGTATACTGTAAAATTTGTCACTTTTAATGTGTGGTTCTGTATGTTTTGACTAAAGCATAAAATCATGTACCCTGCCCTACAACCAAGACATAGAACAGTTCCATCATCGCCTGAATTGCCCCAAGCCCCTTTATGGTCAACTCCCACTCCCGTTCCCAGCAATTAGGAATTTGCTTTTTGGCCCTGTAGTTTTCCTTTTTTTCAGAATGTCATATAAATGGAATCATATAGTATTAATACAAAGCTTTTTGAGTATGGACTCAGCATAAAAGTATTGCTTTTTAAAATTTTGTTTTGTAATGATATAAAGTATTTGTGATTCCACAGTCAAATCAACAAAAGCATATGTAAAGAAATCTGTTTTTTTATCCTGTACTCTTCACTTAAGCCTTTCCTCCCTCTATACATAGCCATTTTCTGTTTTGTGAGGTCTATTTGCATCTGTCTACCTATCTCATATTCCCCTCTACCTTCTCAGTTAACACAGTGTGCACACTTTGCTCAGGTGGGAAATTTTAGTTTAATTTCCAGGACTCATAATTAAAAAGGGCTTAAGGATAATAATATTTGACTAACTCATGTGGTCGCAAAGAGTCGGACACGACTGAACGACTGAACTGAACTGAATCTCTAGTTTTAAATTGGAATTGTACATTTGGTAAAAAGTACTATATCACCGTTCTTTCTTTCTTCCCTCTCTTTCTTATACCCAAATATTACAAGTCATGGCTGGTGATGTGTCTGCCAGTATGGACACGGAGGTTGATGTTTGTGCTGCAGTTTAGGGTTGGCTATGATTTCCTGTGCCCTCAGTGTCAAAGTGGGCCTTGTGCAAGCTTATGTAGCAAAGGGCAATAGTTACTACTGAGTATCTACTTGTTCCAGGCATGTTCAAGATTGGGGGGTAAGGCTGAAACAAGTCATTTTTTCCCAACCTTATGATCTTACAGTTCTTTGAAAAAGGAAGACAAAGTGTGAGGAATCTTTGCCCTGTGTAAGAGATGGGAGAAGCTGGGGCTTCCTATTTCTTGCTGTGGTGGCCAAAACTTGCTACAAGAGTAGCCAGACAAGGCAGCCATTTACCTTAAGGCCCTCTTTTGCCTTACCTTACTACCAGGCCTGATCTAGGGACTGAAATTTCCATATCTGCAAAACTCATACCATTATCTTCAGAAACTTTTGTTTAAATGTATAAGGAAGGGGCAGCATAGTGATATATTAGATCATTTTCCATTCTTGCCCACTATTTTAATAGTTTTCTAGAAGATGGAAGGGCCCTGAGGAGTATTAATAAGAAGGGTATGGGGAGGACAGCCAGAGGTCAGATTGTAATGAAGCTTAGGTAGTTAATGTACAGAATGACAGATAAAATGATCTCGATAGATTGGGAAGATGGGCCCAGTATCAGCAGGATGAACTAATATATGGCTAAAAGTCAATTTTGAATTCTTTATCACAGAGCTAACCATGCACAAACCAGGAGCTAGAGAAGCTGAGGGAAGGTCCAGGGGAAAGCAGAGCCAACTTCAGGCCCAGCTGCTGCCTCATGTGAACAAGTTGAGTAAGCAGATATAAGCAGCAGCCGTGAGAGCTTTGGAATGGTTGCTGCATCATTTCAATCCAGCAGATCTCCCACAAGAATCATTCTTGTGTCTGATCCTCCTCAGAAATACACAGAAAAGGGAATCCTGGAAAATGTGGTTCATCTTACTTAAGTTGACACATTAAAGAAGTCACCACAGATATGTACTATTATGATTCTGTGATGACAAGTAATAGACTCGAATCAAGATTGCTACTGCTACTGCTAAGTCGCTTCAGTCGTATCCGACTCTGTGCGACCCCATAGATGGCAGCCCACCAGGCTCCCCCGTCCCTGGGATTCTCCAGGCAAGAACACTGGAGTGGGGTGCCATTTCCTTCTCCAATGCATGAAAGTGGAAAGTGAAAGTGAAGTCGCTCGGCCATGTCCGACTCTTAGCGACCCCATAGACTGCAGCCCACCAGGCTCCTCCACCCATGGGATTTTCCAGGCAAGAGTACTGGAGTGGGGTGCCATATAACTTGCAAGATAACACAAATGTAACCTTGAGCAAGAATGTAGCCAGGCCTCTGAAGGGCCTAGGATCAGGTATGTCTCGCCATAGGCCTATTTCCTCTGCCCCTTTGACCTTTTGCAAGTACAAGCTGGCCAGCCTACAGGTTCTAAGCTACATCATGGTAACTGGATGAGGCATCTCAAGAGGCTAGGCCAATGTGTCTCTGTCTTTTAATTCAGGTATTGATAAATGGACTCTGACTGGTCCAGCTTAGACTTCATGCCTATTCTCCGTCCAGTCAGGGTGACAGAGTCACTCTATAAAAAGTAGTTTCAAGACCAAGAACCCACTGCTGTGAGGGAAGCAGAGAGTTAAAGAGGGATCACTCACTGTTTCTAGAATTGAGTTATCAGCTAGATTTGTTCTAAAATTTGTTCCTGAGCGAGGTGTGATTCCACAGGTGACACTCAAGCTCCCTGTAGTTCTGAGTAGCGCAGTGCATCTCTGTTTTCCCCCTTTCTCATCTTTTCCCTTTGCCCCCAGAGCTCAGAGCTCTGATACCCCAGTCCCTCCAGGCCTAGGAAAGCAATCACTCCCATTCTGACCCAGAATTGTATGCATTTTAAAAGAGAAATTGGAAAGGGTAATGTAGTATTTAACCGAAGGGAGTTAAGAGTAATGCCTGGACCCAAAACAGCAACAACAAAAACCCAGCCAGCCGACCAAGCTCCAAAACCCTTTTTTAGTAACTAACCACATATTTTGATTCTGAGTCAGACAAGCCTTGAATTTTGGATAAACCCAAAGGGCAAAACAAGATGTGGGGACTGGGCCATCAAGAAATCAGCATTGTCATTTGGTTTAGTCCAGATGGCAGCCCTGAAAAGGGTCCTAACATTGAGGCAAATACAAAGATACTATTGAATGTCATCACCATCAAATACTACTTGTTAAGCAATTCATTGTTTTGTCTTTACTGGAGGGTTGCATGGAATGATAAATAGCTAGAAATTATATGACCACTGGTTGGAAACCACCTGAGGAGTAACAAAATAAATTCTGTTCCTCTCTGTGAATTATGGAAAGACTAGGATGAGAAAAACCAATTGCATTATCTGGACACTAATTCTTACTGATAATCCTTAGTCATAATTGTATGCCAGTGTTTTCAGGCCTGTTTCTACAGGCTAGATATGCCTATCAAAGCAATACTAACATGGACAAGCTGTGAAATAGATAGATTTTGCAGTCTGTGTCCTATGCCTCCACACTGAACTCACTCAGTCATTCAACAAATACTAAGTACCTTCTATGTGGTAAGCATTGTACTAGTCACTAAAACTCTCACTTAAAAATAAACCAATGAAACCTTAGGTTTAGGTGGGATTTTAGAAGAGAATGAGACCCACTCTATCTGGGACTCTCTTCCGGTGACATCAAGTGCTATACATTCAGAGGCAAGACCCTCCAGCAGTGATCATCTCTAAATGATAAAAAGCTTGTCCATATATTGTGATGAAACTTGCTTCATCTGTTTCTACCCATGAGTTCTAATCTGCCCCTTGGAGAACGGTCTCATTCCCACTTACACATCCCAGCCTCATAAGGTTTGTAGACTTTCTTGAAGTCTCCTATAAGGCAACATCTTCAGGATTCTTTGCTGTTCCTGTGATGTCACGTGAACACTCTAGTTGCAAGTGTCCGTCTTTGAACATGATGCTCAGAACAGGACACAGCAAGTCGTAAGTGCAGAGCTTAGTAGAAGAGGTACCCTGGGCTCGTAACACGCTCTACATTTGCTTTAGTAATTACTTTGAACATACGGAGTTTAAAACTCCAGGGGGAAGCCAAAGCTCTCCTACTCTCTACTCCTGCCACTGGTTTCTTGAGTTCAGGTATATTAGCATTGTAGTCAGATAGGGCTCTATTAATTTCTTATTGCTGCTTATTAGCAAATATTTGTTATCTTACAGTTCCTTGGGTCACATGTCCCACATTAGTCTTAGTTGGCTAAAATCAAGATGTAAGGCTTGATTTCATCAGGGCTTCTTTCCCAGATTCTGCAGGGACTTTCTCGGACTCTGGCCCCCTTCCTCCATCTTCAGAGTCAGTGGTGTTGCGTGTCTGTGCCTTTATTCCGTAGTCACATCTCGCTCCAGCTCTCCTCTTCTGCCTCCCCTTTTCATTTTTAAGACCTCTTGTGATTACTTTGGGCCCACCTGTATGAACCAGGATAATCTCTTTTGAGGATTAGCAATTTAATTCTGTCTGCAACCTAAATTCCCCTTTGCCGTGTAGCCTAGCATATTTATAGGTTCTGAGGATTAGGATATGGGCACACTTGGAGGGCATTATTCTGCCTACCATAAGGGCTATAGCAGCTCTGGAAATCATGTCCCTGTAAAACAACATCCAAAGACTGTGAGAAGGGTCATGTCTATTGCATGTTCCCTTTTAAAAAGGAGGAGGAAGACTTCCTAAAACTTCTGTGCACCCAACAGATTTCCCTCTTCAATTAACTGGCCAGAACTGTCACATGCCCTTTCCTAACCCAGTCATTGGGAAGAAAAGAAATTCCATGATTGGCTTGCACTACTCAAGATGCATCCCCTGGGGCAAAGGAGGGCCCAGCCTCCTAGGAGGGAGCAGGCCTCTGACACCTGAATCAGATTGGGTTTCTGCTAACAAGAAAGAGATGGAAAATGGCTTTTGGGTATTCTTTATCCTATAACATCACCATGTAATGGCTTTTAATTGTAACCTAGTTACCTGAAGGGGAGAGAGAGAGAAAAGGATGTTTTAAAGTTAGTTCTGCGTTTTCCCTTCTGTGTTGAAGAGATCAAAAAGATTTAAGATATTCAGAGAAAAACAAGAAAAGTATCAATATATTAAGTATGTAGGTGTGTATCAGTAAGGGTTCGTCAGATATATAGATATAGATATAGATATATATATCTCCATCTTGTGATGTCTTGTGTGAGCACTCAGTAGTGTCTGACTCTTTGCAACCCCATGGACTGCAGTCCATCAGGCTCTTCTGTCCATGGGATTTTCCAGGCAAGAATACTAGAGTGGGTTGCCATTTCCTTCTCCAGGGCATCTTCCTGACCCAGGGATTGAACCCATGTCTCCTGTCTTCTGCATTAGCAGGCAGTTGCTTTACCACTGAGCCACTTGGGAATGTGATATATATCTGTAGGTCCCTCAGTTATATAAGGTCTCATCCCTGTAACAAATCCCTTCATACGTGTATTTATATATAAATATACACACACAGACACACAGGGATTTACTGCAGGAGCGTGACTTTATGTAACTGTGGGAGCTGGTCAAGCAGTATGTATAAGTCTGTCATCCTCCCATTTGATGTTGGAGCTTGTGACACAGAACAGACAGGGAAGGGAAGATGACTGTAAAGTACCACGTGCAGGAGAGCAAGAGCGAACTGGAACCATTAACACAAGTGGGATCCCTCAAGGATGGAATGAACCCGTTGCATTCTGAACACCTCTGATCTTTCTTTAACGTGAATTGAATCTCACTTGCATTCCAGTATTTAGTCTACTCAGGATTTGTCCTACTCCTGGCTTTCCTTCCCTACATTGAACTTTTTCCCATTTAGGAAAACCGGCACATTTATACGTTATTATAGGTAATGTACATTGATTAGAGGCCTGTACTTTAAAAAAATTATGTATATTTTGGCTGTGCTGAGTCTTTGTTGCTCTGAGGACTTGTCTCTAGTTTCGGTGAGCGTGGGCTACTCTAGGTGTGGTGCTCGGGCTTCTCACTGCGGTGGCTTCTCGTTTTGGAGCACCGGCTGTAGGGCCTGCAGGCTTGAGTTGTGGCTCCTGAGCTCTAGAGCAGGCTCAGTAGTTGTGGTGCACTGTTTAATTGCTCCTCAGCGTGTGGCATCTTCTGGGATCAGGGATTGAACCTGTGTCTCATGCATTGGCAGTAGAGGCTTGTACTTTAAGGGCTTTGTTTTCTGGAAGCAGAAAGGGGAAAAGAGGAAGGGTTACTTTAACAATAGGTGTTATGTCAGGTGGTTCCCTTTGTTTTACCTTTCCTTTGCTGTGCTTTTGAGTGATTTAAAAACAATCTCTCTGAGACATTTGTTTCTCTTCAAAAAAAGGAACCATGCATTATCCTTTAACAATCCTGGTTATAGTCCATTTTTAGGTTTGGCATTGCTTTTTGGCCACTAGCTTGAAAGATTATAGTGAGGATATCAAAACTCCTTCTCTCTAAATTCTCCCTTTTAATATATTTATTTATTTGGCCATGGTGGGTCTTAGCTGTGGCACACAGGCTCCAGAACGTGCGGGCTCAGTAGTTACGACACGTGGGCTTAGTTGCTCCAAGGCATGTGAGATTTTAGCTCCCCAACCAGGGATTGAACCCACGTCCCCTGCATTGTGAGGCAGATTCTTTAACACTGGACCACCAGGGAAATCCCTCAAAACTCTCTTGGTAGGTAAATGCCAATTTCACTATATAAGACTAACTGGCTTAACTAGGAGTGATGGTGTCATAAGATAACTGTTAGCAAAAAGTGTTAAATTATGTTTTGTAACTTAAATGTTCTCATTTGTTTCCTAAATCAGATCAGATCAGATCAGTCGCTCAGTCGTGTCCAACTCTTTGCGACCCCATGAATCGCAGCACGCCAGGCCTCCCTGTCCATCACTAACTCCCGGAGTTCACTGAGACTCACGTCCATTAAGTCAGTGATGCCATCCAGCTATCTTATCCTCTGTCGTCCCCTTCTCCTTTTGCCCCCAATCCCTCCCAGCATCAGAGTCTTTTCTAATGAGTCAACTCTTCGCATGAGGTGGCCAAAGTACTGGAGTTTCAGCTTTAGCATCATTCCTTCCAAAGAAATCCCAGGGCTGATCTCCTTCAGAATGGACTGGTTGGATCTCCTTGCAGTCCAAGGGTACCATGCATATCTTAGGAAGAATTTTGCATAAATCATTCATGTTTGGATTAAAGGGAAGATAATCAAACTTACTGACTCCTCAGGATTTGTCTGGTGGTTGCATGTGTTCTCATCTAATTCATACTTCAGCTCTGTGGGGAGTACCTCCATGTGCAGTGAAGGAAACCATGCCTTAGAGTGGTCATTTATTTGTCTCAAATTTCTTGAATTGTAAATGGTGGAGCCAGGATTTGAACACAGTTTTATATAATTCCAAAGCCCATTTTTGTTGTTGATTAATTTGAAAAATTAATGCTGATCCTAGTAAGCTTAGGTTTCCTTAGTAAAGTTTGTTATTGATATACCATAAGAGAATACACTTGAACACACTGATTTAAAATGAAATAAAACAGCAGGATGTCTGTGTGTGTATATACAGACACATATCCTGCACATGCTCATACACTCATACTCGTACACTTTCCTGTTAGGTAGAGGGATTATCTAATCTGACTCTACATTAAGAATAATAATTCTGCATTAAAAGGGCATGGTGATAAAATGGTACTTTTCTTTCTTTCTCTCTTTTTTTTCTTTTCCTTTTTAAAAAGGAAATTACTTATAAGGTGTGTGTTTACATACATAAACTATTATCTTGGCATTTTATGCTAAAATTGTCTGATGATGGCATTATTGCAGCAAACCATGATTATCAGCAATCTTAGGTAATTCTTATTTCAACTCCAGGGAGCTCTTAATCCTTTGTATCATATTTCGAATTTGAAAATGAAGAAAAGAACTGACTACCCAAATTATGTCTTTCAAAACTAGCCTGTTCACTCTTGGAAGTTTCCTTTGCTTCTTCTCCTCTTTGATTTTTCCTTCTGTTGTCTTCAATTTACACAGGGCTTTAATATAGTCAGTAGTCAATTTTGAATCACACTTAAAAAAATTTAGCTTGTAGATAGAAGAAATAAATGTTTAAGGCCACATGAATGCATATTGCTGTTTTTCAAACCTATCTATATTACTTTATTATGTTTTCCTCTTATTCAAACACAAGCTATCACTACAAAGACTGAAACATGCTTGGATGAGAATGGATGTGGCCATTTCTTCTTCCATTTTGACGTTTGGCTCCAGTGACATCTAAAACTTCCATGCTGACCTCTGCTGGTCACACATGCCAATTGGGGACTGAATTCAGGCTAGTGTGTCTTGGGGAATGCAGTTCAACAGTGACCTAGGAAAATGAGGATACAGACCTGCTTCATTGCTTATGGAGTGAGGGAAGTTGGGGAGACAGAAAAAGAGGGGTTTTGCGTGAAGGAAAGAATTGTGACCCCAAGAAGCAGCAGTTTGAGGGTAACTCTCTTGGTTTCTCTTTTCCATCTGTTACATGCAAGGACAGTGGCCCCGTTGACACCCCTATCCAGTGCTCAGGGCAGGGACATGTAGCATCTGTATGAGTTTATTTGTCAGGCTAGGGACCTTCCTCACTTTCACCCCTTCATGCCTGAGGACTGTGGCACTGAATATTAGACTCTTTCCTTATAGACCCTGTTCCATTTCTGGTTTCCAAACTACTCAGGACTGACTTTCTTCTAGAAACATAAAGAGGTAAGATTTTTACTTTAAAAGAAGTTAGTATTGTACGATTGTGAATAATTTGCAGGATCAGATAATGAATGTAAAATTGTTCAAATGACTTGTCTGTTCATGGCTTTGTCTATTTTGAGTGACTTCTTTGCCAACTATTCCCAGAGCTATACTCCTAGATTTGGAAAACAGTTAATTTATCTAGGTAGAAACTTCTCTGGTGGCCATGTTTCATGGGTAAATCATTCAAACAATTCACCTTAAATTTGTTTTGAAAACTTATTTTATGATGAACAATAGCAACAAAAAGGCTACAACTTGGTAATGTCTATTAAAATCTATTAAGATAAAAAAAACATAGTGTAAGTTGGAATATCTAATAATCTGTATATCAGGAATTTATTCTAATAAAATACTGAAAAGTGATACTACTCAGTAAAAGATTGGCAAAATAAAAGCATAAACTTAAAATGGAACATTCTTCAGCTGTTAAAGCAAATGAGATAGATACAGCAGTTGGAAAAAGGCAAGAGGCATAGAGTGTATAATATGATCAAATTTTCATCTTAAGTATCTATGTTTATGTGCAAGTAACACGGGTATCTGTCTACAAAAAAGCTAAATAAAACACTAGATTGTTATCCTTTGGGAAGGTAGGTTTATGGGAAACATTTTCTTTTTTTGTTTTATATTTCAAAACTGTCTTAATTTTTAATAATTATTGCATGTTCCTTTTGAAATAGAAAACATACTTTAAAAATCCCCTATTTCTTTCCTCTTTGCCCCATCACAAGTCGGGAGACAAGTCATGAGAAGTATTGGGTCTGTGATCCTGAGGGATCTGGTGAATGAAGCCTTGGGCATCCCTACTCAGTACGATACTTTGTCTCAAAAGTCTTATCCTGACCGAACTATCAAGCCTAATTAAAAATGGAAAATTCATGGAAGGAAAGGCCTCCCTGCACACCCCAGGGGAGCTATTCTTTCCTGACTCCCTCTGGATCCTTCCAGTTCATTAGCTAAGAAGGAGTTAGAGGAGATGTCTCTGGCCACAGCTGCTGCCTTCTCAAGTGTCGCTCTGATCTGGTCGGCAAAACCCCTGGTGGAAAGCAGCAGGCTCTGAGCAGTCTGCCAGCCCAGCCCGCTGGCTGCCTGGAAGCAGGCCTGCTGGCTAAGCGGCCCTCCCGCCTTCTCCCCACCCCCTCCCTCTTTAAGCCATTGTGGTGCAGATAATTGTTAGGAAATAGGAACTGAGGGGCTTTATTCTTCTGGGCAAGTGTACCAGGAGTGAGGTGCGCTCACCGCAGTGACTTCTCTTGTTGCAGAGCATGGACTCTAGGTGTGCAGGCTTCTATAGTGCTGCAAGGCTCTAGAGCGCAGGCTCAATTGTCGTGGCACATGGGCTTAGTTGCTTCTTGGACCGGGGATTGAACCCATATTTCCTGAATTGGCAAGTGGATTCTTCACCACTGAATCACCACGGAAGACCCTATCCTAGTATATTTTTTGCTTTCATTATTTAATAAGAAATCTTGTATATCTTTTTCTTTAATTTTCTTTTTTGGCCTCACCGTGTGGCATGTGGGATTTTAGTTTCCTGCCATGTATCAGACCTGCACCCCCTGCTATCCCTGCATTGGAAGTGCAGAGTCTTAACCACTGGACCACCAAGGAAGTTCCCAAAGCTTGCATGTCTTGATTACTTAGATAATTTTAGTGCTTTTCTTGTGTCACTGTAGAACAGAATATTTAAAAAAACATATCTGTGTGTGTAGCTAATTCAAGTAGGGCAGTCTCTGTATTTAGGTAGAGGTGAATTATACTCAGAATTTTTGTTTTCTTTCAAGTCCAGAAATCTGCTGCTTATGGCAGTGTGAAAGTCGCTCAGTCATGTCTGACTCTTTGCAGCCCCATGGACTGTTGCCTACCAGGCTCCTCTGTCCATGGAATTCTCCAGGCAAGAATACTGGAGTGGGTAGCCATTTCCTTCTCCAGGGGATCTTCCCAACCCAGGATTTGAACCCAGGTCTCCTGCATTGCAGGCAGATCTGAGCCACCAGGGAACCCAGTGGAATTCACTAATGTATGTGTTCTTTCCTTCCTGGGCACAAAACTAGACCCCACTTCTCAGCCTCTTGTGCAGCTAAGTGTAACCTTGCTAGAGTTTGGTCAGTGGAATATGAGTGAAAGCGATGTGTTCCTCCTCCAGGTCTGACCCATAAAAATCTCCTGTGGCCACGCCCCACTCTCTTCTCCATTTGACTACCACATGGAGAGATTTACAGACTAAAGGAGCTCAGAATTACAAGATGGAGGACCCTGAGACCTGATAACTTTGTGGAGCAGCGTCCCTCTAATGACCTACATTGGCCTGTGATATGAACAAGAAGTAAACTTAATATTCTAAGCCACTGAGAGCCTAATAGCAGTGTCTCTCCTAATATCTTATTTAAATGAGCTACTTTAAAATAGAGTTTGGAGGTAATTTCTGTCTCCTTTAACTCATTTTTGTGATAGGAAATACTACAGGAGTATCAATATTATACATTGTTAGGTCTTCATTTATAGAGAGAGCTAGTTTGTGGCATCAATAACTCTTTTAAAGCAGACTTTTTTAATAGCAATATCCTATGAAATATTTATGGGCAAGCCCACGGAGACTGTTTACACTAGCATGCTATTAGTTTCAAGGACAAAAAATTGACATTCCATGTAGCAAGACTGAGCACAAATTAAAATGCTCACTTTCTTCAATTGTAGCCTACTGGCTGGAAGCAAGGGAGTGTGGTTATTAGGTCATTCTAAGATGCCTTCCAGATACAGCGTTCTTATCCTCTACATTTGCTAGTAACAGAAACTATCTTTTATTAAAAGAAAAAAAAAAAAACCCTTATTGAATAGATTTGCGTAGCTCACACAGTAAGAGAAAATAAGATCTCACAAGTATAGAAGCCATATTAGCTCCAGGGATCTTAGTTGGATTAGCTCATGGAAAGTCTCTTTGGGACCTCGATGTAGCTTCCATCTTTAGTTCCCTTGCCCAGTATCCCATTTCCTGGGGGAGAGGGTCAGAGGTAGATTGCTTACATGCCTACCTCTTGGCCAGGACAGGGTGTCGAGACCGAGAGATCCAGGAGTACCACAAGAAGGGTTAAAGGAGAGTGTACCTCAAAGAAAGACAGGACTCTGAAATATCCCTTTAGAAACACAAAAGGTGGTAGTAGAAAATATGAAAACAGAATTAGATGGCTATCACTCTTTTTGTCTGACTGTGTCCTCTGAAGGGCCTGGATCCTCTTTCCAGTCTAATAAATATCTGAAAACATGATGCCAGATCAACACATAGAACTTCTACAACTAAGGGCATTATTTTTATAACTAAATAATTGAGTTACCAATCATTAGAATAGTAGTAGGCATTATCACCCCAAAGCCTAAAATATTGTATTTAATTGCTTATGATATGAGTGAGACTCCTATGATATATTATGAAGATGTGAGGTATAATCATAAGCGGGTAGCATGGTGTGTAATGGCAGTTTTTAATTCTGTGTTTAAATTAGCAACAGTAATAGGGTTAGCTGGGAAATATCTTCAGATTGACAGCAACTTTTAAAGCAATTACTTAATTTTAGTAAGAAGCAACATTTGGGCTCATTAGCATCTGAGGTCAAAGGACAGTGAGTAAATCATATGAAGCTTGGTTATTGATCCATAGAAGCACGGCTGTCTCCTTGTCTGGGTTACATGTGCTCTGTGAAATGCAGTTATATTCATTTTTAAAAATTCTAGTTTGAAATAAAGTTAGACTTACAGGAGAGTGGCAATGATAGTACAGAGAGTCCCCATATACCCTTCTCCTAGCTTCCTCTAATGTTAACATTTTATGTGTCCATAGTTACAGTAAGGGTTTGTGGTTAAGAATGAACACAGTCATTTAGACTTGAGAGAGACAGATTGATGCACTGAAAAGCATGGGATTTTGAATTCTAACAAACTTGAGTTCAGGTGCTATATCATACTTACTAGCTACTCAACAATGTCAGACAAGTTACTTGTCTGTAAAAATGGGGTACCTTCTTTCTTATGGGGTCCTGATGGATGTTAAACATTCCATAAAAATGGAGTTATCTTATAAAGTTTGGGTGCATGGTAGATACTTTATAAATGTTCATTTCTTCCTCTCTACTCCATCTCTCATCATACTTTTTATCTCTCTTCATACCTTCCTTCTCCTCTTTCTTTGTTTATATCACTGGATAATGTCAATTTTTTCCTGGCTTTTGTTTTCTGCTTCTTTGTCTTTCCCCAACCACACTGCCCTCCCAGTCCTCCAGTTCTGGCATTTTCTGGTCTGGGGGGAGGAGATGGCCTTCTTAACCTTAGTATCACTCAACCTCTTGCTGATTTAGACTTAACTTTCATCAAGCTGAGTTTGAAGTACAAAATGTTTTCATTCACTAACAAGGACATGGAGAAATTATAAGGAAAAAAAATGAAACCAACTATCGGTTGCAAAATGTATATGAATGTGTGTCTGTGTGTAGTGGGGTGTTACAGGTGTGTAGGGGGCAATCAGACAACAATATAAACTCTGAGAAACAACTCAAATCCCCACGTACTTTAACACTAGAAGGGATTCCTAGTATGTGAGGTTCAACACTCTGGATCCATAGAATCAATTGTAGCCAGGTGGGACTCAGGTCCTTGGGCTAATCTACTCATGTCATTTACTCTGATGAATGTCCAGAGGGAAGGGAAACAGTACAATACTGGCACGACTTCATCTCTCAACCAAAAACTGCTTAAAACCAGATGCTTGGTAGCCATATGACAGACGCTCCACCCAGAGGAGGGGGCTCCCCTCAGGGATCCAGGAGAGGCATGGGTGATTATGCTGCACGCCTGCTTTTAAACCTAATGGGCAGGCTGGGAGGGAGAGATGGAGCCCTGAACATCTTGGAGGTGACACCCTGTGAGCCGTAAGTGTTCCAAACAGGATTTAGTCTCAGCTCAGCAGCTGTCCCATGGCAGCAGCCTTTTTTGCCATATGGGGGAGCCATATTTGGCACAGAATTGGGATCCTCAGGCTAGTAGAAACCCCATTATCCATGTGAGAATGTGGGTCAGAGGCCTAATTTGCGAGTGAAGGAGAGAGAAGAGAATAGGTACTGTCTATTTTGTCTAATCTCTAGTTTACTCTTAAAAACAAATTATTTTTTAATTCCAGGCCTGTTGTCTCGGTCTCCAACCCACAATAGGAGAGGGGAGCAAGTACTACTTTGTCACTATCAAGGACTATAATAAGGAAATAAAAACCAAAATAATAACTATGGTTGGGCTTGCAAGGAGTTTCACCAAAAGGAAATGGTTGCCCATGGTTGCCCATGGTTGGTTTGTTTGGAAGTCTAGCAGGGGTCAGTGGAAGGATCACAAAGTGAAAAACAGGACCATTCGGTAAAGAAAATGGAAGCCAGATGTGAGGCAAGTAGCGTTTCTGTAGCAGCCGCTCCCTGGGATGTGTAATAGAGCAGGAAGCTTGGAGGCTGAGGTCTGGCAGCGTTCTTGCTTGTGGCGGCTGTGGTGGGGACACAGGACCAGGGTGCCTTCTTTTCCTGAATTATGTGGAAGGGTGGCCAGAAGAAGGATGATCAGGGGCTGAATTTAAGGATTGAATCATTAGCAAAAAACATATTGAATATTTAAGCTTTGCGGAGGTGGCAGAAATATAATCATTTTTGACAAAGAGCTCAGTGTTAGAAAATATATATTGTCTTTCAGAAGAAAAACACTGACATGTTATGTCAGTACAGCTATATGACCTAGTGGAAAAATGGTTGACAAGCAAGGAACCTGATTTATCGTCTAGGTTTTTTGTTGATGTGTGTCAGTTTCTTTATGTATCAGTGGAATGATAATAATGGTTAACACCTCATTACGGTTAGCCTTGTGCTAGGTATTGAGTTGGCCAAAAAGTTTGTTCAGGCTTTTCTGGTATGTAAAGACCCTCATGAACTTTTTGGCTAACCCAGTGCTTTCTATAGGGCTTCCCTGGTTGCTTGGTGGTAAAGAGCTACCAGGAGAGCTACCAGGAAAGCTGCCAGCACAGGAAACACAAGTTCAATCCCTGGGTCAGGAAGATCCCCTAGAGAAGGAAATGGCAAGCCATTCCAGTGTTCTTGCCTGGGAAATGCCATGGACGGAAGAACCTGGCAGGCTATAGTCCATGGGGTTGCAAAAGAGTCAGATAGCATTTAGTGACTAAACAACAACAAATACTTTCTGTACACATATAGAAACTGTTAACGTCCTCTTCATTGTATCATGAGGGACCTGTGAGCTGAGTTAAATAACACAGCTAGTAATACAGAGCCACCATTGATCCTGTGTCTCCTGACTCCAGAGCTTGTATATACAACTCGCGCATCATACTGTGCACTCTATTTACCCCACAGGGTTTGGCAGTGATATAATTAGATAAAGCAACAGAGTAGTTTTGAGACGGCCAATACAATGGAAAGAGCCTGCACTTTGTAGCCTGGTAAAAGTGGATCTGAATCCTTTTATCGCCTTGTGACTAGCTGCAGATTACTTAATCTTAGAATTTTTGGTCTGTTATTTTAATTTGGAATGGTAACATAGTGATTTATGTAAAGTGTTTAATTTGTAGCCAAAACTCCAAGCATTGTTTGCTCCTACTTTTATACATTAGTCTTGAGGACCAGGAGCATGTGTATATTTTACATCCTGCTGTAGGGATAGTAGGCTTCCCTGGTGGCTCAGACAGTAAAGAATTTGCCCGCAGTGTGGGAGACCTGGATTTGATCCTTGGGTTGGGAATATCCTCTGGAGAAGGAAATGGCCACCCACTCCAGTATTCTTGCCTGGAGCATTCCATGGACAGAAGAGCCTGGCAGGCTACAGTCCATGGAGTTACAAAGAGTTGGACATGACTGAGCAACTAACACTTTCAATTTAGTTGTAATGGGGCTGGGAACAAAGTTGTCACTCAGCTATCACTAACAAAGGCTAACATTTACTCGGGGCTTACTGTGGGCTAGGTGCTGTTCTAGGTTCTTTCTATATATTAACTCATGTTACCACCACAAGGTGAAGAAGTTATCCTTAGTGCCCTGATTTTGCAGATGAGGAAGTCCCTTGTTCAGAGTCACACAGTTTGTAAGTGACAGAGTCGGGATTTGAAACCAGGAGTCTGCTGTGCTATTAGTCATAGATTCATAAGATCGTAGAGTTGGAGGAAGAGATAGAAGTTTTACAGTTCAACCTTGTGCCTTGCTGTGAGAATTGCTTGCTTGATATTTCTGAGAGATGCTTATTCAGTCTCTACTTGTTTATCTTCAGTAAGAAGGTGCTCCGTGGCCCAAGGAAGCAATCCTTTCAATTGTTGGGCACCTCTTCATGAGTGCTTTCTAATGTTAAACTGAAACCAGCTTTACCTTCTCTTTCTCTGTTGATCTTCTGGTTTTTGAGTACCAGAACAAGGTTAGCTCACTCTTCAACATGACACCTCTTTGCTGTTTGAAAACCACCATATCCTCTTTTCCATGCCAGTAACTTCAGTTTCCCTCAATGGTGACTCATGCTGGTTGCCCCTCTGTCTCTTTTTATGTGTGGTAGAATAAAACATGACAATTATTGCCCATCAACAGTATGTTAGTATTTTCTTAAGTAAAGATTACTTTAGTTTTTCACACAACCTTATCACACAATTTGCTCCTACTGGCTTTAGAGAAATGTAACCTTCTGTTTATTAGTCTGTTCAGTCTGTCATAGCAAAATATCATAGATAAGGTGGCTTAAACTACAGAAATTTACTAATATTTTCCCATGATTCTGGGGATTAATAGTTCAAGATCAAGGTTCTGGCTGATTTGGTTTCTGGTGAGAACTCTTTTCCTGGCTTGTAGACTCATACCTTCTCACTCTGTCTTCACATGGCCTTTGCTTGCTGTTTGTGTGTGGGAGAGAGAGAGAGCTCAGTGTCTCTACCTCTTTTAGAAGTCCCATTGGATTAGGACCTGCCTTTATGACCTCTTTTAACCTTAATTATCTCCACTCCAAATATAGTCATATTGGGAGAGGAGGAATTAGGGCTTCAACATACAGATTTTGCGGGACACGGTTCAGTCCATAGCATCCTATGACTGCAGGGTAGAGCTGTGTGCTGAAGACCTGTGACAGAGAACTGAAGGGAAAGGCTATGGCCACTTAATCTTGGGCTGCAGGGTAGTGTGGAAAGAGAACTACCCTTCTGTCTTCAGGGGTTGTTCTCTCTGTCTATATAATTCCACTGAGCCACTGAGGGTTCCTTTTCTTGGTTTTGGGCAATTGTGACATGACAAAGTGGTAACAGAAAGGGAGACAGCTGAAATCTGTTATTGCATGAATAACTCTGAACTTCAAGCCCAGGGATTTCCCATATATCTCATATTGGGCATTTTGCCCTCCTGCCGTAGGAAACAGATGCAGGGAGGGCAGGTTGTAGGACGGAGCCCTTAATCACAGGGCAAACGGAGCTCTCTCAGGACCATCCTTGCTGGCAGGATGCCTGTGGAGCCCTGCCAGAAAAATCCAAGCTGCCTTCCAGAGAGGCTTGAGCTGGGCAGATTGCTCCTGTGACCCGGCCTACTTCAGCCTATAAGACAGTGAGGACAGGGCAAGCAGGGCATATCCATTAGGATTCTTAAGTGTCTTACGTAAGAAGGGAATGTATCAGTTCACATAAAGTACACAGGCAGGCTGAGCTTCCAGTGCGGTTTGGTCCAGTGCTCACGTATTATCACCATGTTCAGTCTCTAGGCTTGCTTCATTTGGGTGTCAGCTTTACTGGTTCACTTTGTGGTTTTATACACTCCCACTACCAATACCAGAGAAAGACTAAGCATACTTCCTTGGCTCTGACTGATTTCTGTGCCATTCTGGAAGTACTCAGTGTAGCCACAGGGATGGGATATGTTGGTTTTTTAAAGCCAATCAGGGACTCCCCTGTAGCTCCAGTTGAATTCAATTCCATGGAAACCACGTGACAGGAGAATGGTAGAGGGTGATTTCCCAAAGGAAATTTTGGATCTTCTCTCCGAAAGGAAAAGAGGCTTCAGAGGTAAAAACTTTGAATCTCTTGGAACTTTTGGAAATGGCTGTTGGGCAGAAACAACAGCTGTTTATTACAGAGCATTTCTGACATGGTCCCCGAAACAAATCTTCAGTCAGTTTTACTGGAATGTCCCTGAGAATTGTAATAAAGTGTCACTTCTTCTTTATACTCTTATGACAGCAACTTTATGTTTTTATATACTGGAGGATAGGGCTATAGTCCTCTCGGATTTCCTCCCATTTATTTCTGAGATTTTCCCCCACGGTACTGTCAGTCGTGCCCATCCATCTAAAAACAAATACTTGTGGAGTGTCTGCAGTGTGCTAGGGTGTGCAAAATTCTGGGGATATTGTTGTAGTGAACAAGAGAGAGATGGTTGATGTCCAGTCTTTTCATCAAGCCTGGCCATTGCCTTATGTGGTATAGGATCTCTAATCTCCCTCAGGCTGTGGCTGCCCCCACTACCACACTAGCCTTGCCCGATTCTTGCATACAAAGACCAGGATCTCCTCTTAATTCTGCATAGCACGGCAGAGACTACTGTATGCTCTCATATGGTAGGATGGCACTTGTTACAATTATCATGAACATATATATGTATATATTTAATATATTCCTGTCTAGACTGATCATAAAGGCAGTGTCTGTGTCTATCATATTTGTCATTGTTTTCCCTTGCCTCACACAGTTTACAAAGCATATTAGGCCTTCAAATAACTTGAGGGATCTGCTAGACTGTCAGGTTTGATAAAACTATTTAAGATGAAGGAATAATGAAACAAACAGAAACTTATACAGAAAGTATCCTGAAACAGTTACTATTAATGGGTATGTGTCTTGGTTGACTTGGGGGCTGCCATAGCAAGATACCATGTGTGTGTGCCCAGTTGCATCTGACTCTCTGCGACTCCACAGACTGTAGGCCACCAGGTTCCTCTGTCCATGGGATTCTCCAGGCAAGAATACTGGAGCACGTTGTCAGTTCCTTCTCCAGGGGATCTTCCTTCTCCAGGGATTGAATCCTTGTCTCCTATGCCTCCTGCATTGGCAGGTGGATTCTTTACCACTGTGTTACCTGGGAAGCCCACCAAGATACCATAGATTGGCTTAAACAACACGTATTTGTTTTCTCACAGCCCTAGAGGCTGGGAAGTATGAGATCAAGGTGCTCAGCAATTCAGTTCCTGATGAGAGCTCTCTTCCTGACTTGTAGGTGGCTGTTTTTCTTGCTATGTGCTCACATGGAAGAAAGAGAAAAATGTGTGCAAGTGTACATGAGAGAGAGCGGGAAGGAGGGAGACGGAAGGAGTGAGGGAGAAGGGGGAGGAAGAGAGACAGTGGGAGAGAGAGGGAGACGGAGATGGGGAGAGGGCAGCGCACACGTGCTCTCTGATTTTTCTTCTTGTTGGATTAGGGTCCCACCCATATGATTCATTTAACTTAAATTACCTCCTTATGGGCTCTGTCTCCAAATATAGTCATATTGAGGGTTAAGGCTTCAACGTATGAACTTTGAGGGGTACAACTCAGTTTATAGCAGTTTTGTTACCTTCAAAGTTTTACATAGCTCCAGGGTACCTTTCTAGTGCCCTCCTGCCTGGTTTTCTGGATGCTTCTATGTGGCAGAAGCCAGTTGACCACACACTGGGGTGCTGTACTTATAAGAATCTAAGTATACCTCTCCCAAGAACCCAGAAAGAGAACAAGGTTCCTCCCCTCCCAGTCTAAGGGTGGCTTTCTCAGTCGAATTCTCTGTCTCATCCAAAGATTGGGACTATCCACTCTCTCCACTGCCTTTAGATGAACCTTATCCTCAATCCATAGCTCCTTTCTGAAAAAAAAAAAAAAGTCTCTAAAGACCACTCAAGCTCAACCTCGAGTGAAAATCTTCTCTACCAAAAATAGTACTTATATTTTAAATTTTAAGCAACTATATTTAGGTTATTTCACATTGTTCTTCAAGGAAAATTGGTAGATGTGACCAAGGTATATTCAGGTTTTTGTTTTTTTTCAAAACAAAGGTACTATTCTCTCTGAAGGGAACTCAGGTTCCTGTATCTGGGCAAATAGAATTGTTTTAATCACTTATATGGCAGCCCTCATCTACCACCCCCCTCCCTTCAGATTTTACCCATCAAAGTTTGGAAAATCTTAGGAGTGGCCAGAATTCACATCATAGTACTTACATTGTCTGAGTCTGGTACTAAATCACATAGCACAATATTTTAGTCTCCAAAGCTAGACCTCTGTACCTCTGAACCTTGACGGCTGGAATAAAGGAAAGCTCCTATTCTAAAACTGCAAGAAAAGTGTTTTCTGTGTATGTAATGGGTGGAAGCAGGAATAATACATGGAGCAGAGTGTTTCTTTGTTCCAAAAGTCTTCTCGGTCAGGTAACTGTTATTAGAAGACCAATTCCTAGTTGCATGAAATAGCCTTGAATATTGGTAAAGTCAACCAAGTTGACACTGAACAATGAGGGGGTTAGAGACACTGACACTACACAGTCAAAAATCTACAGCTCCGTATCTATGGTTTCATATCAATGGATTTAATCAACTGTGGACATGCAGTACTAAACTATGTATTTAGTGAAGAAATTCTGTGTAAGTCGGCCTGTGTAGTTCAAACCTATATTGTTCAAGGATCCATAATATTTCAGGCTGAGTGGGGTTTTCTTTAGTAACAGAAAATAATGTTTCTTGAAGGAAAGGACACATTTTTGAAAGTTTTTCCCCCCTTCTACTGTTATTCTCATTGATTCATTGGTCTAGAATTTCTCTGAAGACTATCTAACATAATTTGTAAGTGCTCTAAAGTTCATTGAAGAAACTACCTAGACCATTAACAGCTTAAAAACAAATAAGAATAAAATACATTTTCAAATGGTAAAGTCTGGGTATTATGTTTTTGGTAATAATGTTAATAGTAAAGACAACATTTATATAGTGCTTTAGAATTTACACAGAGAAGGCAATGGCACCCCACTCCAGTACTTTTGCCTAGAAAATCCCATGGACGGAGGAGCCTGGTGGGCTGCAGTCCATGGGGTCGCTAGAGTCAGACACGACTGAGCGACTTCCCTTTCACTTTTCATTTTCATGCATTGGAAAAGGAAATGGCAACCCACTCCAGCATTCTCGCCTGGAGAATCCCAGGGACGGGGAAGCCTGGTGGGCTGCCCTCTATGGGGTCGCACAGAGTGGGACACGACTGAAGCGACTTAGCAGTAGCAATTAGAGTTTACAAAACATTTTACTAGGTTACTATTAGGACTATTTAAGGGCTGAACACTCTGCTCAAGTCCGAATTAGTAATTCTAAATCTCATCGTTCAAATAAATAGTGGGCATTTGTGGTGGCGGTAGGAGCATAGCTTCATAGCTTTGCTTATTCCTACCCTGAGTGTTGCCTCTGCTTCTGCTAGGTCACTCCATTCTCTCTACCCCAAATATTTCTAGAGCTTCTGCTGCCTCTGGTACCAAAAAAGACTTGGGAATCTTTGCTACCAGTGAAGAAAGAACTGACTGTGGGGTAACAGTGTTACGTGGCTGAACACAAAACTGCTAGTTCAGGTCCTTGTTCTGTATTCATCGTGGCTCGCCATCAACCACTTGGTGGATATTTGCAAGTACACACCCATTTGATGACACCAGATTCTGTATTTTCCCATTACCTAACTGAGGCCCACTGTTGGCATATACTGAACTTGGCAAATTAGTAGTCTAGAGTCAGGAAATCCATTCCCGGGTGGGCCAAGGGAAATTTGAAGGTCTGTAAACCCTGGCTGACTTTGGGGATGTGGTGATAAGACAGAGATAGCAGATTTTAAACTGTGGACACTTTGCTGCAATACCATCCCCAGAGTTACTGCCTATGTGCATCCTCAGCAGAGCAGGGGAGAACCCAAACTTTCTCTTCCTTGGGCTGTCTGCTCAAAGAGCTCTGAGCAAAATGTTTCTCCCCTTGGCATTCAGCCAAATGGATACTTCTTTGTGAACTCTGATTTCCTATCATTGAGGAAAGAGGAAAGCTATGGAGAGCTCATTAGGCCTATACAGAAAAAGGCTCCTGACTTGTTTATTCCCAAAGAACAGATTATTGTCCTTCATTCTCACATGAATAAAAATACTATCCAATAGTGGTGAGAGTCTTCCTGATACATCGTGTTTTAGTTCCTTTGAGTTTTCCATTAAGATATTTATTTCTTGGTGTGTCATCATATTGATGTGTTATGTACTGAGCCTATATACATGTATTTGGATATCTATAGTGTTAAGTGTCTTCATATATATATATTTGCTAACCAGAGATTATGTTTCCCCCTTTGGAATTGCTCTTATTGGAAGGATATTTCTTTATACGTGGTTCGTGGTCAAGCTTTGCCACTTTTACCTCTTTGTAAGTGTTTTCTTTTAAAATATATACCATGTACATATTATTAAATAGACTTAAATAAACTTCCTCCCCCATGTTCTCCAAAGGAAGCCATGCATTAAAAACAAGTGTAGAAAGGAGGAAATTACAATGCGTCTATGCTTTGGGTTACTTTCTTAAGCAATAATTAACATTTTCACCAGAGAAAGAAAACCTTACTTATGAGGATGGATGGGGGAATTCATCTGGTGTTTTAATTTATTTTCTTGGCTTCATGGTGGTTGCTCTCCCAAGCTCTTTGTCCTTTGACCCAAAGTAGCTGGGACAGACTTGGGCTTCTCTTTCAGGTAGTTATCTGAGCCTTTCTGCTCATTCCCTGATACCTGAAAAATTAACTTTGAATCTGGAGGACTGGAGTCTTTTAAGATGTTGAGGTTTTGAGGGTCAGAGAAGAAAGTTCTAAGGAAGGCTTCAGTTTGAGAGCAAAAGGGCCTCAGATTGTTTTCTTCTTAAGTATTGAGTGAATTATGCTCACCACTGATCAGAATTCTGCCAGTTTCTTTCTTTAGCATTTTCCCCATTTAACAGTGGAATAGAGATGCTGCATCTGATAACAGATGACAATTTACGGGATTAGTATGATGCAGCCTGTATTTAACATCCATTAGCATTTGCGCTTCCTCAGCTTGCAAGGGTTGCTCAATTTCTTATTGACCCAGTGCCTATAAATCAGTGTTTATTTGCATGGGAGACTTTATCTTCTTGATATGAGGATAGAAGATGCATAGTAGAAGAAGGCATAGGCTAGGATAGCATTGCAATTACTACTATCATTATTATTGCTGGCTTTACTGTAATACTATTGCTCTGCTATTACTGTTGCTGATTCCTGCTAAGAGTGGTCCTTAACAGGACCACCATTTTGCTCCTACTAGTATTGTTTCTTCTGCTGCTGCTACTAGTCACTATTCACATATTCAGTTCTATGCTAAATGCTGTAGGGATTTCAAAGAATTCATTGTCAAAGCCTTCAAGATGTTTATAGTCTATGTAAGACTAACCTGAGAAATAATGGCTGGAAAACAAGCATAATAATTACCATTTATTTAGCATTAATATGTGCCAGGTGCTTTATATAATCAGCTAATTTAGTTATTTTGATTATTCTAAGAGATAGATCTTACTAGTAACTCTTTTTAACAGATGAGGGCATTATGTTTAGAGAGGGCAGGTTACTTGCCCAAGATCACGTAGCTGACGAATGGCAGACCTGGAATTTAAACCTAGGTCTGTTGGTCTCTAAAACCCTTGCCATTTTTACTGGCCTGGCCTGTAGGCTTTAAATACAGAAAGCACATTCCCTAATATTATCTCAGGGAATTTTACAATAGTCCTCAGAAATGGCAGGGCATACATTGTGACAAAAAATGAAACAGAAAAATTAAATGACCCTTGGAGCTAGTTACCAGGACTGAGACTCAATGCTCCCAATTCCCAGCCCTGTCTTCTTCCCCCTGGAGCCACAGTGTGTTTTACTGAGTCTGAAAATTAGGCCAGGGGGACAAGGGTTCTATCAATGATTGAGATTGTACTTCCTGTACCCTTGCCATCCATGTACTTTGTGCACCACACACTTTGATTGGCAACACCATCTTTTTTTAAAAAAATTAATTAATTAATTAAATTTACTTTTGGCTATGCTGGGTCTTTGTTGCTGTGTGAGGGCTTCCTCTAGTTGTGGAGAGCAGGGGCTACTCTCTAGCTGCAGTGCATGGGCTTCCCACTGCAGTGCCCGCTCTTGTGTGGAGCCCTGGCTGCAGGAGTGCGGGCTCAGTGGTTGTGGTGCATGGGCTCAGTTGCCCTGTAGCATGTCGGATCTTTCCAGACTAGGGACTGAACCCATGCCTGCTGCGTTGGCAGGTGGATTCTTAACCACTGGACCTCCAGGGAGGCCTGGACACATTATTTTTAAGCATCTTTGTTCCTTGCACAGCTTAGGCACTGCAGCATCGAAATAGATGTCTGGGCTGCTGTTATTTTTCATTTCTTCCTGGTTCAGTGTTGGGAGATGGTATTTTTCTAAGAATTTGCCATTTCTTCTAAGATTGTCCAGTTTATTGGCATATATGTGCTTGTAGTAATTATGATCCTTTGTATTTCTGTGGTATCCATTGTTAACTTCTGTTTTTTCCTTTTTCATTTTATTGTTTTTTAATTTTAATTTTTTCCCTTTTTAATTTTATCCTTTTTTTCTTGATGAGTCTGGCTAAAGGTTTTTCAATTTTGTTTATCTTTTTAAAGAACAAGGTTTTAGTTTCATGAATCCTTTCTTTTGTCTTTTTCATCTCTGTTTTGTTTATTTCTGCTCTGACCTTCATGATTTCTTTCCTTGTACTAACTTTGGGTTTTGCTTTTACTTCTTCCTCTGGTTGCTTTAGGTATAAGATTAGATTGTTTATTTGAAAGTTTTCTGAGATAAGATTGTATTGCTAAAAATTTCCCTCTTAGAACTGCTTTTGCTGCATCCCATAGGTTTTGAATTGTGCTTTTGTTTTGTCTCTAGGTAATTTTTTATTTCCACTTTGATTTCTTCAGTGATCCATTGGTTATTTAGTAGCTTATTTTTTGACTTCCTCCGTGTTTTCTGGTTTTTTTTTTTAGTTTTTTTCTTGTGTTGTTGGTTATAATCTCGTAGTGTTGTGATAGAAAAAAGATACCTGATATAATTTCAATTTTCTTAAATTTACTGAGACTTGCTTAGAATGCTCTATAAAGATCAATTAAGTCCATTTGGTTTAGTGTGTCATTTAAGGCCTATGTATCCTTGTTGATTTTCTGTCTGGTTGTCTGTCCATTGATGAAAATGGGGAGTTAAAGACTCCTACATAATAGTAACTCACTGTTACTGTGTTGCTGTCAATTTCTCCTTTTATGGCTGTTAGTATTTGCCTTATATATTGAGGTGCTCCTATGTTGAGGGCATATATATTTACAATTGTTATATCTTTTTCTTGGGTTGATCTCTTCATCATTATATAGTGTCCTTCATTGTCTCTTGACATAGTCTTTATTTTAAAGTCTTTTTTTGTCTGATATGAGTACTGTTACTCCAGTTTTCTTTTAATTTTCATTTGTGTGGAATACCTTTTTCATCCCTTCACTTTCATTCTATATTTGTCCCTAGATCTGAAGTAGGTTTCTTATAGACAACATATATATGGGCCTTGTTTTTGTATCTGTTCAGTCATCCTATGTCTTTTGGTTGGGGCATTTAATTCATTTACATTTAAGGTAATTATCTATATGCATGCTCTTATTGCTATTTTGCTAGTTGTTTTGAATTTGTTTTTGTAGATCTTTTTTCTTAAATAATAAAATTAATATTCTGCCTTTTATGAAAATGGGGTTTTTGATCAATAATCAGTGACAAAATACATCAACAGGAAAATGGATAAATGAATTTCAGACTTTTCACAAAGTGAAATCGTTTACAGCAGTTAAAGTGACTGTCTTAGAGCTATTTCTATCTACCTGGCTAGATATAAAAAATATAATGTTGAGGAAAAACCCAATTTATGCAGATTGCTATGACATAAACTTTAAAACCAATGATATGATACTTCATAATGTATATGGGTGCATCAATATCTAGTAAACATGGAAACATGCATAGGAATAATAAAAAGTGAGTTTGTAATAAAAAGATGCCTGGGCTGGTAGATGAATTGTTTAGATCTGGATATTGTTTTGATCAACAAGAATTTATTGAAAACTTAATATATGCCCACCAGATTGGTCAGATTGTACCAACAGAATTTTGTTAGGCAAGACTTTTACAGTTGGTAGCTTATAAAATGTAAGAAATCAGTTGGAAGCTCCTTAAGACACAGTCTCCTCTTCATGATCTGTACATGGCTAATTTATATTGTGGATTACCTGAGTGCGCATGATTTCTCTTTTCCATTGCTGACTGAATTCTGAACTGCTGCTGGGGAACCAGTGTAGTCAAGGCAAGATGCCTGGAAAGGTCTGTTAATGAGGGAGGGTCTGTGTTCCAGAGGTAAACATTTTGAGGATTATATGTTGTGCCTTGGAAGGTAAGAGTATAGACTCTGTCTGAAATATACAAACAGCTCATGCAGCTCAATGAAAGAAAAACAAACAACCCAATCAAAAAATGGGCAGAAGACCTAAATAGTCATTTCTCTAAAGAATACATACATACGGCCAATAGGCACATGAAAAGATGCTCAACGTTGCTAATTATTGGAAAAATTCAAATAAGAACTACAGTGAGGTACCACTTTACACTGGTCAGAATGGCCACCATCAAAAAGCCTAAAAATAAAAAATACTGGACAGGCTGTGGATAAAAGGGAACCTACCTTGTTGATGGAAATGCAAATTGGTGTGGCCCCTATGGATAACAGTATAGAGATTCCTCAAAAAACAAAATAGAGTTGCTTTCTGATCCAGCAACCCTACTCTTGGGTGTATATCCAGAAAAAACTGTAATTTGAAGATACCTGCACCCCAGTGTTCAAAGCTGCTGCTGTTGCTACTGCAGCTAAGTCGCTTCAGTTATGTCTGACTCTGTGAGACCCCATAGACGGCAGCCCACCAGGCTCCCCCGTCCCTAGGATTCTCCAGGCAAGAACACAGGAGTGGGTTGCCATTTCCTTCTCCAATGCATGAAGGTGAAAAGTGAAAGTGAAGTCGCTCAGTCATGTCCGACTCTTCGCGACCCCATGGACTGCAGCCTACCAGGCTCCTCCATCCATGGGATTTTCCAGGCAAGCGTGCTGGAGTGGGGTGCCACTGCCTTCTCCAAATGTTGAAAGCACTATTTAAGAGCCAAGACGTGGAAGCAACTTAAATGTCTATTGACAGATGAATGCATAAAGAAGATGTGATATACATACATAATGGAATACTGTTCAGCCATAAAAAGGAGTGAAATAATGCCATCTGCAGCAGCATGGATAGACCTGGAGATGGTCACACTGAGTGAAGTCAGTCAGACAGAGACAAGCGCCTTATGATACCACTTACATGTGGGATCTAAAATGACACAAATGAACTGATTTATGAGATGGAAACTGACCCACAGACAGAGAAAACAACCTTATGGTTACCAGAGGAGAAAGGGCTGGGAGAGGGGTAAATTAGGAGTGTGGGATTAACAGATACACACCATGTAAGTAAAATAAATAAGCAATAAGGCTTTAATGTATAGCAAAGGGAGCTGTATTCAACATCCTGTAATAAACCATAATAGAAAAGTATATGGAAAATAGTACATATATATACACGTATAACTGAATGCTTTGTTGTCTACCAGACACTAACACAACGTTATGACCAACTATACTTCAATTAACAAAGAAGAATGCAGGCTCTGTATCAGTCTACCCACCTGGATTCAAGTCTCTAGTATTCTGCCATTTATAGCAGCAAGATTTTGAGCAACTCTGGGCGCCTCTGTTTCTTATTTGCAAAATGACATTCAGTACCTTTCTCACAGGATTCTTTAATGGTTAAATGATTTAATACATACCCTAACTGTGCCTGTCACATAGTTAGCTAATATTATATTTATTATTATAATTTTTCTCTCATTTATTTGTCCTTATTTCTTAAGTAACTCACATTGGACTAAAATATTTGAATCCTTTACTCTGTATACATTTTCTCTATATATGTCTCCTTAGTGATTTACGCTGAGATTGTATATTTAAAAGATAGCTTTTACATTAAAAAATAAGAAAACTATACCAACTTAGAGATTAACAGAAGAGCACATTTCTAGTAAGTCCAGATAAGGGTGTATTATGAAACTTTGTTAGAAGGATAGCCTTTAGAATATGCCATTTCCTAGTTTAAATTCTAAGTGGGTGTGACAAAAGCGGAGAGCAAGGCGGCGGCGGGGCCGCGCGCGGGGGGCGCCCGTGAGCGCGCGCCCGCGGGGGCGCCCCCGCCGGGCCCCCCGAGCCCGGGCCCCGCGGCTCTTCCCTCGCCGCCGCCGCCGCCCCCACCCCCGCCGCCGCCGTAAAATTAAAAAAAAAAAAATAATAAATTTTAAGTGGCTCCGCATCCTCTTCACCCCCCAGACTGAGCCCTATTTAAGGCACATTCAAAATCCTTTCATTTTACTTCTCTCATCTTGCACACTCCCCCTCACCTTCTGTAAGTCAAGTGAACAAGGAGAGTGTGGATCAGTACAAACATGTCACCCTTAGTAGAAAAACTCAAAAGTTCCTGTTCTAGCTCCAGGAAGTGCAAAATGATCCCTCATGTACATTAATTATATACTTACACTTCACATAGTGCAACAAACTTGTTCTCAATTATTCATATATGA
This sequence comes from Bos grunniens, assembly GCF_055505025.1. Classification (NCBI taxonomy): domain Eukaryota; kingdom Metazoa; phylum Chordata; class Mammalia; order Artiodactyla; family Bovidae; genus Bos; species Bos grunniens. Next base: position 27,876,139 of record NC_141185.1, on the reverse strand, counting down.
ATTATTTAGTTCAGTGATTCTCAGTCCTGACTGATCATTAGAATAACCTGAGGGGCTTTGAAAATACATGTAACATCTTAAATATTATAGTAGATTTTTTTTCCCTCTTCATTTAACAGCCCACAGTGGGTATTTTGGTTGAAGAGCAGTTTTCTACTTTTATTTCAGGGTGGTGCATCCTGGGCTCATAGAGGTTCCTGTTCCTCAGTTTCTCTCCTGGGTATCATCATGTTCCTGTTCCTCAATTTCTCTCCTGGGTACCATCAGGTGTACCAGAACTTTCTTCCCTTCTTCATCAAAGTTTACCTCTTCTAACCTCCATTTCTCCATAGAAATGGAGTCTGGCTAATTTGATTAATTTGGGCTAATAGTAATATTTTTACCTTTTATACTATTTTATAGTTTGTTAGTATCAATGAAAATGTTAACTAACATCTACTGACTGTCCAGGTTTCATACTGGACTCTTCAGTTCATACTAGAATATGGGCTCCCAGAAGACAGAGCTTCTGGTGTGCTTGTTGACTGATGCATGTGAAGCACCTGGAATGGTGCTCAATAAATATTTGTTGAAACAAATGAGTGGATAATCTTTATAATAACATTGAAAGGCGGAATTAGTATCCTCATTCCCCAAGACACATGTGAAGCTCAGATAAATGCTTTGCCCAATACAAACACCTAGGTGGGAGCAGAGCCTGGAAGAATTCAGGTTTCAAAGCCTACATTCCTTCACAGCTTCCTCGTCCTCCTAGCCCCATCCCCTTCCCCTTGCTTCTCCCTTTCTACTTCCCCTCACTTCCCTCACTCTTTTGTCCCCATATTTTCATTCCTTTCTCCCTTTTCCCTCTTTCTCATTCTCCTGTCCTTGTCCTGACCTCTCTCTCTCTCTCTTACTTTTCCTCTTTTTCTTCCTTCTCATTTCCCTTTACCTACTCCCTCCATTCCCTGGTTCTTACAGCACTTACAGATAGGGCATTTACTTCCTAAACTTCCATAGCACTGTCAGGTAGGCAGAGCAGTTACTCCTCACTTTACAGAAGAGGACTCTAAGAGAGGTTAATGCCCTGTTCAGTTTCCTATGGCTGTTAGTCGTGGGGCTTCAACCTATTTGTCTTCCCACTCATCTGCTTAGTGCCTGTCCCGGAGCACTCACTGCCTCGTGGGTATCAATGGCTGTGGATAGCAGATGGTGACACTTCTCCTCCAGAACATTCATTAGCTTCCAGCTGAGTGCAGTGGATTCTGAGGTAATTTAGGAAGCGCAGCAGGTTTGTGAAGGAGAGCATGAGGCAGGTGGGACTTGGACTCTTCTCAGACCCCACCGTCTACATGATGGGATGGTTACTCATAATGCTATCTCTTGTGAAGGAGACTCCAGAGCTGATTTCAAAGCCACCAATACATGGGAACACACACAACATCAAAAGCAGTGACTCCAAAGGGTGCCACTTTGGTGAGGAGGGGTTATTTCCTTATTTTAAATCATCTCTTGGAGTCCCAGATAGACAAATGATGCTAACTCATTTTTTATCATGGGCCATCATCTTTTTATTCAGTCTAGTTCATCTCTTGCACTATTCATGATACTCTGGAGCACACCACTAACTTTTTAAAATCTGAATGGCACATTATTTAAGTGTTGATCAACTACTGCAGGTACTGTCTACAGTTATGCCATACTTCTTGGGTGTTTTAAGACATTAAGCCAAGGTCCTGAAGTATCTTAATCTTATATCCATAATGAAACACTTGGTTAAATTCCACACAAGGTCTGGATGTCTTTTTTGTTGTTGTTGCTGTTGATTCTTTCTCTCTCGATCCCTCAGCTTTATGAAAGTATAACTGACAAATAAAATTGTAATATATTTAATGTGTATACTGTAATGATTTGGTGTGCATTTACATTGTGAAATGATTGCCACAATCAAGTTAATTAACACATCTATCTCATGTGATTGCTGTTTTCTGTTTGTTTGTTTTTTGGTTTCTTTGGTGAGAATGCATACATTCTACACTCTCTGCAGATTTCAAATATACAAAACAGAAGTATCAACTATAGTCACCATTCTGTTTATTACATCTTCAGAACTTATTCATTGGATACTTGAAAGTTTGTACCCTTTGACCAACGTCTTCCTCAGGGCCCTGAAAACCACCATCCTATTCTGTTTCTATGAGTTTGACATTTTTTTTTCCCCCAGATTCCACATGATACCTACAGTATCTCTCTTTTTCAGGATATTACACTTAGCATGATGCCCTCCAGGCTCATCCATGTTGTTACAAATGGCAGGATTTCCTTTTTTTATATATTTTTAATATGTATTATATTTTATATATTTATATATTATACATATATATATACACATACACACATATATATATGTATAAAACTGGAGATATAAATCCCGTATGAAATGTGGGATTTCATATATAGATATCTTCCACAGATAATATATGTCTTCCACATCTTCTTTATCCATTCATCTGCTCATGGGCACTTAGATTGTTCGTATATTTTGGCTATTGTGAGTAATGTTGCAATGAACATGGGAGGGCAAATATCTCTTCAAGATGATGATTTCATTTCCTTCAAATATATAATTAGAAGTAGGATTTATAGATCATATGGTAGTTCTATTTTTAATTTTTTGAAGAGCCTCCATACTGTTTTCCATATTGCAATACCAGTTTACATTCCCACCAACAGTGTATAAGGACTCCCTTTTCTCCACATCCTGAACAATATTTGTTGTCTTTTTGATAATAGACATACTAGCAGGTGTGGCTGTGGTTTTGATTTACATTTTCCTGATTAGTGATATTGAACATCTTATCATATACCTTTTGGCCATTTGTATGTCTTCTTTGGAAAAATGTATATTTAGATCCTTTGCCCATTTTTAAATTGAATTATTTGATTCTTTTTTTTTTTGGCTTTGAGTTGTAAGAGTTCCTTTATAGTTTGGATATTAACCCTTTATTGGATGTATGGTTTGCAAGTATTTTCTTTCTTGACTCTTTCCTTTGCTATGCAGAAACTTTTTAGTTTAATGTGTCTCATTTGTTTATTTTTGTTTTTGTTGTCTGTGCTTTTGCTGCTGTATCCAAAAAATTATTGCCAAGACTAATATCAAGGAGATTTTCCCCTAGATTTTCTTCTGAGAATCTTATGATTTCAGGTCTTTTCCTTAGGTTTCCTTGAGTTTGTTTTTGTGTATGATATAAGATAAGGGCTCAATTTCATTCTTCTACATATAATTACCCAGTTTTCCCAACCCCATTTATTGAAGAGGCCATCTTTTCCCATTTTGTGTTTTGGTGCCATTGTTGAAAGTTAGTCAACCATCTATGCATGGGTTTATTTTTGGGTTCTCTATTCTGTTCCATTGATCTATGTGTTTATTTTTATGCTAGTACCAGATTGTTTGCTCACTTATATAATCTTGTATGATAGTTTGAAATCACAAAGTGTGATGCTTCAGCTTTGCTCTTCGTACTCAAGGCTGCTTTGCTTGTGGTCTTTTGTGACTCCATGCAAGATTTAGGATTGTTTTTTCTATTTCTATAAAAGGAGCACTGGCATTTTGATAGGCTGATAAACTGAATCTGAAAATAGTTTTCTGTAGTATGGACATTTTACCAGTATTGTTTATTCTAATCCACAAATATGGGCTGTCTTTTCATTTATGTGTGTCTTCTTTAATATTTTTCATTAGTGTTTTATAATTTTCAGTGTACTGATCTTGCACCTTCTTGGGTTAAATTACTACCAAGTATTATATTCTTTTTGATTCCATTGTAAATGGGGCTGTTTTCTTGATTTATCTTTTGTTGTAAGTATATAGAAACACAGCTTAGTTTTGAGGAGCTACGGAGTCTTAATCTGTTCAGGCTGCTATAACAGGAATACCATAGACTGGGTAGTTTATAAAAGACAGACATTCATTTCTCACAGTTGTGGAGTCTGGAAAGTCCAAGATCAAGGGGCTGGAAGATTCTGTGTCTAGTGAGAACCCATTTTCTGGTTCACAGACAATGCCCCTTCACCTTGTCCTCACATTGTAAAAGGGGTCAAGGGAACTTTTGGGGGCCTCTTTTGTAAGGGCACTAATCCCATTTATGCGCAATCCACCTTCACGACTAGGTCACCTTTCAAAAGTTCCATCTCCTAATACTGTTAATTTCGGGGTTAGGATTTCAGTGTATGTATTCTGGAAGGATACAAATATTCGGTCCATAGCACTGAGTAAGCACTGTAAACACAGAGATAGGTAAAGCAGTACTTTTATTATTTGATTTATTGTTTTGTTTGTTATCTCAATGTATTTATTATGGTATATGTTCTTTTTGTGACATGTATACTTATGAATATTTTAGGTTTACTTTTATGTTTGTGGCTTCTTGATGAAAGTGAAAGTGGAGAGTGAAAAAGTTGGCTTAAAGCTCAACATTCAGAAAATGAAGATCATGGCATCCGGTCCCACCACTTCATGGGAAATAGATGGAGAAACAGTTGAAACAGTGTCAGACTTTTATTTTGGGGGGCTCCAAAATCACTGCAGATGGTGACTGCAGCCATGAAATTAAAAGATGCTTACTCCTTGGAAGGAAAGTTATGACCAACCTGGATAGCATATTCAAAAGCAGAGACATTACTTTGCCAACAAAGGTTCATCTAGTCAAGGCTATGGTTTTTCCTGTGGTCATGTATGGATGTGAGAGTTGGACTGTGAAGAAGGCTGAGCACCGAAGAATTGATGCTTTTGAACTGTGGTGTTGGAGAAGACTCTTGAGAGTCCCTTGGACTGCAAGGAGATCCAACCAGTCCATTCTGAAGGAGATCAGCCCTGGGATTTCTTTGGAAGGAATGATGCTTAAGCTGAAACTCCAGTACTTTGGTCACCTGATGCGAAGAGTGACTCATTGGAAAAGACTCTGATGCTGGGAGGGATTGGGGGCAGGAGGAGAAGGGGACGACAGAGGATGAGATGGCTGGATGGCATCACTGACTCAATGGACGTGGGTCTGAGTGAACTCCAGGAGATGGTGATGGACAGGGAGGCCTGGCATGCTGCGATTCATGGGGTCGCAAAGAGTCGGGCATGACTGAGTGAGTGAACTGAACTGAACTGAACTGAATCCTTTTCAAAAGAATTCCATGAAGCAATAATATTTTGTGTTATAGTAAAATATTTTCACAGTAAATACATTGATGGAGTGTTTAGACCAGCAGTAAATTAGTACATTTAAAAGTAAAATGTTATCATTGACTAGAGTAGGAGGGAAATATTGATATTATGTGCCAAAACTCATTCTCACGTATGTTTTTAAGTCTGTTTGTGTATGTGTTTATATGCATATATGTTTATGTCTGACTGGTGGCTTGGGAGTATTTAGTTGTATGTCTTGAGCTGACCAGAATTAAGTCTCTGAGTTTGACAGACTCACGTAAAAAAGCATTTACTAGGCAAGGTACACAACAAGTGTTTGCTACGTAGCCTACTCTGCTCTGGTAGATTTAGTCTTTGCCCTGAAGATGCTTGAGGTTGTTTCCATGACAGAGATGCATCCAGTTAATGGAATATAAGGCAGGCCAGTGTAACAACTCATTAGAGGTTAAACAAAATGGATGCTTGTGATAGGTTGCAGCATTTTGACTCTCTCATTTGTTTCATGACACCCTAGCAAATGAAGATTACTTTACCAATGATGTGTGATTCTATTCTTTATATAGAGCTGATTATTGGATTATTCACTGAAAAATACGTTTGTACCCTGTAAAACAAAACTCTTTTATCAGAGCTGCTTGTGACTTTGATTTAGTGAAACTTTTACTGTATTATTTACTGGAATTTTACATATGAAGGTATGATGTAATTTGTTTCTTCTCCATAGAAAAAAAGAATCACTTTTTCTAACTAAAGTTATCTTGGGAAACCCTATCTTTCAAGAATGTATTTTGCTTTTGCTGGGAGAAGAATTTGTATAAATGAGGGTTAGTTATTTTATTCATAACTTTCTTTGGATAAGGGGAGGAATCTAGTCTAAAAGACTATGTGAGCTGAAAATGCTATGTTAATTAAAAGATTCAGTTGTAAATAACTTGAAACAGGTATCATGATCACTGTTCCTTCTGTTTCTGATGACAAATTGAAAATGTTTGTTTTCTGGATTGCTTTATCATTTTTGGTCAGATCTTCTTAGTAGCAAATTACTTTTTGTTATTTTGGCAGCAAAGGAAGGGGAAAAGATTTACACATATAAGCCTTAGTAAAATCTTATAACATTTCAAATTCTGGAGTGATAAGGAAAGCTATTAGGAAATTTTTCCTTGGTTGGAATGTAAACAATATTACTTTAACAAAAAATAAATAATTAAGAAGGACTTATTAGGCGGTTACTTATGCCTAGGAGTGTGCTAAAGGTTATGAGGAAATCAAAAAGTCTCACAAGACATTGGTAATACCCTAAAGTGTTGTCTACTTGAGTAGATAAGATTAAGACCTATGAAAAAACTAAATATGAAAACAGGAAAGCCCCAGAAATACCAATGCAGAGTTTAAAGAGCTCATAAACCCCTGCGTCGTATGTTGGTCCTGACACGTGTAGGTATTTACCGATGTAACAAAGCACAGCTAGACTTCTGCCAGTTGCTTTTATGTCAGATGTTTATGTTTGGAGTTAAGTCTAGTGAAACAGAAAACCATATTAACTCTGAAGCTGGGCAAGAGAAGATCTGAAATTCAGAAGATGACAGGGAGATTTTTGAATAGGTTGGGGTCAGTTTCTTTGGCGAAAGTCACCCCAAGGTTTGCTTCAAGCTCCAAATCTAGGTGTTCATTCAGGAGCTAATCCACCTTCCCTGGATTTTTGGATGCTTTTTGGCCTTTGCTGATGGGAATTTTGCCTGGGAAGGAACAGGGAAGGGGCTTAAGCTGACTGGGGTGTGTGATCACTGTCAAGTCCAGGAATGTCCAAGAGAAAAAATGGAGAACGCCTTGCACCTTCCTTTGAGGAGGTCTTGCCAGCTCTGGCCCTGGCCCTAGCCTTTTGAGGTGTGTCATTATTGAGTCTCATGAACCATTCCAGAGCCCAGGCTTTTTTTCCCTTCTACATATGCTTCATGCTAATGGTGCCAATTTATGCCTTACACAGTTTCTTCAGTGATTGGATCGATTAAGGCTCTGTTTACTGTGACTGAAATCCCCAAATATACTTTCTGAAGCAGATTTGATGAAGCATTCATCTCTTCCCACCAAACAAGTGACTTGCTTCTGGCAAAGCAAATTCATCCTGAGAAGCCATATTCAAGTCTGGAACACCTGATCCTACCCTTCTCTCTCTCTTCTATAGAACCATGGATTTCAGCTAGGGAAAGGCTCATAATATTGTTATAGACCCATGACTTTCACTCTCTTCCCCAGCTGAGGGTTTCATCAGAGCTGCCTTCAGGGGTCAGATCATGGCAGATGAGGTGAGGTGGGCTCGAGAAGAGTTTACCAACTTTGACTCTGGGCTTCTTCTCTCCTCTCAACCAGGGCAGCCCAGCTTTGGTCTATATCATTAAAAGAAAGGCTTCCACTACTAACAAAAACCTTGAAAACCATGGTTATTGCTAAATCCATCATGTCTGCAGATGGAAAACTTGAGGACCAGAGAGGTTAATTGACTGACCTGATGTTACACAGATGCTCACTGGAGAAACTGGCATTAACACTTGGGTTTCCTGAATCCCAGATCAGTGCTCTTTGTGCTAGAGTAGCTGCTTGTTTACTTCCTGTGGTGTGGCATGTGGTCTAAGATAAAGGGTGGGAGTCAGGCTCGGCCTATGACTGAGAGCATGGATGACTTGGGCAGGCAGCTTCACGTCTTGCTCTTGGCCTCCCAATTCCTCATTAAGTGAAGCAAGAATAGTCTTGGCTTTCCATCAGGGAGGAAATGCTCTGTGCATGGCTGATGGTGCACCCTGCTAGGATCTTGGCACCTTTCAGACATTTTATCAGCCCCCATTTACCAAGCCACTGCCTAAATTCCTTCTGCCGTTTCATCCCCCCATTCCTGATGCTGTTGGTTAACAATGGCATTTAAAATCTCAAGTGGGAGGGGACAGTGTAATTGTCTCATTAGACTTGGGGTTTTAGAATGTGGTTCTTCCCCAGAGTTGTGCAGATAGAGTGGATGTAGGTCAGCTTGATTCTCTCTCTGTCTGTGGTCTGAGAATATTAAATATGCAAGAGATGGCTGCTTTTGCCCATATCTCCTTACCCCCAGTTCACATCACATAATGTTTATTTCTGCTCAGGACTGGAAAGAAATGATTGTTTTAGATTTGCTTTTCTTTTCCTAACTGGAGAAATAACCTCACTGTGTCTTATATAAAGGTGGCTTTTCATGCAGTTTCAGCTTTTGTCGGGGGAGGTGTGTGAGTAATTTTCTCCTTTGTGTCTTATTGCCTCACAGAGAAGAAAACAGAACCCCAATGTTAGGAATGCAAACGATTTAGGAACTTTCTAGCAGGTTGCCATTTGTTCCAACTACCAGGTTTGGTCCCAGAAAAGACTCTCTTGCATTTGGCTGTGAGTGGTAGGAGATCTCTGCAGATCAAGGGAAGGGACCCCAGAAGTTGAAGGTGAAGTTGTGTGGCCCCTAGATTCTAAACCTCCTTCCATGTGCCTCTCCAATGCTCAAGTGAGAGCTGGGGCTCATCTGTGTGAGAAGGTTCTGTGGGTTGTTGTTCATCAGTAGAAATGATCAGGACAGACTTCATTGGTAGGAGTTTGTGTTCTGTAGAACTAAAACCTATTTACTTCAGAATAACAGTCACTTTCTCAGCTGTTTATATTGCATTTATAATTCTTTTTCTGTTCCTTGCTTTTCTTCTGGTTTTTGACAAATGAGAAAAATTCTTTTTAGTAACTTTTAAAAAAGGTAATTAATTGTAATGCTGTCCAGAGAGGAAAAAGTAATCAAATTGCCTAACAAACAGAGAAACATTGTCCATTTGAGTTTTTAATTTGTTTAGTACTAAATCTCTTTCTTCCCTCTCCCCTTCCTAATGTGTAACAAAAAAGTAGGAGATAATTTTAATTTTTTTCCAAAGTGACTTCAGGGAAATCCCTTTTAGACCTATGGATTTTTGTCCAATGAGGGATCCTCTTCCTTTGGTCTATATTTTGCATATCGTCTGTTTCTTACAGGGCTTCCGTATTGTCTCAGGCTCCACTGGAAATGCAGCAAGGATTCCTAGCACATCCCAGTTGCCATAGCAACAGCAGTCTTTCCCATAATGAGCTGCATCATCTGAACTGATGTCACAGCATCATGCAGCAGGTCAAACAAGGCATCTCCTAGTATTGCATCCTACAGATGTGCTGTAAACATCAAAAGAAGACGGTGGGAGCAGGAGATGGTGAGTGTTAAATGTCTAGGCCTTAATTGCTCGGCTGTTTTCTTGGTTAGCCGGTGTCTGCTGAGGCAGTGATGGGGGATGTTGTCTGCTTAAAATGGACTAGGGAAAGAAGAGCTGTTTTACCTAAATCTGTTTTCAGGCTGCTGGGTTAAGACAAAGCCCTGTAAGAGTCATAGAGAAATAAAAATATGTGGAATTATTCTTGTTTCATCTCTGCCTGTTATTTTTAGTGTTCTCATGGAATTTTTCATAAACATAAGATATTTTTCTATCGCAAAGCCCCAAATAGGCTCTAAATTGAGCAGTACACAGTATTTAAAGATTGTAAAGATATGTTTCTTTTTTGTGGGGAAAGCTCATCGGTCCCCTATTTGCTCTTGTGATTTATGAAATATTAAGTGGTTTACAGTATGAAATTCAGTATTTACCTCGTTTGGGTTTCAGTTTCTTCATGGCAAGAAATGAATGCTGAATAAGCATCTGACATAACCCTGATGTGAAAGGAGACCTCTTGCATGTTGAAGACAGAATTTATTAAAAATATAGAGACCTAAACAGAATGAAATTACTTAAGCCTTTTGATTTATGCTCTAGTCCTTCAGTCTATGGCCTTCATAGTTAGTTGAAAAACTGCCATGATATTTTTTCATCTCTCGCTAGTCTCCAAAATAGCTGGAGTTATTTGCAGGCTGACTTGTACCAAGTCTCCTCTGCGGCAGTTGCAGTGAAGGGTAACCCTGTGGAAAGCCTCTGGAAGTGGCAGTGGTGTTGTTTAACTTTAACCAGAATCTGGCAAGATGAATAAATAGCTGAACCCTCAGCGACTGTGGTGAAAACAGATCTCTGGGCTTGGTCATAACCTCAACTCATTTCTGAAACTCTACGATAAACACGTATGGTGCTTATTTAAACTCCTATCTCTGTCTTTAGGCCTCATCATCACCATTATTATTATTTTTTAAAAAATACACGACTTGGCATTGTCAGATAAGGAGCAGTGAGTTGCCTTTTGTTTTGGGAAATGGATTTCCCTGGTGCAGCTGATTGTTACTAAGGGAGAGAAAGGAGGAGGCACATGTCAGTGCAATTGATCAATATGTCCACTTGGAATCAGGGAGTGGTCTTTTGGCTCAGTGCTGCCAAGCTGATAGTTCTTATTTGAAAAGTCTTACAGGAATGAATGGCAACCCTTGAGTTCCTCTTCTTTTAGGCTGTTTATTGAGCCTGAAAGAGATGTTTCACAGGGAGCAGGAAAAGGAATACCTCTTGCCAGCTTGGAGTGATTTTTTTTTTTTTTTTTTTGCACAGAGTCAAGCATATTGGTCCCATTATTAGGCACTATCTAGAATGAAAGACCTTGGGTTTTAATTAGTTTGCTTATATATATCACACACAGGCTGCTCGTGGTTCTTTTAAGTTTATGTGCCTGATATGCAGCTCTGTGGGATGGGAGAGGTCAGCTCAGTCTGGCTTTATCGCAAGCATTTAGGAGCATGGGTTGGTTGTTCATTGCCTGCTTTTTTGTGTTGTATAATGTGAGCAGAAAGCTCTCCTGGGACTTCTGGGTGTGAACACAGCTAAGTCAGAGGCTCTAGGGTGACAAGGAGGAGTGCTGGTTGGTGGGGGGCGGGGAGGGAAAGTGCATATCATGGCTGGATTATGTGGGTCTGGAGAAAATCACTCAGTGGCCATTGAAATTCATTTGAAGTGTTACTTTCAGGGAAAAGCAATGAAGAAAGACTTGTTTGATAACATAAATTGCTAGGAATAAAAGTAACCAAAGGCAGCATTTTAATGAGTTTCCTATTTGCTTAATGTTTGTTTCTTTTGTCTAACAGTGCTCTTAGATGCTTCATCATGGGTGATTTGTACAATTACTGGAAGTCGCAGAAGCCAGATTCCTTAAGGATAGTGTTAGAAACAGTGGAGTCATGCTTCGAGGGTGGGGAGTGCGCTGGTGGGTGTGGGCTGACGCAGTTATCTGGTGGAATATCCTTCTAGTTCAGAGGTGCCTGTGATCTCTCCTCACCTCTGCACATATTTAAAATACAGTTGCAGATCCCCAACTTGATGCTTTTATGCTCTTTTTGCTCCAGGAGAACAAAGCCCTAATAATGGGAACTGTTATCCTGAGTGCTCGGTTTCTTTGCAGAGCCCGTGCTGCTCTCTGATTAGCTGTGTGTCTTAATTATTGGCTAAGGCTATTTCAGTTGTCTTAGTTTTAATATATCCCCAAGGGGTAGATGGGGTGTGTGTGTGTACCAGGGAAGGGAGAGATTGCTCTATGGCTGCATTTTGTGGTGTTTCACTGAAACTTTCTAGAATGTAGAGAATTTTCTTTCACAGTGATAAGAGAAAGATCATTATGATCATATTTATTGTATGGCCAAGTTTAGACCATGGAAGCCTTATGAGAAACTAACCTTCTCTATGCTTTTGGTTATAGCTTTCTTCATTGAATTACAAAGTTACAAATAAGTTAACTCTTTGGATAATTAGGCCATGGTGGGGTGATAAAAATAAAAATCATAATAACAACCAAGCTCTTATTTATTCAGTTTTTATTGTGTGGCACTGAACTAAACATTGAACATAACTTATTTGGCCCGTATAATGACATTATGAAATAGAGAGTAACAATCTCATTTTATAGGATTAGATATTACTATTTACATTTTGCAGAAACCAAGTCTTCGCCAGGTTACCAAATTTGGCTAAGGTCATAGAGTTAATAAGTGACTGGACCAGGATTCCAAATCAGTGTGCTTTGACTGTGATACCCACCTGCTTACCCAGTCATCTTAGTTTTATGACATCTTAACTGTGTATACCATGAGAGCAGCCACCTTTACTCTATCATACTCACCCCACCCTTCTCATTCTGATTGGAAAATCAGATTTCACTCAGAGAATGAAATCTCATTTAAAACACTAAGATCAGTTTTACTACAGGGATGAGCATGAATCTTGGTCAGATCCTATAGATTAAAGCAATGCACAACAGATATTCAGACCTTTTGCCAGTACCCTTGCTCAACATACCTTTCTAGCAGGATCTGTGTATGGGAAATGCTACATGAATGAGTGTGGGCGTGATGGAGCTGTACTGAAAGGAGGTCTTACATGAGTCAGTAATGATTCAAGTTTGTTGTACCTGTCTTATCAGCTGCATTATGTAGTGCTCTGCTAACTTTAAGGCATTTGAATTCCCTGCCAACACCAGACAAGGAATAGAAGAGTAAACTTCTCTTATAGCCAGGAAGGTGTACTTTGAATCCATCTCCTGGATTAAGAAGTTAAAAGAGAGTTATTTTGCTGAATATTATCAGTGGCTGAGTCTAAATGCTTCTTATTTCTGACAGAGTACAAGAATGACAGTCGTGTGCAACATCCTGGGAGCCTTGTGTTTGAGGAGAGCTAATACAGTCATCTCTGCATCATCTTGCCCATCCCAGTTATCCACACCCAGTGTCATTATTGGGCTGTAAGGGCTGTTCTTTGTTTGACTGTGGGGCTAATGCACACACTGACAGCACATTGATATTGATTCTGGTCTGGTGAATACTTAGAAATATTATTCCTCAGAGCTCATTAGCTGTTTCTAGGTTCTGAGAAGAAGTTAATGTTTCTCCCATCCTGTCTCAAGGAGGCCCAAGCTCATGTCTCTGTGAGCGATGGGAATTAGAGGCTGACAGAAAGCAATAGAATTGCTGGGTACAGTGACTACAGGAATTAGGTTCTATTTGGGGAATAGAAAAGCCAGTAGAATTTAGGGAAAAAATTCTGCCACATGTCTCTATTTAAAAAATCCTAGAATCAGGGACTGATAACTTGTTTTGATCCTATGTATTCAATTCAATTTAACAACTTTTTATTGAGTATCTACTATGTGCCAGGCAATGTTGGAGAACATAGCAGTGGGACGAGATAGATGCAGATTTCTTCCCCACTACATTCTATCAGGAATGGGGATGGAGAGACCAAATAAAATAGGCAAATTTATAGTGGAATAATTTATTCTTTTGATACCGTAATACTATTTCTGTTTACTTATGTTTCAGAGATACACCAATTATCTGTGCACACATACAGATATGGCCTACACATGGAGGTAAAATTGCTGCATTGAAGAATAGCTTTGATTTTTTTCTTCTTGAGTTTGGATTAGAATCTTACTGGGTGTGACCATAGCCAATATGGCAATAAGCATTTTGCTGGTATTAAGCTGTTATGAAAAGTATAATTGTAATTGTTTTACATGTCTATCTCAATTGATGTAAACCTGATGTATGGAAATATGAAATGTATATGACAGATCAGTTTAAGGATTTTTTTTATTTTAATGAAAGATAGTTCTCATCTTTAAAAACTTTCTAGTGAGCCCTCTAAATGGCCAGCATGCTGGTGGAGGTATGTGCCAGTCACCTCTAGCCACAAGCAACCTGTTCATTCACCTTAGTATGCCTTACAAACATCACTTTAAATGGGAAGCATTTGTCTAAACAATCGTATTAACTAATGTATGCAAAACTTTGATTGTATTTTTATAAATTTTCATGAAGTTTTTCATGTTCATGCATGTGTGAAGGATATCTAACTTGTGACTGTCACTTGGTGGATTAAGTGTTCCTCTTTGATGGTGGTCCGACATACCCAGCTCTATAGATGGGCCATGAGTGTGAAAGCTTTTCCAGGGAGTATCACTTTTTATAGGACTTTGGCTATGGCAACAAACTTTTATGTATTTTGGATTATGAAGGCCTAAGATTTCTTATCCACAAGCACACACCTATCAACAGCTGAATCCCCCAGTTGGTTTTAAGACTTGGTGAGAACAAGGGATACTTTATTCTCCTTGTCAGCCACCAGCCATGTTTGTCTCAGTTCTTTCACTATAGGGCATACTCCAAACTCTTCCAGCCCTGTTACTTTGAGTCCCAAGGGGAAATAAAGAGAGAATGTAGAAGCTTTAGAATGGGTCTCACACTAGGTGATTCCTGAGTTTGTTTTATATAGCTGCAGGACAGGCTTCATAGGCAGGCAACCTGTGCTGCAACACAGGGCCCTGTGCTGAGAGAGGTCCACACTTGCTTTAATGCTCTACTCTTGCCAGCTTGAAATTCTCAACAATTTTGGGGGCAAGGGGTTCAGCATTTGTATTTTACACTGGACCTTGCAAATTACCTAGCCATCTGTATGGCCCCTTTGATATAAAAAACTGACACACAGTTCTGGGTTTTGTCTAAGAATGAGATGATGTGACTCACTTGGCAAGAGTTGACCACCTTAGATGGAGCAGTATTCTCCAATTCATCATGGTCTCCCTCTGCTCCTGTCCATTTACCCCCACTGCTGCTGCCTGAGCCCTTTTAGTTTGAAACTTCTCTTCTGGAATAATTCAAATAGCAGTTGTAGAGTTTGAAAAACAGAAGAACCATTGTCAGACAACCCAGAGCGAAGACACCATGCATGGTAATTTAGAAGCATCCATGATAATTCAGCACCATACACCTGTAATTCAGTGGCATTTCTTTTATAGGCAATAAGGGACATATTACATTATACCTGAAGATATTTCATAGATCAGGCTTATTTGTCACCACTGCAGTTTTCAGGGGAGAAATCAAATGTTCTTTGCAAAGCAAGCTGATTAACCATCCTATTGGCTCATTGTTTGAATTAATTCTCCCACCCTTTGTTACTACTTGATTACTTTTTAGCACCTGCTTTGTTTAACTCTCATTTAAATTACACAACATTTTTATGCTGGTTGGGTATTTGTTTAGCACTATTTTATTTTTCTATTCTCTCTAGGAGGCTGGGTGCCTATAATTTGAGATTATATTACTGTAGGAAGAGTTCATTTTTTCTAATTAAAAAAGGGAATTACAGTCAATATTTATAATGAACTCTTTTTCAGCAAGGTAGTTCCAGCCATGCTAATGTTCATAAGTCCAGATCTGCCATTCAGTTCAGTTCAGTTCATTTCAGTCGCTCAGTCGTGTCCAACTCTTTGTGACCCCATGAATCACAGCATGCCAGGCCTCCCTGTCCATCACCAACTCCCAGAGTTCACTCAAACTCACATCCATAGAGTTGGTGATGCCATCCAGCCATCTCATCCTCTGTTGTCCCCTTCTCCTCCTGCCCCAATGCCTCCCAGCATCACTGTCTTTTTCAATGAGTCAACTCTTTGCATGAGGTGGCCAAAGTACTGGAGTTTCAGCTTCAGCATCATTCCTTCCAAAGAAATCCCAGGGCTGATCTCCTTCAGAATGGACTGGTTGGATCTCCTTGCAGTCCAAGGGACTCTCAAGAGTCTTCTCCAACACCACAGTTCAAAAGCATCAATTCTTTGGCACTCAGCTTTCTTCACAGTCCAACTCTCACATCCATACATGACTACTGGAAAAACCATAGCCTTGACTAGACGAACCTTTGTTGGCAAAGTAATGTCTCTGCTTTTGAATATGCTGTCTAGGTTGGTCATAACTTTCTTTCCAAGGAGTAAGCGTCTTTTAATTTCATGGCTGCAGTCACCATCTGCAGTGATTTTGGAGCCCCTGAAAATAAAGTCTGACACTGTTTCCACTCTTTCCCCATCTATTTGCCATGAAGTGATGGGACCAGATGCCATGATCTTAGTTTTCTGAATGTTGATTTTTAAGCCAACTTTTTCACTCTCCTCTTTCACCTTCATCAAGAGGCTTTTGAGTTCCTCTTCACTTTCTGCCATAAGGGTGGTGTCATCTGCATATCTGAGGTTATTGATATTTCTCCCGGCAATCTTGATTCCAGCTTGTGCTTCTTCCAGCCCAGCGTTTCTCATGATGTACTCTGCATCTAAGTTAGATAAGCAGGGTGACAGTATACAGCCTTGACATACTCCTTTTCCTATTTGGAACCAGTCTGTTGTTCCATGTCCAGTTCTAACTGTTGCTTCCTGACCTGCATACAGCTTTCTCAAGAGGCAGGTCAGGTGGTCTGGTATTCCCATCTCTTGAAGAATTTTCCACAGTGAGATGGTGACAAACTCTTGGACCTTAGAGTAGGTGACACATTCTCTCCTGTCATGTCACAGTGAGAAGATGCTGTACTAATTTGCAGATGAACAGAGAAGCATTAGAGAACTGACATGAATGATGGTACTTGATGCACTGGAAAAAGTTAATTTTTTTTTTTTTTTGTGGCTGTATGACAGTAAACAAGGATCTGACAAATCCATAAGGGGCTTTTGTCATGTCGTAGAGATGGAGTCTTCTCTAAGGATCAAGTTCCAAGGACTCACAGCCTTACTCCATACCCTATGTAACTATCCTAATGCCCACCACATCCACCGCTGTACAAGCTGTAGAGCCAGCTGCTTTAGATAATTTCATCAGCAGTCAACAATCAACAAGTATGTCAAATGTCTACCATGTGTAAGATCATGTGTTGAAGAAACACTTTCCAAATTAGGACAGCCGAAGGCCAGCACATGTATATTAGTTGGAGAGCTTGTCGTAGTTTAACACCACGCTGTCTGGGCTCTGCTTGTAGACACTCTGATTCGTTCCTCCTTTGCTCTAGAGATACTGTGAGATGGGGCTTCAGGTGTAGCTGGGGCTGCCATCTCATCTTCCATTCTTTTCATTCAATTCCTTGATTTAAATGTGTTTTCTTCTTTAAAAAAATCATACTCAGACTTTATTTGTTTTACTTTGGCATATAGCCGATTAACAATGTTATAATAGTTTCAGGTAAATAGCAAAGGGACTCAGCCATATAAATGTGTCTTCCTAAACAACTCATTACTTTTTCTGGCCCACTCAAAGTCTGTTTGCCACATGCTCTCAGCTTTTTCAGTTCTTAGTGCTCATCCTTTGTTTATACCCCAGCAGTCTCCTATCACTGTTCCTGTGGGATAGCTATCAACCCACCATCATTCTCCCCACCAGCAGCCCCCTAGGCACCCAACTTCCCTGCTTCTGTTTATTCCCATTATATTAGCATAAAAATAGCCCATCTAAAACCAAATGACATTTCAGCTCTCCTTGTGAAGCAGTCTGCTTACATTTAGCTTTAAGTAGTTAATTGTGACATTCCACTCTATTTAACTTGCTTTTTGCTTTTGTGTGATTTAAAAGAGAATGTGTCTGGAATGCATATTAATCGCTCTTGCAGGCAGTCTATGTGGGGCATTAACTAGAAATTACCAAAAGAGCAGGGCCTTAGGTAGTAGAAGGTTATGTGCAAAGTGAAAACAGGTGTATGAACATAGTTTAAAAATTGTGCATTTTCAATTTTTTTTGTTAGTCAGTCACTAAGTTGTGTCAGACTCTTTGTGACCTATAGCTAACTAATAAAAATGTGGAGAGGGGATGGTGAGAGAGTAGCCATCATGGCAAGGTTCCATTGAGTCAGTGATGCCATCCAACCATCTCATCCTCTGTCATCCCCTTCTCCTCCCGCCTTCAATCTTTCCCAGCATCAGGGTCTTTTCCAGTGAGTCAGCTCTTCACATCAGGTGACCAAAGTATTGGAGTTTCAGCTTCAGCATCAGTCCTCCTAATGAATATTCAGGACTGATTTCCTCTAAGATTGACTGGTTGGATCTCCTTGCAATCCAAGGGACTGTCAAGAGTCTTCTCCAACACCACAGTTCAAAATCATCAATTCTGTGGCATTCAGCTTTCTTTATAGTTCAACTCTCACATCCATACCTGACTACTGGAAAAACCATAGCTTTGACTAGATGGACCTTTTTTTGGCAAAGTAATGTCTCTGCTTTTTAATATGCTGTCTAGATTGGTCATAGCTTTTCTTCCAAGGAACAAGCATCTTTTAATTTCATGGCTTCAGTCCCCATTGCAGTGATTTTGGAGACCCCCAAAATAAAGTCTCTTACTTTCCATTGTTTGCCCATCTATTTGCCATGAAGTGATGGGGGACCAGATGCCATGATCTTAGTTTTCTGAATGTTGAGTTTTAAGTCAACTTTTTCACTCTCCTCTTTCACTTTCATTAAGAGGCTCTTTAGTTCTTCTTCACTTTCTGCCATAAGGGTAGTATCATATGCATATCTGAGGTTATTGATATTTCTCCCAGCAGTCTTGATTGCAGCTTGTACTTCATCCAGCCCAGCATTTCTCATGATGTACTCTGCATGTAAGTTAAATAAGCAGGGTGACAACATACAGCTTTGATGTACTCCTTTCCCTATTTGGAACCATTCTGTTGTTCAATGTCCAGATCTAACTGTTGCTTCCTGACCTGCATACAGATTTCTCAGAAGGCAGGTCAGGTGGTCTAGTATTCCCATCTCTTTCAGAATTTTCCACAGTTTGTTGTGATCCACACAGTCAAAGGCTTTGGCATAGTCAATAAAGCAGAAGTAGGTGTTTTACTGGATTTCTGTTGCTTTTTTGATGATCCAGTGGATGTTGGCAATTTGACCTCTGGTTCCTCTGCCTTTTCTAAATCCAGCTAGAACATCTAGAAGTTCATTGTTCAGGTACTGTTGAAGCCTGGCTTGGAGAATTTTGAGCACTACTTTGCTAGCATGTGAGATGAGTGCAATTGTGTGGTAGTGTGAACATTCTTTGACATTGCCTTTCTTTAGGATTGGAATGGAAACTGACCTTTTCCAGTCCTGTAGCCACTGCTGAGTTTTCCAAATTTGCTGGCATATTGAGTGCAGCACTTTCACAGCATCATTTTTAGGGTTTGAAATAGCTCAACTGGAATTTCATCACCTCCACTAGCTTTGTTTGTAGTGATGCTTCCTAAGGCCCGTTTGACTTCAGATTCCAGGATGTGTGGCTCTAGATGAGTGATCACACCATCATGATTATCTGGGTCATGAAGATCTTTTTCTATAGTTCTTCTGTGTATTCTTACCACCTCTTCTTAATATCTTCTGCCTCTGTTAGGTCCATATCATTTCTGTCCTTTATTGTGCCCATCTTTACATGAAATGTTCCCTCTGTCTATCAGATCTAATCCCTTGAATCTATTTCTCACTTCCACTGTATAATCATAAGGGATTTGATTTAGGTCCAGTGGTTTTCCCTATGTTCTTCAATTTTAGTCTGCTCAGAGAACTATAAGAATCAGATTTGTGAATTAAGATATTATGATTTTCACTGATATAGTATTAAATAATTTATAACATGATTTTTAAACATTTGAATTTTTACTAAACTGAAAATGAACGTGCTAAGAGGCAGAGGCATGGAAAAGGTAGCATAACCAGCTTAAGAAGAGACATATTTCACCATGTTATTTTTTACTTAGAGTGTTTTTCCTTTTAGTCTTTGCTCTGATTAGTATTATTAAGTTTATTTGTTGTGAAGGTGAATATATTTTGTTTTAATTTTAAAAAGTATTCTTTAAGAAAATAACAAAAATCATGGTCTCTAGCGTGATGTTTTTAGGTGTTTTCTGGTTCTTAGGTGCTAAATCTTAACATCATCCTTTTGTAAATACTGTATATGCCCAGATACCCAACATAAAGTTGCAAATGAGTTCTGTCAGCCAGTTTGAGGAATCAAAAAAAAAAAAAAAAAAAAAGCTTCTTTTCAAGGATACTCTACACCTTCAAATGGTGGTGGAAAAGCTACATTACCAAACTTAAAGTGAATTTTTGCCTCGCTTATACCAAATGAGAGTTTCCCATTCCAGATTTTGAAATCCTAAAATCTAACAACAACTTGTTCACATGTATGTAGACTGATATTCTCAGAAGATTAGTGGTTGGGAGGTAGGCAGGGGTGGGTGGTCATATGGGAGCAATAGCCATGTTTCCCTTCTTGACTCACTCCATCTCCTGACACTCCTAAACCTAAACAGTAAACAAGAATAGAGCCTGGCATGGTAGGTTTTGGAGCCAGGCATATTTACCTTTGAATCTTAGTTCTAGCATAAGATGACAAGATCTGTGATTTTGAGTTTCTTGGAGTGTCATTTTCCCCATATATAAAATGAGGGGGTACCCAGTCCAGTCTTCTTGGCGGGAAAATCCCATGGACAGAGGCTGACTATAGTCCATAGGGTCGCAGAGTTGGACACGACTGAACACACACACATACATCCATTTTACAGAATTATAAGTATTTTTATGTAAAGTTACTAGCACAGAGCAGGCATATGATAAATAAAAGTTATTATTATTTTACTACTCAGAAGTAGTGGGATAAGATTATTGCTCCTCCAAGAAAAAATTTAATTCTCAACTTCAATTATGAAACCAATGAAATAATTTTCAGAGCTTTTATTAATGGAAAGAAAAACCCTTTAATATATTTAAAATTTTTATACTGTGCTAGGCACGTATATATTATCTCATGTAATTTCTTGTTCCTGCTTTATTTTTCTCCATGGCACTTATCACCATTTGAAAACTACACATTTTACTATATTGTTTGTCTCCCCTTGGTACAAAGCTAGTTGCACAAGGGCAGAGATTTTTGTCTATTTAGTTCACTGATGTTTCCTTAGCTCCTAGAATAGTGGCTGGCATGTGGTGGGGTTCAGTACATTCTTGTTGCATGAATGAATGAATCCACATACCCTTTGAGAGAGGCAATTTGATTGTATTCAGTACGTAGAAAATGAATTCTCTATTGCAGTGATGCTTTTCAAGGTTCTGAACACCTTGAGTGACTCTTGCTTTTCCACATACCATGTCAAGAAGCCCTTGTGGCTGGTGGTTAGGTCATTATACACCATTCAGTTTCTAAATCCTTCCACTGAAAGCAGGGATATTGCCCAGACATCTTTGATGGGCTTCCCCTCTCTATGGGGTTTCTAAAAGAGAGCTAGAGTTTCCCAGGTCATTTGAAAGATATGTCGATTCTCCTACTGGTGGTTGTCTTCTTTCTCTTTAGCGAATTTGAGTCTCCTTCAGGAACGGTTCTTTATCCTCCTTTAAGTCATGACTCCTCAGTGGATTGAGTGATACATTAGTGAGTTTCAAAAGAATCTTCAAGGAAAGCACCAGATAGGGAGAATGATAAGCCATGGAATCAGCCCTTTCCCGTTGCTATAAAAATGCTCTAATGAGAAATAAAGCAAAGCACAGGCACATAACAATATATTTGCTTGGTCAGAAGATCATACCACCTCATGATGAAGGAAATAATTAAGATAGACAATTTCTGCTGTATATTTTAAAGTAGAGGCAAACTATCTTTTAACAGTGGATGTCTATAGCTGATTTTTTTACCAAAGACATATTCTAAATGTCATACTTTTGAACTGAGTATTTGTTTCTCAACCAATAGGTGTAAGATTTTTTTCTTGAAATTCAAACCATTTTGACAGCATTTTATTTTTAGAATCCTTCCTCTTTTAAAGGTCAAAACAATATCCAAAAGCAATTAGAAAAACATCTTGGGAGAAGGCAGTGTTCTTGTTATACCATAATATTGATGGGCTGAATAAGAAAATGTAATAATGTTAAGTTTATAGTTCATAGTGTTTTTATTTTATGGTTATGAAACATATTTCATGTATTTACTTTTAGCAACCTCCTCATGCTCCAGGATAAAAATTATGCCCTAGGAATATTTCTTTCCATCTGCAATATATGCCATAGCCTGTTACAGTGTACGAGGACATCATTATGTTCAAATAGCATGTTATTCAGATCTATTTCAAAGAGCCCTGGACTGGAAGTAGGAACCTGAATTTTAACTCCTGCTAATACAATCTCCCTGAACTGTAGTTTCCTCCCCAGTAAAACAAAAGGGTTAAAGTAAATGATTTGTGTTTCCTTTAAGCTCTAATATTTTAAGGCTCACTTACAGGGTTCTCCTTCTCTTTCAATTGTTCAGCCTTGTGATTTTTTCCAAAATGATGTTCCATAAACCATTTTAAATTTGCTTAATGCCCTGATACAGATGAAAACATAGTTTATACACCATTTAAATTTCACACGTGTTTGACTCATTAGCTTGTGTTTCACAATACTCTTGGTGGTTAACCTATAGTGAATACATAAGGTTTCACTTAAATTAACAAATTACTGTCTTTCACTACTCTCAAACTACCGCACAATTGCACTCATCTCACACGCTAGTAAAGTAATGCTTAAAATTTTCCAAGCCAGGCTTCAGCAATATGTGAACCATGAACTTCCAGATGTTCAAGCTGGTTTTAGAAAAGACAGAGGAACCAGAGGTCAAATTGCCAACATCTGATGGATCATCGAAAAAGCAAGAGACTTCCAGAAAAACATCTATTTCTGCTTTATTGATAATGCAAAGCCTTTGACTATGTGGATCACAATAAACTGTGGAAAATTCTGAAAGAGGTGGGAATACCAGACCATCTGACCTGCCTCTTGAGAAACCTATATGCAGGTCAGGAAGCAACAGTTAGAACTGGACATGGAAAAAAAAAAAAAAGAACTGGACATGGAACAACAGACTGGTTCCAAATAGGAAAAGGAGTACATCTAGGCTGTATACTGTCACCCTGCTTATTTAACTTATATGCAGAGTACATCATGAGAAACGCTGGGCTGGAAGAAGCACAAGCTGGAATCAAGATTGCTGGGAGAAATATCAATAACCTCAGATATGCAGATGACACCACCCTTATGGCAGAAAGTGAAGAAGAGCAAAAGAGCCTCTTGATGAAAGTGAAAGAGGAGAGTAAAAGTTCGCTTAAAGCTCAACATTCAGAAAACGAAGATCATGGCATCTGGTCCCATCACTTCATGGGAAATAGATGGGGAAACAGGGGAAACAGTGGCTGACTTTATTTTTCTGGGCTCCAAAATCACTGCAGATGGTGACTGCAGCCATGAAATTAAAAGACGCTTACTCCTTGGAAGGAAAGTTATGACCAACCTAGATAGCATATTGAAAAGCAGAGACATTACTTTGTCAACAAAGGTCCGTCTAGTCAAGACTATGGTTTTTCCAGTGGTCATTGTATGGATGTGAAAATTGGGCTATAAAGAAAACTGAGTGCCTAAGAATTGATGCTTTTGAACTGTGGTGTTGGAGAAGACTCTTGAGAGTCCCTTGGACTGCAAGGAGATCCAACCAGTCCATCCTAAAGGAGATCAGTCCTAGGTGTTCTTTGGAAGGACTGATGTTGAAGCTGAAACTCCAATCCTTTAGCCACCTGATGCGAAGAACTGACTCATTGGAAAAGACCTGATGCTGGGAAAGATTGAGGGCATGAGGAGAAGGGGACGACAGAGGATGAAATGGTTGGATGGCATCACCGACTCAGTGGACGTGGGTTTGGGTGGACTCTGGGAGTTGGTGATGGACAGGGAAGCCTGGCATGGTGCAGTTCATGGGGTCGCAAAGAGTCGGAAAACGATTGAGTGACTGAACTGAACTGAACTGTCTTTCACAACAAACTTAAATTTTTTTCCAGTTTTTATTGAGAAATAATTGATATACATCTCTGTATCAGCTTCAGGCATGGAAGCTGATGGTTTGATTTGTATATACTGTGAAATAATTACCACACTAGATTCAGCTAACATCCACCTTCTCATATAGACACAATAAAAAGAAAGAAGAAAAGAATAAAGGGAAAAAATTTCTCCTTGTGATGAGAACTCTTACGATTTACTCTCTTAACTTTTCTAAATACCATATAGCAGTGTTAGTTATAGATGTCATGTTACTATGACATTCCTAGCACTTAATTTGTGTTATAACTGGACGTTTGTACCTTCCTCCAATTCTCTCTCCTCTTACCACCCCCCCGCCCCAACAAACTTTTAAACACTTCCCCTATCTTACAATCAAGTATTTTCTATGAATTCTTTCTCTTTTTAGTCATAACATGCATTTTCTATTAATGAGCTGAGTGAATAGCTGGGTTCTCCTCTACCCTTCCTGTTGGGTGTGGAATTTCTTTAGAAACTCACATTGCTGCTCTAGACACTCCCCAAAATACCTGTAAGTGCTTTTAGAAGGTCATACTGTGTGGAATTCCCAGTTTTGTAGATAAAAAATGGCCAAATATCATCAGTTTCATGTAGTTCAACCTAATAATTTAGTAATTATCATAATAATGTCTTTACTATTTTTATAACACAGTGATGAAAGTCAGTCCTTAAATGAGTTAAAAAAGTAGTGCAAAGAGCACACAGAGGCTTTAATGAAAGACTCATCTGGGATCGAATTCCTCTTTTCTGGAAGGGGAAAATGTGCCTTCGGCAAGTTGCTCAACTTTGCTGAGCTTTGTTTTCATTTGTAAAGTGGAAATACTGTTGCCTGCCTCAAGGGCTTGCTGAGCACAATCCTTATGACTCTTAGAATGGTGCCTGATTTTATATTCAAACTCTGTAACAGTCATAATGTTGTTTCAAATAACCATTCTTATACTCCCTCATTCATAAATATCTAAATGTTTAGCTAGAAGAACAAAGGGCCCTAAATAGATTAAATGAGAAATAGTTGCAAGGAGCAGATTCCTGGGAAGAGTCCTATCTTCCAGGGCTGTGTAGATTTTTAATAAGATCTCCAAGGGACATTTTGGGGGAGAATAGGAGAATTGTCTTTCATGTCATCTTCATATACCTATTTCTGGAGCAATAATTCTATTATTCATCTGGCGTCTGGAAATTTACTTCAACTATTTTCCCTTTTATACTTTGTTTTTTGAAAGCAACAGTAACAAACCTCTCATGAAAATGGTTGACTTTTAAATTGTATTTATTTATAACAAATAGATTAAAAATTTTATTTGTAAAATTGCACCAAAAAAAAGTCATAGATCTTAAAAGTTTCACAACAAGTATTCCATATGTTTTAATACCCACTAGGTAAATGAATTTAATGTTTTATGTAGCCTAAAATAACTCCTGTGAGACTGTCTCTTTCCGAGACCAGAATGGACAAAATCTTTAACTCTCCTCCATTTCTCAGAATGATCCTGTGCTTGTTGATGGCTTCTCCTGTAACCCTGTGCTGATGACTCATGAATTCAGATTTTTACCCTCTGATTATTTATCCTGAGATACAGACTTAATATTTTTCCTACCTTCTGTCTGTATTCTCCAGAATCTTCCTTGAATACCTTTACCCTGCACATCTAAAATTATCTCAGCCTCTTCCCCATTCCAAACTTGCTCTTCTTTTTGAATTGTTTGTCTGGAATAAAGCCTTGTCTTCTGTTCCATCCCTCAGGGCAGAGACTGAGCATCATCCTTAGTCTTCTGTTTTGCCTCTTCCCTCACCCAGGTCCTGCTGAGTCACCAAGACTTGTAGAGTTCCAAACTCTCTAACTCTCTGGGATGGTGAAAATGAGCTTAGGGTCACATCACTCCAAATAATTTTTTATTGTTTAGTAGATTTAGGTCATGCTTCCCTACCTCCTGGTGTCCTCTTACCTACACTATAGACCTGATATTATTAGACTTTCTTTTCAAAGCCCTTCCATCCCCTTAATCTTTCTAGCTGTGCTCTGACCTTTTTCCAGCTCTGTTAAAGCCTGTGTCTAGGACAGCATCAGGTGTTCAGTGTGGTTGGTGTGCTGTGGTGAAGACGGGGAGAAAATGCACAGTGTGAGCACTGACAGGGACTCCAACAAACAAGAGATGTGTTATCCTAGATGGAAAGAGTGTGTTATTGTTATTATTGTTTTTTTACTTTGAAATAAAAAAATATTTTATCTGATCAGAGAGTTTCAAAAGTTGATATATAAATTTACTACACCCTAACTCAAGAGGATTACACACTGTTGACTTCAGCACCAGAATGTATTTCCTTTTTGCAGGCATTATTCTCATATGTCTTTTGAATTAATTCCAATGGACAGGAGCCAGTTTTAACTCTGTGGCCCACGACACTGGCATTGTTCACAGTAATGTTCACAAGAGGAGCAAATCAGCAACCATTTTTTTCCCCTTAAAGGATTTAGATGACTGGCTCCCATGAGGAAGGTGGTGGTCTGTTGGTGAGCTGTGCTTGGTGTCAGTTAGATCTTTTGAGTTCAGATTACAGTCACATGCAATTATTAGCTCTGTGCCTAAGGAAAGTTGCCCTTCTGGGCTCTGCTTTTCTTCTTAGTACCTCACCTGTCAAGTATTCTGTAGTTTGGACACAATATATATATATAATACAGTACCTAGGGCTTCCCTCCTAGCTTAGTTGGTAAAGAATCTGACTGCAGTGCAGGAGACATGTGTTCCATTCCTGGGTCGGAAAGATCCCCTGGAGAAGGAAATGGCAACCCACTCCAGTATTCTTGCCTGGAGACTCTCATGGACAGAGGAACCTGGTGGGCTACAGTCCATGGGGATGCAAGAGTCGGACATGACTAAGTGACTTTCACTACAGTACCTAGGATAAATTCTCAAGAGTAGTCAGTGGCTGCTGCTAAGTCGCTTCAGTCATGTCCTACTCTGTGAGACCCCGTAGACAGCAGCCCACCAGGCTCCCCTGTCACTGGGATTCTCCAGGGAAGAACACTGGAGTGGGTTGTCATTTCCTTCTCCAATGCATGAAAGTGAAAAGTGAAAGGGAAGTCACTCAGTTGTGTCCGACTCTTAGTAACCCCATGGACCGCAGCCTACCAGGCTCCTCCATCCATGGGATTTTCCAGGCAAGAGTACTGGAGTGGGGTGCCATTGCCTTCTCCGTGGTCAGTGGAGGCTGGGGGTATTCATAGTGTAAAAGATTGACTGGTGGCCAGCCTGGTGGCCTGACCTTGTTTTAGTAGGATTTCTATCCTAATCCCAGACCTGTGAGATCTCAGGGGTCAAAGGAGTCTTGCGTCAGCATCTTGTCCAACTTCAGCTTCTTCCCTAAATTGAGCAGGAATAACCACATTTTGTTGTTGTTGTTGAGTCATTAAATCGTGTGTGACGCTGACCCCATGGACTGTAGCATGCCAGGCTTCCCTGTCCTTCACCATCTCCCAGAGTTTGCTTAAACTCATGTCCATCGAGTTGGTCATGCCATCCAACCATCTCATCCTCTGTTATCCCCTTCTCCTCTTGTCTTCAATCTTTCCTAGCATCAGGATCTTTTCCAGTGAGTTGACTCTCTGCATCACGTGGCCAAAGTATTGGAGCTTCAGCTTCAGCATCAGTCCTTCCAATGAATTTTCAGGGTTGATGTCCTTTAGGATTGACTGGTTTGATCTCTTTGCTGTCCAAGGGACTCTCAAGAGTCTTCTCCATAATCACAATTCAAAATCATCAATTCTTCAGTGCTGACCAATGTTTATACAGATCTCCCTTGACTTCATATGGGGTTATCCAACATCAGTTGAAAATATTGTGAATCAAAAATGTAATTAAAAAAATGTAATTAATATGTATAATCTAATGAACATCATAGTTTGGCCTAGTCTACCTTAATTTGCTCAGAACACTTACATTAGCCTACAGTTGGGAAAAATCTTATAATGCATTACCAACTTAATAATCAAGTGTTGAATAGCTCATGTAACTTACTTGAATATTATACTGAAGTGAAAAATGGAATGGTTGTCTGAGTACAGAATGATTGTAATTTTATCAGTTATTTATCCTCTTGCCAGTGTGGATGATGAAACTCCCACTGCCCAGTGTAAGAGAAAGTATGATACTGTATATCACTAGCCCAAGAAAAGATCAAAATTAAAATTCAAAGTATAGTTTCTACTGAATGTGAATGCTTTTGTACCATATAAAGTTGAAAAATAGTAGTTGAATCATCATAAGCTGGGGATAGTCTGTATCAGTTCAGTCACTCAGTCATGTCTGACTCTTTGTGATTCCAAGGACTGCAGCACACCAGGCTTCCCTGTCCATCACCAACTGCCAGAGCTTGCTCAAACTCACGTCCATTGAGTTGGTGATGCCATCCTACCATCTCATTCCCTGTCGTCCCCTTCTCCTCCTGCCTTCAGTCTTTTCCAGCATCAGGGTCTTTACCAATGAGTCAGTTCTTCACATCAGGTGGCCAAAGTATTAGAGTTTCAGCTTTAGCATCAGTCCTCCTAATGAATATTCAGGACTGATTTCCTTTAGGATGGACTGGTTGGATCTCCTTGAAGTCCAAGGGACTCTCAAGAGTCTTCTCCAACACCACAGTTCAAAAGCATCAGTTCTTCAGCAATCAGCTTTCTTTATAGTCCAACTCTTACATCCGTACCTGACTACTGGAAAAACCACAGCTTTGACTAGACGGACCTTTGTTGGCAAAGTAATGTCTCTGCTTTTTAATATGCTGTCTAGATTGGTCATAGCTTTTCTTCCAAGAAGCAAGCATCTTTTAATTTCATGGCTGCAGTTACCATCTGCAGTGATTTTGGAGTCCCCCAAAATAAAGTCTCTTACTTTCCATTGTTTCCCCATCTATTCACCATGAAGTGATGGAACCAGATGCCATGATCTTCGTTTTCTGAATGTTGAGTTTTAAGCCAACTTTTTCACTCTCCTCTTTCACTTTCATCAAGAGGCTTTTTAGTTCTTTGCTTTCTGTCATAAGGGTGGTGCCATTTGCGTATCTGAGGTTATTAATATTTCTCCCAGCAATGTTGATTCCAGTTTGTGCTTCATCTATCCTGGCATTTCACATGATGTACTCTGCATGGAAGTTAAATAAGCAGGGTGACAACATACAGTCTTGATGTACTCCTTTCCCGATTTGGAACCATTCTGTTGTTTCATGTCCAGTTCTAACTGTTGCTTCTTGACCTGCATACAGATTTCTCAGAAGGCAGGTCAGGTGGTCTGGTATTCCCATCTCTTGAAGAATTTTCAACAGTTTGTTGTGATCCAAACAGTCAAAGGCTTTGCTGCTGCTGCTTTTAAGTTGCTTCAGTCGTGTCCGACTCTATGCGACCCCATAGACGGCAGCCCACCAGACTCTGCCGTCCCTGGGATTCTCCAGACAAGAACACTGGAGTGGGTTGCCATTTCCTTCTCCAATGCATGAAAGTGAAAAGTGAAAGTGAAGTTGCTCAGTCGTGTCCAACTCTTTGTGACCCCATGGATCGCAGCCTACCAGGCTCCTCCATCCATGGGATTTTCCAGGCAAGAGTACTGGAGTGGGGTGCCATCACCTTCAGTCAATAAAGCAAAAGTAGAGATTTTTCTGGAACTCTCTTGCTTTTTCGATGACCCAATGGATGTTGACAATGTGATCTCTGGTTCCTTCCAGCTTGAACATCTGGATGTTCATGGTTCAGGCACTACTGAAGCCTGGCTTGGAGAATATTGAGCATTACTTTGCTAATGTGTGAGATGAATGTGATTGTATGGTAGTTTGAACATTCTGTGGTCTGTATATCAAATTTTATTTTCCTTATGCTTCCTTTCTAATTTGGGGAAAAGGTTTCCATAGAAAATTGTTTTAAGCCCAGTGAATAACATTTACTATTAAACTCTTATAGTCTTGTCAAGGGAAATTCCACACTTTAATGTGCATTTATTTCTCTAATTCAGATTCAGTTCAACAGTCTCTTGCACCTTCAGGTATTAAAATATGGTAAATAATTGATTTCACTTTCCCCCCCCTCCACCCACAGATATTGAATAAGTTGGAGACACAGAGGTTATGCATCTATTCTCAGGGGACAAGATTACCTAGAGAGATTTTCCCAGTACAGGTAGTCCTTTGCCTTGGAGATGATTATGTGATTTAGCAGTGAGGGGTAATATTCTTTACACTGTCAGATGTGGTGTAGGCTGGAGCCTCTCAGCTTGAGTTGCGTCCATCAGTGAGCTACAGACATGTCTGGATATGTCCACTGAATGTCTGCCCTGTGTTGGTGATGAGTGGGTGGTCTGTTCCCTTCAAGGGACAGAGTGTATTGGCACCAGGGACAGAAGAGATTTCTGAAGAGAACTCATTCCAAGGGAAGTGAAGTCAGCCATGATAAACTCTAATTTCCAAAAGGTGAAGTGATTCTGAGCTCAGTTGAGACACAAGTTATCCTCTCTTGGTCATTCCCTGAACTCATGGCTGAGACCTATAAAACTTAGGGAGAGGCAAGTGTACTGTGCATAAAAGCTATTCAGTTAAAGAATCTGTACCTGATTTGAGCACAAGACCACTGCTTTAGCAGCCTTGAAAATAAAAGTGTTCATAGCTCAGTCATGTCTGACTCTCTGTGACTCCATGGACTGTAGCCTGCCAGGCTTTTCTGTCCATGGGATTTCCCAGGCAAGCATACTGGAGTGGGTTGCCATTTTTTTCTCCAGGGCATCTTTCCAACCCAGGAATCAAACCCAGTTTTCTGGCATTGCAGGCAGATTCCTCACCATCTGAGCCACCAGGGAAGCCTATTATTACAAGCTTTAGACAGTGTATTAAATAGGAGAGAGAAAGGTATGTTCCCCTTTCTCTACAGGTGCTGTAACCAGAGGTTTCCAAATTCTTTTGATTGACAGTCTTATCTGTTAAAAAAAATGTATACGCCCTCACTTATATTAATATATATTTTATAAAATGCACACAAAAGTAAAAATAAAAAAGAATGAAACAAAAATTAAGCAGAAACAAATATTTCCTCACATTACCAAAGGTTTGCCTTACATCTCCCATGGGGTGAGCCCCAGCCTGCAGACCCCTGCCCAGAGAGCATCAGTGAGAGGGGCCTGCTGGTGCCTGGAAATAACAGCTCTTCCTGGTGAAGGTGCCCATGCTGTAATGAGTGTGCATCCATATTTAGCGTTGAAACATCATGAAATTCTACCCTGGGCCCTCTTTTCAGGGAACTAGACTCTGGTGAGCCTGGTAAAAGAAAGAAACTGGTAAATGCAAAACATTGCCAATAGTGTGACTACATGTGTATCCCCTAAGCTGGCAAACCCTGGGGAAGATTGGGTTGTACAAATCAAAAACAGCTCTGAGACATGTTTGTACTGGATTTTCAGAGTTTATAGTAGCTTTTTACAACAACAGAGTTATCCTCAAAAACTCTGTAGGATATAAAGGATGAAAATTGAGAATTTCCTTAACCCAGTCTGAGAGTCACACCTAATTCTTAGGTTATTTTTGGAAATCGTAGTAGCTACCTGAGAAGTTTGAATTGATAATAATTAACTACTCTTCCACAGCCTTGTTAACAAGTTGTAATGAACAAAAGCCTTGAACAGAATCACCACACATACAGGTACTTATTAGACAAACATTCGTTAGCAAAGTAGGCACAAAGTATTTCATATAGTCTGCTTGATAGGTTTAATGATGTTCCAGCTCTGTTTCTTCTTAGGTGCTCCAACTGTACAATATTAAGTAAAAGCTTTATTCCAGGTAGAATTCTGTACCCTTTAGGAAGCATCACACAATCAAGTTCTTCTACACCAGTGGTTGAAGACAAGGACACATTAGGGCCTTATGTGAGGCCGCACGTATCTGAGCCTCAGATAACATCACTAAGGGGCACATTTGAGGGTCCTTATTCTTTCTTTCTGAAAGTGTTTCTACAGTATTTTAACTAGCTCACATGTCTTCAATACATTTAATCTTTCCAGGGAAAATCCATTTCTAATTTTCATCTTTCTAAATGACAAAGCAATGATTATTTATGGAGGTAGGAGAGAGGTTACCCCCTTTTTGATATAATGCTTCTTGGCACATTAATCCACCCCCCCTTTCTGGACCATATTTATCAGATATAACTTTTGCTGACTATATCTATAATGAAGCTTAAATTAATTGTCATATATATCCACATATTATACTGAAGTACTTTAAAGTAAATTACAGATTTTGTAACATTAGGTTACCATTTTACATTGAAACTTATAGTCTTATCATTTGCTCAGAGTCTCTTTGCTCATGAGGGTAATTCAGAAACTGACTGCTGCTGCTAAGTCACTTCAGTCATGTCTGACTCTGTGCGACCCCATAGACAGCAGCCCACCAGGCTCCCCCGTCCCTGGGATTCTCCAGGCAAGAACACTGCAGTGGGTTGCCATTTCTTTCTCCAATGCGTGAAAGTGAAAGTGAAGTCGCTCAGTCCTGTCGGACTCCTAGCGACCCCATGGACTGCAGCCTACCAGGCTCCTCCGTCCATGGGATTTTCCAGGCAAGAGTACTGGAGTGGGGTGCCATTGCCTTCTCCCTCAGAAACTGAACCCAGGTATAAATAATTCTCTATCCCGCACTTTCTTTGTAATACCAGTACACTTGACTGTATGCACTTCTAGTGCTGGCTGCCTGGGATTGAAGCCATCTGCCACTTGGCCACTTTTCAGTCAAGTCTAAAGTTTAGTTAATAGTTATAGGCCAATGTTAAAAAGTGTTAGGTCCATTAGTCTGGAAAGTTAGGTCCATGAAACAAGGTAAATTGGAAGTGGTCAAAAAGGAGATGGCAAGAGTGAACACTGACATTTTAGAAATCAGTGAACTAAAATGGACAGGAATGGGTGAATTTAACTCAGATGACCATTATATTTACTACTGTGGGCAAGAATCCCTTAGATGAAATGGAGTAGCCCTCATAGTCAACAAAAGAGTCTGAAATGCAGTACTTGGATGCAATCTCAAAAGCAACAGAACGATCTCTGTTCATTTCCACGGCAAACTATTCAAGATCACAGTAATCCAAGTCTATACCCTGACTAGTAATGCTGAAGAAGCTGAAGTTAAACGGTTCTATGAAGACCTAAAAGACCTTCTAGAACTAACACCCCAAAAGGTGTCCTTTTCACTCTGGGGCACTGGAATGCAAAAGTAGGAAGTCAGGAGATACCTGGAGTAACAGGCAAATTTGGCCTTGCAGTACAAAATGAAGCAGGTCAAAGGCTAACAGAGTTTTGCCAAGAGAACGCACTGGTCACAGCAAACACCCTCTTCCAACAACACAAGAGAAGACATGGACATCGCCAGATGGTCAATACCAAAATCAGATTGATTATATCCTTTGCAGTCAAAGATAGAGAAACTCTATACAGTCACCAAACACAAGACCAGGAGCTGACTGTGGCTCAGATCATGAACTCCTTATTGCCAAATTCAGACTTAAATTGAAGAAAGTAGGGAAAACCACTAGACCATTCAGGTATGACTTAAATTAAATCCCTGGCAATTATGTAATAGAAGTGACAAATAGATTCAAGGGATTAGATCTGATAGACAGTGCCTGAAGAGCTATGGATGGAGCTTCATGACATTGTACAGGAGGCAGTGATCAAGACCATCCTCAAGAAAAGAAAGGCAAAATGGTTGTCTGAGGAGGCCTTACAAATAGCTGAGAAAAGAAGAGAAATGAAAGGCAAAGGAGAAAAGGAAAGATATACCCATTTGAATGCAGAGTTCCAAAAATAGCAAGGAGAGATAAGAAAGCCTTCCTCAGTGATCAATGCAAAGAAATAGAGGAAAACAATACAATGGAAAAGACTAGATATCTCTTCAAGAAAATTGGAGATACCAAGGGAACATTTCATGCAAAAATGGGCACAATAAAGGACAGAAATGGTATGGACTTAACAGAAGCAGAAGATATTAAGAAGAGGTGGAAAGAACACACAGAAGAACTATACAAAAAAGATCTTCATGATCCAGATAATCGTGATGGTGTGATCATTGGATTAGAGCCAGACATCCTGGAATGCAAAGTCAAGTGGGCCACTGTGAACAAAGCTAGTGGAGGTGATGGAATTCCAGTTGAGTGCTTTCAAATCCTGAAAGATGATGCTGTGAAAGTGCTACACTCAGTATGCCAACAAATTTGGAAAACTCAGCATTGGTCACAGGACTGGAAAATGTCAATTTTCATTCTAATCCCAAAGTACGTCAATGCCAAAGAATGTTCAAACTACTGCACAATTGCGTTCATCTTACACACTAGCAAAGTAATGCTCAGAATTCTCCAAGCCAAGCTTCAATAGTATGTGAACCGTGAACTTCAAGATGTTCAAGCTGGATTTAGAAAAGGCAGAGGAAGCAGAGATCACATTGCCAACATCCATTGGATCATCGAAAAAGCAAGAGAGTTCCAAAAAAAACATCTGCTTTATTGACTATGCCAAAGCCTTTGTCTGTGTAGATCATAACAAACTGTGGAAAATTCTGAAAGAAATGAGAAGAAACCTGAGAAATCTGTATGCAGGTCAAGAAGCAACAGTTAGAACTGGACATAGAACAACAGACTGATGCCATATTGGGAAAGGAGTATGTTAAGGCTGTATATTGTCATGCTGCTTATTTAGCTTCCATGCAGAGTACATCATGTGAAATCCTGGGGTGACTGAAGCACAAGCTGGAACCAAGATTGCCAGGAGAAATATCAATAACCTCAGATATGCAGATGACACCATTATGGCAGAAAGCAAAGAAGAACTAAAGAGCCTCTTGATGAAAGTAAAAGAGGAGAGTGAAAAAGTTGGCTTAAAACTCAACATTCAGAAAACTAAGATCATGGCATCTGGCCCCATCACTTCATGGCAAATAGATGGGGAAACAATGGAAACAGTGAGAGACTATTTTCTTGGTCTCCAAAATCACTGCAGATGGTGACTGCAGCCATGAAATTAAAAGATGCTTGCTCCTTGGAAGAAATGTTATGACCAACCGGGACAGCATATTAAAAAGCAAAGACATTACTTTGTTAAAAAAAGGTCCATCTAATCAAAACTTTGGTTTTCCAGTCGTCATGTATGGATGTGAGAGTTGGACTATAAAGATAGCTGAGTGCTGAAGAACTGATGCTTTTAAACTGTGGTGTTGGAGAAGACTCTTGAGATTACCTTGGACTGCAAGGAGATCCAACCAGTCCATCCTAAAGGAGATCAGTCCTGAATATTCATTGGAAGGACTGATACTGAAGCTGGAACTCTAATACTTTGGCCACCTAATGCAAAGAACTGACTCATTGGAAAAGACCCTGATGCTGGGAAAAATTGAGGGCAGGAGGAGAAGGGGATGACAGAGGATGAGATGGTTGAATAGCATCACCAACTCAATGGACATGAGTTTGAGTAAGCTCCGGGAATTGGTGATGGACAGGGAGGCCTGGCCTGCTACAGACCATGGAGTCGCAAAGAATTGGACATGACTGAACAACTGAACTGAACTGACCCACCCCTGGTCACCACTGAAAATACAGCATGTGTAATCACTAAGCCTTACTCGGTGGACTTTTCAAGCTGGCCTAGTCATCTCCCCATCTTACTCACATCTGACAGCTTTTCTCCCTCTTCCACTGTCCCTGGGGAACCCCAGCTATCACTCCAGCTCCAAAGTAAACAAGCTGTCCAACATCCTGCACCTATTCTCAATATGTTCTTTTCCCCTCCCAGTTTTATTGGGATCATGGCTCTCCTGTCATGCTGGTCCTCTTGGGAGGTTAAAAGCCAGAATATACCTTGAGTAAACTGCTATGCCTCACTGCATCCTAGTCCCCCACCCAAAATACATGTCAGAGAACAAACCTAGAGGGAAACAACACCAGAAACAAAGTGTACCCAACTATTTAAAATCCAAAACTTCATTCTTTATTAGAAAATAAGCAAAGATTCATTTTCATTCAGGGAACAAATAATTTGTTCATAAGTTGAGTATCTACTGCAGGATTTCCCTAAGAAGAGGAATTTCAAATTCTAGAGCAAGAGAGTGTAATAAGTGGCAAAGATCAAATGCTGGCCACAATTTATGGTGCATAACCATAAACTGAAAATTTGTACTTGCAAACCCGTCCCAGAGTTCTAGACCAGGAAGTTGGGAACTGGAAATGTACCCTCTGCAGAGCCACAGCTAATGCATGTGATGTTTCAGTACTCTTCAAGCTGCTGTACTTTTCAAGCTAAGTAAGCAACAGCTGAAACACAATACTCTGCCGTGCTCTGATTCAATTCTATTGGAGAAAATGCATGGTCTGAGAGTCATCTGGATATGCCCAAAGTTAGCTTCTTCTCCCCTTAAGTAAAGTGTAGCTGATACTTTTTGGTTTTCATTTGCAAATTTTTATCATCTTTTGAAAGATAAGTAATTGGCAGCAAAACTACATAAGAGGAGAGAATGCTAAATACAACCCAATAACTAAGACTGCCGTGTATGCCACAATGCAGGCTGTGCATTAAACAAGGGCACCCCTTCTAGTGGGACTCTTCACATCACAAGTACCACAGTTTGCGTATTTACTAGTGTGGTTTTCCAGAAAATGGCAATAAAAGTGCCCTATTCTAATAAAGTCAGTATATGATGACAATTTCCTAAAAGTGGAAGTGAAGTGTTTTGAAGAGAGAATATCTTTCCAAACTGCATAAAGGTGCCATATGGGCTGGCAGCAGCCATGATTTTACTTCATGCTATAAGATTGCTCTCTAATCAGTAATTCTGTCTCTAAATTCTTAAACACCAGTCCATAGTGAGGACCCACAAATATTCTTGACTCTTTGGCAATTGCTCTAAGAGGTTTTACCTGCAGTAAATCTAACCTCGATTTAGATAAACATTTATAGATATGGTGAAAAGAAACAATTTCACACAAAATAATAATATATCCAGCTAAAAGAGTGCCTTAAAACAGACGTGGTTGGCTGAGCTTTTATATCAGAAACTCATACCAGCTTTTAAAATGCCTCTAATTTCACTTCCCCTGCACTACCACTGTTCCTTGACCTAGTTTCTCCACTAGAGAGGTCCAATTATGTTACAAAGTGAGGCTAAAATTTTGTCCTAAATTTATAATGGGAAAGACTCATTAATTTGCTTTCCTTTCCTGAAACAAACTCCTCCTTACGTGAATCACATAGTGTTATTTTTATTTTATTTTTGTTGTTTTTGTTCAGTCACTAAGTCATGTCTGACTCTTTTGTGACCCCATGGACTGTAGCTTGCTCCTCTGTCCATGTGATTTCCCAGACACAAGAATACTGGAGTGGGTTGCCATTTCCTTCTCCAGGGGATCTTCCTGACCCAAATATTGAACCCATGTCTCCTGCATTAGCAGGTGGGTTCTTTACCATTGAGCCACCAGGGAAACCCTTTATTTTTTTAGTAACACTAAAAGTGTCAGTTGCTCAGTCGTGTCCAACTGTTTGTGACCCCATGGATTGTAGCCTGCCAGGCTCCTCTGTTCATGGGATTTTCCAAGCAAGAATACTAGAGTGGGTTGCTATTTCCTTCTCTGGGGGATCTTCCCAATGGCGGGGGGAATTGAACCTGGGTCTCCAGCATTTCAGGCAGGCTCTTTACCATCTAAGCCACCAGGGAAGCTCCAGTAATACTAAATATGTCAACATATGTCCTCCTTTAGTCCTTGAACCTATCATATGTCCCCAGGAAAGTTTCTATTATTTTACTAGTTCATAATACATGATTCACAATTGTGTATTGGTATATTTCTCTTTTCTACTAAATTGTGAAGTTCTTGAGGAAAAGAATCATATTCTATTCATTTATGTATTTCCAGATCCTAGTATTGTAGGAGCTCTTAGCTACTGTTCCTAACAAGTATTTGTTGACAGTAACTAAAGTAACTAAAGGAGCTGAGAGGCATTAACTACACATGAGGTATCAAAGATGCTTCCAAGAATCGGTATCAGTTAGGGTTATTCTACCATAAGCAATAGTGCCAGCTATCTCATGTGAGCAAAAATAAATGCATTGTGAAGTGAAACAGGGTGTCCTCTGTTAAAACCATGGCAGTGAGCAAAGAGAAGTGGGACAACAGTAAGAGATAAAGGCAGGATCAAGGGAGGGGTCTTTTGGATCTTGTTTACTTTAACCTGGAAGCTATTTGACCATATTTATAGACAGAGGAAGGGTTCAGAAAAACAAGAGAAATTTAAGATCTGGGTGATGGATTTTTTCTGAAAAGAAGGTTCTATTGCCATTTACCACACCAGGCACTTACTGTGCTAAACAGACTTCTCCTGCATTATCTTCTAATACTACCAAATGAACACTGTAATTATGCCCATTTCACAGAATGGGAAATGGAGTGTTGAAAAATTTTAAGTGAAATGTTCAAGGTCACACAGCTACAGTGGCAGAGCAGAGAATGGGTAGATTTCTTCCTGACTCCAAAATCCATGCTTTTAACAATATTTTGCCTCTTTCTATAAAAGCAGGGCTTCCCTGGTGGCTCAGATGGTAAAGCGTCTGCACACAATGCAGGAGAGCCAGGTTTGATCCCTGGGTGGGAAGATCCTCTGGAGAAGAAGAAAGAAAAGGCAACCCACTCCAGTACTCTTGCCTGGAAAATTCCATGGACAGAGGAGCCTGGTAGGCTACAGTACATGGGGTTGTAAAGAGTCGGCCACGACTGAGCGACTTCACTTCTGTAAAAGCAGGAAGAGAAAGTAGGTGAAGGAGATATACCAGCTTATAGATTTGTATTAAGGAGGCAGGACATGCGAGGGATTCCTATCATTAAGCTTCTCTTTTCTCTGCAGGATACAGCAGCCATTGGTGGAGAAATGGGAGGTTGGGAATGGCACAGTGAGGGTGACCAGTGAAGGACTGTTACAGTGTGGGCTGGAAATGGGAGAGAAGTATGACAGGAAAAAAAGGCCTGAGGAGCATG
Organism: Bos grunniens; assembly: GCF_055505025.1. Lineage (NCBI taxonomy): Eukaryota > Metazoa > Chordata > Mammalia > Artiodactyla > Bovidae > Bos > Bos grunniens. The sequence continues at coordinate 27,837,298 of NC_141185.1, read as the reverse complement.
CTGAAGACTCTCCTACACCACACACACACACACACACACACACGCACACATAGTTCCTCAAGTTTGCACAGGAGCCATTGCCTATGGCTGTGTAACTCTCTACAGTGTCTACAGCAGGGCTACCCAGTCGGGGTTGGAGGCAGCACAGCAAGATGCTAAGACAGAACCATGTTCAAGTTCCAGCTCTGGCTGTGTTACAAAAAGGGGTGAAAGTAAAGAAAATCTTACTCAAATCAGTAATTTCTCTGGCTCTGAGCTCAGATAATTAGGGATTATTATTCTTATCCTAAGGAGGCAGTAAAGTAATGCTTTAAAATTATATACACAAATATACCTGAACATACACAGAAATACATTCAATTTCTATCACTAACAACCTCAGTTAACATCCATCTACAATTATGACATAAATGTAGTCAACTAGCAACATCTTTCCTATTTCTATTTTATTAATTATTAATAACTTTATTTTCTAGTCTTTGTTTCTTAAAAGTCCATGATTATCAAAGACTATTTTTAGAGCAGATCAGGTAATAATCTTGGGTACTATGACTAAAATTTAGAAAGGCCTAAGTCATCTATAAGAAGTACATCTAGAAGGCTTAAAAATTGGGTAAGATGTAGATGTGATAGCTAATGCCTCTCTGGAAGCAATACTCTCTCAGGAATATTTAAAATTCTCCTGGAAAATCATTACATTCTTTGTTGAAGCTAATTCCATGATTTTGTATTTAGTAGAGAAAAAATAAGTCATAGGACAGAATGAAAAGCAAGATTCCAGTTGTATATTTTTAAAGTATATACATAAAGATCAGAGAAAACATCTGGAAAAATTTATACCAAATTGTTAAACTATATTTACCTCTGGGATTGCAGTGGGGTGGGCTTAGAGTTTCTACTCAGAGAGGAGAGGAATTTTTTATTTTCTACAATACTCTGATTTGAAAAAAAAAAAAAAGCCTGTATTTTTTTAAGCTTTCAACTCTTTATTCACCAGTTTATTCATTCATTTATCTATATCAGTAAACTATTTTTTTTGTTTTGGAATAATTTTATATTTACAGAAAAGCTGCAAAGAGAAATCAGAGAGTTCCCTAACAACCACACACAGTTTTCTCCTTTGTTAACATCTCATATTACCAAGGTTCATACGTAAAAACTATAAAGCTGATTTTGGTACATAACTATTAATGTAATAGTCTTGAGAAAGGCCAGCTGTTCTGTAAAATGTCCCTCAGTCAAGGTTGTCTGATGTTTCTCTCATGAGAATCCCCATGGACAGAGGAGCCTGGCAGGCTACAGTCCATGGGGTCGCAAAGAGCTGGACAAAACTGAGTGACCAAGCACATAACACACATGGGTTTTTGGAAAGACTGCCATGGAGATGAAGCACCCTTATCATCACACCAGAATCAGTGGTACATGATTTTGGCATAATATCACTGTTGAAGTTTACTTCATCACTTGCCTATGGTGGTGTTTGCCAGACGTTTCCCCTGTAAAGTTACTGCGTGTTTTTCTTTCTCTGTGCTCTGTTCCTTGGAAGTCAGCCACCAAATCTAGCCCACCCTAATTTGGCGGTGGTCAGGAGCAGGGGTAGGGGTGGGGAGCTGGGTAGGGAACGGAGGGGTGGGTTAAATTCTTACTCCTAGAGACAGCAGTACTACTATACATTATTTGGGAATTCTTGAGTAGGGAAACTTGGCTCTTTTCCCCTGTTCATTCATTTATTCATTCATTTATTTATATTAACGTGCACTATTGTATATTTGTTTTATACTTTGGAATTATAATACAATACTATATTATTTATTTATTTTATTGCTCAGAGTGTTCCAAATTCAGCTATTAGCAGCTCTCTCAGGGAATTCCCTAGTGGTCCAGCAGCATGGACGTGGTGCTTTTACTGCTGGGACTGGGTCAGAGAATAAGATTCTGCAAGTGTGGCTCAACTGAAAAAAAGAGAAGCTTTTCAGCTTGACTCCTATGTCCCTCTGACATGCCCCATCCTTTTGCTTTTGTTTTGTGAGCACCTCCTTACTTTCTCATACTACGTGATATTCATGCCCACCTGAAACTCTTCGTATCCTAGAAAGTTATTCCTTTTACTGAAGAAGGATGTTTATAAACCAGGGTCAGGGCACGGAGTGTGTCCTTTCAACTACCTTTTATCAATAATAAATTGGCTGAAGATTTAATAAGTTAGCACTTATTTAATGTGAAACACTTCTTAACATACAGCCTGATACATAATTAGCACCCAATAAACAGAAGAAAGTCATTGCTGTTGTTATTATTATTTTTATTACTACTATACACACTTTCAATAAATTTGAACTTCCAAATTCTAAACCAAAATTATATCGCATTAATCATTATATCAAGCCCAATAGGCCTACAGATCTTTCTGTACTTCTGAGGCTCAGGACCATATAAGGCCAAGAAATAGACAGTCCTCCACCCCTGGCCCAGGACTATACAGTCTTTGGTCATAAGACATTTTTCCTTCCTTCCTTAGCATCTACACAGAGCCATAAAATCAAAAGACTACTGTAGGAAAAGATGTCCCTTGATTTTTAAGTTTAAATGAAATGTCTGAAGGGCGTCTTAAAAAGAATCACTCCCATATACAAGTCAAACCCACTTTGAATCTATAGAGTACAGTTCTGAATTCTTGCCCCAAAAATTGTTGTTTAGAAATACTGCAATGTCACTGGAATGGAAATGGCTATTGTCCAACAGATTTGTAAAAATTCCTTTGAGTAGCTTCCATTGTGTCAACCACCAATGCCATGATTCTTACTGAGTAATAGGTACTAGAGAGTCCCTTTTATGAATTAGATAGTGAGAGTCCTAAGGGGATGACTTAAAGGGGACCTCTACCTTAAGTACTCTGGCCAGTTAAGAGTGGAGCTTGAGAATCAGAAAGGTGTCCTGAGAGACAGATCCTCAGTAGATCTTGGGGAGGACCCTAGACCAAAAGGCAGGCTCAGGACACAGGAACAGGAATGACTGAAAAATACAGGGTCACTTGCAACTTTCAGGGCATTATCTGGGCCCAGCAGAGTTGCTAGGTGGGAAGTACTGTGCTGTGGAATATTCACCCTGGTTACGATGCATCTGAAGGCCAAAGAGTCCAGGGGAGAAGTACTGCAGGAGGAATGCTAGGAAATGAAAGGAAGCAGAAATTCTCCAATAACAACAGAACTCTTCGTAGTTTTTCAGCATCCACATTCTTCTTCCTAAACTTTTGGGGTTTCTATTAGCTTCTGGAAAACTGCTTTTGCTCTTGGTATCTCAGAAGGTATTAATTTAATTTTTTGTTTGTCTTACTCTGACTTCGGCCTATATTCTTCTGAGCAAGGCTAACTGATCCCTACTATAAGGTATGTATGTGTGTGTGTGAGTGTGTGTGTACATGCGCGTTCAGTCATGTCCAGCTCTTTTGCAACCCCAGTAGCTCATCAGGCTCCACTGTCCATGAAATTTTCCAAGTAAGAATACTGAAGTGGGTTGCCATTTACTGCTCCAGAGGTTTCCAATCCCAACCCAGCGATGAACCTGCCTCTCTTGCATCTCCTGCATTGGCAGGCAATTCTGTACCACTGTGCCACTTGGGAAGTCTGTAACCTCTAAAATCCCCTGGCTCCTGTCTAGAATATTTCTGGTCCAGCCTACCTTTAACTTCTTGCTTTTGCTGCCAGCATGATCCTATCCAGCTCTCTCTTCCAGGTCCTTGACTTGCCCAGTCCTTCATCTCTATCTCACTGTCCAGAGCAGTCTCTGCCCTTGGGCCATGGCCATCAGGTACCATGTGGCTTCATAAAAATGTCCTCCGGGCCCTGGAAAGTGTATCCCAGTATCCTTGAGGAAAAGAGTTACAAGAACCAGAGCAATTAAAGCCACATTTTGGGAATGGAAGCAAAATCTCATAATTCTGGTAAGGATTATCTTTCCTCTGCTCAGGAAGAAGTACAGGAGGAACCAGATCAGCAGAGGAGCCAATTCCTCACTCTTTAACATTCAGTTCATTTCACTCAGTCGTGTCCAACTCTTTGCAACTCCATGGACTGCAGCGTGCCAAGGAGCATGAACATCCCTGTCCATCACCAACTCCCAGAACTTGCTCAAACTCATGTCCATTGAGTCAGTGATGCCATCTAACCATCTCATCCTCTGTCATCCCCTTCTCCTGCCTTCAATCTTTCCCAGCATCAGGTCTTTCCAGTGAGTCAGTTCTTTGCATCAAGTGGTCAAACTATTAGAGTTTCAGCTTCAGGATCAGTCCTCCCAATGAATATTCAGGACTGATTTCCTTTAGGATGGACTGGTTGGATCTCCTTGCAGTCCAAGGGACTCTCAAGAGTCTTCTCCAACACCACAGTTCAAAAGCATCAGTTCTTCAGCGCTCAGCTTTCCTTATAGTCAACTCTCACATCCAATGACTAATGGAAAAACCATAACTTTGACTAGACGGACCTTTGTTGGCAAAGTAATGTCTCTGCTTTTTAATATGCTGTCTAGGTTGGTCATAGCTTTTCTTCCAAGGAACAAGTGTCTTTTAATTTCATGGCTGCAGTCACCATCTGCAGTATTTTGGAGACCAAAAAAAAAAGGCTCTCACTGTTTCCCATCTAATTCTCCATGAAGTGATGGGACTAGCCATGGTCTTACTGATGCCATGATCTTAGTTTTCTGAATGTTGAGTTTTAACTCCAGTTCTAACTGTTGCTTCTTGACTTGCATACAGATTTCTCAGGAGGCAGGTCAGGTGGCCTGGTATTCCCATCTCTGAAGAATTTTCCACAGTTTATTGTGATCCACACAGTCAAAGCCTTTGGCATAGTCAATAAAGCAGAAGTAGATGTTTTTTTGGAACTCTCTTGCTTTTTCACTGATCCAAAGGGTGTTGGCAATGTGATCTCTGGTTCCTCTGCCTTTTGTAAATACAGCTTGAATATTTGGAAGTTCACGGTTCACATACTGTTCAAGCCTGGCTTGGAGAATTTTGTGCATTACTTTGCTAGCATGTGAGATGAGTGCAATTGTGCGGTGGTTTGAGCATTCTTTGGCATTGCCTTTCTTTGGGATTGGAATGAAAACTGACCTTCTCCAGTCCTGTGACCAATGCTGAGTTTTCCAAATTTGCTGGCATATTGAGTGTAGCACTTTCACAGCATCATCTTTCAGGATTTGAAATAGCTCAGCTGGAATTCCATCACCTCCACTAGCTTTGTTCGTAGTGATGCTTCCTAAGGCCCACTTGACTTTGCATTCCAGGATGTCTGGCTCTAGTCCAGTGATCACATCATCATGGTTATCTGGGTCATGAAGATCTTTTTTGTGTAGTTCTTCTGTGTATTCTTGCCACCTCTTCTTAATATCTTCTGCTTCTGTTAGGTCCATACCATTTCTATCCTTTATTGTGCCCATCTTTGCATGAAATGTTCCCTTGGTATCTGTAATTTTATTGAAGAGATCTCTAGTCTTTCTAGATACATTGTATTGTTTTCCTTTATTTTTTTGCACTGATCACTGAGGAAGGCTTTCTTATCTCTCCTTGCTGTTCTTTGGGACTCTGCATTCAAATGGGTATATCTTTCCTTTTCTCCTTTGCCTTTTGCTTTTCTTTTTTTCATAGCTGTTTGTAAGGTCTCCTTAGACAACCATTTTGCCTTTCTTTTCTTGAGGATGGTCTTGATCACTGCCTCCTGTACGATGTCATGAAGCTCCATCCATAGCTCTTCAGGCACTGTCTATCAGATCTAATCCCTTGAATCTATTTGTCACTTCTACTATATAATCACCAGGGATTTGATTTACGTCATACCTGAATGGTCTAGTGGTTTTCCCTACTTTCTTCAATTTAAGTCTGAATTTGGCAATAAGGAGTTCATGATCTGAGCCACAGTCAGCTCCTGGTCTTGTGTTTGGTGACTGTATAGAGTTTCTCTATCTTTGACTGCAAAGGATATAATCAATCTGATTTTGGTATTGACCATCTGGTGATGTCCATGTATAGAGTCTTCTCTTGTGTTGTTGGAAGAGGGTGTTTGCTGTGACCAGTGCATTTTCTTTGCAAAACTCTTGTTAGCCTTTGACCTACTCGTTTTGTATTGCAAGGCCAAATTTGCCTGTTACTCCAGGTATCTCTTGACTTCCTATTTTTGCATTCCTGTCCCCTACAATGAGAAGGACACCTTTTGGGGTTTTAGTTCTAGAAGGCCTTGTAGGACTTCATAGAACCATTTGACTTCAGCTTCTTCAGCATTACTGGTCGGGGCATAGACTTGGATTACTGTGATACTGAATGCGTTGCTTTGGAAATGAACAGAGATCATTCCGTTGTTTTTGAGATTGCATCCAAGTACTGCATTTTGGACTCTTGTTGACTATGAGGGCTACTCCATTTCATATAAGGGATTCTTGACTACAGTAGTAGATAATATGGTCATCTGAGTTAAATTCACCCATTCCAGTCCATTTTAGTTCGCTGATTCCTAGAATGTCGACATTCACTCTTGCCATCTCCTGTTTGACCACTTCCAATTTGCCTTGATTCATGGACCTGACATTCCAGGTTCCTGTGCAGTATTGCTCTTTATGGCATCAGACTTTACTTCCATCACCAGTCACATCCACGACGGGGTGTTGTTTTTGCTTTGGCTCCATCTCTTCATTCTTTCTGGAGTTATTTCTCCACTGATGATCTGTAGCATATTGGGTACCTACCAACCTGGGGAGTTCATCTTTAGTGTCCTATCTTTTTGCCTTTTTATGCTGTTAATGGGGTTCTCAAGACAAGAATACTGAAGTGGTTTGCCATTCCCTTCTCCAGTGGACAATGTATTGTCAGAACTCTCCACCATGTCCTGTCCATCTTGGGTGGCCCTACACAGCATGGCTCATAGTTTCACTGAGTTAGACAAGGCTGTGGCCAGGGGTGGTAGAGATGAATTATCCTGGGACCGACTGGTTCCAGAGCTCTGCTTTAAAGTTGCCTGCTGAGGCCCCAGGTGCTGAGGTCTAGAGAAACCGCAGCTGGCAGGCCAGTCTCAAAGGGAGGTTGGCTCCAGGCCTGTCCCTGGACTGACAGAGTCTTCCTTACTACCAGTAGCTCAGCTTACACTCATTGGATTCTCAGTGCTGTGTAGGATTAAAAAGGCCTCTGCCTCCATAAAGCTTCAGAGAGGAGAGACACAGAACTGTAAAATAAGAAGAATGAACTGAATGCTGCAACAGAGTCTCTGAGCAGACAGAATCCTGAAGGAATGCAGTTGTTGTTTAGTCGCTCAGTCATGTCTGACTCTTGGTGACCCCATGGACTGTAGCCTGCCAGGCTCCTCTGTCCATGGGATTCCCCAGGCAAGAATGCCATTTCCTTCTCCAGGGTGTCTTCCTGATTCAGAGATCGAACTCTCATCTCCTGCATGCAGTGTGAGGAGCAATTTACTCTCCTGAGAGAAGCCTTTGCCAAGAAAGTTGTCTTTAAAAATGAACATCTTTCTGTTAGTTTCTGATTTTTCAAGGAAAACATGTTCATTTTAGAAAAGTGAAAATATACATACGTAAAAAAGCAAAAAAAAAAAAAAGAAAGAAAAGGTGTACTTTAAAAAACATTTTATTTTGAAATAAATTTAGATTTACAAGAGTAGCAAGGATAGTATGAATGTCTCCATATATCCTTTACCCAGCTTCCTCTAATATTACCAGCTGACATCACCATGATATATTCATCAAGACCAAGAAATTAGCAATGATACACTACTAAAGACCAAACACTTATTTCCCCTCCAGATTTTCCTTTTTTTTTTTTCCATTAAAGCCCCTTTTCTATTCTAGGATCCCATCCAGGATATCCCACAGTGCACTTAGTCATCACATCTCTTTAGTCTCCTCCAGTCTGTGACAGTCCCTCTGTCTTTGCTTGTCTTTTGTGATCTTGATACTTTTGAATACTAGTCATCAGTTATTTTCTAAAATGGCCCTCAATTTTAGTCTGGCTGGTGTTTTCACCTGAATCAACTAAGATTATGGATTTTGGGGAGAACACCACAGACGTGATATGCCTTTCTCTTCATGTAAATCAGAGGGCTCGTGCTGATTGCTGGTGATTTAACCTTGATCATGTGGTTAGTAACAGTAAAGTTACTGTTTTTCCCTTTCCATGCTGTATTCCTCAGAAGCAGATCTCTAAGTTCAGTGTCACTTAAGGTGAGGGGGCTTGAGCTTCATCTCCTGGAGGGAGGTCTGTCAAAGGATCTGTGTGCATATGTTAAAAGCAACACAGTCCTTAGTAAATTTGGGAGGTAGTACTTTGAGGCAGTGCTAATACCATCTTTCTCCTGAACATTTTCTCCACTGATTTTAGCATTCATCAATGAATCCTGCCTGTAGCAATTATTACTGTAGTGTTATAGTGGTGGTTTTCTATTTCCCTCATTTCCCTACATTTATTAATTCAAATTTTTGGTAAGGAATGTCACTCCCTTATTTCTTTATTCAGTCATTTATTGATATAAGTATACACTAATGGATATTTACTTTAGGTTATAATTCAGTACTGTGGTTATTTGTTACATTGCTCAAATTGTGTCACCTTTGGCCATTGATGTATTTTAGAGAGGCTGAGGAAGGTCATCGCAGGCTGAGAACAGTGTGAGCAATGATCTGGTAGGAAGAACGCTGGTGGGATCAGGGAATTGGCGAGGTTGGGCTCTGCTATAAATGGCAGAGGATGAAGGGAATAGGGGTGAGAAGCACCAGCCAGGAGGCCAGTGAGGCCAGCACTGGAAAGAAGGCAGGAAACAGCCTAATTGGCAGCTGTTTCAAAGTCCAGTAACTAATGAACCGCTGGACCTTTTAAAGGGATGCCATCTAGAGTTTTGTTTTGGATTCTGCTGGGTAAAGTGTGATGTGAGGGACTAGTCAGTTTTCTTCATTGCTTCTGAAATCTTTCTCTTTCCCATAGGGGATATTTCCAGCTGCACTTGTAATATGGATTGGCTCCTCATTGATTTTTATTAAGCTTTACTATCAGGAGCTTCCCTGATAGCTCAGTTGGTAAAGAATCCACCTGCAATTCAGGAGACCCTGGTTTTATTCCTGGGTTGGGAAGATCCACTGGAGAAGGGATAGGCTACCCATTTGAATACTCTGGGCTTCCCTTGTGTCTCAGCTGGTAGAGAATCTGCCCACAAGGTGGGAGACCTGGGTTCAAACCCTGAGTTGGGAAGATCCCCTGGAGAAGGGAAAGGCTACCCACTCCGGTATTCTGGCCTGGAGAAATCCATGGACTCTATATTCCATGGGGTTGCAAAGAGTCAGACATGACTGAGCAACTTTCACTTTCACTGTTTATATGGCTCAGAATCAACAGAGACCAGGACTCAAGCTACAGGGAAGATCATTTGATTTCTGCTTGTTCATGTATTATTCTTTAAGTTCTCTTTCCCACTTATTAGGCCCAGTGGGTGCTGCTGTGCCTCAGGGCTTAAAAAGTCCTGCTCTTCAGGCTTATCTTCAAATTTCAGGTTAGTAGTAGGCTTTGCTGCTGGCCAGCTGCAGGAACTTGGCCAAGTCTTTTCTCTCTGAGTTTACTTTTTTCCAGCATTGAAAAGGAAATAATTTGCTTATCTCACAGGTTTGTTGTGAGAGATAGGTAAGATACTTGATTAAAAAAACTCACCTAGCATCGTGCTTGCCCTGTTGTACTCAATTCATGCTAAGAGATCAGACTAGAACTAAGGGTGCTTGAGGGATTAACTAGTCCATCCTTGGCCTGGAGGCCAATGAGTGCCCCTAGAGTTCTGGTTAAAGTTTCTTATTTTCTTTTCTAATATTTCTAAACATGTCGACTACACAGGCACCTTCAACAGTGGTGACAACATTTATTGAGAACCTCCTGTATGTTGTACAATATGGCTTGTGTACATTACAAAGATGAATTAGATGTATTATAGTATTGTAGTGTACACAGCTGTGTAGACAGTATTAAAATTCAGTACATTAAGTGCTATACTCCAGGTATGAGCCAAATAATATGTGGATGCACCGTGAGAGAAAAAAATGGGTTCTGCCAGACTTGAGAAAATATTCAGAGCAAAGTTGATATTTGAGCTGGGCTTCTGTCCCAAACAGGAACTTGCCAGGGAAAGGTATGTGTGTGTATGTTTGTGTGTGTTGTGTGTGTATTTGGGGAAAGACAGGCGGGGGTGGCGTTCCAGGTAGGGTGAAGAGCACATGCAGCGGCTGGGAGCAGGAACAAACATGGCGTGCACCAGCTTAATGTGACCTGAGCGTAAGTCAGATGGCTTACGCTCTGGCTGGTTGGGGCAGGAAAGCACAGAGAGGTAAGAGAGAGGACTGGAGAGGTGAGTTGGAACCGAGCTAAGGAGTTATAAGACTTTATCCTATTGAATAGAGAAGTTGCACAATTAGACCCGTGCTTTAGAAAATTTGCAACAACTTGAAGTGTCATTCAGTGGTGGGAGGACTAAAAGTGGTGAGCAGATTATTGTCATAGGTCAGGTAAGAAAAGACCAGGGCTGGCATGAGGCGGGCACTCAGGGATTGCAGAGCATTAAAGGGACAGTCACTAATTGAGACGTATACACCTGGATTTCAATGGAGTAGGGAAAGAAAGAAAAGGATGAACCAAAGATGGTCCTATGGCTTGTAGAATGGCTGAATGGATGGAATATTATCTGAAGTATGGACTAGATAACACAGTTTTAATTTTTAACTGATAGATGCCATGCTTTTCTGGGCAGTGGTGCTACTGAGAGAAAACATCCCTAGTCTCGAGTAATTTACTGTCTTAGTGAGTAGACAGAAGCACAAAAAATCACCAGCCAATCAGCCCCTACCAGAAACAGGTTGATTATGTACTGTGTGATGTGGGAACACAGGAAAACAAATATTTAAGTCTACCAAGGGGAACAGAGAAAGGTTTCACTGGGGAGGTGCCGATTCAGCTTCTACTAAAAAGGTGATTAGTTGGTTGTTAGGATAATAAGAGGACAGTGGCTAGTTCATGCGAGAACATTTGATAAGTCAAAAATAGAGAGGATTGTGGAGGCAACAGCTGGCTTGCCCATTAGATTGTAAGTGGGGTGAGGGCAAGGGTCTTTTTTGCTCAGCATCATGTCTCAAATCTGAATGGTAGGAGAAAGAATTAGGAACTGGAGTAAGGGTAGTAGCAGGAAGTCTCTTCACACTGGGGTGAGGTTGTAGAGATAATGAATCTGGATTGATTTTTGTGAAAAAAGCTGAAGAGGAAAAGGAAGGTGTGAGAAAGAAGGTGGCAAGTTTTGAGAGAAATAAACTGATGCAGAGAAATGAAATAGATTTAGACCAGTTCAGTCCTCTCTAGGATTCTTCTTGATATTGATAGAGAGAGGCATTCCTTGTAAGCTCCTCTTTCCCTCCTTTCCTCTTAGCACAACCAGAGCCCTTGGAAAATCTATTTGGATTGTAGACAGTGGATGCTGCGTGGTGGGCATGGCAGAGTGGTGTACCCCATCTGTTGAAGGGCAGATGGTGGTGGGGAGTGGGATTATCTGAGTAAGTATCTAACTAACTACTTATCTCTTTAGCTAGGGTGAATAGCCCTGATTTCTTTTGATCTTTCACACTAGTGGTATTTTCAACCTTTTAGTCATTTGGACTATGACCCCTCCCCCCATTCCAATAGTTCCCTTTTCCTGTTTCACTCTCACCTCTCAGTGAAGTGTAGAAATTTCAAGGAAAAATAAAGAAGATTTTTACTTCAAATAATAAGTGAAAAGGGGGCTTTTTGAATCATTTCCTTCAATTTATATTTCAGAGGTCCCAGTTGAGAAAACTACTTTTCTAGATGATAATCAGTGACACAAACAACAAATTATGACAGCCACATTGGTCTCCCAGATTGTTTCCCTTTTATTTGTTGCTAGGTGGTAGATTTAGGTTGCCAGAGATGCTCGGACTCTGGAATAAATAGAATTGATGATAGAGTTATAAAGAATAATAGAACCAGGAAATGGCTTAGAAATCCTCTAGATTCTAGAACAAACTCCATACTTCACAGATGTAGACACAGAGTCCAAGCCTTGCACTCATGTTATCACAGGAGCCAAGCTAGGCTTTCCCTGAGTCAACAGGCCTGACCACTGCCCATCTGGCACACAGCTGTACTGTAGACCACAGACGCAATACTACATTTCCATTCCCTGACCGTTGTCAGCTGCTCTGATTTCCGCCTTTATTGTAGAAGCTGCAGGGTGGTAGTACCTGTGCAAATGAGTCATCTCAGCACAGGACAGCTGCTTCTCTAATGATGGGGTCACAGAACAGTAGGGAGAGAGATTCTCTTGGTGGGAGTCTTCTGCAGCTCATTTCCACACTGCTCTTTGGTCCTGGGACCTAGTCTGTCCCTTTTGTGAAGCTCTCACACAGACATTGCCATCAAGAGGGTCTCTTGTCTCACTAGGACTTACTGATGACCCCAGGACCCATTAAGCCTTCTTTTGAAACACACTAGATAATGTGTACCTTGTGTGGTCAGTTAACCCTCATGACTACTGATTCCAGACCTTTCCCTCCTCCTCTGAATAGCTTCCTTCAGCTGCCCTGGCCCTCTGGGACTCCACTCTCCTCTGTGATCTCCCATGGGAGCTATTCTTGGGACAGGCTGGTGGTCAGAAGGGCCTCTGGACCATCTGGTAATCCTCCCGGTCAGCCTTTCCTCTGTCTTCTCAGAATCACTACAGACTTTCGTCTCCTGCCCCCAACTTCACCAAGAAATGGTTGATCATAGGGTGAGAACTTCTCAGTTCCCACACCCAGCCTTGCTGACCATCATTTGCACTCACTGCTTTCCCTTTCCTCGGGGGAGATGTGTCCCTGCCCTGTCTGCAGTTATTCTCCCCCTCCGCCTCCCTAGGGCACTTGCTCACAAATCCTCCCCAGTCTATCTCCTGTATTTTCAAACTTTTCTCTTTGTTGACTCTTTCCCTTAGGCTGTAAGTACCCTCCAAGGTCTCTCCCATTAAAATAGACAGACATGAGCAAAATCACACTCATCAAACAACAGTCCTTTGGTCCTTGCCTCCCCCGGCATCCTACCCTTCCTTGGTTGCCCCCACCTCTGCTCAGCCTTTATACCATCGCTCCCATCCTGCTCCTGCCCATTTGCAGTGGCCTGATGCTTGATTGCCAGACTTCATTATTTTATTTGCTAACCAATCTTTCTTCAGATGCCAGGGATCCTCAGGAGTTAATTCTTTGTGGGGCAGCCCCTTCTGGGGTCAGAGTCCTCTCTGGATGAGTTGTCAGACTATGGGTTGATAGTCTGTCTCTGACACCACCCAGTGGCCTGTTGTGACTATGGGTGGAGTAGGGGGGTGGCTGTGATCTTTGGCAGATACTCTCTGACTTTGGTCCAAGGTCTTTAGAAAACCATTGTGAGAGCAAGACAATCTGTCCTGAGAACTAGGCCCTTTAATTTTTAGAATGTTGACTTTAACTGGCATTGCATGTTTTCTCTCTTGCTGTGTTTCTTTTCTAACTAGAGAGCGAGCTCTTGCTCCCTTTACATTTGGATTAGAAAACGCTGTGTGTGTGGGAAGGGATGGGTGGGGAGCAGTGGTGACAAAACTGCAGCAAGCGTTTCTGTTTCTGTTAGTCAAAATGTGAAATGTGAAAACCCAGGTGTTTAAGTCTCTAATTTGTGCCCTAGGAGAAAGAAAGGCTTTTGCAAGGTCATAGCACAGCTCGGAGGAGGCTAGGGGAAAGAATTTGGATACACACCAGAGTGCTTTACAAACCACCCTGACCCCCCTGAGCCCTGGATTAGATCCTTGAAATGGGCCTGCGTGGTAGCTAAACATAGGGGTATTTGAAAATCCCCTGCAGTGGGCTGCTGCAACGCACACCATGAATAATTCAGTAGATCTTTTGGAAGTCCTCCTGGGAGCAGCGATCCCACTCCCCTGGGATAGGCTCTTTTGAATGAGAGAGGCTTAGCCACTTCAGATTTGCTGTTGGGAGTTTCTTTCCTGTCCCACCAAGTCCAGTCCTCCTAAGATCGGAGATCCAGAAATAAGTCCTTCAAAACAGAGATCAGTGTCATTAGTTTGTCACCTGGAGTCTTACCGCAGAGCCCGATAAGACATGGATGTTTGCACTAGTAACTTGAAGGATGGGTTAAGGCTATGAAGTGGTCGAAAGTATTGTGGTCATGGAATTAAGTGGTCTGAAACTCCATCTCTTTGCTTGTTTGTTTTTTAAATTATTAATTGCTCAGGAGCTAAGATTATGAACACAAGTGTTATTAGATATTATTAATTATGAAAAAAAGATCAGACCTTTTTTCTCTTTATCTTGAACTAAAGTGAACAGATTTTTCTTTTTCTTTGGATTTATTAAAAGTTGACTACTGAATCCATTATCTTCTTGTATATTTTTATTGTATTTTAAACAGGGATCGATTACCATCAGTAATTTAATTTTCTCCTCAATGACTGCTCACCTCTAGTATCCTACTCCTTAAACTTTGCTTCTTATCCTGCTTGACCAAGCCTATTTTTCTTCACAGGTGTGTAGAGTGGAGACAGGGATGAATTCCCAGCCAGCTCAGTGAGGTACGCATGAGAGTCTTGGGAACTTCCCTTCTCATCTGACCAACCTGCTTTAACCACCTTAATCTCTACTCTAGTCCAGCCTCACTCCCCCACCAAGTCACCATTTGCCTTTAAGGAATGCCTCACAGACAACACATTTATATTTTGGTAGCTTTGACTAGTAAAAAAGCCCAAACCTGTTCCTTCCATTGACTCTAGAAGGGAAACATAGACTTTTCCTTTCTTCTAGAAATATGAAGGCAGTTCTCTTTTCTTTGTTTCCTCCTTCCCCTTCTTTTCTAGGCTGAACTGTCTCAGTTTCTGTGTTGTAGTCTGTTAACCTCCCTGACTGCTTTCCTCTGAGCAGGCAGGGCTATGTTTTTATTAACAAATGGTACACAGGACTGAACATCATCCACCGAAGAGTGAGGCAGGACTGTCATCCCATTTTATCTTTATACTGTACCTTTAAGATCGCATTGGCTTATTTTCATTAATTGGACAGTAATGTGTTAGTTTCCTCCCATGTGGTAGACATTGTAGTAGATGCCTGGGTGCTGGGAATGTGTATAAGTGCTATCAGGGACCAAACATACTAGAAAAGGAGGAGAGAGGGAGAGAGTAAGCAAAAATAGGTAACTAGAAAGCAAGTATGATGAGTACTAGCCTAGGAGTACAGGGTGGTGTGTGCATAAGTAGTTGGGGGACATTTCCTAACTGGAAGGCTAGGAAAGGCCTCTGAAAGGAAGGACTTTAAAGCAGGACCATAAAGCAATTGGACAGGAGATTAGGTGCAAGAGAGAGGGAAGGAACGGAATGTACCAGGCAGAACAAAGAACATATGCAAAGGCCTAGAGGTGAGAAGCAACTGAATGTAGCACAATCTGTCTGAAGATTAGACTATAAAGAAGAAAAGGCAGAGATGAAGTAGGAGATACAGGAAGTGTCCACACTGTGGGTTCCTTAAAAGCTAATTATTCAACACATGTTTGAGCACTCTTCTGGGCTCTAGAGTCATGCAAACAGACCAAGAGAAAAATCCCTTCCCTCGTAATACATAGAGTTTAGTGGAATTAAGTTAAAAAAACCTTATCAAAGAACTTGGATTTTACTCTAAGAGCAGGTGGAACCCGCTGAAAGGGTTAAATGGAAGAGTAATGTGGTTAGAATTGTGCTGTTTTAAAGTTAGGCATATGATTTCACCCACTGGGATTACTTTTGACAATGAAAGTAATTATGCACAATTGTGATAGAACAATAGAACTTTGGCTGGTTCTAAAGATAGGCAAAAGTAAGAAAGATAGGCACCCTTTTAAAATATGGGCAAAAGACCGGAAAGAAGCAAGACTGAAGGCAGAGATTGGCCACTGCAGGGCCCAGGGGAAAGATATCGAGGCCTGGTACCGAGACGTTCAGTGAGGTGGAAGGAAGTGGATGGATTTGAGAAGCACTTAGAGAGAGAGACCTGTTGTCCAGGCAGGCAAAGGACAAGAAATGCAGAGTGGCACCAAAAGCCTTCTTCCGGACTGATTAGGACTCAGAAACCAATAACCATTCGCCAAGTTCATTGGTTTTGTTACTGGTTTCCTGCTTTCCTGTTACCTTCTCTACATCTTGACCGACTAAGTCAGAGTTCTTGATGGAACCTATACAGGTATGTATACCCATCTATTATGTTTTTCTGAATTGTTTATCCAGTGAAACAAATGTTTAAAAACAAATAATTAAGGGATGATTAGCCTCATAAGTGGAGAAGGAAATGGCAACCCATTCCAGAGTTCTTGCCTGGAAAATTCCATGGACGGAGGAGTCTGGTGGGCGGCTACGGTCAATGTGGTCATAAAGAGTCGGACATGACTGAGCTACTTTGCTTTCACTAGCCTCATAAGACTTGTTCATAATGGCCTCTTGATCTCGAGATTGCTGCTTCCTTTCAAGTGTTGGCTTACAGTGTACAAAGTTAATCGGGGTTCTCCAAAGAAGTGCATGCACGTGCACGCACACACACACGCACGCACACACACACACACATGTATATATATATATATGTGTGTGTGTGTGTGTGTGTCCATATATATGTGGATATTTCTTATAGGAATTGGCTCACACAGTTACAGAAACTGACAAGTCCCATGATCTGGTATGTCTACAAGCAAGAGAATTAGCAAAGCTGGTGGTGTGACTCAGTCCAGATCCCATGGCTTGAGAATTGGGGAGTCAGTGGTGTAAGTGGCAGTTTCTGTCCCAGTGTCCTAGAAACAGGAATGCTGATGTCCGAGAGCAGGTAAAGATGAATGTCCCAGCTCAAGCAGAAAGAGCAAATTCGTCTTCCCTCTACCTTTCTGTTCTATTCAGTCCCTCAACAGACTGCATGGTGCCACCGATACTAGTAAGGACAATCTTTTTTACTTGGTCTACTGATTCAAATGCTAATATCTGCCAGACACACTCTTACAGATATACCTGGCAAGAATGTTTTACTAGTTATCTAAGCATTTCTTAGCCAGTCAACTTGACACATAAAATTAACCACCACATGTACAATACACGTATAAGGTTAAATTCTTTCCCAGGAGAACAATCCATTTTAAGTGCTGAGTTTATCCTTTTAGTGGTTGACTTGTTCCAAATAGAAACAGCAGTTCTCTTAGTTGTTTTCAGTCTTTTTCTTTAAGTGTGTAAGTTCCCTTTAAATCATAACTCCCTAGAGCAGCGTAACATCAGGCCATTATATGACCATTATTTCTGAGCCAGACTGTTTTGTTCCACTTTGGCCACAGAGTATGTGATGTATGGCATTTTCAGGACAGGGTCAGAAGTTCTGAAATACCGTTAACCATCAGGAGAGGACCTAGTAAAAGACTGAAGAACTGTGGACAAATCAGCACAAACCAGAAACTGCTGTTAGAGAAGCAGCTTGGTTCTTACCCTCAGAGGAGAAGCATCTCTTTCATGCAGAATGAGGGGACTTTCTTGGTCCCTGACCACCCTAACTTTGTGACTTATAAAGACAATACTATTGATCTGGGGGTGATGTTCTAGGTTCTTAGGAAGAATATTTATCAACATTGTTGCTGAACATGCTAGATGTGCAGAATGCTATTTAAATGCTTAATTATCAGAAGTGAACCCAAATAATGACTGAGTTTGATTCCCTATGGACTAGAACTGCTGTTCCTGATGAATGACCATTAGTAGAGTTTTCCAGTGTCTCTAATTGCACAGTTCTGAGACTTAGCCATAAATAACTTACTGATTGATTGAGGAGGAAACCAGAGGCCCTGTTAGTGCTGATGAAGTGCTAGGTGCCTGAAAAAAATCTTTTACTTTACTATTAAATGATGGGGGGAAAGGAGGATAGTCTCTTAAAGCTAAAAGATATTACTCTTATAAAGGCTCTCAAAATGTAAACAAACGAGTAAGTGGTTAAAGATCTGTTTGGCATTTGCATTTTCTGGGTTCACTGGCATGCGGAGACTGGGGCAGGTTTTAGTACTGGGGGGACCTGCCTTACTCTGTATGTTCCATTCCATGATTGCATCTCCTTTCCTTGTGCAAGAGGAAGAAGGGTGACTCATGATGACTCCTGGTTTTAATTTCAGTGAATTCCTGAAGGTGCAAACTGAGTCAACAAATCGTCTCATTTAGCTTCACTCTGGCTTATTTCTTTTGAGGGGAGATATTTGCTAGTTTAGATAGTAATTTGAGAAGTAGATTATATATTAAACTATGGCAAGAGAACTCCAGAAACATGAAAATTAACTAGGGCCTAGAAGTAAATGCTCATCTTGTTTTCTGTGACCTAAAAGATGTTCCTAAGCCAGACCCATGAGCCACAATCACTGCCTCTCCTTCCCTCCTGTCAACACAGAGTTTATGGAGCTCTGACTTTATCCCTGGCACTACCCTATGTCCTGGGGATGTAGAATGCACCCTTCACCCCATGTTGTTGCCTCTCATCAAAGAGGAGACCAACAAACAAATTGCCATACAGGAGGATGCGTGTGGTCCTGAGGAGGCCGGGCTGAGAAAGTGGCTAACAAACAGGCTGGAGGTTGGGAGGCTTGTTATGCAATCAAAACTGTGAGTATTTTGTAAAAGCTGTTTGTTAAGTTAACATTTTTCTTTTGTTTTTGTTGGGTCCTTTGTGGGTTTCTCTTGACTGTAGAGGAGTTATGAGTCACTGTTGAAGATTTTTGTGAAGAAATACATCATTTATTGCTAGGCAGAGGAGGAGGTATTTTAATTCAGTGAACCTTGGAGCAATGCAAATTTAGTGGATCAGAAACAGTGTTTGTAATGGGTACGAAGTACTGCTGCTGCTGCTGCTAAATCGCTTCAGTCGTGTCTGACTCTGTGCGACCCCATAGACGGCAACCCACCAGGCTCCCTCGTCCTTGGGATTCTCCAGTCAAGAACACTGGAGTGGGTTGCCATTTCCTCCTCCAATGCATGAAAGTGAAAAATGAAAGTGAAATCGCTCAGTCATATCACAGTCTTAGCGACCCCATGGATTGCAGCCTACCAGGCTCCTCCATCCATGGGATTTTCCAGGCAAGAGTACTGGAGTGGGGTGCCATTGCCTTCTCCGATAAAGTACTAATCACCCAAATCAAATGCCATCACAATGAACCTGGAAAGAGTCCCTTTTTTTCCAACTGGAGTAAAACTTCTTTATAATAAATGTATTTGTTAAAAATCACATTTTTGGTTTTTGGACACTGGAGACAAAGTATAGGGAATGGCGAGACTCAGCTTTTTGGAATCAAACCTTTACTTGTTCAGTTGACAAGAATTCTCCTGAACAAGTGGAAGGAGCAGTTAGAAATGCCCCAAACAAGATTTTGTGTAGTTCACAGGCTGTTTCTTATGAGAATACAGAAAAGTGTTATTGCTGATTGTTGCCTGTTAAGTTTTAGGGGAAGATAAAGAACGTTAGGTGCAAGCTTTGGTAAAAATTCTGAGGGACTTTTCAGTGTTTCAGTGTCTGATGGTTCTATTTCTTTATAATGCAGAATTTCATTTTAAAACTTAAGAGATTTTTGTTGTTAGCACTTTTAGAAACAGACCAAACATCAGCTAGTCATAAGTGACCTTCTCCTCTCTTACATGTTGATGTAAAAGTCTTTATAGGAAGAAAAAACTCTTACTCCTTAATTATAGAAAATACACTTGAAATGTGTGCAACCCATTTGGATTAAGATAGAACAGCTATACAGCCTGGGATCACAATTATCCATGGCTAAAGATGAGGGGTGATGAAAACAACTGTTATATGGAACAGAGGACATAGAGATTGCTTCTGAATGAGGCAAAAGGCTGAGAGATAGCAACTTACAACTCTGTGTAAGAAATAGCACACTTAATCTGGTGCACAGTTTAACTCAGAGACATATTTTAATGGCCTAGAATGTGTCCACACTATTCTGAGTATTGTGTATACAAGAATTGAGAGACAAAGTTCATCAAGAAACTCCTAGTAAGCGGTTCAATGGTTAAGACTCTTTACTTCCAATGCAGGGAGTATGGGTTTGATCCCTGGCTGGGGAACTAAGATCCCACCTGCCATCTGGTGCAGCCAAAATAATTATTAGAAAAAGTTTTTAGTACAAGCAGGAAAAACTAACAGTAACTTATTGATATAGCAATAGTTAATTTTGTTCAGGAGGTCATCTAAGAGGGTGTGCTGATGCTGAGAACAGTTAGACATTTGCTAGATAGAGAAATAATGGAAGAATCTTCTAGACAAAGAGGAAAGGCTGGTAAAACCTTGGCCATATGAGTCTACAAGGTATTAAGGCATTTGACTCATTTGGCTAGAGCATAGGGTCTGTACATGAGAGTTGAACTGTAAAGAAGGCAGAGCTCAGAAGAACTGATGCTTTTGAACTGTGGTGCTGGAGAAGA
Source organism: Bos grunniens (assembly GCF_055505025.1). Lineage (NCBI taxonomy): Eukaryota > Metazoa > Chordata > Mammalia > Artiodactyla > Bovidae > Bos > Bos grunniens. The sequence goes on along the minus strand of NC_141185.1, from coordinate 27,816,788 downwards.
CTTTTAAGAGTCTCTTGGACAGCAAGGATTTCAAATCAGTCAGTCTTAAAGGAAAGCAACCCTAAATATTCATTGGAAGGACTGCTGCTGAAACTGAAACTCCAATCCTTTGCTCAGCTGATATGAAGAGCTGACTCACTGGAAAAGACCCTGATGCTGGGAATGACTGAGGGCAGGAGAAGAAGGCGTGACAGAAGAGGAGATGATTGGATAGTATCACCAACTCAGTGGACATGAGTTTGAGCAAATTCCAGGAGATAGTGAAGAACAGGGAAGCCTGGCATGCTGCAGTCCTTGGGGTTGCAAAGAGTCGGAATTGACTTAGGACTAAACAACAGAACAACAAAATAGGGTGTAAAATCAGGGGGAAGATTGGGAGCCAGACTGTGATGGGCCCACCTAAGATGTTTGGATACATTCCTCTAGATGACAGGGAGCCAGCATGATCCTCCACCCACCAACATTTTATTATGAACAGTTTCAAAACATATAGCAAAGCTGAAAGAATTCTACGTGAACACTTGTACAACTATCATTCAGTTTGTGTTTTACTATAAACATTTTATTGTACTTTAATCACCTGTCTTTCCAACCATCCATCCCTTTGTAATCCATCAATCCATTTTATTTTTTTTGCCTTTCAAAACAAATCACAGATCTCAGAACATTACTCTTTAAATATTTCAACATGAGTATCATTAACTGGAATTTATTGTTTAAACCATTTAATGTAAAATTATAATCGTCATAGATTTTAAATGAGAATAAGATAATCAATTTTGTATTTATGAAATATAATGTGAAGAACCTATTGAAATAGGGAAACAAATTAGAAACTTGCTTCAAAAATCGAAGTGAGAGATGCTAAGAATGTGATTGAAGCCTGCAGTACGAATGGAGAAGTGAAGTGAAAGTCGCTCAGTCGTGTCCAACCCTTTGTGACTCCATGGACTGTATAGTCCATGGAATTCTCCAGGCCAGAATATTGGAATGAGTTGCCTTTTTCTTCTCCAGAGGATCTTCCCAACCCAGAAATCGAACTGGGGTCTCCTGCATTGCAGGTGGATTCTTTACCAACTGAGCTCTCAGGGAAACCCCAGGAATGAAAAGGTACCAGTTAATTCAAGAACCATCCCAGAAGTGGAGTCAGTGAATCAGTTGATAAGCTGACTGTAGGGAGGGGAGCAGTGGAGGACAAAGGCAGGATGGTGGGAGTATAAAAAGGGAAGGATGGATCCAAGGCTTTCTATTCTGGACAGCTGGATGTTTGATGATGTGATATGCAATAGAGAGGGGGAAAGAAGTTTGGAAGTAGAGCAAAAAATAAGTTGAGGCCATCTCTAAAGGAAAGCATTCAGAGTAAGCAGAGAATAGGGGCTAAGGGGACCACTCTGGGGAAAGCCAGTGTTTAAGGAATAAGAGGGAAATGCTGAACCAACATGGGAGGCAGAGAGGAATAGTCAAAAGGCTAGAAATTTAAAATGCTCAGCTGTTCAATTTGAAATGCTCCATGTCTTCTACACAGGCCCACATTCTTCCAGATCTTCCCTATCAAGCCTTTGATAGACAGACAGACAGACAAAGGTTTATTATGTGTTTACTATGTTCTGGAGTTCATAAGTGGTTTGTAAGTCAGGGACTCTTTGAATCCTTGTAACAACCCTATTTTATAGATGAGGGGAAAAAGGGAACTTAGGGATAGAAATGTCAAGTAATTTACTGAACGTTTTGCAGTTAGTAAGTGTCAGAGCCAGTTCTGAACTAAAGTTATTCAGATTTATCATTGTGACGGCCAAGGAAAGAGGGAGATTGCAGGAGAATGTACTCAGAGCGTCACAGGCCTCCATGATCTGAACCCTAACCTACATTTCCAACTTTGTCTTCTAATTACTCTTCACTTACTTGAGACTGACTGGTCAATTTGAAATGCTCCATGTCTTCTACACAAGCTCATACTTTCCCAGGGCTTCCTAAAGTGTTTTGTGGGCCACTAGTTCCATGAGATCGGAGAAGGCAATGGCACCCCCCTCCAGTACTCCTGCCTGGAAAATCCCATGGATGGAGGAGCCTGGAAGGCTGCAGTCCATGGGGTCACTGAGGGTTGGACACGACTGAGCGACTTCACTTTCACTTTTTACTTTCATGCATTGGAGAAGGAAATGGCAACCCACTCCAGTGTTCTTGCCTGGAGAATCCCAGGGACGGGGGAGCCTGGTGGACTGCCATCTATGGGGTCGCACAGAGTTGGACACGACTGAAGCGACTTAGCAGCAGCAGTTCCATGAGATAGTCTGTGAAAAATAGTATCCTGTGGTTAATGCTGCCAGCTCCATTCTCTTGGAAATTTGTGATGTATGTTAGTCCATCAAAGGGGTACTGGGAAGTGCCACAGTAAAGAACCTACTCAAACTTTGTCTGTCAAATGTCTCCCAGATGTAGTTGAACTTATTTGACCTTGGGACCCATCCCTCTTTTACTTATAGAAAATCTGTAAACTCCCCTCATAACTAGAATTCTGCAACACTCCTAGTGAACCTTGACTTGACTTTTCCTTAGGTGATTTTAAGTGAGATACATGGCATAGCTTTATCTGCCTCTCATTCTTCCTGTCCACGGGACACATTCTCTCCTGGACCATCGTTATTTGTGCCTTGCTTTCCGCCCAGTGCCCAGGGCTTACGTGGGAGCTAGCACAGTCACTGTTTCATCTATTTCTGTGTAAGTAAAATGAATAGAACACAGAGGAAATGCGTGCTTTTTCTTTTGAAATGAAACTTTTCTCTTAAAAGGACTTTTCACATACATCAGAATGTGGATGTAAATTTAGACTCAAACCAGGCTTTTCTTTGAGAATAAGAAGAGTGTATGCTTCCAGTTTTAATTTTCATTTGAACTGTTTGCTCTTGGGGTCAGTTGAGGAATAAACTTAGAAAAATAACATTTTGGTCACTTCTGTTCTAACTGTTTAACAGGATATACCATGAGGTCTTGGAAACATCACTTTTCTTGAGCAGTATCTGGTCTTGTCATATCATTTAAAGCCAGACTTGGATTTCTTAGCTAAATCAGTGCATACTTATACTTTGAACTTCCTTACCAGTTTGTTGTAATTATTTCTCTTGCTTATTCTGACTTAGGGTTGGTGGTAGTCCCACTAGTTTCATTATTTCATTTATGAATCCTTATATGGAATTTAATCAAATGTGGGGTTGTGTCTGATCTTCCTCTCCTTTGAACTGTGTAACACATTCAGCTATGCCCTTCTCTCTTTTCCCCATGGAGAGAGAGGAGAGCCTTCTCTGATTCCCTCCCACTCTCTTTCCTGCATCATACAGCTCATGACTCCCACGTGTGGTTGTCCTATAGAAGTGTGTGTGTCTATGAGAGAGAGAGAGAATGTGTGTGTGTACAGGGCAGGGGAGTCATGTGGAGGGAGACAGGGCAGTCATGAACACAGGCAGTCTCGGGAGCATGGAGATCCCTAGGAAAGGCCTGAGCATTAGGGTAAAAATGACTGCTTTCCTCCTCCACATTAACCACATCTGCATGCAGGTTTTGTTTATTCCTTAGCTGGATGTCCTGCCGCTGGATCAGGACACCAGTGAGTTTAGTGGGCTCTGTAGGAGTTTTATTAGCTCACATGCTTGTTTACAAGCTCCTGATTAATCATGATTATTGTTTTAGAATGAGTCGGAGGTTTTTTATGGAGAAGACAAGCCCTCCTTGAAATATATTTTTATTTTCAGAGTCTCTTTAATGCCACAAAGAGTTAAGTGTTTTGAATTTTTCTTATGTGAATGTGGTGATGGTACATTAATAATCGTCCTTCAGAGAAACAATAGGTCTGGTGGTCACTTACACAAAAGTTCAAAGTTTATTATAGTAAATGATTTGAAATTTAAGAGGAAGAGAGACCTGAGAATCAGATCTGGCTATGTATAATAGAAGAACATTGTGCTATCAAGAATAAGTTCTCATCATTTTCCATAGTGACATTATGGTATGCAGTTAAAATGGCAATATTTTACATGGTGTGACAAAATTGTATTGTCATGGCCACCATATCATCAAGAGAGAAAATTAACATTTAGCTTCACTGTTAATAAATAATACTGAAATGTTTAGAGCAAGCATTAGAATTTTTTTAAGAATGAACAACTACTATGATGTCATCAAAATGGAAAATGTTGCAAAGGGAAGAAAACCCTTTTGGCTGAATGCACAGCAGATACCGATGGTATTCATTAAGCATGAAACAATAAGAGGAACAAAATTTTCATCTCCGTGCCTTCCCCTATGAAATATCTTCTGTGTTTTCAGTGCTCCCTTTGAAGTCAGTATATGATCTTTGCTTTAATCCATTTTTAAAGCTTCCTTTGAAGTCAGTGGGAGCTCATGCCTGAAAGAGAGGAAAGTGTCTGAGGATTGGATGCCTGCTGGGGAAGAGGGACCAGCCTAATCATCACTGGAAAATAACATTTATTGATTGTCTTGATGTGCATGGTCCATTAGACTCCACACTAAAGTGACTTTTTTATACTGGTTTGATTCATTTCTAGTATTACATAGAAGATGACCCAAACCAGTTACTTCTTTTTAGGGTAGGGGTTTTTATTTCAAATGATTGGAGAAAAATGAGTATTTTAAATTGAAATAATTATTTTGTCTTGACACTCTGACAAAACCCTGTTTCACCTAAGTGAATTTTCCAAATAGCTGAAACTAGTACTTGTCTAATAGAGTAAGTCTTTCAAGGACAAGGGAAGAATGTAGGATTTTTTTCTCCTGTATGAAATTACTTCAGACTGCTTGGCTTTAAAAAAATTCTCATTAAACACTTTGGAGCAAAGTACAGGTAATTTATTTCTCATTCTTCCTGCCTCGTCCTTTACTGCTGCCGCTTGTCCTCTGTAGCACAGGTTGTGTGTTATCTGTTTCTATTCTGCCTTCTTACTTTATACAGAGTTGCCTGAAGAAGGGGCCAGGGGTCTGAGGCATCTTTATACCTTTCCTACAGGGTGAAATATAAAGACGTTCTCTTATTTCATTTCCTTTTTCTCTCCCCTTGTCTTGTCCTGTTCTTCATTTTCTATCTCTGCTCTCCTTGAACCACCTACTTCTTTTCCTTTTCGTTGTGGCCCACCCTCATGATGTCAGCCCCACCTGTGAACAGAGAGGACCTCCATCGATATCTGCCCCCGTACTTTGCTTGCAGGCTCGAGCTCTGCATCTCTGGTTGGATCCTAACTTGGATTCCTCTTGGGGTCTCAAACTCTACTTCAAAGCTGAGCTCAGCAACTCTTGTCAAGATCTTCATTTTTAAGTACTGCGAATAGTATCACCTTCCAGCCAGCGTCTGCCTAGCCTGAAAATCTGTGAACTGCCCTCGACAGTGATGTCTCCTCCCTGTCACACCACCTCTAGTCATTTAGCAAATCCTGTCATGTCTATCTCGGAAACTCAGGATCTGCTCCTTCTTCCCTCCTCTCGGCCACTATCTCATCTAGTCCCTCATCCCACCTTGCCAGTGGCCACAAGTGCCTTCTCTCTGGTCACTTTCTCACACAAACTTGTCTTCACAAGGTTGCAACTTTCCTTCCTAAAATTTGATGCTGGCCATGTCATTCTCAAACTTAAGAGCACTCCCCACCCCTTTGCCTCAACTGAGCATGTAAAGTCTTTTGTAATCTGACCTGACTCTCCAGCTTCTTTTCTATGTAGTAAGCCCATGGCTCCTGCCACTGAAAATGTTCCCTGATTCATTTGGCAAATGTCTGCATATCCTTCAAGACCAGTTGGAGTGTCTTTTCTCCGAAGCCTTCTCCAGTGTCTTCAGGCAGTCCTCTGCCCCCTTTTTGGGTTCCCACTCTCTTCTTTCAAGGAGACATTTTTGATGATCTGTTTTTATGTGTCACCTATACCAGAATGAAAGCTCCTGGAGATTGCAGTTTATAATTTGTTTCTCTCTCAATCCTCATCCCAGGGCCTACCTCAAATAAGATACAAACTAACAAATGTTTGTTGAGTGAAGATTTTGAGAAGTCTTTTTCACTTACATTTAGGCTTGAAGTTGTATTCTGTTATTGAGGATGCTGGTTCAGACATTAAAATAATAAAACATTTTAATGGATTCTCCCTTCAAGAGGCATATGTTAGAAAATATTTAAGATTTTTGTTTCTTTGAAGAGAATACAATCCCTATACACTGAGGCTAGTCTAGCAGAAGGACAGAAAGTTCCGTCCATAGGGAATATTTAAGATTTTTTTCTCTTTGAAGAGAATACAATCCCTATATACTGAGGCTAGTCTAGCAGAAGGACAGAAAGTTCCATCCATAGGGATGTCCTTAAACCCTTGCATCATCTCCAGAATCATCTGCTGCTAGAGTCCTTGTCACATGAGGAAAGTAAGCCCCTGTCATTAAAACTACACTAATCAGGTACAGGGAACAGCTACCTGCTTCAGAGCTTTTACTCTCAAGATTTCTGAGATTTCGGCTGAAAGCCTCTAATTAAAATTTTTTCTCGGTGTTTTCAGCAAGACCTATAGATCAAACATACAAATCCTCAAAGTCTTTTTTTATTTTTTAAATCTTTATTGAATTTATTACAATATCACTTCTATTTTATGTTTTGGTTTTTTGGTAGTATGGCTTGTAGGATCTTAGCTCCCCAACCAGGAATAGAACCCATAGCCCCCTGCGTTGGAAGGCAAAGTCTTAACCACTAGACCACCATGGAAGTCCCAAAGTCTTATTTTAAAAAATGATGACACAGTAGGAGAAACATCCAGCCAAAGGACATAATTTATGGTAAAAATGGGAAACCTTTTTTTTTCTTTTAAAGAAATGTAGAAAATATCAATAAGATGCCCTTACATGGAGAAGCTTGGTTTTAATTTCAGTGAAGTTTCTGAGCAATGGTAGAGACAGAAAATTGTCTGTTTAACTAATTTCAAAGTTGAATGAGAGCATCTGACTATTAAATTCATAAAATAAAAATCAGTTTCAGCTTCATTGTTTGGGCAATTAAAGGAGAGGGAGTAAAGTAAGTGTTACCTGGAGGCAGAGAAGTGTTTGGGGTGGGGAGTCAGAGGCAGAGCACAGCTTGCCTTAAAGGAAAGGCTGGGAGGGCAGAGCAAGCCCACAAGAGGAGGTTGTTCCCATAGTTCCCCCCATAACCTCATCTTCGAGGTCTCTGCTTTCATTGGCCCTGCTTCCTTTCTAACTTACCTCATCTGGCTGAAACCCTCTTCCAACAGCATGTCTACCCAAGACACTTCAGGTTCTTCTCTCTCTTTCTCATCAGTCTGCCTCCCCAGCCTCTGCCTCCAGACCTCACCTGCTCAGGGTCCAGGGTCCCACTTGCTGTGGGATATCATCTCCTCCCTCTCTTTCCCTAGAAGGATGAAACTTCTACCTGCTTATCTGTAGCTCAGCAGAGTCTGAGCTTACTATTGGTGTGTGATTTAACCCTCTGGGCCTCAGTATGCTCATCTGTGGAAAGATCGTTAGTAACACGTGCCTCTCAAGATTGTGAGTTGCCCAGCAGGTCCTCAACAAGCATTCATTTCCCTTCCCTTCTCTGCTTTTTGCTGCTGTTCTCACTGACTCACTTCCACCCTGCTGATACCAGTGCTCTTCCAGCCAGTCTTCTCAGCATCTGAGCCATCTGCTGGAAATTTCCCTGGAGAAGGAAATGGCAACCCACTCCAGTCCTCTTGCCTGGAAAATCCCATGGACGGAGAAGCCTATTCCGCCTGGAGTCCATGCCTGTGTCTGAGAGTAGGGTTTCAGAGGGAGGCTCTGTGGTGTAGGCCTCTCTGCAGCAGCTGCAGAATCAGACATCGCAGGTTCAGCTCCTTGTCCCACCATGTGCTCCTGTGTAAGCTTCAGGTAGGTTGCATATTCTCTTGATGGGCTAGTTTCCTCATTTATAATTTGGGAATAATAATTATTTGTGCTTCTAGGGTCATAGAAAAGATTAGATGAAGTGTTGCATGTAGTACCCAGCACATTGTAAGTGCTCAGTAAATGTTATAGGTAACCTCAAATGAGAATATTGACTGAGTACCTTGTGACCAGGGTTTCCCTGGTAGCTTCGTCGGTAAAGAATCTGCCTGGAGAAGGGAATAGCAACCCCCTCCAGGCCTGATGTCCTCAATACTCCAGCTTCATTATCTCATCTCAGAAGGAAAGCATGGCAGGATTCAAGTGCCAGTTACCCGGGGCACATCCAGAGCAGGCCCTTGATAGATGCTTGCTGGGGTTCACTGTCTGTGGAGGAGGCGGGTGTGGGGGTGTGCACCAGCTTTGTTTTGCAGGGGAAGGAAGCTGTATCAGCAGGCAAGGATGCCATGACTTGGTTGTGGCTCCCTGAAATGGGATAGCTGGTGGCAGCAGGCAGAGGAGAGCGGGCCAGCAAAGGGTGCTGCTGCCATCACCTGAATGCTTTCGGTATTTCTATTGGCCTCACCCTCTTGCCGCCAGCTTGGGAGTTATCAGAACCCTGCAACCCCTGCTTAAAAAAAAAAAATAAATTGCCTTAGAAAGATCATGCACCATTCCGAGATAGAATTTTGAGATTCTACTCAGGAGGGAAGAGTTCAGGTGTTTTTTTTTTTTTTCCCAGTGAAGAGTAGAGAAAGAAGCTGAAGGTGAAACTACTTTCAAGGATGAGAAAACTATTTAGATGTATAAAACCAAAATTATCCTAAAGCGACTTTAAAAAATCTGTTATTTCACTGTTTGTCAAAAATAATATTATGTCACATTCTGGCCTGTCACAGAGCAGACCTCTGTGTTTGTGAGTGTGTGTGTGTGTGTACAAAAGCACACTATGTCATTTCCTATTCTACTCTGAAAAAAGCAGATTAATTATCTTTCAAGGGCCTGTATTATTTTCTAAAATCACTATAGTATCTGAAACTTGTAATTTATCAGCTATTCTGAGGCTGAGACAGAATATCTGAATTTGGGCAGTTCCAGAAAATCCGGTATCCTTGCCTGGTGACAGTACAGTGGAGTTTTACATCATGGGACATTTAAAATATACAGACTCAGCCAGTAACTTGTGGAAAGGAGTTTAAATATTGTGACTCGTCCTACATGCTGAATTACCCCAAAGCCTAGGCTTGTCTGTGGAGCTCCCTTAGGATGCGAGACATGCTCTTGCTTTTCCTCAGTTGATCTCGGTTCCCCTGGGCACCCTAGGGTGGAGCATCTTCCTGAGCTGAAGGTAATTCTGGGTTTAAACATGGCTCCTAAGTGCAAGCCAACTTTTCATCTCTTACTTAACCCAAGAAAGAGTCAGTTGTTCCTACCCTGGAGAAAGGTATTATTGAGGGGCCAAATGTCAATCTCTAATATGGTGCTTTCTTAATGGATTTTTGAGGATGATTTTCAAAGTGAGCTTTTCTTGGATTTAAGCCCTGGTGAAACACAGCTCCTCATTCTGCCACCAGCTGCCTCCCCTTACCTGCCTTGCCACACTCCCTCCCCCAACTGATATTCTCTACCTTGGCCATTGTGCATGTAAGTGACCAGGGATAGCCTGTAGAAAGGCTGGCTCCTGACCAGCAAGTGGCCACTGGTAACGTGATGTGCATTTCTGGGATTAGGAGCACCTGACCAGGAGTGAGCACACTGCACACTGAAGGCTTAGGGAAACACTGTGAAGAAGCAAAATCCCTTAACTTGTGACACCGGGCTCTAGCACACAAGGGATCTGGTCATTGTGTCCCATCTTGCTAGATTAGTGTGAGGAGGGCTTTCTTTTCAGACTCGGTTAGTTCTCTCAATACCAGGGCAATAGGTGGAGGATGAGATGGTTGGATGGCATCACTGACTCAGTAAGCATGAGTTTGAGTAAACTCTGGGAGACGGTGAAGGACAGGGAAGCCTGGCATGCTGTAGTCCATGGGGTAACAAAGAGTTGGACACGACTAAGTGACTGAACAAGGTAGAATCTCTAGGGTACAGATTCTGTGTCTTGCATTGCCCTAATATGCTGAGTATTCAGGTTGTTTTTAATACGACTAGATAAATTCTCATGGGGGAGTAGGAGATAAAACCAGGGAAATCCTGAGGTTGTCATCTCATGTTTTGTTACTGTTGCTTAGTGATATGGGGAGGAAAGAAGCAAGGGACAGCTGAAAATGGCTACCTATGAGAAGCCAAGTGCATGCTCAGTCTCTCAGTTGTGTCTGACTCTTTGCGACTCTATGGACTTTAGCCCGCCAGGCTGTCCATGGGGATTCTCCAGGCAAGAATACTAGAGTGGGTGGCTATGCCCTCCTCCAGGGGGTCTTTCCAACCCAAGGATCCAACCCACATCTCCTGCGTCTCCTGCATCGGCAGGTGGATTCTTTACCACTGAGCCACCTGGGAAGCCCAGTGTAAGCCATAGGAACATAGAATTTTGGGAATGGAGGAGGCCTCAACCCTACTTCCCGAGTTTTAGAGCTGTGAAACGATTTAAGATCAGAATACCGAGCAGAGCTAGGACTAGAACTTCAAGTTTTCAGACCCCTAGCTCGTGTTCCTTATTACGTTACAATGTCTCTGATGAACTGGTTTAATAGGAACTGGTTTGGCCTGTTTTGTGGTAATGCAGCCTCACCCTTTAATGAGCTCCCTGTAAGGGGGAGAACAAAGTCCACATTCTTCTTATTGTTTCGGTTTTAGGGGGCATGACTGTCACTGGCAAAGTGCCATGTGTGCCTAAACTCTGAAAACATTTTGTGCTTGTGTGTGCAGGGGATGGGGAGGAAGTAGAATGAGGTGGATTATGATGGGTGAAGGGGATGGGTGATGCTAACAATGAAAGCCACAAATGCAAAAATTGATTCCATTGAATGGTAATGGATGTTTAATGGAATTAATGGGGGTTTTATGCATATTTCCTGCTTTGATGTGTTTGGCATTAGGCAAATCTAAAAGGAGTAAATTTGAAATGAGACATAGCTCCAGACTGCTTTCTTGGTACTTCACCTTTATAGAAGGAAAGGAATTCTTTCCTTTTATCTTTTGATGACATTTGAGTGGAATAGTTTGAATGGAAATTTTATTTTACTAAGATGATGATGATTATCTTTTTTTTTACTTGCTGTTGGTGGCCTCTGCTTTGTAAGTGTCACATTTGCTACAGTGTGGCATGTGCCACACCCAATGGAAATAATCTTGTTTAGGTACCAGTGTGTAGAGGACTGGTTCCCTACCCCCTGGGTACAGGATCTATAGTTGTTCTCTAGGACCAACTCTTCACAGATATTTATCCTCTGTTCTCAGATTCTTTACTGTGAACTTTGTTGATGCAGCTAAAGTGTGAAGGACCCTAGATTGCTAACTGTTAATCTAAAGTGAATGGCAGATACCATGCAGCATCATTCTCATATTGATCCCAGTACCTCCTGATTAGGAGGTTGGCAAAACTCCCAGTTGAAGTATCTCCGCCCTTGTCTTACTCACATCTTCTTCTCTGATGATGTCTTGCTCTCTGGTCTACAGCTTTTCCTTTTCTGCATTTCTTACATATTTCTATAGAAATATATGAAAATGCAGCATATTAAGTTTAGTTTCCTCGAAAGCATTTTCTTTGGAACCAGCTTCTCCCTGACTTTTGGGCAGTTGAGAGAGCAGCTGTGTGGTCCGCCTAGATTCCCGCTGGGGGGAAAGCAACTTTGCCATGGATTCTGACCCAAAGCCTCCACCGCTACACAGGACTCACCGCCTCTCTTGGCTGCAGCCCACAAGTGTGCACGTACTGCTGGTGGGGGTCACCTGATGGGGGCGGAGATTACTCTCAACTATTTTCTGGATGAGCTAAATCAGCACAAATGAGTATTCATACATGAAAGAGTTCATCATGAATCTTATGCCCAAATATAGCTCAGCAAATTTACTAGCTTTCTAATTGTCAGCTGTGTTGCTCTGCTCATGCCATCTGTGAGTGCACAAAAGAGGAAGAGAGAAGGGAGGAGAGGAAAGAAGGAGAAGCATAGGGAGTGGACAGAGTGAGGGCAAGAGGGTGAGCCAGAGAAAAGATTGAGAAAGAGAATATTTACTTGAAGGTTTCACCTTCTGCTGGATTACACTAATATATGATTTGGAAATTGGCTCCATATTTCACCAATGTCCCTGAAAAGGAAGATGATACATTTCAACTGCATTTTCAAAGACGGAAATATATATGCTAGACTTTCAGATACACAGGAAGAGTTCGGCTGTATTCCAGGATGTCATTAAAGAGCAGAATATATCTCTAAAATTCTAGCATCAGAGCTGGAAAAGATCTCAATTTAGCTTTTCATTTCCCAGAATCAGAAATTGAAGTATAATGATGTTATGTGACTTTGCCAGAGCTCACCAGCTGATCAGAGGCAGAGCAGGCACCAGACACAATTCTCCAGATTTGTACTCTGAGGGCTTTCCGCTGCACCCCGGACATCATGCATGCATCAAATGCCAGAAAACTAAACATACTGGAGAAACTAGAAGGGAAAAAAAAGGATTGGTTGGAATTGAGTTGGAAGGGAAGATGGGAGAAGCTGACCTATTCTTCAGTAGAAATAAGACTGAGGTCAAGATTTTGAGGGAGGGGCTCCCTCAGGCAGCCTGCAATGGAGCAGAGTAGAGTCTTAGTCTTAGCAGAGCAATCTGATGAGAAGAACCTCTTCTGCAGAGAATAGACCTTTGTGGTGACCTTGGGAGTGGTAAGTGTACCTGGCTGATAATCCATCATATCCTGACTTATCTGGCTAATTGGAGAGAAAGAAACAAAAGATTGGAACAGATATGTCACAAAAGAAAATACAGTGATGGCAAATAAGCATATGAAAAGATGCCCAACTTCATGTGTAATCAAGAAACTGCAAATTGAAACAGTGGTAAGACACCACTACTTACCTGTTGCTGCTGCTGCTGCTGCTGCTGCGTCGCTTCCGTCGTGTCCGACTCTGTGTGACCGTATAGACGGCAGCCCACCAGGCTCCCCTGTCCCTGGGATTCTCCAGGCAAGAACACTGGAGTGGGTTGCCATTTCCTTCTCCAATGCATGAAAGTGAAAAGTGAAGTGAAGTCGCTCAGTCGTGTCCGACCCTCAGCGACCCGATGGACTGCAGCCCTCCAGGCTCCTCTGTCCATAGGATTTTCCAGGCAAGAGTACTGGAGTGGGGTGCCATTGCCTTCTCTGACTTACCTGTTAGAATGGCCAAAATCCAGAATGCTGACATCACTAAATACTGATGAAGATATGGAGAAACTGGAACTCTCGGTTATTGCTGGTGGGAATGCAAAATGGTTTCCAACAGCCATGTTGGAAAACAGTTTGACAGTTTGTTAAAAAACTAAACTTATTCTTACCATATAATCTAGCAATTGGCTTCTTGATATTTACTCAAAAGAGTCGACTGTTTATAGCCACACAAAATCTAGCATGTGGATGTATATAGCAGCTTTATTAATAAGTGCCAAAACTTGGAAGCAACTTTTAGTAGATAAATGGATAAATAAACTGTGATATGTACAGACAGTGGATTATTCAGTACTAAATAGAAATGAGCTATCAAGTCATGTAAAAATATGAAGAACCTTAAATGCATATTACTAAGTGAAATAAGGCAATTCTAAAAGGCTACATACTATATGATTCTAAGTATATGACATTCTGGAAAAGGCAAAATTAAAAGATCACTGGTTGCTAAGGGTTAGTGGGGATGGAGGTATGCATAGGTAGAGCACAGAGGATTTTTAGGACAGTGAAATTATACTGCATGATAGTGTGATGGTGGATATGTGCCATTATCCACTGTTATACTACAACAACATGCCATTATACATTTGTCAAGCTTGTAGAATGTATATCACCAAGAGTAAAGCCTAATGGAAACTTTGGACTTAATGGTGATAAAGATGTGACAATAGCTTCATTGGTTTTAACATTTTAACAAATGTACCACATTTTAAAGTGTTAAAATGTTAACATTTTAACAAATGTACCACTCTGGTGCAAGATTGTGATAGTTGGGGAGATTGTATATGTGTTGGAAATCTCTACCTTTAACTCGATTTTGCTGTGAACCTAAAGCTGCTGTAAAATAAAGTCTATTAAAAATTCAGTGTAACACTGCATAAATTTCTAAGTATTATAAGGCTAAGTATAAGAGTCTTTGTCTTATTCTTCTAGAAAGCAGAGCCTAAAACAAGAACTTCAGTGCTTCATGTGAAGGTGTAAACACAGGTGATGAGGTGTAAAACACAGTCTTATTAATGCATAAAATCTATTTTAATTTATGCCTAATAGAGTAAAAGGGAAATGAAGAAGGGAAGATACAAAGTTGCATGAGGCAAAGCAGGCACTTTACTGTTAAGTACAGGCTGGCACTTAACGGTGAGAAACAGGTCATTCAAGACTCCTCCAGAGGAGTTGCAAGAAAGACCTGACCTTTCAGGTATTCCGTTGAATCTGAAAGTGAAGGAGCAACCCAGTGCCACTAACCAAGAGAAAGAAAAAAGGAGGTGGTAAAGGAATTATGGAGATACGCAGGTTTTGAGTGTTTTTGCCAATGTATTAGGCAAAAAAGAATGAGGAATGAGGAAAATGTATGAAGAAATGGCATCAAAAAGTCAGAAAGGGCAGTAGGCAACTGTTTCAAGGTTCTGGACCCATAATGGAACAGGATATTAATGCTGGAGTTATACCTAGATTTAAATCTGTCATGTAGCAGTTGTGTCACAAAGGGGGAAAAATTAGATCACCTTCTAAGCATGTTTTCTTCACTTCTGAAGATGAAGTGAAATATCACTTAATATGGTAATTTTAAGAGATAAATATTTTAACTTAATGAAATTGCTTGGCACTTAGCATACATTGGGGTTTCCCTAGGGCTCCAAATTTGGCTCAAACAGTAAAGAATCTGCCTGCAGTGCAGAGACCTGGGTTTGATCTCTGGGTTGGAAAGATCTCCTGGAGAAGGGAATGGCTACCCACTCCAGTATTCTTGCCTGGAAAATCCCATGGACAGAGGACCCTAGCGGGCTACGTTCTATGGGGTTGCAAAGAGTTGGTTGGATATGACTGAGCAACTTATACTTTCATTCAGTATACATTACTTTCCTCTGTTCCAGTTCTATTGTTTCATTTCACAAAAGTCTATCATGCCAGTTTTCCCCCAGCATCTGCTTCTAGGGAGATTGGGACATTTGAGAAGGAAGAACTCAGTGTTGTTCCCTAACTTTGAGAAATGGCCCAATAAATTTGAATTCCCCATAGCTTCTTTTATTCTCAGCCTGGCTAATGCCAAGGGAAAGTCTCCTGATTTTGTCATTTCATTGGGAAAAAAAGAACAATAAACCTTCTCTTGAAAAGTGAGTCATTCATTCAGATTACTTTCTTTAGGTTCAGTGTTAACAATTTCTTAAGAAAACGCCTTTTTTTTTTTTTCTTTTTGGTAGTTTTTTTTTTTTTTTTGAGGGGGCTTGTATGGTGGCTTAGATGGTAAAGCGTCTGCCTACAATGCGGGAGACCCGGGTTGGGAAGATCTCCTGGAGAAGGAAATGGCAACTCACTCCAGTATTCTTGCCTGGAGAATCCCCTGGACAGAGGAGCCTGATAGGCTACAGTCCATGGGGTCACACAGAGTCAGACACGACTGAGTGACTTCACTTATATTTAAAAGGTGACAATTAGCTTGTTTGTTAGCTTTCCTCTGATAGTAAAGCCATGAGTAACATCGCTAAATATGGTTGAAAGCTAGAACATTTGGTGTTTCACTGCCTTTGAAAAGTGCAACTGCAGTTTTATCATCAATGAAGATGGTTTTCTTTAGTAGTCCAGCATGAGCTTTAGCATTGTCAAAGACAGCTAACTTTCTAGGTAGCCATTTCTAACTGCTGTAGAGTCTTATTAATGCATCAAATCGATTTTAATTTCTTCCTAATTAATACTTGAAATATAGTTTCTTATTTTCAATGGTTAGTGACTTGCTTTCCTTATGCTTTTTCTTTTAGTTGTTGCTCAGTAGTCTGACACTCATTTGGTTCTCAATTCTTTTCATTTTGGAGATGGAAGAATTTTCTACACAGGAAAATGGCATCATGGAGATCATGGAGAATCCTAGAACCTGCATTCTCAATAGAGGCACTGTTACACCCCTGCCCTAGGAGACGAAAAGTGGTTTTTGCCCAGTAAAAAAAAAAAAAAATAATAATAGTAGAATCCTACTCTTTTGATATTTAAAGTACAGATATACATATAGTACATGTAGAGTGTATCTGTGGTAGTAAAATTTTATGAGTGGTGATTACAAAAATATGTCTAAAAGAGCACCTGAGAGGTGTTGATAATGAAAAACAAGTTGAGAAACACTGATTTAGAGCCAGGAAAGGTGATTTTTAAGAGATAAAACTCTGATATGACCTGAGAGATTCAGAATAACTGCCTCTGTTAACACTGCATTATCCCTGTTAATAATCACCAGACCATGGAACAAGCTGACTATGTGAAAGTTTGGTTATTATTTACATCATCCCTTTTGCTTTCTAGCCTGTTAGTGTTTGTTTTGTTTTTGTTTTCTTCCTAGCCTGTTAGTTCTTATAGTTATTATTCATTGTTTTCCAGTGATGATTAAATGATAGAAAAAGATACCAATTGGGGTCTGGTGAGTTGTTGGGTAGAGTTGGGAGGACTCTCTTATTCTGAATTTCCAGGGCAATTTTTAAAATCACTTCACTGTCACATGACCTGGCATTATAGCCTTTTCCTTAGTTCTATTTACTGTACTTCTTAGCTTCCTAGCTGCAGTGTCTTCAGTTCAGTTCAGTTCAGTTGCTCAGTCATGTCTGACTCTTTGTGACCCCATGAATCGCAGCATGCCAGGCCTCCCTGTCCATCACCAACTCCCAGAGTTCACTCAGACTCACGTCCATCGAGTCAGTGATGCCATCCAGCCATCTCATCCTCTGTCGTCCCCTTCTCCTCCTGCCCTCAATCCCTCCCGGCATCAGAGTCTTTTCCAATGAGTCAACTCTTCGCATGAGGTGGCCAAAGTACTGGAGTTTCAGCTTTAGCATCATTCCTTCCAAAGAAATCCCAGGGCTGATCGCCTTCAGGATGGACTGGTTGGATCTCCTTGCAGGCCAGGGGATTCTCAAGAGTCTTCTCCAACACCACAGTTCAAAAGCATCAATTCTTTGGCGCTCAGCCTTCTTCACAGTCCAACTCTCACATCCATACATGACCACTGGAAAAACCATAGCCTTGACTAGACGGACCTTTGTTGGCAAAGTAATGTCTCTGCTTTTGAATATGCTATCTAGGTTGGTCATAACTTTCCTTCCAAGGAGTAAGCATCTTTTAATTTCATGGCTGCAGTCACCATCTGCAGTAATTTTGGAGCCCAGAAAAATAAAGTCTGACACCGTTTCTACTGTTTCCTCATCTACTTCCCATGAAGTGATGGGACTGGATGCCATAATCTTCATTTTCTGAATGTTGAGCTTTAAACCAACTTTTTCACTCTCCACTTTCACTTTCATCAAGAGGCTTTTGAGTTCCTCTTCACTTTCTACCATAAGGGTGGTGTCATCTGCATATCTGAGGTTATTGATATTTCTCCTGGCAATCTTGATTCCAGCTTGTGTTTCTTCCAGTCCAGCGTTTCTCATGATGTACTCTGCATATAAGTTAAATAAGCAGGGTGACAGTATACAGCCTTGATGTACTCCTTTTCCTATTTGGAACCAGTCTGTTGTTCCATGTCCAGTTCTAACTGTTGCCTCCTGACCTGCATACAGATTTCTCAAGAGGCAGGTCAGGTGGTCTGGTATTCCCATCTTTTTCAGAATTTCCCACAGTTTATTGTGATCCACACAGTTAAAGGCTTTGGCATAGTCAATAAAGCAGAAATAGATGTTTTTCTGGAACTCTCTTGCTTTTTCCATGATCCAGCGGATGTTGGCAAGTTGGTCTCTGATTCCTCTGCCTTTTCTAAAACCAGCTTGAACATCTGGAAGTTCACGGTTCACGTATTGCTGAAGCCTGGCTTGGAGAATTTTGAGCATTACTTTACTAGTATGTGAGATGAGTGCAACTGTGTGTTAGTTTG
Organism: Bos grunniens; assembly: GCF_055505025.1. Lineage (NCBI taxonomy): Eukaryota > Metazoa > Chordata > Mammalia > Artiodactyla > Bovidae > Bos > Bos grunniens. The sequence continues at coordinate 27,798,686 of NC_141185.1, read as the reverse complement.
AACATTCTTTGGCATTGCCTTTCTTTGGGATTGGAATGAAAACTGACCTTTTCCAGTCCTGTAGCCACTGCTGAGTTTTCCAAATTTGCTGGCATATTGAGTGCAGCACTTTCACAGCATCATCTTTCAGGATTTGAAATAGCTCAACTGGAATTCCATCACCTCCACTAGCTTTGTTCATAGTGATGCTTTCTAAGGCCCACTTGACTTCACATTCCAGGATGTCTGGCTCTAGGTGGGTGATTACACCATCGTGATTATCTGGGTCATGAAGATCTTTTTTGTACAGTTCTTCTGTGTATTCTTGCCACCTCTTCTTAATATCTTCTGCTTCTGTTAGGTCCATACCATTTCTGTCCTTTATTGAGCCCATCTTTGCATGAAATGTTCCCTTGGTATCTCTAATTTTCTTGAAGAGATCTCTAGTCTTTCCCATTCTATTGTTTTCCTCTATTTCTTTGCATTGATCGCTGACCATAATAACTGGCATTTTGGACGGTGCTCAACAGATATTCAATAATACTTCATTAATTTACAAGATAATTTTAATATAACACAAAAGGGGGATACTGGAAAGGATGAAATAATTTAACATTTATATGGGATATTTTTCTGAGTGAGATGCTTTACCCTGGGTGAGTGAGGAGCTGTTTTTGTGCAGTAAAAGGAGGAATCCTGCCAGGTTTAGGTATGCTTATCTGTGCAACTGGTGTTTTTAGAAACATTTTCCTCTAGGAAATATTAGTTAAAATATTCCAGAATTTGAACAAGTTGTCATATACTTTTCCTCTATCCTTCTGAAGAAAATTTCACCCCCAAAACAAAAGACTTAGACTATAATCTCTGTGAACTGATATAGAGTAGTTTCCTTGATATAATAAGTGAAAAAAAGTAAAGATAAATGATTATCTATAGTATGTTACTTTCATGTAATAAAGACAGGCAAAAAAGAAAATATTCATTTGTGAAAAAAGAAATACAAGATGGATAAACCAGAAACAAATGAGACTGGTTATATAGAGAGAGTGGGAGGGAAAAAGTATGTGTGTGTTGTGGGGTACAGGGACAGTGGAAATGGAATAAATGAAAGGAGGGGCGAATGACTTCTCTGAATATACCTTTCTCTGTACTTCTGACTTTTAGAACCATGTTAATGTTCTGTTTACTCAGAAGGCCATCCAAGATGTGGGCAAACTCAGAATATAAATAATAACTGACCTAATGATTACACACGAACAACATAACCACAGTGAGTGGTCAGGAGAAGGAAAGAATTAATTTCAGCAACTCTGGGAAACTGGTTTTGACTGTGTATTGTAAGGCGGCCAGACTAAAAGGACTGCACACCGTGTTCTCCATTAACAGCTTGTTTCTTCACAGGAGTGCGGCTTAGCAATTTCAAGTCATCAATGGATGCTAAAACTAGTAGAAAAAGTATTTGCATGAATCAAAGTATCTCTCTATGATATACTTATTAATTTCAAAGAAAAAAATAGTAACTTTATAGTGGAGAAACCTGGCAGACACCCCTTAACCTAATGAACAAAGTTAGTATCATCAATAAATATCGACATATTGACATCATGTGTCTCCTGCGCTCATACACTGAGAAAGGTTACAATATCAAATCTGTGGTATTCTGGACAGAATTGAAAACTTGAATTTAATAATGAGCAAACATCAAACAAACCCAAATTGAGGTTTATTCTACAGAATAACAGGCCGATACTCTTCAAAATTGTCATGGTCATAAAAGACTTGAGAGGTGCTCCACGTTGAAGGAGACTATGATAAATGCACTGTATGATCTTAAACTGGACCTAGACTGGAAAAAGCACATCAGTGGAACAAATGACAAAATTTGAATTGTTTATAGATTGGATAATAAAATTTTATCAATGTTTATTTCCTTATTTCAACAATTGTACTGTGGTTATATAAGATGTTAACGTTTGGGGAAAAGAAGGGAAGAAGGAATTAACTGGACTTATTTGTCCTATTTTGCAACTCTTTTGTAAAGCAAAGTGAAAAGTTAAAGTTAAATGTTTTAAATTCAAATTTAAGAAATTAAAGAAAAATTGTGGCAAGGAGATATGTAAGGACAAATATGGGTTCTGGTCCTCTTCTTGGCTATTACTATTTCTTGGTATGACTAATAATGATAAAAAGTAAGAAAGTGTTCTTTAAAAATAGGTACATTGATAAACACTTGAGATTTGTCATGTATTTAAAATTCTAACTGGCACAGTTGAATATATGAGTAAATAATAGAATGAGGTATGGAAATTAACTGGAAAGGAAATTTTTTAAAGAGAAAACAAATCATGTAGAAAACATCTACCTTCAACCAGGTTCCTCAAGTTTCAATTACTGCATATTTAAAATCAATAATAACCACCAAGCACTCTCTTCTACAGAGTCAAGTTAAATGATAATACTTAATTAACATAGGTGCATGAATTCTGCTTATTCAAGTATGAAACTCACAGTTGGTAGTATAACAGTCAGTAAAGTGATCTTCGAGCAGTAGGTGAAATTGAAAGCCATTTGACACTGGTATTTCAGGAGTGTTTCTGATACTCTTCTTCCAAGCTGATTTTCTGCTGTTACCATCTAGAAAGTTTACTGAGCGTTCACGATGCGTTGCATGCCACCCGCAAGGGATACGCTCTTTGCTTGATTGAGGCAAATGTTCTAAACTTCCAAAGATTTAGGATTCCAAAGGAGTCTGGCAAATATGTTATAATATTAGGGAGATTAAGTTCCCAAACTGGGATCAATGGGGTGGTCTTACAGTTCTACAGGGTAAGATGAAGCATCAGACTCTGAGTCTCAACAAGAATAAAATAACAAACTTTTTGGGACTGGAAACGTGGGGTCACTGGTGCATGAGAGCAAACAGACTAAACAGCAGTCAAGATAACCTGCTCTTGAGGAAGTCTATGCTCACATCACCCAGCAGCTGTCTCTCCCTCTCTTCTCTACGCCTGAATGCAAACACGCACACACACGGATACCCCTGAACTAGGCTGTGGCATATTTCTTTGTTGCATGTGTCTGTTTTTGCTGGGGTGACCTTTTATTCTAGTCAACTGAAACATGTAGTTTTCTTAAGTTTACTTCTGTTATTTAGTGGGAGAAGCAGTTCCTGTAAATATGGCTTTGTGTTTATATAAAAGTCACTGTATTTGTCATTCTTAGCAACTAAAGGAAAAGGAGGAAAAAGACCCTTATCTCTGAAAAATTGTGGGGTAGAACAGTTTTGTGCATGTGAAAAATCAGGTGTCTGCTTGATAGCATCATTCGTTATAGAGTGGACTTGTGCAAGTTAGGGCCACCTTAGTTTCATTTCATTTCAAGGCCCCAGTTAGGGCCTTGGTTACCACAAGTTAGGAGTTGACTTCAGGAATTAATTAATAACAGCATTAGCCTTAAGCTTCTGTCCTCACCTTTTCTAGCCAGGGCTCAGAACAGATCCTGTTCATACCTACTCTATACAGTCATGGGAAACCCAGACACATACTCTGTCTCCATTAGGCTAAATATAACTCTGTTCACTTTTTTCCCCACCTCTGAAAGCACATGAGAAATAAAAGAGGTTTATAGTGATAACCTTGAACCTGCTTTCATTTATTAAGTGGTGAATTATTTGCATATGTTAGTATTTTATAATTAGTAGCAAGTTACTTTCAAAATATGTCAATACAATTGTGTCTGAACCCCTGCACTGAAGGAGAGTATTCTGCCCTGGGCAGATCTGCTGCTTTGTTATACAAACGAAATACTTCGTTATCTATGTTGACTTCTAAGGATTGGCCAGAAACTTAACTTTCCCCTCCTTATTTATCTTTCAAAACCTTCCTGGAGTATCACCTCCATCTTTCATATCTCAGGTGGATTTTATTGCTTTGGTGTATGGTATGTTTACAGTGTGGGCATGTGTCTGTTATTGCCCACTGCCCCCTGAATTGTGCTCTGCTGCTGCTGCTGCTGCTGCTAAGTCGCTTCAGTCGTGTCTGACTATGTGCGACCCCATATACGGCAGCCCACCAGGCTCTACTGTCCCTGGGATTCTCCAGGCAAGAACACCAGAGTGGGTTGCCATTTCCTTCTCCAATGCATGAAAGTGAAAAGTGAAAGTGAAGTCGCTCAGTCGTGTCTGACTCTTAGCAACCCCATGGACTGCAGCCTACCAGGCTCCTCAGTCCATGGGATTTTCCAGGCAAGAGTACTGCAGTGGGGTGCCATCGCCTTCTCCGATTGTGCTCTGCTAAGTGCTGCCAAGTCACTTCAGTCATGTCCGACTCTGTGCGACCCCATAGACGGCAGCCCACTAGGCTCCTCTGTCCCTGGGATTCTCCAGGCAAGAATACTGGAGTGGGTTGCCATTTCCTTCTCCAATGCACGAAAGTGAATTGTGCTCACCTGTTCACATATCTGTCCTCCATTTCACTGTGGGTCCTAGAGATGAGGACCCACCTTCATTGTATCCTCTTTGCTTAACATTACCTGGCTTAGAGTTACCAGAGCTTACTATTTCTTAGTAAGCTATAGAAATAGTTCCAGGATATACTATTTGTGAGTGAAATATGTCATTAGTTATCTATAAGGAGTATTCATGTAACACTGGGGAAATGGCCAGAAGACCTCAGCTATTCCTTAGAAAATTGTATTGTCGGGGTGGGAGAAGTAGAATAATGGATAAGAAATAAAAAGGAAATAGTTTTTATTTTTCACTCTATTCCTGAGTTTTCCTTTGAGATTTGATGACTTTCCTTCCAGCCTAATTACTGTTCAATGCTAAGGGCTGGAGTTTGTGGTTTTGGCTTTCTAGACTCATGATATTTAGCTTTAATTGCCATGTCAAGAACTGATGATTTCCTTTACTGAGAGGATATTCTTAATGAGTTGACACCTATCAGTCATTCCTCCTTTCTCCTGTCTAGCTGAAACCCTGATTTTCTTTTGACATCCACCCTCCACGTGAGGGTGGGGGGAACTAACTCCACCCACAGATATGGTAATGGGCCTGTTTATTCCCACCCTTTCTGCCATAACTGGTTCAGGAATGACTTCATATTGTAATTTGGATCCATGATAAAAGAGAGGAAAGGTGTGTTGGAGACTTCTGGGAAAGTTTTCCTTCACTCTTTTGGGAGTTGCCAGAAGTGAGCCCTCTCTCTTCCAGTGGAGGCTTTTGTGTGCAGCTGTGAGATGGAACTGCTGTGCCATCTCACTGACCACCTGGGAGGAGGGTGAGATTTATAGAATTCTGGGAAAACCCAAGTCAGAGCTGGTGGATTAGGTCAATGGGGGAACCTGCCCTATGCTAGTTTTCCAATTAGGTGAGCCAGTCAACATTCTCTGGAGAAGGCAATGGCACCCCACTCCAGTACTCTTGCCTGGAAAATCCCATGGGCAGAGGAGCCTGGTAGGCTGCAGTCCATGGGGTTACAAAGAGTTGGACACGATTGAGTGACTTCACTTTCACTTTTCACTTTCATGCATTGGAGAAGGAAATGGCAACCCACTCCAGTGTTCTTGCCTGGAGAATCCCAGGGACAGAGGAGCCTAGTGGGCTGCCGTCTATGGGGTTGCACATAGTCGGACACGACTGAAGTGACTTAGCAGCAGCAGTAGCAGCAGCAGTCAACATTCTCATTGTTTAAGCTAGTTTGATAAGTGTCTGCTGTGACTTGCAGCCAGAAGGGTTATAACTTGTTAACAAAACAAAAATTCTCTAGTTTTGAAAAGGTGGAAAGTGGAAACAAAGCAAGACAGTTTGACAGGTGGCAGAACTTTAAAAAATCAGTTCACTTAAACCAGTGCTTCTCAAACTTGAACATACATTAGAATCACCTGAAGAACGTTAAATTGCTGAGAATCGGTCCCAGAGCTTCTGATTCCTTAGCTCTGGGCAAAGACTGAGACTTTTCCTTTCTAACAAGTTCCCCAGTGGTGTTGATGCTCCTGGTCCAGGGATCACCTTTGAGAATTACTGCCTTAGAGTTCCAAGTATTCTGCCTTTCTTGCCAGGATACCCACGAGTTGGGGTGAGGGCCATGGTGCCAAGAAATGAACTCTGGCTGTTTCTGGAGGAGCCACCAAGTGCCTTAAAGCAAGAAAACCCACATAAAGGGCCAAAGTACAGTTTTGGTCATCTTTTTTTTTTTTTCACTTGTTTATTTCCTTTCAGTTTATTGAGATGTAATTGACATACAGCACCGTATAAGTTTAAGGTACAGCATAATGATTTGGCTTTTATACATCATGAAATGATGATCACAATAACTTTAGTGAACATCCGTCATCTTGAATAAATAGAAAATTAAAGAAGTGGAAAAATATATTTTTCCTTGTGATGAGATGATTGTCTTCTTAAATGAACCACCTTCTTCATGAGAAGAGGATTTGTGACTTAGATTTAACACACGGCTCTAAATAGGCTGTAGGTACTCAATAACCCTTAATTAACTTACTGGAAGTAAAGAGCTGTCTGCCAAGCGTTTGTGGTTGGATATTTTAAGATGAGAGTAGGTATAGTACAGAGAAGGCTGAAACTAACACAGGCTGATGACTATGTAAATAAGAGTTCACTTAGTTGCTACAAAACTAGCAACTTGGGAAACCTAGCACTGTGATCTCTTTGAAGCCTTAGGCTTCTAACCCAGAAACTAATCATCTGTCACTGTTCTACCTTTCACACTAACCCCACAATAAATCTCAGATGCCACTCTACTAGCTTGGCAGTGTTGCTTGTGCCTTCAATCATTTATCCCTTGTGTAGACACATCTATTCCAAGTTTATAATAAAGGAGACCTTTGTGTTACAGATAGATAAGGAACTCTGACTTTGTAAGAGAAGAGAATCTTCCTGCTCTTTATGTGGCTTGCATTCAGACAAATAACTGCTTTGTAAACAAGGAACATAATTGGTGTTTGTACAAGGGCCAGAAGTGCTTCTCTGCTTTCTTTCCCAGCAGCAAACATAGGTCCCAAATGCAGTGAGGCTCTGCCTGTCTCCGGTGATGGAAGGAAATCTGTGGTGGGCAGGCACGAGGCCTTCTCCCTGGTAGGGAGTCGCTGTTTCCTCCAAGCCTCTATTTAAACCAGGAGTTCGTTCTCCCTGAGGCAGGGTCAGGCAAGGGCTTCTTGGCTTTAAGTTGCCTTTTGTGGTTCCTTTGGCCTCAGGTTTTGCCAAGTGATTCACGCATTTTGGAAATGCAGGGAGGAATGTGAAGGAGCGGCCTTCCTCTCAGCCAGGAATGGATTAAGACAGAAGCATCCAAGTTGATGAGCATAGTTTGATGCAATCCTGTGCTTTTCAGCCATCCACTTGTTATGTGCAGCCCTCTCCCGTGGTTTCAGGCTTCTGCTAGGTCTGGCAGCAGAAGGGTGTGACAGTCTCTGTGAATAAGTACATTTATGATGGTTACTGAACCGCAGGCCTTCACAGACGCGTTTCTCCAACACTGGAATGGAATTTGTATTTGGTACAAATTAATGATATTCTGCAACTTGCATTTCCCCCTTTTTATATTTCTACAAGTTATTAGAAATAAATTTTAAGGGAAATGCTCCTTATCTAGAAAACCAGAACAAAAAGTTTTAAGTTTGATAAAGAAAACTCACTTTATTGAAGAGAGGTTTGAGTTTAATATAGTACTTTCTGAAATGCTTGCCTTTGTTGTGAAATACCACGAATATAAATATTAAGCTGAAAGGTGAAGTTCTGCAGGGCAAGAGATTTCACAAAGCTTTTCATCAAACATGCCCTCTGTATTCTTAAAAACATTATCACCAGTCATTTAGCTGTTGTTCAACTTCTCACCATGTTATAGCACGCGACAGGAACAACCTCTCCATGTCGTGGTAGGGGTAGGATTGGATAGAGTATAAAGCAGGGCATTTTGGTGATTCCTTGCTTAGATTCTCAAATTACAAAATGCTTTGTGGAGCAATGAGATTAACCTTATGCTTTTCTTGCCTCTCTGACAACTTCTGTTGCAACCCAGGATGATTTCTCAATGAGGTCATACATTTCTTGTTAAGAATGATGTGTGTGTGCTCAGTTGTATGATAGAGATTGGAAATTTCCTTATTGCATATCTTTTTCAAATCTGCTTTGTTATTTTATTTTTTTTTGATAGTGTCGTGTTCCTTTCTCATATTTTTAATTCTTTCTTTTACTTTTAAAAATAATTTAAAACCTCCTGTTCAGATAATTCTATTATGTGAAGTTCATATTTGTTGTTTCTTTGAACCTTCAGCCATGGTGACATTTCCTTCAGGTTTTGTGATTTAGGATTGTGAGCTCTTGTCTGTGTCTGTGAGAACCCTGTGTGGCCTGAGATGAGAATGTGTCTTTACAAAGAGGCTTCCTGGTTTCGTTAGTCAGGACCTCAGGGGCAGTGACAATCTGGAAACCAATTTTTATGTTACTTTCTTTGACTGGGGATTTATTGCCCTTGCTAGGAGTATAAATCCATATTGAAAACTCACCGTGAGGGCAAGCCTCTTGTTGCAAATTATCAGGGGAGATTTTTTTTTTTTCCCCCTTAGAGTTCAGCCTGAGGGAGAGGAGTTTCCTTGTCCTCCATCTGTAGATCGAGTTTTTGTTTTAGTCTACGCGTTCTCAGGGTGTAGCCCTTTTAGGGTCCTGGCTCAATGTAAGAATCTTAGTTCTCTCACCCCATCTTGTGGCCACCCCATGTATCATTAACATGCAAGCACATTTCTTACTGAGAATGGCAGTGACCTCTGTCTAGAGTAATAGGAACTTGAGTACCTGTTTTTGAGATTTCTCTCGGTTTGGGGCCTTTGGGTGTTTCCTTTCCATTTTTGAGAGAAAAAAAAAAAATGTCTGTTGTATTTCTGGGCCATCTCTTTAGGCTTGGTTTACTCTGAACTCTAAGAGGCAGTTAAGAAGTATCCTCAGGGAAGCCTCATAACCTGGCAATTTCTTAGAATTCCAGGACCCAAGGAAGACTATAGATTTGAGGATATTTCTCTGGTCAATCTGCATTTAAATATGAATATCAAGGAGTTCAGAGCCTCCCTAGAATACAGAGGCTAAGGCAACCTCCATCTTTCAGCTCTGGCGTAATGAAATGAAAAGTGGGTTAGAGTCAGAAGGCCTAAGTTCAGATCTTGACTTTGCTCTGTAAAATTGGATGTTTACTTAAATTGCTTGAACTTCCATTTCTTAAGCTGTAAAATGGAGACAGTAATACCTGACAGAGATACCGTATAGTGTTAAAGGGTATAGTGAAAGTAAAATAAAAAGTTGGAGTGGAGCAAGCATTCAAAATTGGTAATTGAATAAACTTTTCAGTCATCTTAATGGTTGGTCTGATCCCTCGACCATTGTCCTGGTCATTGTGGTTGGGAATCCAACACTCATTCTACTCTAGTCTAAACCAGTGGTTCACAAACTGAAGTACATCTGAATCACCTGGAATTCTTGTTAAAACACAGATTACTGCTGCTGCTGCTAAGTCACTTCAATCGTGTCCGACTCTGTGCGACCCCATAGACGGCAGCCCACCAGGCTCCCCTGTCCCTGGGATTCTCCAGGCAAGAACACTGGAGTGGGTTGCCATTTCCTTCTCCAATGTATGAAAGTGAAAAGTGAAAGTGAAGTTGCTCAGTCGTGTCTGACTCTTTGAGACCCATGGACTGCAGCCTTCCAGGCTCCTCCACCCATGGGGTTTTCCAGGCAAGAGTACTGGAGTGGGGTGCCATTGCCTTTTCCGAAAACATAGATTGCTGTGCCTCAGTTCAGGAGACCCTGATTCAGTGAGTCTGGAGCTAGTCCTAATAGTTTACCTTGTTCCCAGGTACTGTTCATGGATCAGGGACTGCACTTTGACAACCACTCACGTTCTTCCCACTGGTGGTTGGTTTTGGAAGGGGCACATGATCTGAATCTGCTGGAAGAGATGCAAGGGGAAGTCTGCTGCAAGCTTCCAGGAAACATCCCCTCAATCCTGAGAGAAAAACAGGAAAGCCTAGATCTGTTTTTCCTCTAGCCACGCTGTCAGGACATGATCCCTAGAACTGCTATAGGCATGTTGCCTTCATCCTGAGGATGAAGCCAGTCTAGGGTAGAGAGCAGAGCCAAGTGAATCCCAGGGCAGCAGAGCTAGAATCCTGATAGTTTCTTTTTGTCTAGGTACTGCTCTGCCTCTGTTATTTATCATGTGAGGTATTGTATAAATGGGGGGGGGGGCACTTTAAAAAGTTTTTAAGTACACTTTGAGTCACGAGTTTCCTGGTTGTTGACCACCCCAAATATTCTAAGCCATGTGGCATGGTATTAATTTGTTGGATCTTATTCTCGTTACCCCCAGCTATAGAGTGTCAAAGTACGAGTTCATTTAAAGTTATGCTTTCGTTTCTGTTTTTGACCTACTCGCTTTCTATGATACTTTCTTCTCCAATGTGCCTTTCCCTCCCACCCTCCAATTTTACCCAGTCCTCTGGGGATATACTGCAACACTGTCAAACTGTGAATCTCTTGAAAGGAGGCAACCACTCCAAACTTGCATCTCCTTTCCACATATGAGATGGCGGTGTCCATTTCTGGTTGAATGTAGGATGACCATTTTACTGGATGTCTTCTTCCTTGTATTCTATTTCTATACATTGCTTTTTTTTTTTTTTTTTTTTTGCAACCCTAGCTAATTAGTAACTTAGTCTCTTTTCAGACTTTTAATTCCATTTTCTAGAATTTCCCAATCAAGTCAACGTTGATTCTACCAGAATTTTAACTGTACCCTGTCCTTCTGTTGTGTGGAATTTTTGCTGGAAGGAATTGCAGCAAGAATCAAGGCTGTGTGATGTAAATACCTCAATCCTGCATAGTCACTAGGGCTACAAAGAAAAGGAAATGAGAGCTCTCTAGGGAGCTGAGCCAGCTCAGCACCTCCACATGGAGTCTGAGAAAAGGAATGGTGATTTTTCCCCCCTTCTTTTTAATCCCAGTTTGGACAGCTTCTTTATTCAGAACATCAAGGACTGTTGACAGTTGAGTGAAAAGAGTAGGGACTCATGGGATTGCTAATGAGATAGAAAGCCACCTCAGAATCAAAATAAATTTCTATTTGTTGGGCTCCTCTGGCCATGGGGAGATGAGTGAAGAGCCGTAAGCCAATTTCTACTGACAGGTTTCCTTGTCCTGGTGAACAGCGTTATGCGCCATCTATTAATAGTTGGCTTCTGAGAGGACAGGCCAAGGGCTGCCAGCTGTGTGCTGTCCTCCCAGCAGAGAGCTGGGCCGAGGTGAGCACGTTGGCAGGAAGCACAGTATATGGTTGGAAAATAAGATTCTTAACAATTGCAGGTAACACACAGTATTTTTCATAAAAGTAATTTTCTTAGCCTACAAATCCAGGCAAGTGTGAAAAGGAAGAATTCTATTATTTTCTGATATCAAATGCCATTTCTCACTTTCTCTGCAATCCTAATCAGCTCTCTAGACCACATCATGTTCCAAGTCTTCTTTTAAAGCCTTGACTGACAACTCAAGCTAAAATTAATATTTCTTTCTTTAGAGTCCCTAGAGAAGTAATGACCCTACTCTTATATTGTCTTATTTTGCAAACTTGACCATCCAGCTCTTTGAAGGCGAGGACTATATTACACGTCTTTTCTGAGACTCTTCACACAAGATTCGGCACAGTGCTTTGATTGTAGAAGTCACCCAGTGAAAATATTGGTTTATCAGTTGATTCTTGTTTTTTTAATTTAATGAAGTATATACAGCATTGTAGACTTAGGATTCATTTAAGAAGAGAGTTTTCTCACATAAGGCCTATGGATGGACATCTGGGCTTCTGCAAACTCCCTGAAATTGAATGCAAAGTACATTCTGGGGAAAGGGACCATAGCCGTCAGCAGATTCACAAAGAAGTTCCTGATTCTCTCCTAAATGATGAGAATTTATTCATTTTCTTTTCTGCTGAAAAAACTAGGTCCTAATGCCATGTCTCTGACTACACCAGTAAGAGTTCTCTTGGGATGCCTCAGTTTCCATTTTTAGTTGTTGTTCCTAAAAGAGAAGCAGAAATTAAATGGAATTCACATGCTGTGATAAGATGATATAGTTTTTAATTGCACACCAGTAAAAGGATGGTTTTTCTAAGTTCCAGTAGAGATGGTATGTCTTGGTGGTTTGATATATGGGTGCTAAGCCAGATGACCCACTCATGAATCCCAGCTCTGTCACTTACTAGCTGGATGGCTTTGGAAAAATTACTTAAATTCTCTGAATCTCTTTTTCTTCATCTGAAAATTGGGAACAGCAATAGTGATCTAATTCCTAGGATTGTTCTGAAGATTAAATAAGTGATTGCAGGTAGAACATTTAAAACTGTGCCTTACAAAAGTGTGATGCATTAGCTTTTTTTTTTTTTTAATTATTGCTATTATTGTTGTTGTTTGACTCTACTTCTCATTTTCATCAATGCAGAGTAGTTAAGGTAATTGTTTCTTCAGTGGCGTTTCCACCACCAGATTCTCTCCTGAGTAATTACGTTAGAGTCATATCAGATTGATGAATTGCTTTGCAGAAATCATGTAGTTTTGCTCTTTACTAAATAGAAATCTGTTTCCTTGCTTGAATTTGCTTGGCACTCTGATGTCAAATCCTCACACTGTGAGAGTATTTAAGTCATTTTAAACATTATAAGGGCAGAGAATAGAGATTAGTGTGCCTTTTCTCCCACACGTTTTTTTGAAAATTATTAACAAAAGTGTTTATTCCAAGAAATACTTTTAGTAGAAAAACTTAGCTATGCTTTTAGTTGCTGTTAACTTGGAAATGGATGAAATGAAATGAAGAGGATGTGGACAGATTAAAGTCAGTACTGTCTGGAATTAAGTCTTCCCATTGACCATAAGATTCAGTTCAGTTCATTTCCTCAGTCATGTCCGATTCTTTGCGACCCCATGGACTGCAGTGCGCCAGGCTTCCCTGCCCATCACCAACTCCCAGAGCTTATTCAAACTCATGTCCATCAAGTCAGTGAGGCCATCCAACCATCTCATCCTCTGTTGTCCCCTTCTCCTCCTACCTTCAATCTTTCCCAGCATCAGGGTCTTTTCTAGTGAGTCAGTTCTTCACATCAGTTGGCCACAATATTGGAGTTTCAGCTGCAGCATCAGTCCTTCCAGTGAATATTCAGGACTGATTTCCTTTAGAATAGACTGGTTGGATCTCCTTGAAGTCCAAGGGACTCTCAAGAGTCTTCTCCAACACCACAGTTCAAAAGCATCAATTCTTCGGCGCTCAGATTTCTTTATAGTCCAACTCTCACATCCATACGTGACCACTGGAAAAACCATAACTTTGACTAGATGGAAAAGTTTGTTGGCTAAGCAATGTCTCTGCTTTTTAATATGCTGTCTAGGTTGATCATAGCTTTTTTCCAAGGAGTAAGCGTCTTTTAATTTCATGGCTGCAGTCACCATCTGCAGTGATTTTGGAGCCCCCCAAAATAAAGTCTGTCACTGTTTCTATTGTTTCCCCATCTATTTGCCATGAAGTGATGGGACCAAATGCAATAATCTTAGTTTTCTGAATGTCGAATTTTAAGCCCATTTTTTCACTTTCCTCTTTCACTTTCATCAAGAGGCTCTTTAGTTCTTCTTCACTTTCTGCCATAAGGGTGGTGTCATCGGAGTATCTGAGGTTATTGATATTTCTCCCGGCAATCTTGGTTCTAGCTTGTGCTTCATTCAGCCTAGCGTTTCGCATGATGTACTCTGCATATAAATTAAATAAGCAGGGTGACAGTGTACAGCCTTGACGTACTTCTTTCCCCATTTGGAACCAGTCTGTTGTTCCATGTCCAGTTCTAACTGTTGCTTCTTGACTTGCATACAGATTTCTCAGGAGACAGGTCAGGTGGTCTGGTATTCCCATCTCTTTAAGAATTTTCCACAATGTGTTATGATCCACACAATCAAAGGCTTTGGTATAGTCAATAAAGCAGAAGTAGATGTTTTACTGGATTTCTCTTGCTTTTTTTATGATCCAGTGGATGTTGGCATTTTGACCTCTGGTTCCTCTGCCTTTTCTAAATCCAGCTTGAACATCTGGAAGTTCATAGTTCACATACTGTTGAGCCTGGCTTGGAGAATTTTGAGCATTACTTTGCTAGCATGTGAGATGAGTACAATTGTGTAGTAGTTTGAACATTCTTTGGCATTGCCTTTCTTTGGGACGATTAAGATTAGCCCTGTTAATAGGCTTTGATTAATCTCAGAATGTATAAGTTTAATTTTTAGACATGGTATGTCTGGTGAACTCTTAGATCTTAATTTGGGGAGATGCAGGAAAGTGATAGTGATTTTTGTGGAGAGAGATGTTGTGCTAAATGAAGCAATTTGTCCAGTGTTACTTTTACAAGGTGACTAGCAAACTTTGGAGAAGGGAAGTGATGTATAGAGGCTTTGCTGTAGCAGTTCATCAGCTAAGTGCACATCCACTTTCCCCTGAATATTGAAAGTGTAAATAAACAACTGATATCAACTACTCCATTCCCAGGATCCTAAGACGCTATGGAATTAGAATATACATATTTAAGGAGGAGAAACATTTCCGTTTGAGATCTAGGATAATGAAGAGTTGTGATGGAAATTGGATTTATAAGAAGTAAGAATATACATTAATTAGGGTCTTTATGGAAAATAGTTGACTCCTACAAAGTGGGTAATTTTCAGAGAGTTTAAATAAAACTAAATGTATAAAGGTATAGACAGGATATCCAGAAATGACAGGGGATAGTGTGGTATCCTCAGGCTACTAAGGAATGAGGGCAGTGCCTGTCCATCCCTGGGTCTGAATGAGCAGGTAATAATCACAACTGAGGGGAAACAGAGGGAGGGAGAGAATGGGTCGGATGGGGGAAGAATGACTTTGGTCAAAGTCAAAGGATGGCGGGAATATAAACTGGTATAGCCATTATGGAAAGCAGTATGGAGAGTCCTTAAAAAAAACACACACACACACACCTAAAGAAATAACTACCATATAATTCAGCAACTCCACTTCTGATATATATCTGAAGGAAATGACATCAATGTAGTCATATCCCTATGTCACTGCATCATTATTCACAGTAAGGAAGATATGGAAACAGCCTAAATGGCCATCTATGGGTAGATGGATAAAGAACTGTGGTATATTGGAATATTATACAATGGATTACTATTCAGCCATGAAAAAGAAGGAAATCCTATCATTTGTGACAAACTGGATGATTCTAAAGGACATTATGCTAAGTGGGATAAACCAGACACTGAAAGACAAACTTTTTTTTTTTTTTTAAATATAGAATGCTTCACGAATTTGCATATCATCCTTAGGCAGCGGCCATGCTAATCTTCTCTGTATCATTCCAATTTTAGTATATGTGCTGCCAAAGTGAGCACGACAAACATTTAATCTTACTTGTATATGGTATCTAAAATAAACTTACTCAGAAAAACAGGGTAGAACTGTGGTTGTCAGGGGCAGGAGGGTAGGGTAAACGGGGAGATACTGGTCAAATAGTACTAAATTTCACTTATGCAAGATGAAAAAGTTTTCAAGATCTGATGTTCAGCATGGTGACTGTAGTTAATAATACTGTATCATGTATTTGAGAGTTGCCAAGAGAATAGACCTTAAGTGTTTTCACCATACACGCACACAGAGTAAATACATGAGGTGATGCATAGGTAAATTCACTTGATTGGGGGAATCATTTCACAACATATACATATTTCCAAAGATCATGTTGTGAACCTTAAGTTTTTTTTGGAAAAAATATTCATACGTTTTTTGGCTGTGATGGGTCATTTTTGCTGCACACGAGCTTTCTTTAGTTGCAGTGAGCGGGGCTACTCTTCAGGTGGCGCGTGGGCTTCTTGTTGCGATGCTTCTCTTGTCGGGGAGCACAGGTTCTACATGCACAGGCCTCAGTGGTTGCAGCACATGGGCTCAGTAGTTGTGGCTGTCAGGCTCTGCTGCTGTTGCTGCTAAGTCACTTCGGTCGTGTCCGACTCTGTGCGACCCCATAGACGGCAGCCCACCAGGCTCCCCCGTCCCTGGGATTCTCCAGGCAAGAACACTGGAGTGGGTTGCCATTTCCTTCTCCAATGCATGAAAGTGAAAAGTGAAAGTGAAGTTGCTCAGTCGTGTCCAACTCTTAGCGACCCCATGGACTGCAGCCTACCAGGCTCCTACGTCCATGGGATTTTCCAGGCAAGAGTACTGGAATGGGTTGCCACTGTCAGGCTCTAGAGCACAGTAATTGTGGCACAGTAATCCCAGCTGTTCCTCGGCATGTGGGATCCTCCCGGACCAGAGATCAAACCAGTGTCCCCTGTACTGCAAGGCGGATTCTCAACCACTGGACCACCTGTGCACCTTAAATTTATACACTGTTTATTTGTCAATCATATTTCAATAAAGCTGGGGAGAAATGTCAAAGGATGTTGCCAGAGTTGGGCAAGTCTGCAAGGAAAGGAAGAGATAAATGCCCCGATCTCGCTCTTTTTCTTTCCTGATCCCCACCAGTGGTCCAGTAAGAACCCAGTGAGAAGCCAGAGAGCAGAGGAGACACTTATGTGCTCCAAAGAGGTAATGGTATACCAGGCATTTTTGACACCCAGAACAGATAATTTTTAATACCCTTACCCTTGCTTATATAGGACAAAATTATTTTCAACAATAACCATGTGAATAATCAATCATAATTATTGATTCACCCTTAAGTTTTATAATAAATGTAGTTAACAATTATTCATAAAAGTAATAATTTTAAAGTTTAAATTCAGTAAAATATTTCATGTATTAACTTTGCATTTATCAAACAAAACAGTATAATTGCACTGTTTTACTGCTTTAAATTTTAAGCATGAGTTAAAAATTCCATGTGATCAAACAGAATGGCAGAACTTATGTCACTCAAGTTTTAATTTTTCCTCTTGACAATTGCGTTTTCTAATTTGCTGTTTAAATGAGATATGTAGTACTCTGGGGGGCTGGAGGCAAGAATTGCTCTTGTAATAGCACATACCACTGACTCTGGACCCCTAAAATTTACTCTGGAAAGAAGTACCTCTCGCCGGATCTCTGTGTGTCAGGGCTGGAAGCTGATTGGATTAACTTCTATGTAGAATAAAATGTTTATTAAAGAAAGGTAGTGGGAGAGAGAATTTGAGGCCCACAAACCTATTATTAAAACTGTCGCAATTCTTGGTTTTAGATTTTTAGCCATGTGTTAATAAAATGCTGATTGGCTTTTGGTTGATTTATTCTTATTGTCAAATTTTCCAATTTTCCACAAACAATTCATCTCCTTATTGCCTGCACCAGACTTCCCTGGTGGCTCAGACAGTAAAGAATCTGCCTACAGTGTGGGAGACCTGGGTTGGATCTCTGGGTTGGGAAGATCCCCTGGAAGAGGGCATGAAAACCCACTCCAGTATTCTAGCCTAGAGAATCCCCATGGACTGAAGAGCCTGGCAGGCTACAGTCCATGGGGTCTCAAAGAGTTGGACACGACTGAACGACTAAGCACACATTGCCTGCACCAGGGAGCAGGGCAGGAAGTCGGTCCAGAGAGGCAGCAGAAAGGCATCTTGCTCAGAACATTAAGTTAAGAATCGAGAGTTTTCTAAGCCAGAAGGAGTGAACTCTTCCGTTCTTGCTACCTGTCTTGCATTGGTATTCTGCTCCTTGTGTGTCTACATGAGATTGTCATGCATGTTAGCCTCCTGTTACAGATTTTGTGAGAGCTGTGTATTTGAGGTGAGTGGCTGAGTGGAGTGAAGACAACAAAAATGGAGGAAAGACCCATGGTTCTGTGTAACAAATGAAAACCGTAGAAACTCTTTTTGCTGAAAGACTGCTCCCTGGAGCTTTTGGGAAATGCTGGCCTGGGGCATAATCTCCTTCCCTGAGAGTCTCCATCTCAAGTGCCTCCCGTTTTCCTGCCTTCCTCTTCTTCCTGGCTCTGTAAGTTGCTGTTTCCTTTCGCCTTCTTTCTTGGCTTTTTCTCCCCACTCTCTTCTTGGCTACCTCTGTTTCCTTCTTCTTTCTTCATGGGACCAGACATGAATCTACTCTGGGAACTTTTAGTAATCTATGGAAAGGTTGTTAAACACTTCATGTCAGATGTTCAGTTGCTTAGTAACTCAAAGGACTCCTGCCAAGTTTATGTTCAGAGAATTAGACAAACCATGCAGCCCCCACTGTTTCCGGGCCTGGGCAGCATCAGTTTGCCAGCTCAGCTCTGTGTGAGGAGATGGCCACTCAGGCACCGAGGAGAGCCTTAGCCACCACAGAGCACAGAGCGTGGGAGCAGAGGCTGAGCCCCCCTGGCCAGGCCTGGACAGGCACCTGGGAGGCTGACCCTCACAGAGGTGCGGGCACCAGTGTAGAGCCACAAACCTAAGTTACCACTGCATGTCAGTGAGGTGGTTTGAGATTGTCTCAGAGTGTCTCTACTTCTTCCTTCGTTCTTTTTTATGATCTCTCATTCGCATTTTGCTTCCAGGTAGTTTTCAGGAAGCCCATAGTTTGAGATTTAGAGACTTAATAAATGGTACCAGCTAACCTCAGAGCAATGGCAACTCCACAGAAACACAAAAACCAAACAAATAAACTCTCCTAGGATCCTGGGTTATGAGATACCCCTGGAGCAAGTGAGGCTTCCATAGTGGGGGTAGGATGAATCTGGGCAAAATATTTGGTTTAATGCCTATTAGGAGCTGAGGCAGAAAATCCTCAAGGTCCTGAAAAGAATTCCTTGCAGGACTGCAGAGGATACCTCCTGTCAGATAATGTGCAGAGAAGTGCCAAAAGAGTAGGCTTACTCTGGGTGGTGTCAGGTACCTCTAGTACCTGTGTAAATCACTGGCCTCGTAACTCCCCCAAACTGTAATACAGGAGAGGAGGAGGGCGAGGAAAAGCTTCTCAAAAAAGAGGAGCTGCCACTGCATGAGTAAGAATTAGTATTTGGCACACCAGAGCTAGCAGTGGGGATTGGGTAGGGAAGCAGGATCTTCTCCAAGACTGGCTGGCTGGGAGCCGGGATTAATCAAGTGGAAATGTACAGGGAAGGAGGGAAAAAGAACAGAATTCTACTGCAGGGTACAATGAAAATTTTAATGAGTCTTCAGCTGTTACATTATCTTATAAAAGTAGTATCATTCCAAATTTAGCTCTGAAATGATTGACTTGAATAGGGCTGGAGACATAAAAATTATTACAAAAAAGAAGTGGTCTCAGATTAACAAAATTATTTTTGCTAATAAAATACTAAAAACTTTTCAGTGTTCAGAGTAAGACAGGATGGTTTTGGTGATGGTTTTAACTGTTGGGAGCTCATTTGATTTTCACTTAAGTGGATGAGAAAACTCTCTAAAGATAAGAATGAGAACTTGGGCGTCTGCTATATAGTTTTTCCTAAGAATACAGGTAAATTGAGTGTGACTTGATTTTAGCCTCTTTTCTTAATCAAAGATATTAATTATTCTCTGCTATAGTGTAAAGTATCTCCAAATGGGTGTATGAGGTGAGGAAGATGACCTTTATGCCTCTCCAATAGTCTCTGAGTAGAAATAAGCATCACTCCTTGATGAATGGATATTGGTGAAGGGTAGAGGCTCAGTTAAGTCCGTGGAGAGAGGATGATGCTGGTGAAGGCTGCATGATTAGTTGATAAATGGATCTAAGACAAGGAGTCCATCCCTTTTGAAAATGCTAACTAGGTGACATTGGGTGTGTTTGAAAGGAGTTAGGGGTATGGAATCAGCGAACTGAAATGGAACTGAAATGGGTGAATTAACTCAGATGACCATTATATCTACTACTGCGGGCAGGAATCCCTCAGAAGAAATGGAGTAGCCATCATGGTCAACAAAAGAGTCTGAAATGCAGTACTTGGATGCAATCTCAAAAACGACAGAATGATCTCTGTTGGTTTCCAAGGCAAACCATTCAATATCACAGTAATCTGAGTCTATGCACCAACCAGTAATGCTGAAGAAGCTGAAGTTGAACGGTTCTATGAAGACCTACAAGACCTTTTAGAACTAACACCGAAAAAAGACGTCCTTTTCATTATAGGGGACTGGAATGCAAAAGTAGGAAGTCAAGAAACACCTGGAGTAACAGGCAAATTTGGCCTTGGAATACGGAATGAAGTAGGGCAAAGACTAATAGAGTTTTGCCAAGAAAATGCACTGGTCATAACAAACACCCTCTTCCAACAACACAAGAGAAGACTCTACACATGGACATCACCAGATGGTCAACACCAAAATCAGATTGATTATATTCTTTGCAGCCAAAGATGGAGAAGCTCTATACAGTCAGCAAAAACAAGACCAGAAGCTGACTGTAGCTCAGACCATGAACTCCTTATTGCCAAATTCAGACTTATATTGAAGAAAGTAGGGAAAACCACTAGACCATTCAGGTATGACATAAATCAAATCCCTTATGATTATACAGTGGAAGTGAGAAATAGATTTAAGGGCCTAGATCTGATAGATAGAGTGCCTGATGAACTATGGACTGAGGTTCGTGACATTGTACAGGAGACAGGGATCAAGACCATCCCCATGGAAAAGAAATGCAAAAAAGCAAAATGGCTGTCTGGGGAGGCCTTACAAATAGCTGTGAAAAAAGAGAAGCGAAAAGCAAAGGAGAAAAGGAAAGATATAAATATCTGAATGCAGAGTTCCAAAGAATAGCAAGAAGAGATAAGAAAGCCTTCTTCAGTGATCAATGCAAAGAAATAGAGGAAAACAACAGAATGGGAAAGACTAGAAATCTCTTCAAGAAAATCAGAGATACCAAAGGAACATTTCATGCAAAGATGGGCTCGATAAAGGACAGAAATGGTATGGACCTAACAGAAGCAGAAGATATTAAGAAGAGATGGCAAGAATACACAGAACTGTACAAAAAAAGATCTTCATGACCCAGATCATCATGATGGTGTGATCATTCACCTAGAGCCAGACATCCTGGAATGTGAAGTCAAGTGGGCCTTAGAAAGCATCACTACAAACAAAGCTAGTGTAGGTGATAGCATTCCAGTTGAGCTATTTCAAATCCTGAAAGATGATGCTGTGAAAGTGCTGCACTCAATATGCCAGCAAATTTGGAAAACTCAGCAGTGGCCACAGGACTGGAAAAGGTCAGTTTTCATTCCAATCCCAAAGAAAGGCAATGCCAAAGAATGCTCAAACTACCGCACAATTGCACTCATCTCACACGCTAGTAAAGTAATGCTCAAAATTCTCCAAGCCAGGCTTCAGCAATACGTGAACCGTAAATTTCCAGATGTTCAAGCTGGTTTTAGAAAAGGCAGAGGAACCAGAGATCAAATTGCCAACATCTGATGGATCATCGAAAAATCAAGAGAGTTCCAGAAAAACATCTATTTCTGCTTTATTGACTATGCCAAAGCCTTTGACTGTGTGGATCACAATAAACTATGGAAAATTCTGAAAGAGAT
Source organism: Bos grunniens (assembly GCF_055505025.1). NCBI lineage: Eukaryota > Metazoa > Chordata > Mammalia > Artiodactyla > Bovidae > Bos > Bos grunniens. The sequence continues at coordinate 27,777,162 of NC_141185.1, read as the reverse complement.
GGGAATACCAGACCACCTGATCTGCCTCTTGAGGAATTTGTATGCAGATCAGGAAGCAATAGTTAGAACTGGATGTGGAACAACAGACTGGTTCCAAATAGGAAAAGGAGTACGTCAAGGCTGTATATTGTCACTCTGCTTATTTAACTTATATGCAGAGTACATCATGAGAAACGCTGGACTGGAAGAAACACAAGCTAGAATCAAGATTGCTGGGAGAAATATCAATAACCTCAGATATGCAGATGACACCACCCTTATGGCAGAAAGTGAAGAGGAACTAAAAAGGCTCTTGATGAAAGTGAAAGTGGAGAGTGAAAAAGTTGGTTTAAAGCTCAACATTCAAAAAAAAAAAAAAAAGCTCAACATTCAGAAAATGAAGATCATGGCATCCGGTCCCATCACTTCATGGGAAATGGATGGGGAAACAGTGGAAACAGTGTTAGACTTTATTTTTCTGGGCTCCAAAATCACTGTAGATGGTGACTGCAACCATGAAATTAAAAGACGCTTACTCCTTGGAAGGAAAGTTATGACCAACTTAGATAGCATATTCAAAAGCAGAGACATTACTTTGCCAACAAAGGTCCTTCTAGTCAAGGCTATGGTTTATCCTGTGGTCATGTTGGATGTGAGAGTTGAACTGTGAAGAAGGCTGAGCACCGAAGAATTGATGCTTTTGAACCGTGGTGTTAGAGAGGACTCTTGAGAGTCCCTTGGACTGCAAGGAGATCCATCCAGTCCATTCTGAAGGAGATCAGCCCTGGGATTTCTTTGGAAGGAATGATGCTAAAGCTGAAACTCCAGTACTTTGGCCACCTCATGCGAAAAGTTGACTCATTGGAAAAGACTCTGATGCTGGGAGGGATTGGGGGCAGGAGGAGAAGGGGACAACAGAGGATGAGATGGCTGGATGGCATCACTGACTCGATGGACATGAGTCTGAGTGAACTCCGGGAGCTGGTGATGGACAGGGAGGCCTGGTGTGCTGCGATTCATGGGGTCGCAAAGAGTCGGATATGACTGAGCGACTGATCTGATCTGAGGGGTAGGTGGGAGGGGTTTTGGTGGAGGGATACATGGTCAGCTGTCTTAGGAAGCTAGTTCTACTTCATTTCCTGACACCAGTGAGGCTTAGGATTATATAGGGTCTTAAAACTACACAGATGAGAAAAGAGCCCAGAAGTTTTGAATGGAAACTGATGAATTAGAAAGAAAAATTCTGTTTTCTTTAAAGGTTATACCAATGGGTAAAAGTTATAACAGCAGATTTGGATAGTTTTCTAGTTGATTCACAAGTGAACCTTCTTAAAATCCATCTTTCTTTATCCTTAATCATGTACCAGGAATCTTGATGTGTTGATCCCTTCCTGGGATAAGAGGATAATAGATGGCTCCTGAGGTTCCTTTCTACTTTGAAATTTTATAGTTCTCATAATTGAGCTTTTCTTTCTTTTTTTTAAAGAAAATTTATTTTATTGGAATGTAGTTGATTTACACGGTTGTGTTCATTATTTCTGCTGTACAGTGAAGTGGTTCGGTTATATATATATATATATATGCTTAGTTGCTCAGTTGTGTCTGACTCTTTATGACCCCATGGACTGCAGCCACAGGCTTCTCTGTCCATGGGGATTCTCCAGGCAAGAATACTGGAACTGGTTGCCATGCCCTTCTCAAGGGGATCTTCCCAACCCAGGGATCGAACCCAGGTCTCTGTATTGCAGGTAGATTCTTTACTGTCTGAGCCACCAGATGGTAAGAAAAATACTTTTAGAGTGTATACAGATACAGACACACACATATATACATACATTCTAAAAGTATTTTTCTTACATGCAAAGAGGCACTCTTTTAATTTGAAACTGACATTAAAAATACTTAACAAGGTGAAAGGTAATAAAATTCCACATTTCAAACTGACATTCGATGCACATCTCTTAAAGGCCAGAACCTCAGAGGTATCCTCAGGAAAATTTGCTTGACTTTCTTACCTCTCTTGATTATATATGATGAGATTTTTAGATGATCATGATGATGATTAAGATAATAAATTGTTTCTTGAGTGAGAAAGAACATCTGTTTAGAATTGTGTAAAGTAAGGTAAACCTCACTTCATTTCCCATGCGTAGATAATGTTAAATAGTTTTTGTTTTCAATTTTTAAATTTTGGAAGGATGGATACTTTTAATTTTAGATGGTGTTTTTCAGAAATTTTTTTTTAAGTTTGGATCTTGTGAAGAACAAAATAATTTTAGTTGAGAAGAGCCAAACTACACTATGCTTCCTCGATGGTTAATTAACTCAAACATAGATTATAGATTTATATATATTCACACATACATAATTTTAAAATATTTTAGAAGCTGATGTGAAGCTCTGGGTATGTGGGAGGGGAATGTCAACTGTGAGTCTCAATATAAGGCAGCGGTTCTCTACCAGGAGTGATTTTAACCCTAGGAAACATTTGGCACTATCTAAAGACAAAGGCTATGACAAAAAATGCTCAAACTACCACACAATTACACTCATCTCACACGCTAGTTAAGTAATGCTCAAAATTCTCCAAGCCAGGCTTCAGCAATATGTGAACCGTGAACTTCCAGATGTTCAACCTGGTTTTAGAAAAGGCAGAGGAACCAGAGATCAAATTGCCAACATCTGCTGGATCATGGAAAAAGCAAGAGAGTTCCAGAAAAACATCTATTTCTGCTTTATTGACTATGCCAAAGCCTTTGACTGTGTGGATCACAATAAACCGTGGAAAATTCTGAAAGAGATGGGAATACCAGACCACCTGACCTGCCTCTTGAGAAAGCTATATGCAGGTAAGGAGGCAACAGTTAGAACTGGACATGGAACAACAGACTGGTTCCAAATAGGAAAAGGAGTTCGTCAAGGCTGTATATAGTCACCCTGTTTATATAACTTATATGCAGAATACATCATGAGAAACACTGGGCTGGAAGAAGCACAAGATGGAATCAAGATTGCTGGGAGAAATATCAGTAACCTCAGATATGCAGATGACACCACCCTTATGGCAGAAAGTGAAGAGGAACTAAAAAGCCTCTTGATGAAAGTGAAAGAGGAGAGTGAAAAAGTTGGCTTAAAGCTCAACATTCAGAAAACGAAGATCATGGCATCCGGTTCCATCACTTCATGGGAAATAGATGGGGAAACAGTGGAAACAGTGTCAGACTTTATTTTTTTAGGTTCCAAAATAACTGCAGATGATGACTGCAGCCAGAAATTAAAAGACGCTTACTCCTTGGAAGGAAAGTTATGACCAACCTAGATAGCATATTCAAAAGCAGAGACCTTACTTTGCCAACAAAGGTCCGTCTAGTCAAGGCTATGGTTCTACCAGTGGTCATGTATGGATGTGAGAGTTGGATTGTGAAGAAGGCTGAGCACCGAAGAACTGATGCTTTTGAACTGTGGTGTTGGAGAGGACTCTTGAGAGTCCCTTGGAATGCAAGGAGGTCCAACCAGTCCATTCTGAAGGAGATCAGCCCTGGGATTTCTTTGGAAGGAATGATGCTAAAGCTGAAGCTCCAGTACTTTGGCCACCTCATGTGAAGAGTTGACTCATTGGAAAAGACTCTGATGCTGGGAGGGATTGGGGGCAGGAGGAGAAGGGGACGACAGAGGATGAGATGGCTGGATGGCATCACTGACTCGATGGACGTGAGTCTGAGTGAACTCTGGGAGTTGGTGATGGACAGGGAGGCCTGGTGTGCTGCGATTCATGGGGTCACAAAGAGTCGGACATGACTGTGTGACTGAACTGAACTGAAAGACATTTTGATTGTCGTCACTGGACAGGTGGAAGTGCTACTGGCATCGGGTGGTGAACATGCTACAATGCACAAGTCAGCTCTTTATTATACAATATTGTGCTGTGCTCAGTTGCTAAGTCATGTCCTACTGTTTGCAACCCCCAAGGAATTTGCAGCCCGCCAGGCTTCTGTGATTATGGGTTTTCCAGGCAAGAATACCAGATTGAGTTGCCATTTGCTTCTCCTGGGAATCTTCCCAACCCAGGGATTGAACCCATGTCTCCTGTGTCTCCTGCATTGGCAGGCAGATTCTTTACCACTGTACCACCTGGGAAGCCATAGTAAAGGATTATCTGGCCCAAAATGTAAATAATAGCAAGGTAGAAGAATCCTGCTATAGAGTGATGTTTACTGATGAACTAACCTCCCTCAATAATATCTTTCAGTCTTTCCTTCAGATCTGATCAGATTCCAATCTCCTGACTGAAGTTAAGGTCATGCTGATAGCATTTTGAGATCTGAGTGGAATAGATGAGATCTAAATATTAAATAAGTGTATTATTTAATATAAGTATATTAAATATAAATATAAGCTTGAAATTCTTCAGTTTAGGGTATGGTACCCCTGCCAAAGGACAATTCTATGGCCCTGGGGCCATAGAATGTTCAAGCTACTGTACAGTTGCACTCATTTCACGTGCTAGCAAGGTAATGCTCAAAATCCTTCAAGCTAGACTGCAGTGGTATGTGAACCAAAAATTTCCAGACGTGTAAGATCGGTTTAGAAAAGGCAGAGGAACCGGAGATCAAATTGCAAACATCTGATGAATCATAGAGAAAGCAAGGAATTCCAGAAAAAAACATCTGCTTCATTGACCGTGCTAAAGCCTTTGACCGTGTGGATGGATCACAACAAATTGTGGAAAATTCTTAAAGAGATGGGAGTACCAGACCACTTTACCTGCCTCCTGAGAAACCTGTGTGCAGGTCAAGAAGCAGCAGTTAGAACCTTACATGAAACTGACTGGTTCAAAGTTGGGAAAGGTATACATCAAGGCTGCATATTGTCACCCTGTTTATTTCACTTCTATGCAGAGTATATCATGTGAAACGTTGAGCTGGATGAATCACAGGTTGGAATCAAGATTACCGGGAGAAATGCCAACAACCTCAGATATGCAGATGATACCATTCCTATAGTAGAAAGTGACAGACCTTTAATTATTCTTTCTGTAAAGAGCCTCTTGATTACAGTGAAAGAGAAGAGTGAAAAAAGTTGGCTTAAAATTCCACCTTAAAAAACGAAGATCATGATATCTGGTCCTATCACTTCATGACAAATAGAAGGGGGAAAAAGTGGAAGTAGTGACAGATTTTATTTTCTTTGGGTCCAAAATCACTACAGAGAGTGACTACAGCCACAAAATCAAAAGATGCTTGTTCCTTGGAGGGAAAGCAATGACAAACCTAAGCAGCATATTAAAAAGCGGAGATATCACTTTGCCAACAAAGGTCCATATAATTAAAGCTGTGGTTTTTCCAGTAGTTATGTACATATGTGAGAGTTGGACCAGAGAGAAGGCTGAGTGCCAAAGAATTGAAGTTTTTAAACTGTGGTGCTGGAGAAGACTCTTGAGGATCCCTTGGACTGCAAGGAGATCAAACTAGTCAATCCTAAAAGAAATCGGTCCTGAATATTCATTGGAAGGACTGGTGCTGAAGTTCCAATACTTTGGCCACCTGATGTGAAGAGCCAGCTCATTAAAAAAGACCCTGATGCTGGAAAAGATTGAGGGCAGGAGGAGAAAGGGTGACAGAAGATAAGATAGTTGGATGCTATCATCAACTCAATGGACGTGAGTTTGAACCAACTCTGGGAGACTGTGAAGAACGGGGAGCCTGGTGTGCTGCAGTCCGTGAGGTCACAAAGAGTTGGACAGACTGAGCGACTTAACAACAATAGACTCAGAAACTAGTTTAAGAGTACAGAGACTTGATGAGGTATGAGATACTCTCATCTGTGCCCTGGAGATCCTTGAAGGGCCTTAGACTAGGTATTAGTCCTATGCCAGCCGCAATCCAAGAGCAAGCCTGTTGGCATAGGAACCAGGCAGGAGAAACTCTCATATGGATCGTAGGAGACCTTGAAAAGGCCCTATACATAGCTTTAGCTTCCTCACAGCCACAGTCTGCCAGTCTGCTGACAGTCCTGGGGCTCTAGGGTCCCAGCACAGGAGACACTCCCATGTGTGCCCTTGGAGATCCTGAAAGGACCCTTTACTCTAGTGCCTTTACAGTCTGCCAGCAGTTTTGCCGGCATGGAGATCAGGCAGCAGGCCCTGTTGTCCAAACTCTTGGAGATCCTAAAAGGGTCCTATACTTGGCTTTAGTACCTCTACTCACAGTCAGGGATCAGAGCAGCTTGCTCAGGGACCTGGTGGAAGACTTATCTATGCTTGCAGAGACAGGTCTGCCGAGTTCAGTTTTGGCTCTGGAAACTGAAACAGTCCTGGGGCTTACTTTTGGCCTCTCTCAGCCGAGGTTCACGATAGGTCCTGCCCACATAGGGACCCATCCAATGACCAGGTGGCAATCTTCCTAGAGACCACACCTGCCACACACCTGTAATAGGTTCACTGTCTGAAGACCCCACTGTGGATTCAGAAGTGAACAGTTGTCTGAGCACTACTTACTCAATATACTTACTGAATAAGGTACTAGAGGCACCAGGCATTATCCACATCCACCTGAAACCCTGATAACAAGCCCACTGACCATGGATCTCACTGCATACCCAGCAAAAACCTCATAACCAGCTCTAGCCCAACATAACTGTGATTCTATAGGTTATTCCACCAACTGGAGGAATAGACAGGAGAAGATCTGTTCTTACTGAAATCAAACTATAAAGACTGAAAGAGGTGCTTGCTCCTTCAAATGTACAAAAACCAAGGTAAAGTTGCATGGATCATGAAGTGTCAGGCAATATACAACATGACCAAATAAAAATAATGAAACTCCAACCACAAAGAAATGAAGATCTATAATTTGCCTGACAAATAAATAAAAATAATCATCTTAAAGATTGCTTATCTCCACTTCATTTGGTTATTTTTCTGAGGTTAGGCCTCATTTCTTTGTTTGGAACATAGTTGTCCATCTCCTCATTTTGCCCAGTTCTCTGTGTTTATTTCAGTGTGTTGGGTAGCTTGGTTACGTTTCTCAATCTTGGAGAAGTGGCCTTATGGAGGAAGTGTGCTTTGGGGCCCAGAAACCCTCCCCTCTGGTCACCAGAGCTGTACACTCTGGGGTTGCCATCAATGTGGGACGTGTTTCCCTTCTGTTGTGCTGGAGCTGATTACAGTGGGTGCTTTGGGAGATCAGGCTGGCCCCTGGTCTTATTGGCAGCAGGGTCATGCCTCATGTGGTGACTTCAGTGCCGCTGGAGGGTGGGGTAGGCTTCCTGTGCAGTGGGCTGTGTCATCTGGTGAGGGGGGCATGGAGCTGCTGCTGGCCTGCTGATGAGTGGGGCTGGGTCCCCCTGTGGCTGGTCACGCAGCCCTGAGGGGATAGGACTTGGTGTGGACCTGCTGGAGGGTGGAGCTAGGGCCCCCTGAAGCCGTGTACATGGCCTGTGGGGGAGGTGGGGCTGGTGCTTACTCGCTGGAGGGCAGAGTTGAGTCATATTTGACAAGGCAGTCAAGAATACTCAACTGGGAAAAAGTTTTTGTAGTATATGGAATAGGAGAAAATATTTGCACACCATATATTAGATAAGGAGTTAACATCTCAAATATATAAGAAACTTATACAGCTCAATAGCAACCCCCCTGAATAATCCCATTATTAATAACCCCCCATTAAATAATGCCCATTTAAAAGTGGGCAGAGAACGTGAGTAGATATTTTTCCAAAGAAGATACACAAATGGCCAACAGGTATAAGAAAAGTTGCTCTATGTTAGTAATCATCAGGGAAATACAAATCAAGACCACGATGAGCTATCACCTCACACTTATTAGAATAACTATTCTCAAAGAGACAAGTGACAGCAAATGCTGGTGAGGATGTGGAGAAAAGGCAACTGTTGTGCACTATTGATGGGAATGTAAATTGGTGTAGCTGCTGTGAAAAACAGTATGGAGGTTCCTCAAAAAACAGAACTACTATGTGATCCAGCAATCCCAGTTCTGAGTATGTATCCAGAGAAAATGAAATCACTGTCTTGAAGAGATATCTATCCTCAAGTTTATTGCAGCATTGGTCACAATATCTAGGACATGGGAAAAATCTGTGTTCATCAAGAGATGAATGGATAAATATAATGTGACATGAATGTGTGTATGTGTATGTATGTATATATATATATATATATATATATAATCCATAAGAGGAAGGAAACCCTACTGTTTGTGACAACGTGGATTGACCTGAGAGCTAAGTGATAAAAGTTAGACAGAGAAAGGGAAATACTGTATGGTTTTACTTGTATGTGGAATCTGAAATAAGCGAAGCTCACAGAAATGGAAAGTAGAATGTGGCTGTTAGAGGCACTATCTTCCAGGTGTAAGATGATTAAGTTCTGGGAATCTAATGGACAGTATTGTGACTATATTTAATACTAATATATCTTAAGTGATCTCACCACACATACACAAAATTGTAATTATATGAGTTGATGGGTGTATTAACTAACCTTATGTGGTTATCCTTTTGCAATACTTGTATGTCAAATCATCACATACGCTTGTGTGCATGCTTGGTCACTCAATCGTGTCCGCCTCTTTGTGACCCATGGACTGTAGCCCACCAGGCTCCTCTGTCCATGGAATTCTCCAGGCAAGAATACTGGAGTGGGTAACCATTCTCTTCTCCAGGGGATCTTCCCAACCCAGGGACCAAACCCAGGTCTCCTGTATTGCAGGCAGATTCTTTACCGTCTGAGCCAGCAGGGAAGCCCTCACATACACTTAAGTGTATACAATTTTATATGTCAGTTATATCTCAGTAAAGCTGGTAAAAAATGGAAAAATAGTACAGACTTATTCTTTATGTTCAGAGCAGTTTTTCTCCAACCTTTTCTCTTTATAGTTCAGTTGAGAAGTAAGTCCACACAGAAACTGCTAGTTCTTCCTTTCCTGGGCCTGAAGTTCCTGGAAGGGGGAGGGTCAACAAGTGTTGCCTCACTGGTTTTTCACAGCACCAAGAAAGTGTCAAAGTGAGATGCCCATTAAATACCTTTTTCCCTTAAACTATGGTACACATAAAACTGTCAGGCCAAAATATTCCTCTGCTTTCTTATAAATCTGTCTAAATCTGTTTCCTTCATGTTACTTTGCACATTATGATGGAAGCTGAGAAAAGCCATATTCTCTCAGATGTTTGTGTTTTACATTATTTAAAAATGAAATAAAATTCCCACATTAGAGAGACTAGTTTAATTAAAGGTCATTCCAAATACTCTTGTTCTAAAAGTTGTCAGCTGTATTGATGACATATTCTGGATTGTTCATTTTCAAACCTATGAAGTAACATTTCTTGTTGAAGAAATTCATTCAAAAGACGTTAGTATCCAAATCAATGACTCATAGGGAACTGTTAATGATGACAGGATCTGGGCAAAGGGCACAATGAACAGAAGCTGTGACAGGCATAATATGTCTGAGATTCATTTGTATTTAGCTGTAAATGACTAAGTAAGACCCAAAATAGCTGTGTCATGTGATGTATGATATGATTGTGAAGTCTTAATTGAAAAATTATACAAAGATGATTTTCTGAGCTTGATGGAGAAGAAACAACTGTTTAGGAGTGTCCTATCAATTTTAACTGTTGCTAAGGAAAGATAGGAAAAATTAAAATAAAACGCTTAGTTGGCTTTAAAGCATCTGGATGACCCTGGGGTCTTGGATGACTGCCAGATTCTCATGTGCTTGATGATAAAGTCTTATCCACGACTTACTAAGGAGAGCAAGAAGTGAAAGGTTTGGAAATGATGACCTCTCTGGGAACCTGCTGCTCTCTTCCCACAGCACAGCTAAACTTTGTTAGTGGTAAGTGATAAAATCTAAGGGCTGGAGGGTTTTTGCTTTCAACTTATTAGGCTTTAGCTCTCAAGCAGTTGGGAGACAGTATAGGTTGATCTGTTATAATATTCAGCATTTTGTCCCTTGTACTCCCTGGGATTTAGAGGAGACAACCTACATTAAAAGATAAAATATTTTTTTCCTGTTTGCTGAAGGGAATATCTGACAGAGCATCTGGTAGTATTCAATCTAAGTTTCTAGAGTCCTTAAAGGATCTGCCACGTTCTTTTTAGAGGCTTTTAAGCCATTAGCTGTTACTCAGCACTTTCGATTATTGCTATTTATTTCCTTAAGCAAGAGAATGAATAATTCATTAAGAAAAAAGCTTAAGCTTGTCCATGCCCTATGCTTTTATTGCCTACCCATACATAGTACAAGCCCATATTTATTTTTGTTCTATCTATCTCTTTTTTACTAGAAATATATATATTTTATTTTTCTTTGCAGGTCCATAGTGTAGAACTTTTATTTATTCTAGGAATTATTTTTTAAAGCAACAGTTCATGTTGGAGCAAGTCATACTTTATCAGGGATACCAATCTTCAATTTAGATGACTGGATGGACAGAAATACTTAACAGTATTTAATAAACTTGATTCATTTTAAGCAAAACCATTGTAAAATATTTGAAAAAATTTTACCTTGCTGAAATTGTTTCTTTGAAAAGCAGATATAATACCAGACCTTTAATTATTCTTTCTGTATTAAAGAACATTCAGAGAGAGAATCTGTGATCACATCAGACCATTAAATATTAAGAGCTCTTACTGTCTCCATTAGTATTTTTAAATCTGACATTAGAATCTTCTAAAGAAAATCTTTTTTGCATGTCTGGGAAGTTAGGGTGAATAGGAAATAATAATGAATAGGAAATAATGCTTTTGAAAATCCTGGTCTTTATGAGAGTTCATCACCTGTAAAATGCCTTCTGTTGATCAAAGAATAGTACTGTGGGGTAGTTGTTTGATGTGTTCTCAGGTTGCAGCATGAATGGTACTAACAAATGTAATATTAGTTGAAAGATCTGGCTTCAGTTCATGATTTTGTATTTTAGTCTGATTCAGTTGTCGTCAGAAATAATAGTTATTCACTCTAGAACATATCTACTCATGGAACAAATAATGAAATAACCTTATTTTCAGCTTGGTCCCTTAATCTGTGGCTTTCATCATGAGATAAGGTTTAGTTATAGGAAGCACTTACTTCTTAAAGGAATTATTTGAATGAAACAAATACAACCTTATTATTGAACTGAGTCACAATAAGCATTTTGTCTTTTAAAATAGGGTGTTCTAACAGGTGGGTAGGCACAGATTTAAACTTAGCATGGTTACTGAGTGCCCCGTCCAGTGTTGTGCCATTCTCTACCCGAAACAAGCAAACAAAAGTAATCATTTTCATAGTCAAATAAGTCATATATTCCTATTCCTTATTTGGAAATTCTCAATGTACCTGAGTCTATTAAACCCCTGTCCTGCAATTAAGAAACACTTTTATTTTTTAATCTAGGTATTTTAAATTTGTATGCTTATACACAAATAGTTTAGAGTCAAGTAGCTTGGGGATTTTGGATAAACAGCAGCCTCTAGACTTTCTTTTCCATTTCCATTTCTTAGAGGCAACCATTTTCATCTGTCAGCTGATTCTTTGGTAAGTACCTTTGTCTTAGAACAATAGAATGGCATGACTACTTCCTGAGTATTTTTCTCTTATTTTTATCTATTGACTTCTCACTATGAAAGATAAGAATTTATTTAGCTTGTTTCCCCATTCCATCCCTCTCTCTTACTTTCTCTCACAGGGGCACACATGCCCATGGGTGCACACACACAATTCTTACCCCCAGTTCTTCCTGCAAAAACATGTTGTGACTTGGATTACATCAACATTTAGTGTTATTATTAAGAATATGTAAATGCAATTTTTAGCTAAACCACATAGAATAATATAATTCCTATTCTATTTTATACACCTTTTAATTTTTTTCTAGAGTTTATTGTTATTATTTGCTTAGTTTTCTGTGTCTCTAATTCAATCTCCAGTGCTCCGCTAGATCGACAAATCTCTTCTTATTGTGTTCATTTGCACAGGTTTTCTTTCATTGTCATCTGTTTGGAGAAGTCTTTTTGAGAGCCTTCTGACCTGGTCCAATCTGGATTGGATGCCTTCCTTGCCCTGGTATATGGCTGGCATCCTTAAATTTCTCCTCTTTACCACCCTGGGGTGATAGGTTTCCTGTTTGTTGCATCCTTTAACTTCCTCTTCCTTGGTTACCTCTTTGTTTTGGTGGAGTACCTACCAAAGAGACTGGTTATCTCTTGAGAAAAGTGTGTGGGAGGTTTCTTTTCTTGTGAACTTAAATGTGAAGAGACTAGTCTCTTATCGTGTCCTCACATTTGATTTTTTTTTTTTATCAAACTGTTTTATTCTCGGTATCCCATTATATGCTAGAGTTCTTTTTTCTTCTTGAGGAAAATAATTGTCTTCTAGTCTCCAATGTTGCTATTATGGAAAAACTCACTTCTGCCTGTCTCTTCCATTCTCAATAATCTTCTTCACTTTTGGCATTGCTGAGTGTGTGGTTTTTACCACACAAAACAGCTCAGTGATATCAGCTGGGTGTCTTGTAATTTAACTTAGTGCTGGCATTGTCTGCCTGAAAATAGTATCAGATTCCACATGTTAAGGGCTCAGCCCACAGGACTGTCCCCTTCTCGCTACTCACTTCAGGTGCCAGTTCCAAATCCATATTGTCTTCCTGTGCATCTGACTGACTGGCTATAAGACAATCCCTTCCTCAGGTTAATTAGTTAGAACCACTCACAGAACTGAGGAAAACAGGTTACTTATTATATTATCATTTTGTCACAAAGGTTATTGAAGAATACGAGTGAACAGCCAGATAAAGAGATACACAGGGCAAAGTCCAGAGGGTCCTGAGCACAGGAGCTTCTGTCTCCGTGGAGTTTGGGATGTACCAGCCACCTAGCCTGTGGATGCATTCTTGTTCACCAATCTGGTGGCTCTCCAAAGCCTGTCCTTTTGGGTTTTTATGGAGCTTTATTGCACAGTCATGATTAATTAAATCATAGGCGTTAGTGTTTGATTCAACCTCTAGCCCCTCTCTCCCCCTTAGAAGTTGGGGGGGGGGTGGGGCCAAAAGTTCCAATGTCTTAATCTGGTTGGTTTCCCTGGCAATCAGCCCTCATCCTTTCTGAAAGTTACCTCATTAACGTAAATTCAGGTGTGGTTGAAAGGGACTTTTAAGAATAACAAGACACTCCTTTCACCATTATGGCTCTGGAGCTAGTTCAGGAAGAAGGACAAAAGAACAAATATTATAACGAAAGATGATATCTTTGCTATTGTGCTTTGGACATTCCCAGAGTTTTAGGAACTCTATGCCAGAAATGGGGATAAAGACAAAATAGATATTCTTACTATAAATCACAATATCATAGTTACTATTAGGATCTAAATTAATCTAATTTATAATTCTTTGTATATGCCTCTACATTTAACCCAAATCTTAATTTCCTAGTTTTCTGGATTTCAATAAAGTGTCCTATTGTGTGTTTATTTTCATACACTGAGTGGGTCTTCTTACTCATGTCCTTCATTTTCTTATAAGATTTTATTAATGATATTTTCCTTTCTTTTTCATTTCATCTTCAGGGACTCCTATTCTTGGACCTCTTGGATTGGTCCCTGATTATCTTCCTCTCCTAATTTCTGTCTATTTATCTTTTGCTTTACTTTCTGTGAGATTTCCTCAACTTTATTTCCAGCCATTATATTAAGATTTCTCTTTCTGCTATCATGTTTTTATTTTTCCAAATTTTTCTTTTTTCTATACATTTTTTAAAATAAAATTCTGTTCTTGTTTCATGGATACGATATCTTATCTCTGATAATTTTTATTTTTAACCAAATCATCTTCTCCTCACATAGTCTGTTTCCTCCAGGTTGAAGTTTTTTATTTGCTTCCTTTGGGACTGTTATCCAAATTAGAGTTTTTCCTTAATTTCTGCTAGTCCTTAACTGCCTGATCATATTTAGGAGTAGGAGACTAGAAAGCTGATTGAATCTCAGAATGTGTGGGTAGGCCTGAATGTCATTGTATGGTGCTGGATGTGCCAGATTTTTTATTGTATCTTCTTGGACTGATCAAATCTACTTGTGGGGGTGGGGGAGGTGTCTCTAATCTCCTAAATGGAGGATGAAGGCTTTGGAGAGTCAAGTTGCTGAGGAGGACTCGGGGTCTCAGCACTCCAAATGCCTGTTAACTCAATTCCCCTATTTTCAAGGTACTGCTATATTCAACTGCCCAGAGCCCCTAAGTCCAGAGATCCTTTGATTCTTTCTGAAGAATAAACATCTAGAACTGGAGTGAGTGCAACTACCCAGCAACACAGAGTAAGGAAAGACCTAAAATTCTAATGTCTCTAAACATTTTTCAATCAGAATTAATCTTCTCAACATAGCATTGCTCCATTACCCACAGTTAGGCGAAACTTGAGGTTAAGGGTACAGTTCTTCAAGACTGTCCAGTTTGCCCAAGATTTCTGACATGAGCTGTGGGTTCTGGGGTCCCCAGGACTGTCCTCACTCAGACCAGATAATGATAAATTTGGAGATTCTCACAGACTCCTTTAGATTGTATAATTCGATAGATCAACTCACAGAACTCAGGAAAGCACTATACTTATGATTTTAGTTTTATTCTAGCAGAAGGGTGCAAATCAGAACCAGCCAAAGGAAGAAACATAGGGTGGAATCTGGGACTGGGAAATTTCCAAATACAAAGCATCCATGTCCTTAGGGATGCATTACCTCTTGTGCTTGGTGTATAACCGTACTCACGGAGTATCGCCCACTTGGGAAGTGTGCTTGAGCTTCAGTGTTGATAATTCTTGTTGGGGCTTCATTACTTAGGCATGAATGATTGCCCATATGGTTGCTCAAGGCCCCAACCCTCTAATTGCATTAATGGTCTTTCTGTGTGGTTAGCTCCCATTATGCATCACCATGTTAGTGTAGACTATCAGGTGTTGTCTGAGGGCCCACCATGAACAACAAAAATAATCCTATCGCTCAGGGAATTCTAGAAGTTTAGAGGCTACCTCTCAGGAGTTGGAACAAAGGCCGGACTTTTCTTGGGTAAAGTTAATTTTTCACTAAATACTTTTCCATCCCCAATGCCAGAGGTATCTTGGCTCCACCAATTTCAAAATACTTAAAGAATTCTACGGTAAAATCAGGTTTGTTCTTTACTCTCTGTGCCACTGGTTTAGGATTTTGTTTTCTTGGGTTGGCTGAGGCATTTATCATTTATTCATTTGATTTTCAGCTGCTAAAAATATTACTGTTTTTCCTCCCATTCTTGAGTGTTTATACTTAAATTTCAAACCAAAACCCCACTGCAGTAGTGTTAGAGGTTTCTGCTGCTGCTAAGTCGCTTCAGTCGTGTCCAACTCTGTGCGACCCCATAGACGGCAGCCCACCAGGCTCCCCTGTCCCTGGGATTCTCCAGGCAAGAACACTGGAGTGGGTTGCCATTTCCTTCTCCAATGCATGAAAGTGAAAAGTGAAAGTGAAGTCGCTCATTCATGTCCGACCCTCAGCGACCCCATGGACTGCTGCCTTCCAGGCTCCTCCGTCCATGGGATTTTCCAGGCAGGAGTACTGGAGTGGGGTGCCATTGCCTTAGAAGGAGCCAAATTAGATACATATATTCAGTTGGCTGTTTCTTTGCAGAAATTGCCCAGCATTATTTCAGTTTGTCAGTGACAACTTTTTGTAGAATTCATACTAGTACCTGGTAAATAAACACTAAATTAGCAAACATTTCTATATTGCTTCATTAATAGAGATAACTGACTAATTTAGGCTTCAGAATCTTTAAAGACAACTTTTCTTTTAGGGTTCATTTCCTTTCTACTTTATATATTGAGGACACAAAAGATAAATAGCCTCTTATCACTTATTGATTGGGGATGAGAATATTGGGATAGAGGAGGAGATTTAACTTCAATATTATCTATTTTTATAATGTTTGAATTACTGTTACTTTTTAATTAGTTAAAAAATTTTATAATAAGAAAAAAGTAAAACATTGCATGAAATGATCCCCCAAATTTTTCCACTTCAGATATATGATGCTAGGGTTAATAGAGAGCTAAAAATGGGGAACTCTTTTATATTTAATGGAGTAGGTAGAACAGAGCACAGAACTCCTTTAATCACTCTGATCTAAAAGTTAGACTTGTAGCTTTCTGTCTCAATCAGTCTCTCTTTCTGATTTTTATGGGGTATAAAGAAATTTTTAATATTACATTTTATATTGATGAAGTTTGCCTGGAAAAGATGTTGATTCCCTCATAATGCTTCTTTCTCATTTAATTTTCTTGGTAAATAAGAGTTTGTATATTGATTTTTCCTGTCTCATTCTAGCACACAACTGTAATTCTCTCGCTCTTCTTTTGTAATCTTTTCAGAGTTCCTGATCCCTGTGAGATTCATTCCAAACTCCATTGTACGGTGTTCAAAGTGTTCTTATAACACGGCTGGAGCTTACCTTGTAGTCTTATCTGTTTCTGGTTCCCATTCCATCAAGCTCCCAATTCCTCTCAACACTGAATTATTTGCTGATTCTCCCCAATTCTTGATGTTGAGGTGTCTTTGTCCAAGTATTTCCCCTAGGGTGGAATTCTTTCCCCATCTCCCTTGTATTTTTGCCCATCTAAATCACACCCACTTTTACAAGCCTATCTCAAATGTTTCCCTCTTCAGGTTCTTCCTTATCTTTCCTCTATCCAGGACTAATGCCACCCCACAGGGCCCCCACAGGGCTTTGTTTGCCCACATTCTGCCTATGTTAAGGGTATTAGTAGATGAGTGTGTGTGCACGTGTGTGTGTGTGTCTAAGGGGAGACTGGAGGGAGGGAAATTGTCTCCATTAATTATAATTTCCTTGAAAGTAAATCTGATGAGTTATATACACACGTAGTGCTTTATATATAGTTGATTCTCAGTAATGTCAGTTGGTTTGATATAAATCTTGTTTCATTTTCTTTGTATTAACAGCATTGACAAAAGTAATGACTATATCAATTATGTATTAGTTTTACAAATCCAGTTCTTCCCAGGACAATTTCTTGAAAAACAGAAGGATGGCTGCCTAATGCTTAAAGGTGATTATTAGCACCTGGGGTGGGGGTAAGAAATATGAATACTCATTAGCATCCCTGAGTTCAGATCCACAAATTCATGACTGTGGGCACTATTCGCAGCTGATGAGTGTTAGTGCTCCTTACCCCACCCCAAGTGGAGTGAAGTAGCCAACCAAATCTCTGAGTGACAGGAACTGACCGCTGCAGTGATGGAAGGAATTCACGGGAGGTGTGATGACTAACTGAGTCAGTCTGGGTGTCTATGCCACAGGAAGAGAATCTAATAATAGGAAGTGGGTGGGGGCAGGGCGGGAGGAAGGGTTAAGCAAGGAAGATGATTGATGAAGTGTATTATGGCTGACACAAGACCCCATGCTCTGGGTGAGGGAGTTAGCAGTGATTGAGAAGTGACTCAGGAGAGGGCTCATGGTCTGTGTGATTAGTAGGAAGTAATCAGCCATTTGCTTGAGGGGACAGCCATACACAAAGGATATATCAAAGGTAAAAGGATGGGGGAGAACATCAGTGATAACACCAAGAAGGTCTTTTAAATTATAGAAATCTGTCTGGGCCCCACTATTTACAGGCTGTATTCATCCCGCTCCCTACTCCTTAAGCCTGTGTACTTGAAGCTTGAGTTTCTTCTCACTGATATCCATTTTTAGGCTGCTCTGTTACGTAGGAGGATTAGAAAGTGAGCCTAATCTGAGGTTATCACACTGATCTCACTAAACAGTGTTACCCAGATGAGTGCTGGAGGGCTTGGGGCTGGGAGAGGAGGGCCAAGATAAAGGAGGAGTGGGTAATGACGGAAACTTCTTGAGGAACATCTTACAAAAGGCACTCTTTTTCCCCCTAAGTACAAATTTAACAATATTCTGTAGGAATTCTTTGGCTCTCCTCTTAAAGAACTTAAAGCCACTTAAAGTTTCCCGATCCTTGACCTCACAAGAGGCTGGGGAGGTAGACAGGCAGCAAGATTTAAAACTAGCTGATGAATTAGAGCCTCATTCATCTGGGTAGGCCGAGACATTTAATTAAACCATTTATTAAGCTTGTTTTGTGTTTTCTTTGCAGAGCCCAATTCCAGAGTCCTGGAAGCGGATATAGGGTGCACCTCTTGAGTTCATTTATTTTTCCTTAATGCAGTCAAAGCATGAGAGCTAGCCATAGACAAAAACCAAAGCATTCCAGTGGAACTTTTTTTCCTCTTTCAAAATTCAGTGTCTCTATGAATAGGTTCTGTGAAGGGTAATTATGAGAATATGAAAGCAAAAAAATGAAGCAAAAGAAAAAAGGACACTTAGTGATGCCTAACTTAATTTTCTCTACCTCAGCTTTGTAGCATGTCCTTTGTAGTGAGCAGATTTGTTAATTTGGCTAGACTTATGCTTTAGTCTCTCACTTGTTTTTGGGGGAGTAAGCAGCGTACAGGAAGATTGACAGTGAGTATTTAGGTTTGGGGTTAATTTACATGATGATAAGACCACCTTTCAAACTTCAAACATGAAGATGCTCTTGTTTGGGGAAGAGCAGTTTCTTCCTAAGAAAAGAGAGAGGGCCTGAATGAATGCATTTAGCTCAAATTGACTTTGTCAACTGGTTATGTTGCTATAGTACTATTAATTTATTTGTACATTTAAAAATTTATCCTGCTTTAAACTGCTTGATTTGGGGGCATATGGTCTTGATTCTTCTGGACCATGCCTGGATGTGGTCTGTCCACCCAAATACTCTTTTGCATAGTGATCCTTATTTTGGCAACTACCTCCTTTTTCTCAGCACCCTTATCACTGCTTGTTCGCAAAAGGCCAGCCTATGACTGCACAGGACTGGAGCTTATACATTAGCTTCCAAATAGGGACAGTGCAGTAGCCCTCTCTCTGCTGGAGATTTAGGGCACTAAGAGTGCTTGAAGCTGGTCCTCTACAGGCTCGCCAGTGTCCTGCTGGCATGAAGCAGCCCTGATAGGGGCCTTTATCTTGTTTGGCTATAAGAAGAGAACCCGAGTGGGGAGAGGAGGAGGAGCCAGGCACTTAATCCTGAAGGACCTTTAGGGACAAAAGCATTTACAGTGAGTACAGCAGCAGATTTCTGGCTTTTCTGTTCTTTTATTTAACAGAAGAAATCACAAGGGATAGGAGAAAGACGTGGGCAGTTTTGATGCGTGTGTAGCTGCATTTTTTGCTTCCTACTTTGGTCAAAGAACACACTCCTTATTTAAATGTCTTATTCACGTTGAATATATTCTGCTAATGTCAGGTTTCGACTGAAAACTTGTGGACTGTCAGGGAGGTCCTGAGCAGCAGCAGTCCTTGTTAGTGAGCAATCCATGGCATGTTTCTTCAGTTTCTGTAGGATGAGAAATAGAGTGTGGTGAGAAAAACCTTCCCACAAAAAATTTTTTTTAAAGTTTTAAAATCCTTACTGCTTTTGCCTTTTGCATTTTAAATGTTGAATCTTCTATGGATTTGTGGAAAGGAAAGGATTTGAGCTATGTTATTTTTAACAGCAGCTGGGATAAAGGTGGTATTATCTCTAATGCTGGAAAGGTGACCACAGATAAGCATTTGATGGGGGAGGGGAACAGGAGGTCATTGGGTTCCAAAAAACTGGTTGATCACTCCTCTCGTACAGCTTTAGAGCCAGAGTTATAACTGCGTAGGTATCCGTATATACTTGAATCAGTGCTTCATTTGCATCTTCAGAAGTTGTGGTCTATTGACTTCCCCCCACGCCCCCTCAAATTTATCTGTGACTGGAAAGGAATCTTATTGCATGAACCCCTGTAAAAGAAAAATACAAAACTTAGAATTTGAAAGGATGTATAGAGTTGTGCTGAATTTCCTACTATTTGTTTGCATTCAAATAGAGTAATTAATTTGATGGCAAAGCAAGCTTGAGTAGTTGAGATAAGGGCAGGAAAAATGCACATGAAGATTGTTATTGTAGATCTCTACAATATGAGGCAGTTTTCCTTTAAGTACTAATTTATCTTGGAAATCAGATGTAATTTTGTGAAAATCAGAAATAGAGGGTGGTTATCCATGGGTGGTACATTTAGTTGTGAACTACTGGAATTGAAAATTAAATGTTTATTGTAATTAGTTCCCATGAAAATGGGTAATTAATCAATTTTATGCCACTTCCTGGGCTTGCTCTGCTGTTATGACACATACGGTATTCCTTCCCCAGGGGCAAAGCTGGTATGTGAGGGAAAGCAAATAGACAGAAGTTGAAATATACTTCAAGTAAAGTATTGCTTTGCTTTACTGGGTTATGGGAATTCTCTTTACAGTTTGATCAATTAAATATAGAAACATCCCATGCAGGTTGAAATTTTTTGAAAAGTGTTAGTGGCTCAAGTATGTCCGACTCTTTGCAACCCCATGGACAGTAGCCTGCCAGGCTTTACTGTTCATGAAATTCTCCAGGCAGGAATACTGGAGTGAGTAGCCATTTCCTTCTCCTGGGGATCTTCCTGACCCAGGGATCGAATCTGGGTCTCCTGCATTGCAGGCAGATTCTTTAACATCTGAGTCACAGGGTAGATACAGGAAAATTTTGCTTTTGCAGCTTGATTATAAGGTTTCTTTGCCCGTTACTTGTGTGTGATGCACATAAGGTGTTAATACATTTTTCTTTAATGTTTTTATTTGTTTTAATCTATTCTATTTGTCCTTTACATATATAACTACATCTGTGTTATCAGTCTTAATATGCAAACTTCCAGAAGGAAGAATCTTCCATATTTATTCCTCTGGAAAGTCTTACTGACGTATCTGGTGTAAATAATACACATTACCTGGTAGCTCAGATAGTAAAGAATCTGCCTGCAATACAGGAGACCTGGACTGGATCCTTGGGTTGGGAAGATCCCCTGGAGAAGGGAATGGCACTTCCTTCTCCACTCCAGTATTTCCACTCCAGTATTCTTGCCTGGAAAATCACATGGACAGAAGAGCCAGGTAGGCTACAGTTTAAGGAGTTGCAAAGAGTCAGACACAACTGAGTGACTGAACATAAAAAAGCTCACTCTTCTGGAGTTTTATCCCTCTCAGTGAAATTTTGATATCTTCTAATTGATTTTTCCTTAATTTCTCTCTGATTTTTCATTGTTAGTGTATATGAATACAAGGGATTTTGTGTATTACTTTTATATCCTATGACTTAATTATATTAAGTGATTAGCTCTAGTAATTTTCTAGTGGCATTTTTAAAGGCTTTTTATGTATAGTATTATGTCATCTGTAAACAGTGAGAGTTTTACTTCGTCTTTTATAAATCTGCATTCCTTTTATTTCTTTTTCTTCTCTGATGGCTGTGGCTAGGACTTCCAAAACTATGTTGAGTAATAGTAGTGAGAGTGGGTACCCTTGTCTTGTTCCTGATCTTAGAGGAAATGCTTTAAGTTTTTGGCATTGAGAATAATGTTTGCTGTGGGTTTGTCACATACAGCCTTTACTATGTTGAGGTAGTTTCTTCTGTGCCTACTTTCTGGGGAGTTTTGGGGTTTTTTTAATCATAAATGGGTATTGAATTTTGTCAAAAGCTTTCTCTGCATGTATTGAGGTGATTATATGTTTTTATCTTTCAATTTGTTAAGATGGTGTGTCACGTTGATTGATTTCCGTATATTGAAGAATCCTTGCACCCCTGGGATAAAGCCCACTTGATCACTATATATGATCCTTTTAATGTGTTGCTGGATTCTGTTTGCTAGAATTTTGTTGAAGAGTTTTGCATCTATGTTCATTAGTGATACTGGCCTATTGTTTTCTTTATTTGTGGCATCTTTGTCTGGTTTTGGTATCAGGGTGATGGAGACCTTTTCTTCTGCAATTTTCTGGAAGAATTTGAGCAGGATTCTGTTAGTTTTTTAAAAACAGTCAAGTCTAGTATTATTGTTATTTTAAAGGCTGCATGTGAGAGTGGTTAAAAATATGGGGTGTGGATTTCTCCCTCTTGCAATCAGGTGTAGGAAAGCTGTTGAAGCCTAAAACGATTCTCTAAGGCAGGTACCAATGTGATAAACTTACCTTATAACATAATATTTTGCTCTTTGCAAATAACTTTGTTTTCAAAAATTCATCTGCAAACCTCCTTTTCATGTAATTTTAAAAATCAAGAAATTGGGAAAGGGAGTATGCTTTAGAAAGCTTCTGAAATAATATGTCATAAGAATAAGTTATTCTTAAGGCTTTTGTCATTTCAATAAGTCCTTTTATTCCCTGTGCTCATTCCTATATGGAATGTTACATATTCCAAGTCAAACTGGGAACTTTTTTGTTTATTCCCTCTCCATGTTTATAGGTAAAATAATTTTGTTTTTGTTATTAAGTTAATCTTAAGCATATAAAGAAATATAGCTACTTTATTATAATCACATTTCATATTTTGATCAGCTGCCTTTCATCTATGGGGAAATGAGGCTATAAACTGACTTGAATGCATAGAACTAGAAAAAGACTTAGAAAAGGACAAGGAACCCATTGCCCCGAGTAGAAGTTTTTCCTGAAACTAAAAATAATGTCTATTAAAAATGTTTAAAGTATAAGATCCTGAGCTGTTATTTTATGTCAAATTGGTTACAGAAAAAAGATAAATGACATAGTTAGATCATTAGTAAACTAATCAACTTTATCTTAAAAGAAACCATGCATTTCATTGGTCAGAACTTAGCCACATGACCACAGCAAGCTCCGATGGAGGCAGGGAATGTAGTTTTAAATTCTTGGCAAATGTATACACAACTGAAAACTAGGATTTTATTATTAAGGAGTAAGAAAAGAATGGATGTTGGGGTAGGCAATACCATCAGTTTTGTGTTCCTGTTTTATGCTGAATCTTGGGTCTAGCTGGTAGAAACTCAAAGCACCTCTTTCTGTTTTTGTTATGAGCTGTGGTTTCTTAATTTAGAAAGCTGGCTTAATTTAGAAATCTTGTTTCTTCTGTGAAGTATCATTCCTTTATTTGGCAATCTTGTCTGACTTTTGCTCTCTTCTTTCCTCTTGCCTTTCAGCTGTTTTGGAAAGAAGTAAGATTTAGACTTCTCCATGTTAACCATGAGCGTGACACTTTCCCCTCTGAGGTCACAGGACCTGGATCCCATGGCCACTGATGCTTCACCCATGGCCATCAACTTGACGCCTACTGTGGAGCAGGGTGGAGGAGAAGAGGTGATGAGAGGCATGGATCCCGACCAGCAGTATGAAAAGCCTCCCCCATTGCATACAGGAGCCGACTGGAAGATTGTCCTCCACTTACCTGAGATTGAGACCTGGCTCCGGATGACCTCGGAGAGGGTCCGAGACCTAACCTATTCAGTCCAGCAGGACTCAGACAGCAAGCATGTGGATGTGCATCTAGTTCAACTAAAGGTAAGGACGGTCTCTGGGCTCAGGTCCATTCCAGACAGAAGTCTGAAGGTGGCTGCGGTAACTAGAGCCTGAGTTCTGTAATTCTCGATGAGAAAGCATCCAAGAAGGAAATCAGAACAACAGGTTTGAAACTATTATTTTTGTAGCTAAACATGGGCAGGTTTCTTTCCTGGTTTTACTTTGTGAACTGAGCACCTAAAATAAAACTGACCTCAGGGGATAATGCAGAGAAATGAGGAAAGCAGGGGGGCATTTTTGTGCGATGCCATAGAAATCAGTAGTAAAGAATAAAAATATTACAAAAGGTTTACTAAAGACTCTCATAGATTAAAAAAAAAAAAAAAAAAAAGGTCAAACTGAGCCATGATTGTATATGTATGTGATTACTACCTCCTGTTGAAGTCCATGCTGCCTTTGTGGCAAACCATGGATTCTGGCATGGTGGGGGAGGGCAGTGTTTTCCTTTTAGAATGAGTTCTTTCATCCAGGTACAATGCATCATGCAGAACAAAGGTGCTTTTATAACAACTCATCTAAAGTTCAAACATTAAAAGAATGTGTGTAACTTCTTGAGCCCTTCAGAAGCCTGACTGTTGATAATAATGAAATGGAGATACTAGTGAAGAGTGCTATTAATAGAGATTTTGGCCTGGGGATCTCAAGATACAGGGAATCTTGCCCTCTGACGGCCTCTTCTCTCTTCCAGGTTCCCAAGGGAAATACACGCTCAGGTCAATGGTGGGCAAAAAAGCAAGGCAGATTTATAACCAATTAGGGCATTGGCCCGGAAAATCCCATGGATGGAGGAGCCTGGTAGGCTGCAGTCCATGGAGTCGCAAAGAGTCGGACACGACTGAGCGACTTCCCTTTCACTTTTCATTTTCATGCATTGGAGAAGGAAATGGCAACCCACTCCAGTGTTCTTGCCTGGAGAATCCCATGGACGGAGAAGCCTGGTAGGCTGCAGTCCATGGGGTCACACAGAGTCAGACACGACTGAAGCGACTTAGCAGCAGCAGCAGCAGCAGCAGCAGGGCATTGGCCCCAAACCCCAATGTAATTTTCTAGTCAGTTAGGTGAGATCCTAAGGAGAATTCCTCTGCCTGAACTGGTTCATATCAAATGATCTACAACCAAAGATCAAACAGATTCTTGGATCTTAATGCTTAAGTGACTTATCAGATGCAGCCATCATCGTGAGGGGAAAGGACAGTTGAGGGAGCACAGGTGCCCCAAATCCTGGAGCTGATCTAGCTCAGCCTCCTCAGACTGGCTCAGCAAATCTGGGACCCAGCTACTCCAAAAGAGAGAGTTTTCAAGAAAGGGAAGGGGAGGGGTTTTAGAGAGAAAAAACAAAAAGGCCAGAATGCCAAGGTGTCTTGGCCTTTCCCAGGCTGAGCAGGTGGGGTGATCTTCTTTCTATAGGTTCTTAGGAAGGAGAAAGCACCAAAAGGGTATCAGAGACAGCTGGGAACAAGCTTTACTCGAGTGCCAGCTGGCTGGTCTTCCCCCTGTGGCAGCAGAGTGTGGTGTGTCCTGCTGCACAGTCCCTTTAATCAGAGGAGCAGCCCTCTAGCTAGAGAAGGAAATGGCAACCCACTCCCGTATTCTTGCCTAGAGAATCCCAAGGACAGAAGAGCCTGGCAGGCTACAGTCCATGGAGTCGCAAGAGTCGAACACAACTTAGTGCCTAAACCACCACCACCACCAGCCCTCTAGCTCCTCCAGATTGGAGATAGAAGGAAATCGGGGGCTCCTCAGCAATCCTACTCTCCTCTGTTCCTGCTAATGTTGCACTTCTTCTGTGACTCCCATGAGGAAATGCAGGATTGAGTTTGCAAGGAAAGTTAACTGTTGCTCTCTAAAATGAGATCTTCCCAACCCAGGTATCAAACCCAGGGCTCCCACATTGCAGGAGGATTCTTTGCTGTTTGAGCCGCCTGCTGCTGCTGCTAAATTGTGTCAGTCATGTCCGTCTCTGTGTGACCCCATAGACAGCAGCCCACCAGGGAAGCCCAATTAAGCACAGAATCTTTCAGATTTACACAGAAAATGTGGTAAATGATAAATGAGAATGGGGGGATGGAAATCTCCTTATAAGACTCCACTAAAAATGCTGCTGCTGCTGCTAAGTCGCTTCAGTCGTGTCCGACTCTGTGCGACCCCATAGACGGAAGCCCACCAGGCTCCTTTGTCCATGGGATTTTCCAGGCAAGAGTACTGGAGTGGGGTGCCATTGCCTTCTCTGACTAAAAATGCTAAGGGCATCTAAAAACAATGTGTCAACTAACAACATTTAATTGTATCAATAGTGCGTAGGTAAAAACTTAAATTTTCATTCCATATGGAACATGAAGTTTTGTATGTCAACCAGGATTTTGTTCAGTGTTGAGAAATCCCCTGTAGGGCAGTTTACTTTTTCTCATTGGAACTGCCTATTACCTTCTCACTCACTCTTCCTGCCTCCATCTAGCTCTGTCCCACTGTGTGGTCTGTCTGCCCTGCTGAGAATGGAGCCCTTGAGAGCAGGAAGTCAACACAGTGGTCACAGAGTAGTTAATAACATTTTAAGGGGTAAAGTGAAATTGTCTTATGTTAACTTAATTCTAGGAGTTCTATTATTACTTTCTTTGATGCTTAGTTTATCGGGTGACTTAACCAACAGTCTCTGAATATTATAATAACAGAATTTTCTAATAATAAGTCTAATAATAGAGCCCTTCTGCCTTGAACCCAAAGTCAAAGAGCTCTGATGAGTGAGCTATGGCCCTGTCAACACAAGGGTTTAGTTTTGGTCTCCTACTTATTTAAGTTTCCCCTCTGTGTAATATTTTTTTTAATCAACCAATTAAGCATTTAGATGCATTTAAAAATATTTTAAATACATGTCATTCTTCAGATTTCCACACTGGATCCCCAAGAAAAAAGGGCTCTGGGTCACAGAATTTTATATGTGGAATCACAGCAAGACATCCTTGTAGAAGCAGCTCTTAAGTTGGTGCTGCTGCTGCTGTTGCTAAGTCGCTTCAGTCGTGTCCAACTCTGTGCGACCCCATAGATGGCAGCCCACCAGGCTCCCCTGTCCCTGGGATTCTCCAGGCAAGAACACTGGAGTGGGTTGCCATTTCCTTCTCCAATACATGAAAGTGAAAAGTGAAAGTGAAGTTGCTCAGTCGTGTCCCACTCTTTTCGACCCCATGGACCGCAGCCTTCCAGGCTCCTCCGTCCATGGGATTTTCCAGGCAAGAGTACTGGAGTGGGGTGGCATCGCCTTCTCCGAGCTCTTAAGTTAGGTGCATGCAAACCAGACAGGCAGGCCCAGTCCGGGGGCAAAGCCAGCCATCTGCTGTGGGGCATCGGTTGTCTTTATGCCTTGGTGAATTATTCAGTTTATTTATTATACAGTGAAAAAAAAAATCACAAGGATGGGAATACCGTGGCTTTAAGGACCGTCTTGTTGTTGTTCAGTTGCTAAGTCATGTCTGACTCTTTGCACCCCATGGACTGAAGCATGCCAGCCTCCTCCGTCCTCCCAGAGTTTGCTCAAATTCATGTCCTTTGAGTCAGTGACACTATCTAACCATCTCATCCTCTGCCACCCTCTTTTGTTTTGTTTTTAATCTTTCCCAGCAACAGGGTCTTTTCCAATGAGTTGTCTCTTCACATCAGGTGGCCAAAGTGTTGGAGCTTCAGCATCAGTCCTTCCTATGAATATTCAGGGTTGATTTCCTTTAGGATTGACTGGTTTGATCTCCTTGCAGCCCAAGGGGCTCTCAAGAGTCTTCTCCATCACCACAATTCCAAAGCATCAATTCTTCAGTGCTCAGTCTTCTTTATGGTCCAGCCATCTAGGCACAGATAATTTCTCAATTTATGTATATCCATCACAACATTTTCTAGGAGCCCCAACTTCCTAACAGACATCTTATGTCTCTAGTGAGCATCTCAAACCGATATGCTCATTGAAAAGCCCTGAATGCCTCCCCAGTGCTGTCTTCCCAATTTCAGTAAAAGGCACCCCTTTTTTTGCCAAGCCAAAACATGACTCCACACCCCACATATATGTCTGTTAAAAGTTCTAGGGATCCATCTTCAAAATAGGCCCTAGATCCATTCACTTCTCCCTATACTACTGCTGCCAGCTGGGTCAAGCCGTGTTGCTGCTTGCCTGGGCTACTTTTAGAGCCTCTTCTACTGTGTTGCAGTTTATTCTCTGCATAGCAGCCATGAGATCTTGTGAACATGTAAATCGGTCATGTGACTCCTTGCTCCCTGTTGGCTTGTAATAAAATCCAGCTCTCTTCCTGTGGCTCTGTCTTTGCCTGCTTCTCTATCCGTGTCTCCTGTTACTTTCCCCTTGTTTATAAAGCTCCAAGTGGATTGAAAGTTCCAAAGAAATGTTAGGCTGGTTCTTGCCTCATAGCTTTTCCTGTGTCCTCTGCCTAGAAACGCTCATCCTCTAGCTTGATCTGGTAGATTCTGGATCCTCATCAAACAGTGAGCCAGAGGCACGGTCCAGTTCTGATATCTGGAGGCACAAACCTGGGAGAGGGTTGAGCAGGGTTTGGGAGTGAGCTGGGACACATGCTATGGTTGGTGAAAGGCAAGCACAGAAAAAGGAGTTACCCTTACCTAACTTGTCTACACACCTCAAACTCCCTTTCACACTGATTGTTCTAAATCTTGTCGTCATGGTCTTCTCTACCATCCTGTTGGTATATAACTTACATTAGCTGGGACATGCTTTTGGAAAATGTTCAGAGTGGGGTTCACCCTCTGATTTTATATTAAATGTCACTTTCTCAAAGAAGCTATTCCTGATCCCTATTCTTAAAACACTCATCTCCTCCCCCAGCAATTATCTAGTCCACTATTCATCTTATTTTTGGTAATAGTTCTTATCATTAGCTTTAATTTCCTTATTTACTTGTTTGTATTAGTTCCAGGGACCTCAAATGTATAATTCTCCACTGTATCCCAGTTGCCTAGGGCAAGGGCTGGGCATCTTTGGGTAGCTCGGTTCGTATATGTGGTTGGATCACTTCATTTCAGTTGAGTCGCTCAGTCGTGTCAGACTCTTTGCGACCCCATGAATCACAGCACGCCAGGCCTCCCTGTCCATCACCAACTCCCAGAGTTCACTCAAACTCACGTCCATCGAGTCAG
Source organism: Bos grunniens (assembly GCF_055505025.1). Lineage (NCBI taxonomy): Eukaryota > Metazoa > Chordata > Mammalia > Artiodactyla > Bovidae > Bos > Bos grunniens. The sequence continues at coordinate 27,748,576 of NC_141185.1, read as the reverse complement.
TGATGCCATCCAGCCATCTCATCCTCTGTCGTCCCCTTCTCCTCCTGCCCCCAATCACTCCCATCATCAGAGTCTTTTCCAATGAGTCAACTCTTTGCATGAAGTGGCCAAAGTACTGGAGCTTCAGCTTTAGCATCATTCCTTCCAAAGAAATCCCAGGGCTGATCTCCTTCAGAATGGACTGGTTGGATCTCCTTGCAGTCCAAGGGACTCTCAAGAGTCTTCTCCAACACCACAGTTCAAATGCATCAATTCTTCAGTGCTCAGCCTTCTTCACAGTCCAACTCTCACATCCATACATGACCACAGGAAAAACCATAGCCTTCATTAGATGGACCTTTGTTGGCAAAGCAATGTCTCTGCTTTTGAGTATGCTATCTAGGTTGGTCATAACTTTCCTTTCAAGGAGTAAGCGTCTTTTAATTTCATGGCTGCAAATTTCATGGCTGCAGTCACCATCTGCAGTGATTTTGGAGCCCAAAAAATAAAGTCTGATACTGTTTCCACTATTTCCCATGAAGTGATGGGACCGGATGCCATGATCTTTGTTTTCTGAATGTTGAGCTTTAAGCCAACTTTTTCACTCTCCACTTTCACTTTCATCAAGAGCCTTTTTAGTTCCTCTTCACTTTCTGCCATAAGGGTGGTGTCATCTGCATATCTGAGGTTATTGATATTTCTCCCGGCAATCTTGATTCCAGCTTGTTTCTTCCAGTCCAGCATTTCTCATGGTGTACTCTGCATATAAGTTAAATAAGCAGGGTGACAATATACAGCCTTGACGTACTCCTTTTCCTATTTGGAACCAGTCTGTTGTTCCACGTCCAGTTCTAACTGTTGCTTCCTGACCTGCATACAGATTTCTCAAGAGGCAGGTCAGGTGGTCTGGTATTCCCATCTCTTTCAGAATTTCCCACAGTTTATTGTGATCCACACAGTCAAAGGCTTTGGCGTAGTCAATAAGGCAGAAATAGATGTTTTTCTGGAACTCTCTTGCTTTTTCCATGATCCATCGGATGTTGGCAATTTGATCTCTGGTTCCTCTGCCTTTTCTAAAACCAGCTTGAACATCAGGAAGTTCATGGTTCACGTATTGCTGAAGCCTGACTTGGAGAATTTTGAGCATTACTTTACTAGCATGTGAGATGAGTGCAATTGTGCAGTAGTTGAGCATTCTTTGGCATTGCCTTTCTTTGGGATTGGAATGAAAACTGCCCTTTTCCAGTCCTGTGGCCACTGCTGAGTTTTCCAAATTTGCTGGCACATTGAGTGCGGCACTTTCACAGCATCATCTTTCAGGATTTGAAATAGCTCAACTGGAATGCCATCACCTCCACTAGCTTTGTTCGTAGTGATGCTTTCTAAGACCTACTTGACTTCACATTCCAGGATGTCTGGCTCTAGTTGAGTGATCACACCATCATGATTATCTGGGTCATGAAGATCTTTTTTGTACAGTTCTTCTGTGTATTCTTGCCACCTCTTCTTAATATCTTCTGCTTCTGTTAGGTCCATACCATTTCTGTCCTTATCGAGCCCATCTTTGCATGAAATGTTCCTTTGGTATCTCTAATTTTCTTGAAGAGATCTCTGCTGCTGCTGCTGCTGCTGCTGCTAAGTCGCTTCAGTCGTGTCCGACTCTGTGTGTCCCCTTAGATGGCAGCGCACCAGGCTCCCCCGTCCCTGGGATTCTCCAGGCAAGAACACTGGAGTGGGTTGCCATTTCCTTCTCCAATGCATGAAAGTGAAAAGTGAAAGGGAAGTCGCTCAGTCGTATCCAACTCCTAGCGACCCCATGGACTGCAGCCTACCAGGCTCCTCCATCCATGGGATTTTCCAGGCAAGAGTTCTGGAGTGGGGTGCCATTGCCTGGTCTTTCCCATTCTGTTGTTTTCCTCTATTTCTTTGCATTGATTGCTGAAGAAGGCTTTCTTATCTCTTCTTGCTATTCTTTGGAACTCTGCATTCAGATGCTTATATCTTTCCTTTATCTCCTTTGCTTTTCGCTTCTCTTCTTTTCACAGCTATTTGTAAGGCCTCCCCAGACAGCCATTTTGCTTTTTTGCATTTCTTTTCCATGGGGATGGTCTTGATCCCTGTCTCCTATACTACTACTGCTAAGTCACTTCGGTCGTGTCCGACTCTGTGCGACACCAGAGACGGCAGCCCACCAGGCTCCCTTGTCCCTGGGATTCTCGAGGCAAGAATACTGGAGTCTGTTGCCATTTCCTTCTCCAGTGCATGAAAGTGAAAAGTGAAAGGGAAGTCGCTCAGTTGTGTCTGACTCTTCATGACCCCATGGACTGCAGCCTACCAGGCTCCTCCATCCATGGGATTTTCCAGACAAGAGTACTGGAGTGGGGTGCCATTGCCTTCTCTGATGCAATTGTCTCCTGTACAATAAGTCCAAATCTGTATGGTCAGTGCCTTCTCTCCCTGTAGGCAGGCTTGCTCTGGAATTAACAAGCAGGAAGCCTGCTTGGTGAGGATTGAATTAAGACAATGGCATTGGATGACTCAGGCCCAAATGCGTTTGGGACAGTACTCTCCCATGGGGGAGAGTCTGTGAGTAATTCAGGAATCTTGGAGATCTTGTCTGGGGAGTCTGCCTGGGAGAGTCTATTCTTTCTATAGGTAGCTGTATTGGTCTTCCTCCCAACCCACTTTCAGTTTGACTCCTCCTTTGGTAAGGATTTCAGTCAATAAACTAGAGGGCCTGAACAATTCTTTTTCTTTAAAGGTAACTAAACTTGTCTTCTGGTCATTGTGTTGATCTGAAAGTTTATTAATCAGAGACTACTCTTACCAACCTATTTCCAAGTTCTTAGGGGAAGTTTTATTATAACCCTTCAGATCAGATCAGATCAGTCGCTCAGTTGTGTCCGATACTTTTCGACCCCATGAAACGCAGCATGCCAGGCCTCCCTATCCCTCACCAACTCCCGGAGTTCGCTCAGACTCACATCCATCGAGTCAGTGATGCCATCCAGCCATCTCATCCTCTGTCGTCCCCTTCTCCTCCTGCCCCCAATCCCTCCCAGCATCAGAGTCTTTTCCAATGAGTCAACTCTTCGCATGAGGTGGCCAAAGTACTGGAGTTTCAGCCTTAGGATGAACTAAAAACCACTAAAGTCCCCAAAATGGGAGGGGGTGGTGGTTATTGTTCTAGAGGGTGAATTAAAAATGTCTCACCTTAAGATTAAAATATGTAATCCACAAATTTTGCTTCTTAGCTTCCAGATACAATACTTAAGGAAGAAATATGAGAGGCAAGCTGAACCATTTTTAGAAATTCTCCCCCACCCCTCCATCCCACCCCCATTCCTTTGGATTTGGAGGCTGTTCTGTGCAGGAAAACCAGAACAAGAACCTTAAAAGGGTTTGACTCTAACTGCAATTTCTGCTCTGAATTAATATATTTGGGTGCTAAATAAGTGTAGATAACTATGCTTCCTGATTAACAGTCATCTTAGAATATTATTTATATTCCTGGAAGCATGATAGCAGGAAAGAGACAAGCTTAGACTAAAAGATGTGGCTGGATGACAAGTGAAAGTCTTGAAGTGACTTTACTGGAATCAGCTCCCTAAATAACACACTTAAGATTCTCAAAGTTAGAACACTGAGTAGGTACTGTGTTTATAAGATGTTCTGACTGGGCTATATCCAGACTGAGATTGTGCCTGACATGTGGAATTAAATCTAGATACGCAGTGACTCACATGGAGGGCCTGGAGGGCTTACTGGGGAAAAGGCTTGGATCCTCTCTACAGCTGGGATTCTCATATCAGATGTACCTGACGAACTGAAGACAATGGAAGTCCTGGGATGATGAACTCCTGGAAGGGGATTCACCTTCATTATGGGGCAAGGAATCTTCCCCAGAGCAGGGAGGGAGTATGGTTGTGGTAAAGTGTGTTCTCAGTCCTAGAACCCATCTTAAGCAGCCACCACCTGGCAGCATGGTACCCAGGGAAGGGAAAGGGCTGTGGGTATAACTTGGAGGACCTGTCTCAGCTGTCTCTGTGCCTGGGTGCTTGGGCTTCTCTCCTCCCCTTGCTCCACAGATATAGAGGGAAAGAATATTCTCTTTCGCTTACCACGGAAGCATAACAGGCTCTGCCTATGGTGGCAGAGGTTGTACTAAGGTGGCAGTTGTGGAGTCTACTGGCTGGAACAGTGAGCAACAGCCAGGGTGAACTCTTGGGTACATCCAAAACACACCACAGGCATTTCATAAATTCTTTATAACAGGAACTCTGAGTGGAACTAAACTTCTGACATCATAGTTTAGGGCTTAGAGGATCTGATCTTAATAAACTGTGTGAAATATTCAATTAAAAGATTTTTAAGTAGTTTTCAGTTTGTAATATTTTGTTGTTCAGTCACCAAGTTGTGTCCAGCTCTTTGCAACCCCATGGATTGTAGCACACAACGCTCCTCTTTCCTCCACTATCTCCTGCCACTTACTCGTTTCAGTTGTGTCTGACTCTGTGCACCCCCATGGACTGTAGCCTGTCAGGCTCCTCTGTCCATGGGGATTCTCCAGGCAAGAATACTGTACTGGATTGCCATACCATCTTCCAGGGGATCTTCCTGACTCAGGGATAGAACCCAGGTCTCCCACATTGTAGGCAGATTCTTTACCATCTGAGCCATCAGGGAAGCCCTGGAGTTTGCTTATATTCATGTCCATTAAGTCAGTGATGCTATCAAACTATCTCATCCTCTGCCACCCCCTTCTCCTTTTGCCTTCAGTCTTTACCAGCATCAGGGTCTCTTTCAGTGAGTCAGCTCTTTGCAGTCAGGTGTCCAATGGATTGGAGTTTCAGCTTCAGCAACAGTCTTCCAATGAGTATTCAGGGTTGATTTCCTTTAGGATTGACTGGTTGGATCTCCTTGCAGTCCAAGAGACTCTCAAGAGTCTTCTCCAGGACCACAATATGAAAGCATCAAATCATGGGCACTCAGCCTTCTTTATGGTCCAGCTCTCACATCTGTACATGACTACTGGAAAAACTATAGCTTTGCCTATACAGACCTTTGTCAGTGAAATGATGTCTCTTGCCTTCTAATACACTGTCTTGGTTTGTCATAGCTTTCCTTCCAAGCAGCAGTTGCCTTTTAATTTCATGGCTGCAGTCACCATCCACAGTGATTTGGAGCCCAAGAAAATAAAATCTGTCAATGCTTCCACTTTTTCCCCTTCATTTTGCCATGAAGTGATGGGAACAGATGCCACAATCTTATTTTTTGAATATTGAGTTTAAGTCAGCTTTTCACTCTCCTCTTTCACCCTCATCAAGAGGCTCTTTAGTTCCTCTTCACCTTCCTCCATTAGAGTGGTGTCATTTGCATATCTGAGGTTGTTGATATTTCTCCTGGCAATCTTGATTCCAGCTTGTGATTCATCCAGCCCAGCATTTTGCATGATGGACTCTGCATAGAAGTTAAATGAGCAGGGTGACAATATGCAGCCTTGACGTACTCCTTTCCCAGTTTTGAACCAGTTGGTTGTTGCATGTAAAGTTCTAACTGTTGCTTCTTGACCTAGATAGAAGTTTCTCTGGAGACAGGTAGGGTGGTCTGGTATTCTCATCTCTTTAGGAATTTTCCACAGTTTGTTGTGATTACACAGTCAAAGGTTTTTCCGTAGTTAATGAAGCAGATGTAGATATTTTTCTGGAATTCTCTTGCCTTCTCCATGATCCAGCAGATGATAGCAATTTGATCTCTGGTTTTTCTAAACCCAGCTTGTACAGCTGGAAGTTCATTGTTCACGTCTTGCTGAAGCCTACCTTGAAGGATTTTGAGCATAACCTTATTAACATGTGAAATGAGTGCAATTATACAGTAGTTGGGATATTCCTTGGCACTGCCCTTTTTTGAGATTGGAATGAAAACTGACATTTTTCAGTCCTGTGGCCACTGCTGAGTTTTCCAAATTTGCTGGCCTATTGAGTACATCACTTTAACAGCATCATCTTTATAGCTCAGCTAGAATTCCATCACCTCCAATAGTTTTGTTCATTATAATGTTTCTTTAAGCCCACTTGACTTCACACTCCAGGATGTCTGGCTATAGATGAGTAACCACACCATCATGGTTATCTGGGTCATTAAGACCTCTTTTTTGCATAGTTCTTCTGTGTGTATTCTTGCCATCTCTTCTTAATCTCTTCTGCTTCTGTTAGGTCCTTACCATTTCTGTCCTCTCTTTGGTCCATTCTTGCATGAAATGTTCCCTGGATATCTCCAGTTTTCTTGAAGAGATCTCTAGTCTTTCCCATTTTATTGGTTTCCTCTTATTTCTTTGCATTGTTAACTTAAGAAGGCCTCCTTATTTTGCCTTGCTATTCTCTGGAACTCTGCATTCATTTGGGTATATCTTTCCCTTTATCTTTTGCCTTTTGCTTCTTTTCTTTCCTCAGCTATTTGTAAAGTCTCCTCAGACAACCACTTTGCCTTCTTGCATTTCTTTTTCTTTGTAACGTATCTTAAGTTAAATAAGTACTAGTTTAAGATCAAAGACCAAATGTCTTTGTTTTGGGGCAAAGACATTTGCCCCAGGAGTAAATATTTTCCCTTTCATTCTTTAGATGGCTGTTTTTCAAAAAGTATATCTCAGTGTGTTCAGATCAGATTAGTCGCTCAGTCATGTCCGACTCTTTGCGACCCCATGAATTGCAGCACGCCAGGCCTCCCTGTCCATCACCATCTCCCGGAGTTCACTGAGATTCACATCCATCGAGTCAGCAATGCCATCCAGCCATCTTAGTGGTTGTGAAATCAATTCAATGAACTAAAGAGATGAAACTGAAGTAGAATTACATAAAGTAGGATAAATACTATTTTGTGAAACTTGGCTTTCATTATATATATATATATATGCTTGGTCATGATGTATAATTTATGTCTTTCTCTGAGTCAATGCCAGAACAGTTTGATAGTTACTGCTTTTTTCCCTCATATCTTTGATATGTACTTTAATTGTGCAATCTATTATGCAAGTAAGGGTAACCTGGTACCAATTTTTGCAACTTAATTTTTTTTTTTGGTATTTATATGGGATCAGATGACAACCCCAAAGCATATTCAAATCTCAGAAAGCGAGAAAACGAAGCTGATTTCTGTTTGTAGATATGAGGATGTTGAAGTTTTTTATTTTCCCAAAGCCCAGATTTGTTGCTTGAATCTTCTTTCGGCTAATGTGTCTTCCTCAGGGTGTATCTTCTCAGGAAATATGAATACTAGCTGTCAAGTGTCCTGGAAGTATGATTTCAGTAAAATGATTAACAGTGGAAAAGGTTTTCCTATTATTAATGCTTAGGTTATATAAAGACAGTTGGTATCACTGACCATGAAAAATGGATGAAGTAACAAGATTGATGCTTTTGAACTGTGGTGTTGGAGAAGACTCTTGAGAGTCCCTTGGACTGCAAGGAGATCCAATCAGTCCATCTTAAAGGAAATCGGTCCTGAATATTCATTGGAAGAACTGATGCTGAAGTTGAAACTCCAATACTTTGGCTACCTGATGCAAAGAACTAACTCATTTGAAAAGACCCTGATGCTAGGAAAGATTGAAGGTGGGAGGAGAAGGGAATGCCAGAGGATGAGATCATTGGATGGCATCACCGACTCAATGGACACGAGTTTGAGTAAGCTCTGGGAGTTGGTGATGGACAGGGAGGTTGTAAAGAGTTGGACACGACTGAGTGACTGAACTGAATTGAACAAGAGTGTTTAATGTTCAAGAAGGCTAATTTTAGATATGTAATTATGTGAAAAAAAAGTCTTAGTTGTTGAGTAATTACCTCCACCCCCTGCACACATACTCTAAGTGCTAAATAAATACTTTTTGATAGTTGCATGATTAATATTTTTCATGATGATTTTGGAAGATCTAAAAATCTCACATCAAGAACATATTTAATAATACATATGAATATTCTTGGTTAAGACTTGGGAAGTCTTGGGAAGGGTGACATGGAAAAAATAACTTTAGTTATTTGTGACACATGTTGTGAAAGATTTTGGCTATGTATGGACCTTAGCCACGTGTGCCTGCATATTTAGAGTTGAGGATGGGAGGACTAATTATTGAGGTGGCCCACCAAGTTTACTAGATTGTCCAGCTGTGTAATTTTTAATTAGCAATAGTAGAATGGAAAATGATAATTATCACAGGCTTTCCAATTTGAAGGAAACCATAAAAACGGAGTTTAGGGAAAAGTAATAAATATCATTAAAGGATTTAGAAATGAGTCCAATGAGAAAAATCTAAAGAAACCAGTATTTTGATTAGAGAAGTGCTATTGGGATCTGTTGCTTAAAAAGTAGTTTTAAAATAATGTCAGCATGAACAATCACTGAGCAACAGTAGCCATCAGTTTTTATGATCTCAGGGAGTTAGATATTTCTAGGGGCAGCCCAGAGGTAGGATATGAGTTAATTCTTCCCTTTCCTGGAGAGTTTTTTGTTCAATAGCATTTACTGAATGCCTGATATGTTCTAGGAGTTTTTACTTACAGTATTTTATTCAATCCTTACCTTAATCCCCTAGTAGAGATGAAGAAATTAAGTCCCAGAAATGTTAGTAGGTGATCGACCTGGGAGTCAAACAAGCTTTCAGAGCCTCAAGTCTAATATTCTTTTTACTTTAGTGCAGTGTCCTCACACCCTTCTATAGGTGTGAGAAATTTTATTGGATATAAAGTATAAGATATTAGTTCTGGTTTTCTTGTACTAGATGGTTGAGATGAATGGATGTGAGGATGGGGGCTCATGTTTTTAATTAAGAAGAAGCTTAGTATTTTAAGCCTCTTCTTAATTTAAAATATTTTGTATTTTGATTCATCACAAGTAGGAATGTGAAGTTTTAGAAATGGGGACATTAATGAAATCCTGATATGTTCTAGGAGTTTTTACTTACAGTATTTTATTCAATCCTTACCTTAATCCCCTAGTAGAGATGAAGAAATTAAGTCCCAGAAATGTTAGTAGGTGATCGACCTGGGAGTCAAACAAGCTTTCAGAGCCTCAAGTCTAATATTCTTTTTACTTTAGTGCAGTGTCCTCACACCCTGGCAAATCCCATGGATGGAGGAGCCTGGCAGGCTGCAGTCCATGGGGTCACTACGAGTCAGACATGACTGAGCAACTTCACTTTCACTTTTCACTTTTATGCATTGGAGAAGGAAATGGCAGCCCACTCCAGTGTTCTTGCTTGGAGAATCGCAGGGATAGGGGAGCCTGGTGGGCTGCCGTCTCTGGGGTTGCACAGAGTTGGACATGACTGAAGCGACTTAGCAGTAGCAGTAGCAGTATGCAGTAGAATCTCCTAGGAAGCTTTAACAAGCCCATTTCCCAGGCCCTGTTGTAGACAGTGATATGAGAGTCTGAGTTTGGACCTAGGCATCAGTACTTTTAAAGTCTCCGCTAGTGGTTCCAGTGCACAGGCTAGAGCTGACCACCCTCAAAGGAGACACTTTTGAACAGAGGGCTTTTGGATATGTCTTGCTTGTTCCATTTTTCCTTTCCTCCCAAATCGACAGCAAGGGATTTAAAATCACTTATTTAGGAGCAAAGACTCCTATGAAATTACTCTTTTGAACTTTTTCAGTTTGCCAAGTGACCTTCAGTTCAGTTCAGTCTCTCATTCGTATCCGACTCTTTGCGACCCCATGAATCGCAGCATGCCAGGCCTCCCTGTCCATCACCAACTCCCAGAGTTCACCCAAACTCATGTCCATTGAGTTGGTGATGCCATCCAGCCATCTCATACCCTGTCGTCCCCTTCTCCTCCTGCCCCCAGTCCCTCCCAGCATCAGAGTCTTTTCCAATGAGTCAACTCTTCGCATGAGGTGGCCAAAGTATTGGAGTTTCAGCTTCAGCATCAGTCCTTCCAAAGAACACCCAGGACTGATCTTTAGAATGGACTGTTTGAGAAACCTTATAAAAAAGTAAAAATTTTGGGAAGGAAGTAATAAGTCCACGCCAGACACCAGCCCATATGTTTTAGATGTACTCTTTTACGTTACTTAGGACTTCCCTGGGGGTCCATGGTTAAGATTCCGTGCTTCCAATGCAGGGGGCACTGGTTCAATCCCTGGCTGGGGAACTAAGATCCTACATGCTATATGGTCAAAAAAATTTTTATTAAATGAATGAATGAATACACACCCATACTCATAATTGTAAGAAATGCCTCAAAATATTATGTTTTATTAACTGTTATATTAACTATTATATTAACAGTGTTTACCTACAAAAGAAAAACTGAATCCAGAAAAAGTAAATGTTTCTCTCTTAATTCTCATGACAACTTTTTAAGCTAGAAATTATTCTGTAGAGAAGTCCAGGCTCAGGACTGCCCACCTATAGTTGTTCAGGTTATATACAAATGGTACCTTTGGAGGTTGTGCAGTTTCCTGGTATAACTTTTTGTGCTGCCTTGTGTAGGCCTGGGAGATAGCTTGTGCACAGGATGCTTTGATTATAAAAGATGGAAGCGCCTTTCCCCTGGAGTCGAGGAATGATGAATGATATATGTCATTGAACTTAGAGGAGACACATTTTGAAGGGCCACAAATATTTTAAATCCCTCGGAGGAGTCTGGGCTTGATACAGTAGTTATACAGACACCTACGAACAAAGAAATAACATGATAAAAACCTGGGTCTTGGCATGAATCTGTGGGTGTGTGCATAGTAATCTGGGAAGGAGAGAGATGTGAAACAGTTTATGAGGATGTTCAGTAAATAACACAAAGTTGGTGGACTTGCGTGGTGGTAACAGGAAGCAAGAAACAGCCCATTAGACCAGGCCACTGCGGCAAACCAGGAAGGTAGCTGGGGAGTCAGAGACAACTGATTCTCTGTGGCTTTGTTTGCCCTCCTTGGGCACAAATCAAACTGGTATAACTGTTATCACCTGCCATTAGGGCTCAGGGCTGTGTTTCTTTATACACATGTGAACAGAATAAAAAGGAATAGGGTAGAAATTTCTTCTGTCTTCATTTTAGCAGCATGGCTGTTACTAGAGGGCTTTTAGTATAAGCTGCTTCTATTGTTATGAGATACTCAAACCACTAATTTTTTTCATTATTTGAATGAGGCAAATTTACCAAAATCATTGTTTAATAGACATGGAATATGTGAAATGAAGATGGAAAGTGATATGCTCTTCACCCGAGGAAGAGAGAGTGAGTATAAGGTCTACTGGAGAACTGATTCATGAGGAGGGAGCTAGCCTGGGTGAAATTCCAAAGAAAGTTTTCAGTATGCATTGTTGTGTCCCTTCTTTCCAGAAACTTAAAGTCTATCAAAAGACCCTATAAAATCATTCAAACAACAGTGTTAAGAATGGCTGCAGCTCAAACCTTCGCTACTGCAAAGGGAATTAATATTATCACATTGGCCAAACGAATCCACCTCTGTAGTTTGGGGAGTTAGGTGCTACTGACAAGATGGGGAGAGTCATCCACATGACACATGTAGGAGACTACCTCCTTTATGCACGTATGTCCGCATCCTGAAAGTAACACAGGTGAAATGTTGTTTTAAAAAATATTTCAACTGCAGTGTTTACCTCTCTTAGCCTCTGGCTGCCCTCCCAGTGAGAGTCGCTCAGTTATGTCCAACTCTTTGCGACTCCATGGGCTACACAGTCCATGGTATTCTCCAGGCCAGAATACTGGAGTGGGTAGTCTTTCCCTTCTCCAGAGGATCTTCCCAGCCCAGGGATAGAACCCAGGTCTCCCTCATTGCAGGGGGATTCTTTATCAGCTGAGCCACAAGGGGAGCCCAAGAATACTGGAGTGGGTAGCCTATCCCTTCTCCAGCGGATCTTCCCGACCTAGGAATCGAATTGGGGTCTCCTGCATTGCAGGCAGGTTCTTTACCAGCTGATCTTCCAGGGAAACCTAGGTAAAGTCCAAATGTCTGGGTGCAGCCTGCAAGTTCCTTCACAATCTGGACTCATCTGGTCTGTTGTTCTCTTTCCTGCTCCTCTGAAAATTCAGGCCCTTTCAGAAATTCATGCCTTGAAACATGGTTTCTCTCTCCCTGGGAAATCATATTACTCCTTACCATAAACTTCTATTTCTAGAAAAATTGCTATACATTTCCCAAGTCACAGGTAAATTAAATGTCACCTACCTGGTGAAACATTTTTGGAGTTCAGTCTGGTCAGTCCTTGTGTTGATTCTCCCCATATTTTCATATGGTATCTACTGTAGCATGGTGGTAGGTGTAGCATCCAGTTTGGGTTATTACTATGAGGAATCCTGCTTTATTCTTTTCCATAATTTTGCATCTCTGATGATACATTTGTATGACTTTAGAATCAGGACAGAAGGGAACAATCAGCATTTCCTTTGATTATTTTGCTGATCGACTACAACCTGAGAAACTTAGACCTATGAATAATTAGCAGATCTTCCTCAGGGAAAGTTAGTTCACACCTATGCTAGAAACTCTGCATGGATTAACACAGTAGTTGGCATGCATATTTACATTTTGTCTGACCTTTGCCAAGACATCCTGAGCACTTTACACCTTATGGTTATGACTGTGGGGGGTGGGGTGCGTCCTCACCTCAAAACTCTGTTGCAATTTTAAAAATAGTGTGGTAATGAACACTTAGGGGTAAATCATGGTGTTGGAGAAGGCTCTTGAGAGTCCCTTGGACTGCAAGGAGATCCAACCAGTCCATTCTGAAGGAGATCAACCTTGGGATTTCTTTGGAAGGAATGATGCTAAAGCTGAAACTCCAATACTTTGGCCACCTCATGTGAAGAGTTGACTCATTGGAAAAGACTCTGATGCTGGGAGGGACTGGGGGCAGGAGGAGAAGGGGACGACAGGATGAGATGGCTGGATGGCATCACTGACTCGATGGACGTGAGTCTGAGTGAACTCCGGGAGTTGGTGATGGACAGGGAGGCCTGGCATGCTGCGATTCATGGGGTCGAAAAGAGTGGGACACGACTGAACGACTGATCTGATCTGATCTGAATGAAAACTTGATGTTATTAAAGGGTAGTTGTTGTAAGGAGACATTCAAAGACAATGAGGTATTTTTAGCTTATTTATTTGTGTTCTGTACTATATTGTATAGTAGATGAATGTAAGATTTGTATACGTGGATACACAGATACCTCATTATTGTGGCAGAAACTATTTATTAAATACCCGCATGGACTTGATGATTTTGCTGGGTTCTGTTGAAATGTGTTCACTCTAGTAGGTCTCGCTGGGGTGCATATAAGTTGGATTCTGGTCTTCTGTAATGAATAATGAGCTAGGTAAATCAAAGTGAACCTAAATTCTGCATGGGTTAGCACAGTAGTTGGCATTGTTTTGTGTGCATATAATTGCATGCTTTCCTCATTTATTTTTCTGCTTCATATGTTCTTTTTTTTGTATCTCTTAATTAGATAAAGTTGAGGTGTCCATATTTTTTAAAATATTTCTTTTTAAACTTTCATAAATTAAATTGCAGATATGTAAAACTATGTTAGAAAAAATGGTGAATTTTCTTCTCAGAGTTGGACTTCTGTTTTTTTATTGTTTGTTTTAGGTTTTAAAAATTCTTGGGCCTAGCTTTTCCTAAAGAGCTACAAGAAATCATATTTCTTGTCTGCCACAGGATCATAAATATTTCATATCTGTTTAATGTGGTTACCCTAAAATTCCATACATCTTTTAAAATGCAGTTGCATAAATGTGTTGCAGGTTTCCAGAAGAAATGTATTGAAGCTTAAAGCACAAGGCTATAAAAGCTATAAAAGACTATGCATTTATTTATTATTTCTCATCAAACTTAGGTTCTTTTTTTAGATTCTTGTGTTTGTTTTATTTTGATTTTTATAACATAGTCAACGATAGGAAAAAAATCTTATTTCAAACTGAAGCTATTTAAGAAGATGAATGTGCTTTCTTTATATCATGGCCCCAGCTAGACATTGCAGCACAAATTCTGCACTCATAATTCTCATTCACAACTAAAAGCCAGTGACCCAGAGCCTAGCACATATCTCTTCTTTCAGCTGTAAAGCCTTACTGGATGCACTCAACCCTCACTGCTTTCTTGAGCTGTGATTCAGCAGCAGTGTTCACTGTGTTGCATTCTTATTTGCTAATTTTTTCTAATTTGAAAAAAATTCTTATTTTCATATGTTCTCTATATTCTCAAACAAATTTAAAAGCTTGCCCCTCATATTTTATTTTATTTAAAAAAATTTTTTAACAGTAGATCCTTGTTGGTTATCTGTTTTAAATATAGCAGTGTCTACATATCAATCTCAAATTCCCAATCTAATCTTCCCACTCAAACACTTTTTAAGGGAAAGTTTTCCCACTTTTTTTTTTGGTATAAAACTAACCATTTTTGGTCAGCTGATTGGCTGATTAAATTCTCACATTATCATTTTATTCTTTTTTAAAATTTATTTATTTTTATTATTTAACTGGTGGAAATTGCTTTACAGTGTTGTGTTGGTTTCTGCTGTACAACAGCATGAATCAGTCATAATTATATATATATATCTATATCCTCCCTCTTGAGCCTCCCTCCCCTCCCCTGACCCCAGCCCAGCACCAAGCTGTGCTCACTGTGTTAAAAAGTAACTTCCCGTTATTTATTTTACACACGATGGTGTATATATGTCAATGCTGCTTTCTCAGTTTGTCCCAACTTCACCTTCCCCTGCTGTGTCCACAAGTCCATTCTCTGCTAGGTTCCTAAGTATCATTTTTCTGGATTCCAGGTATTATGTTAATATGTTATTTGCTTTTCTCTTTCTGACTTACTTCACTCTGTACAAGAGGCTCTGGGTTCATCCACCTCACTATAAGTGACTCATATCTGTTTCTTTTTATTGCTGAATAATATTCCATTGTATATATGTACCTCATCTTCTTTATCCATTCATCTGTCAGTGGACATCTAAGTTGTGTCCATGTTGCTGCTGCTGCTAAATCACTTCAGTCATGTCCAACTCTGTGTGACCCCATAGACGGCAGCCCACCAGGCTCCACCATCCCTGGGATTCTCCAGGCAAGAGTACTGGAGTGGCCATGTTATGGCTATTGTAAATATTGCTACAATGAACATTAGGGTGCATGTATCTTTTAGAATTGTGGTTTTCTCAGGAAAAATGTCCAGTAGTGGGAGTTCTGGGTCATAGGAGAAGGAAATGGCAACCGACTCCAGTGTTCTTGCCTGGAGGATCCCAGGGACAGGGGAGCCTGGTGGGCTGCCGTCTGTGGGGTTGCACAGAGTTGGATACGACTGAAGCGACTTAGCAGCAGCAGCAGAGTAGATTGATTCCTAGTTTTCAAAGGAATCTCCATCCTGTTTCCCACAATAACTGTATCAGTTTGCCTTCCCAACAGTGCAGGCGGGTTCCCTTTTTTCCGTATCCTCTCCACAGTTATTGTCTGTGTACTTTTTGATGATAGCCATTATGAAAAGTGTGAGATGATAACCTCACTGTGGCTTTGATTTCCATTTCTCCAATAATGAGCAATATTGAGCATCTTTTCATGTGTTTATCAGCCATCTGTATGCCTTCTTTGGAGAAATGTCTGTTTAGATTTTCTGCCCAATTTTTTTATTGAATTGTTTGTTTCTCTGATACTGAGTTATATGAGCTGCTTATATATTTTGGAGATTAATCCTTTGTCAGTTGCTTCATTTGCAATTATTTTCTCCCATTCTGAGAGCTGTCTTTTCATCTTGTTTATGGTTTTCATTGCTATGCAAAAGCGTTTATTAGGTCCCATTTGTTTATTTTTATTTTCCTTAATTTAGGAAATGGGCCAGAGAGAATCTTGCTGTGATTTATGTCAAAGAGTGTACTGCCTATGTTTCCTCTAAGAATTGTATAGTTTCTGTCCTTACATTTAAGTTTTTAACCCATTTTAAATTTATTTTTGTGTATGGTGTTAGGGAGTGTTCTAGTTTCATTCTTTTGCATGTAGCTGTTCAGTTTTCCCCTATCGAAGAGGCTGTCTTTTCTTCATTGTATATTCTTGCCTCCTTTGTCAAAGATAAGATGCCCGCATGTGCTTGGATTTATCTCTGGGCTTTCTATTTTGTTCCACTGGTCTGTGTTTCTGTTTCTGTGCCAGTATGTACTGGCTATATGATGACTATAACCTTGTGGTATAGTCTGAAGTCATGACAGTTGATTCCTCCAGCTCTGTTGTTCTTTCTCAGGATTGCTTTGGCTTTTTGGGGTCTTCTGTGTTTTCATACAAATTGTGAAGTTTTTTGTTCTAGTTCTGTGAAAAACACCATTGGTAATTTGATAGGATGGCATTGAATCTGTAGATTGCTTTGGGTAGTATAGTCATTTTGACAATATTGATTCTTCTAATCCAAGAACATCACATTATCATTTAAAAATTTCCCTCTGCTCTGAGTGGCATTAGCATGTCAGGGAAAACATAACTTCCTGAGGATATTTCAATGGATTAGTAAAATGTATTCATAAGCATTTTAAAATTAGTATAATTGTTCACAGGAGTTTTGGGGTTCCGCCTTGGCCAAAACAAGCAGAATTTTGTTGGAATTAACTCAGAGCAAAATTTGACTTTTTTCTTAATTAGAATGAGACAATGAGTAGCATTAATTAAGTTCCCTTGAAAGACAAGATATTCCAGTTAAATAGATCTAAAGTTTGGGGCAAATTAAATCTGTAAACTCTATGCAAGTCCTTTACCAGTTCAGTTTTTCTAAATCTCTAGCATAACACATATTCATGTTTGAGAGGAAATAGAATTATGAACCAACTCCATCTTTGACTACTTGGCAGTTTAATATTCATTTACATCCATTCTCTGTGCAAGTGAGAGCTCGTATGGAAATGTACTCCTCATGACATTCTCTCTAACAGTTCCCAGTGGGAGTCTTGGTTTCAAAGGTTAAAACAGGTACAATGACATATTTAAATCCATCATAAATCTTCCCACGCACACAGCCTTTTCTGTAGTAAAGAGAGCAAAGGGGGAAGAACTAAAAATGAAATGCACTGACATCTTGATTAATGATGCCCAGGACCAAAGGTCCTTTTGCAAAGGAGGAAAAACATCTATAAATCTGATGAAGCTGAGTGGTTTTTTTGTAGCTGGTTAACAACAGTACCTCAGTGGCAGCTTCTCTTTGTTCTCGGCTGCCTGGAGTAGGACCAAAATTCAGTGTCCAAGTTCTGTTACTAACTCTATGATGTAGTGACACCTCCCTTTTCTGGGTCTCATCTTCCTCATTTATAAAATGAGGGATCAGTAGGCCTCCTTCCAGGTGTAACATTTTGCCGAGATAACTAGACATATCCTCAGCCAACTGTAAATTCTGCCAAATTTGTGGCTTTGATCCCCCGTTGCCTCTTTTTGCATCTGGATAAGAAAATTTCCTTTCTCTTAAAGTCCCTCTAGTCCTTTGCTCTGCTAGTAATAATACTAACCAGCTCCCCAGGGTTTATGTTTTACTTTCTTCAAAGTGATTTGTATGCATTATCTCTGTTAATCCTGACAATAATACTTGGACGTCTGCTGAGGGATCTGAGGTACAGAGAAGTTAGTTGACTTGTCCAAGTTCACGCAGCTAGAAAGCGGTAGAGCTAGGAATAAAAACTAGGTCTTTCCAATTCTGAAGTCAGTGTTAGCCTATTTTATATTAGTAATTTCTTTGAAAATGTGATGAAAGCTTTAAGTTATCTTCACAAGGCATTGCACACACATGCCCGTAATTTGCATACTACTTCAAGACAACCTCTGAAACCCATTCGTGGGGACTCTGCATTTATGGGTCGCAAAGAGTTGGACACGACTGAGCGACTGATCTGATCTGATCTGATACTATATATAATGCTGCTTTTTCAGTTCACTTTTTCCTGATTTCAAAATGGGAAGATTTTGCAAGAGATATATTGAAAATGTATACTTGATTTCACAGTCTGATGTTTAGTGGAAAATAGTCATCTGGATCCTCCTTTGTATTAGGTTTTTTATATACATGAACATCGGGAGCTTTGGGGGGAGCTGCCCAATCCCAGGTATATGGTAAGACTGCAGATGAGATCCACCTTCTAAAATTAACTTCCCAGTCCATTCTTTAATGCCTGAATTCCCTCGGCCCTCTGCAAAGGCTCCCTTTTCTTAATTAGAGGTAAAGCATTAAAAATAAATGTCACTGGCGTAAGTAATGTAATGGCTTACATTCACATCAAGAATATATATGAGAGGCTTTCTTAGAAATGTTTTTTGTTTTTTTTTTAAATGGAGGAGAGGGGTCTGGGCCCAGAAACAGTAGATAGAAGGAAAAGCCTTCCAAAAGAGGCCCTGTTGAAAACTGCCAGTTTTTACCTTGTCATATGACTTTGACTAATAACTGAATTCAAGCAGAAGAGACTAATTTCTAAACCTATTGTTCATAACTACTAAAACACTTGAAGGTATTCTTAAAGCTTGTTTGAAGCGGTCTTCTAGAGTTTGTAGGGCATACTGGAATGTCTTGGTCTTTTTTTAAATTTTATTTTATTTTATGGTGGCTCCTTTAGTTTAAGCAGCATCAGAGATTTCAGAAGCATGTTGTGAGTAATGAAAGGTTGATGCCCCACTAGTATAAACCAGTTTTAATGTTGGAATGGGAGTTCTTCAAATTGGTGACAGTCAGTTGTCTTCTCTGCCCTTGTGGCCCTCGCTCCACTTTCTGCTGCCCCAGGGCTGGCTGGACATGAGGCTGAGTGGGAAGTCCGCAGGATTTAGAGATGGCAGGCCTCGTTCTTTTCCTGTCTGTGCTACTGACTAGAAGTTGGATGCCAAGCAATCCAGTAATTTCTATGAGCTGTAATTTTCTTGGCTGTAAATGTTTCTCTCTAAAGGCTAAAGATCAAGTAAGATCATTCTTTAGAAGAACTTGGAACTCTCTCAGATGCTATGTAAATGTCCCTAGTTCTGATTATAATTTCCCAATCCAAACACTGCTTGCTGCTTTTGTGACTACGACAGGATGAGCTGGCCAAGCGTGTATATGTGCATGTGTGTGAGATTTGTGGCAACTGTATATACTGCCACTCATAATTCATTCTTCTGTTGTTTGCTTTTTGTCATAAAATATAGCTTTTTAAAAAAAAGATAAAACATAGTTTTGTTCTTTTGCCTATTGAGGAAGAATGAGATCTTTGAGCATTGTTTTCAAGTTATAAGACTATTATTTTACATCCAAATATGTTGAAAAAGTATAAAGAAACAAGAAATTCGGAAGTATAGCATTAAAAAAAAAAAACTTTAATTAGCAAGGCCTGCAAGGGGCAGGGCATATTTCATTTGACTTTCCTAGTTAATAGAGTAAAATAAAGAACAAGTATTGATACTAATTTTGTTTTTTTACTGTGTATTATTAGTACTCTTTCTCCCCAAATTTCAAGTGTATAGTACTGAGCATACCTGAATCTTTCTTAGAATTAAGGATACAGAAGCTTTTGAGGTAACCATTGGAACATCATTTTCATGAAATAATGCAGATTAAGACATTGTATCTCCTTCATGAATCACAAGTCTTGTTGTGGAGAAGGGGCTTGGTAACTCAGTTGAAGCTATGAGCCATGCTGGTGCAGGGCCACCCAAGATAGATGGGTCATAGTCAGGAGTTCTGACAAAATGTGGTCCACTAGAGGAGGAAATGGCAACCCACTCCAGTATTCTTGCCTAGAGAAACCCATGGACAGTATGAAAAGGCAAAAAGATATCACACTGAAAGATGAACCTCTCAGGTCTGTAGGTGTCCAGTATGCTACCGGAGAAGAGCCGAGGGCAGTTACTAACAGCTCCAGAAAGAATGAAGCGGCTGGGCCAGAGCAGAAACGACACTCAGTTGTGGATGTGTCTAGTGGTGAAACTAAAGTCCAGTGATGTAAAGAACAACATTATATAGGAACCTGGAACGTTCAGTTCATGAATCAAGGTAAATTGGATATGGTCCAGCAGGAAATGGCAAGAGTAGACATCAACATCTTAGGAATCAATGAACTAAAATGGACGGGAATGGGCAAATTTAATTCAGATGACCATTATATCTACTACTACTACATTATATATATCTACCCTTAGAAGAAATGCAGTAGCCTTCATAGGCAAAAGAGTCTGAAATGTAGTACTTGGGTACAACCTCAAAAAACAAAAACAGAATGATCTCCATTCGTTTCAAAGGCAAACATTCAATATTACAATAATCCAAGTCTATGCCCCAACCACTAATGCTGAAGAAGCTGAAGTTGACCAGTTCTATGAAGACCTACAAGACCTTCTAGAACTAACACCAAAAAAGATGTCCTTTTCATCATAGGGGATTTAAATGCAAAAGTAGGAAGTCAAGAGATACCTGAAGTAAAAGGCAAGTTTGGCCTTGGAGTACAAAATGAAGCAGGCCAAAGGTTAACAGAGTTTTGTCAAGAGAACACATTGGTCATAGCAGACACCCTTTTCCAACAACCCAAGAGACAACTCTATACATGGACATCACCAGATGGCCAATACTGAAATCATACTGATTATTTTCTTTGCAGCCAAATATGGAGAAGTTCTATATACAGTCGGCAAAAACAAGACTTGGAGCTGACTGTGGCTCAGATCATGAGTTCCTTATTGCAAAATTCAGACTTATATTGAAGAAAGTAGGGAAAACCACTAGGCCATTCAGGTATGACCTAAATTAAATCCCTTTTCATTATACAATGGTGGTGACGAATAGATTCAAGGGATTAGATCTGGTAGATAGTGTGCCAGAAGAACTATGGATGGGGGTTTGTAATATGGTACAGAAGGCAGTGACCATCCCAAAGAAAAAGAAGTACAAGAAAGCGAAGTAGTTGTCTGAGGAGGCTTTACACATTGCTGAGGAAAGAAGAGAAGTGAAAGGCAAGGGAGAAAGAGATCCCAACTGAATGCAGAAATCCAGAGAATAAAAAGGAGAGATAAGAAGGCCTGCTTAAAGGAACAATGCAAAAAAATAGAGGAAGAGACGGGATCTCTTCAAGAAAATTGGAGCTATCAAGGGAACATTTCATGCAAGAATGGGCACAATAAAGGACAGAAATGGTAAGGACCTAACAAAAGCAGAAGAGGTTAAAAAGAGGTGGCAAGAATACACAGAAGAACTGTACAAAAAAGGTCTTAATGACTGGGATAACCACATTGGTGTAGTCATTCACTTAGAGCCAAACATCCTAGAGTGTGCAGTTAAGTGGGCCTTAGGAAGCATCACTAGGAACAAAACTAGTGAAGGTGAAAGAATTCCAGCTGATCTATTTAAAATCCTAAAGATGATGTTGTTAAAGTGCTGCATTCAATACATCAGCAGATTTGGAAAATTCAGCAGTGACTACAGAACTGGAAAAGGTCAGTTTTCATTCCAGTCCCAAAGGAGGGCAGTGCCAAAGAATGTTCAAAGTACAATACAATTACACTCATTTCTCATGCTAGCAAGGAAACTCAAACTCCTTCAAGTTAGGCTTTAGCAGTACATGAACTGATAACTGATATACAAGCTGGGTTTTGAAGAGGCAGAGGAACCAGTCATCAAATTGCCAACATTTGTTAGATCGGGGAGAAAGCATGGGGAATTTCAGGAAAACATCTACTTCTGCTTCACTGACTATGTTAAAACCTTTGACTGTGTGTTTCACAACAAATGGTGGAAAATTCCTAAAGAAACGGGAGTACCAGATCATCTTACCTGTCTCCTGAGAAACTTATATGCAGGTCAAGAAGCAACAGTTAGAACCTTACATGGAACAACTGACTGGTTCAGAATTGGGAAAGGAGTATGACAAGGCTGTTTATTGTCACTCTGCTCATTTAACTTATACGCAGAGTACATCATTCAAAATGCTGGGCTGGGTGAATCAGAAGCTGGAATCAAGATTGCTGTGAGAAATATCAACGACCTCAGATATGCAGATGATACCACTCTAATGGGAGAAAGTAAAGAGGAACTAAAGAGCCTCTTGATGAGGGTGAAAGAGGAGAGTGAAAAAGCTGGCTTGAAATTCAACATTTAAAAACTAAGATCATGCCATCTGGTCCCATCACTTTATGGCAAAATGAAGGGGAAAAAGTGGAAGCAGTAACAGATTTTATTTTGTTGGATTCCAAGTTTCCAAATCAATGCAGATTGTGACTGCAGCCATTAAATTAAAAAGTGCCTGCTCTTTGGAATAAAAGCTATAAGAAACCTAGACTGCTTATTAAAACATAGAGATATCACTTTGCCAACAATGATCCATATTTTCAAAGCTATGATTTCCAGTAGTCATGTGTGGGGGAGAAGGCAATGGCAACCCACTCCAGTACCCTTGCCTGGCAAATCCCATAGACAGAGGAGCCTGGTAGGCTGCAGTCCATGGGGTCGCTAGGAGTCAGACACGACTGAGTGACTTCACTTTCACTTTTCACTTTCATGCATTGGAGAAGGAAATGGCAACCCACTCCAGTATTCTTGCCTGAAGGACCCCAGGGACGGGGGAGCCTGGTGGGCTGCCATCTCTGGGGTCTCACAGAGTCGGACATGACTGAAGTGACTTAGCAGCAGCAGCAGCAGCAGTCATGTATGGGTGTGAGAGTTGGACCATAAAGAATACTGAGTGGTGAAGAACCGATGCTTTCAAATTTTGGTGCTGGAGAAGACTCTTGAGAGTCCTTTGGATAGCAAGGAGATCAAAGCAGTCAATCCTAAACTAAATCAATCCTGAATATTCATTGGAAGGACTGTTGCTGAAGCTGAAGCTTTGGTCACCTGATGGGAAGAGCTAACTCATTGGAAATGACCCTGAGCTTGAAAAGATTGAGGGAAGGAGAAGGGGTGGTAGAGGATGATATAGTTATATAGCATCACTGAGGATATGAATTTGAGCAAACTCAAAGAGATAGTGGAGGACAGAGGAGCCTGGTGTGCTACAGTCCATGGGTCACAAAAGTCAGACACAACTTAGTAACTGAACAACAACAAAGAGATGTATGCTGAACATTCCTGTCTTCTTTCAATATACTTTCAGGGTTAGCTTTTTTTCTTCAAAAGAGTGGACTAAGTGGAAGATTCAATTTATTGACGAGCTTAGTTATAGTTTTATTGTTAATGATGCTAAAATTTGGGCCAATTTAACCCTTTAGAAGGCTTTTTAAAATGCTTAATATAGGGGGAAAAAAGCCTTCTACATGAATATGTTTCTTATAGCTTATTTAGAATAGCAGAATACTAAGAAAAACACAAATTGGGGAAGTTGTTCATTATTATATTTTCTCTAGCTAATAACCTGGTAGTGGAAAAAAATTAATTGACTGGAGGGAAAATGTTGCTTTAATTTGCAAACAGATTGGAATTTGGAAATCCATGTGAAGAAACAAATATCCTTCTTGCTTCATGCAGGTCTAAAAGTCAAATTGCTTTTATCTAGTTTACATGATTCCCTAAGACTAAATTTTATACTGGCTGCCATTTGAAAAAGTAAGGTGTTTTGCTGCTTTATAAGTATACATTTTTATATAATCAAAATCTGTAAGTAGAAAGATTGAGTTTCCTAATCACTATAAATCTATTCAATGAGTTGAATAATTTATCATCCTTTCAAAAATCTGGCCTTGCTTTCAGTGCTCCAGCTTCTATTTTCTGGTCCCGTCCATTTATCACTCTCTCTTTCAGGTGTATTCTGCAGAGCTCGCACAAAGGATATAGCTTTCTTGGCATAAAGCAATTTATTTGCTGGTATGTGAACCAGTGTCTAGGAAACTTGCCAAATTAGCACAATCATGTACAGGTATGGAAACCATGCATATATTAATAAAATGTGGAATGGGATCTCACTCTGCAGGAAGTGAGATCCTTAGATAAAGTAGCTCCTTAGATAAACCTGTTGTGAACTAATTTATTCATGTATCTTCTGGTTGTCTCCTAAGCACAGGTCAGTTGATTTATTGTTGCTGTTGATGTTTAAATGACATATTTTGTATTTTTTCTGATTATAAGGCAATACATAGTCATAAAATAAATATCAGTGTTTGCTGTGCTGTCTGAAATCAATAGCCTCTAGCCAAATAGGGATATTTAAGTTTGATTTAATAAACATTAAATAAAATTTTACAAATTCAGTTCCTTTGTGTAGTAAGCCATTGCCTGAATATGCCTTCATTTATTTGCATATTCTGCTAATGATGTACATATAGGTAACTTCTATTTTTTCCCTGTTATAAAAACTTTCAGCATATATCTTTTTGTATGTGTGTAAAAAATATTTAAAATTGGTCCATATTGTAGAGCTGTCCTGCAGAGACTACATCAATAAATATTCCCTTGGTTGATTGTGAGAGAGGCGTTCACATCAATTGGGCAAGTCACTGAACCGCTCTTAAGTCTCATTAAATTTTTCTATTCAAGATAGGATTAATAATATTTACCATTTATCTTACCAAATAATTAGAGATAAAATAATGTTCGTGATTAGTTTAAAGAAATAAAAGGAAAGTACTACTGTCATGAATGATATTCATATTATTAAAACACCTCTTAGTTGTAATGGTGGTAGTCAGAGACCCTTTATCCTGTGCAGTCCAGTTTAAAACCTAAAGTAGGGACCTGTGTTGGTGATAGTGGTGGATAAAATATGATTTGGAAGACTTTATCATGGCAAAAGGAACTCTGGCTTCAGAAACAGTTTTTGTTGTTGTTGTTGTAGGCATAAATACATAAATACAAAGGCAGATTTTCTATATAAGGACATTCTGAGCAGTGGGGATTTTTTTATTTTAATGTTACAATGTGATAAAACCTGAGTAATCATCCAGTCCCACTCCTCATTCTACAGATGAGAAAGCAGAGGTCCGCGGAAGTTAAGTGAGTTCTCAGATTCACACAGCTAACAAGGGGCAGAATGTAGGTGATGCCCTGCTCTCTGATGCTCCAGCCAGCATCCTTCCTCTACATCCCACCGCTCTAAATGACAAGTCAGGCAGTAGCAGGACTTACACTGTCTCTCAGATACAGTTTAAGGCAGTGTTGCAGTCCAGTCTTATAGCTAGTATTTATCTAGAAGTTTATTTTGAAGTAAGTGCTTTGTATAGATTGACTGAGCTGTCTTAAAGTCAGACTACCACCTGCTCATTATTAGCTATTTCAGCTTCCCGAAGTGATAACAGAATTTTTCAAAGTGACCCTTTAAGCCAAACTACAAATCGAATCTGTTTCTCACAAATGGCATCCAAGTTAGGCAACATTCCTTAGAAATGAAGGTTCTTAGAGTCTGGGGAAGCAATCAGTCTCTGTCTTTAGCTCATCTATGAAACTTGAACTTAATTCCTTAATTTTCCCTATGACTTTACATAAGAAATGATAAGGACGGACAGCTTCAAATTATGCATAAGGTTTCCGTCAGCCTACGAAGCTAACCAGATGGTCATGGCTTTATTGCAGTTGGAATATGCCTTCAAAGTTGTTTTCTTGAGTGTTTAATGCGCAGTTGCCTTCTTTGGGATCTCTCTCTTCACTGGCATTTTTTGAATGCTAGCAAAACATAACTTAGAGAAATTAAGGTTGATGGCCTGCCTTCTATTTCATCTGTGTCTTCTAAGATATGTAAGAGATCTTAAATTTAGAAAGGGCAAATGCCCTCCCGTGAGTCATGTATTGGATTTCAACTCACTGAGAATGCTTGTCCTTCTATAGAAACTAGAGTCTCAAGGTTTCTGGTTAGAGCACAACTTCTTATGCGTCCAGCTCTGACCCCTATATCATAGAGTTTTACACTCAGGGCCATATTTGATCTTGTACTTGCTGATATAAAGCAGTAGAAAATGAGATGCCACAATGTAGGGACCACTGGTTTGCTGGAGCAGACCAGTGGGAAGAGAAATTATAGTGAAACTTGACTGTTATATGAGATGAGAAGATGCAGGTAACACACATGTTTAGATGTTTAAGGAGTTTTTATTTCACATTTCTTTTTTGATATATAATTTAAAAGGCATATAATCATAGATTTGGAATGGATGGAGTTATTTGCCTCAAATAAATGCTTTCTTATTTCAAATTGTTTTCTTTCTTTTATTCATTTAAAAACGTGCTTGTATGTTTTTCTTGAACATACATACAGCTATTGGATGATGTATTTTTCTTGAACATGTAGCAGCTGAATGATGTGACTATGAGAATTATCCATTGGAAGAGGGTCTCAGTGTGTTTGCCAAGTTCTCATCAGATATGGTTTACTCAAAGTCCCAAGAAGTACTTGCTTGTAAATAAACTTCCTTTTCCTCCCTTTTTTATTGAAGTAAAATTGGTTCACTCCAAAATCTTCCTTTGTGATACTGACACTGGGGAAAAAACAGTGGTGAGCCATGTAGTCCCTGTCCCTTTGATCACCTTTAGAGTGACTGGTTTGTTTTTATCAGCGCTGTCCTGTTTTTATATTACATGACATTTGTAACTTGCCCCAATCCTACTTTGGAAGTACATGAAGTATAAATTCCAAACAAATGATTGAATTACTATTCATCTATCTGCCTTTATAAAATGGGTTGGTGGGGGAAAGTGGTTGGTCAAAGCAGGACAATCTGGATGTGGTCACACTGAGAGGAAGGGATAGAGGAAGGTATTTTGTTGTCTTTACCTCATCATTTTTTAAGGGCTGAATTTTTGTGGAGGGACTGTTTATTTTGTCTTGCTATATTTTTAAGTGGTAGATCAGCATATGTAGAAAAGGACAGAATACATGCATTTCAAAATTTTAAAGGGGCTAATGATTAACATTTTTTTCAATATGTGATAAACACATGAGGCTATTTGATTATAAAGCAGGTAAAATAATAGTGCTAAGGCCAATAGGCTCCATAGACATTGGTCTAGATATTATTAAAATGCCTTATATGAAAAGTAGCATTCATCATGGTTTCATTTTAATGATGAGCAGTCTTTGAATGACATAGTATTTAATTTAGCAAATATTTCAAAATGAAGAAAAACGTAGAAATGTTGTCTTCACAGAAATGTAGTTCAGTTTTGACTTTAGAAAGAACAGAAAGCAGAGATCAACATGCTTTTTATGAAAACCAAAATACAGAGTACAAAGCTATAATATTATGTAAGCAAGTCACCAAATATAGCTATTTTCAGAAACAAGCTTTCAAGAGTTTTTTTGTTTCATTATCAAATAATAAAAATAAGTGGCTGGTAGCAATCCTTATAAAATAAATTATGCTTTCAAATTGAAACAAAGAATTTTGATAGATGTGAAATCTAAATCAACCAAAATTACATTATGATTTAGTAATAGCTGTCAAATGGCTGGATCAAAATAGCTGTTTTAAAATAGGCACCTTAAGGTATCATGAGCAAAAAAAAAAAAAAAAAAATCACGACTGGTTGTAACCAGAATCTTGTCCATGGGCCTCAAATATATCTCCTAAATGGACTTGATACTTGTTTAGCATTAATAATTATATGCATTTTAATTAAAAATATTTTCTTATGCAAGAGGAGGGAGAAATACGTATTAGGAGAAATAATTTTGAAATGATATTTAACCAACATATCTAAATAAATGATAATCTTCAAAGTACTTTGGAAACTTCAAAAAGTCTAATAGATGTTATACATTTACGCATAATATAGTTTCAGAGACTGATTTTTTTTTCTTTCTTTTTTTTTTTTTTACTGCTTTCTCTGAAGTTCTATCAAGCCTATGAGGTAACTAGTATCTCTTATCTCATATTGGTCAGGCAGCTCTGAGAAGCAGTTCTAATTGTCATTGAATAAATGGAAAAATTGAAAAATAAAAATTTCTAAATAATTTAACTTCTCTAATAGGTACAGTCTTTCAGAATGTGAGGTTTATGGTGAGAAAGAATTGGCTATAGTGAGATAGCTAACAAAAGAGGTTTCTTGGTGAAGACAGGGTTGAAGAAGCACTGAATTTAATGTTCAGAATAGGGTCTTATCATCTACTGAGTAGGACTTGAGGAAATTTAATATAGAAGATGTGGGTTTTGATCGGGGAGGAGGGGATGGGCCAGAAGCTTCCCTGACAATGAGCATTTTTAGTAATATCAGGGGAAGTCATGAGGATTCCAAACTTTATTTTATCTGCTTCACATTTTAGCTCTCAAATGGCCCCAGCATAGAGTAGAGGCAGCTCAAAATTAGAAGTTTATCTGTATAGCAGATATGGTGAGAATACCCCTTCCTTCTCGTACTCAGCACTAGGCCAGGGCAGGCAAAACCTAGAAATCCCAAGCTTCTTAATCATCTAGAATCAACTTCAGGACTTCAACACAGAGCTAGTTGAGAGCGAAACCAAACAGAAAGATATTTGTGTGCTGACGACACTGGAAATTCTTCCCTGTGTGCTGCTCGGGCTGACATCCTGATAAAGTTCAGGCCCTGGTGAAGCTGCACAGACTGGGCCCCCTCCCTGGACCACATGTGTTTTGTCTGCATCATAAACTTGATTTTCTGAATTGTTCCCGTTGACATTTTCATCTCTGTTCAGAGGCCGTAAACCTTAATTATATAATAGGACCCAAGTTAGACAAAACAGAAAAATTTAAAAGTTCCCCTTATGTTCAATTTCCTGAAACCTTCCTTTTCCAACTTTATAAGGCTGACCTGGTCATCATTTTAGCAAATCACAATAATTGACTTTACAAGGTAGGGATTCCATCCATTTGCTACAGATAATTCCCCAGTGATCAAAGTCATATTTTGTTCAATCTGCCTCCTTGATAGCAAGTTAGTGTGAATGAAAACCCTTGGCAAATATATGTTAGCATATATAAAAAAAGTTTACTTGTTCAAGATGGCAATTCTTTTACTACCCTAAAGCTGTATTAACAGTTAAAAATATATCAAGCTTGCTTTCATTTTCTTAAAGGATTCCAAAGCAGCAAAAAATCCACTTAAAAAAGACCGTTTTTCAGATTAGTGAAAAATCACTGGACTCTGAAGAGGAAGGAAAAAAAATCCTGTGGTCATCCAGGCTAAAGAATGAAGTCATTAATTAGGGAAGGAATGTGAGATTGTCACTAGATTTTTGTCAGATGATTATTTAATTTTATTTTCCTGTCAGAAAACAGTGGAGTAACATGTTTAGGATACTCTGGGAAAGAAAATGTGAGCTAAGGATTCAGTGAAACAGAGCGTTGAGTATAAAGACCTCAGATTTGCAAGAAATCAGGGTATGTTATTTCCTTAAGTTACTAAGAAATCTGATGAAGAATATGTGTTAGGTAGTCAGAATATCTGGACAAAGTTCCGTATAAGAACTGCTGGCAGTGATTTTCATTGGCTGATAAAAATCACAAAAAGTAAGACAACCACATGCAATTCTTTACAAAACTGTGCAACATCATCCATAAGTTAGTGTTGCCAAAAGAAAAACAAAAAAGAAAAAAGAAACCTGAATGTGATCAAGATTTTAGATCTGACTATCAATTTTCAGGAAACATAGGAGAGCATGGCATGTGTAATATATTGCAACCCTTGATGAAAGTGAGAGGAGAGGGAAAAAGTTGGATTAAAGTTCAACATTCAGAAAACTAAGATCATGGCATCTGGTCCCATCACTTCATGGGAAATAGATAGGGAAACAGTGGAAAGTGTCAGACTTTATATTTTGGGGCTCCAAAATCACTGCAGATGGTGATTACAGCCATGAAATTAAAAGACACTTACTCCTTGGAAGGAAAGTTATGACCAACCTAGATAGCATATTCAAAAGCAGAGACATTACTTTGCCAACAAAGGTCCGTCTAGGCAAGGCTATGGTTTTTCCAGTAGTCATGTATGGATGTGAGAGTTGGACTGTGAAGAAGGCTGAGCGCTGAAGAATTGATGTTTTTGAACTGTGGTGTTGGAGAAGACTCTTGAGAGTCTCTTGGACTGCAAAGAGATCCAACCAGTCCATTCTAAAGGAGATCAGTCCTGGGTGTTCTTTGGAAGGAATGATGCTAAAGCTGAAACTCTAGTACTTTCGCCACCTCATGCGAAGAACTGACTCATTGGAAAAGACTGATGCTGGGAGGGATTGGGTGCAGGAGGACAAGGGGATGACAGGATAAGATGGCTGGATGGCATCACTGACTTGATGGACGTGAGTTTGAGTGAACTCTGGGAGTTGGTGATGCACAGAGAGGCCTGGCATGCTGCGATTCATGGGGTCGCAGAGTCGGACATGACCGAGTGACTAAACTGAACTGATGGGGTTGCAATTAGCAAAGCCCAGACTGTGAAATGAAACTCTACAGGACAGACAACCCTACTTCAATAGAATTTCCATGAAAAAGAGGGAGACACAGAGAAAAAACTGTAGATTAATGGAGATTTAAGAGCTACATTAACCAGTCTGTTGGAATTTGCTTGGATCCTGATTCAGAATTCAATGTATATAGCTAAAGATATATATATATATATTCTGCTGCTACTCCTGCTGCTAAGTCGCTTCAGTCGTGTCCGACTCTGTGCGACCCCATAGATGGCAGCCCACCAGGCTCCGCCGTCCCTGGGATTCTCCAGGCAAGAATACTGGAGTGGGTTGCCATTTCCTTCTCCAATGCATGACAGTGAAAAGCGAAAGTGAAGTCGCTCAGTCATGCCCGACCCTCAGCGACCCCATGGACTGCAGCCTTCCAGGCTCCTCTGTCCATGGGATTTTCCAGGCAAGAACACTGGAGTGGGGTGCCATTGCCTTCTCCATATATATATATATATATATATATAAAACTTGAGGAAATATGGATATTTTATAATGTTTCGAAATTAATTTTTAGGAATGAAATAATGGTGTCACATTTCTGTTAACAATAGGAGTCCTTGTCTTAAAGCAATGAGATAGGAACCCCAGCAATAACACTGAGAACCTAGGAAGATATGTGATTTTTCTATTCAGTCAGTAATATGAGAGGAACCCCGGTACCTTGAAAAAGTAGGCACCTCATTAATATTTACAGATGATGAATATTTACAGAAGAGGAAATGAAATGACATACTCAGAAGAGCAACCTCAGATATGCAGATGATACCATTCTAATGGCAGAAAGCGAAGAGGAACTAAAGAGCCTCTTGATGAAGGTGAAAGAGGAGAGTGAAAAAGCTGGCTTAAAACTCAACATTCAAAAAACTAAGATCATGGCATCTAGTCCCATCACTTCATGGCAAATAGATGAGGAAAAAGTGGAAAAAGTGACAAATTTTATTTTCTTGGGCTCCAAAAATCACTGTGGATGATGACTGTAGGCGTGAAATTAAAAGATGCTTGCTCCATGGAAGAAAAGCTATGACCAACCTAGACAGCGTATTAAAAAGCAGAGACATCACTTTGCCCACAGAAGTCCATAGAGTCAAAGCTATGGTTTTTCCAGTAGTCAAATATGGATGTGAGAATTGGACTATAAAGAAGGCTAAGCACCGAAGAATTGGTGTTTTAGAATTGTGGTGCTGGGACTCTTGAGAGTCCCTTGGACAGAGAGAGATGAAACCAGTCAATCCTTAAGGAAATCAACCCTGAATATTCATTGGAAGGACTGGTGCTGAAGCTGAAGCTCCAGTACTTTGGCCAGCTGACGCAAAGTGCCAGCTCATTGGAAAAGACCCTGATGCTGGGAAACATTGAAGGTAGGAGGAAAAGGGGTCAACAGTGAATGGAATGTTTGGATGGCATCACTGACTCAATGGACATGAGTTTGAGCAAACTCCAGGAGATGGGGAAGGACAGGGAAGCCTGGCTTGCTGCAGTCCATGGGGTCAACAAAGAGTCGGACATGACTGAACGACTGAATAATGAACAATTCAGAAGAGCTAGTTTCATGACAGAAATATTCCTTACTCAGTGCCTTCTGAGGGGTTAGACTCAGTTTTCATTCCTGTCTGCCATGCTTTCTGTATCCAGGAAATGAATATCAGAGCCTTTGTCAGACAATGTCTTGCACTTTCATGGACTGAAGGTCAGCCTACCTCATGAGTGTAGCACAGAAACAGTAGATTGAGAGTTCCCTGAAGCTAGGGACTTTGCTGGTTTAAGTTTATATCTCTGCGCTTAAGCAGCCTGTAATTGCAGGTTGCTGTAGGGTGTCCTCTCTTGCTCAGATCAGGGTCTCCTCTGGGTCACGCACCGGTGCTGCCACGACTAAAGGCAAAGCTGCCGAACAGGGCTTGTGTTTCTGGTGTGTTCTGTTGCCCTCCCTCCTCCCGTCTTGGTTGCTTTGTTCTCTCTTCATGGTACTCCACACCCTCCTGTTGTTTTCCTCTGATCAAAGCCCCCCCACCGACGTACAACCACAACGCCCTCCAGAGACTCGCTAATTCCCAAGTGTCCTGCTTTCTGATCAGGCCTTCCCTATGCCCTAACAGTCCTAAACCGTTTGCATCTTTATTTCTATGATACTGATCTGAGATAGAGCAGTTGTTTAAAAGGACTTGTGATTAAGGTGTGAATGATAGGTAGATTTAGTTCAAATTAATCTCTGCTTAGTGGAATGTGGAAAACAGATTGTCCGAAACTCTGTGGTGCCGCTACGTGAAGAGGTGTTAGTTAAGCATTCTACTAGAAAATGTGCTGATCTTTCCTCTGCTTTGTCACTCCTTCCTGACTCATGGGGTTTACCGTGAGAACTGATGCAACACTGGGGAAGTACTTTCCTGTACAAGAGCTCATGCCACGAGACCTAGTGCCAGGAAATAATTTGTACGCATTGTTTGGTAAAGTTCATCAAACTTGCTTTGAAGCAGGCCTGTGAAACTAATACAGGAAATCAATAGAGGGTTTTGTATTGCTCTTAAAGGTCTCTAAGGGAATAGATTTTCACAACTTTGTATGCCAGTGTATCACAGACTTTGTGACCATTAAGATTCTCTCATGTAATTTAAGAACAATGAAAAAATATATGCCTACAAATGTTCACACATTTTAAATAACTGTTGGGTCTGTGACATATCAAAGTATCAGTAGCTTCCTACAGTGTTTCCAAGAAATAGAAAACTTCTGAAACATGGCCAGTAATCTGTGTAATAAACTGAAGATCAGTTTTGAACTGGATCTGTGAGAAAACAAGCAAGATACGATGATGAATTAAATCACTAAGAATTGAATCCTGGCAGGGGAAGGGAGTTGCTATCCATCTATAGTTTACTTGTATTGTAGCACCACCTAGTGTTCACACAGATGCCAGTTAGCTACAGTTTTTCTTGCCTCACTGTTCAACAGAAACACATTCCTAAAGCATATACTCTTGGTCTGTCAGCCAAAGAAATGCTGCTCAAACATGTCTGTAAGTTATGAAATACAGATGACATTATATGTTTCTGAAATGAAGGATTATGCTTTCAGTTACTTCATTATCGGGATGGACATGTTCATTGACATGCATATGTGACATTTTAACTCTTTTAAGCTTAATATTTATCTTTTTACTTGCTAAGAAAATAGCCTGTAGATGTTGGGAAATTACTGATTTGCTTTAACCTCAGTTGCTCTTTCAAGAGCAAAGCTTTAAATGGTGAAACGTCAATTCCTGCAAATATATTGATACCATGTTAGGCCAGGATTAGTACTTACGCAGCACCACACCCTTCCTGTTACTCCTGACAGAATCTTCACTGCTAAAGAAACTACAGAACATCAGCTAGAGTACTGGTGTTTAGAGCTTTGAGACCCAAAGTGTGGTCTGGACTGGAAGCTTAGACCACACCTGGGAACCTGCGAGGCCTGCAGAGTCTCTTCTCCTGCCCAGACTTACTGAACCTGCAGCTTGACGAGATCCCAAGGTGACCTGTATGCACTTGAACAATGGAGAAGCACAGTCTGAGAGACATAACT
Source organism: Bos grunniens (assembly GCF_055505025.1). NCBI lineage: Eukaryota > Metazoa > Chordata > Mammalia > Artiodactyla > Bovidae > Bos > Bos grunniens. The sequence goes on along the minus strand of NC_141185.1, from coordinate 27,714,714 downwards.
CCCACCCATACTACTACCCCCCACCGCAATGTGAAAGATTGACCCTCAATCAAACCAGAACTAAGGACTTTTCATTGTAATTTTGGATTTATTATACAGTATTTTACTTTTGGATAAAGCTACATGATTTTCTTCTATTCTGACTCATGACTTATTCCGTATAAACTGTATCATTGATGGTTGTGGGACTCACATCGGCAGCTGAACAAAGAAGGCACGGTTCTTTCCTACTGAATTCATCAGCTTCGTCTCTCAAGAAACATAATTAGGGAGCCACTCAAAGCAACTGAGAGGAAAATTGCCAGCTCTGAAACTGTAGGGTATGCAGACGCCAACAAAATACCTAAGTTTGCTGTGATAGAGAGACTCATAGTTTGAACAGACAGTAGTAGGTGAGGCTTAAATAATTCCTGATTATTGAGGTAGAAAGAAACACTTAGAGATTGCATTATTAAAGTTGAAAAGTTTAAAGGTTGAGTTTTTTTCTTAAGCCTTAATTTTATCTTAGCTATCTCTTTATTAATACACCTAGTAAATATAGTGCAAAAATAAGATAACTTTTTTGGTTAATGTTCAGTTATCTCAAGTTTAACAAATTAACATCATTCACAAATTTGGTTAAGTTTCCTAAAGCATTTTAACCTAATAATCTCAAACACCTTAGATGAATAATACCATAGACTTCGAAGCCTAACTAAACCAATCTTTCTTTGCACTTAGACAAGTTAAAAAATGTAATAAACCAAACTCATAACCGTAATAAACTAGATTCTTTTATATTAAAAAATTAATCAAAATTTAATAAAATCACAGTAAGTGTGAAACATTTCAAATTAAAACTTCAAAGCAATATTATATTTCAGACTCCTTAAAAGATTTTAAAACTTTAAATAATAAATACACATTATCTCTATAATTACAAAACTTAGTACTAAATCTAGCACAAAGTACCATGCCTTATGTTATCATCTCTATACTTATTTCTACATTTCATATTGCCTAGTCACACAAATACAGGAAGCAGAAGTTATTTGATCCGTGAGCAGTCCTTTAGTCCAGTTACAGGCAGGTATAGTGAAGTAACACATTGTGTTCCAGAATGCAAACCTTGGGACTGTTTTTGGAACAGTCCGTATATTATGAATCCTCTCATACATAGTTTAAATGTTTAAATCTTCGCTGCCAGGGGTGCAATCCAAGTCTATGGCCATCAGCTGGGATTTAGTTTCACTACCCAGGGTCTCACCTTCTCCTGAGGTGTAGTCTACCTTTATTCAAGTTTTATTGTAAACTCTTTGAACAGTCTTTTCCCCTGTTGGAGTAGATAGAATTGTGTACCCCCTACCAGGGCTGCAGCTAACATCTTCATTGCACAGTTAACTTTAACTGAAACCTGCACCCCCATCCAGGACAGAAACTGTCTTTATAGTTTCTTATCTGTTTCATCTACCTCCACTTTACCATCATCTGTTGACGTTGCCCCCTGACTGGAGTTTGGACAAGATTAAGAACACTGCCTTGTGCCACTGCGTAAGCACGTGTATCATGCATTCTGAGCTATTGACTTTTGTGCTGGCACGATTATTGTGAATAAACCAAGAAAAACAGTCCTTGTGAGGTTTCTTTGAGACTTCAATATGTAGAAGCTAAGTGGCTTGTTCCTTCAAAGAAGTCAGAGGTTTGAGAATGTATTGATAATTGTCCTTGTAGGTTGCGTTCTCAAGGACACACATTCTGAGGCTCTGAGATTTGTATATTGCAGGCTTATTGGAATGAACCATCTGAGAGACGCGAGCGACATCATCCTAGCAGAGGGAGGAGTTGACCACTGTGCTGCAGTAGAGGCCTTAGTCATTCCTATGGGGAACTCCATAGAGTTGCGCCCACTCCTTCCTTGCCAGGCTTTCTACCTCCTCCCACTGGGCAGACATTGGATGTGGAGTGCTCCCAGGGAAGGATGTGACCTTGGGTGGGGCAGCTGAGGGCAAGCCCCAGAGAAGGTCTCAGATGGGAGCAGTAAGCAGCCAACACTCCTGGCAGCTGGGGGAATAAGTGCCTTAGGCAGAATAGTGGGGGACTATAAATGTTCTTATAGCTTTTCTGTATTGTTGTTATTATTATTATTAAAGGGCTTGACCCAGAAAAGATCATGGTACTTAATTCTAAGAGCACCAATGTAACAGGAGACTGATCTCTGTAATGCGAATGAAAATACCTCTCTTTGCTGAGAGGCATTGTGCAGAACTCATGAAAACATGGCAGTGATGTTGGCAGGGAGATGGCAATGAAGTTCTCTGAACCAACTGTCTCCTGCAGCTGTGAAAAGACACAGCCTGGCTGCCAACTGTTAGGCTCATTGTGCTTTGGCTGCATTTAGTTCCCTCTTATGTCAACTTGCAATTCTGTGTTGAAGAAAATTGGTCTGGTCTGCCACCATCTCCATCTCTTAGCAACTGAGAGAGATTGAAACAACAGCTGGGTAATTTGATACTGGGAACTTAAAGGTTGTGAAATGGAACATAATGGCTTGTTTGTATTAAATGAAAAAAAGAGAGAAAATGATGTAACTCTAATGCTTAGAAATGTTTGGAATGCCACATGGATTACAAAGAGAGGAAAATCTAGTTTAAACTGGTTGGACTCTTCCTCTCTCAGAATGATTAAAGTTGAGTCCAGAAGTGCTCTCAAACACCCATATTTGCCTAAATATAAATTCCTGTGGAATGTTGGAATTGCAATGTGAAAAAAAGTTTCCGTGTTCTGTATTTATTTTCCGTAAGATTGACCTACTGCTTTCTTTATCACACATTTTAAAATACTCTTTTCAATAAAACATAGATGACAGTTTAGCTTTTGGTGGGCAGTGGGAGAGGGTCCAGAGGTGGAGACAGGAGATAGTGAGGGGTGGTCCTCAGAGGCAGTGATTCACTGGAAGCCTGTTTTATAGGCTGCTCACACCATCTCCAGGGTACACGCACCAAAGGTGATAATGGAATTGTGAGTTTGAAAACTAAGAAATGAAAAGCCAAGTGCAATTGTTGACAAAAGGTTGTTTTCCCTCTTCCCTGGGGCCAGTAAAGAGATCATCTGGCTTTCAAATTAAGAAAGCCAGAAAATACAGTGTTTGCTCTCAGAATAAGTCAAATGTCATACTTAATGAAAATTCCAAAGCAGAAAGAGAGAAAGCAAGGGAGTTGGGGAAGAAGAGACTGAAATGCCTAATTAATGGAGTGAGCTGCTTGCTGCTTAACCTGTAGGTTCATAATTCAAGCATTTTGCCATTGTTTAATAAACATGCCTGAACAAGGTTCATTGAAGGGGCATGGGATATAGGGGAGGGGACTGAAAATCTAGTGCTTTACATGGTAGGAAACTGCCTGGTCATGTTTCTCAGGATAACTTGTTCACCTGCTGCATATGCAGCTTTCATCCCAGCGCAGGGGGCAGAAAGCCATTGTTTTCTTTGCTTGGCTAGTGGTTTACTTCCTTGTCACCTTCTCATACAATTGGGTCATAGGTCTGCTGCTGTTAGCAACACATTGTCTTTTCATCAATACTGAAAGAATTTAATTCCTTCCCTGTGAAGTGGTTCCAATTCCTCAGCAAGAGTTTGGCTTTGTGATACGACAACTTTGAAGAAATGAAGTAAAGATTCACTGGGAAACAGCCCTTCTTCTTATCCATCCACTTCCTTACCTCCTAGTTCTTCCAAGACCACATCCATCCAATTTACAACAAATGAAGTGGAACCATATAAAATTGCTCTTTTTGTAGGTCAAAGGCAGTTTAAATGTAGGTAATTTCACGTGGTTCAGCTTCTACTATACAAACGAGTTGTCTGGTTTAAAAAAAAAGAAAAGAAAGAGTGACTATGAATGTTATCCTTAGAATTCTTGGAAGAGAAAAAAAAAAAGACTTCAAGGTAAACAAACGGACAGATAAACTTATTTGTAACCAAACTCAATTCCAGATGGGGCTGGCTTTTAGTTCACAAACAGAAAAGAAATAGGGATTGCAGCTTGCAGGGAACTATTGCTTCTCCCTGAGGGAGATGAGGATTGACCTTCTCTACATGGGGTATGTTTCCAGTCTACTTGATCTTTCATTTAGCTTAAAAATTCAGTTTGGTGTTTGCACTTCCCTCATTTTCCAAAATTTGTTCTGATTCCACATCTCTGTCAAACATTTCTGTATATTTGTTTATTCCTCTTTGATTTGAAAGATAGGAAGTATATTGATTTTTTTCAGGTGAAAACTAACTTTCCATTCATTTGGGAAGAACTTGTGCATCACTTCCACAGCTCTAGAGTATTTGTGTTCAATTTTGTATTTTTATTTGAGACACAGGAAGTGTATTTGTTTAAATTTTCTCTCTGAAAATAAACCCAGAGCTGCAGCCTGATGAGCATTATACAAAGGATAAGAAATCTCAGTGTAGTATTCTTTTATACTTTACTTTTAATGGTTCATAAATGTATAATGATCATAGTGAACTTTTATTCAGCACTGCTATAGGCATAATAAGGTACTGTGCATGTACTATCACATTTAATCCTCATCCTATGACTTGTATCTAGTCCTGTCTTAATGAATGAGGGAACGGAGTCACAAAGGTTAAGCTTCTCTCCCAAGGAATCAAAGTTGTTAATAGCAATGCTAAGACTGACTTTCAGACTATCTCCAGACCTACTCTCTTAATTTACTATACCATTCTGCTATCACACTGACTGTACCTGATTCCGATGCAACCCTTGCCACCACCACGCCCCCCACCCCCCCACCAATTAATCGTTTTCCTTGAATGTTTTTCATGTTGGTTTGTATTTTGAAGGTGCCATTTGGGCAAGGTGTCTTGAAGGAGTGATGGTGGGTACATATTGACTGTTCTGTGAGGAGCAAAGCTTCAAAAGGAGCATGTTGATGAATCTCCTCAGTGTGGAGATCCAGGCAAAGCCAACTTCTGTTTGCAGCACTAGCATACAAACAGTTTCTCACCTTAATCCTTGCATCTTAATCTGTGAGCCAAGTCTGCAACCAGAAATCATTTTCAGCTCTTTCAACTAGCCATAAAAATGTTTTAATACTGTGTTAAACTATATAATATTGCAATTAAAACTTCTTATCCTCACCCATTGGAGGGCAGACAGAAGCAAGAACTACAATCCCATAGCCGCCAAAATGAAAACCACAATCACGGAAAGCTTAGCAAAATAATCACGTGGATCACTGCCTTGTGTAACACAATGAAGCTGTGAGGCATGCCATGCAGGGTTACCCAAGATGGACGGGTAATGGTGGAGAGTTCTGACAAAACGTGGTCCACTGGAGGAGGGAGTGCAAACCACTCCTGTATTATTGCCTCAAGAACCCCATGAACAGTATGAAAAGGCAAGAAGATGTGACACTGGAAAATGAGCCCCTTAGGTAGTTAGGTGTCCAATATGCTACTGGAGAAGAGGGGAGCAATAGCTTCAGAAAGAATGAAGAGGCCGGGCCAAAGTGAAAACCATGCTTAGCTGTAGATGCATCTGGTGGTGAAAGTAAAGTCTGATGCTGTCGAGAACAATATTGCATAGGAACCTGGAATGTTAGGGCCATGGATCAAGGGAAATTGGACACAGTCAAGCCAGAGATGGCAAGGGTGAACGTTGACATTTTAGGAATCAGTGAACTAAAATGGATGGAAATGGGCAAATTTAATTCAGATGACCACTATATCTACTACTGTGGGAAAGAATCTCTTAGAAGAAATGGAGTAGCCTGCATAGTCAACAAGAGTCCAAAATTCAGTACTTGGGTGCAGCCTCAAAAACAACAGAATGATCTCAGTTCATTTCCAAGGCAAACATTCAACATCACAGTAATCCAAGTCTGTGTCCCAGCTGCTGATGCCAAAGAAGCTGAATGAAGACCTACAAGAACTTCTAGAACTAACACACAAAAAAGATATCCTTTTCATTATAGGGGATTGGAATGCAAAAGTAATAAGTCAAGAGATACCTGAGGTAACAGTCAAGTTTGACCTTGGAGTACAAAATGAAGCAGGGCAAAAGCTAACAGAATTTGCCAAGAGAACACAGTGGTCATAAAACATCTTCTTCCAACAACACAAGAGACGACTCTACACATGGACATCACCAGATGGTCGATACCCAAATCAGACTGATTATATTTTTTTGCAGCTGAAGATGGAGCTCTATACAGTCAGCAAAAACAAGACCAGGAGCTGACTGTGGCTCAGATCATCAGCTCCTTATTGTAAAATTTAGGCTTAAATTGAAGAAAGTAGGGAAAACCACCAGACCATTCAGATATGATCTAAATCAAATCCCTTATGATTATATAGTAGAGGTGACAAATAGATTCAAAGGATTAGATCTGGTAGACAGAATGCCTAAAAATCTATGGCTGGAGGTTCGTAACATTGTATAGGAGGCAGTGACCAAAACCATCCCCAAGAAAAAGAAATTCAAGAAGGCAAAGTGGTTGTCTGAGAAGGCCTTACAAATAGATGAGAAAAGAAGAGGAGTGAAAGGCAAAGGAGAAAGAGAAAGATATAGAAAACTGAATATAGAGTTCCAGAGAATAGCATGGAGAGGTAAGAAAGCCTTCTTAAGTGAACAATGCAAAGAAATAGAGGAAAACAACAGAAGAAAAGGAAAAAAAAAAAAACAGAATGGTAAAGACTAGAGATCAGTTCAAGAAAATTGGAGATACCAAGGAAACATTTCATGCAAAGATGAGCACAATAAAGGACAGAAACAGGAAGGACCTAACAGAAGTAGTAGAGATTAAGAAGAGGTGGCAAGAATACACAAAAGGTCTTAATGACTTGGATAACCATGATGGTGTGGTTACTCACCTAGAGCCAGATATCCTGGAGTGTGAAGTCAAGTGGGTATCAGGAAGCATTACAACTAACAAAGTTAGTAGAGGTGATGGAATTCCAGCTGAGCTACTTAAAATCCTGAGATGATGCTGTTAAAGTGCTGCACTCAATATATCAGCAAATTTGGCGTACTCAACAGTGACCACAGAACTGGAAAAGTTTCATTTTCATTCCAATATCAAAGAAAGGCAGTTCCAAAGAATGTTCAAACTATGGTATGATTGTGCTCATTTCACATGCTAGGAAGGTAATGCTTAAAATCCTTCAAGCTAGGTTTCAGTAATACACAAATCGAGAACTTCCAGATGTACAAGCTGGATTAGAAAAGGCAGAGGAACCAAATTGCCAACATCTTTTGGATAATAGAAAAAGCAAGAGAATTCCAGGAAGACATCTACTTCTGTTTCATTGACTATGCTAAAGCCTTTGATTATGTGGATCACAACAAACATGGAAAATTCTTAATGAGATGAGAATACCAGACCACTTTACCTGTTTTCTGAAAAACCTGTATGCAAATCAAGAAGCAACAATTAGACCCGGACATGGACCAATGGTCTGGTTCAAAATTGAGAAAGGAGTACGTCGTCATGCTTATTTAATTTCTGTGCAGAGTACATCATGCAGAATGCTAGGCTGGATGAATCACAGGCTGGCATCAAGATTTCTGGGAGAAATATCAACTGCAGAAATGCAGATGATAACACTCTAATGGCAGAAAGTGAAGAGGAACTAAAGACCCTCTTTATGAGGATGAAAGAGGAGAGTGCAAAAGCTTTCTTAAAACTCAACTTTCAAAAAAACAAGATCATGACATCCAGTCCCATTACTTCATGGCAAATAAGTGGGGAAATAGCGGAAACAGTGACAGATTTTATTTTCTTGGTCTCCAAAATCACTGTGGACAGTGACTGCAGCCATGAAATTGAAAGATGATTGTTCCTTGGAAGAAAAGCTATGACAAACCTAGACAGCATATTAAAATCAGAGACATCACTTTGCCAACAAAGGTCCATCTAGTCAAAGCTATGATTTTTCCAGTAGTCATGTATGGATGTGAGAGTTGGACCATAAAGAAGGCTGAGCATAGAAGAATTGATGCCCTAGAACTGTGGTGCCAAAGAAGACTCTTGAGAGTTCCTTGGACAAAGTGAAAGTCGCTCTGTCATGTCCAACTCCTTGGGACCCCATGCACTATACAGCCTATGGAATTCTCCAGGCCAGAATACTGGAGTGGGTAGCCTTTCCCTTCTCCAGGGGATCTTCCAAACGCAGGTCTCCCTCATTGCAGGCGGGTTCTTTTCCAGCTGAGCCACAAAGGAAGCCCTACAGCAAGGAGATCAAATCAGTCAATCCTAAAGGAAATCAACCCTGAGTATTCAGTGTAAGGATTGGTGCTGAATCTGAAGCTCCAATATTTTGGTGACCTGATGAGAAGAATTAACTCATTGGAAAACACCTTGATACTAGGAGAGATTGAAGGCAGGAGGAGAAGGGGAGGACAGAGGATGAGATGGTTGGATGGCATCATCAACTCAGTGGATATGAATTTGAACAAACTCCAGGAGATAGAGAAGGACAGGGAAGCCTGAAGTGCTGCATTCCATAGGGTTTCCAAGTTTTGGACATGATTTAGTAACTGAACAACAACAGTTTTGTAATTATTATCTAGTTTGTGCCTTTAAATTGTGCTATTTCTATGCTGAAACGAAAGTTCAATATATTCTTAAACATACCTATATTTATATTCTGGCATCTTACAATGTATTTATCAATTCAACAAATACTTATTGAGAGCCTACCATATGTCAGACATTCATCCTTGGCATAGCAATGACAAAACTGACAAAAATTCTGACCTCAAGCACTTAACATTCTTGCAGTGATTAGTTTTTTAAAGGGTTATCAACAGAAGGGGAGGGAAAGTGGGTGGGTCTATAGAAGTAGCTCCTTAGATTGGGTTGAGCGGCCTAGGGGAAAATCATGGGGCCTCCTTTTTTAAGAGCCCCAATGCCAACTCAGACTCTGTTCAGACTAGAGCAAACAGCAAAATAGGGGCTGGAAAAGGTTTCAGTTGAGCTTCCCTTAGGTAAATTACCTCAAAGATGCTTTGTATTAAGATACTTGAATAGAAGTCTAAGTCTCCTACAGGATTTTAGCCTTCTTTCTCACACCTAGAATTGAATCTAGCTGTATTTTAATTGTGTAGATGAAGATTAAAGCTATTAGATGTTGGACCCCAAATTGAGGATCATTCTGAATCACAGAGTTAAAAATAATAGAGAAAAAAATTCCATAAGTAGAAGCAGATGAAAAAGGAAGTTGAGGGTCGGGTTCACAGTTCTCCCAAGGAGTGGCTTAGACTGGCTGGTTGAAGCTCAGCTCCAAGGCAACTTGGCTGCCATATGTGTGTGCGTGTCTGTGCTGACAAACTTACTTAGCACCACAATTCAGACAAGTGTGTATCATAGACTTGCAAAAATGCCTTGTGGCAAATTTACTACTTTGGTTCCCAAACTCAATTTAGTCAGATCTTTTCAGTAACGAAGCATTTTTATTTATAGCGATCTTGCTACATATGAAAGACAATTTAGAGTGGTGGTTAAGGGAGTTGATTCCTGGAGCCCAACTGTCTGGGTACAAATTCCAGCCCCACCTCTTACACAGCTACAAAAGGAAGTTCACTGTGTCCCATTTTCCTTTTCTCTAAAAGGGTGATCATAATAATAGCATCTACTTCATAGGATTGTAATGAACATAAATTAAATAGTATCTGTGAAATGCTTAGAATGATGCCTGGCCATAATAAGTGCAATACAGATGTAGTTATTATGATGAGAGTCTTAGATTTGTCAGTCAATAGGCATTGCCTGGCTGGGGTTTAGCATCCACAGTGAATCTTTCGCATAACTGGACAGGACAGATCTAGTGGGCATCCAGTCCTAAATGCCAGAAGGAAACACTAAGAGCAAAAACATTTACTGAGCATTGCCATGTATGGAGTTTGGGGCTTTCATATTTAATGATTAAGAGCCAACATCAGTGAATGTTGATGCCAAGAAGCATCTCTCTCACACACACATGCACACACGCACACACACACGCACACACGCATGCACACACATGCACCTGAAAGCCAAGTTCCTCTGTGATTTTTATCAAATGTTACAAGAAGACATCACACTCAGGTCTGTGAAACAAAGGGATAGATGTTAGGGAGCTGAGGGTCCTTCTGCTAAACAGATGACTACAGAGTTAAGTAAGTGACTTGTGAGGAGGAAAATTCCAGGCTGCAAATGGAGTCAAGATGTGAAGCAGCAGCAGTTAAGCTAATACACCATGATGACGAGGATTAAAGATGAACCGAATATCCTCAGAGGGAAAGCCAAACGAGACAGAAGACACATCAGAGGAGACCTCTGCCATCAGCAAACACAAAAATGTAGTTTGATATCAGAAAGAGATAATTAGCATGTGGAAACTAGATTTAGCCTGAAGTATATGTCTGCCCAAGGTGCAGGTCAGAAAAAGAGGGTTTATACCAGGTAGTTTTATGGGGAGAAACCAGGACACACAAACTCCACTGTGATGACTATGTATGAAGAAAGCTAATTATGACTCCTTCAGATGGGTATGAAGAAAGCTGGCTATGACTCCTTCAGATGGGAGATGGCTACCCAAGTGGAGGAAGAGCGAATAGTTGGATTAAGATAGAGAATGAAAGAGTGGCATGAGCAAGGCTTCTTGGTGTAATGGAATGCATCATTCACCATGAACTCCTGACTTCTGCTATATCGTCTTTGGTTCCGAATACAATTAGTATCCAGGAGGGAGGAGCTAGTCTCAAGTTAAAGTGTTGAGGAAAATACAGTGGGAGGAAGGAGGAGATAGGGCTCCCCACTCCTATTTCTTAGAGAATTTGACTTGTTAAAGGACCGCCAGGAACATGAAGAAAATACTTTCTGAGAAAGAAATGCCATTCAGTTTAGAAAGGAACATGTAGCTTATATCAGGGAAATAGCCCTTCCCACTTGGATTGATTTTGGGCATTGCATATGATTGCTTTTAAAAATCACTTCTATTATTTCCCCTTGACTATAACAATAGCACATATTCTTATATAAATGAGGAGAAAATAAAAATCACCTGTGGCCCACTAGACATACCCACAATAATCATTCTTGATGTATTTCCCTTTCCCAGTTTTTACTTACATGTGTACAAAAATTGGACTTCGACTCCGTCACAATTTTATATGTTTTTTTTTAATATGTTGTTATTTTAACTTAATATTATATCCTGAACATTTTTGTACCATATCGGCGTGGGGGGGGCCCAGATGTTTATGTTTTCTCACAACTCCTGCGCTCAGGGGTTTGTCGAGTCCTTTACCTTCTCCACGCTGGCACCATGATTGTTTAGTCCTTGTGAGGCCAGTCTGGGATTTGCAGGGTGTCTTGAGCTGTGAGAGGAAAAAAACAATCTTTTTGTAAATATGAGAGCATTGGACCTTGAAGTTGAGGGTTAGGTCTCTTAATATTCTTCCCTTGAAGAGCATGTTCTGACTAAATGTATATTCACATTTCAACAAATTCAAACAAATGATAGACAGCTGTTGGTTGAGAGAGAAATATTGGCTGCTGTGTCAGATATTTAAAAGAAAGCAGCAGCTGAACATAGCCCCAACTCAGAGAATGCTGGAGTCATATTTTAAGAGAAAAAAATTCACAACTGACCTGAATGCGAAATTCTCCTGTGTGGGCTCTTGTATTAATAAATGGTCTGTATTAAGCCCTGAAGTCTTGTAATTGAAATAATAACACAATATGAAGAATCCAAGGGGCTCTCTTCTTAAATATTTGTACTCCATTCAGGGTCAAGGTGCCCATTCATAGGAGGTCATGCTTTTTGATGTTGGATTTCTTTCCATGATTTGTAGATATTTGTGTAAACTGACTCACATATCAGTCAGAAAGGAAGGAAGAAATGGTTTTGTGATTTATAAACCCATGTGGAGCCCAAATATTAAATAAATCTATTTTCATTTATTATTTGTTTGAATTTAGGTGTCACCGTGGTAGGCATGGTTTGGTAGGTAAAGCAGTGTGAGACGTGCTCTTAGAAGCCGGAGTTCACTACACTTTTACTCAATCAGCCCAGGTTTGATTCTTTGTATTCCCCCTCAGCCCCTACCCCATCTTCTCATGCCTGAAGAGTCCAGTGACCCAGGAAGGTATCTAGTTGGTTTCCTTGTTGCTTCAGCACACAGAAGATTAATTCATATTTACAAATTTATATATGGTAAAGATACTTTTCTGTGATTATGGTTTGTGTGTCTGCCCTCTGATGCCTCTCGCAACACCTACCATCTTACTTGGGTTTCTCTTACCTTGGACGTGGGGTATCTCTTCACGGCTGCTCCAGCAAAGCGCAGCCGCTGCTCCTTACCTTGGATGAGGGTTATCTCTTCACAGTTGCCCCTCCTGACCTTGAACGTGGAGTAGCTCTTCTCAGCCCTCCTGTGCCCGCGCAGCCATCGCTCCTTGGACTTGGGGTTGCTCCTCTTGGCCGCCGCCCCTGACCTCGGGCATGGGGTAGCTCCTCTCAGCCATTCCTGCGCCGTCACAGCCTGGCACTCTAGGCCACCACCCCTGACCTCCGACGTGGGGTAGCATCACTTCATGGGAAATAGATGGGGAAAGAGTGGAAACAGTGGCTGACTTTATTTTGGGGGGCTCCAAAATCACTGCACATGTTGACTGCAGCCATGAAATTAAAAGAAGCTTACTCCTTGGAAGGAAAGTTATGACCAACCTAGATAGCATATTCAAAAGCAGAGACATTACTTTGCCAACAAAGGTCTGTCTAGTCAAGGCTATGGTTTTTCCTGTGGTCGTGTACGGATGTGAGAGTTAGACTATGAAGAAAGCTGAGCGCCGAAAAATTGATGCTTTTGAACTGTGGTGTTGGAGAAGACTCTTGAGAGTCCCTTGGACTGCAAGGAGATCCAACCAGTCCATTCTAAAGGAGATCAGTCCTAGGTGTTCTTTGGAAGGACTTATGCTAAAGCTGAAACTCCAGTACTTTGGCCACCTCATGCGAAGAGTTGACTCATTGGAAAATACTCTGATGCTGGGAGGGATTGGGGGCAGGAGGAAAAGGGGATGACAGAGGATGAGATGGCTGGATGGCATCACCGACTCGATGGACATGAGTTTAAGTGAACTCTGGGAGTTGGTGATGGACAGGGAGGCCTGGCGTGCTGCGATTCATGGGGTCGCAAAGAGTCAGACATGACAGAGCGACTGAACTGAAACTGAAAGATACTTTTAAAATATGAAAAGAAAATTTTCCTGATATACAAGATTGTTGTGAAAAATCAAACAGATAAATGAGAATTCTCCATTTATATTTTTTGAGATAACCTCTGTGGACAACTTGATATGTTTTTCTAGACTTTTAGTCCAAATTTATATTCATATATATAATTTTAAAAACTTACTGGCTACTATTAGTTAGCTTACTTCACATAATATTTTAGGATCACTTTTTGTGTCACTATTATAAATATCTATTTTATTTGTTCTACTTTGTTTACTGATTGACTTGTGATTAGATAATGCATGCAAATTACAAAATTGTAAACACTGATGCCTCCCTCCTACCCTTATTATCCAGCCTCACAGTTCTCTTCTTCAGAGGCAATCATTGCTATCACTTTAATATAGATTCTTCCAAAACAAATATAAGCTGCATTAGTCCCTTCAGTACACAAACAAGCAGTAACGTAGCCCAGCCTGAAGGAGGAAGAACTCTTCCTTGACTTGTACATTCCCTTTCAGCTACCACCTTGCTTCTCTGCTCCCCTTACAGCAGTAGTACTTGAAAGTGAAAGTGAAGTCGCTCAGTCGTGTCTGACTCTTTGCGACCCCATGGACTGTAGCCCACCAGGCTCCTCCGTCCATGGGATCCTCCAGGCAAGAGTACTGGAGTGGGTTGCCATTTCCTTCTCCAGGGGATCTTCCCGACCCAGGGATCGAACCCAGGTTTCCCACATTCCAGGCAGAAGCTTTAACCTCTGAGCCACCAAAGTTGTCTCCAATTACTATTTCCAATTCCTCTTCTCCCACCCTTTGATAAACTTACTACTACAGTGTCCATTTTCATGCTGTATTTAAGCAATATGGGGTTATAAAGGCCTGGCCTCGCATTACTTCGGACAATTTGAAGGGTATTTTCAGTTTCAGAGTTCCGTGTGGGGTGGACTGATGCATTAGTTGGGACTGCTTTACAACCCACCTTTCCCCAGCTCTGCCTGCTTTCTTCCCCTTCCTCGGGAGTTTGTCCTAAGAGCACGTGAGCATGCTAAGTTGCCTCAGTAGTGTCCAGCTCTTTGCGACCCCGTGGACTGCAGCCCACCAGGCTCCTCTGTCGATGGGCTTCTTCAGGCAAGAATACTGAAGTGGTTTGCCATGTCCTCCTCCAGGGGATCTTCCTGGCCCAGGAGTCGAACCCACATCTCTTATGTCTCCTGCATTGGCAGGTGGGTTCCTTACCACTAGCATCACCTGCCCTGAAAAGCTTCGAGGATGCTAATCTTCGTGGTAGAGTCTGCTTCCCAGCACACCATCCTGCAACACCCGTCCAGTGGTTTTCCATCTCAGAATAAGAGCCTGAAGTCCTCACAGTGGCAGTATGTGTCCCTCCTCCCACCCCTCAGCAACCTTCCTGGCTACATCTCCTACATTCTTCCCTTCATTCTGTTCTCATTAGCTGTTCCCTAAATACACTAAGCATACTTAATACTCCTGAACCTCCACACTTGCTCTCTGACTTCCTGAGATATACTTCCCTCAGATGCCTTCCTGTCTCCCCCTCATTTCCTTGGTGTCTCTGTTCAAATATCACTTGATCAGAAATTCTTTCCTGACCACTCTATATAAAGCAGCATCCCCACTGCCAGCTTTGTGCTCTTTATTCCCCCTGTTTTGTTTTTCTATTCCTCCAAAGCACTTATGCTATATGTTTTTTCTTATTGTCTGTCTTTTTCTGGTTTGTCCTCTAATATTTTCCAAGGGCCTAGAAAAGTGCTTGGCACAGAAAATATGTTCAAGTAATATTATGGATGTATGAATAATTGTTCATTTTATTTTTCATGCAAATGTTGCAACCTTTACATAATGTTTTGCACATATGAGAACAGCACATACCTTGGAGAACATTTCAAACCAGAATAACAACCTGCATAGTTTTGCACTATATGTATAAATACAATTAATTCAATCAGTCCACTATTAATGGATTTTTATGTTATTTCAAATACAGAAAGGAGTAACTTCATAATGTTGTCTTCCATTATGTGAGTATATCTTCAGGAAAAGAATCTTTATAATTGTAATTTGCTGGTCAAAGGGTATATAATTGATATTGATAGTTGTGATAGACATTACCAAATAATTTTCTATAAATCTTATACAAGATTATATTCTCACCAGCAGGATGTGAGTGTGTCTCTTTCAACACATGTTAATTCTTTGACAGTGCTCATCTGATAAATGAAAATGGTATTTAAGTGTAGTTTTAACTTTCAATTCTTTGTGTGTGTGTATGTAATAAAGTTTTATTAAAGTATAAAAGAGATAGAGAAAGCTTCTGAAATAGACATCAGAAGGGGACAGAAAGAGTGCCCCCTTGCTAGTTTTTAGCAAGGAGTTATATACCTATTAGCAAGCTGCTAATTAGAGAAAGGAAATGCCTCAAAACAGAGAATTGCATCAGGCCCCTCACCCACAACATGCATTTTGAGATAGCATTGGCACAATTATCTTATTATGTTTGAGGTTTAATATCTTTTTATATATTTAAAACACAATCATATTCCTTCTGTACTAATACCGCTTCTATAAAGTGTGTTGGGTTGGCCCTGTAATGAAACTTTTCTTAAACCAAAGATTCAAGTTTACCTCAGCGTCCCAGTATCATTTGTTGAATAAATGATCTTTTCCCCACTTGAACCAACTTCACCACATTTCTGTTTCTAGCTTTATATTTCCATTTATCTATTCACATATGAAGTACTACATCGCTTCATATAATGCAGTTTTATGCTATGTTTCGTTAGTTATCTGGCTCTTTTTGTTCAGTTGCTACGTTGTGTCTGACTCTTTGCTACCCCGTGGACTATAGCATGCCAGGCCTCTCTGTCCTTCATGGTCTCCTGGAGTTTGCTCAAACTCATGTCCCTTGAGTCAGTGGTGCCATTCAACCATACATCTTCTACCGCCTCTTTCTCCTCCTGCCCTCAGTCTTTCCCAGCATCAGGGTCTTTGTCAACAAGTCAGCTCTTCGTGTCATGTGGCCAAAGTATTAGAGCTGTAGCTTTAGCATCAGTCCTTCCAATGAATATTCAGGGTTGATTTCTTTTAGGATTGACAGGTTTGATCTCCTTGCTGTCCAAGGGACTCTCAAGAGTCTTCTCCAGCACCACAGTTTGATAACATCAATTCTTTAGCACTCAGCCTTCTTTATGGTCCAAGTCTCATATATGTACAACCAGCTACTAGAAAAGTCATAGATTTGACCACATGGACCTTTGTTTGTAAAGTGATTTCTCTGCTTTTAAATAAACATATTAAAAAGGTTTGTTATAGCTTTTCTTTGGCAACATCTTTTAATTTCATGGCTGCAGTCACCATCCATATTGATTTTGGAGTCCAAGAAAATAAAATCTGCACTGTTTCCATTTTTCCCCATCTATTTGCCATGAAGTGATAGGACTGGATGCTGTGATCTTAGCTTTTTGAAAGTTGAGTTTTAAGCCAGCTTTTTCACTCTCCTCTTTGACTGTCATCAGGAAGCTTGTTAGTTCCTCTTCACTTTCTGTCATTAGCGTGGTATCATCTGCATATCTGAGGTTGTTGATATTTCTCCTGGCAATCTTGATTCCAGCATGAGATTCATCCAGCTCGGCATTTCTCATGATATACTCTGTATATAAGTTAAATAAGCAGGGTGAAAATATACAGCCTTGATGGACTCCTTGTCTCTGCTGCTGCTGCTGCTAAGTCGCTTCAGTCGTGTCCGACTCTGTGTGACCCCATAGACGGCAGCCCACCAGGCTCCTCCGTCCCTGGGATTCTCTAGGCAAGAACACTGGAGTGGGTTGCCATTTCCTTGTCTCTACCTCAAACTAAAAGAAAAGTTCTGAAAAGAATGATATTTTAAAAAATTCCCTGCCTTTCTAGCATATTTTTCCAATTAAAATTGGCTTGTTTGGTACGAGATTTTCTGTTGTTTTTTTATTAGTCTTGTATTGCTTTAGAGACGAGTTTTAGAGGAATTGGCATCTTCATAATCTTGAATCTTCTTATGCAAGAACATGGTATGTTTCTTTAGCCATTCACGTCTTGCTATCAGTATATATTTCCTTTAAACAATTGCTCTCTCTCTCTCACATATATGTACACACACACATATATTTGATTTGAGAAGCTTTAAAGCAAACATCTGACTTATTATTACCTAACTTAAACAAAAGTAGAACTTTTTTAGGAACATAGAATCATCTCACATACTCACTCAGATCTCAGCCCCTTTGTCCCTTCAGAAGTATCCAGCATTCTGACTTTATGATAGTCTTTTTGTTGCTTTACAGTTTTGCTGCTGGGTAAGCATTTCTAAATAACAGTTTAGTTTTGCCTGCCTTTGAGCTTAAAATAAATACAATCATGCTAGATATATTCTTTTGTATCTAACTTCCTTTGCCAAAAATATGTCTATGTGATTTATCCATGACTGTTGCCTTTTTAGCAATTTTTTTTTCTGAATAGAGATCTTCCTATTATTTTTCAAACTTTCATTTTCAAACATTAAATTCAAACATTCACACAATATTGATTTCCTGGAATGAATCCAACTTTTTCATAATATATTCTTTTTTTACATTTTGCTGGATTCCTTTTGAGGACTGGCCTATTTCTGGCTTACCTGTATTTCTCTAGAGTGGTTCTTTAGAGGTTCTCCCTGAAAGCCTGAGTTTTTGTTTTGGTTTATTTTTATTTAATATTTTTTTAACCATGGCTCCTCCTCCTTGCTGCACTGTGAGCTCCAGTTTTTGTTCCTCCAGCACTGAAAACTGAAAACAGCCCAGCTTCTCAACCTCTTAGTTCTGCTTGCTGCTGTTGCTGCTGCTAAGTCGCTTCAGTCGTGTCCGACTCTGTGCGACCCCATAGACAGCAGCCCACCAGGTTCCTCTGTCCATGGGATTCTCCAGGCAAGAACACTGGAGTGGGTTGCCATTTCCTCCTCCAATGCATGAAAGTGAAAAGTGAAAATGAAGTTGCTCAGTCGTGTCCGACTCTTAGCGACCCCATGGACTTCAGCCTACCAGGCTCCTCCATCCATGGGATTTTCCAGGCAAGCGTACTGGAGTGGGGTGCCATTGCCTTAAGGCCTTAAAGGGAAAAATGGTGCCATATAGCCTCTCTATTCTCTGTAAGATCTTAGGTTCTCAAGTCCCTGCTGCCTTGGGAATTCTCTTATGCCTTCAAACAGACACTTTTTTTGTTCAGCTTATCTAGTTATTCTCAGTGAGAAAGGTTGGTCTACACAGGCTAGTCTGCAATAACCAGAACTAGAAACCAAGTAATGATAAAAATGGAAGTTTAAGATACTGTCAAAATATGATGGTTTATTATCAGGGAATGGTATATGGTTTTTAGTTATTTAATCAATAACTATGAATTATGTCCATGCCTCTGGGAACATCAAAGATAGGACACACTACCTCAGATACCAAGAATGTCATTTAGTGTTCTGTGGGATGTGAAGGTGATCTGGCTGTGTCATCTGTCACTCCAGGCTCATTCTGCTCCTCTCAAGGCTAGGCGACATCTCCTTTCTGCATAAACACTTTGCATGTATCTCATTAGATACCTGCTCCTGGGTTCCTCAGTTATCCATGCCAGGAAACAAGGAGTTACCCTTGCTCAACATCTCTGCCTCAATACCTACCATGTCCAACTGGTTGCCAAATATTGTCCATTATATTTCCCTATTGTTTCCATAATATGTTCACTCTTTTCCATCCCCTCTGCCTTTTTCATCCAATTATCCCAATTCTTTGTCTGAGTTACTAAAAAGACCTCAATTGAAACAAGGAATGCTCCTTCTAAAATACAGATCTGACCTAAGCTTTGCTGCAGTGCTTACAATCTAGTGATAGCTCTCTATAACCCATAAAATAAAATTGTAACATTATACCTATCCCCTCACACCCCTCCACCGCCCTGCAGCAAATAATGAAGGCAGGCGCTGTGTGCTGTGGGATTCTCACAGACCTCTGCCCTCAAATAAGGCCTGCCCCTTTCTGGCATATGACTGGAGCAAATGACAGCTTCTCTGGACCATGGTTATGGTAGTTCCTCCTCTACCATGAGAGGAAATTGAACCAGATTTCCAACTCCAGTGACTTTGTGATTCTGAATCATTGCTTTGAAGTGTGTTATGTGTGCCTTTAGAAATGAAGCTTATTTTTATAGCTACACCCATATCTAGGTTATAAATACTATGTAAAGTGTAACATCAAATATCCATCATGCAGTTCTTATGTAGCAACAATTGATTTTATCTGCCTGGATTTGTGACTCAAATGGGAAACTAAATAATGAGTTAATTGAATTATTTTAATTGAAGCCCTCCACCGTGAAAGGCCCACAGAAGCCCCTTAGGATCAAGGTGTACTGCAAGCTGTTATCCTCAACATCCCGTCCTCTGGGCGGGCCTGCGATGTGACAATGATCTTACCCTCTGTTTCCATCTCTTGCCTCTTTGCCTACTCCCACCCTTGTATGCTAGGCTCTTCTCATACTCACATGCTTTCAGTTGCCTCAGCAGAAGTACCTCGTATCTCCTGCTTCCAGGTATTCTCATCAGATACTCTCTCTCTTTGAATGCTTCCTCACAGAATCTGTGTCTGCCTCTCTTTTTTACTTGTTCTTTGGGACTCTGGTTTACCTCGCCTCTTTTTACTGGCTTCTCTGTCTTATTCTGACTAGGGTGCCCATTTTCACCTTCCTGTTCTCATGACACCCTCTGCAGACACCACCTCTGTCTCAAACAGCATCGTGATTATTTACTTATCTATTCTTCTAAATTCTAAGTTCCTTGAGGATTTGGGCCATGGTACTTTCATTTTTAAAATTCTGAGGGCTGAGCACAGAACTTATTATATAATGGATATTGAAAAAATAATTTATATTTAAATGAATAAATATATTTCTCAGTGAGAGCCAGTAAAGAAATGCATTTCCCTTACCTGAATTTTAGAAGAATCTCTTTTATAGATTTGTCAGATGTCTCTATTGGATGATCTGTTAATCTGTCTATCTGTCTACTTCTGGTGTGTGCCAGAATGATAGAAAGTTATGTTTGGATGCTGCTTAAACTTGCTGAGAAGTATGTAAATTCTCAAATAACTATAGCTTTTATCCAGTGTTAATACTTGGTTCTGGTCAGAAAATCTTGTCTTGATTCTGTCATCTTTCTTATTTCGTGCTCGCAAGAGCTGACAGCTATTTAAATGATGATTAAAAATAGGACTCTGTGAAGTGCATGTTCCTTTTTTTGCTGCCAGGATATAACTGACCACAGAACTGGGGTTATCTCTCTCTCTCTCTCTCTTAAAAAAATTGCACAGGTTATGCTATCAAGTTCTAGATAAAAATCCATGATGAAAAAAAATAACTTTTAAGAAATATTCAGTGGTCCAAATACTTTTCATGAGTCCTAATAGAAAATACGCTTTTTTCCCTCATTCTTAAAAGATATTCGAAGAATTTGAAGATTAAAGTGTAGCCATTATAGCCAGTGATTCATCCATGCTATGAACTGGCTTTGACTGCTGCGCTTCCCTTTCTTCATCATCATCATAAATGGAAGAACCTCAGATTGTGGGAAGTGGGAGCTGGGGTGCTGGAGAAAAAGGGTAATTGCATTCAGAGAGGGAGCTGTGTGAAAAAGCCTTTGGCTTTGGGAAAGTAGGTTCTTATTTATCACTGGCAGTAACTGACTAGAGCAGGCCTGGCTTAAGACTGGAATCCAGGAATGGGCTCTAAGAACACTTTTACTAATACTAAAGATTTGACATGTAGTTACTCATTTGTTTGCTCCTTCTTCAGTCATTCAGTTTTATAAGAATCTGTGTGACATCTATCATGCCACCTCAGAGCTGCTGGTCACCCTAAACTAACAATATCTCAGTGAATGGCTTGTTGAACCCAGAAGCAGGCCATGAATGCTTCAGTGATTCTAGAACACCCCATCCAATTCATTCATTCAGCAAACATTCACTGATATCTGTTAAGGGCCCAGTGCTGATTTAAGCCTGCTCTGCAAAGATGAATGCGATACAGGAACTGCCGACTTGAGTGCCCTGTTTGGGGAACTAGGAAGGAGGTAACCAGACCATTGGAAAAGCACTGAGGAGGGGGCATTAAACCAGCTGAGGGGAATCATGTGGCTTCCAGAGGAGATGACCATTGAGCTGACTTTCAAGAAGTTTGAGAGAGCAGTCGCCAAGGAAAGAGATGAGGCTTTTAGACTTAACCCATTTTGTTGCTGTCTCTTTAGGGAGCCCATGACTAACCATTCCTAACAGATTTATCAACCCTTTTATTTAACCTTCTCTTAGAATGAAGTTTGACTTGGCTTCCTAGGTGGCCCAGTGGTAAAGAATCTGCCTGCTAATGCAGGAGACACAAGAGATGCAGGTTTGATTCCTGGGTTAGGAATATCCCCCGGATGCGGAAATGGCAACACACTCCAGTATTCTTGCCTCAGAAATCCCATGGAGGAGCCTGGCCAGCTACAGTCCGTGGGGTCACAAAAGAGTTGGATACAGCCGAGCATACAGAATGAGGTTTGACTAATTCTTTCTACAAGTAGTTCTCAGCAAATCTCCAGCTCAGGAAATTCTTCCTGTGTCTAATTTATATCCATGCCTTCCTGGGAATTCAGGTTCTCTCTTTGAGTTCTGACTTTTGTGGAAACCATGAGAAGGGTGTTGATGAGGAAGTTGAAATGTTTATGAATTTACCTCATATTGCCTCTGGAAGACAAAATATTCAGTGCTGCATGGAGGAATTCACTGGTAAGGAGATAGCACACTTTCCTTCTACTGTTTTTCTGCTTTATATCTCCCTGGAGATAGAGTCTGCAAAACCGTCGTATTAACCAGTAGGTGGAGTACTTTATTAGAAATAGTAGAACCTAGTAGCTATGTATTAGTTTGTAGAGGGGAACTAACTTTAATAATTATGAAAAATTTTTAGAGTATTTTATATTTATAGCTTTCTGTAAGAGAGCCTGGAAGGGAATTGGTAATCTTAATTAGATTTTGGATAGTTTATTTTTGCTAGGACTTCTTGTGAAATGACACACCATGTGACTAAATACTGCCAGACAAAACTTAAAGTTGTTTTGTATAGCTGTCCAATCCCTCTGTTGAATTATTGTTCCTTGTGATGGGTCTAAGCTTTCTGTGGGTATTAAAAGATAGGTGAATAATTTCAGTGTTTCTCCCCAGCTAAAGTAAAAATCCATGTAGCGGGGTGTCGAGGAAGCACTGCACACAGATTATAAGCTTCTCGAATGAGCTTTCTATTGTAACCAAGCAACTGTCACATTAGACTCCCCCTCGCCATCAGCTTACATTCCCTGAGAACTTAGGTCAGTGCCTAAAATAACCCTGCTAATTGTGAGGGGCACATGTGGACTGAAATTCCAGTTAGCAGTCTGGGAGCTGAGGGACCGAGGATTTGAAAGTGTAGTATAGTTAACAGTTCACAACACGCCTCTAAGCAGTAGGCCCAAAAGCCTCTAAGTGTTCAGGTATGGAAAGAAAGTTACGTGTTGTGCTTTATCATCTCGGTGTGTAAAGCTGGTTAGCCAGCGACAGCTGATTAAAGACCAGATCTACTTGAGCTACAAGATCTGGGTTTCCAGTGCCCTGCTTTGAACCTGTGGGTCAGTGATGGAGTAACTGACAGAGGCGGAGGCTCGGCCGAGGGACATGAGACTTCCGCAGCCTGGGTAGGACCCGCAGTACTTTGGTTCTCTTCTTGCAGCGCAGTTCAGGTAGGCTGTTGTTTACATGGAATTCTCTATAAGTTGGACAGAGGTCATAAAACTGTTCAATTCCAGAGTTGGACAAGAGATCTCAAATGTCTCTTCTGCACACAGCATGTCTGTATTGATGGGTACTTAATTTCACTCCCTTCCTTGATACTTTGCAAATCGAAGTCTTCATTTCCTCACTCAAGTGCATGAAAAGTCATGCACTTGACTGCTGGGACCTAACAGAGACTGATGGAGGTTAGACAAAATTCAGTTTGCCTGGCATATGATGAAATGCCTCTTTAAAATTTACCTTCCTCTTTCTTGTTTTATTTCCCTTATTCTAGATCCAAAAGACAGGGTTTTATATTTGTGAGAAACAACGGGAGAAAATGTTGTTAGTAGTTTTAATATATTTTAAAACCCTTAAGAGGGTCTAGGTTTTTATCTTTAAGATGAAAATCAACACTTCTCTAATCCAAATAATCTCAGCTTTCTGTTTGTTCCCTGTATCAGTGCAGCTAATGTAAAATGCTGCAGCATTTGCTCTTCTCACTCCAGTGTTGACCCACATTATAAAGTATCAAGTTTAATTTTGGCTTCCAAATATCTGGCACATAAAATAAGTATGAAAATGCTGGAAGGGACGCTTTGGAACTTCCGCCCGAGTGGGATAATCCAGAATTTATTCAGATTTATGCATATACCTCGTATCATATGACAGACATATTTCTGAAGCATATGTTCAAGCAGGGTTCTGTAATTGGAATAATTTAACACATACTTCAACAGCTGATCACTTTTAAGGAGGTTCTATATAAAATGAATAAGAAGTTATAATTTAAACTATGGTTAGGTGGTTCTATTTTGTGCATCAGAATCTTAAATTGAGATCACAAATGTTGCATAAAGCTGGATAAATTTCTGAGAAGCAAAAACCGTGTTTTCAGTATCAAGGAACATTTAGGTATGTGTATATGATCACACAAAACCTTTTGGGTATCCCTTGAAGAATGTCTGTGTGGTTTTGGATTTGGAGGGTAACCTATTGGATATATTGGATATTAAATCATGACCTTGGTGGGTAAAGATTTTTTAGAGATAGGTCTGAGACTTAAACCAAAAAATAATAGTTGAAAAG
The DNA here is from genome assembly GCF_055505025.1 of Bos grunniens. Lineage (NCBI taxonomy): Eukaryota > Metazoa > Chordata > Mammalia > Artiodactyla > Bovidae > Bos > Bos grunniens. Next base: position 27,690,571 of record NC_141185.1, on the reverse strand, counting down.
AGTATTATCCTGCTTTTTGTGCATTATGTCTATTTAATAACCTTGCAAAGCTGAAATCTTATTGCTCTTCTAACATTTATATCTATTGCAGTCTCAGGAATTATTAGCTTGAACAATACGCATTTGCCAATATTTGATAACTTTGGGCCTGTAAAAATATCAGTTTTGTGTGGCTTATTCTAAGTGATTTTTGAACATTAACTCATTTTAATGAAAGTTTAGCAATAATACCAAGAGTGAAATATTTTCCCAAAATATGAGAGCCATCTCATTAAAAGCATGATCATCAAGGTTACTTCTTATGAATACATTTAGTATGTATGTGCTATATCTTTTGTGAATTCTTAGTTCCTTTGTCTTTCTAAAAGGACTTACTGTTTCTGCTGAGTGCTGCCTGTGGTGTTTGTCAGACCTGGTGACTGAGAGCGAACATCCTCAGTGGCTGAGAGTTGATATTTAGCAGTGTTTGGGATATCTTTGAAAAAATTCACCCTTGGTAGTTAGTCAATGACCAAACGTATACTATAGTTTTAGGGTTTCTCTACATGTACTATCTCAGTACTCTTCTTTTTCTGACTTCCTATGATGCAATCTGAGATCACTGATTTGATACATTTCTTGTATAGGTATTTAATGCTATAAATTTTCTCCTCAGTACTACTTTAGCTGCAGCATAAGAATTTTTATAGGTTGTGTATTTATTTTTATTAATTTAAAAATGCTTTCTAATTTACTTTCTGATTTCTTCTTTAACTCATCAATTATTTAGAAGTGTATTACTTATTTCCCAAATATTTGGGGGATTTTTCAGAGGTACTTTTGTTATTGTTTTTAAGTATTCTAATTTAATTTCATTGTAGCCAAAGAGCATAATTTTTAAGACTTGAGTCTTTTAAATTTTATTGAGACTTGTTTTATAATTATGATCTATCTTGGTAAACATTCCATGGACACTTGAAAAGAATTGTATTCTACTCTTAGTTGAGAAAGATTTATAAAATCAGTTAGGTCAAGTTGGTTGCTAATGTTGTTTAAATCTTCTCTATGTATGTATCAGTATTGGTTTTTTGTCTATTTGTTCTATCAATTATTGAGAGAGGGATATTGAAATATCCAGTTGTAACTGTGAATTACTCCTTTCAGTTTTTGCTTTATGAATTTTGAAATGGTCTCGTTAGATCCATTGACATTTAGGATCATTTTATCCCCTTGATGGACTTAGCCCATTATCATTATGAAATGACTCTTTATCTTTAGTAATATTCTTTGCTCTGAAATTTACTTTTTCTGATATTAATATAGTGACCCTAGCTTTGTTTTTTAAATTTTATTTATTTACTCTTAGTTGCTTTGGGTCTTTGTTGCTGCACGTGGGCTTTGCCTACCCACAGAGAGTGAGGGCTAAGCTCTAGTGGTGGCTCACAGGCTTCATTGCAGTGTCTTCCCTCGTGCGACAGGGGCTCTGGAGAGTGTGGGCTTCAGTAGTTGAGGCACATAGGCTTAATCTGCAGCCACGAACGTGTGCTGGAACCTGCGCCGGCAGGTGGATTCTTAACCGTTGGGCCACTAGGAAAGTACCCGCAGCTTTGGTTTTGTTTTTGTTTTTTTTACATCCATGCTCGCAGTTCATTATTTATTAAGGCTGAGGGGAAAACAACCCACATGTCTATTGGTTGATGAAAGGATACACAAAATATGGTCTATGCATACAATGGAATATTACAGAGCCTTCAAAAGGAAAGAAACTCTGATACAGGCTATAACATGGGTAAACCTTGAGGACATCATGCTAAGTGAAACAAGCCAGTCACAAAAGGACAAAAACTGTATCATTTCATTTATGTGAGGGACCTACCTAGAGTCGTCAAATTCATAGAGAGAGAAAGTAGAACAGCAGTTACCCAGCTCTGGGGGAGGGGTAATAGGAAGCTGTGTAATCAGTATGGAGTCTCAATTTGCGAGATCTGCCCACAACACTGCGAATACACCTAACACCACTGAACTGTAAACTTAAAATATTTAAGATGGTAAATACGATATGTTTTTCCCCACAATAAAAAAGTGTGACACAAAGCAAAGCTTATTGGCACTCTGCTCTGTGGCGGGGCTGAAGGCACACTCTCTCCCTCTGAGTATCAAACACCCACCACATCCACAGTCAGTGCCCACAGTCATCAGGCAGAAGGCTGAGCAGGGTTTCTATCACTTTGCATTGGCAATTCCAAGTTCAAGACGCACTCTGAAGATGTACTCCCTATGGGCAGAGTGTACAGCGGCCGCGTTGCTATAACGCCATAGGACAATCGCCGATGACAGGACATCGAGGATGGCGTCAAATGCAAACCGAAAAGCAGAGGCGCTGTACCTCATAACGGAGACAGAGCCTGGTGGGCGAGACAGACACATAGGCGGTGTTCTTGGGATTTTTCCTAGCTTCACACCATCTCTCTGGGTGTTTTAAAGCTTTGTTTTAAAGACTGTTCTCTTTTAAGGAGTTTCTATCTTAGGGATTTATGAAAAAATAAGCTGTATAACTATTTCTTTATTAATACATTGATTTTATTAAGTATGAGTAGAATTCACTAACAGCTTTCAGATGTCCTTCTACAGTTGCATTTTTTACAGTAGCAGTGTTTCTACTGCTATCCCTCCTCCATTGTTATAGGATTGTCATTTTATAGTAAGTAGCCTTCTTTCTATATGATGCATAATATTCATATTTTTAACATGTAGCATGAAGTGAACACTGGCTAATCAGAACTGATGTCAGCTCTAAGTGACAGGTGTGGCCTTACTTATACGTGCTGCTTGAACATCAGCTCTGAATATATAACAACTAATAACCCCTTACTTAGGTGCCGGAACCATTTCCCCAGTCATACCAATAGTCTACATTTTATAGATACTTTTTGTTTTTTAAAAAAAGAATATTTGTTTGAATCCCTAGAGCTATTCAATAATCAAGTTAACATGTGTATCAACATATTAAGGCCTGACTTCTTTATATAAGGAAAATTCCATAAAGGAACTTATTTTTAAACTTTTATCTTAGATTTTAGCTGATGCTTCAGGTAGCAAATATTTGTTTTTTTAACTTACCAGTTATTTATTGACACTCTCCCATATGTCAGCCTCATGTCCATTGAGTTGGTGATGCTCTCCAACCATGGACATGCATTTGAGTACACTCCAGGAGATAGTGAAGGACAGGGAAGCCTGGTGTGCTGCAGTCCATCGCGTCACAGAGAGTTGGACATAACTGAGCGACTGAACAACAACCACATATGTCAGCCACTGTGAACTTGAGGATGAATGACACTCAGTGGTCCTTCCCCTTAAGAAGCTAGTGTAGTCAGGAAGAGAGACCTGTTGCAGGTTCTAGCATACCTAGACTGCGATGCAGCAGTGTGGAGGCAGGGGAGTGTCAGAATCTCTTAGGATAGAAGAGCTCAGAATAAATTAATTCACCTATTTCCAAAAAGATAACAACTATTTTATAATATATATCCCATTTTCTTCTTCCAGAGATTTTTTTTTTTAACCATTTACCTTATAATCAGTATATCTTCAATGATTACTTTTTTGTCTGTGTCTGGGTTTTTACTAATGCTCTTCCTTTGCTTAACTTCCCTGGTAGCTCAGTTGGTAAAGAATCTGCCTGAAATGCAGGAGACCTGAGTTCATTACCTGGGTCAGGAAGACCCCCTGAAGAAGGGAAGGGCTACTCACTCCAAGATTCTTGCTTACAGAATTCCATGGATAGAGGATCCTGGCAGGCTACAGTCCATGGGGCTGCAGAGTCAGACACAATTGAGTGACTAACAGCAACATGGGCGATGCAGGAAGAAATCGGAGCTGCCGTTCAGCTCTGTCACAAGCTGGATGTTAACAAAAGGAAGTGACTATCACGGGAAACACCACAGACTAGCACTGTCACTCCACAGCACCACTGGGAAGGAAGGCGTCTTCAGAACCTGGGGATGAGCCATCATAGTGCACCAACAGGACTGAAATGAGAGCAACAAAATGAGTTGCTCTGCAGTTGCTTTGTGTGTAGAGCCTTTTGCATACTGAGGATGGAGTTCAGAGAAAAGAAGCTTACAGCAGCTCAGGCCCCAGGTGGGATTTACAAACATCTCTGTTTCTTTCCATACAGTGTATATAGCATCTGCCGTTTGGCCATGGGAATAAATTAGCTTCAGTCACCATCTAGGCCAGGGCAGCCCCAAGACCCAGGGGTCAGAAGGTCAGGCTGCTTTGATTGTATTACTGGCAAAGATGTTTAGAGGCTCTGAACTACCAAGTCAATAATAGTTGGTAGTTAAATAATTCTACATGTCTTCCTCCCTTTTCTTTTTCTTGTCAAAACATTTTGGAAACTGTTAGGCAAACCCAGTTTGTAAATGAGGGAAATTTCTAAAGCTAGATGATGGGCACATGAGTGTTCATTTTATTATTATTCTTTATATGCAAATTATGTATTCTATTTTTGGAAACTTTCTCATGATAGAAAACACACAGGATAGGAAAAAATCTTTTAGACTTAATGTGATATGAAAACCCAAGACGAGAGAATATGCACTGTATGATTACATTTATATAGAAGTCAGAAACAGGAAAAACTAAACCATTTAGGTGCCCATACTAATTAGGTAAAATGATAAAAAAAAAAAAAAGAGAAGCAAGAGGTGATTAACATAAAGTAATAGGCTTAATCACCTCTAGACAGGATATATGAGGAGCATCTTGGCTGTTAGCAATGTTCAATTCTTTCAGCACAATGATAATTACACAAGTATTCACTTCACAATTATTGGTTAAAATTTATAAAATTTTTATATATGCAAGCTGTATTTCACTATATGAAAGTTTAAAACACTTGAGAAAATATTAGTGCAACAAAAAGGAGAGAGAGAGAGAAAGAGAGAGAGAGAGGGAGAAGGAATTTTCATTCTTATTCACTCATTTAGGGCTGTCATTCTGTATACAATTAAGAAGTTACCCCTTGCTTCAGCTTTTAGATGATGTTTGATGTTGATCTTACACAGTCAGATCTGCTTACATTATAAAGTGACCTGTTCAGAAGATGAATGTGGTAGATAATGCAAAGCATTGATATTGATGCTTAGAATAAAATTAGACAACATTTTGATACAGTAGTAGTAACATTAAATATATCACTGTTAACATAGTTCATGAAGTTTGAGACACTACTCTGTGTTTATTATTATTTTTCATTATTTGATATTATCACAAATTTATTATCAAACTAAAATGCATTGAGTATTATGGATTTCAACTGTTTACTTTTTTTAAGCATTAGTCACTCAAAAGAGACTAGATAAAACCTTTATTACATGGTTTTTAATTTGAAAAATCTTACAATTCCAGTTGAGTAGTCCTCATTGATACGAAATACCTATTATTAAAAGTAGAACTTATCGAAAGTTTACATGTACATGATAAAAGAATTAAATCTATTCAGTAAGAATTTGTATGAACTGAAGCAGTGTATCTATATATGAAAGTGTTAGTTGCTCAGTCGTGTCTGACTCTTTGAGACTCCATGGAATGTAGCCCGCCAGGTTCCTCTGTCCATGGAATTCTCCAGGCAAGAGAACTGGAGTGGGTAGTAGCCCTTCACTTCTCCTGGGGAGCTTCCCGACTCAGAGATTGAACCCAGATCTCCTACCTTAGAGGTGGATTCTTTACCCTCTGAGCCACAGGTCCACCCTATATCTGTATGAGGCTATTATCTATAAAAGGTTAACTGTAATTGACATGTCCAAAATACCTGAGGTTCTGATTTTGCTGCTCTCTAATACCTTTGTGTTTGGCCCACTTATAAAAAGATCTTTATTTTCAAGAAAAAAGAGACAAGAAGAAGAAGGAGAGAAAAAGTTACTAACATATTTTATCTGCTTGATCCATGGAATTATCAATGGGAAAAATAGACAGATTGTTCTTAGCAATGATCTTGCTTACAAAAGACTTGAATGAGCTTTGTGGAGAAATAGGCACCCAGACCCATCCCATGACCTAATCACTTGGCAGATTGCTACAGAACATTTACTTGTTAAGATGTTTTGTTGTTATTATATGAAAATGAATTTTGCAGTATGTCTAAAGGAAAGGAGGAAAGTATCCTACTCAGCCAGTTGTTATTTCCTGTGCTTGCGACGGTGGACATGCTGTGTGACACTGGGCGTGCTTCCCTCAAGCCTCCGATAGGAAGGCGAGCATGCTCACCATCCGGGATGCCCAGCGGCTCTACCCATGGTTAAAATTTCCTTCCTGTAGCGTATCTACCTAGGATTGGTATGGTGGTGTCATTGTGGGGTGCCGGTACTAGTTAGAATGGTGAAGGTTTGGATGGGCAAATAGAACTGAGGAGTTCTGTACTTTAGTGCTGATCACTACCTGTGTGGAAAAGTCTCTATATCCCCAGCTTTTATCATTTTCTCTACCTGTTTTGCCAGATGTTTCCAGAGTCTGAATGTATGATGGTCATAGCCACATCCTGTCTAAGATACTCTTCCCCCATCCCTTTTACCCTTGGTGTGACCACATCTCTTTTTCCTTTAGCTGAGCTGGAGCAGGTATGCACACAGAGGACATAGGGTAGACTCCCAGAGGAACAAGGGTTGAGCCCTGCAGTTCCTCCTTGCAGAAGCGTTCTGGACTGGGGATAGCACAGCACTGTAGTGGAGCACTTCTGCTGTCTTGCAGTCATTCAGGGATCAAGGCTCCTTACATCTGGAGCAGCATTGTCCAAAATAAATAAATAATATGAGCCACAAATGTGGATCATGTATGTGATTTTAAATTTTCTAGTAGCCAGATCTAAGAAACAAGTAAAATAAATTTTAATAATATTAGTTTATTTAACCCAGTTTGTCCAAAATATTATTTTAACATGTAATCATTATAAAATTATTAAAAGCTATTTAAACATTTTTATACTGAATCTTCAAAATCCAGCATGTGTTTTATACTTACAGTATATCTTAATTTGGAGTAGCTGCATTTCAAGTGCTACCACTTTGGACAGTGCAGTTCTAGAGCCTGCCGTTTCTTATGACTTCAGATTACCTCACTGGATCCTTTGAGTCTAGCCAGCAAACAAAGAAGAGAGAGTTTGGTAGAGTATCACAAAGGAAGTTTTGGGGATTAGACCTGGCAGCAAAGTATTAGGGCTACCTACATTCCATTGGTCAGTACTCAGTCATACAAACCCACTCAAGTCCCTGGGATACCTGGGAAATGTTCTTTTTAACCCTGTGCCCAAGAGGAAGAGGAAATGGGTTTAAAGAGCATACAGCAGAGTCTCTATCACAGCAGATAGGCTGTTATTATCCACATTATACAAATCAGGAAACTGATGCCCAGGTACATTACATGATGGGTTAGTTTATGAGAAAGTATAAGTAGAATGCTGGTCCCTAGAGTGATGTTTTTTCTGTCAGACTGCCCAATCCTGGTTTATTTATCCCTCAACCCTGTCTTTAATTTTGTCTGTGTAGATGTAGTTCTTGCAGAAAACCTCAGGTCTTCAATATTTTGTCTCCAAGGCTGCTCTATAACTTAATGACAATATCCTATTACAGCTGTTTTGGAAAATGACAGGCAGCCCAAGTATAATGAAGCAAATATGCCTTATTACTGAATAATTCAACTAATAGTACTATTCTGAACACTGCATTATCATCTTGAGTGGGCCTTTTCCTTTAGCATGCTGAAGTTCCTCTTTCAAAGTGAAGGGTTACGAAGGTCCTCATCAAGCTATTTCAATCAATGTATAAATTGCATTTTATGTTATAATGAGCAGCCTGTTCAATTGAAGTTTTCAGCTTTTTAGAAGTACTTAGAAGAATAGTAACAGAAATGCTGTTAGTGAAACTGTTGAGTTGAAGTGGTTGAATAAGCTGCTTTATTTCTTGGATGAAAGGGGATATTTTAGATGGAGAAATGAGATAATATTCCTCAAATCAGACTAGTACTAAGGAGTGATGGCTCTCCATGGACTACTGATGATAGCACAAGTCCCTTCAGATCAGATCAGATCAGTCGCTCAGTTGTGTCTGACTCTTTGCGACCCCATGAATCGCAGCACGCCAGGCCTCCCTGTCCATCACCAACTCCTGGAGTTCACCCAGACTCACGTCCATGGAGTCAGTGATGCCATCCAGCCATCTCATCCTCTGTCGTCCCTTTCTCCTCTTGCCCCCAATCCCTCCCAGCATCAGAGTCTTTTTCGATGACTCAGCTCTTCGCACAAGGTGGCCAAAGTGCTGGAGTTTCAGCTTTAGCATCATTCCTTCCAAAGAAATCCCAGGGCTGATCTCCTTCAGAATGGACTGGTTGGATCTCCTTGCAGTCCAAGGGACTCTCAAGAGTCTTCTCCAACACCACAGTTCAAAAGCATCAATTCTTCGGTGCTCAGCTTCCTTCACAGTCCAACTCTCACATCCATACATGACCACTGGAAAAACCATAGCCTTGACTAGATGGACCTTGTTGGCAAAGTAATGTCTCTGCTTTTGAATATGCTATCTAGGTTGTCATAACTTTTCTTCCAAGGAGTAAGCATCTTTTAATTTCATGGCTGCAATCACCATCTGCAGTGATTTTGGAGCCCCCAAAAATAAAGTCTGACACTGTTTCCACTGTTTCCCCATCTATTTCCCATGAAGTGATGGGACCAGATGCCATGATCTTCGTTTTCTGAATGTTGAGCTTTAAGCCAACTTTTTCACTCTCCTCTTTCACTCTCAAGAGGCTTTTTAGTTCCTCTTCACTTTCTGCCATAAAGGTGGTGTCATCTGCATATCTGAGGTTATTGATATTTCTCCCAGCAATCTTGATTCCAGCTTGTGCTTCTTCCAGCCCAGCATTTCTCATGATGTACTCTGCATATAAGTTAAATAAGCAGGGTGACAATATACAGCCTTGATGAACTCCTTTTCCTATTTGGAACCAGTCTGTTCCATGTCCAGTTCTAACTGTTGCTTCCTGACCTGCTTATAGGTTTCTCAAGAGGCAGGTCAGGTGTTCTGGTATTCCCATCTCTTTCAGAATTTTCCACGGTTTATTGTGATCCACACAGTCAAAGGCTTTGGCATAGTCAATAAAGCAGAAATAGATGTTTTTCTGGAACTCTCTTGCTTTTTCCATGATCCAGCGGATGTTGGCAATTTGATCTCTGGTTCCTCTGCCTTTTCTAAAACCAGCTTGAGCATCTGGAAATTCACGGTTCACATACTGCTGAAGCCTGGCTTGGAGAATTTTGAGCATGACTTTACTAGCGTGTGAGATGAGTGCAATTGTGCGGTAGTTTGAGCATTCTTTGGCTTTGCCTTTCTTTGGGATTGGAATGAAAACTGACCTTTTCTAGTCACTTTTATTGAAGATGATATGATTAAACCACTGACTGCCCTTTAGCTTTAAATTACCTATGGCAAACTAGTTTGGAGTTTTTGATGCTGTCTTAAATTTTTGAATATGGAACATATTCACAGATTTCAAAAATTTAAAAATATGAAATATATACTTTCCGAGGTCTCCCTTCTGTCCTCCAGTAGAGGATGTCCAGCTTCTTCCTCTCATACCCTAACCAAGTTGTACTCATTCTTATCTGTTTCTTACAGATCCTTCCAGACTTCATATTTGCATTTATAAGCAAATATATATTCATTCTTCTGTGTTACTCTATACACACTATTTTAAACCTTGGTTTTAAACTTAATGGAGATCTTTCTATGCCAGAATTATAGAGAGCCTTTTTATCATCCTAATTCTTTTTTATAGCTGTGTAGTATTCTGTCATGTGAATGTACCTTAGTTTACTAGTCACCCATTACTGGACATTTAATCTGTTTCCAATATTTAGACATTGTAAACTTATTTTACATTAAATAGCTTGAACATGAGTCATTTCACAAAAAGTGTAAATATATTAGAGGTGTAAATTCTCAGATGTATAATTCTAAGTCAGTGTGTATATGTATTTGGAATTTGACAGAAATGGCCAAATTGTTCTCTTCAGTTATCTCACTAATTTACCCTCCAACCAGGAATGTATTAAAAGTATCTGTTTCCTACACCTTTGCCAATAGCTTGAGTTATGAAATTTTTGGATTTTTGCCTTGTAGCTGATACTTTGGTATAGTTTAAATTTATATTTCTCATACTAGGAAGAAGGTTGAGCAGCTTTTCATATGTTTAACTATTACTTTTTCTATGAAGTAATACTTTTTCTATGAACGGTATTAATTTTTTTGCCTGTTTTTCAGTTGTGTTGTTGGATTTTTTCTTCATTGATTTATTGGAGTTCTGTGTTGATTAGGGGTATAAACCATGTGATATGAACCACGGTATTTTTTTTTTTTTTTGGTTTGTCATTTGTCATTGACTATGCTTAATGTATGCTTTCTCACAATTTTGCAGAACTTTTCTTTCCTTTTTCCATTGTATACAAGTTTGTCTTTCTTTTAATAGCTCTGGATTTTTTATCCAGAAGGCCTTACTCATTCCAAGATTATAAATAACTCAGCTATTTTTTCCTAGTAATTTTTATGTTTTCATTTTTTACATTTAAATCTTTGATACATTTGGAATTTATCCAGGTATATGGTAGATCCAACTTAATCTTTTAAGATATTTGTCTGGTTGTTGCTTTTCTCTTCACTGACTTGAGATGCCTCATTTATCACAAGCTCAAATATCCTCATGTATTTGGGTCTACTTCTGGACTTGTTTTTTTCTACTTGTCTGCGATATATTACACAACTTTAATTACTGAGACATTATAATATATTTTGATGTTTATTAAAGAGGGCTTCCCAGGTGGCACTAGTGATAAAGAACTGGCCTGCCAGTGCAGGAGGTGTAAGAGAGGCGCAGGTTTGATCTTTTGGTTGGAAAGATCTCCTGGAGGAGGGCATGGCAACCCACTCCAGTATTCTTGAAGGGAGAATCCCACAGACAGGGGGGCCTGGTGCCTCCCCTGGATCCATAGGGTCGCAAAGAGTTAAACACAACTGAAGCGACTTAGCATGCACACCGTCATTGTGGTCTTTTTTTTTTTTTTTTTTTTAAGGTTTTCTCTGGTTATTCTTGTTTATCCAGGTATGTTAGAATCAAACTGTCTGTTTCTAACCCCAACCTTCAACTCCGCCCTGCAGTGAAAAGGACTATCTGTTGATATTTGTTTGGGGACTTGCATCATGTTTATAAAATAACTTAGAGAGGGCTGCTATTTAATGATGTGGAATCTTCCTATCCAGGGACATAGTTTGTTGTTCTACTCATTCATTTTTTTAAAAAAAAAAAACCTCATTAGTGTTTTAAAGCTTTTTAAAAAATTTAGGTCTTCTCCATTTTTCTTAAGTTCATTACAAGGCACTATCTTTGTTGTTGCTATATTGTTTTTTATTTATTTATTTTGGCTGCACTGGGTCTCTGTTGTGGTCCCTGGGCTCTGCATTTTGGTGCATGAGTTTCAGCTCTGCTCTCCCTCTGTGTCTTTATCATCTGGGACCAGGCTGAAGGAGCAGCTCTTTTGGGGTTATTCTGGTCTTCTGAAATCAGGAAGGAAATAGTGACAGGAGGGTTACTCTATGGTTTTTAAAATTCCAGCTACTTCATTTTGGCTCACTTTTCACTGGCCAAAACAAGTCATTTGGCCAAGTCTATTATCAACGGGCTGAAGAAGTTTAACCCTTTCATAAAGAACATTGACTATTAGAAACCAGTAATACAATCTACTATGAAAGTGAAAAGTGGAAGTATTAATTACTCAGTCATGTCCAACTCTGCGACTCCATGAACTATAGCACACCAGGCTCCTCTGTCTGTGGAATTTTCCACGTAAGAATACTGGAGAGGGTTGCCATCCCCTTCTCCAGGGGATCTTCCTGACACAGAGATCAAACCTGGGTCTCCTGCATTGCAGGCAGATTCTTGAGCCACCAGGAAGCCCCATAATCTGCTCTATACTGTCTCATTTAGTTTTCCAGATAAGCAGCAAACTTTGAATAATATAATCATAACTCTCAGAGTCTACTAGCCCCCTAAATTTAATCTCTATAGACCTATAATTGTCATTGCTATATCAATTAACTCTTGCTGCATGAGAAGCCACTTCATAATTCAGTGCCATATGGCATCAAGCATTTGTCTAGTTCTTGTGCCTGCTGGTTTTCTGATGGTGGCTGACATGGACCCAGCTTAGCATGGGAGGTTCTGTTATCTTCCTCAGCCAGTGGGTTAGCCAAAGCAGGATGGAGATTACGGTGAAGCAACTGAGGGACTTTTCTCAGGCCCAAAACTTTAGAGGGTGAAAAAACTTAGTAATCAAGATAAATAGTATTTTAACGCAATATTTTAAATAACCAAAATCAATGTAGACAAATCATGATGAAATAAATTTTAAATAAAGACATAACAGTGCTATGTCAAGCTATGTTGGAGCCTGAGGCAAAAAGAGAAATCAATAACATTGATTCTGTACTTAGGAACAATTATTGAAAAAGTGTATTTATTGAGTATTATGTATAAGGCATTCTGATACATGCATAATGTATATGCATGTTTTATTTATGAGGTATATATAAATATGAATGATTCCATTTAGTTGCTCAGTCACAAGGAATTTATCTCATTGTATAAATAAATGTACTCATTTTCAGAGTCATGGTCCAATAATATGCACAGTACTTTGAGAATCCATTTTTTGGAATCTTTTTTAGAGACGTCTACATACTTCTTTCAAAATCCTCAGTGGTGTCTAATTCTCATCCTTTTTATAGTAGATTTGATTTTTGAAAACAGACAAAAGTTATTTAGGGCCAAGCGTAGGGTGAGTAAGCCAGGTTATTAAGCTGGGTATTAATCATTGGTCAAAATAGAAATGAATGTGAAGATACAGCATTTATTTTACTGTGCAATTTGTGAACTTGTCTTGAAGGCAGTTCTTAATGTGGAATTCTAGAAATTTCTATTTTAATTGCACTGCTGAAAAAGCAATAACTTGGGGGGAAGACATTAGTTTTAGATGTGTGAAGCCTAGCTTTAATGTATTGGGTTGGCCAAAAAGACCGTTCAGGTTTTTCTGTAATTACCAACCCAGGAGCTCCTCCTCCATGTGAACAACTTGAAGGAATGTCCTAAAGTCCTGATAAATGGAAGGGAATATAGTTGTTGGAAGCTTAATAGCACTATCCTATGAACATTGAACTAGCTTGTTTTGTAGATAGAGTGTAAAGCAAAAGTCATAGATCTGTTTGTTCTGCCTTGGTGTAGAAACTGAAAAATTTAGACTGAACTGAAACATTTAAACTGAAAAAAAAATAGACTGCAAAGATTATGGTAAGTGCTCTATTATGAAGAGACCAGCTCTTGCCACATCCACATAATTTGCACTCCCGCCCCTAGCCCTTCTAGAATTTCAGTTATGCCATGGCCATAAAATCTGGCCTTGATTTTGTGTGCATATGTAAGTATCTAGACATATGTAGACTTGTTAGCTAGTAGGTGGAGATGGTTCATTCACTCATCAATAAATATGTGAATGGATCAATTATCTAGTCACTGATTCAGAAATACATAAAGTGACATCTGATCCCAAACTTATATATCAATATAACAATAATAAATAACAGTTTTATGGCAGATGTAACTGTCTTTTGTGTATACATACACACACATAAATATAGCTTTAATTCTTTTATATAAGGAAAGTTCCTTATCTCTTTACCTCAGTGTGTGCATATATCATTATACACCACCCCCCAACATACATATGCTTCTTCAGTTCAGTTCAGTTCAGTTTAGTCACTCAGTCGTGTCCAACTCTTTGCGACCCCATGAATCACAGCACGCCAGGCCTCCCTGTCCATCATCAACTCCCAGAGTTCACTCAAACTCATGCCCATCGAGTCGGTGGTGCCATCCAGCCATCTCATCCTCTGTCATCCCCTTCTCCTCCTGCCCCCAATCCCTCCCAGCATCAGAGTCTTTTCCAATGAGTCAACTCTTCGCATGAGGTGGCCAAAGTATTGGAAGTTCAGCTTTAGCATCATTCCTTCCAAAGAACACCCAGGGCTGATCTCCTTAAGAATGGACTGGTTGGATCTCCTTGCAGTCCAAGGGACTCTCAAGAGTCTTCTCCAACACCACAGTTCAAAAGCATCAATTCTTCGGCACTCAGCTTTCTTCACAGTCCAACTCTCACATCCGTACATGACCACAGGAAAAACCATAGCCTTGACTAGACGGATCTTTATTGGCAAAGTAATGTCTCTGCTTTTGAATGTGCTCTCTAGGTTGGTCATAACTTTCCTTCCAAGGAGTAAGTGTCTTTTAATTTCATGGTTGCAATCACCATCTGCAGTGATTTTGGAGCCCCCAAAATAAAGTCTGACACTGTTTCCACTGTTTCCCCATCTATTTCCCATGAAGTGATGGAATCAGATGCCATGATCTTAGTTTTCTGTATGTTGAGCTTTAGGCCAACTTTTTCACTCTCCTCTTAGACGTTAAGAAAAAAAAAAAAAAAAAGTCTACACAGGGTGCCTAAAAAGCAGTACTTCCCCTGAGTTATGGTATAAGAATAGACAGTAGTGACTAGCATAAGGTAAATTAAATGTATTAGAGAGTTTTTTTTGTTCTTTAGCATAGTAGTAACTATAGTAAAAAGTTTTAACTATCGTATTTCCAGATTGGTCAGTATTATGTTTATCCATCCAATAATTGCTCAGGTTAAAGCATCTGCCTGCAATGCGGGAGACCTGGGTTCGATCCCTGGGTCAGGAAGATGCCCTGGAGAAGGAAATGGCAACCCACCCCAGTATTCTTGCCTGGAGAATCCCGTGGACCAAGCCTGGTGGGCTACAGTCCACGGAGTCGCAAAGAGTCAGACACGACTGAGTGAGCAACTTACTAGTCAAAAGTATTAGTCAGTTAGGGGACAGTACCATAGCAAATTTCAATTTGGGTATTTGTAGAATTACTTATAGAAAAGTAGTCAGATTTGCTCCAAAATGTGTAGTCTAATGCTTTGCACAAGCCTCTACTGTGAATACTAAAATAAGTAAGGCATAATTCTTTCTCTTAAAGGTCTTATCATCCAGTGTCTCAAAGTATAAAAAATAATCCTGCTTTGAAGCTGGGAGGCTTTTGCAGAAATTAGCAAACCAGAAACACTGGCCTCAAATTAAGTTCCATATTTAAAATAAGAAACAGTGAAAGGAAATATCAAGGCGTAATGCCCGAGCGCCTGTGCTTACTAAGTGGTATGTTCCAGCATCAGAATGTATTTGACTGGCTCCACACATTGGTGTTTTTTCCATTTCCACCATTCTTTTCCTTCTTACACATGCAGTAAACTACTTCACTCAGCTATGAGATATTTACTATTGCAAGACGGTATATAGTTTAGTGCTGGAATGAGTGGGACAGGCAAGTGCTAATGGAGATCGGAGGACAAAGAATTGAGTTTGGCCCGGGAAAGAATTGTAAAGTAGGCAGGGCTTGAACTAAACCTTGAAAAAGATTTGAAGCAGAACAGGAGGACAGTTTAGGCAATAGTAATGCTGTGAGCAAAAGACAAGAGCCAGAATGAGTCAGGCTTATTTCAGCAGCAGTTTGAAAACTGTCTCCTCTGAAATGAGGATCTGAGTAGGAGATGAAGCTGGCAAGGTAGACTGGGACACAGCTGGTGTGACCTCAAGGAACAAGTGGTGGCCTACAAGCCAATGACCTGAGCTCTGTTACTGGCCAGCCACGTGTCCTTGGTAAGTCATTGAATTTTCTAAGCTTCAGTTACCTCATGTGTGAAATGATAGTTTCAGACTGAAAAATCTCCAAGGTAGATTTCCATTTTTATAAGAATTTTGTGATTATTTTATAGTGGTCCTTAGTAAATTAGAATACAGACTTTAAAATTTATCCTTGCATTGCAGAGATTTTAAGGTTGTTCTGAGCAAGGGAATCACATAATGAAGGGGGAACTCATTGTGTAATTAAAGGGGCATTTAGTGGTATTTAATTCAGTAAAGGATGGTTGTCTCAGGAAAGATGGTTGGACATATTAGGGGAAGGAAACCAGCTTGGAGGCTATGTCAGGGGTTCAAACAGGAGCTGGGCCATTGAAATGGGAACTAAAGGAAGGGAACAGACAAGTATCATTGCTTATTCATTGTTTGTTGATCTTGAAAAACTGTAATAGGTTCTGGAGATCCAGTGATAAGTAATGCAGAAAAGGTTTCTTATTCTCATGGAACTTAATATTCTAACAAAAGAAAAAATCAGCAGAATTTGGTGATTGACCAATAGGGTATTTGTGCCTTTAAGAAAATGACCCTCCGAGGCCAACATCCAGCTACAAAGGATTGGTTGAAAAAATACTATATTTTCATAAAATGGAATACTATGCTGCCATAAAGAATTATGAAACACATTTATTGACATGAAAGAATATTCATCATATGCCATTGAGTGAAAAACAACACAAAAATACAACACAGTCTTGGAAGTTATGCACTACTTTGTATGAAGAGTAGGTTACTGGAGATTTATTTATTACCTTCATTCAGTGATTATTTATTTATCAAGAGCCTACTGTGTGTCAGGCATTGTTTTGGGCTCTAGGGATAAATGGTAAATGAGATAGACACGTCCCTGATTAATTTTTTGTCTTAGCTTTTCTAACATTTTTGCAGTGAACTGTCAATAATATTTTATAAAGTTTTAAAAAATCCTCTCATTGGCCGTTTGTGTGGCATACTGTGTGTTTCATGACTCCTCCTTGGCTGTATAAGTAAGTGCAAGTTGCGCTGTTATAAATGACACTGTCCTGGCCTGCGTTTAATCGAGCTGTTTACATGAGAGGAAAGGTGGCTCCAGGACACCAGGCTCCTGCTTGGGGTGGATGATAGCGCTGACTGCTTATTGACAGCTGGAGTGGTCACCACTCTCAGACTCAGTCTGGCTCCAAGGCAACTAGAGTCCTGCTGATGAGACGTGCAACTCTGCTGGCTTTTTATAGTCCATCTGAGGGCTGGTCATTCCAGCTTTGGTGTCGATTAACATTGGCTGTATGTTACTTGACACTCCTTTATTCTCATTGAGGTTGCCTCTCCCGGAAATCTCTGTCATTCCATAAGCCCTGGCAGCTGACCTCCCACAGTATGAAAAACAAAATGTGTTCTGGCTACATATAAAGGAAGTTTTAGGGTGAGTTCATGGGTCAGGACTTGGCTGTAACATCTTTGTGGGCAGAGCACTCATGGGGAATCTGGCACTGGCCATTTTGTAGGGTTCAGGGTCCTTACACAAAAGCCTTTGTGCTATTTCTCGTTCCCTTTCCCCAGCTTTTCTCCCATGACTACTACTAACCATGTCTTTCTGCTACGATACACTTAGTGCTTCCTTTTTTTAAAAAAAAGGATCTCTGTGTGTATGCTGAAGACCAAACAAGCAGGAAAAAAAAAACCCACCAAATGATTATTTTTAAAAAGTATTCCATGTTCCTTATACTAAATTGTAATATATAAGCAAACATATGGCTACAAAGAAAAAATGACCTGAGGTTTGAACCCACATTTCCCACATCTTCTGCATTGCAGGCCAATTCTTTCCCCATTGAGCCACCTGGAAAGCCTAAAGAAAAAAGTGACCTGCAGTCCTGTCTCCCAGAGATATTTGGGTACTTACTACTTTTTCCTCACATACTTGTTTATGATAGCCTATTTATAGATCTTAAGCTGTGGTCCATATTGTTTCCACCTAAGACTGACGTATAGAGAATGAATGCTATTATAATTAGGTGCTTTTTTCAACATCAAGATGGCCTCTTTGCTCTGATCATATGATGATGAAATGTTTGTCCATTTCAAGGAAGCGTGTGTTTATTTTCTCATGTCAACTCTGGCAAAAGGAAATCATGAGTCAGGCTGGCCGATCAAGTCCTCATTCTTTGCTGCTCTGTGATGAAACCCCAGGGGCATTTTGATATAGAGGGCTCCTCAGGGTCACTGATGATCTTAACCTTTGTACCAACCTACAGGAGAAAGGAGGAGAAGAGTCTCTTGGGATGAAATCGCCCTACACATACCTTGTACCCTCTGCTTGGAGTGTGAGAACCTTCTTGATGTTTGTGTGAGCAAACCTGGAGCACAAATCCTCTATAGAGTATGAGTGGACAGGCACTATGGATGGGGTTTAATTACAGAATCTACTTTTCACTAGTACCAGGGATAAATTTTCCTCAGAAATTTCCTTGTTATCAATGTTCTCTCTCTGATTTCAATTCAGCTATTATCCAGGGTAGATAGGCCTCTCTGCACCTGACTCTCTTGATTGAAACCTTGCTTCTGATTTCTGCTCAAAGTCTGAGTTATTGCCAGAAAGATTTCATGGAATTCCAAAGAAGCAGGATCTTCTGTGTTTGAATGTTCCAGGTCATTCGTTCACACCACTCACAGAAATCCTCTACTGCTCCCCTCTTGTGTTAGCTAGAGATAATTGCTTTCTGTCTCAGAGTCCCCACACCAGGTCTTTTTCTTCAGCCACCCACTTCTGGTCACATGTTTTTTTCTCCCTCAGTAGAGCTGAACTGAGTGCTTGAATGCAGCAACTGTGTCATTTTATGTGTCTTATTCATCTTCCTCCCTCCTGTCCTTTTTCAAACTTTAACAGTAAACTTTGCTATCTGTAAGCCACCTTCCATCTCTCCTCCTTTTTGGACCTAGGTAAGATCTGAATCATGGAGAAACAGTGTAAATTGCCTTATCCTTATAAATCTCTCGTATCACCTTTCCTTACTGTTATTTTCTGTATCTCCAAGTCATTTGCCCTTTGTATTGTATTTCTTTAATTTTATTACTCATCAGCATATTAAAAAGCAGAGACATTACTTTGTCAACAAAGGTCCGTCTAGTCAAGGCCATGGTTTTTCCAGTGGTCATGTATAGATGTGAGGGTTGGACTATAAAGAAAGCTGAGTGCAGAAGAATTGATGCTTTTGAACTGTAATGTTGGAGAAGACTCTTGAGAGTCCCTTGGACTGCAAGGAGATCCAACCAGTCCATCCTAAAGAAGATCAGTCCTGGGTGTTCACTGGAAGGACTGATGTTGAAGCTGAAACTCCAATATTTGGCTACCTGATGTGAAGAGCTGAATCATTTGAAAAGACCCTGATGCCAGGAAAGATTGCAGGCAGGAGGAGAAGGGGATGACAGAGGATGAGAAGGTTGGATGGCATCACCGACTCAATGAACATGAGTTTGGGTAAACTCTGGGAGTTGGTGATGGACAGGGAGGCCTGGCGTGCTGCAGTTTGTGGGGTCACAAAGAGCCAGCCATGACTGAGCGACTGAACTGAACTGAACTCATCATTAATTTACTTGTACACATCTGAATTTTCACTTGACATTCACAAAATGGTTTCTGTCTGCAGTTAATTAAGGGTAGAGAAGTTTAAGACTTAAGATGCTATTGGGAAGAGCTTATTAATCACGGAATAAATGTGCAAAGGACTAACCTGAGGTTTGGTTGGTCATTGTGCTTGCTCAGAGCTCATTTATAGGTCCTACTTTTCCTTTTGTGTGCTTTCTGCCTATTGTTTGATAGGAATAGGATTCTGTGTGTGTAATAAGAGAAAAGAAAGTTCTTCCTCACTAAGTTTATAGTCAATCTAAGTAAGCAATGAGGTTAAAATGATTTTATAGGTAAAATTAATCTGGAAGTTTGGGAAGTGAATTGAAATTGAATTTATTTCTCAGCTGGTTGCTGATTTAAAAAGTAAAGTACAATGTCCTTTGGGAAGCCTGAATCACTGTTATATGACTATTTGAATGGCTTCTCTGTCTTTCATCTTGGTGTGTCATTGGGACATTAATAATGGATGGTTGCTGCACTTGGTGGTCAGATATGTTATTCTGATCCATTTTTATTTCCCAAAGGGGCCTCTGGAAAAGGGCAATGAGGGTAGATTTAAAACCACATTATTGGAATTCAATAACTTTTGCCTTGCTTTGTATGTCTAGTGCTTGCTGAAGAGTAGTTCCCATACAGAGAGTCAGTCAAGCGGGGAGCAGGCAAAATACAAAAATGGATTTTCTTAACTAAGATATAAGCTGAATTCTGTGTTTTCATTTTATGAAAACAGAGGCTCTGATGCTCAGCATTAGATTTTTCAGAAAATGTGCTAGATGTTTGCATTTTTCTCTTTGTGGTTCTGTGGATGGAAGGATGAGCATAGAGACAGAACAAACACACCAATACAAATTATTTGCATTGATGGAAGTAAACAGAAACTTATATAAATCAATTAGCAAAAATTTCGTATTTCAGTAATTCCCAAACAGTTGTGGAGAACTGATATTTCAGTTATGTAAAGTATACCCCCAAGGGAATACTGAGTTCCTTTTAGATGTCTTCACTTCCTTGGTGATTACCTAAAGACTATAGTATCTTGAAAGTGGAAGATTCTGAATCCTAGAGTATTGAGGTCGCTCTTGGAGATGAACAGGTTTTACTTTGTTAAGTAATGGAATCTGTCCCCAGCAACATCCCTCCCTGGTGAGTTTATATAAAAATATGGAAGAGGGTTGATGATCTATGTAGTTGTGCTCTGGAACAATTCAATGAAATTAAAAGGGAGAGAGGGCGATTAATACATAAATTCTCACTCATTTCAGGTGATTAATGTCTTTTCCTTACCTATATCTTTATATCAATTCTGCTAAGCTTTAAAAAAGGCAATGAGAATAAAAACAGAGCTGAAAGTCTTAATAACCACTGATTCAGTTCAGTTCAATCACTCAGTTGTGTTCAACTCTTTGCGACCTCGTGGACTGCAGCACGCCAGGCCTCCCTGTCCATCACCAACTCTTGGAGCTAACTCAAACTCATGTCCATCGAGTCAGTGATGCCATCCAACCATCTCATCCTCTGTCATCCCCTTCTCTTCCTGTTTTCAATCTTTCCCAGCATCAAGGTCTTTTCCAATAAGTCAGTTCTTCACATTCCAATGAATATTCAGGATATGAATATAATATGAGTATAATAACCACTGATTAATGGCATGTTATTTATTTGTTAGTACTCAGCTTGTAGCACCTGGCCACCTGACATAGAGCCCTCAGAGAATGATGATAGGCTATCTGTGAAAGAGGTGACAGGTCTGTCCCTACACAGAAAGAATGCTGACGGTTTAGGGGGTCCTGTTGCTCTGACATTGATCTTCTTCAATCAGTGATATTGACTCTGTTTATGTTGTATTCGAAATATTACTTACTCTGCATAACTGTTTATTCCTTTACTTGTTGCCATAGAAACTAACTTCTTTGTTGTTGGTTAACTTTTACTTTACTTTTTCACAGAAGAAATGTATATTTACTAGAGAAAATTTAATATATGCAGACAAAACATTAAAATCATTTATATTGCTGTCATCTAGAGAATATACTATGAACAAACAGCTTTGACGTATTTTTCAGTTCTCTCCTTGAGAGTATATGCAACTATAATTTTTAATAGAATTCATATAATTTAGTTTGTCTCACTTAACAATATTTCTTGACATCCAGAATGCATATTTTATCTGTGTATTTTTTCATTGTATGGGATACCACATCACGTTAAACCAATCTCCTCTCTTTTGATTGTTAGATTTTTTCACCATTATAAATAACTCTGTGGTAGCATTTCAGTAGGTAAATGCATTACTGCCTTAGAAGAGGTTCCTAGAAATGAAATTATTGGGTTCTTGGGAGGCAATGAGAGATTTTTAGAAGGTTAATTGACAACATGCACTCCCATTTACATAAAAGGGTAGTATTGGCTTCAGAATATGGATTTTTTGTTATCTCAGTCACAGGTTGTGAACCATGGCCCCTAAAATTAGTTCTTCATGGGGCTCTAATACTATGAGATTTCATTTCCTGTTCCGGATGTGAGATCTAAAAACTTGTGTCTATAATGTTAGCTTCCAGCAGGCATGCTGTAGGTGTTTAAATACAAATCAACAGCCAAGTTAGTTGCTGTGGATATATTTATGCGGGGGAGGAAGACATAGAAACACATCCTTAGAAGCTGTGCCATGTTCTTAGTGATCTAAATATATAAAAAGCATCTAAGAAAGAGGTTGACCTTTCCAAGGTCACACTATGAGTCAGCAATGAAATCCCAAATAGAACACTCTCCCAGTATAAAGAGTGTTTATGAATAGATCAAGAGAAAGTATTTGTAGGTAAATTTATAAGACCATTTGTAACTTGAAATGCTCCAAAATTTCGAGTTATTAGAAAAGTCCCATCTCAGATAAAGAAATGTAAATTGCCAAAAAGTTTTGATAAATTTTTAGAAAGTAAAATCTTAAGTGACTGGAATGAAGAGATAGTAGTCAGTGGTGTAGCCAGATGGGAATGCGCCTCAAGGGAATATGCATATGTCTGCAGGTGTGTGTGTGTGTGTGTTTGCAGGAGTTCAGGGGAATAGGAAGGTGGAAGAATAATGGCCTGAGTCTATCATGATGGATAAATAAGGTTGTGGGAAATTGTGTTCTGGAGCACAAAGAATGTAAGTACTCCAGTAGAGATATCTGTGTAGTGTCCGTGGCAGGCTACCCTTCAAGTTGCTGAAGGTTTTGTGTTTATGGTTGTATAGCAGCTGGCTTTGGAGAAGGTGATGGCACCCCACTCCAGTACTCTTGCCTGGAAAATCCCATGGACAGAGGAGCCTGGTGGGCTACAGTCCATGGGGTTGCGAAGTCGGACACGACTGAGCAACTTCACTTTCACTTTTCACTTTCATGCATTGGAGAAAGAAATGGCAACCCACTCCAGTGTTCTTGCCTGGAGAATCCCAGGGACAGGGGAGCCTGGTGGGCTGCCGTCTATGGGGTTGCACAGAGTTGGACACGACTGAAGCGACTTAGCAGCAGCACTGTCTATGGCTCAGTGTTTATCGATGTGTGGTGCTTAGAACACAGTCATAATAGCCACTGCATGCTTCATAAAATGCAGATTCCTTGGTCCCATTTTTCTTCAAAAGGAGCGGCTTTGAAATCTGCATGATTAACACGTGCACTAGAGTATAAAAGCTCTGGGAGTTGGTGATGGACAGGGAAGCCTGGCATGCTGCAGTCTATGGGGCTGCAAAGAGTCGGACACAACTGAGCGACTGAACCGAACTGACTTCTCTGTCCATTTCTACCTTAAGTCAGTTCTGTAAAGATGTCCTGGGGAAAGTACAGACCTTCTGAGCCATTTCCAGATGAGCTGTTGAGTGTTGAGGCCACAGCTGTCATTTTCACTGGTGAATGAACTTTGATTTTGAACTATTGTCTAAAACACTGAATGTGAAAGTGACTAAGCAATAGCTCAGTTAGAGAAGACAGGTTTTCCAGTGTGCAGTAGCAATTGCCAGTTTTCATCTTGTCTTTTTGCTCAGGATTTTTCTCATCTCAAATAAATCAGGACCTGGGATTAAGAATTTAAAGCAGCATCTTTGTCAGTGAACCCTCTGAGTCTTTTAAAATCACAATTTTTAACCAAAAGGCTTTTTTTTGTCACCTCTTCTAATCAAAGCAAGAGAAAATTCAGTATCAGTTACATTTGCAGAGAGTACTAATTAGTGTGGATATACTTAGGGGAAGAAGCTAAATCAGTGCTTGCTTTTTAAGGATTTTACATTGATTTGTGAAATAGCAATATTTTATCCAATTGAATCCAATTCTGCAAACATCCTCTGAACAGTGCTCACTTGTATGGCAGTGTCCTAGCAGCGCAAAGATGAATAGGACACATTTCCTGCTTCCAGAAAAGTACAGTACAGTGAGGGAGATGGATAAGTACCAGCTAATGATAACAGAAAAATCATTTCCACATTAATAATCTCATTTCAGTCCTCACACTTGCGGAATTTTAGTAATTAAAAGGATAACCACTGATAACAACCATAGAGCTCTTCAGACTTTGGAGAGAAGTACTATGGTGATTAGAGTCTCAGCATCCCTCCCACCAGTCTTCATCACTCACAGTCATTTTCAATGTGACAAAGAAACTAGGACCATTATAAAAGTGGAGAGGAAGGAGAAAAGAGGAGGTAGTCTACTTTGGCAGAAATAAAAATACCTTATCACAGGAACAGCTATCAATCTGTCTTTTGGAGAAAGTACTGTTTTGAAAGTCAACTGAAGATGACATTAATACTCTGCAATATTTTTTTGCATAAACTTGCAAGTTCTAGTTCACATGGTTCACTTACAGAGTTTTTCAAACAAGTAACTGCTATTCCCTTGATCTACATTTTAAAATACAAAGTACATGTATTAGGTAAGAATCTCTTCTCAGCTTTTTCTAATGAGCATGCACACATATGGTGAACATATGGGTAAAAGTCACTTTACTTTTAATCATTCATGTCTACAATTGCTAGTAAAGAAAATGAGCAGTCATGATGACATGGCATTTTGCAGTAAGACTAAAATAGGTACACACAATACATCTTATATTTGCTTATCTCTTGCTTACTGCTTTTAGAAAATAAAAACTATTTTAAATGTAATGGTATGCTCTGAATAAGATGAGGGTTCAAGGTTTTTAAAATTCTGATAGGAAAAAAGATGGAAGAGGGAGTGGGGAGACATGTTCTTTAAAAGCAGGCTATAATTCATGTTTGTTTTAGAAAAACCATCTGAATGTGTCCTGCAGTTATACAAATGTACCTCAAGAGTGTTTTGAGAGAAATGGTGAAATTATTTGAGGGGAAGAGAAAGAAACATGATTTGGGTAGTAGAAGAAGGCAGAAATGTTTGCTGATTGCTCTTTGTCCCTGTGGAGAGGCAGGCTGTAGTTACTGGGGGGGGGGTTTGAAACAAAGAGAAGTGGGAATGGCTGCGTCAGTGGGACTTCGTGAAATGGGGTGCCAAGTGTTGTGTTAGGACCTGGGCAGGGAAGTTGCTGGAAGGACAGGTTTCCCTTCTCATACTTATGGGATCCTTGAAGATGGGCAGTTTGGGACACTTTGGCAGAATGCTGATCTACAGATACTTTTAATTTCACAAGGAAACCATCACGATGTCTTGAGAATGGTTGGGAGTGAGCATGGTGGCCTCATGATGAAGCAGCAAATAGATCCCCTCTGAGGGAGAGTTAGCCGGATTCTTGGCAATTATGCTTAGAGTTAGGAGAGTAGGCAGTCAGAGCACTTGCAGAAAAGGCATCCTCACTGCTATATCACACTGGTGGAAACTGGCGATACTGGTTAAAAATATAACAGTTGTCTTAAAAGCCTTGTATCTGTCTGGAAGACATAAGATACAATCGGAAAATACATATACAACAGTCTTACCCCAAAAAGGCACCTCTCTCACATAAACATAAAATTAAAAGAAAAACACTGAGCCAACCAGATGGAGTTTATTTGTAAACAATCCCAGGTCATCAGTGTTTGTATCAGCTACTAGGTAACCATAGGAGAGTCCTGTTTCAGTGACTGGCGGCAGCAGCTGTTGAGTGAAGCGGGCAGTTGATAAACATAATGTAGTCAATGCATTTTGTGCTGTGATTCTGAATGCCATAGGAGCTACTGTGCTGTATGTGAATTAAGTAAGAAAATATTTAACCTGATGTGTGGAAACAGGACCAGTTCACATTTCACGGTTACTAAGGAGGAGGGTATGGAAACCTAAGTTAACTGGCACCATGGATGCTTTGGTGCCTTTTCTGTGCAGTTTCCCCTGGATACTTGCCTGACATCCTTACCCATGACCTGGCTCTGACTACATTCCTGCATCCATTATGAAGGAGCCATGTGTGTGTGTAAAGAGAGTAGATGGCATGTGCTCTGGCATGTAGGTTTCATGGTACCCAGGTTATATATATATAATTTTTGTATAAGGGGATGGGCGTGGGAGGGTGTAGAAATGCCTGTTTAGCTGTTCTGAGCAGGTGGCAGAAGGGTTTCCCCAACCTTTTTCTCTCCGAGGTATGTCATATATTTTGCATCTGTAGCATCATAATGGGGCCTAAGGGACCGACACTCACAAATTCTGAGTCATGGAGCCAAAAAGTGTGAGGAAGTTGAGAACACTATCGGCAGAGTAGCTGAAGTGATCACTGTAGAGGCTGTGCTAGGAGGCAGGAGGCATACGAGAAAAGGCAGTGGAGGGAATGGTGGCCTGGATAGGGTGAAGAGCACCTGTAGTGGGAGAATGGGAGTAAAGAAGTCGGACAAAGAGGTTGGTGGCACAAGGGGCTTCCTGATATTGTTCCCCAGGTGGAGTGATAGCAAGGTCCAGAGCGGAGCTGTGGTGGAGAGTTGCCCCTGTGCAGTGGGCGCCAAGGTCTTAGGAGCTGTGGAGTAAAGGAAATTCAAGCCTAGAGTATTGGTTTGTTCCTCAAGGTGAATGTTGACATTATCTAAGGTAACAGTTATGCTCAATATGGAAAAGAAAGAAAACTGTGAACCAGATGCATTCTTTAGTGCAGCGGAAAGAGAGAGAAGAATGCAGATAACAGCAGTAAAAGAGGATGACAGGAAGGTTAGCAGATGGTAGGCACCTATGAAGAAAGAAGAGTGTTAATATGAGGGCAAAAGAGTAATGAGCAGAAAGTGGCAAAGCAGCACTGAGGCCTGCTCTTGCCCCATCAGGTCCCCCTCCCTCTCCTGTCCTACCCCCTCTCAGTCCAGGCCTGGGAGAATGAGCGGCTCCTCTGGGAGAGTGATGGAGGAAGCAGGAGCCTTGGGCAAAGTCAAGTTTGGGTAAGACCAGGAGGTAGAGGTAGCATTTGTGAAGAAGTTAAGGCGTGTTTTTACAGTGGATTGTGGGGTATTACCCAGGAGAGTACAAGAATTTGGAAAAGGTCAGCAGTGGGAGGAAGGGCGTTTCCCAAGGCAACACTGCTGCACAGAAATGAGCATCTTGACAGGGCAAAGGATGCAGGGCATTTGCTTTGGGGAGGTGTTTGAGGATCAGAAATA
The DNA here is from genome assembly GCF_055505025.1 of Bos grunniens. Classification (NCBI taxonomy): domain Eukaryota; kingdom Metazoa; phylum Chordata; class Mammalia; order Artiodactyla; family Bovidae; genus Bos; species Bos grunniens. The sequence continues at coordinate 27,663,580 of NC_141185.1, read as the reverse complement.
AGAGCTGTGGGGGTAAATGGAGTGGATGCCCAGACAAGCATCAGCTAAGACCCCAAGCTACATGGAAGATTTGATGATAGTTACAGGCCTGCTGTTTTCTGCTGAAGGCCAGCAAAGGCTAGCTAATCTGGCTATGATTGCTTCTCATATACATGTAATATGGTAGTATAATTTTTGCTTCAAGTCTCTCCTGGTCTGCATAAGACCATGGGCCCATATTCTTTTCTAAGAAGTTTACCTAATTAGAACTCCAATGCTTGTTCAAACTTTTTAATCTGTTTCAAGTTATTATCACCAGCTTATATCACTATTACCAATTAGGTCTTAGATTTCAAGGCCTAATATTGAAGCATTTATTGAAATTGTACAATAACTATTGTTCAAAATTCAGCACAACTTTCCATCATTATTCAATAGTGTTTTTTTTTTTTTGCTTATTAGCACACATTGTTAAATACAGGTTACATTTTAGTTTTTCTTTGACAAGTAACTGAATTATATGAAATTGGAAGGTTATATTTCCAGTACAGAATGACTGTTTTGATACTCAAGATAGGCCTTAGAATCCAAATGCTATCTTAAAATTTTAGCTTTAACAAAAATCATAAAAGCTCCATTTAAAAGAAATCACTGATACATAACTAAAAATGAGTAATTGAGCACTTTTCACTGACATTTACATCATTTTGATGCTTAATGGAGTCCGATTGTTCAAGTAAATATTACAGAGTTGCTGCCTATTTCATGCTGCAGGCCTCTAACAGCACAATGAAAATGTAGAAACAAATGACATATCAGACAAAATATGCCTACCTAATAGTATGTGGGGAGAACATTGAAACTTTAATATAGTAGTGTTTTTATTTTCAATGTCTGAGTCTTAAAAACAAAACCAAAGTGTATCTGTTTTTACTCTTGGGATTTCTCTGGTATTCCGTCTTAAGAGTGATTTTGTTTGCAAAGTGTGGATATCCATTACAAATTTAACTGTAAGTTGTATCCCTGTGGGAATGTGACAGTCGTCCCTTACAGTGAAGACCCCATGGCTCACTGAGAATGTCTGGGAGTTTCTTGAAGCCCACGTTCTAGCCCATTTTTCTTCATGCTAAGTGTCAGGAGAGTGAGTGAAAGTTGCTCAGTGTCTGACTGTATAGTCCTGTCATGACTATACAGTCCATGGAATTCTCCAGGCCAGAATACTGGAGTGGGTAGCCTGTCCCTTCTCCAGGGGATCTTCCCTACCCAGGGATTGAACCCAGGTTTCCCACATTGCAGGAAATGCGGGAGCCACAAAGGAAGCCCAAGAATACTGGGGTGAATAGCCTATCCCTTCTCCAGCAGATCTTCCTGATCCAGGAATCAAACTGGGGTCTCCTGTGTTGCAGGCGGATTCTTTACCAACTGAGCTATCAGGGAAGCCCTAGGTGTCAGGAGGATGCTTCTGTTCTGAGATATTTTGTGTTTGGTGGAGCCCACCAGTAGCAAAGAGAAACCCTGTTGGATCCCTTACCTGAATCCCAAACTAACAGTAAATACAGAGAACAGAGGTTGGATTTGTGAGGTAACCTCTTACCTTGGCTGAACTTTCAGTGTGGGTATCTGAAAAAATAGTAGCTTATTTGTGTCTTGGAAATGATCAACTTACCTGCTTGCACTGAAGCCCCAGGGCCTGGGAATATGGCCTGTGACTCTTTGCTAAGTCACTTCAGTTGTGTCCCAACTCTGTGCAACCCTATGGACTGTAGACCACCAGGCTCCTCAGTCCATGGGATTCTCCAGGCCAAGAATACTGGAGTGGGTTGCCATGCCCTCCTCCAGAGGATCTTCCCAGCGGGGAAGGGATTGAACCTGCGTCTCCTGCATTGGCAGGCGGGTTCTTTACCACTAGCACCAGCTGGAAAGCCCCTGTGACTGTGTATCTGAATTGAAACAAAGGCCTCTACTCAGCATGTGCTCCCTTGACCTGTTGGCCCTGATCATTGGTGTCAAGTAAAGATCTTATTAAAGAGATGAAAATGTTCTAAAACCGATTTATAGTGTTGGTTGTACCACTTGATAAAATAAATTATTAATGTGTAAAAAAAAAAAAAAAAAGAAGTGACTTTTTTACTATTCTCCTCCCCAGGGAAGATTCTCTGGAGGAGGGCATAGCAACCCACTCCAGTATTCTTGTCTGGAGAATCCCATGGACCGAAGAGCCTGATGGGTCCATAGGGTCACAGAGAGTCAGACATGACTAAGTGACTAAGCAGAGCACAGCACCCCAGGTTAAGGCAAAAGAGTCATCATATATTCGCTTTCCTTTATTGCAGGACATTTGTGAAGATATTTCTGATCATGTCGAGCAGATCCATGCCCTCCTTGAAACAGAGTTCTCCCTGAAGCTGCTGTCCTACTCCGTCAACGTGATCGTGGACATCCACGCTGTGCAGCTGCTCTGGCACCAACTCCGCGTCTCAGTGCTTGTTCTGCGGGAGCGCATTCTGCAGGGTCTGCAGGACGCCAATGGCAACTACACCAGACAGACGGACATTCTGCAGGCTTTCTCCGAAGAGACAAAGGAGGTGGGTGTTTTCCTGGAAGCCACGTAATGCATCATCAAGTGTGACTATTTGAGAATGTTTTCAGTTCAGATGTGCGGGATAGGAATTATTTATAAGTAAATAAGCAGGTCCTAAGCTGGGCTTTGAAACTAGGTATAGTGATGGGAGGCGATGGTGAATAAATAAATCTATCGACCAGAGGCTATGATGAATGAATGAAGCTATGAACCAGAGTTAACTCACACCTGGTAGTTTGCATAGATATCACCTGTAGCTTTTGGTGCTAGCCTGACATCCTGTTCCTTGTTCAACTATTTTATAAATATTTATTGAGTGCTTACTGTGGGCCAGGCATTAGGTGCTAAGAATATAATCATGATCAAAGCATGATCTTTGTTTTTAAAGGGCTGAGATTAGTGGGGGATAGAGACAAGTGGGCAGACATGAAGACCAGACTCTGGTCTGCATGATTTACATGCAGATACAATGGTCTATGTGAAGCCACTGGAGGTCAGAGAAGGGGCATCTAATTCAGGCAGGGAGGCTTTCCAGGAGACGCGAGTCTAACCTGAGACCTGAAGAAGAAGCAGGATTAAACTGATGAATGAAGGCAGAAACTGTTCTAGACAGAAGGAATTACATAAAGATTCAGAGGTAAGAGAGAGAAGGATAATATCAGAGAGCAAAAAGCTCAAAGGACCAGGAAGCTGCATTTGAACTAATATGTGAGCGAGGTCATATCATAAAGATGAAAAGCTATATTAAAAAGTCATATTAAGAGAAGTGGACTTTATTTTGAGGATAACAGAAGAGTTTGTTCAGGGAATTGATATGATTCAGTTCATGCTTTAGAAAAATCATTCTGGTTGCAGTGAGTCATATGGGCTTTAGAATTTTGCACAACCAGTATACTTAGATTCTTTTGTACTCATAGTAAGCACAGTTTGGAGAGTTTATTGTTATTAATCTTGATGCATAGTTTAAGAATGAACACTGTAAAGTTAAATCCAAGTAAACTCTCCTATTCCCAAATAAAAGCAACACACACACGGAGGTATTGTGCTAGCTAAGTAGGGGCTATATATATGTGTGTGTATGTATAGATAGATACCATGTATGGATACATATAGAGTGTGTGTGTGTATATATATGTGTGTGTATGTATAGATAGATACCATGTATGGATACCTATAGAGTGTGTGTGTGTATATATATGTGTGTGTATGTATAGATAGATACCATGTATGGATACATATAGAGTGTGTGTGTGTATATATAGTCCCTTGGCTCTTGACACCCAGTTTAGTGCTCTGCTGTTGATTTTATGGAAAATATGTATTATACAAGTATAAAAGGCATTTATATAAATATATAAGACTAAAAGGCCTTATAAAGAGTGCTCCATAGCTCATTAATTTATTAATGTGTTAGTGGCTCCAACATTATCAACAGCACAAAACAAATCTGGGCTTCTCATAGATGATTTATACTTGTTGATTATTGTTTTCTTAATGATGCTCTTGCTGTGGAAAATTCCCAACAGGTCCTAGAAGTTTATGGGAATGAAAATCTACTGGGCTCACTTCTAACTTTAAGGCACAGTCTGTTTTCATTTAGCTTTTCTGGATAAAGTGGCAATGAAGGACATGATACAGTCTTTGGCAGGGTTCCTCTTAAAACTGTGGGATGAGTATGTAGGTGTGTGTTAGTCCCCAGATGCCATCCCTCCCAAGTGGGATCCCTAGAGGGTCCTCGGTTGGAATTCTTGTGGTTATGGGAAACTACAAAGAACTCTAAACTAAGCAACTATGCATGCATGTGTGCTGAGTCACTTTAGTCGTGTCTGACTCTTTGCAACCCTATGGGCTGTAGCCTTCCAGGTTCCTCTACCCATGGCATTCTTCAGGCAAGAATATGGGAGTGCGTTGTCAAGCTCTCCTCCAGGGGATCTTCCCTACCCAGGGATCGAACCTGCATCTCTTACGTCTCCTGCACTGGCAGGCCTGTACTTTACCACTAGCACCATCTGGGAAGCCCAAGAAATTATAATCCAATTAACAGAAAATAATCCAAAACTAGTCAACTCTGCCCTAAATCTGTTGTTACGAGGCATTGTATGCTAATGAGGTGGAGATCAGATATGGGAAGGTTTTGTCTAAACTCTGAAGAGATCTTACTTTAGATATCTCTTGGTATCTCCAATCTATACATTCTTTCTTGCTTGTTTGTTCTTACCCATGTATTCGCCTCATTCTGTCAACATCCCATATTGATTAGTCATTAGACCTGTCCACTTTCTACCACTAGAAGGGACATTGGAAATAATTGAGTCAAACCAATTCATTTTACATATTCATTTATTTAAATTATTAAAGAAGTGCTATGACAAAGAAAGTTCAAACTACTGCACATTTGTACTCATTTCACATGCTAGCAAAGTAGTGCTCAAAATTTTCCAAGCTAGGCTTCAACAGTGCATGAACCAAGAACTTCCAGATGTACAAGCTGGATTTAGGAAAGGCAGAGGACCAGAGATCAAATTGCCAATGTCCATTGGATCATAGAAAAAGCAAGAGAATTCCAGGAAAACATCTACTTCTGCTTCTTTGACTACGCTAAAGCCTTTGACTATGTGGATCACAACAAACTGTGGAAAATTCTTCAAGAGACGGGAGAACCAAACCATCTTACCTGCCTCCTGCGAAACCTGTAGGCAGGTCAAGAAGCAGCAATTAAACCAGACATGGAACAATAGACTGGTTCCATATTGGGAAAGGAGTATGTCAAGGCTGTATATTGTCACACTGCTTATTCTTATTTAGCTTATACGCAGGGAACATCATGCGAAATGCCAGGCTGGATGAAGCACAAGCTGGAATCAAGATTGCCGGGAGAAATATCAATCAACCTCATATACGCAGATGACACCACCCTTATGGCAGAAAGCAAAGAGGAACTAAAGAACCTCTTGATGAAGGTAAAAGAGGAGAGTGAAAAAGCTGGTTTAAAACTCAACATTCAAAAAACTTAAGATCATGACATCCAGTCCCATTGCTTCATGGCAAATAGATGGGGAAACAGTGGAAACAGTGACAGACTTTATTTTGGGGGGCTCCAAAATCACTGCAGATGGTGACTGAAGCCATGAAATTAAAAGACGCTTGCTCCTTGGAAGAAAAGCTATGACCAACCTAGACAGCATATTAAAAGCAGAGACATTACTTTGCTGACAAAGATCCATCTAGTCAAAGCTACAGTTTTTCCAGTAGTCATGTATGGATGTGAGAGTTGGACCATAAAGAAGGCTGAGCACTGAAGAATTGATGCTTTTGAACTGTGGTGTTGGAGAAGACTCTTGAGAGTCCCTTGAACTGCAAGGAAATCAAACCAGTGAATCCTAAAGGAAATCAATCCTGAATATTCATTGGAAGGACTGATGCTGAAGCTGAAGCTCCAGTACTTTGGCCACCTGATGCCAAGAGCCGACTCATTGGAAAAGATCCTGATGCTGAAAAGATTGAAGGTAGGAGGAGAAGGGGATGACAGAGGGTGAGATGGTTGGATGGCATCACTGACTCAATGGACATGAGTTTGAGGAAACTCCTGGAGATAGTGAAGGACCGGGAGGCCTGGCGTGCTGCAGCCCTTGGGTTTACAAAGAGTCATGACTGAGTGACTGAACAACAACAACAACAGTTTATTCACTCAATAAACATTTACTGATCAACTCTGTTTATAGCTGGGAATGTGAAAGTACTCTAGAGTTTATGGTTATTGTGTTTTGTGGAATATGTTCATCATGCTTTTATTTGAACTTGTTTTGTTCACCAAGTGGTAGCCCATGAAAGATGAAAAACCATTGAGACTGTAACTGGCCACTATTTTCACAGCTGTGTTGTGACTTTATATTAAGTAGTATCCATGGCCAAGAATACACAGAAGAACTGTATAAAAAAGATCTTCACGACCCAGATAATCACGATGGTGTGATCACTGACCTAGAGCCAGACATCCTGGAATGTGAAGTCAAGTGGGCCTTAGAAAGCATCACTATGAACAAAGCTAGTGGAGGTGATGGAATTTCAGTTGAACTATTTCAAATCCTGAAAGATGATGCTGTGAAAGTGCTGCACTCAATATGCCAGCAAATTTGGAAAAGTCAGCAGTGGCCACAAGACTGGAAAAAGTCAGTTTTCATTCTAATCCCAAAGAAAGGCAATGCCAAAGAATGCTCAAACTACCACACAATTGCACTCATCTCACACGCCAGTAAAGTAATGCTCAAAATTCTTCAAGCCAGGCTTCAGCAATACGTGAACCATGAATTTCCAGATGTTCAAGCTGGTTTTAGAAAAGGCAGAGGAACCAGAGATAAATTGCCAACATCCGGTGGATCATGGAAAAAGCAAGAGAGTTCCAGAAAAACATCTATTTCTGCTTTATTGACAATGCCAAAGCCTTTGACTGTGTGGATCACAATAAACCGAGGAAAATTCTGAAAGAGATGGGAATACCAGACCACCTGATCTGCCTCTTGAGAAATTTGTATGCAGGTCAGGAAGCAACAGTTAGAACTGGACATGGAACAACAGACTGGTTCCAAATAGGAAAAGGAGTACGTCAAGGCTGTATATTGTCACCGTGCTTATTTAACTTACATGCAGAGTACATCATGAGAAACGCTGGACTGGAAGAAACACAAGCTGGAATCAAGATTTCCGGGAGAAATATCAATAACCTCAGATATGCAGATGACACCACCCTTATGGCAGAAAGTGAAGAGGAACTAAAAAGCCTCTTGATGAAAGTGAAAGTGGAGAGTGAAAAAGTTGGCTTAAAACTCAACATTCAGAAAACAAAGATCATGGCATCTGGTCCCATCACTTCATGGGAAATAGATGGGGAAACAGTGGAAACAGTGTCAGACTTCATTTTTTGGGGCTCCAAAATCACTGCAGATGGTGATTGCAGCCGTGAAATTAAAAGATGCTTACTCCTTGGAAGGAAAGTTATGACCAACCTAGATGGCATATTCAAAAGCAGAGACATTACTTTGCCAACAAAGGTTCGTGTAGTCAAGGCTATGGTTTTTCTTGTGGCCATGTATATATGTGAGAGTTGGACTGTGAAGAAAGCTGAGTGCCGAAGAATTGATGCTTTTGAACTGTGGTGTTGGAGAAGACTCTTGAGAGTCCCTTGGACTGCAAGGAGATCCAACCAGTCCATTCTGAAGGAAATCAGCCCTGGGATTTCTTTGGAAGGAATGACACTAAAGCTGAAACTCCGGTACTTTGGCCACCTCATGCGAAGAGTTGAGTCATTGGAAAAGACTCTGATGCTGGGAAGGATTGGGGGCAGGAGGAGAAGAGGACGACAGAGGATGAGATGGCTGGATGGCATCACTGACTCAATGGACGTGAGTCTGGGTGAACTCCAGGAGTTGATGACAGACAGGGAGGCCTGGCGTGCTGTGATTCATGGGGTCACAAAGAGTTGGACACGACTGAGCGACTGAACTGAGCTGAACTGACTGATGGTCCCCACACTATGAGCTCAACAACTATTTACAGATTCAGTTGGAAGCAGTTTAGTGCATTTTCATGTTTGGAGTCAGTTTTTAGCTTTGGTGTAGACATGCAAGAATACATTGAATGAAGGGGTAAAGGAACAGTGGGTTCAAAGCCATCTGCTTTGTGAACATTTCTCTGTGAACTGAAGCACTGTCTGTGTTACTATCCTTTTTGAAGCTATGGATTTTTGATCCTATTTTTTGTCAGTTTTGTTTTTGCCAACACACTGAAACTGTGGAAAATAGGAAGAGAATTAGGATAAAATTCTCAGCTTTATTAGAATAAATTCAGCTGTGAAAGATTTGTAGAATGAATAAGGAAATGGCATTAAACATGCTGATAATCTAAAATAGTAGATGTATTCCAGTGAAGGTGAATTCATGTTTCTTTTCTAGAAATCAGTTGAGTTTCAGAGCCCATTATAGAATAGGTTTGAAAATTGAGAAAGTGGCAAGTTCTCTTTCTTTCTGTCCTTACAAAAACAAAATGAGTTTTATTCCTTTATTTAAATATGGAGTAGATCATATCTTATAAACAAATTGGCAAATGTGTTACTGAAACAAAGCCAGCTGAACAAACAAATGAAAAATACTTTAGGGCAAAGCTCAAAATTGTACCAAAATGTGTTATCCTGAAATTTTCTATACTTCAGAAATTGTGATAATTTATGTTTATTGTTTCATTTAGTAAGAAAGGTAATGGATATTAAAAGTAGTTCCATTTTAATGTTACTCATCCATAGTAACATTTGTTACTATGTTCCATTTGCATAGTTCCATTTGCAGCCACATGGATGGACTTATAGAGTGCAATACTAAATGAATAAGTCAGAAAGAGAAAGACAAATACTAAATTATATCACTTTTAAGTGGAATATAAAAAATAACATAAATGAATTTATTTATAAAACAGAAACAGATTCACAGATATAGAAACAAGTTTATGGTTACCAAAGGGAAAAGGAAGGGAAAAGGGATAAATGAAAAGTACGGGATTAATAGGTATACACAACTATATATATAGAATAGATAAATAACAGGGGATTTACTATATAACACAGGGAACAATATTCAGTATCAGAATAACCTATAATGGAAAAGAATCTGAAAAAACATATATGTAACTGAATCACTTTGCTGTATACCTGAAAATAATGCAATATTGTAAATCAGTTGCTTCAGTTAAAAAATATACTTCAGTTATGCTTCCATTAAAAAAATAGTTTCATTTTTCCATTCAGTTCTCAAAACTGAATTTAAGAGAGGTTAAATGATTGTTTAAGGACATAAACTTAGGAATAATTAAATAAAACAAGCAAAACCCTCTCTTAACTGATCTCTTCTGTGATAATAATAACTGATCTCTTCTGTAATAATAATAACTGATCTCTTCTGTGATAATAATAATTTCTTCCCTCCCTTCCTTTCTTTCTACCTCCCCTAAATATTTATTGACTTCCCTGGTGGCTCAGATGGTAAAGAATCTGCCTGCAATGCAGGAGACCCGAGTTCGATTCCTGGGTTGGAAAGATTCCACCAGAGAAGGGAATGGTAACCCACTCCAGTGTTCTTACCTGGAGAATTCCATGGATAGAGGAGCCTGATTTCTTACTCTTTATAAGGCACTAGGTAGTCAAAGATGAATAACATGTTATTAAATGTTAGGAATCACCATCACAATTTTGTTAGATCCTCAAACAGTTCTGGAAAGTAGGGAGAGTGAGTGCTGTTATCCTTATTTTACAGATGATATTGTAATCCATCTTACAAATAAGAAGACTGAGGTTAAGAGAGGTAGTCGCACAGGTAGTGATAACTTAATAGTATTAACACAATAGCAAACATTGATTAAGAACTTACCATATGCCAGACAGTGTGGTAAGCACTTTACCTGAATGATGCTCACCCTCACAGTGGGAACACATTGGCCCTTGCAAGCACTCACACCATTGCACTTTGCATGTTCTTCCACTAGCACTTAACCACAGGACAATTTATATCACAACAAAGTGTGATGTATATAAAATAAGTAATAAGGGTAAGGATTCATTGAGTACCTATCCATGTGCCAGACTTGTGTCTTACAGAGTCTTTAAGGCTTGCAGCAGCCCTATGACATGGCTTATTATTTCATTTTCACAGATGAGGGAAATGAAGCTTAGTGACATCAAGCTACTGGTTCATGGTCATATGAATAATTAATGCATAAGCTAGAATTTAACTCTGCTGCTGCTGCTGCTGCTAAGTCACTTCAGTCATGTCCGACTTTGTGTGACCCCATAGATGGCAGCCCACCAGGCTCCTGTGTCCCTGGAATTCTCCAGGCAAGAACACTGGAGTGGCTTGCCATTTCCTTCTCCAATGCATGAAAGTGAAAAGTGAAAGTGAAGTCGCTCAGTCGTGTCCGACTCTAGCGACCCCATGGACTGCAGCCTACCAGGCTCCTCTGTCCATGGGATTTTCTAGGCAAAAGTACTGAAGTGGGGTGCCATCGCCTTCTCCAATACATGCATGCACACTAAGTTGCTTCAGTTGTGTCCATTTAACTCTGAAGTTTGGGCATTTAATCACTGGAGTCAACTAAAACTACATAATCAGAGGAATAAACTTCATGAAGGCATAGACATACATTCCCAAATGTCTTCATTCATTCAACAGATGTATCTTTGAACGCTTACTCTCTGCAACTCACTATGCTAAGTGTTGTGGTTATCCTGGTGAGCAAGCCATTTTCTATGTGATTTATACCTTTGTGGTACTTACAAACCACTTGGATAAACAGATTAATCAAAGAATCACAATAGTATGTATTTAAAGATTGAGATAAATGTTTCAGGAAAAACAACATAGTTTTTTGAGAGATTATAAAAGATTCTGATTTAGTGGGACTTTAGAATCTTGAAGAAATAAAACTTGATCTGAGGTCTGAGGGGTGAGTAAGAGTTAACTAGTTAGGGGTGTTATAGGTGGGAAGCTTTACTGGCAGAGGAAATAGCATGTGCAAAGGTTCTGAGGCAGAAGAAACACAATATATTCAAAAAATGAAATGATGATGCTGTGGCTGAGTACAGCCTTGGACAGACAGGTGGCTTGAGAGAAGCCTCTTCATATCTGTCTTTGAAGGGTTTGAGTTTTAATCTAGCAGCAGGAAGCTAACAAAAGACTTTAAGCAAAGAAGTAATAGCGTCAGACTTGCAATTTGTAAAGATTACTCTGGTGGCAATGTGGAAGGCATACTGGAGGAGGGGACATATCCAGTTGAAAATAGCACCCAGTGAATCAGAAAATGTTGGCACAAAGGTCAGAGTGTGGACTCTGGGTCAGACAGCCTTCATTTAAGGCTTAGCTCAGCTTTAGTCACCAGGCCCTGTGCTAGTTATGCACCTTCTTTTGGCTCAGGCTCCACTGAAGGCAATGGCACCCCACTCCAGTACTCTTGCCTGGAAAATCCCATGGACGGAGAAGCCTGGTGGGCTGCAGTCCATGGGGTCGCTAAGAGTCAGACACGACTGAGCGACTTCACTTTCACTTTTCACTTTCATGCACTGGAGAAGGAAATGGCAACCCACTCCAGTGTTCTTGCCTGGAGAATCCCAGGGACAGGGGAGCGTAGTGGGTTGCCATCTATGGGGTCGCACAGAGTCGGACACCACTGAAGTGGCTTAGCAGCAGCAGCCACTTACATAAAACAGGGACAACAGTACAGACCCCAGGAGAAAATCGTTTTGAGGATTAAGTGGAAAAGTAATAGTAATAAAGAACCATCCCCATTTATAAGATGAGGAGATTTAGGCTTAAAAATAAAATGAGGCTTTTCATTATTATTACTTACCTGGATGTTGTGGAATAAGACTGAAGGGAATAGGAGATAAAGGCAAGGTCTGAAGAGAGAGAACCTCCCCTATCCAAACAAACAAATGAGCCAAAAAACCTGATATAAGGGCCTGGAGAGATCAGATCTTGGGATAACCCAACTGAAATAACAGAGTCGTGCTCACCCCATTCCTCCCTCAGGAGCACAGAGATTTCACTCTGCAGTTTTCTTTCTTCGTCTCCTAAAGGGCTAGATTAGACCAGCTATTCCTTCAGCCTTGTAGGCATGTTGGATGCCAGGGGCCCTTCTGTCCCAAGCAAATCGTCAATTAAAACTCTCCCCATTTGTTGTGTGATGTTAGAAACTGCATTAGTAATGAGATAAAAGCCTTAGTCACACAACCAATGATTAAATTAAAAACACTTATAGTACTATTTTTTAGCATAAGGGAATTTCAAGTCAGCCTACTTTGAAGGAAGGTGGGCACTTGGTATCTAACATACACAGATGAAGTGGGCGTCAGGGTGGGAGAGTATGGGAGAATACACACAGAGGAAGGGATGGGGGCTACAAAGATACACTTTTGAAGCACATTAATTTTTCCCAGGATTCTCGTGTTTACCTTCACACAGATGGGGACAGTAGAAGCTGGTCTTAAACTGTTTTTGTTATGTATGAAAATTCAATATTTCATCTTCCTGTGATTTGTGAACATATCTTTAACACAGCAGACTTACTATAATTAATTATTCTACTTTAAAATATTTACTGAGCATTTACTATGAGCTTACCACTGTAGCAGGTGATGGAGTGATAAGCTAAAGAGATATACATGGAGATTTTACACTCATATTAATTTGTTTTCAGAAATATTACTACTTAAGGCATCACTTCACAAATGCTTACTAAGTGAACAGTACACTATTGTAAAATAGAAAATCAGGGCAAGAATGGTTATTTTTGGATTGGCCTTGACCAAGGCTCTGTTCTCCAGATTGAAGAAAAATCCTTAAATATTTAAGAACAGGATACTATGTAAAGCAATATGGTAATTAATGAATGCACCTTTCTGTACCTCAAACCAGAAGCAATTGAGATTGATGCATTTTGGGCCTGTATCGTGGCTTCTGCTGAGAATCTCATGTGCCCAGCAGATGAGTGTAATGTTACATTTGCTGAAACCATTTCCGTTGTCTGTTTCAGGGCCGGCTTGATGCTCTAACAGAAGTAGATGACTCTGGACAGTTAACAATCAAATGCTCTCAAAATTACTTGTCTCTGGATTGCGGTATTACTGCTTTCGAATTATCTGACTACAGCCCAAGTGAGGATTTGCTCGGTGGCCTGGGTGATATGACCTCTAGCCAGGTCAAAACCAAACCCTTCGACTCGTGGAGCTACAGTGAGATGGAAAAGGAGTTCCCCGAGCTTATCCGAAGCGTTGGGTTACTTTCGGTGGCTCCTGACTCCGTCCCTTCCAACTTCAGTGAAGCTGTGAGCGAGGAGGCGTCTCAAGTATCTCTTTCAGCAGATGACACAGGCAGAAGTGAGGAAAATAATGCGTGCACAGTGGAGGAGCAACCAGGCTTAATGCAGGGGCCATCATCTTCAGTGGAAGCTCCGACAAATGCTGTTCAACCCGCTTCAGAAGCTGTGAAGCAAGAACCTGATTCCTCTTCCCAACATGGGGCGAAGAATCCACAGCCTCTTGCTTGTGAAAACACAACCCCCAAGCGATCCATCAGAGACTGCTTTAACTATAATGAGGACTCTCCCACACAGCCCACGTTGCCAAAAAGAGGATTTTTCCTTAAAGACGAGACAGTTAAGAATAATCTGAAAGGCCCTAGTGGAAAGAAGCAGATGGTCGATCTGAAGCCTGAGATGAGCAGAAGCACCCCATCCCTGGTGGATCCTCCTGACAGGTCTAAGCTGTGCCTGGTGTTACAGTCTTCTTACCCCAACACCCCTTCTGCCGCCAGCCAGTCATATGAGTGTTTGCACAAGATGGGGGATGGGAATCTTGAAAATACAGTTAGAAGTCACATTAAGGAGATCTCCTCCAGCCTGGGGAGGCTCAACGACTGCCATAAAGAGAAGCTTCGACTGAAAAAGCCCCACAAGACCGGAGAAGAGATGCCTCCGTGCCAGACCCCTAAACAGGAACCCAGTTCAGACAAGCAAGCCAAAAACACTAGGAGCGCGACAGTGCCGAATGCAATTCCTTCTAGTCCTTCCAAGGCCAGACAGAGGCCAGAGGCAGAGTCTGCCTCCACCTCCTCACTGGAGCCGTGTCACCAGAGCAATGGGAACGCCAAATTGCCAGTGCAGTCAGAAACATCCAGTTCACCACCTTTTACTCAAAGCAGCGAGTCCTCTGCTAGCTCTGACAGCGTCACATCTCTAGGACCCCTTCTTTCAGAGCACAAAGGCAAAAGCAGCTACTCCTCCTCCCCAAGTCACATCACCAGGAACGGTCAGGTTGTGGAGGCCTGGTATGGCTCTGATGAGTACCTGGCACTGCCCTCTCACCTCAAGCAGACAGAAGTATTAGCTCTGAAGTTGGAAAACCTAACAAAGCTGCTGCCTCAGAAACCCAGAGGAGAAACCATTCAGAATATTGATGACTGGGAACTGTCTGAAATGAACTCAGATTCTGAGATGTATCCAACATACCATGTCAAGAAGAAGCATACGAGGCTAGGCAGGGTGTCTCCAAGCTCTTCCAGTGACATAGCCTCTTCGCTCGGGGAGAGTGTGGAATCTGGTCCCTTGAGTGACCTTCTTTCTGACGAGGAACTGGGCATGCCTCTCTCTGGCATGAAAAAATACACGGACGAGAAGTCAGAGAGAGTCTCATCCTCTGAGAAAAATGAGAGCCATTCTGCTGCAAAGTCTGCTTTAATTCAGAAACTGATGCAAGATATTCAGCACCAGGACAACTATGAAGCCATATGGGAAAAAATAGAGGTGAGGATGGTCTTCTTAATCTAGATGGTTTCTTACCTGATTTTTGGAAATATTGCTGGGAAAAGGTGAAATCCTCCCCTCCCTGTTATAAAATGTCTCACTATTGTTGATAAACATAGGTGATTCCCCAAAGAAAGAAAAGAAAAGAACATACAATGGTCACTGCCTGGTGACAGTGGCCTCAGCCAGGAACTCTGCATGTCTGTGTGCCTGCTGGTGTGGAACTCTTGGTTGGTGTTGCTCAGCCCTAACATTGCTCCTGGGGAGTGGTGGACCCGCTTGAGTGAAATACAAAACAAAGTACAACAGTAGCCAAGCACACGTACCAGTACTTCAGGAATATGTGAATGCAAAGTTCCAGTTACCCTCAGTGCTTCTCTGATTTGTTGGTTTTAACCCCAGAATAGCTTCCATGTCTCCAATATTAACTTTTGTAGAAAAAGACCAGACGGTTCTAGTTTTTCAGGATTTTTTCTTTTCTTCAGTCTTCCTCCTCTGGCTAATAACCATGCTCCCTGTATTCTGTACCATCTATGGGCTCTGAGATGGGGAGGTGAGATTTTGGGTAAATCTGTACTTTTAGAGAAAACTATTAGATGTAATGAAATCTTTAAGAAGAGAAATCAAAATTTTCAGAACTCAGCTCATTAATGTAAGCTGTGATATAGGATACTAGATAAAAGTATAGTACATATGGATGGAATGACGGGGAGGAAGAAGACGGAAATATATAGAACAAAGAGGGAAAAGTTAACAGCAATATATAATACTAGTTACATATATTAATAATTGTTTTTTACTAAGTATTTGTGTGTCCAATTTTCACAACAACCCTAATATTAACCCTATTTTATGTATGAGGAGACCGAGGCTGAGAGAGACCAGGCAGTTTGCTCTAGAACGCATATTATTACCTAAACGCTCCCATGCCTTTCCACAAGAAAGTGACCAGTGTGTACCGCATGTAAATACTGCAGTATTGAAGAGAAGAAATAATAGCAGCAGAGCTAAGATTTGCCTGGGAAGTCCTTGTGAAATAATAAGATTTTACTGAGGCTTTGAAGGGTGTGCCAGGATTTAGACAGAGAGAACTAAGCTGAGCATTTCAGGCAGGAGCAAAAACCAAAACATGGAGGTGGGGATTGGGAATGAGCATGGTACTGGGGCACAGAGAATTTCTCAATCAGAAGGTCAGTGAGCGGGGAGCACTACATTTCCATACCTTTAATAGACCTGGTTGCTGCCAGGCCCTGATGGCCAGACCAAGGCAAGTAGAATTTGTTCACCAGACATCTGTGGTAACTTCTCTGAAAGGGACTGAGAATAGTCACACAGCTCACGGTAACTCATGCTCCTTCTTGGGCTGTTATTTGCGCTGGTTCTGTGCTAAGGGCCTTACATGCCTTGTTCTACTAAGTCCTGGGAGGTAAGAACTTTTCAGATGAAGAGTGTGATTAGGAAACTGGCTCAGGGCCTCACAGCTAGTGAGTGCATAGCCAGGAGTTGAACCCAGAGCCAGCACACTTGAAGCAGAATAGGCCGTGGCCTCCAATAGCCTTTCTAGAAGGCCTCATGGGCAGTGGCAGGAAAGATGGACATGGCAGCCATGGCGGTGACGGATACGGAAATGCCTCTGGCAGCCAGTGTAAGGGGCTGTGGAAATGGGTGACGGGTGAATGGGGGGAGGGCTGTTGACGACGTGACCGGGATCCAGAAAACCAGTTCCAGACCTTGCCCAGTCATTAAAGACAAAGAGTGGCTCACAGCTAGTCATGCTCCATTCTGGGCCTCGTTTCTTTTTTGTAGGTAGAGATGTTTTAAACAGATGATGGCATTATACCAACTTCCAAAGGAAGCATCTTTTATTCCATAATTCTACAAAGATGAAGCTAAGTTTTCAGCCTCTAGGTACTGGGGTAGTTGTAATAGAAGAAACAGCTTGAGATGGAGGTGAGGCAGGTAGTTTTTAAAAACATATGCACTGATGTTGAGTAGATGATGAAACTTTTAAGAGGGAGTGTAGGCCATGGGAAATACTGTCCTGGAGTTGGGCTATGAGGTAAAAAGCTAAAAGGAGATTAAGCCCCCTCCTCAGCCCAACCTCCTTTCAATACTTCAGGTGAGGGTGACTGTCAATCCCCAGGTCAGTTGACCTTGGGTATCACATTCTAGCTTTGATCTCTTCCATATGGTGACCCATATTTGACCACAAAAATATAGTAAGTGTGCAGGCGTGCGTGCTCAGTTGTATCCAACTCTGCAACCACAAGGACACTAGCTCGCCAGGCTCCTCTGTGCATGGGATTCTCAAGGCAGGGATACTGGAATAGGTTGCCATTTCCTACTCCAAGGGCTCTTCCCCACCAGGGACTGAACCCTTTTCTCATCTCCTGAGTCACCTGTGTTGGCAGGCAAAGTTTGTTTTTTTTTTTAACCACTAAGCCACTTAGGAAGGTAACATCTTCCTGGTATCAGGCACGTACTGGGCATTGTACCTGCAGTCACGCCTTCATAAGATTCTCATAACAACCCTACAAGGTGTTTTTTTTTTTTTTTTTTTTTAATCTTAAATTGACCACTTCTCCAGTGCACCCACTCTGGTCCTAGCTGCCATCACCTCCTGCCTGGATTATTGCAGTAGCCTCCTTGCTGGTTTTTCTGCTTCCACCCTGCTTCCCCTAAAGTCTGTTCCCAACAGAGCAGCCAGAGTGATCCTTAAAAAATAAATCAGATTATGTCACCCCACTCAAAACCCCACAACAGCTCCTATGGCATTCAGGGGCCCTACATGGATCACCGCTCCCACCCCTCCGCCTCCACCCCCCACAACTCCTCTCTGACTCATTTCCAATTGCTCTTTCCTATGCTCACTTCACTCCGTTCCCACTTTGGCCCCTTTGCTGTCCCTAGAATAAGCTAGGCACACTTCTGCCTTTCAGACCTTTGTCAGCTCCCTCTGGCTGTACCTTCTCTGTCAGTTTTTTAATTCTTCCTTCTCTTCTGAGTGATTGCTCAAATATTAACTTCTTAGGGAAGCTTGGATTTCCCAGGTGGTGCTAGTGGTAAAGAACCCACCTGTCAATGCAGGAGACATAACAGATGCAGGTTTGATTTCTGGATCAGGAAGATCCCCTGGAGGAGGGCATGGCAACCCACTCCAGTATTCTTGCCTGGAGAATCCCCGTGGGCGGCGCAGCCTGGCGGCCTACAGTCCATAGGGTCACAAAGAGTTGAACACAACTAAACACGCAGACAGGGTAGCTTACCCTGATCACCTTTTAAAAGGTGTATTCTGACCTCTATTCTTGTCTTCAGCTCTTACTTTATTTTGACATTTTATATAATTCTCTTATTTAGCATGTATATTATTGTTAATTTTTTGTCTCCCTCTGCTAGACTGGGAGCTCTGTGAGGGTAGAAATACTCATGTGTTTAGTTTGCTAGTGAATCTCATGTACCCAGAACATTGTCTGCTACATAGTAGGTGCTCAGTGAAGACTGTTGAATGAAAGAGTGGGTGGATCCCTGCTTTAGAGTGGAGGAAATGAGTTCACAGAGATTAAATTACTTCCCTTAACCTGCACAGCTAGTATGTCATAGAGCCATGCTTCAAGCCCTGTCTGCTTTCTCTTCCCACTAAATAAAGTCTTGGGAAGAGAAGAGTTCCCTGAGAGAATGAGGATAGATGGAGAAGAGAAAAGGATGTCTCAAGTTTTAGCCCAGTTATGAGGCAGGAATATGAAAGCGGCCCAGAGTGGGGTTGAGGAAGGAACCGAATTCTGTGGTACTAAGTAAATGAAGGGAGAAGAGATGTTTAGTAAGATGAACATCAGCTTTGTTCTTTGCAAAATGGAGTACAAGAACAGTAAGGATGAAGGAGAAAAACCAACCTCTAGATTTGTTGTAAAGAGTCAGTGAGGACCTTAGAGAAAAGGGGACTTCATGAAAGAGCAGAGGTAGAAGCTGGGTTATAGATGGTTAAGAAGTGAGAGAGAATCATTCCTAATGGCTCCCAGGACCGAGTTGTGAAAGCCATATGAGAGAAAGTATGGTAGTGGAAAGTGAGGTCAGATAAAAGTTTCTATTTAAAAAGTTAAAGCTTATTTGAAGGCAGGAATAAACGAGTCAGCAGCAAGAGAGATGGAGGTGCTGGAAAGCATCTCAGCATGGCATGTGGGACTCCATGGGAGGAACTGTGGCCTGGTCTAAAACTATGGGCTGCCATAGAGTCCCTGGGGACACCTGGGAGTCATGAGACACGTGAGAGTCTTAGATGCTTTATGTTCTTGTCATTCTTCACCTCTCACATGTATGTCTTTCTCTTACTGGGCTGGTTTTGTGAATGCGAAAGATTTGTTCTTAGTTTGAATTTTTAATTCATCAGAAAAATTAATTTCTTTGACTAGATTGTATGTTTTCACATGGTTTAAAAACTTATGCTTAAGAAACAGCCTCACAGACATAGAAAAAAAAAAAAACAACTTATGGTTACCAAAGGAGAAAAGGGTAGGAGTTTGGGATTAGCAGATATACACCACTGTATATAAAATAGATAAACAACAAGGTCCTACTGTATAGCATAGGGAACTATATTCAATATCCTGTAATAAACCATAATAGAAAATAATATGAAAAGGAATGTGTTTATATATGTGTGACTGAGTCACTTTGCTGTATACCAGAAGCTAACACACATTGCAAGTCAACTATACATCAATAAAAATAAACAAAACCATTATAAACTTTAAAAAATATTCCATTAACTCTCTCTCCCATTCTTGTCCCTCAATTTGAGTTCCCACCTCGCCAGTG
The DNA here is from genome assembly GCF_055505025.1 of Bos grunniens. Taxonomy (NCBI): domain Eukaryota; kingdom Metazoa; phylum Chordata; class Mammalia; order Artiodactyla; family Bovidae; genus Bos; species Bos grunniens. Next base: position 27,643,872 of record NC_141185.1, on the reverse strand, counting down.
ATCATTGTTGTTTTCAGTTCTAATGTCCTTTAAGAAGTGCTTTATACATACACAAATGAATGCAAATATATTGGTTATGCAGTATTTTAAAACCTGGGAAATAAGTTGCAACCCATCCTTCTCCATTAATGAAAGCTACTCAGTTAGTTCGGTGAGTTCTTAAGTGATGGTCCCTCTTCCAGTCTCTGTGCAGGTTGAGGGAATCTTCCTCAAACGTGGCTGATTTCCCGAGAACCTCTTGTGTGGATAAGGTAAACGAGCATCCCAGGTCTGAGTGCTTACCTCCTATGGGGCTTCTCAAGGCCTAAAATTAAAAGTGGAGAAATGAGTCAGTGCATTGAACTACACTTATTTGCTCTGATACATTCAGGAAAAAAAGCAACGAAGAGAAAGGGGACAAGGACACGTCTGCTGCTGCTGCTGCTGCTAAGTCGCTTCAGTCATGTCTGACTCGGTGCAACCCCATAGACGGCAGCCCACTAGGCTCCTCTGTCCCTGGGCAAGCAAAATCCAACAGAATGATGAAAAATTAGCTTAGTCTGATGTCTGGACATATGTGGTTTAAGTGTTAAGGAATGGCAGCTATAGCTTATGGGCCAAAAGTGGCCCAAGGCCTAATTTCTAAAATAATATTTTATTGGAACATAGCTGTGCTCATCATTTATGGCTACTTTTGTCTTGCAGTGACAAAATTGAGTGGTTGTGACAGAGACCAATGGCTTGTGAAGCCTAGAATGTTTACTGTATGATCCTTGATGGAAAACATTTGCTGACCTTTGCTTGAAAGTGAGGAAGAAGCTAGGCAAATAATGTCTACTGAGCATCCACTATATGCCACGTTCTGAGTGGATTCCTTCATTTAATTTATATAACATCCCCAGGGAAGAGCTTTTATTGGTCCTGTTTTTACAGATGACACATCTAAGGCTCCAATGCTAATGACTTGCCCAGGGTCACCCTGCTGCTAAGTATGGGAGCTGGGATTTCAGCTGAGATGCCAGAACTGACTTGCTTTCCTCCTAGAGATGTATTCAAATGCCAAGGAACTTAGGCAGTAATCACATAGGCAGATCAAATCTATTTATAAAACCCACAGACCACTACTAGGTTAGCAAATGAATAGTATGACTTCTTTCTCATAGCCATAGCTGGTAAGTAGCCACTAGTCCAATGTGGATGATTACTTATGCTAGTTGAGCAGTTGTGATTCTTAGGGAGCTGGAAAATTGCAGTGTGGTGTGATAACAGCAGGGCTTCCCTGGGGGCTCAGATGGTAAAGAATCCACCTGCAATGCTGGAGATCTGGGTTTGATCCCTGGACTGGGAAGATCCCCTGGAGAAGGAAATGGCAACCCACTCCAGTATTATTGCTGGGAAAAATCCATGGACAGAGGACCTCCAGTCCATGGGGTCTCAAAGAGTCAGACACGACTGCTGCTGCTGCTGCTGCTGCTAAGTCGCTTCAGTCGTGTCCGACTCTGTGCTACCCCATAGATGGCAGCCCACCAGGCTCCCCCGTCCCTGGGATTCTCCAGGCAAGAACACTGGAGTGGGTTACCATTTCCTTCTCCAATGCATAAAAGTGAAAAGTGAAAGTGAAGTCGCTCAGTCGTGTCTGACTCTTAGCGACCCCATGGATTGCAGCCCACCAGGCTCCTCCGTCCATGGGATTTTCCAGGCAAGAGTACTGGAGTGGGGTGCCATCGCCTTCTCCACAGACATGACTGAGCGACAAGTAAAGCATTTCGGGAGATCTGTCCTTTGGGATAAGTGCCAGGTTCCCTTCTCACATCACAGGCTTTCTGCTCACTCTAAATTCTCAGAACTCACCCTGGAAGACATGACTCCATTAGGTTGAATTTATTGGTACCAAGTTAATGGATGCATGACATAGCTGATTCCTTTTTCTCCCTGAGATATAAATGTCTTCAAATGCTCAACTATAGAGTCTCAGCTATAGTTCAATGACTCAGCTGTTGTTAGCATTTTATCTCAGAGACATCTATAGTCCAATTTGAAAACCTTTTTTGGGTATCAGCTAAGAATGTCTTTGCACATAAGTAATTTCAGATTGAGTGCAACAGATAATAGAGTGCTTGCTCTTTGTAACTAGGCTATATAGAATTGCAGTCTAGTCTGTGGTAGCAAAGGCGGTCACCATTGCCGCCATCTAGAGAGAGAGACGGGAATTGGTCAGTAATTACCGAGTAATGAATAATGGGAATACAGAAGAGGTGTGGTCCTGGGATTAATTTGTCACTGATTTCTGCATTTCTTTATCCCAGAGATAAAATGGTGCAGATAGGACCCTTCCTATTTTCCATCCTCGTTTTGACCATATGTTGATACATCACTGATGCCACACTGATGGTGGCAGTGATTAAAGAAATATCATGCTGTCCTGTGTTCTCTTTTTCTTCTCCTTTTTTTTCCATTGTGGTAAAAGAAAAAAAAAAACACCATGAAATTTGCCTTCCTAACCATTTTTAAGTGTACAATTCAGTAGTGTTAAGTATCTTCTTATTGTTGTGAAACATATCTTCAGAACTTTTTCATCTTTCGTCTGGAACTATGTCAATGATGCCCTTATCCCCTCTCCTTCAGCCGTTGGGAACCACCATTCTACTTTGTTTCTGTGAATTTGACTCCTTTGTGTGTGCTCAGTCATGTCCAATTCTTTGTGACCCCATGGACTATAGTCCACCAGGCTCCTCTGGCTCCTCTGGCTCCTCTGCCCATGGAATTTTCCAAGCAAGAATACTGGAGCAGGTTGCCATTTCCTACTCCAGGGGTTCTTCCCTACCTAGAGATCAAACCTGTATCTCTTGAGTCTCCTGCGTTGGCAGGTGGATTCTTTACCACTGCACCACCTGGGAAGCCTTATTGATGCCTCATTTAAGTGGAATTATACCGGATTTGTCTTTTTGTGACTGGTTTATTTCACTTAGCATAAGGTCCTCAAGGTTCATCCATGTTGTAGCATATGGCAGTATTTCCTTCTTTTTAAACAGTGAATGATATTCCATTGTATATATATACCACATTTTGTTTACCCACTCATCTCTGGAGGGATATTTGGCTTGCTTCCACTTCTTGGCTATTGTGAATAATGCTGCTATGAAGGTAGGCGTGCAAATACCTCTTCAAGACCCTACTTTCAATTCCATGGATATATTCTTAGAAATTGGATTGGATTGCTGCTGGATCATATGGTAGTTGTGCTTTTAATATTTTGAGGAATCACCATACCATTTTCCATAGTGGTTGCTCCATTTTAAAATCCCAAGTGCATGAGTTTCGGTTTCTCCATATCTCCATAGCCTCACCAGCATTTGTTGTTTTCTGTTTTTTGTTTTTTTTAAATTATAGTAGCCATTCTAATGGGTGTGAGGTAATATCTCATTAGGATATTGATTTGCATTTCTCTGATGATAAGTGATGTGTTGAGCATTTTTTCATATGTTTGTTGGCCATTTGCATATCCTCTTTGGAGGAATGTCTATTGAGGTCCTTCACCCATTTTATAAATTGGGATATTTGATTTTTTGTTGTTGAGTTGTAGGAGTTCTTTATATTCTGGATCTTATTATATTTTTGATTTTCTAACATTTTCTCCCATTCCGTAGGTTGCCTTTTCACTGGGCCCTTTGATACTCAGAATTTTCCAAGTGTGCTGTGGACCCATCTGTCTATTTTTGCTTTTGTTGTCTGTGCTTTTGGTGTCACAGCCAAGAAATCTTTGCCAAGACCAATGCCATGAGGCTTTTGTGTTTTCTTTTAGGCGTTTTATAGTTTAAGACATAGGTTTAAGTCTTTGAGTTATTTTTTTATCTTATCTTAGTGTAATTACCTTTTATCTCAGGATGATTACCTTTTATGCTTTAAAGATCTCACCTCTCAACCTCTAGCTTTTTTGTGTGATAGGACAAAACTTCAAGAGCCAAGATTTGTCTTAAAAAATAAAAAACGACAACAAAAAAACACGGGTGTTTTTAAAAAACGCTGTCTGCTGTTCTTTACTTGATTTGAAACACAGCTGTATTGTTTTTATTTTAGGCTGCAGTCCATGGGGTCTCGAAGAATGGGACACAACTGAGTGACTTCCCTTTCACTTTTTACTTTCATGCATTGGAGAAGGCAATGGCAACCCACTCCAGTGTTCTTGCCTGGAGAATCCCAGGGATGGGGGAGCCTGGTGGGCTGCCGTCCATGGGGTCACACAGTCAGACACGACTGAAGCAACTTAGCAGCAGCAGCAGCAGAGTAACTTAGTAACTTTATCGAGATCTGCTATAAATTTAATTTTCACCTCCCTTTGATGTTTCTTTTGTACCAACCACATAGCGGTTTTCCTAAAGTTGGTGGAGTGGTAGTCTGCACTTCAGTGTTTATAATGATCTCTTAAGAGTATCCGATCAGATAGGAAGCATTTTGAGGTTATTGGATTCAACTCTTCTTCACTGGCATTTCATTTTGTACATGCCTTTCCCTTATGCTAACCTTTTGCCTCATAGTTGCTAGTCTCACCTTTCTCCTGTATCTGAATTATCTTCCTTTTTTCTTTTCCTTTTCCTTTTTATTTACTATTCTTCTGGAATATATATTCTTTTGGAATATGTTTTCTTCTGGAATATATTCACTCCCTGGCACCTATTTTCCTTATTAATTTCCTTCCCCAAGTGCATCTTCTGCTTTCTCCCTCTAATGTTGTCCTAGAGATTTTCATATCCCGAGTATGAGAGGACTACAAGATGACTCTTCATCACCATTCAAGCTTGAACCCTTGATCTTCTCAGTGCATTTCTTATTCTTAGAGATGTGTATCCAGTGGGTTGACAAATTTGTTTAGAAGCAAGAGTAAGGAATTTAGCTTAAATATCAAGGAAAAAGCCACAATTTTAAAGACTTGGAAAGGCTTAGCTTTGTAGCTGAAATAGAAAGATTCAAGAGTGCTAAAAGATAACAAACTGAGCATGAATTGATAATACAGATTATTTTTCCACAAGAGGCATTAGTAACAGAATACTGGGCTCTGAATATTCTTCTGTATTTATGGTATGTAAAATCTCAAATTTTGATTTAAATTCTGGACCTGGAGTTTGAGAGAGCTATGACAACATAAGTATAGGCCCTGTTTATTAAATATGATAATATTTGATAAGTCTCATCAAGTAGAAAGTCAAACAATGGGAGAACAGAGAAAGGAAGATAACAAGCATCACAGAACATGGACTACTTGAGCTGGGCCTTGAATGATGAGCCAAGTTTAGTAGAGATGAGAAGGCAGGATATTAGTGACAAAAGCTTTGGTATAAGCTAAGGTTGAGGGCAAGAATATTAAGGTGTATTTGGGAAACAATAAAGGGTGTAGGCTAAACTGCTGTAGACAAAGAGATTCTGAAATATAATAAGATGGAAGATTGTTGGTGTCTCACATAACAAGAGGTAGGCAATCAATCCAGGGAAGACAGAGGCCATCTAGGGACCCAGGTGCTCTCTCCCTGTTGCTCTTGTCCCAGGAGACTCCAATGCTATGCCTGTGTTCCATCTCATCAGAAGGGGAACATAGAGAGCACCCAACTTTACTCTCCAGACAGGACTTGGAAGTTGTACATGTCACTTCTGTTCACATCCAGTTGGTCCAGACTTTGTCTTTATAGCCTCAGCTAACTGCAAAGGATTTGGGAATTTAGCCTCCAGGCTATGAACATTAGGAGAGAGATGTCTCTGAAACCAACTGTTGGTTAGAATAGAGTTACTTGAAGGGAAACAGTATGTAAAGTTAGAAAGAAAAGACCAAAATATATTGAACTTTGTATTCCAAGTGCTTGCCTAGCACAGACACAAAATAAATACCTGTCTAATGAATGCATGAAGACGCCAATAAGTGGGTGAGGAAATGTATCATTCAGTTTGAACTTTTTCCTCTAGACTAGGAGATGCAAACTAAAATGACTCTTAAGAGTGGCAGACAGATAGTATAAATGAATCACACAGGCAGGTGTAAGTAAGGAGTGAAGGAGACTGAATGGCTGAGGGGCCAGTGCCATGCCTAGTGGGAGGCAGCCATGAGATGGTTGCTCGGGGTTGTGGGCCGTGTGTGGCCAGACCTTGCAGTTTTTAAAAAGAAATAGGAAATCTGGATTTTAGGTGACATCTCCCAATTTTTTTAATCTTTAGTCTGAACAATTTAATAACAGGCCAAATAAGATATAGCCATCGGATGGGTTTGGCCTTCAAGTCACTTCAGTTCAGTTCAGTCGCTCAGTTGTGTCCGACTGGTTGCAACCCCGTGGACTGCAACACACCAGGCTTCACTGTCCATCACCAACTCCCAGAGCTTGCTCAAACTCATGTCCATCGAATTGAAGATGCTATCCAACCATCTCATACTCTGTTGTCCCCTTATCATTCTGCTTTCAATCTTTCCCAGAATCTGGATCATTTCCAATGAGTCAGTTCTCTTATCAGGTGGCCAAAGTATTGGAGTTTCAGCTGCAGCATCAGTCCTCCCAATGAATATTCAGGACTGATTTCCTTTAGGATCGACTGGTTTGGTCTTGCAGTCCAAGGGACTCTCAAGAGTCTTCTCCAGCACCACAGTTCAAAAGCATCAATTCTTCAGTGCTCAGCTTTCTTTATAGTCCAACTCTCACATCCATACATGACTACTGGAAAAACCATAGCTTTTACTAGACGGATCTTTGTAGGCAAAGTAATGTCTCTGCTTTTTAATATGCTGTCTGGGTTGGTCACAGCTTTTCTTCCAAGAAGTAAGTGTCGTTTAACTTTATGGCTGTGTCACCATTTGCAGTGATTTTGGAGGCCCCCAAAATAAAATCTCTCACTGTTTCCATTGATTCCCCATCTATTTGCCATGAAGTGATGGGACCGGATGCCATGATCTTAGTGTTTTGAATGTTGTGTTTTAAGCCAGCTTTTTCACTCTCCTCTTTCACTTTCATCAAGAGGATCTTTAGTCCCTCTTTACTTTCTGCCATAAGGGTGGTGCCATCTGCGTATCTGAGGTTATTGATATTTCTCCCGGCAATCTTGATTCCAGCTCGTGTTTCATCCAGCCTGGCATTTCACATGACGTACTCTGCATATAAGTTAAATAAGCAGGGTGACAATATACAGCCTTGACGTACTCCTTTCCCAATTTGGAACCAGTCTGTTGTTCCATGTCTGGTTCCAACTCTTGGTTCTTGATCTGCCTATAAATTTCTCAGGAGGCAGTTCAGGGGGTCTGCTTCTCCCATGTCTTGAAGAATTTTCCACAGTGTGTTGTGATCCACACAGTCAAAGGCTTTGGCGTAGTCAATAAAGCAGAAGTACATGTTTTTCTTGAACTCTCTTGCTTTTTCTGTGATCCAATGGATGTTGGCAATTTGATCTCTGGTTCCTCTGCCTTTTCTAAATCCAGCTTGGCCTTCAAGTCCCTTATTTGCAATCTTTCTGATGAGGAGAAATTACTCAAATGTTTGGCCCAGATAGTTTATAGTTTAAGGTTAACGTGACCATGGTGTGCTAGATACACCTGTGGTGACGTGGTTCTTGATTGTGGCTGCACATTATAATGACTGGGAGCTTTGAAAAGAAAATTCCAACTTTAGGCTCCACCCAAAGCTATTAAAGCAGATTCCCAAGGGATGGGTATTTTTTAAAGCTCCTTCATGCAGTTCTGATGTTCAGTCGAGGTTGGGAGCTAATGCTGTAAGGCTAATTTTGAAGGTTGTTGCAACAACTTGCATATATCATAAAAGGGTCTGAACTACGGTTATGGAAGTCAGTTAAGGAAAATGAAGAGAGGTGGGTTATGCTATGAAGGGCAAATCAGTCTAGTTTTGTGGCTTTTAAAAAATGAGATAGTGGAGGAAGAAGGTCAAGAGTTGAGATTTCAAGCTAAGATTTGGGGGCTGAGAGATATAAGAACTTTAATAAATGGTTCCAAGGGACATATGAAATTAAGATCTACAATAGATGAATGGGGCAGAGGTAAATATTATCTTGTATGCACATGCTGTGGCCAAATCCATGTTGAGAATCTCAATTAATACAACATTAAAAAATAAAGCTACACAGATGTTTTTATGGCTAATATTATATATGTGTATATTTTATTTGTTGCAATGCCAGGGGAAAAAACTGAATCAGCATTACTAATGGATTTGTCGGGACAGTATGTCAAGGTCATTGCTCAAGGTTTGTAGAGAACTGTAGGAATTCAAAGCAAATACCTTCCTGGTTAACTCAGTAGGAATGTTTCAGTCCTGTGTCAGTTTGGTTTCTGCAGATCCTTAGCTGGAGCTCCAGGCTTTATATGGTGGTTTAGCACCACCATGAGGCTGCATCCAGTCAGTGCAGCTGATTTTGAGCTTCTGAAGTGTATTATAAGGAAGGTGCAGTTTTTTGTTTGCAGTTTTAAATATTAATATGAAAATAGTTCTTTGTTCTTTTCTTGGTATAAAAAAGGTATGATTAAATTGGTTTTTGTTGTGTCAGGATGATAAAAGTTCCTAACCTCATTTGACAGCAAGTATTTCTATGATGATGAAAATCAAAAGAGGAATAAACTCAGTGTTGCAATTTTAATTCAATTACAATAATTATTAGGGCATTAGTGAACCCTTCTTTATCCTTAAGCCTAAAGTAATTACTCTGTGTTAACAGTATGATGTTTTAGAAAGATAGTGATTAAAAAAAAACATAAAGCCTTGACATTTATTACCCACTTACCACGTCAGGCAAGATGCTAAGAGTTTCATTCATTTAACACATCATCACATTAATTCTCAAGAAAAAAATATCTCTGTGATGAATACACTCTTATTTTATCCACATTTTACCAATGAGGTCAGAGATACATAGAGAAGTTAGTAATTTACTCAAGTGTACAGACTGAAAGGCAGGAACTTTGAGCTCAGTTCATAGCCCCCCATTGTTTAATTATGAAAACGTGAATACATCACTCAACGTTTACTGTTTAAATCTCTTAGTCTCTAAAATGGGATATTAATTATGTTTGTCACTGCACAGTTTGTTGTATGAAGTTACAAAGAGCACTAGCTCATGGTAGACTCCAACAGTACATGAATACTAGTCTTGTCATGATTGTGACCTTTCCTGTGAATTCAAGGCATTAGCATCCACAATAATAGAAAGAATAATCTTAATTTTAGAATAAGAATATTAATTCTTCCCCTGTGTAGCATTGTGACCTTAGAAACTTTAGCCCTCAAGCCTCAGTTTCAAAAAATAAACATTAGTAGAGAAACTGAACGGGCTGACCTCTAAGATACCTCTCAGTTCTGAAATGTTATGAGATTAAGAGGCATAACTAAGAGATGCAGCCATTTCTCTGTAAAATACTCGCTAGAATATATCACTTCAACATGGAATTTCTTTCTGTTCCATGGAATCCTGGGTGAATTCTCTTTAGAAGACCCTAATGGTGAGTGAGTGTGGGGCTGTGACATTAATGAGCCCGGTGGTATAAAACTATGCATGCTGCATTTCTAGCATGAGAAGAACCAGGCATCCTAGAGGAGTCTAGGGCCTGGCTAGAGCTTCTAAGATGCCAAGAGGCTAGGGACAATGTGACTAAAACAAGTAAGAGTTAGATATGGATTAGGCTGATTTATAGTAAGTAAGTTCAGCTAAATGAAGCAGATTGGAAACATTCATCTTGACATGTTGTGATGTCTTAAAATTAACTTTTAAAATTTTAATCAGTGTGGGGGCAGATGATTCCAAGTGTGGGTTCTGTGTCAAGGTCACACATGATGTCATCATGTCAGGCTATTGATCTCATCATATGAAGATGATTGGCCTGAGATTTTCATGGTGGATAAGCAACTTTACCCAGGACAGGTGCTGCTTGTAAGTTCAGGCCCAGGTACTTTGCATTTTTCAGGTTGATGTGGTTCTGTGTATCTCGAGCCAGTGACTTGATCTCTCTTGCCCCAGTTTTTTTCCCTTGCAAAATAAGTTAAAAATGTATCTTCCACATACAGTTTTTTTTTTTTTTAAACGATTAAATGTGTTAAAATGTTTAAAGAGCTCAGAATAGTACCTGGCATGTACTAAGCATTTAATAAATGTTCGCTCCTGTGGTTGTCATTGTTACTATTACTATTATGAGACAGGAGGGCTGAGGCCTCAGTAGCTGTTTGTATGCAGGTGGCTCTGGCCTTTTGGGATCGGATGCCACCACCCTATTCTCTCCTCCTACCTTCAGCCATCTTGGTTATTATGAAGCCTCAACCTCCTACTCAACACCCACCCACTGTGGTTAAGGCCACCCCTCCTCCTTCCTGGGATCTGTGATAGTCACCCTAGATTCCTGCACCCCTCTTCTCGGTGAGACTCTGAGCCTCCTGCCTTGACAAATGATTCTTTTGTTGCATTAGAGATGATTCTTCTCTAATTGGCCCAATAATTTTAGTTAATGCACTTCTCTGACACGTTAGGAAGTTTATGTAGAGGAATTTATGCTGTGAATATGTGTTCAGATAAATACAAACTTCTCGTTTATAATATTGCCACCCAGCATCCTTATAAATAATACATACTTATTTATGTGTAATTTGTATTTATACATATTTATAATATGTATTTATAATTTTGTGCTTATAAATAATAATTCCCACAGCACTCTTTAGCCAGGGGAAGATCATTATGATTTATGGGAAGAAAAAGGAAGTATCTCCAGGAGGTTTACAATTGTCCATCAGAACCCTGAGTGCAAAAGATGGAAAAAGTAAGAAAGCGTGTTGGAGAGAGAGTGCTAGGTCAGGATGGTTTGCTGGGAGAGGAGCCTTGAAGCTGAATCTTAAAGGATGGGTGTAGTGAGAGGAGTAGATGACGTTGGGAAGGTGTGCAGAAGTCACCAAAGGACAGTTTCCCGTTCAACTAGAAGAGAACGGGGAAATCATATGAGCATCTCTGGCTTTGAAAGAGGCTCTGTGTGCAAGAACCAGAGATGGTAACAGTCAGAAAGGCATGAGAAGTTGTCCACCTCATTTCCCTCATTTTACAATTGGAACATGCCTCTCCCAGGAGTACTTTCTATTCTGTTCAGTTCAGTTCAGTCGCTCAGTCATGTCCGACTCTTTGCGACCCCATGGACTGCAGCACGCCAGGATTCCCTGTTCATCACCAACTCCCAGAGTTTACTCAGACTCATATCGATTGAGTTGGTGATGCCATCCAACCATCTCATCCTCTGTCGTCCCCTTCTCCTCCCACCTTCAATCTTTCCCAGCATCAGGGTCTTTTCAAATGAGTCAGTTCTTCGCATCAGGTGGCCAAAGTATTGGAGTTTCAGCTTCAGCATCAGTCCTTCCAATGAATATTCAGGACTGAATTACTTTAGGATGGACTGGTTGGATCTCCTTGCAGTCCAAGGGACTCTCAAGAGTCTTCTCCAACAACACAGTTCAAAAGCATCAACTCTTCTGCTTTCAGCTTTCTTTATAGTACTACTCTCACATCCATACATGACCACTGGAAAAACCATAGCTTTGACTAGATGGGCCTTTGTTGGCAAAGTAATATCTCTGCTTTTTAAAATGCTGTCTAGGTTGGTCATAACTTTTATTCCAAGGAGCAAATGTCTTCTAATTTCATGACTGCAGTCACCATCTGCAGTGATTTTGGAGCCCCCAAAAATAAAGTCTGTCACTGTTTCCCCATCTATTTGCCATGAAGTGATGGGACTAGATGCCATGATCTTAGTTTTCTGAATGTTGAGTTTTAAGCCAACTTTTTCACTCTCCTCTTTCACTTTCATCAAGAAGCTCTTTAGTTCTTCTTCACTTTCTGCCATAAGTGTGATGTCATCTGCATATCTAAGGTTATTGATATTCCTCCAGGCAATCTTGATTCCAGCTTGTGCTTCATCCAGCCCAGCATTTCTCATGATATATTTTGCATATAAGTTAAATAAGCAGGGTGACAATATACAGCCTTGATGTACTCCTTTCCCGATTGGAACCGGTCTGTTGTTCGATGTCCAGTTCTAACTGTTGCTTCTTGACCTGCGTACAGATTTCTCAAGAGGCAGGTGAGGCGGTCTGGTGCTTCCTATTAGCACATTTTGTTTTCTTACTAATACCGGATTTTGCTGCTGCTGCAGCTGCCGCCAAATCGCTTCAGTCGTGTCCAACTCTGCGCAACCCCATAGATGGCAGCCCACCAGGCTCCCCCGTCCCTGGGATTCTCCAGGCAAGAACACTGGAGTGGGTTGCCATTTCCTTCTCCAATGTGTGAAAGTGAAAAGTGAAAGTGAAGTCGTTTAGTCATGTCCAACTCTTTGCGACCCCATGGACTGCAGCCTACCAGGCTCCTCTGCCCATGGGATTTTCCAGGCAAGAGTACTGGAGTGGTTTGCCATTGCCTTCTCTGCCGGATTTTGCTAGCTTGTCACAAAAGGGCAGTGAGTACTTTTTTCCCCCACCACGAACAACATGAGTATGTTTCGAGTGCCTCTCAGCTGTTGGCTGTTTATCTTTGTAGCCTTGATGGACTTTGAGGAAGATTTCCCTTCTCTGAATCTGGTATATTTTACAGTTGATTTGGGGACACAGCCAGTGTCAAGAACCACTGAGACAGACACATAATGAGGGTCTGGGGTGAATAAAATTAAGAGCATTACACTGTGGGGCCTCAGTCTGTGGAAGACACCCAGTAGATATGCCTCTCCACACTGTTCCTGGGTTCTCATCCCTGCCCGTGGTCTCCAGCACCACCCGTATGATGCTTTCTCTAACCTAGATCTTGTTCCTTACCTCTCACATGCTATCTAAGACCATGTAAAATGACTTCTTCCTTCTGAATATCTTACTGCTTCTTTCAGAGAATAGTACCTTCAACCAAAATTGAAATCTAGAAGTCATATCAGATTGTAACAGATTTCCCCAATTTTTTTTATCTATCAAATTCAACTGTTCCTGTCTGTGTTAACTTCTCTCTCTGCAATCCTGCATGTTCCCTCCATACCCACTGCTTCTGCCTCAGTCTAGCCCTCACAGGAGTTAGGGTAGTAGCCTTTCAACTGGCTTTTCTGATCTCAGCCCAACACCAGCCAATCCACTCTCCACACTGCAGTCAGAGTGAGTCTTCTAAGATGATGATCAGATTCTCTCTCTTCTGCTGCAGAACCGCAGTGACACCCTCATTGTTCTTAGGATCAAGCCCCAACTTGAGAGTGCAGTGTATATGCCCGGCTCCTGGCTTAGACTCTTCAACCTCACTCTCAGTTTCCCTGTTTGCCTCCAGAACATTAGCCATGCTCAGCGACTTAGATTTCTCATAATGAGTTGTTCTCTATTGGACTTTATCTGCCAAGAGTGTTCTTGGCTCCTCTCAGTGTCCTCTATTGGTTTTCATCTGGCCTAGTGCCACCCAATCAGATAGCATACCCAATTAGCTAAGCCAACAGAACTCTGGAATTCTACATTATTTTTTTAAACTCTAATTCTGTCTTTGTTTTAATTCTAGAAATTTTTTTACCCCATAAGACATTCATGAAAACTTAAAAATGGACAATATTAGAGCTCTGTACTTGAGGACACAACCCCTGAGTTCTTCTGCCTCAGCTGCCTACGGGTCTGTTACCAGTCAAGTAGCTGAGCTTTCTGAGCCTCAGTTTCCTTACCTGTAAGACATTGAACTACCTGGGATCTGAGGGGCTTTTGAAGACTGGGTCTGTGCTTCTAACGTGCATGGGAACTCTTGTTCTTTGCAAGCAGATGTGTTTAGATAATGCTATTTTCTATCTTCTTGGCTCCACTGATAGTACAGTGGCTGCGTTGTTACCCTTTACCGACTTGATGCTCTGAAGTTCTCTGGTAGAAAGTTGGCTGTTTTCTTGCTCATCCAGTGTGATAAATTCTCTACACTGAATTCCATTTTTTTTTCTAAAGCAATAACTTTGTTATTACTAAAGAACTGTATGTTCTTTAGAGAAAATTTAGGCTATTTAAACAATCACAGATAATCTTCTGAAAATTTTTAGCATCTAAAAGCACCCCCATCTAGTTCCATGCATTCTTGTTCCAGTTATTAGATTTACAAGGAGGTTTTACTATTCAGGAAAGTATTTCCATCTAAACATGGGATTATATCATTTCAGCTCTGTATTTCAGTGTCGAGGAAACTGTCCTTTTCATTAAAACTGTATGGACATATGGGGAAATGTTTATTAAAAGTGATTGATTAGCCGCAACATGGTTGGGGGAGACTTTGAGCTGCAGAAGAAGAGAGAAGGAATGACAAGGAAGAGGGAGGAGGAGAGGAAGGAAGAGAAGAGCGAAAAAGGAAGAGAAAAATGAAGAACAAGAGAGGGGAGGGGCAAGGAGTAGAGGAAAGAGAAGGAAAAAGCGAAAGAGAAACAGCAGTCAACATTGTAAAGCAGCTCTACTCCAATAAAAATGAACAAAAATACTTGCTAAGGAAAATATTCATCCAATCTCAATAAAATATTTCCTTTTTTCTATATAATGTTTATATGTCTTCTATAGAAAGTTTATATGTGAGCTCTTGTCTATATAACATGTCTACAATGCCTATATTTTTGTTATATATTTCCAAGTAATATTTATAAGATTCTATATAATAGTAAATGTTCATCTAATGTCAATACAAAATTAGCCCTTTCTTAAAGAAAAAGGAGCAAAGGAGGACGGAAAATAGTGTGAAGAAGGGAGAATTATCTAAAACACAGGTGGTGGTGATGGGAACGTTGGCGTCTTGTGGCACGGACTGTGGTTCTCACGGAGGCTTGAGAAGTAAGAGCAGACAACAGTGAATGTTCTGTCCTTTGTTTTTCTTTCTGTGAACCCCACGAGGGCAAGTCTGCTTACAAAGACTGTGGCTTAGTGGTTTAGATCTTGGGCCCTGGAACAAAACTACTTAATAGCTATTTAATGGCTTTATGACCTTGAATAAATTACATAACTCCTCTGTGCTTCAGCCTCTTCATCTGTACAGTAGAGACATTTGCGAAGATTAAGTGACTACACAAGTTATCAGAAGAATAGTTGGTAGATAGTCAGCACCCAAATGTTAAGTACTGTTATTTATAACACTGGATATAAAAAGCCTACAAGTAAACCATGAAACAATCATAATCCTAAATTCTAAAGTGAGAGCAACTTGGGTCCTTGTTTGGGATTCAGAGGCAGATAAAGATGGCCTGATCTACTGAGCCCGTGCCTCTGGAACATTGCGGGTGCTGGGGACAATGTGTCGCACAGAGTCAGTGAGCACAGCTCTGTGGGAGGGTCCCCAGCTTCACTCCTGACAGTTGTAAGCATTTGAGTTTGTGCGTCAGTGTTCTCTGTAAAACGGAGAGTGTGGGACCCTTACAGCATAGAGTAGTTGTAAGTATAATACATAAGTGCCCGGCACATAATAGGTACTCAGTTAATATTAACTTATTATGAGTTCCAGTTTATTCCTCTTTTATTCATTCCCATCTTTATTAGACCTTGATGATATGCATTCCAAACTTGTTTTGCCCTTAACATTGACTATTTCTTTTTATAAATAAGTAGGGAGTAACTGACCCACTCCAGTATTCTTGCTTGGAAAATCCCATGGACAGAAGAGCCTGGTGGGCTGCAGCCCATGGGGTCACAGAATCAGACGTGTCTTAGCAACTAAAGAACAGGGAGTAACTGAAGTCAAAGCCTTTGGATGCTGGAGGAAAGCCTTTCCCATTATGAGAGTCAGGGATCTTTCTGGGCTCTTCTTTTCCCAGTTGAAACCACTGTCATTAGTATTTGAAGGAATTAGAGATTCAGCTCAGTTTATCATACTCATGATACTGAGTTCAGAATAAGACATCTCACCCGGCCAGTTTAAAATAATACCATTCTTTGCCCTTTTTATTCTCTTTCCAACTGACAGCCTTTATTCTGGTATAGTTATATTAGGAATATTTTCAAATTCTAAAGACATTTCATTCAACCTTTAGAAGAGAAGCTAAATATTTCATAAAACATTTCAGTATTTGAGTTTTCTTATGGCAACAGAGTTAAAACTGCCTTAAAGCATTTCATTTTCTCTTCAATCTTTCTTCTAAAAGCATGTACCATATCCTCCCTTCTGTCAATTACTTGTACTGTGTTGGATTTGATAGGTAGGAATGTGGGTAAATGTGTAAGTTGGTAGAGTTCAAAGTATCTCTTTTAATTCCCTTTCATTTGATCTTGAGCCTCTGAGTCTTGGTAGCACATTATATACACAGATATGTGGCTGGGAAAGGTGAATTGCATTTGACAGCTATTGTGTAAAAAGCTAAATTAGTCATTTCATATAAGAATTAGGTATATAAGCAAAAATGGAAGGTTAAATATATATGTTGGTAGTGGGTGTGCGAAGTTACTTCAGTCGTGTCCAACTCTTTGTGACCCTATGGACTATAGCCTGTCAGGCTCTTCTTTCCATGGGATTCTCCAGGCAAGAATGCTGAGGTGGGTTGCCATGCCCTCCTCCAGGGGATCTTCCTGATCCAGGGTTCAAACCTGCATCTCTTATGTCTCCTGCATTGGCAGGTGGGTTCTTGACCACTGGTGCCACCTGGGAAGCCCATATCTTGGTGCTGTGCTTAGTCACTCAGTTGTGTCTGACTGTTTGCGACCCCATGGACTGTAGCCCTCCAGGCTTCTCTGTCCATGAGGATTCTCCAGGCAAGAATACTGGAGTGGGTTGCCATACCCTCCTCCAGGGGATCTTCCCAACCAGGGATCAAACTCAAGTCTCCTGCATTGTGGGTGGATTCTTTATAATCTGAGCCCCAGGGAAGCCCCAAAATACTGGGTAGCCTATCCTTTCTCCAGGGGATCTTCCCTCGTGCATTGTAGGATTCTTTATCAGCTTGAGCTACCAGGGAAGTCCCATATGTTGGTGAATACACATATTAAATCTCAATGCATAATTTTGCTTATAAGTAGAGTTCTAATTTTACCAGCTGCCAGAACCTAAATAAACCTTCCTTTTGGGTAAGATAAGAGGATTGCAATTACTCATTGGTACTGATTGTTAATGTAAAGAAGACTGGCTCCAAAGCATTTGTCCTAGTTTGAAAAATGAAGCCAGATTATCCTTAAAGTGTGTGCTGTTTAAATAGAGAAGCATGATCCCTTCAGGACCAGCAGGTGGGATAAGAAGTAGGGAAATCTTTGCTCACCTGCAGATTCAGATGCTGCCCCTGCCACATCACCTCATGTGATGACCTGAGACAAGTTACGACCCCCTCTGCATGCCCAGAGCAGTCAATGCCACCTCTCATATTATGACTGTGGGGGGAACTTTTCTTTCCATCTTCCCTGTGACAGCCAGCAAGATGCTGTATGCTTAGTGAATAACCAAAATGTTTTGAGCGAATGACATAAAAGATCAAAGTGGAACCTGTTCATTAGAAATGGTTTTTAAAAATTGTTTATCAAACCAGACTTTAAAATATCTATTTCTCCTGAAATCTTCACATAAACCCCTAATGGATATCCCCATTCCTATCTTACCAATGAAGAAACTGAATTTCAGAGGCACCAAGTAGCTCGTTTAGTTTATACTGTTAGTAAGAGACAGATAGAGCCTGGAATTAAGTTCAGTTTTGTCTGGTTGTAACAGCTGTTCTCTTAATATTATCTGCACTGGTTCATGATAAGCATGTTCCTCCTCTCCCCACCTTTTAATATACCTTCTCCTGTCATCATGATTAATCCTCATTTAAATGTTTTTCAAGTTCTAATTTCTGCCAGGGACTTAGGCAAATCATTAGATCAGCTGGTCTTTCATGATTTCACATGGTGCCAGCTGGGCTCTCTGGATTCAGGTGCTGAGTCCACCACCTTCTAGCCACATGGCATGGGGCATGTCTCCTTATTTCTCGGGGCCTCCATCTTCTTATTTGTAAAATGGGGGCGACAGTAGCACCCACCTCACAGGGTCTTTATGACCCTACTTGGTGACTCTGAAATTCAGTTTCTGCATTGATAAGATGGAAATGGGGACATCCATTAGGGGTTTATGTGAAGATTTCAAGAGAAAATATATTTTAAAGTCTGGCTTGATGATCTATTGTATATTGCTTTTAAATGGTCCTGGCATGTTTGTTGTTGTTCAGAAGCCAAGCTGTGTCCAACCCTTCGCAACCCCATGGACTGTAGCATGCCAGGCTTAGTGAGTGCTATATGAGGATTACTTATTGTTTCAGCTAGCATTGTTCTTGCCTGGAGAATCCCAGGGACAGGGGAGCCTGGTGGGCTGCCGTCTGTGGGGTCGCACAGAGTTGGACACGACTGAAGTGACACAGCATCAGCAGCATTGTTCAGATAAGGTCATTCATGGAATCCTTTAATCTTGGAACACTAAGAAAGGGGTAAATACTTTTGAATGGTTTAAAAAGTTTTAACAGCAGAAGCTGACCTTTTCTAGTTTCAAAAATACACTGAAAATAGTTCACTTTCTGATGCTTTTCAGCATGTCCCTCTCTGAAGGTAGTTAACGTGATCTGGGCTAGGTCAGACAACATACTTGATTTCTGTGTCCACCAAGAAATGTGCATCCTTCTCGGGATGAACACACACATGTTCACATATATCCAAACAGTAAACACCAAGAGGACATTGGCAGCTCAGCTCACTGGTTAAACTACCTCCTGAGGACTAAGAGCTGTCTCCTCTCTGATTGAACTGAGTCAAACTCATCTGTAATTGAGGCACTGATGGGATGGGCTTGCTTAAGCATGTGCTGCCTTAAAATTTTGGTTTAAATTTTCTATAAAAATAAAATTTACAAGCAAATTACAAGCAAAAATAAAATATCAAGCAAATTTTTGCTTGCTAAAAAAAAAAAAGATTTTTTTAAAAGTCCCTATTCTCATCAGAGATCCCGTTTCAGAAAAATTAACAGAAAATACTGAATGTGAGGTGGGGGGGGGGACTTTTTTGAGTTTTAATCTCAGTGCTAAGAATGTGAGAGTGGGAACAAGTGTTTCTTCTCCATCATCTGGGTCTGGTAATACGTCTCTCGGAGCACTGTTTCTGAGGGCGCTGTGGTACCGTGGGAGGAACAGACTCTGGAATGGGATGTGGACTCAGAGTCCAGCTCTGCCTCCAGGCTAGGCACCCACCTTCTTTGACCCTCAGTTTCCTCATCTGTAAAATGACCATAATCAGCACCACTTCACAGATTTGTGTTGACAACCCAAGTATCTGCTTCCTATTTTATACCCCTTTCCTCTTTTATTGAAATAGTTTTCAATTTCAATTTGTTCTAAAAATCATGTAATTCTATTAAAAAAGATTACCCCCAGACTTTTAACAACACAAGGCAGGGGGACCATGTCTTATTTTCTACTGTGTTGCTCTTTCCTGGTCCCGTGTCTGATGCAGGGAAAGCTCTGTTTCTGTCCTAGCCGCACACAGCAGTCTCGTCAAAGGGCAACAGTAATCACCCCCACAGTTTCTAGTCAACCAGACTAGGTTTGTCACAGAAGAGAAATAGGAAAATAAAAGAAACAGTGAGTATTCTTTATAAAATTGGAATATAGTTGGTTTACCATATTGTGTTAGTTCTAGGTTTACAACAAAGTGATTCAGATATATATTTTTCATTATAGGATATTATAGGATGTTGACTATAGTTCCTTGTGCTATACAGAAAATCCTTATTGTCTCTCTTATATGTGGTAGCGTGCATTTGTTAATCCTGTACTCCTAATTTCTCCCTCTTTTCCCCACTTTATCCCCACCCCCCACTTTCCTCTTGGTGACTGTAAATTAGCTTCCTATGTCTGTGAATCTGTTTGTTTTGTAAATAGACTCATTTGTGTTATTTTTTAGATTTCATGTATAGGTGATATTATATACTATTTCTTTGTCTGGTTTAACTCACGTACTATGATAAGTTGTAAGTTCATCCATGTTGCTGCAAATGACAATATGCCATACTTTTTGTGGCCGAGAGGTATTCCATTATATACACACACACACACACACACACACCACTTCTTCTTTATCCATTCATCTGTCATTGGGTACTTAGATTGCTTCCACATCTTGGCTATTGTAAATAGTGCTGCTATGAACATTGGGGTGCATGCATCTTTTCAAATTAGAGTTTTCTTTTTTCATGGGTATATGCCTGGGAGTGGGATTGCTGGGTCATACGGTAGCTCTATTTTTAGCTTTTAAAGGGAACCTTGACACTGTTTTCTGTAGTGGCTGTACCTGTTTACCCACCAACAGTGTAGGAGGATTAATAATGGGTATTTTTAACCTGTCATGAGTGTAGCTATTTGCAGGACTCAACCTTTTATTTTCCTTGCAAATGTAATCTTCAAATGTATGTTAACTGAGGGCTTTAGCAAGTTATTTTACACAAACTTGTAAGTGTACATTTTTATATACTTTCACTGTGCTTCTTAGCCTTTAAAAAAATTCATGCATTAGAAAGTTTCATCTCATTAAGGAACTTTCAAAATGTAAATAATTTGATTCCTCCAGCAGATGGTTTGAAAGTGGGAAGTGCGCTGTTACTGGTGATAACAGGCTAGTGGCTGTTCCATTTTCTCCCAAGTTGGATGACCAAGGTTTCTTCTGCAGGTGGAATGCTGGCTTGGCTTCAGTTATCAGACTCTCAGAACATGTATCAGATATGAATACAGCAAGGAATACACCCATAAGGAGACAGTTAAGGGGCTGGCCCAGGAGGACTGGTGCCTGTGGCCTGGGTCACCCTCAGTGTGCCCCTGGGGTGCTTGGCAGGGAGGCAGAGAAAGATAATGGCAGAAGGGCCAAGAAGGAACAGTAAGGTAACTGGTGGTAGAAAATGGCAAGAGAGAGAGATGGAATAGATGAGATACAGGAGTTTGAGGAAAACTAAAATGTGGCCTTTCAAAGGCTTGTAACTCAGTCTGTAGCAGTGAGGTGAACGTGTGTAAAATGTGCTTTTTGTGTAGTGCAGCCTTGAATTGTGTTATGAAGAAAATCTGATTTTTATAGTCGTCTTTGACTCTCCAGGTAAATAAGCGTAAACTCAGAATATGAGAGAAACAGGCAGGTCAGATACTAAGAACAGAGACAAACTTAGGTGCAGACAGAATTCTGATACAGGCAGAAGAAGTTTCACAAAAAAGTTCAGGTACGTGTCTCAACTCTATTGGTGGTTTAACTTTTTCTACTGATTGAAATGACCAGAATTCAGTAAGCCAGTGCTTAGACATGCTTTCTGTTCTGCTGATATTTTTACTTCACTGATATTTATCTTTTTGTTCCCAGTACTGTCCAGCAGTGTGCTTCACACAAAGCAGCTGCTTAATAAATATTTGTTGAAAGAATGAATAAGGGACTTCCCTGGTGGTCCAGTGCTTAAGAATCCTCCTGCCAGTGTAGGGGATACATGTTCAATCCCTAGTCCAGGAAGATCCCACACGCCGTGGAGCAACTAAGCCCGTGCTTCGCAGCTGCTGAGCCTGCACTCCAGAGCCCATGCTCTGTAAGAAGAGAAGCCGCTGCAGGGAGAAGTTCATGCCCCGCAACCAGAGAGTGGCCCCTCTGGCCACAACTAGAGAAAGCCTGTGCAGCAGCAGTGAAGACCCAGCACAGACAGAAATAAATACATAAAAGCTTAAAAAGAATGAATGAAAGGCCAGTATCTATTTTACTAGGATTTGATTTATATTACAAAATAAGTAAAATTTTGCATTTTTTTGTCATTTTCTCATGTTGTTACTTACGTCAGCCTCATTTTCCTTCATTCTCACCATGAAGACTCTAGCAGAGCTTCTGAAGATGAACATCAAATATTCGTTTTTCTGCATCCAAATGTGAATTCTCCTGCACGTTGCATAGCTCAGTGTATAGAGTGGAGCCTCTTTGGTTTCTCTAAGAATATCCTCTCATGATACGAGAATAGATCTGTCTGTCCACTTCACAGAACACTGGTTGACACACCACACAGAAACAGGCTGAGAGAGGTGGAGAAATAGCAGGTGACAAAAGTTTCAGAAATCAGATGGACTTTAGTATCACTTGCCTTCATAAATTCTATTTATATTCTTATATTCTACATAAGTAGGAGGGAAGGTGGAAAGCTAAAATTTCCCCTGATAATGAGGAGTGCTTAGATTTTTATTGCAAGTTAACTCACCAGTTAAGTATTAAAATATTAATCAAAGATAATCAAAAGGTAACTCTGAAGAACAGGTTAAGTTAGTTAACTAGCATCCCAAGCCATCTCAGTGAGTTCAAATACAGAAGCCTGTCCTTCCTCCTTTCGACCTCCAGGTGGTGCTGTTTACCCAGCCATGGCAAGCCGGTGGGCAGCCCCATTTCCTTCCCTTAAGATTCAGAGCTGGGCTTTCATTTTTTTCAAAATATTTTCTGTTTCCACAGATGTGTTCTTTTAAATGGCCAATACATTTTTGTAACCACCATTTGAAAATTTGCAAGGTTATTGTGAATTGTGCTTCTTAGCCAAGAATTTTTTTTTTTTTTTTCTGATGTCCAGGACACACCCAAAGTTAGGCGTTTACATTTGTTCCTTGGTCCTGTACCTTTTTTAGTTTCTTAGAACCCAGACTCAATCACAGACATTTGAGCTGTCAGTAGAACTCATCCAAGTCCCTTTAAACACTTATGTGATTTAAAAATGGATCTCTCCTTCAGTTAAGGCACCTCAACTCCTTGGGCTTCTAAGTAAAGAACACCATCTTTACTTTATCCCCCAAAGCCAGGTTCCTGGCAGACTTGACCTGACTTTTTAGTGAGGGGGCTCTTGTCAGACACCCAGAAATGTTTTGATGATTTGAGGGTCACCTTTCCAATGACACCCTGCAGTCCAGTCTAAATTCCTCAAAAAAAAAAGCAAAATCTTTCCTAGGGAAAAAACCATAGTGGTATCATGAGCAGTTTCTTTCCATTTTAACAGAGTTCAGTGGCAGGAATGGTGGGAATTTTGTTGTACAGTGTGGACATAGGATGGGACTGCCGTGGTATCAGTTTTACCATCCATGAGGTATGGAATTTTCAAGATTGGCTTTAAAAAATAACCTATTAACATGCTTTTCTTGTTCTTTTCCCCCCTTTTCTGTCACAAGGGGTTTGTAAACAAACTGGATGAATTTATTCAATGGTTAAACGAAGCCATGGAAACCACTGAAAATTGGACACCTCCTAAAGCAGAGACGGATAGCCTAAAACTGTACCTGGAGACACACTTGGTAAGCAAGACTGCATTGCTCTTAATGTTGGTTAGGGAAGAATTTTAATGTGGTCCTTGTTTATTTATGGAGAATGTTGATTTTACTTATCAGAAGTCATTATATGCTAATAAACCAAGTTTTAACGGGGTAAATTACAGAAGCTGACAATTTACAGGCATTTCAAGTAATACTATGAAATCTGAATTCTCCATATTTCAAGCTATTTTTTAAAAACTTTTCCCAGAAAGGTAAGTAATTATTTTTAAAAATATCTTAGAAAATTTTACTAGACCCTTGCTCTCTAAAGTGATGACTGACGTTTTTCTTCTTCTTAAAAAAATAAGTGAAAGGTCATTTTGATGACCATTCTAAGCTTTCTAGAATTCTTGTAAAATTAATGAACCTCTCATTATCAAGAGGGTCTACTTTATCTGTTCTACACTGGGTTATTTTAATAAAATATTTAAAATGATGATCTCCATCATTTTTGCTGCTATGTGGGTTTTTCAGCATATAATTAATACAACTGTCATTACTTTTGTCCCTGTGCACAAGGAAAGCCATGGAGAGAAAGTAGAAAACACTTGGATGAATATGCTTCTGAATATGTTAGAAGCAAGAATTATAGACTGGGGGACATTTGATGAACCTCATGAGGTTTTTACTGAATGCTTCAAATGGCCGATATCAATTATGAAGGGGTGGAAACCAAGTAGTGGAGTGTGATAAAGCATGAAGAAAAAGCACGTTGTCAGAGGAAATGAAAATTCAAGCTTTCAGGATCTCATCTTTATTCCTTTCACCGATAGCATAAAATTGACAAAGGCAATGAACATGAATTCTTGGGTGCCCAGCTGTGGGGCTGGTTCTCTGCCCCTCTCACACGCTCAGAATTTGGATTGAATACACATTGTGTGGGAGTCCTGCATGTATGTGAGTTCACAGGGTTCCAGAACCGCTCCCTGTGATATTAAGTGCATGGAGGAGAGAGAGAAAGGAGAGAGAAGGGAAGAAGAGGGGAGAGAGAGCAGGGATGTTTTAGTTCTTCAGTGTTTGTGTTTTGCAGTGTGTTTTATATCATTGCAAGAAAAGCAGGAAGAACAGCCTCAAAATCCTGTTGCTACATGTAAATATCCTGTGGATGATTTTTTTAAAAACTCACAAAACTGTGTGGTAGAGGCTGAGTATATTGTTTCCATTTTTAGAGACCTGGGTTGATGTGTAAAAATGCCACTGACCCTAACTACCTCTCTTGTATGTGGGTTTTTAAATACTACCCTTAGTATTCAAATCCCTGTTGAGTAGAGCCTTGATTTTTTTTTTAAAAGAGGGCATTTCGTAATAGCAAGATAAAGATATTCACTGCTTTATAATGTAAATTGTATTAATTAGGATGTCAACTTTTCACTGGCATTGTTCTGACAGAAATTCTAATCTGTGTTTAAACAGGAGTATATGAACTTTATTTCACATTAAATGTGCTGTCTTAATTTCTCTTGATTTAATATTTTATGGAAAACACCAGTTTCGTTTTTGAGGTCCCAGAGGGCATGAGGACACAAAGGGCACTTTGACTTTAGGTTATTTATTGAAAGCCAGGCAAGGAAAATATGAACCAAGGTCTCTCCTCTCTATGAGAGCTGAATGACCTGACCTTTTTTTAAGCAATATGTACTCCTCTTCTCAAATCCATATTGCAGAATTATTCACTTAGCACCCCCATGTTGGCCTCTGTCTCATTCTGGCCCAACACCATCCAGTAGAACTTTCTGTGATGATGGAATATTCTATATTGAACGTCCATTGTGGGAGCCACCTACCACACCTATCTACTGAGCGCTTGAAATGTGGCTAGAGTAACTGAGGAAATGAATTGTTCAATCTAATGAATTTACATTTGAATTTAAATTGCCACATGCGGCCTGTGTCCACTGGATTCTGGTCTTGTAAATTGCAGAGCTCTTTACAGACCATAATGAATTGCAGGTATCCAGTACCGGCTTCACAATGACATTCCCGCCTAAAATATAGAAACTATTATTCTCTCTGCTACCTTAGGTCCACAGCAAACAGCTCTTCTTAAAATGTCTATCTATCTCTTAAAGAATAACCTTGTTTCCACCTGATGATCAACACTTTTTTGAATGAATTTTCTCCACTACCATGTCTGTGTTAGTTGCAAGAGATAACACAGGAACATCTTCATTACCTCTGCTTTGCAAATAGTGAGGGACTATAATCTCAGATTTGTTCACTGTTGTTAAATCACAATTTTAGGAACTGAAATTAGGAGTAATTTTGTTTTAACAGTTACTGAAGACCTAGTGTGTATGGATTGCCATTAAGTGATGCTAAAAGACAGTTATTGGGACTGTTTTACTGCATGCTCTGTTTGTTAATCTAGATACAGCCTGTCATTTAAACATCTTTCATGCAAACTCTGCATTACTCTGTCTCTCTGAGCACAATGTCTATCTACGTAGCTCCTGAGCAATATTGTCATTTATATTTTTTATTGTATTTTTTTTACTATAGTGCTGAGTTAATATTGTTATTCTTCTCAAAAGTAGGTGAAAAAAAAATCTACCTTTCCATAAAGAAAGTATACAACTAAGCCTAGAGATTTATATTTCTTAGTTCACCCTGTATAAGTCTTTGCTGCTTCTTAATGAGTGGGCAAGAAGTATTTTCAAGAGTATCTAGTATGTGGAGTTAGCTACATGATGAACATCTCTGTAGAGTCTATAATTTAATGTTAAACCAACGGATGTGAAAGCCTCCGGGTTCCATGTCTTCCCTGATTTAATAATGTGATAGAATAGTTGGCACCCTGCAAGGTTTATTATAAAGAAAAGCAAATAAACAATAACAAAAGTTGTACATTTATGTTTTGATACTTAATTCAATTATTTTCCATGACAGTAACCAAGGGTTTTTACCAACACAAATCAATTAAAGCTTTACAATACCTTTATGGGAGATATGAAGGAGCTTTATTCTAACTGTAAGAAATACTGTGAAATTGCAATGATACATCAATGATTTTCCATGATAATTAATCATCTGCTTGCAACCTGGCTGCTCCTTCAAAAATACAATTCATGTCTTTTTAGAAAATGACATTTTCAGGAAAATGTCAGTCTGGAAAGGTATTTTGCAAATACTGAGCACATTGGATGACCCTCTTTAAACACTGCTTTTACAGTAGCACTGTATACATGTGTTCTTGAATGGATTTGCTGCTTCTTCACCTCTGTCCACTTTTTTAAACAGCTTAATTGAGGTATAATTTTGACATGCTAAATTGCATATATTCAAACATTTTTACAAGTTTTGATAAATTGACAAATGTATACACCCATAAAACTGTCACTATAATCAAGACAGGCAACATATCTATCACCTCCAAAAGCTTCCTCGTGCCCCTTTGTAATTGCTCCCTCCCTGCCCTCTCAGACTTGTCTTCATCCCTAAGTAGTCATGAGCCTTTAGTTTAGTTTGTACTTTCTAGAATTTTGCATAAGTGCAATCAAGCTATATGTTCTCTCTCTCTTTTTTTTTTTTTTCCTTTTTTGGTCTGGTTTCTTTCATCCAGCATCAGTCAGTTCAGTCGCTCGGTCCTGTCCGACTCTTTGTTGACCCCATGAATCACAGCACGCCAGGCCTCCCTGTCCATCACCAACTCCCGGAGTTTACCCACTTATGCGCATCGAGTTGCTGATGCCATCCAGCCATCTCACCTCTGTCATCCCCCTCTCCTCCTGCCCCCAATCCCTCCCAGCATCAGGGTCTTTTCCAATGAGTCAGCTCTCCGCATGAGGTGGCCAAAGTATTGGAGTTTCAGCTTCAGCATCAGTCCTTCCAATGAACACTCAGGACTGATCTCCTTTAGGATGGACTGGTTGGATCTCCTTGCAGTCCAAGGGACTCTCAAGAGTCTTCTCCAACACCACAGTTCAAAAGCATCAATTCTTCGGTGCTCAGCTTTCTTCATAGTCCAGCTTTCACATCCATACATGACCACTGGAAAAACCATAGCCTTGCCTAGACGGACCTTTGTTGGCAAAGTAATGTCTCTGCTTTTGAATATGCCATCTAGGTTGGTCATAACTTTCCTTCCAAGGAGTAAGTGTCTTTTAATTTCATGGCTGCAATCACCATCTGCAGTGATTTTGGAGCCCCAAAAATAAAGTCTGACACTGTTTCCACTGTTTCCCCATCTATTTCCCATGAAGTGATGGGACGAGATGGATGATCTTAGTTTTCTGAATGTCGAGCTTTAAGCCAACTTTTTCACTCTCCTCTTTCACTTTCATCAAGAGGCTTTTTAGTTCCTCTTGACTTTCTGCCATATGGGTGGTGTCATCTGCATATCTGAGGTTATTGATATTTCTCCTGGAAATCTTGATTCCAGCTTGTGCTTCTTCCAGCCCAGTGTTTCTCATGATGTACTCTGCATAGAAGTTAAATAAGCAGGGTGACAATATACAGCCTTGACGTACTCCTTTTCCTATTTGGAACCAGTCTGTTGTTCCATGTCCAGTTCTAACTGTTGCTTCCTGACCTGCATATAGGTTTCTCAAGAGGCAGGTCAGGTGGTCTGGTATTCCCATCTCTTTCAGAATTTTTCACAGTTTATTGTGATCCACACAGTCAAAGCCTTTGGCATAGTCAATAAAGCAGAAATAGATATTTTTCTGGAACTCTCTTGCTTTTTCCATGATCCAGCGGATTTGGCAATTTGATCTCTGGTTCCTCTGCCTTTTCTAAAACCAGCTTGAACACCTGGAAGTTCATGGTTCATGAATTGCTGAAGCCTGGCTTGGAGAATTTGGAGCATTACTTTACTAGCATGTGAGATGAGTGCAATTGTGTGGTCATTTGAGCATTCTTTGGCATTGCCTTTCTTAGGGATGGGAATGAAAACTGACCTTTTCCAGTCCTGTGGCCACTGCTGAGTTTTCCAGATTTGCTGGCATATTGAGTGCAGCACTTTCACAGCATCATCTTTCAGTATTTGGAATAGCTCAACTGGAATTCCATCATCTCCACTAGCTTTGTTCGTAGTTGTGCTTTCTAAGGCCCACTTGACTTCACATTCCAGGATGTCTGGCTCTAGGTGAGTGATCACACCATCGTGATTATCTTGGTCGTGAAGATCTTTTTTGTACAGTTCTTCTGTGTTTTCTTGCCACCTCTTCTTAATATCTTCTGCTTCTGTTAGGTCCATACCATTTCTGTCCTTTATCAAGCCCATCCTTGCATGAAATGTTCCCTTGGTATATCTAATTTTCTTGAAGAGATCACCCAGCATACTTAGTTTGATTTTGTGTGTTTCAATTGTTCATTTTTATTGCTGAATAGTATTCCTTTGTGTAGATATAATACAATTTGTTTACCCATTCACCTGATGGTAGGCACTTAGGTCATTTCCCTTACCACCATTTTTATTATCTAAAGAAGCAAAAGTCACCCAAAACTACATTTAAGTAGAAGCATCATAAGTAGTTTTTCCCTTCAAAAGGATTTTTATTATCTTCAGTTAGACTGCTGAGAGGCAAAGCAAGAGAGCAGGATAGTAATTTTTTCAACAGAGATGACAGTCCATGTCCATTTGCTGAAAGACAACTTCGATTTCCTCAGTAGTGTTTATCCATGCCTAATTCACCAAATGGCACCACATCATATGCAATCAATTGCAGGAAAACAAAGCAGAAATTGGTTTTTGTTTTTTGAACCTGTAGCCAGAGTATCCAGTAGGAGAAGGCAAAGTTAAACTGACACCAGACATCTGCATAGTAATTAGGAAAAGGAGCCAAGCCCAAAGGCCTGGCTTAAACTTGGGAGATAAATTTGCACAGGCAGCGCCGTGTCAGGTTGGGCAAACATTAACCAACGACATAGAAAAAGTGTTGGAAAAACGACATTCTTAATTCAGTTTGATAAATGAGAAAACATGGAGGCGGGAAGGTGGTGGTGATGAGTCCATATATATTAAGCACCTATGAGTGCCAGGCAGTTATTTACATGTTAGGAATACATGATGAATGAGTTTCACATCTTTCTTCCAGGGATTTGTAATCTAAGGGAGATGACCATAGATTAAATGTAGTCATCTATAGTCCCATAAATGATGAATGTAATATAATTTTGAGCAGTGAACTTCTTGTGAGATAAGCCAAGCACTGTTTAGAGCATAGTGTGAAGTTTTATTGCTCTTCCTCAGGGTAGGGAAGGCTCAGAGATGTAATTTGATGTAGACCTCATAGACCATATATGATTTCTTGGATAAAGAGGGGAGGTGAGGAGGTGGGAGGAAATTTTATGGGCAAGTAAGGGAGGTGGGGCGAGCTATTTGGTATGGCTGAGGCTAGGTTTTGTCTTGCAGGTTAGAGCTGGATGGTAAAAGAGATTGAATGTCCTTTGAGTGGATTGAATTTTTCTCTGTGGGCAATGGGGATTCATAGAAGGTTTGATTTTATTTTAAAGCAGGAAAGTGACAAGAATCAACTGTAAATTCCATGGGGAAAGTCTCAGCTTGCCATGAATTAACTGGATAAGTCTATAGATTAAGTGAGAGAATAACAACAGGCATAGTGGAAAATGAATTTGAGTATAGCATTTGAGGGTCTTCCCTGGTAACTCAGATGGTAAAGAATCTGCCTGCAATGCAGGAGACCTGGGTTTGATCCCTGGGTCAGGAAGATCCCCTGGAAGAGGGAATGGCTACCCACTCCAGTATTCTTGCCTGGAGAATTCTGTGGACAGAGGAGCCTGGTGGGGTCGCAAAAAGTTGTACCATAACTGAGTGGCTCACACACACACACACACACAGCATTTGAAGGATGTGCTAGTACTGGCACTCTGGTGTCAAATTTTTTAAATGTGGGTTTTTTTTTTTTTAGTAACTAATACTTGGATAGAACACAGAATTCTGAAGGTAAATAGAGGAAGGGAGTAAAAAGGCATGCCTCCCACCTATGTCCACCCCCGCGCCCCCCAGCCCCCACCTTTACCAGTTGTTCCTGAGGTGACCATTGTTCCTTGTTTCTTTGTATTCTTTCACAGTTATTCCTGGTATTTGAAAACAAATGCATATGTATAATTAACTTTGTTTTCTT
Organism: Bos grunniens; assembly: GCF_055505025.1. Taxonomy (NCBI): domain Eukaryota; kingdom Metazoa; phylum Chordata; class Mammalia; order Artiodactyla; family Bovidae; genus Bos; species Bos grunniens. The sequence continues at coordinate 27,613,533 of NC_141185.1, read as the reverse complement.
ACTTTATATTAGCAATAATTCAAAATCAGTAAATATATAACTACTGCATCCTTTCGGATGGCTGCGCGGTGTTCCATTTAAAAATATGCCGTCGTTTATTGATGAAAGCATGGGTTGCTTGCAGTCTTTTCCTATTATAAACAGCGCTTCAGTGAATATCCTTGGATACTCATTCTCTTGCATAGTATTGGCTTATCTTTAAAATAAATACCTTTCATGTGAAACTTCTGGGTCAAAGGTTATACATATTTAAATTTTTCATGTGTTGTCAAATTGTCCTTGACAGAGATAGTGCCAGTTTATACTCAGCAATGCATGAGAAAGCCTATTTCTGCACATCTTTACTATTAGACCATGTTATCAGATCAGTTGATCTTTGTCCCTTTGATAAATGTCATCTCCTTGTATTTTAGTTTTTATTTCTTGTATTTAGGTGGTGTTGAGTACCGCTTTTTATTTTTAGAAGTCATTTGTATTTCTTTTCTGAGAACTGTATACTCATATTCTTAACGTACTTTTCTGCTGGGTCATTGGCCTTTTGCTTTGGAATTTATGGGAGCTTTGTGTATATTAAGGAAATGAGTCCCTTGTTTTTGACGTGAATAGAAAATGTTTTAAAAGAAACTATTTTGGGGGTTCTGTTCTAAAAGAACATGGATATCTCAGCAGTTTGAGGAATCCACTGTTAGGCAGGCTTGAAGGCCAGACTGATAAGTATGTAAAAGGTTTCTAACCCTGGCAAAAGCATGTTTGGTTTCCAGTACTGAAAAGGCCAGTATGTGCTAAAGACTTTGCTTCCTTAGTCGTGGATGGAACAAGCCTAAAATTAGGGAGGCTGTTGTTGAGTGAGAGGGTTAAATGAGGTCTGAGCAATGAGAGAAATGGAGAGGAAGTGGACAGAGTTAGGCAGGAGATGGATAAGAATAGAGGGGATAGATTAGAAAGGGGGTGAATTAGAAAGAGATGTCAGCAGAAAAAGATCTCTTCACTTTTTGACGCTGTTGTCTGGTCAGAAGTCTCATTACCAACATCTGGTTTGTCTTCTGTAGTCTCCCCAGATGCTACCAATGCCCTTGGGATTAGCACAGGAAGGCCTGCTGCCCCACAGCAGACAGAAATCTGACCAAGACTTCAATGTATTGAAGGGTCTGGAAACTGGCTGAAAGCTTCTGTGTGTGTGGGGTGGGATTGAAGCTCCAGGGTTATTCTAGGGGTTTGTGAAATCAGGGAATGTGAACATTACGAGAAGTATTCACATGGAAAAGAGGAGACATTGCTAGAATTCAGCGATTACTGGGGGCATTTGCTTAAGGGGGAGGAAACTCTCGTTCATACAGCTGTTGTAATTATGGAACTCTAGTTACAGGAAAACATTAAGTTGTACTCACTGGAAAAGTTGAAACTGTATAAAGGCCATGAAATTAAAAGTAGAAAGCCTTACACTTTCTGGATAACCAACATAGACAGTTTATTCTATATCTTTCTGGACCTTTTTACATAAAAGTGCATACATCGTAAAGATTTTTCGCTCATTGTGCATACTCTTCAGTGATTGTGTTTGTATCTTAATATATCTCAGACATCCTTCTGTCAGAACATGAAAATCTAGTACACGCTTTAGCTGCTGCTTAGTATTTGTGTGGATTTGCCGCACTTTTCTTAACCATTGCCATAATTATGGCTATTTAAGCTGCCTCTTTGTTGATGCTGTGGCACATAATACTGCAAGAGCATTCCCATTGTTGTAGCAACAGTTGAGCGTTTCCTCCTTGTCCATTGTTGTCTGTCTACAGCAGAGTTGCCGCTATAGACAGACAGCAACAACAGCAGCAGTTCAGGGTCCATGTAGTGAGAGTCTACCATGTTTTCGGAAAAGCTTTTGCTCCAGTTCCTAAAAAGTGAATAGGGCCATGTTTGTGTGTGTGTAGCTCTGAATTTGTGTTTGTAAGGGTAGTTTTCAAAGCCCTCTTTCCAGAACCTTGTTCATTTTAGAAGTGGTCCCTGCAATTTGAAGTGTCTTCCTCAAGGGGGCACAAACGCACCAAAACCCTGCAGACAGTACTTTTGTATTGGTGCAGAATGGTCTGAGAACTTTTCCTTATTCCTTACTGTGTCATTACCCTGCTGCTGCTACTGCTGCTAAGTCGCTTCAGTCGTGTCCGACTCTGTGTGACACCAGAGACGGCAGCCCACCAGGCTCCCCCGTCCCTGGGATTCTCCAGGCAAGAACACTGGAGTGGGTTGCCATTTCCTTCTCCAATGCATGAAAGTGAAAATTGAAAGTGAAGTTGCTCAGTCGGGCCCGACTCTTAGCAACCGCATGGACTGCAGCCTACCAGGCTCCTAAGAACTTACAAAAGCAGTTTGAATCAAACTAATAATGTGACTGGCTAACAAATCTCAATACAGATGTTTTCATGCATTTAGCATTTATAGTTAGATCTTTATGTTATATCATTTTAAATTAAATCATATTTTTCATTTGTATCATAAGAAAAACATGCTACTTCTCACAGAGTTTTTAGTCATGCCAGAAAAATTTCCCAAAATACATTCAACTGTTTTTCTTTAGCTTGCCCTTCCGCGTCCACCTGTGTTCCACTTTTCATTGTTTGAAGTTAAGGGATGACAGGCTTTCCGTTTCACACTTCCTGGTGCCCACCTCTCCCTGCCTACCCTCCTCTGCTGAGATAGGCAGCTCTGGCCCAAAAAAGTTGAGCTTCACAAGACCAGCAGCTACCACATGCCCGTACGCTTCAGTTAATAAGAGACCATCAACAGACTTCAAAAGCCTGAGCTGTGTGAGTTTGGCCGCCACCCCACTCAGCCTCACAGAGCAGGGCTGGTGGCCTTGCAGGAGCTTTGAAGTTCTATATGCTTGTCCCCCTTGATTCCTGTCAGTTTAAGGTTTAAGGTGAGTAGCTGAGAGTTTAGTAGGGAGCAGCATCACTTCTCTTTGAGGGATTTGAGGTACTCAACTTGCAGCCTTGAGTTCCTTCCTTTGGTAGCTTGTGGAAGAAAGATCTGTTGGGGATTTATAGCATGCAGGAATTTTGAGGTTGATGCGTGGGCACAGGAGGCTCATGTGAGAGTCCTGAACCACATCCTTTTGCTCATATAACTAATTCTGGGCATCTGGGAGACAAATAGTCTTGTCTTCATTTTGAACTGTTCAAAGTACCTGGGGATGTACTTTTTGCCTGACTCAGTTTAAGGACTCTTGTTCCCATCATTTTGAAAATTGCTGTCACTTACACATTTTCCTGATTTATTACTTTATTCTTTTTCTTTCGGATGTGATGACTATTTTAAAATAGAATGACAGAGAATAACTGGATTTATTGAGCACTTGCTGTATAGGGTTCAGTTCAGTTCAGTCGCTCAGTCGTGTCCGACTCTTTGTGACCCCGTGAATCGCAGCACACCAGGCCTCCCTGTCCATCACCAACTCTCAGAGTTCACTCAAATTCGCGTCCATCGAGTTGGTGATGCCATCCAGCCATCTCATCCTCTGTCGTCCCCTTCTCCTCCTGCCCCCAATGCCTCCCAGCATCAGAGCTGTTTAGGGTGGTGGTATGCTAAACGCTGAAAGAAAGTTTGCAGACTGCCTTGAACTACGAGGGTTTCTGCATGGACTGAAGGACTCTGTGTGTGGAGGAGAGCCAGTGGGTGACCCAACTCACTTGAGCCAGGCTGCTGTCACCCACCATCTGTCTCCTTGTGTAGACCTGTGTGCAGATCTTACTTATCTACTATGTCACATGGAATTTTGGAATCTTGAAACAATTCACCTGGCAACAATGATATTAAGATAAATTTTCAGGCCTGAAACAGATCTTTAGCCAGAAAAAAGCCTGTCATGTCTCCTGAAGGTGTTGTGAAGATCACATAAGCCTGTTGTTTGTGAAGTTGCTTTGTTCATTTCAAGAGATTCACGCACACCCGTCGGAGACCTGAGAACAGGTGTGAGTGGCTCAGGTGTCCCTAGAGAGGTTGAATTTCTCCCTAGCTTCCCTGCCTGAATGATTCGCCTCTGACTTGAGAGATGGCTTGTGTCTTTTTGGTGTCTTCTTTGACACCCTACCCTGCACATACTTAATGAGTACTAAACAAATCTGCCAGATGAATAAACGAACATTTGTAAAAGCAGTGTTACAACCATTACAGCAGCAAATTATAACTAAGATTATAAACCATGAATGTCTGCAGGAATTTCCTGTACAATTTCCAAATCAAAATGGACCCTGGTTACAGACTTTCTGGGTATTGTCTGGTATATTTGTGACAAGAAAAATGCCTATAGAGAGAAACAGTAGAATATTTTTCTTCTGCTTTCAGGATGTAATTCATCCCCTCTGGCAGAAAATACAAGGAAAATAAAAATGTTAAGTCAGATATTAGAAAGTTTAAAAAAAAATTCCACAGGTTCACATTACCATTTCAAAAGATGAAGACTATATGACTAGACAGGATGTTAATGACTTGACATTACAAAATTTATTAAATTTATTTCTAAAGCAGTTTGGTTCCCCCTCTCAAATGCACGAAGCATGTGGGAGTTGGAATAGATCTGCCCCAGGCTTCCAAACAAATTTTTAATGGAACTAGAGTCCTTCAGGGATTGTCCTAAATCCACATAATATTCTTAGGTCTTGGTGTTTGCACTGGGACCTGTGTATTAGCAGTTGTACGTGTGAATAATATACTTATATCCATCCATCACCTTAGTGACTCCACATCTGTAGAGGCTGCTGCACATCAATTATTCCACCACAGGGGGTAGAGAGATATTTGGGCTAGCATTGACCTCTTTTTTCAATTAGGCCTCAGAAGCAGTGTGTTCTGGAAGTCAAATGGTCCCTTTGGACAGAACCTCTGTGAATCTATTTGGCCTAATGTGGCCGTGCTAGGAAGTCAATATGATTACCTGTGCCAGGTGTGGAGGCAGCATCCAGAAAAACATGAACATTTTGTCACCAAGAGGCACCATCAATATTCAGGATCTCTCCAACTTCTCTAATCCTTGCATTAGATATTAGCAAGTCTATCAAAAATGAATGCCAGCCTTAATATATACTTTATATACCTTCCACAAAAAAATGCAACTGTTTGAAAGAAGTTGTAATTTGTTTGAGGAGCTAAATTCACTTTCAAATGCTAGATGTTTTTATTATCTGAGATTTCAGGAGCAAAAAGTTTCTTCAGAAAGAACAGGAGTTTTGTCTTTATATCTTAATGCCCTTAAAAAAAACAGAGAACAAAGTTTTTATAATGCTTATTTCTTTGTTCATAAACTTAGAACATCTTTCTCAAGAGCACATAGTGCTTTTCATTTTATGAAGCTTCTGATATTATATGTGGTGGTGTGTTGCATGTTGTCATAACTAATAAATCAGTGACAAATGTAGCCACCTCATTTTGTTGGGGAGATATATAATTGTGGTGGTAGCTGACCATTTATTTAATTATGTGGTAAGTACCATATGATGAGAGGGCAAAGTTAAATTGATGATTTGGGCTATCTCAGCCAGGATACAGTTTACATGGCAATTACACCAGGATCATCTCAGTGTAATTGGCAAGTAATTTTGTAAGCGAAGGAACATGACAGCTCATTTACATGGTGTTCAATGAGTAAAATTTGGGAACATTTATCAACCACTTCCAAGTGAAGTCATTGCACCAGTATTGCCCAAAATGCTGTATAGGTGATTCGAAAGCATCGTGAAAGGTTTCTGGTATGAATCTGCATTCATTTGCTCCCTGAACATTTATTAGGTGTGTGCTGTGTGCCAGGCACTGTTCTAGGCAGTGAGAATACAGACACAAGTGAAAAGTTACATCCTCCTCTCACAGAACTCATGGTTGGAAAGCAGACCTGTTACCAGTAGTTACACAGCAGTGTAATAAGTGGAGGTCTGAGCTCTGCACAGGGACTGTGGGTGCTGAGGAGGGGAAGCCAGAAGGGTGGAAGATGGTCAGGGAAAGCTTTCTAGAAAGGGTGACACCTGAGATGAATTATAAAGAATGAGCAGGATGAGTTAGGGGAGGGGGAAAGGACCTTCCAGGCAGAGGTGCCTGCAAGAGAAGAATCTTAGATGAGCAAATGACTGGTGTGAGCTGGAAATTTTAAGCAGTTCAGGCACATTTCAAGGCAGACCTGGTGCCCAAGAAGCAGACTTGATGGAGATCTCACAGGCCAGACCTTATCCTGCAACCTGGGGAAGCACTGGGAGATTTTAACAAGCATCTTTCTCAGAGTTGGACCACTCCATGTAATAAAATATTTGTATTGTGTTATTATGATATGCCAGGCTCTACTCTACAGATATCAAGAGATCTCATACTCACAAGAACCCCATAAGGCAGGCACTCACATGTCCTCGTTTTACAGATGAAGAAACTGAGTCCACGGAGAGTGCCCACAGACATGGAGGGGGTGATGGAAGAGCCAGGATTTGAACCCAGGCCTGTCCAGCTCCAAAGCCCATGCTTGTCCCCAACACCTGCACCGTGTCACAATCCCCTTGATATAATTGACTATGACTCCTTGTTTTTAAGTTGCACACTCCTCCACCTCCTATCTCTACTTCTAGGCTGTGAGCTCTGTGAGGTCAGGAACTGTATTTATCTTGCTCACAGCCACATCCCTCAAGCTTAAGATGATGCCTGCACCTTCATAGGCATGCCGCAAATAAAGAAAAAATGTAGTTTTTAGGGGGTCATGACTGGAGGCTGTTGAAGTCAGCCTGTCAAGGGATGACAATGTGGGCCTGAATTAGTCGATACAGAGTGGTGAGGATGGGAAATAAATTGGCAGAACTTGGTGATTGATTGGACATGTGGATTTTGTTGGCATATCCTCACAGTATTTCTGATCTCCAACTTCTACACTGGAGAGATGACTTGGCAAAACAATCTGAAGCGGAGGGAAGCTCATGCTGCTCTTCACACAGCTCTCACATTCCTGAGACGAAATGTTGCAGACTCAGGATGAGAAGTTAGAAGAAGGTTTCCTGGAGACAGTTAAAAATAGAATGAACACATCTGCCTGGAATGGTAGAGGCACAGAGCTGCCCTAGGGTAGATGAATGGTTAGATGGCCTTTGGGATTCTTCCCCCTTTGAAAATTTTCTAGTTTAGAATAAATAAAAATTCTCCTGACCCATCTGTCCTTAACTGTCTGGCTTAAAGATAGAATCAAAGTATCCAAGAACTGGAAAATATTGAGTCCAAATGCCTGGATTGTAGATAAGGAAACAGAAGCCCAGAAGTGTTAGATGACTTGTCCAAGGGCACACACCGGAAGCAAAATGAAGACCCAGACCACTGGTCTCCCGGTCCCCGACTCCCTGGACTCTCAGTGAGCAGCATCTGTTCCATGCCGCCGGTGGCAGGCCTGTGCTGGGTACTAGCCCAGACGCAGAGAGAACCTGGGGTCAGTGCTTGAGGAGTGCAGGCAGCTTCAACAGGAAGTGCCACTTGTCACCTAAAACTGCCGTGAAGCACACCTACTGTGCAGAACATTTGGAAAACAGAGACAATGAGTTTGAAAGTCTATGATGGTTTTTCTTTAGCCCCACTCATTGCCAGACACTGCTTCAATGCTTTCCAGTCATTGCCACTAATTCTCACAACAACTTGAAGTTAGATAATATTACGTTTTATGTTTCAGAAAGCTAAAGCCCCAAGAACTTGTTCCATGAGACCAGACTAAGTTCATTCCAAGTCTTAACTGCACAGTCCCTGCTGTCTTCTTTTTCTACACACTGGGTCTGTCCATTGCATCATAGATGCAATTTTGAACTTTCATTTTTTTTTTTGGAAGGCAGCTGTGCTCACCACTATACCACCAACATTGAACTTTCATTTTTTGACTTGTAATATGTTCTGTTTTTCATGTCAATTCATAGTCTTCATTTTAATGGCTGTGTAGTGTCTTATCAAGTTTTTAGGAGGTTCCTAAATAAATATTTACTCATAAAAGTCTTTCAATTTTTGACACATATGGCATTTGGAAGGTATATACTATATTTTGAGGACCATATGACCATCCTCTATCGATGGCATTGGGACAAGCAGGAGAGAAACTGCCAGGCTCTCCACAGGGGATCATGGCTTTCTTTCCCACCAAGAGCCCTTCGGGGGATGCAGGATGGTACTCGGCACAGCTCAGAATAGAGCCTGGGTAGAGATGGCCTGAGACAGGTAGCAGGTGACTTTTCAAGCCCCTGCTTCTCTGACTGAACACACATTCTTCCTCCTGTCCTTGTGAAAAAGCAAGTTTTCATTTTCCTAGGATAGTAAAAATCTTTTGTGTGAAGAAAAAGTGTCATCAGGTGTCTTTTTCATCAGCATATATACCATCTCTTTAAAATGACAGTGGGAGTAAAGGTTCATCAGTTCAATATGTCTTTCACATTTGGAGACTCCTGACTAATAAAACTCTGGTATTTATCATCAGAACAGCCAAAGAACTAAATTCTGGCACATGCTATTCTCACGCACTGAGAAAAACTTAAAAAGACAGACGATTGTCTCCATTCTTCCTTCTTCCATTCATTTAGAAGAAAAAGCATACCTTTTTTTAATTAAAAAAAATATGAGCATGCAGAAACATCTGGCCTCTATTACCATAGCAGCCTCCTAAATGGTCTCCTTGTCCGCCCTTTTAAAATCAACTCTACATAACAGCTAGAAAGATGTTTCTAGAACACAGAATTCTACCAGTCACTCTCTCATGTTGTCAACATCTTCTTCCACTTCTTCTTCTGTGGCTCTTAGAGTTAAATATCACGTGTAGCCACAGCTCCCAGCTCCCCTTCTTCACCTTGTCTTAGCCACACCAGGTGGCTTCTGCTTCTGCCTCCCAGCTTCCTGCTGCAAGACAGGGTGTCTCCAGCCCTACATGGAAATCCGGTCCTTTCTCCACGAGCTCCCCACTGAGCTCTGCAGAACCTGCCTCCCAGTTGAGCTCCCTCAGTACCTATCCAGCACTGTCATACGGAATATAGCCCACAGTCTTGTTTTTATTTGGCCAGCATGGTACTTTAAAAAAGCTAAATCTCATTGAGCATGGCTTATCACTGTTCAGTTGAAGGCCCTGCCACTCTCTGTCATACATCAAGCCCTGATTACATATTTATTTTTTACTGGGTCATATACAACTATTTGCTTTTGATCTCTTTTACCCAACAGACTATATGTTGCATGTGTATTGTGTACTGTTAACTTTTGTATCTATAGGTCTGGTAGAGATTACTCAAAAAATAACTACTGAGTTAACATATGCTTTATTAAAAAGAAAACTAAAATTATGTCAAGAAAGGTGCAGTAACTCTTTTTGTGAACTCTGGTCACAAACATAAAATTCATGGACCTCAATGGACCTGGCCCAACATTAACAGTATTCCATGGGGATAGCGGAAAGTCTGTGTTCATGATAGGATTCTGCTAAAACAGAAATTTTGGATCTTGAAGCCCCTGAATGTGCTTATGGTCTTTCCCACTATTTCGTATATCAGGAGATTTGTATCAATTCTTATGATCCCTCATGAATAACATTCTTCACATTTGTCATAGTTTTGTGTATCAAGGCATACATTTCCCTGATTTCATTTCATATCCTTGTGACCTCCATATTTCCATCAAACTGAGTTCTGCAGAAATTTGGATGGGATAGTATAGATAAAGATGTAGTACTTTATCTGCTTGGTAAGCTGTGATCGTGATCAAAGTGCAGTCATTGTGCCTTACCTGAACTTGGATCCCGACAAGGAGTAAGGCACTCATATATATACAGCTGGTGAGGCTGGAGGTTGAACTAAGGGGAATACGCACTGGTCAACTTCTGATGTATCATCTGTTTGATAATCTGGTCCTTTGTCTCAGCCACTGTATTTTTCATGTCCTTAGTATGCAGATCTGTGGTACCTGCCTATGGCCATGTTGTTGCCATAAATTAAACCTCCAGAGAATGCCCTGCATTTTCAGGGAGTGCTGTGGATGCTGAGGGGGACCATATGTCATAAGGCATTGCTGAGGAAACATGTTAGTAGCACAGGAATGGAAATGTGTCCAAGTGTCAAGTGACACAACAACAAAAAAGTCTTTTGCTTAAGCTTCCTTCCCTAGGGAAGAGGTGGGCACAGAACCAGGTGAGTTTATTACAGAATTCCTTAGCAGCCAGAAATTTCATTGACAATTTTGTTCATGTGCTGGCTTGTCTGCCTTCTCAGAGGCCCATTGTGCATTCCTCACTTGATGTTATTAATCATTAATGGATACACCTGAAAATCAAGCAATATCATTTGGGTTGTAGATATATTAAACAGTTCTTTTCTGTAGCATAAAGCTTGTCCCCTTATCTTTTTCTTAGTAATGAACACCACTTTTTTCAATGTCCTAATCAAATCCTTCCACATAATCTTGAGGCAGAACCAGATCCAACTGCTTCTATTCTGTACTATTGGCCTCAATTATGTCAAATTATGCAACCTACTCACAGGTCCTAAGGTTCTCTTTTGTTGAGACATAGGTCTGATGCATGCCTTCAGAAGCTCATGACTACCAACATTCAACACTTGTCTGTTATAGGTAAACAGAATCAAAGAGAGCACTGGGCTAAATTTACAGTTACAAGGAAATCATCTATAGAATAGATTTCTTTCTAGATTTCTTCCTAAGTGTTGGCGCTCTTGGGCTGATCGCAAGTATTTTTCTTTTCTATGTCCCTTCTCCCTGAAACACACAAACGCACCTCAATTTGCATGGCATTGCTTCAGAGCTGAGGCTCTCCACTGTTGTGGCAGAAAGTAAATAACATCCATGTTTTGGCTATAAAATCATAATAATTTAATTTTTAATAACTATTATATTGACCAGAAGCATCAGGCTTCTGATACATTGCCATACTTAATTTTGTTCAACCAAATACCTGTAGTTGAAAGAGGACAATACAAGAAATAGTGAACAACCCTCAGGGAAATCTAATGTTTCTTTATGCCATATGCTGCAGTTTTACTGTTCCTTATGCCTCTAGTAAGATGAAATGATTCATCATTTTGGAGTCATTTTTTTAAAATCAAAATTCTTATCTTTATACTCCAAGTTCTGATTACGTCCCTACCTCCTTCATTTTCATCTTACTTTGATTGTTCTGCTTTTTCTTCTGAGCTTTAAAAGACCCCTTTTTTCCACTAAGAAAAAGACTCACCCTGAACCTCCAAGATGGTTCAGGTTCCTTTTGATGTGCAGGGCCATGCCTTGTACCCCTTAAATTGCTATTACCTCTCCAGTATGCAGAAGAGGCACAATATGGTTTCTGAATGAAAGAATGGGAAAAATTAATACCTGATTTCATAGCATATGATTGTTGAACCTCTTTCACCTGAATTATATTCCAGATGACACTGTATCATCTCAAACTTGTCAATTATTCTTAATACTAAATTTAGTGTAGTACATGGAGCCATTGCTGAACAAGTGTTTAGAGAGAGCAAAATATATCATGTATTTTGGAGTCCTATTATAGAGAAGCCAGAATTTGGCAGATAGTCTTTCAAAATCCATACTTTTTCAGATTAATCAAGTCAAGGGCTGTATTTTCACTCTGAAGACTAACCATTGATTCAACATATTGGTTACTATCATTGCTCTCCATCAGACCTCCTGTGTTTGGAACACCTTATAACATTCCAGAGATGGAAAAAAATCTTTGGAAAAACCATCCCTGTTTCTTGAAATATTAAAATGGAAACCTTCCCCTTCAGAGAGTCCTATTGATCCAGTTCAGCAGATATCCAATATTCCTGCAAACATTTATTGAACACCTTGTATGTGACATGAGGTGGAAATAAATGTGAAACTGGCAAGTCTTTTGATTGTAATAATTTGGTAACCAAATATATGAATAAAGCAGAATTCAATATGATAAATTCTTCAATAGAAGCAGATACAAGGAACAGAGGAAGCCGGGAGAGGGGAGTAATTAATTCTATGAAAGACATTATGGAAAGCTTCCTGCAAGAAATTTCTATGAGTTGAAATTCACCCATAAGAACAATTTTTATCTTTTGGGTAACTATCATAAGTGAAAAATGCCCCTCATGTGCTTGATGTATTTATTTATAAAGCAATGTCACATGGTAAGGAATAAGCTTGAAATGAAAACATTTGAAAAACATTTGACTCCTCCCTACAGCACCTAAATTCACCTCAGTATTCCATAGTTTGTGTGATATCTGAAAAACAGCCGAATCAAACCCTACTATATTAGTGGATTTATATATGTGCACATAATTTATGTTGCCAATTTTTTATGGTTTCATAAATAGTGCTAGCACTAATGTTTCTAAAAAAGTGAAGAAAAGATCTCATATGTGCTGGTAGAATTTCAGTATATATTATAGAACACTGCTACTCTTGATATAGCCTACGGGATGTGACTTTTCATAAAAACCTAATGAATTTCTAGATATGTCAGCTGTTTCCAAACAGATGCACTCTGCTAATCTAATGGAAACATTTTGAGCCCAGATCCCAAATATCAATAGCTTTTAGTATTGCAAATTAGTTTGTCTATTGTATCTATTGGGTAAATTGAACTGTGTGGCTCTTGATAAAAAGTAGCAAGTAATTTTATATGGATGTTTTCTGTTTAATGGCCTTGCCAGGGTTTGATGCTCATTTTTTCTTTGCAGAGTTTTAAGTTGAATGTAGACAGTCATTGTGCGCTCAAGGAAGCTGTGGAGGAGGAAGGACACCAACTTCTTGAGCTTATTGCGTCTCACAAAGCAGGTAAATCCTCCTGAAATATTGCAAGTCTTTATGTCTCCAGACTATTAAGAATGAAGAAGCATTGCTGTAAATTACTGCATATATTCACTTCCTTATGTATTATTAATATTTACATTATCAGATTGACCTTCAAGATTTATAAATGTTTCATATACTGCATACAATGCTGTGATACTTATAAGATGAAATACTGCCTCCAAATGGTCTGTTCATTTTATTTGGGGCTTGCTGTTCAGCAGAGTTTCAATTGAAATCACATTCCTGAAAACTTCACATTGACATGCTTTTTGATGTAGGTGCTCTGGAAATAACATTAAAATAATGAATGAGAATTGTGCATATAGTTATAATGCATATGCATCCGGGTACTTGTAGGTATCATTACAGATATAAGGCAGGCAGTCTAGAGACACATGATTATTTCCCTGCCAGTTCACACACATGACTGTTTTACATGTTCTTTGCTGGTCATTGCATTAGCAGAGTTTTAGCCTCAGACCAGTTCTTACCCCAGTATTAGTGTATTTATGAGAAACGGATTGTAAATAAAAAATAGTTTTGTCATTTGGTTATGCTTATCCTGGTAGTAAAAGACTGTAAGACAGGATGAATTAGTTTGCCCCTTGTTTTGAGCTTACCACAGCCCAGTAAGAAAAGAGCAGCATTAATCTGATGTGCTAACGCTAAAGACTGCTGTCTTAAATTTGGCCCATTTACTGTATTTCAAGTCGAATTACCTTTACTTATTTCCATACATTTTCTGATCATTGTAAAGTCTCCACAAAAAGATATACACAGGGCCTTTTATTTGGGACATGAAGCTAGAGTCTTAATAATTTTTATGTATCGTGGTTTTGGTTCTGTATACATTTTTTTAGTCCGTGTGTTAAATCTAAGTCAATTCTAAACCATGCATCTATGGGGTTTTCCCATTTTTGTGTCCTTATGCCTTCTGTCAAGTCAGAAACCCTCAGTCTCGGTTCTGAGAGGCAGGTGATGGTAATGATTGTTTAAAATTATGTTTATTGTTGGAAATATCCATCTAATCTTAAATGAAAAACAATACTGGGTAAAAACACAGCCGAGTCGCTAACGTGTGCTTTCCCCCTCCTTTGGAGAAGGGCTGAAGGACATGCTGCGGATGATTGCGAGTCAATGGAAGGAGCTGCAGAGGCAAATCAAACGGCAACACAGCTGGATTCTCCGGGCTCTGGATACCATCAAAGCAGAGATTCTGGCTACTGATGTGTCTGTGGAGGGCGAGGAAGGGACTGGAAGCCCCAAGGTAAGTGGCTTGAAGTTTGCCTTATTTCCTCTTATTTCTGTCTTCTTTTGAACTAGGCACCACTGAAGTTTTCTTTCTACCCCTAAGGCTTTTCGTTTCTACTGGGTAAACTTTCTCTCTCTCTCTCTATGTATAGGTATGTATAAACAAAATGAAATGGCTTAGTTTAAAACAATAAAAAAAGCCTCCTACAACTTTCAAGTTTTCCAGGAAGGGGTCTTTCTGTGAAAAGTGGCAGAGTAGGAGGGGGCCAGTACTTTAAGGGTAGGAGAAAGGGGGACATAAAACATTTAGTAAACAAAACATAAAGCATCTTTAACATGAATAATCAGAATGGTTTTAAATTGTTTTGTTGCAACTATAAATCACTATAATCAGTGCAATCACTCAACTCTGACATCCATTAGCCGCTTGGTTACAGCAAATTAACAAAGAAGAGAGAAAGTGATTCATTATCTCATTCCTGTTAATGACTATCAGATGCATTGCCTAATTAGGGGATGGTCATTGTAGTGGGAAGAAGGTCATATGCTTTGCTACAAATCTTTTTGCTCTGAGTGTAAGTTCTCCATAATGGTGCATGCACCAAATACAACAAGTACTTTAAAAATGAATATTGACATGTTTTGGTCATCTATTGTAGATTTACAAAGTAATCTGTAAAACATATGAACTTGAATTTTAAATGAGGCACCTTTTAATACAGTGTGCCAAGTTCTAGAGGTATCTTTGGTCTCACGATGTGGAAGATAATTTTATTAATTTGATATTTTCATTCAATCTCTCTTTTCTTTTGTATTTGTTCTTTTGTGAAAGTTAATGCAGAAAACAGGTCTCATAATAGACTCAGCATGGAAACATACTATAAAATGGGGGAAACAGATTTAAGAGTTCATGGCTTCTATTCCTGGCACGGACAAAGTAATTAAATCATCAGGTCACATTTATTCAGCCTCCATGTGGATTGTCATTGGGCTACATGTATACAGAGCAAGTTAAACAAATGCTCTGCCCTCATTAGCCTCACATTCTTAAGTTCAGGCAAGGAGAAACCCAACCTGTTCTGCAGTGGTGAGGCCATGCAGCTAGTTGAAAAGCTCAGGTGGTTTATAGCTTTGAAATCTTAAGCAACAAACTTTACCTTAGTTGTTGGAAACAGAGGATGGAATGATGAGCTCGGTTCCATTTAAAGAAGGCTCCATGGAGGAGGTCACATTTCAGGAAATACTTGAAGGAAGGAAGAGAGGTGGCTTGGCACACGAGCACACATTTTAGAAAGTGACGTGATGGAAGAATCAGAGCTGGAACTAATAATGGGGAATGGGAGTGTCTTCAGCAGACTTCTCAGGACAGAAATGCTGTTCTTTCAAGGAGCAGACTGTAGTGGAAGTTGATTGGGCTGATGCTTTGGTTGGACTAGGGGGCAGTGATGATGAGAAAGGACACGCCTGAAAATTCTGTTGTGTTTTATTGATTGAACAAAAATATACCGAGTGATTATCTTTTTAAAAGCTACCCTGTATTGGATTCATTCTACATGCCAGCTACTGTGTTGTACATTACTTTTTGTGTACTCTCTCATTTAATTCTCACAACAAACTATATACACCTTAAGGCAGTACTATTATAATTCCCAGTGGAAAAAAAATGGAGGCACAGAGAAGTTGAGTAACTGGCTTAAGGTCACATAGGTGTTAGGTAGCAAAGCTGGGATGTGAATCTGAGCCCTTTGGCCCCAGAGCCCATTTTCAACACCGCTTAGAGCACTGCCTGTTACCGGCACCGCTCAGGGTAGGACGCAGTGATGAACAATCAGCCTCGGTACTTGTCTCATGGAGCTTGTGGTGAAGTGGGGCGACAGACTTAAATCTCACAACCATGCTTTTATAAACCATGATGGACTGGGAAAGAAAAGCAAAGGGAGCAACCAGAGGCTGGCCTGGGAGAAGTGATTGAGATCCAAGTATGGGGGAGCACTTCCTTGAGGAAGTGACATTCTGTGAACAGGCTGTTGCAGCTAGTGGAGAGCGGGGAGTATGCAAGGGAAGCTGTGTGGCTGTGGGGGCGAATGGGAGGGTTTGGGAGTGAGCAGGGAAAGGACGTCATTGACTCATAGAATAAAGAAAGACCTGTCCTTGGCTTTGGTGTGGAGCATGGATGGGTAAGTGGGGTGAGTCGGGGTGGTGGATGAGCAGAGATGATGCAGTCACCTGCATTCATAAGGAAGGACCTGTGGCTCTGTTCACCAGGGCAAGCTTGAATTGGACACTATTGCTCATTCTGTGGGAGACAGATGAGATAAAGAAGATAGCTAAACCCAATGAGGAGAAGGTATTATGAAATGAGAGGCAATGTTAACATTTCTCAAAAATAGGACCGCCTTCCCCAGGCCCCACCTCAAATGAATCAGTCACCTGAGTAGGGCCCCAGAATCTGCATTCCACAGCTCCCAGAAAACCTCTTCCTACAGGGCCGTATGATCTTCACATAACTGGGATCCTCAAAACAATGTGAAAGGATATCTGTCTTCTTGTTACTTCCAATACCAAACCATTGGTATCAGGTGGCTCAGATGGTAAAGAATCTGTGATGCAGGAGACCTGGGTTCAATCCCTGGGTCACAAAGCTCTGCTGGAGGAGGGCATGGCAACCCACTACAGTATTCTTGCCTGGAAATTCCCCATGGACAGAGCAGCCTGGTGGGCTACAGTCCATAGTGTTGCAAGAGTTGGACATGACTAAGCGACTAACACTTTCACACTTTCAAAATGTTCAAAAATAGGGGCTGTTTAATTAAACTATGCTGCATCTTATCCCAATGAAAGATTACATAACCATTTAAAACTAATGTTTTAGAAGAGAATTTTCAAACATTTGAAGAGGCCTATAATATGCAATTATATATTTTAAAATACCTTTGAATTTTCTAAGTCTCTACAATGAGTAGGAATTATTTGAATCCAAAAAATAAATATATGTAAAGTGCAGAATTAAAAAGTGATTAAAAGGTGACATGATCTGAAGGGACTTGAGATGTGAATTTAAATATTAGGAGGAAAAATAAATATATCTGACTCTTACTGATTTGGATGTCTCAGTTCAGTTCAGTTGCTCAGATGTGTCTGACTCTTTGTGACCCCCATGGACTACAGTACGCCAGGCCATCACCAACTCCCGGAGTTTACTCAAACTCATGTCCATTGAGCTGGTGATGCCACCCAACCATCTCATCCTCTGTCATCCCCTTCTCCTCCCACCTTCAGTCTTTCCTAGCATCAGGGAGTTTTCAAATGAGTCAGTTCTTCACATCAGGTGGCCAAAGTTTTGGAGTTTCAGCTTCAACATCAGTCCTTCCAATGAATATTCAGGACTGATTTACTTTAGGATTGATTGGTTGGATCTCCTTGCAGTCCAAGGGACTCTCAAGAGTCTTCTCCAACACCACAGTTCAAAAGCATCAGTCTTGATGCTCAGCTTTCCTTATAGTCCAACTGTCATATCCATACATGACAACTGGAAAAACCATAGCTTTGACTAGATGGACCTTTGTTGGCAAAGTAATATCTTTGCTTTTTAAAATGCTGTCTAGATTGGTCATAATTTTTCTTTCAAGGAGTAAGCATCTTTTAATTTCATGGCTCCAGTCACCATCTGCAGTGATTTTGGAGCCCACAAAAATAAAGTCTATCACTGTTTCCACTGTTTCCCCATCTATTTGCCACAAAGTGATGGGACCAGATGTCATTATCTTAGTTTTCTGAATGCTGAGTTTTAAGCCAACTTTTTCACTCTCCTCTTTCACTTTCATCAAGAGGCTCTTTAGTTCTTCACTTTCTGCCATAAGGGTGGTGTCATCTGCATATCTGAGGTTATTGATATTTCTCCTGGCAATCTTGATTCCAGCTTGTGCTTCTTCCAGACCAGTGTTTCTCATGATGTATTCTGCATGTAAGTTAAATAAGCAGGGTGACAATATACAGCCTGGACATACTCCTTTCCCAATTTGGAACCAGTCTGTTGTTCCATGTCCAGTTTCAACACTTGCTTCTTGACCTGCATATAGATTTCACAGGAGGCAGGTCAGGTGATCTGGTATTCCCATCTCTTTCAGAATTTTCCACGGTTTCTTGTGATCCACACAGTCAAAGGCTTTGGTGTAGTCAATAAAGCAGAAGTAGATATTTTTCTGGAACTCTCTTGCTTTTTCAGTGATCCAACGGATGTTGGCAATTTGATCTCTGGTTCCTCTGCCTTTTCTAAATCCACTTTGAACATCTGGAAGTTCACAGTTCACGTAGTTGAAGCCTGGCTTGGAGAACTTTGAGCATGACTTTACTAGTGTGTGAGATGAATACAGTTGTGTGGTAGTTTGAGCATTCTTTGGCATTGTCTTTCTTTGGGATTGGACCACACCCACCTTTTCCAGTCCTGTGGCCACTGTTGAGTTTTACAAATTTGCTGGTGTATTGAGTGCAGCACTTACACAGCATCATCTTTTAGGATTTGAAATAGCTCAACTGGAATTCCATCACCTCCACTAGTTTTGTTTGTAGTGATGCTTCCTGAGACCCACTTGACTTCACATTCCAGGATGTCTGGCTCTAGGTGAGTGATCACACCATCGTAATTATCTGGGTAATGAAGATCTTTTTTGTATAGTTCTGTGTATTTTTGCCACCTCTTCTTAATATCTTCTGTTTCTGTTAGGTCTATACCATTTCTGTCCTTTACTGTGCCCATCGTTGCATGAAATATTCCCTTGGTATCTCCAATTTTCATGAAGAAATCTCTAGACTTTCCCATTCTATTGTTTTCCTCTATTTCTTTGCATTGATCACTGAGGAAGGCTTTCTTATCTCTCCTTGCTATTCTTTGGAACTTTGCATTCAAATGGGTATATCTTTCCTTTTCTCCTTTGCCTTTTGCTTCTCTTCTTTTCACAACTATTTGTAAGGTCTCCTCAGACAACCATTTTGCCTTTTTGCATTTCTTTTTCTTGGAGATGGTCTTGATCCTTGTCTCCTGTACAATGTCATGAACCTCCATCCAAAGTTTTTCAGACACTCTGTGTATCAGATCTAATCATTTGAATCTATTTGTCACTTCCACTGTATAATCGTAAGGGATTTGATTTAGGTCATACCTGAATGGTCTAGTAGTTTTCCTTACTTTCTTCAATTTGTCTGAATTTGGCAATAAGGCGTTCATGATCTGAGTCACAGTCAGCTTCTGGTCTTGTTTTTGCTGACTGTATAGAGCTTCTCCATCTTTGGCTGCAAAGAATACAATCAATCTGATTTCAGTGTTGACCATCTGGTGATGTCCATGTGCAGAGTCATCTCTTGTGTTTTTGGAAGAGGTTGTTTGCTATGACCAGTGTGTTCTCTTGGCAGAACTCTATTAGTCTTTGCCTTGCTTTCATTTTGTACTCCAAGGCCAAATTTGCCCATTACTCCAGCTATTTCTTGACTTCCTTCTTTTGCATTCCAGTCCCCTATAATGAGAAGGACATCTTTTTTGGGTGTTTGTTCTAGAAGGTCTTGTAGGTCTTCATAGAACCATTCAACTTAAGCTTCTTCAGCATTACTGGTTGGGGCATAGACGTGGGTTACTGTGGTACTGAATGCTTTGCCTTGGAAACAGAGATCTTTCTGTCATTTTTGAGATTGCATCCAAATATTGCATTTCAGACTCTTGTTGACTATGAGGGCTACTCCATTTCTCTAAGGGATTCTTGCCCACAGTAGTAGATATAATGGTCATCTGAGTTAAATTCACCTGTTCCAGTCCATTTTGGTTTACTGATTCCTAATATGTCGGCTTTCACTCTTGAAATCTCCTGTTTTACTGCTTCCAATTTGCCTTGATTCATGGACCTAAATTCCAGGTTTGCATGCAGTATTGCTCTTTATAGCATCAGACTTTACTTCCATCACCAGTCACCCAAGTTTGGAACTTGGATGTTTCAGTTCCAAACAAAACAACAACAACAAAAGTCCTCTGTATTTGAATCATCTCCTAAGTGAAAATGTCTTTCTCAACTCACACCTGTTTATAAAGAATAACATCAGTGGTCTTTCCTGTTAATAGTATTTCTGTTCCCAAACATTCTTTGTCATTCTACGTGCACAGCGGGCATCTGAAATCAGCTACAGGAGAGGCTTCTGTGGGCATCTCAGGGTGTGAACCTGGGGGAGGCGTGAGAGTGAAGGCTTCAGCCTGGCAGAGTGGGCCACACCCCAGGCCCTTGTCTCCCAGCCAGTTCTCTCTTCCTCAGTTTGGGTTGAATTTTCTCTAGACGAATGAACTCATCCATAGTCAAGGGTGAAGGTAAACTCAACTTAAGATAAAGAAAATCCATTTCTAAATTTAAACTTAGGAAACTGAGGCAAACCAGAATGGTCATTCTTTCTGTTTGCTTAATGTTGGTCACCTGCCTTCCTTAGTCCTGTGGGCAAGCATGAGGAATAATAGGAGAGGCGCAGACTCAGAAGTCAGATTGTGTTCAACCTGATACTTACTAGTAATGTGTCCTTCAGAGAATGACTGAACTTCTCTGCCTCAGATCCCTCATTTGTACCATGGAGGCAATGGTAACATCCACCTCAAGAGACTGTGATACAGATTTAAAGAGCTGGCATATCTGAAGTGCTTACAGCGCTGGGCCCATAGGAAGCCTGAGATGAGGGTAAATATGCCAGACTGCATAATCTAGTGGTGGAGACAACAAACAAATAATTGTAATAGAATCTAATAATTACTCTAGTAGAAAGTGAAAAAGTGAAAGTGTTAGTTGCTCAGTCGTGTCTGACTCTTTGCAGCCCCATGGACTGTAGCCCACCAGGCTCCTCTGTTCATGGAATTCTCCAGGCAAGAATACTGGAGTGGGGGTACAAAGTTCTGGGAGTAAACAGAGGAGGAATTAACTAACCTCAAGTAGGGGTCTCAAGGAAAGACTTAGAGGGCAGTTGATGTTTTAAACAGGGAAGGATTTTTGCCCAAGTGAAATTGATGGGCAGAGAGAACAGCACATGCAGAAAACATGCGACCTTTCAGACGAGATTAGGCCAGCTTGCCACACCCAGGTTCGTGTGACAAAAAATGACCCTTAGTGATCAGTGACCTGAGCAATAATTCCTCGTATGCCTCTAATTGACACTATTCAAGTCAGAGTGAGGTCCCTATACAGAAAGTATCTAAAATGTCCTGTTTAAACAGAAACATATTGCACACATAGAACAAGCTTAAACCCTGGAGTTCTACAAGACTAAAAGCTGAATTTCGCTCCCTGTCTGTCTATCAGGGAGCCCTCTTTCCGTGACATGACCTTGCACAGGTCATGTACAAATTGTCCCTTGAAATATATCTCCAAGCATAGCAGTTATGATCATCTATTTCATCTTAGACCTAAAAGAGGAACTAAAATTAAAACATAATAAAAAAATAACTCTAGAATTCATCTTAGGTTTACATCAGAAGCTGTGGGAACTTGAGAAGCATAATAGAAAATCTAAGGAATATATCTAGGGGGTATTTTTCTTTTTACCTTGTTTGAGAGACTGTAGAAAAGGGCTTGGTCTTAGAAATCTTGTAAAGAAGGAGGATAGGAGGAAATTCAAAGACTCTGGGAAACTTCTCCCCCAGGACTCTGCAGCATACCTTATTTGTTGTATTTCATTTTTAAAAAAAAACGTTTTCCCAGGACTGTGAGATCTTTTATGCATGGAAATAGAGAACAAAATTCACCAATTCTAGAAATAGAGCTTTGGCACACACAATCCAAGGATTGAATGTATGCTTGTAATTATATATTTTATTTTAAGATAGATTGGTGAAAGTTTATCATTTTGAAGTAGGCTTTTTTAGCATGTTAAAATTCTGTATGGTGTATAGCTGGAGGGACTTCAAAACACAGTGAATGTCTAACTCCAAACAAAGGCTACATTCCTTCTTCTTTTTTTTTTTTGACATCTCAAGGCAAAAAACAAAAATCGTGAAAGCAAAAAGGCATTCTTAAATTTTGCACATTGCCTCCTTTAAAACGTTCTTATCCCTGTTTTTATTTTTTACCTATAGAGCTTGCCATCATTACGGATGTCTTAGAATCAAGGCTGGGATTTCCCCGCCTGACATCTCAAACTTTGCATCTCTGAAAGCACACAGCAATGGTTCCTTTGTTCTCTTTAAAGAAACATATACATTCCCAAAACAAAGACTATTTGAAGATTTTAATGTAAATTCAGCAAACTTTATAGCAAATAGAAAGGGTGACCTCGCCTGGGTTCCAACCAAGGTCTTCCCTTATTTAGTGAAAGGAGGCAGAGGGTTAGCTGCTTTGAACTCTAGGGTTGTGCTTATTTTATCTGGTTTCTTTTGAGGTTCATAGATTGAAGTTGTCATCCCTTTGGAAATGGATATCAGACTGTGAAGGTCATCAATGTTATCTGTTCAACAATAGCACAAGAGCAAGCTTAAGGACATTTCTTAAATATGTTTGCTCAGCCCTACAAATGACAGTTTCAGGTACTGGCTGAGGAAGTGGTGTCTGTGTGTCCTCTGACTTGGGTATGTTGCTAACCACCTCGCCTTTTGTTAGATGTCAGGAGAGGGCAAGTCTAATAGTAACACATACTTTCTGTTTGTTTACCAGACACTCAAGTCTTTACCTAGTATTTATGCTAATAACTATGAGTAACTTTCTTTAACTGAAGGAAGAGAAAGAGGCTGATTGGGGAAGGCCCTTTTTATGATCTTGTCTCTGTGTTATATAGTACCTCTTGGGTAATAGTGCAGCTGGATATTATTATCCTGGAACGGAATTTGATCCAGATTCTTCTAAAGCATTGTCTCTGCATTCTTTTCTTTTCTGGCTCAAATGCTTATGGAGTTGCATGTTCTTTAATATAGAACTTCAGAAACAGCCTTAAGATATTGGATGGAAATTGCATTTATATGTGGTCAGTCACACTTGTATGTGGCACTGAGGTATATAAAGAATTACTTGAGGTGATTTACTCTTTTCTTCTTTCAAAACAAGAGCACAGTTATATGTTGTCAGAGGAACCAGAAATGATATCATAAGATTGAATTAGTAGAAACAAAAACAATAGGCAAAGGCTTGGCCATTATTTACTGAGTGCTGACAGAGAGCTCTGCCCCATGCTGGGTTAGACATGAGGGAAGACATGCTTTCCTGCTCAGTGGTCTTATCATCTCATTGTAAGCACACACTGTAACATCTTGTCTAATGTAGATTGAGCTATCTTAGATCTAGAATAATAGATCACCTCAGATTTAGATCATCTTAATTAGGATGTTGGCAGACTGAAAGGGAACAGGGTTCTTGATGCAAGCAAATGAGTAGTAAATGCATTAGCAATTCCCCTGCTTCCTTACAGAATTCTTCCTAAAAGCCAGTATCCAGTTCCTTTCCCGCTGAACGGTATAAACAGTCCTGAAATGTAGTACCTAGGGAGAGCGCTTTCTTCTACTGTGGATTCTTCAGTAGTCCTTTTTTTGTTGTTAAAAGAAGGGCAACTTTGCTTGAAAAGTGTTTTTGAAAGACAGAAACAAAAGTGAGTTATTTCTTTGAAGATCAGTTGTGGTTACTAAATTTGTGATGGAATCGAATAAAAGATAGTTCTAATCTCCTTGAAGCATTTAAATTTGCATATTATCAGATGTGTGGGTGGCCCAAGATGAGTTTTTTTTAAAGAAGTCTGCCATTCTAACTAGGTGACTGAAAAAAATGATGGAGATGATTTAATATATATTAGGTCAAAGGATAGCTAATGGTCAGCCCCATCATGGTCTATGTGATATAGAAAACCATACCTTATCTTGATTTTTTGCACTATACTTCCAGTGCTGGGTGATTTGTGGAGTGAAATTCTTTGGTGTCTCTAGTCAACACAGGGAAATGTCATTGACAAGAGTAGGTAGTCTTATTTTTTTCCTTTTTAGTCAAGAGTACCTAATCTCTGAATCTGTAACACCTAGAGTTGCAGAGATGCATGGTATTAGATACAAAGTTACATTCTATGGAAAGCAGCCCTCTTTTATAAGCAGAACTAACATTTCTTAACTCAGCCTGATCTATTTTGTAAACACATTCAAGGTACTTTTTGATATACAATGGGGGTCAGCATTTTTTTTTTAATCTACAAGTATTTATGCAAAACAAAACAAAACCGGAAGGCAAGATACAGAATTGCTTCTAAAACCACTTTAAAACTAATAAGTAAATTATTTGAAAGTGTGAAACAGTTACCTCAGTGTGTGATTTACACTTGGCCGCCCCCCACCCCCGAATGTGTTGTTTCTGGCAGGGGAGCATCTGAGCTGGGGAGAGCCCTGCTAAAGGGATTAGGTTGCCCTGGCTCTTGTGCTTATTGAGTCACCTAGGACTTCTTATAAAACAGCAGCGTTCAAATGTACACACACCTACGATCAACACCCTGAGTACTCCAAATGCTCGTTTAACTGTTCTCACACCTGGAGTATCTCTTCCATCCAGTGAGGTCAGAAGGCACAGAGATGTCCACATACTGGTTTTTCCTTTTCCTTGGAAGTCTGTTGGAATATAGCCATTTATATGGTTCTGATGCTAACAAAGACAGAGACATTTTCAGTGTGCTGTAGTGCTTTTTGCTACCAGGCCCCACAGAACATCCCCAGTCTTACCTCCCACTGTGTCAAAATGAAGGTTAATGTTTCTCAGGGGACATTATCTCAATTGAGGTTTTGCTGGGCTACAGTCCAGGGACCCATCTCACTGCAGCTTCCAGGCCACTTTGCGCTAGGAGGGGGAGGTGGCTTATTGTACTTAATCTGGCCCGCAGAGGCCAGCACTGGCTCCGTGCAGGGCTAAGCAGGGTCATGGATCTTGCTGTGTGAGAAAGGGAAGAGGAAAGAAGGAAGCCTAAAGCAGGAGGCTAAGACGAGAGAAGGAACAGAAAGATAAAAGAAGGGAGTATGCATCTAGGGAAGCTCATCTGCCTGTCACTTCATGGACATTAATGCTCGCCTTTTACTCCCTCTGTCTTTTTCTTTCCTTTCTCTAGTCTGGAAGTCAAAGCCTGACAAACTGTCTTTATTTTTGACATCATGGATATTATCACATAAAGTATGCCTGTGTGTGTGTGTAACATGCTGTATTAACGGGGTTAGCATAGTTAGCAGGCTTATTATGGTGTAGGTTTATGTCTGGATTATCTCATTCATTCTTTTTTTTGTAGATTTTTTTTTAATTTGGCTGTGATGGTCTTAGTTGCGGTGTGCAGATTCTTAGCTGAAGCATGTGGGATCTAGTTCCCCAATCAGGGATTGAACCTGGGCCCTCTGCATCGGGAATGTGGATCTTAGCCCCTGGACTACGAGGGAAGTCCTTCATTCATTCTTCCCAACATAGCAGTTGTAGCGTCTATTATCATTTTTACTTTACTGATAGAAAATGTAGGCTCCAAACTCATATTAGGTACTCAGGCTTATTCAAAGTCTTTTAAAATTCATGTGTGACAGCATAAAGACCAAATTCCTTCCCCTGTCACTTGACTCCACCTGCTTAGTCAAGATTCATGTCACTGTTTCATTTCATTAATGTTCTAATTAATTCACCATCTTCCAAATGTCTTTTCCCTTCTTTTCTCTTTGCTTTTGCCCAGGACTTTTCCTATTCTCTCTACTTACACTGCTCTTATCCATCCTTAAAATTGATAAGTATTGAATACGTAACTACATTATGATGTCATAGCTCTGGACAGGACACTATTCCTCTCCATGCTCACTTCCCAACAGTACACACACACACACACACACACACACACACATATCATTCTAAATTAAGGTAGACTGTGTGATGAATACTATAATGAGAGATAGGGACATAAGAAATAGAGAAATTGTGTGGAGGGGACATTATTTCAATTTCATGGTGCCTGGGAAAGCTCTTTCCTCTAAGGGAATTTGTATTTTGTGGAGATCTCTAATATTCTGACAAATTGTTAGTAAGAAAATATTAGAATGAGGGCATGCTAGGTAGAGGAAATACCATGATATGGAGAATATGAGGGACATCTGAAGAGTGGTGAACAGTGAATGGTTTGGCTCTTTTGAACACAGAGTATCCACATATTTATGGGAAGGGATGAAGACCTAATAGAAAATAAAGCCTGAAAAGCTTTATTCCTCCTCCACTTTACCACCTGGTAACCTTAAGCTTATTTCCAACTTTTGTAGCTCTACTTCTATTTTATAAATAGATTCATTTGTAGCACTCTTTAGACTCCATTTAGAAGCAATATTATGTGATGCTTGTCTTTCTCTGACATCTTTCACTCAGTATGACAAGCTCTAGGTCCATCCGTGTTGCTGCAAATGGCATTTTTCGTTCTCTTTTATGACTGAGTAATATTCCAGTAATATTCCATTACTCAGAAGGAGATCATGGCGACCCACTTCAGTATTCTTGCCTGGAGAATCCCACGGACAGAGGAGCCTGGTGGGCTACAGTCCATGGGGTTGCAAGAGTCGGACACGTCTTAACAACTATATTCCATTATATATATGTATTGTATCTTTTCAATCCACTCCTCTATTGATGGACACTTAGGTTGCTTCCTTGTCCTGGCTATTGTAAATAGTGCTGCAGTGAACACTGGGGTGCATATATCTTTTCAAATTACGGTTTTCTCCAGGAGTATGCCTAGGAGTGGGATTGCTGGGTCATATGGTAGTTCTATTTTTAGTTTTTAAAGGAACCTCCGTACTTTTCTCCATAGAGGCTGTACCAACTTACATTCCCACCAAGAGTATAGGAAGGGCCCCTTTTCTCCACACACCGTCCAGCATTTGTTGTTTGTAGATTTTTTGATGATGGCCAGATTTTTTTCAGACCAGTGTGAGATGATACCTTTTTGTAGCTTTAATTTGCATTTCTCTAATAATCAGTGATGTTGAGCATCTTTTCATGTGCTTTTTGGCCATTTGTATGTCTTTGGAGAAATATCTATTTAGATCTCCTGCACATTAAAACCTTTTTTTTTTTATATTGAGTTGCATGAGAAGTTTGTATAGTTTGGAGATTAATCCCTTGTTGGTTACTTTGTTTGCAAATATTTATGGTTTCCTTTGCTATGCAAAGACTTGTAAAGTTTAATTATGTCCCATTTGTTTAATTTTGTGTTTATTTTCATTACTCTAGGAGTTGGATCAAAAAAGATCTTGCTGTGATTTGTATCAAACGTGTTCTGCTTATGTTTTCCCCCATGAATTTTATAGAATTTGGCCTTATGCTTAAGTCTGTATTCCACTTTATTTTTGTGTATGGTGTTAGGGAGTGTTCTAACTTCATTCTTTTACATATAGCTGTATAGTTTTCCCAGCACCACTTGCTGAAGAGACTGTCTTTTCTCCATTGTGTATTCTTGCCTCCTTTGTCAAAGTAAGGTGCCCGTATGTGCAGGAGTCTATCTCTGGGCTTTCTGTCTTGTTCCATGGATCTGTATTTCTGCTTCTGTTCCAGTACCACGCTTTTTTGTTGAGTGTAGCTTTGTAGTTTAAGTCTGAAGTCAGGGAGCCTGAGGCCTCCAGCTCCATTTTTCTTTCTCAAGATTGGTTTGGCTATTTGCAAGATTTTTTTCTAATTCTGTGAAAAATGCCACTGGTAATTTTCTAGGGAAGTCTACATAGATTTAATAGCTTTAGCCTTTGAAGTTTATATTGACAAGAAAAGCCTATTATGTAAGAATGGAGAAGTGTGATAGAACTTTGGGGGATGTCTAGGGTAACTGAGAGCAAAGATGTCATATTAATACTGGGGATTAAGTGAGAATCTGCATGCTCAATAGTGAAACTCCCAGCTCTTGCCTTCCAGAATACTGGTAACAGGGGATACTAGGGGTCTAGGTCAAAGGAACTTTTCATGGAATAGGGCTGACCTTAGCACATTTATAGACTATAGAATAGAACTAGTTAAAAATGGATGGTTGAAGAAGATAGTTTCAGAAGGATAAGAAAGAAGATGAATTGGCATAATGATTCAGATGATGGAGAGGAAGTGAATCAGGTGGAGCTATGAACTGAGGGAAGGGAGGATATGTCTTATGAAATAGAAGAGAAAGAAAAAATATTGAGTGGTAAGCAATTATAAAGAGAAAAGGAAACCAAAGAATTTAGAATGAAGGCAGATTCCATGTGATTAGTCAATAGGGCAATTATTTGAATAGAGAGAGGGTTGAGAGTGAGGAGGAACTGGAGAACAAGAATGGGATTCAAATCCTTCCTTTACAGTAGAGATTTCCTGCAACCTTCCAGCCCTAAGTGATTGCTATTTCTTCTAAACTATATTGCATTTACTATTTGTACCACACATTTGGTGACTAATCACACACAGCCTGTGACACTATTTCTATTGTTGTCTTGAGCTCTCATTTATATCTTTTGTTAGTTAACTTTTCAGGCAATATGTACTCCATGACTGAAGACTCCTCAGTGCAGCAACTACATCCTAAACTTCTTTGTTTTGCTCACTTTAAATGTTATTTGAACTAAAAATATATATATTTAAAAATTTAAATTGGTTGATATATAGTATTATTATTAAAGACAGAACTCTATCTTCTCATCTTTTATGATATTCTTTTCTCTTTTCTGTGTAATGGCACAATCTTATCTTACCATTTGATCTTCCTTTCTACAGTTCTCTCCCATTTCCTTTGCCTCTTGGCTTTTACTGTAAGTTAAACAATCTTTAAAAGAGCCATTTCACCTATTTCTCCCCAAATAACTAGTAATTTCTATAATAAAGAATAAAAAAGTGTGATTTTTAATGTTTTTTGTATTTCCTTGAGTCACTTAATTATTTTAATAGGTTGTTTTGTTTGTTTGTTTGTTTTTTGGTGGTGGAGGTTGGTCTCTATTTGAACAGACTTTCTTAAAAAATACATTCTGAGTTGCTTTGAAAAAGACTAAAAGCATCTAATGTGACTTATCAGCTGACCAGCACACTGGTTGATGAAATTTGTAGTCTTTGCTCTAAAGTCCTCTAACAAGATTAGGTGAGATTGAACTGAGAAGGTAAAGGTTTCTAAACTGACATAAATTCAAAGAGCAGAACTAGATCATGATACTGTTTGAATCTCTAACAAAGTCTAATCTTTGACATGTTATATTTGGTGCACCATAATCTGTATGCATACATATCCTTCTAGTAAATGATGAATGAGGTTTAGCTAACACAATGCACTTTATTATATTCTTTTATACCCTTCTAGACATTTGTTGGAAATATAGGGTTGGGGAGCTCTGCCTTGTAAAATGACCCAGATCCTTTCTCTGGAACAGAATCTATATATGCGTTTTTCCAAAACAGCTTGGTCGCATTTGTTTCCCTACTGTCATTCATTTGGTGCTTCTTCTGGCAGCCATTAGAAAGATAGGGGGAAATACTAAATTTCACTGGATAGTTCCATCTGCCTAAAACTACTAAAACCAATAATTTCATATGGGACTTTTTGGCCCATTTGTGAAACCAGATCTGAGACAAAGAAATAGCTCAGCATTGCCCTTCTTTGGGATTGGAATGAAAACTGACCTTTTCCAGTTCTGTGGCCACTGCTGAGTTTTCCAAATTTGCTGGCATATTGAGTACAGTGCTTTAACAGCATCATCTTTTAGGGTTTGAAATACTGCAACTTGAATTCCATCACCTCCACTAGCTTTGTTCTTAGTGAGTGAGTGAGCGAGTGAAGTCGCTCAGTCATGTCCTACTCTTTGCGACCCCATGGACTGTATGTAGCCTACCAGGCTCCTCTGTCCATGGGATTTTCCAGGCAAGAATACTGCAGTGGATTGTCATTGTTCTTAGTAATGCTTCCTAAAGCCCACTTGACTTCACACTCTAGAATGTCTTGCTCTATGTGAGTGACCATGCAATCATGATTATCCAGGTCATTAAGACCTTTTTTATATAGTTCTTCTGTGTATTCTTGCTACCTCTTCTTAATCTCTTCTGTTTATGTTATATCTTTGCCATCTCTGTCCTTTATTGTGCCCATCTTTGCATGAAATGTTCCTTTGATATCTCTAATTTTCTTGAAAAGATCTCTACTCTTTCCCATTCTATTGTTTTCCTCCATTTCTTTGCATTGTTCACTTAAGAAGGCTTTCTTATCTCTCCTTGCTCTTTGGAACTCTGCGTTCAGATGGGTATATCGTTCCCTTTCTCCTTTGCCTTTTTCTTTTCTTCTTTTCTCAGCAATTTGTAAAGCCTCCTCAGACAACCATTTTGCTTTTTTGCATTTCTTTTCCTTGGAAATGGTTTTGATCACTGCCTCCTGTACAATGTTATGAACTTCCATCCATAGTTCTTCAGGAACTCTATCAGATCTAATCCCTTGAATCTATTTGTCACTTCGACTGTATAATCGTAAGGGGTTTGATTTAGGTCATGCCCGAATGGCCTAGTTGTTTTCTCTACTTTCTTCAATTTAAGTCTGAATTTGGCAATAAGGAGTTTATGATCTGAGCCACAGTCAGCTCCCGGTCTTGTTTTTGCTAACAGTATGGAACTCCATCTTTGACTGCAAAGAATATAATCCATCTGATTTTGGTGTTGACCATCTGGTGATGTCCATGTGTAGAGTTATCTCTTGTGTTGTTGGAAGATTCATCTCTTGCATCATCTCTTGCATTGTTGTGTTTTCTATGACCAGTGTGTTTTCTTGGCAAAACTCTGTTA
Source organism: Bos grunniens (assembly GCF_055505025.1). NCBI lineage: Eukaryota > Metazoa > Chordata > Mammalia > Artiodactyla > Bovidae > Bos > Bos grunniens. The sequence continues at coordinate 27,582,712 of NC_141185.1, read as the reverse complement.
GTCTTTGACCTTAAATATCTTGATTCATAGACCTAACATTGCCCATTGCTATGCAATATTATTCTTTACAGCTTTGACCATTACTTTCACAATCAGACACATCCATAACTGAGCATTGTTTCTACTTTGGCCAAGCTGCTTCATTCTTTCTGAAGCTGTTTCTCCACTCTTCCCCAGTAGAATATTGGACATCTGCCAACCTGTTGAGCTCATTTTCCAGGGTCATGAGGTTCTTGAGGCAAGAATACTGAAGTGGTTTCCTATCTAAAAGCAACAACTACATGATATAAACTCATGATTCTAATGCTGAGCGAGCTCAGTAGTATCAGTGATGTTGACTCTTGTAGGATGATGCCAACCAGCTTAATGTGTTGGGATTTACCCCATTACCCAAGACTTCAGAGGTTTCAGAACTTGACCTCTTGTGTACTTAGCAAGTTTTTTGTACTGAACCCCCTTTTTGATCACACATTGTTTCTCCTCTTCACAAACTCTTCTAAGAATTACATATTTATAAATTAGCAGTTTTCTGGACCTCACTACATGTCCTCATGAATGAAATTCTTGTGTCACAAGTTTTTATTCCAAGTAAATTAGATTAATATGACAACAGAAAACAAAATATATTTTTCAAATTGTCATTGAATAGTGCTAAGGTGGCATTTTAGAATGAAAGTAAATCATCTCATTTCCTAATAATTGAGAATTTTATAACTGTTACTGTTAATCAGTAATTGAAAAATTTCCCCCAATTTTGGGGGGTGAAGAATAAGAATTATTAACTGTTCAGTATAGAACAAAGAGCACAGTGATGTGAACAAAGATATCAGTGGATAAAGGTAAATTTGATGTTCAGTTCAGTTCAGTTGCTCAGTCATGTCCGACTCTTTGCGACTCCATGAATTGCAGCACGCAAGGCCTCCCTGTCCATCACCAACTCCCGGAGTTCACTCAGACTCACATCCATCGAGTCAGTGATGCCATCCAGCCATCTCATCCTCTGTCGTCCCCTTCTCCTGCCCCCAATCCCTCCCAGCATCAGACTCTTTTCCAATGAGTCAACTCTTCGCATGAGGTGGCCAAAGTACTGGAGTTTCAGCTTTAGCATCATTCCTTCCAAAGAAATCTCAGGGCTGATCTCCTTCAGAATGGACTGGTTGGATCTCCTTGCAGTCCAAGGGACTCTCAAGAGTCTTCTCCAACACCACAGTTCAAAAGCATCAATTCTTCGGCGCTCAGCTTTCTTCACAGTCCAACTTTCACATCCATACATGACCACTGGTAAAACCATAGCCTTGACTAGACGGACCTTTGTTGGTAAAGTAATGTCTCTGCTTTTCAATATATTATTTAGGTTGGTCATAACTTTTCTTCCAAGGAGTAAGCGTCTTTTAATGTCATGGCTGGAGTCACCATCTGCAGTGATTTTGGAGCCCCAAAAGATGTACTGAGTGTTTTTTCTTCCTTTGTAATTACTTCTGTGTTCTATCTAATTGTGAAGTAGTTTTCAGTTGTATTCCTGCTTCACACCTTTGACAAATAGCATCTTCTGTCATTATCTGCAGATTCTTTTAGTCTTAGTTGTACAAAAAAAGCTTAATGACTATTCTCTTTTGGCTAATACACAAAAGGGAAATCAGGTGAAAGAGTTTGAAGATAGAAATTGTTTGGAAATCTTGCATTTTAAGCAGTTGTTGTCTTACAACATCCTTTTTCAGTGAATACTTTGAAATAGAAACTCCTGTTGTGTGTACTTTTCCTAGGCAATCAATAGTTCTCTCTCTTTCTTCCTATAAATGGTGAAATTGGATATTAGGAAGTATGGGCACACGTCTCCTCCTAAAAGGGAAATGGTTTGGGGATATTGTGCTAATGGTATAATCATCAACAACAGCATCAAACGATGGTTATTAAGCTTCATTTGTAGGCATGTGGACTGCCTAACCAAGAGCCATTTTTCTCATCTTGTTTCCTAACAGAATAACATATTTTGTCTACATACCCACCTTCTTCCATACTAGGTGGCCGAGGTGAAAAACTGACAGTGAAAGTGTCTGTCACTCAGTCACGTCCAGCTCTTTGCAACCCATGGACTGTAGCCCGCCAGGCTCCTCTGTCCATGGAATTCTCCAGGCAAGCATACTGGAGAGGGTTGCCATTTCCTTCTCCAGTGGACCCCATTTTCCAGCCCAGGCAATTAACCATGATGAGTCACCAGATAACCACAAGGGCCACCCTTGCCATGGTAATGATTGGTTCAGGCACTCAATTTATGCCCTTCTGACTGGTGATATATGAAGAGAAGTCTCTGCCTAGGTTTTCTTCCTTATGGAAAGAGACAAACAGGAGGAAATGATTCCCTTTAACAGTTCTGAATGCTTTCAAATGGACAAGATGCTGACCTGTATAGTTTTGTCACTGGGAATAGAGCTAGCTGAGGACAGGACTTATGTGCCAAGGATGACAGAGGGGAAAGATGGATTCCTTATATCATTGAACAGCTTCATTAACTAACCCAGGAACCATCCTACCTTCAGCATTTTTAATATTTCCCTCTTTGTCTGGCTTTCTTCTGTTAGTGGAGTTGGAATTTTCTCTTATTGGGAACACAAGCACCCTAGGCAACAAATTCACTGTTTAAATTAATAATTATAGACTACTGTTTTGGAAATGGCAGCCCACTCCAGTGTTCTTGCCTGGAGAATCCCATGGACGGAGGAGCCTGATAGGCTACAGTCCATGGGGTCGCAAAGAGTCGGACACGACTGAGCAACTTCACTTCACTTCACTTCACTGTTTTATTATACAGTTTGCATCTTTCTCTACCTTTTACTTCTCAAAATACTTTCTTTAACTTCTTCCCTTTTACTACTTCTGATACTGTTAAACTATCATCTTTTTTTTAACCTCTTACTTCTCAACTCTTTGCTCTGTGATAACTTTAGCAACAGTCACTCTATTGAAATAAGGCACACTGGTGTTCACTCATGATTTTGGTTACCAAATAAAACAGTCTCTGAGTCTCAGTTCCCTAATTTATAAATAGAGCATTTCATCTTAATTAGTGGGTTTTTTAATGGAAAAATTTTCAAACTAAATGTTATTCATAATCCCATACAAAACATGAAACCAAGTGAAATTTCCTGATTGACTCAGAACCTGGAGGCTCTGTCTCCTGCTTGCTACCAACTAGACCTTGTATAGCCCTCACTGTCCCCAACCTCTGCAGAGCTCACAGCTTCCAGCAGACGAAGTTCTGAAACTAGCCTCTCGATTTGAACTTCTTGTCAGTGCTGTTTTTCCATTTGCACCGTGACTCTCCTACCCAGGATGCTTCTGTGGTTTTCCGTTGCTGCCTGTAAAGTTCTATCCTTTTCAGCATTGTTCTTTGAGCCTGTCTTCCTTTGCTAGTTACACAGGGCTTCTTCTAGTCTCCAAATCTGCTCAGTTTGTCCTTTTTTTCTGTGCTCTTCTCATTCTGCTTCTTATATCTTTCCCATCTCTACCTGTTCAATCCTTTCCACTCCCACCCAATATCTACTTAGTCAAATGACTCAATTTTCTGCATGTTCCCATAGCATTCATACCTCAATTATAGTACATATCACATTCTTTGAATTTTGTATTAAAGATGTTCCTCAGGCTGTTTGCTCTCTGAAGATGGGGAACTATTTCTCATTCATTGTTCCGTACACTGTGGTGCTCAGCCTATGTCTCTTAAAGATTACTCTTAAAAATGCTTGTTAATGAACAAAATATTTGCAACAGAAATCAAAATCCTTCAATTACGTGGTTATTCTTTAGATTATTTGTTAGTGCCTTAAATATTTGTACCAGTTGTGTAAACTGATCTATATTCTCTGAGGTTATGTAGATTAAATTTAATTGATATGACAGAATCTAGGCCAGTTCTATAAAATTAAAGTGAAATATCTTTTTAATGCAAAATATTTTTTAGTTGCATTTTATAATTTTTAAAAAAGGAAAAACAAAGCAACCTATGTCTGTGTTTGGAAATTTGCCTTTTCTTGACATTTTAAACAGTTATTTATGAGTTAGCTAGTTCAGTGACATCCTATACATACCAATTATATATTAATAAATATGGCAGCTATAATAATACTATATTATTTTCATTTAAATAATTTTAAATTTAAATAATTTAAAATATTTAATTTTCAATTAAATAATACTGTACAATTTTATTTAAATAATTGTTATTTTGCTCCCAGGGAGGACAATGAAACATGTAATTTCAGTAAAGTATATCTCTTTTTGTATTTATTTTTCTGTTTCTTATAATTTCTATAAGATTATTATTCCTTTCTAGAGTATGTTTAAGAATTCAATTAAGTTTAATTAATTAGAGTTACAAAAGTTGGTGAAGGAGAGAATGTACTATACTGTTAAGCTATTTAGCTTCTGTTACTTCATTTTAGCTATTTAGTGCTTCATAATTTTATTAATTAATGGCATCCGGTCCCATCACTTCATGGGAAATAGATGGGGAAACAGTGGAAACAGTGTCAGACTTTATTTTTGGGGGCTCCAAAATCACTGCAGATGGTGACTGCAGCCATGAAATTAAAAGACGCTTACTCCTTGGAAGGAAAGTTATGACCAACCTACATAGCATATTGAAAAGCAGAGACATTACTTTGCCAACAAAGGTCTGTCTAGTCAAGGCTATGGTTTTTCCTGTGGTCATGTATGGATGTGAGAGTTGGACTGTGAAGAAAGCTGAGCGCCAAAGAATTGATGCTTTTGAACTGTGGTGTTGGAGAAGACTCTTGAGAGTCCCTTGGACTGCAAGGAGATCCAACCAGTCCATCCTAAAGGAGATCAGCCCTAAGTGTTCTTTAGAAGGAATGATGCTAAAGCTGAAACTCCAATACTTTGGCTACCTCATGCAAAGAGTTGACTCATTGGAAAAGAGTCTGATGCTGGGAGGGATTGGGGGCAGGAGGAAAAGGGGACGACAGAGGATGAGATGGCTGGATGGCATCACCGACTCGATGGACGTAAGTTTGAGTGAACTCCGGGAGTTGGTGATGGACAGGGAGGCATCCATCCTGGTGTGCTGTGATTCATGGGGTCGCAAAGAGTCGGACATGACTGAGTGACTGAACTGAACTGAATTTTAGTAACACCGTTAGTTTTGGATGAAGAAAACATATGATGATTTGGTAAAGTTTATATTTCAATAAAACTGTATTGAGAGTATATCCCATGATACAGTAGTGATAATATAATGATTAATACGCTTTGGAGGGAAAATGCCCAAATAAATTTAGTAGGTATTTTTTTCCTGAGACTAATGTTATCAATTATTTTCATAACCAGAGAAGAACTGATATTGAGACTAGAAATAATAATGGAGACAAATAGATATATTTCAGAATTAGAAATCTGAGGCTTAACATAAGTCCGTATATCCACACACCATAGACAAATGGGAGGTGCTGTCCCCAGGGATCATAAATCAGAGAATCCCTTCTCTGCACCTGTGTGATCATCTGCCAAGGAGGTGTAATAATGCTGCCTCCCTCCCTCACAGAGTTGTTGACGTGGTCAGATGATAGACATGGAAGTACTGTGAGAGTTGGATGGTTGACCAGTTCATACGTGGTAGCTAACAGCAGAGATATTTCGTACATTCCCAATCTCATAGTTTCAGCCAGGGTAGGAGTCTAACTCCCTTTTCTCTTGCAATGGTGGGTGTGTGGGGATGGGACCTCACTGGGTTACAATGAGGAGCCGTGAGTGGGACATGGAATGGAGGAGAGTCACCTCATTCAGGGAAGTCGAGCATGAGAACCAAAGACACAGTCTGAAGCAAGGACTGAATCCACAACTGGAGTCAGAAGTAATGGATGTGAAAAGGAAAAACAGTCATGTTAATCTGAAAATAGGCACTTTGAGGCACTAATCCTCAGAGCCAGATGCTTCACAGTGGGGACCCCGGGTGGTACCAGAGGTAGGCAGTGGCCGTAGGACCTATTAAGGTGCCATAAAAATCACTCCTAGCACAGCCATGCCTTCCACACACCATCCTGTGATTCCTGGAATTTCTCTTCAGTGCAAAATACGGGCCCTATAGACCCCACAGCCTCGATGTGTGATATCTTCATACTTTTTGAACTGTAGCATTGTACCCTTAGGTGACTAGATCCTGAGTTTAATGATTTAGGATCTGAACTCCTGAATTATGATTTTATGTTTGTTATTATTGGGAATAACCAGTATGATATTTTTTCAAGGGTCTTTGAGGTTAAGATTTTATTAAGATTTATGTATTTAGACCTCTATAGTAAATTGTTTCTGTGACTTACATCATTACTTACTCTTGGTAGGTCTAGTATTCATAGGGTAACATTTAAAACATACCAGTTGGCATTGAGCACTAAGTTAGCTGCCCGTCTCTTTTCCCTTCCCACGTCCCCTGACTCTTTGCCCATTAATTCTGTAGGACTCAGTTTAAATCAGGAAAGGAAAATGGCTTACTTAAAAATGAATGCAGTCAGGGAAAGGCTCTGGCTCTTATGGCCTTGCTCTTAGGAGCCTCAGTAAATTTCTCTCTGCAAAGTATTTGATTCTTATTGCTTTAACTACCAGCCTTGTCTCAGTGAGATTAGTCCCTGAAGATGAGAGAACTCTGACCACAGTTACAGACAGAGAAGACTTGAAAGAGGGTAAGATAAGGAAGCTTTTGTCAAATAGCTTTACCTATTTCAGCATATATGGCCTGGTCTTTAAACTCCCAACTCATAAAACAGTATTTCCTGTCCTAGTAATTTCTGTATCTTGGTCTCCTAACAAACAGGGAGCAGTAAGTGGGCCTCACTGTCTGTCTACATCTGACTGCCCTGACTGTGTTAATCAGCATCTGCTCTTAGAAGCATGGAAACCCTGGGGGATTAATGCCTGGCAGAGTCAGTAAATTGGTTGGTTTGTGCAAACTTGGGAGAAGAGAGTAGAGTGGCAAAATGACTTAACTGGCAACGTGAGAAGAAGTGATGTTGAAAATGCCAAGGGACAAACTCCTACCTAGTGATAATGTCCCTTTTTTAAATTGAGGTGTAGTTGATGTAAATAGTTGTATTGTGATTTTCAATAAAACTATGTTTAAGTACAAGCTCATTTTAGTTCTTTTCAGTGCTAGTAAGCAGCGGTTTCATCTAGTACAAATGAAAAGCAAGTCTTTGGGTTTATGAGTCCAGGGGCCCATACAGTTGCAGAGAGCATTGGAAGATACTTCTGATAGGTGGTTCGGTTTAGGCCATAAATGGCGACAGAGCACAGGACTAACAGGACGGATGAAAATACGCTGTTCAGTAAAAATAGGCTCCTTTTCGTAAAACACATGACATTCCTGCATCCTGCATCTGCCATAATTTAAGGACCCTATTAACAAAAAAGAAATGAAAAATGAGTCAGCATGCTTGTTGCCTAAACCCATCATAACATTTTAAATTGCTTAAAGTTGCTGTTCCTAAAAAATAAATTATAGTTATAGAGTGGCCCTTTTGGCTACTTGGCAAGATCTGTAATTCAGTAGGTTCAGGACTTAATTCTTAGGGAATTTTGTTTCACTTTTTCTATGTAAAAGAGTCACAGCATTTTATATATTACACAAAAATATGAGATGGGTAAGTCCAGAAAAAAACAAGCAGGGAAAAATAAGAGAACATACCTGTTTCTCAGTTTCATAAAACTGTAGTAGAGTACTAAGTAAGACAAACAACCTTATAATTAGAAAGAAAATTATGAGAAGTTATTTTTATTCTAAAAATCACATTAATGGCTTTGTCTGCAGCACAGTTATTACCAATTGCCATTAACTTGTTGGCACAAACAAGCTTAAAATTTATTTCACATTCTGTAGTCTAATAATTTTTTTTGAAAAAGTGTGGCATTCAAATGGTGTAATTAAAACAAGTAGAATAATAAACATATATTTATGAAGGATTGTATATGTATTTGTTTTACATTGAACAGATAATTTCTAGTGATTTTGTGAGTCATACAGTGAATAATTAAAATAAATTTAAATTCAAATATTACATTTCAGTTTCCAATTTGGTGAACACAAGAAAATTATTATAAGTTTGTTTTCAATTCCTGCGAAGCATATTAAAATTAACTTTCCCTCCATTTAAGTAATGTATATAACTAAACTTCCTTCCTACTGTGAAACAGTTTCATTTATTGCTATTTGTAAACTGCCTAGGATAGATGCAGAGTGGATTGGGCTCGAAACTCCTTGAACAGTTTCTTTTGAAATAACACTACATACGTTAAGCTCAATTACACATCCAAACAGCCACAGCTCACTTTTGGTAATTTATTCATTGATTTAACATAGTACCCAGAAGAGCCATGCCTGCTGTCACTTTTGTAATATATTATGTTTTAAATATACTCATGCTCACCCATGCACACCATTAAGGTGTGCATAAACCTGTGTTTTTCTCTCTTGACAGCTATAAATGTTTGTTATTATTACACAAAACATATGTTCATGTTGTTTTTGTCTAAATTATTCTATCTGGGGCTATAAAGTTTTAATGTTATTAGTTGCCCTTAGAATTTTAATGTTTCACTGCTGTAACCTTCTTAGGATTTCTGTGCAATTAAATAGAAACTATTTCACTGCAGCCTGGAAGAACAATATATTTTACGGAAAAAAAAAAAATAACCCTTCTTGCTCCATTTTCTTTCAGTGTAGTAAAAATGTTTTCTTGATAGTTTTTCTCGTTGGTCTATGGAAGCCTCCCATGTGGTCATACCCGAGCCCCCGCTTCATGCAGAATATAGACCGTTACTCCTCTTGATCCTGGCATCTGCTGGAAAGACACAAGTTAAGGCCTATTTCAACCAAAGGGATGATATTTCACCAGCCCTTCAGGGGTCATTCCAGGTGTTATTTAGTGGGCCTGGCCCTACATGGTCCTGACTTTGGTCTAACTTATAGAGACCAGTAGGGACGAAATGGAAAGTCCATTACAATACCAGCCATGCATGTGTTTAACTTGGATCAAGGAGTGTTTATTTACAAATCAGTGGACACACTCACATTTGGTTGAGCCACAGAGATGCTTTTCTGTTACGTCCCATCTCCTGCCTCCTTGTACAACCAAACTGATCTTGAAATCTAATTTCCCACAAACTGAATCAGTGAATTGAAGGTAATTTGTATTTTACATATGAGTTTATAAGGATATCCTGACTTGCTTGCCTATAATTCTATAATGTTGGTGGTGCCCACCCTGTACCCCAAGTCTCCCCACCCAGTACTGGAGATGAGTAATATCATTGGCTTTTAATGAACTCTCAGTCTCAATTTTACTTCTATGTACCAGTCACTCTACTTTGTCATCGTCCTAAAATATACATGTTGGATCACATCAAACTTCAGCTCAAAAGCCTTGCCACATGTAAACCTGAACTCCTTAACAGGGTATTCAGAATTATCTGTGACCCAGCCCCAGATCCCCTGGAGGAGGGCATGGCAATCCACTCCAGTATTCTTGCCTGGAGAATCCCCATGGCAGAGGAGCCTGGCGGGCTGCAGTCTATGGGGTCGCAAAGAGTCGAACACGACTGACCAGCTAAGCACAGCGCACAGCACAGCACAGCCCCAAATCACTCTTCCAGGCTTATTGGCCCTTAGTTCTGTTGCTTTGACCATACCTCAGTCCTGCTTTTCCAGCACCACACTCAATATAGGTCCAAGGCTATTTCCTGAAGAGTGTTCTTCTTTGCTTTCCATCCATTCAAACTCTGTTTCTCCAAAGTCCAGCTCAAATACTGCTTCATCCATTAGGCTCTTCAGGGCTTGCCTGGTGGCTCAGGTAAAGAATCCACCTGCTGATGCAGGAGATGCGGGTTCAATCCTTGGGTCAGGAAGATTCCCTTGGAGAAGGAAATGGCAATCCACTCAAGTATTCTTGCCTGGGAAATCCCATGGACAAAGGAGCCTGGCAGGCTACATTCCATAGGGTTGCAAAAGAATCGGATACAACCTGGTAACTAAACAATTGTCCTGTCAAAATTAATCGTATCAACTATATTCCTTCAACATGTTACTTCTGTGTGATTTCTCATGTATTCCATTCTATCTTATATAGTTCATTAGACTATAAACTCCTCAAGGGCAGAAACTATAGCTCTTTTATCTTTGTTTTCTTACCATCTTTGTTTTCTTGCACAGTATATAATAGGTAATGCTTTGTTGGTGAATAGATGAACAATATTCCTTTTTTTCTTTTCCTTTCATTTTTTTTTTTATCTTGAACTAATTGGGAATCACTAAACTATTAGACTGATATCAGCTGAAGTTTTGTTCAATCTCCCTGCCTTTGTTCAGGTTTTATGGACATGAAAATAGACCTTATATTTATATATATAGACAGAATTATACCAAAAAAGGAATTAAATATCTCTTCAGAGCAACACCGTATGTTTGTAGAAAAATCCTTGTTAATAAATTCTTTTGCTTATATCTGAAAGTACCATCAGATACTTACTTCATCTTGTATCTGTCCTCTGAGGAATCAAAGATGATCTGGCCTTTATTCTTTGAATAATCTCCTGCTATGGTAAAAATTTAATGTGAAGATCAGAGAAGCAAAATAAATGAACTTTGAACTAGGGGTATCTCATCAGCACTGCTTAACCTCAATTGAGGACCAATTTGACTTGTAATAAAATTAATTATTTAGTAATCAGTGTTTGATATTATTTTAGTTTTCTAGTTTGTGAGTTTGACTTGCCACAAAAATTGGACTTATTTTCTGCCAATTTGATCCATTCTTAACTAAGGTATAAAGTTTCAGAGCATTATAAGGAGTGTATTATTTTTCCTTAAACAGTGCCCCCAAAATAACTTTCATTATGAAATGAGAATTTCTCAGTCATCTTAGTTGCTGAACCTACTAGGACATTATTTTAACAGAAAATTGGGTTAGTGTCCCTTCCCTTTTCTTCTTTGGCACAACCCCGAGCTAATGGCAGTCTCTGGAAAAAGGAAAACAGGAAATAAAGTTCTTAAAGGATTTGTGGAAGTCTCTCTTGTTAAAATCACCCTTTTGGACTTTTCTTCTTTTTTGTCTCCCACATTTTCCAGTTTAACACCATTTGCAAAGCCCAGTTGGAAAGAGACTTAGAAAGCCACATTTAACTCCTTTCGAAGCTTTCTTTTTTTTTCCTTCTTTAGAGTGGTCTCAAATCGTAGAGATTAAGGTTCTTAACAGGCAGCAGTCACTGCTCACGAATAGTAGACTGCCTCTAATTTACACTGTTTTAATTACATTGAGGTTTTAACCAATTATATGGTGAACCTCTGCAGGGCAAAGGGAGGTGGACGGGTTGGTGTGGAGCCTGAGCAGCTTTCTCTTGTAGAAAAAGAAAAACCTGTAATGGAAAAACACGAAGTTTGTTGAAGGATGGAGATAAGGGAATGGTAAGTCAAGGTGCTTGGTTACAGGATAATCTCCCAGACAGTGCTCATTACCGCTAAATCATTGACTGTGTTACAGGAAGGTGTCTCACTGAGGAAGGGTCAAGGAGGTCAGTTATCTGCTGGTAATGACCATAGCGGTCACTAAGAGGGTATTAATGCCATTAAGAATAGAACTTTAACTTTTTATTGAAGTTTTTATTTAAATGATATTAACTTCAATTCAACTTTTAATTGAGGTGCAACCATCCAAATTCTACAGCCGGGCACCACAAAGTAATGAACATAAAATTACATGTTCTTCTGATGGGTTGATGGGTCTTTATTAGAGTTTCAAGGGCCTCCATAGAGCTGTTATTAGACGCAAACCTCTCTAAAGTCTTCTATTAGAATTAGGGCTGGCTGATGGATTCCAGGAAATAATTTCAACTTGGACCACTGAAAGGAAACAAAAAGAAGGAGGGAATAATAAAAGGAAGGAAATTTTGTGTTTGTTTTTGCCTTTTGTTTTTTTTAAAAGTGAAAGGATCTATTTATATGGCTGGGTTTGGATACATTTGCCAAGCCTTAATGTAACACAGTACACATCTCCCTTCTCTCCTGTCTTTCTTCTGTTTTTCCCTTTATCTTCAACTAAAGAGTAACACCCCCCAAAGGCGTTTTTTTTTCTTTCAAATTTTAAGAATAGCGTATTTCTCTTAAGAATTCCACACAGCTGTGTGTTCTAACAGCATAGCAGTACCTGTGAAAAGTCAAAATAAAATAAAGAGTTTATTAAAATATTTAAGCTGAGCAAACAAAATTGAGAATGAATACCAGAACTTTACTATCCATGATTTAGAAATAAGCTGTCTTCTAAATAAAAACTTTAACTACCTGCAATTCAGGTCTCTTGGAGAAATGGGAGGGATGTGCACTTTGGGGAGGAAATCTACTATTACTCCTTTTCTAGGAGCAAAAGAGAGAGATGGCAATTTCAAGGTTCATAGTTTTACCCCTTTGAGCCAAGAGGGAAAGAGCTATGGGTAGTGAACAGTCTCACAAACAAAGTCATCCATACCTAAAACCTTTTGTTTCGGTGTAATCATAAACTTCGTGAAGATTTGGTATTAAGTTGTTTGGCTGCCATTTTACAGCAAAGAAATTTGCTAAAGGAATTGATAACAGTCTTTTCTTCCTTGGGAAAGGATGTAACTACTTTGCATTTTTGGTTTAGAGCCAGTGTTTTGTCATTTAGACATGTCACATTACTATGAAAACATTGTGCATCGTAATACAGCATAACCATGTGATTTGCTGAAGTGCTAGTTTCTTGGGGAAAAAAAGAGAGAGAAAGAAATGGAAAAGGAAGGCATTTATATATTTATATTTATTACATTTATATATTTTAGACGTATATGTAAAATGTGAAATTTTTCAATGAGAAAATCATATAGCGTATTTTTTGCCCAGGAGCCAGTAAGCTCTTAACCTAGTCCCGTGTCTCTGGATGCCTAGGTGTAAGTGGGCTTCTTTCGTAAGTAGCGGAAAACGACCTTAAGCTTTTTTTCTAATCAGAGAACATTCATGTAAGTTTACTACATGTTCCAGTGCAGATAGCTGCCTGTAAGCATTCATTTATCAGGAAGCTAGAAGTACTAGACCTCAGATTCTTAAGCACAACCAAACTTCAATGACTTGAAATTATGTCTTTTTAAGAATGGTAATACTCTGCCAAATTACAATGACCAACCAAAGTATTAGTTTGGGACCTCTACATGAGAGGAAAAAAAAAAAAAACTGCTTCCCAATAGCTAGGTGATCATGACCATTTCATTATGATTCTCGGAAATTTATTACTCTAATATATCAATTTCTCTTCTCCTGTGTGTAAACCAAGGCTATCGTTTTCAACTGCCTCTTCCTGTTTGCGTTAAATAAAGTTGTCAAAATTTAACAAGTTAATTTTAAAATAGAAGATCTCATCTCATTTTAAACTTGGGTTTTTAGAAGATCTTATTTAATAGGCCCATTTAATTTACTTCAGGCCATCTTTAAACTGAAATTAGAAATAAGATTCCAGATGAGAATGTAAGCAAGCAGCTTTTTGTATTGTTCAACATTTAGGAAATGAAAGATTTTTTTCAACTATAAAAAGGATAGAATGGAAATTACCTCATGTTGCTGTTATGGAAAAGAAAGCAATATGATGCATTACTTATAGAATTTGATGAAAAACCTATAAATGGAATGGAGTTGGGTATCAGCACTAGTTTTATTTTTCAAGACTTATTTGTAATAATTTAGTTCAGGGAAGAAAGCAAGATGGTTTTGGACCAGAAAAAAATATTTTTATGAAAGTGAATGTCACCTGCTAGGACTTAGATGCAAGCATTAACCCCAACCAAAGTGAAATAATAACCTGATAATGTATACCTCCAATATTCTTTCAAATTTAAAAGTAAGCCCTCCCATATAGAATGTATAAAGTTTGTGTAACAGTTTGTTGATTCAAAGGGGTTAGTTCTTTCAGTGTTCTAGACAATTTATTCTTCCTTCTTTTATTAACAGTAATGGATATTCATTAAAGAAAACTGGAAACTGTAATAAACAATAAAAAAGAAATAAAGTCATAACTACTTTATCATTGAATTGTAAGGATGGCTAAACATTTTTATGTATATTATTTCCTTCTAGTCTTTTTTCTATTTCCAAAAACTTTGGTGAATTTTAAAAAATTCACAGATTATGTAGAAATTTAAATTAGATCGAGATATTTTATACTTCATATTAACAAACATGCTTTCCATGACTCACTTTCCACAAATAGCATTTCATTTGTTTGAGAGATTTGTTCTCATGTTTAAAACCTCACATTGTGCTTGAAATACCCCATCTATTGTTTCCCATGTTATTTTTAGAAAATTATTCTTTGAGCACCCTATGTATGTTGTTATGCAAATGAGCTCATGATGTTAAAAGGACAGGTTTTATATTTACTAATTTCCCACTTTTCAGAATGCTTTCTTAGTTTATGATTTCATGATTGAATAGTTTATGATTTTTTAAGATTAAGATTGGTTAGATTTTAAATAGGTTTTACAAACGTAGCAAAACGGAGTTGGTAAGCACTATATATTACAGTTATGCAGTTGTACAAAACTAGGAGAAATACATTTATTGATCTCCTGAGAGCAGTAATTGCAGCATGAAGAGATGGGATTCTATTCGCATTCTTCCAGGGCATCAACGTTTGTAGCTATGATTAAGCCAGCATTCCAGCATTTCACCAATAAGTTGCAACTTGTAAGTCTATTTGAGCTACTGTATGGAAAGTAGCCTTTTGAATACACCATAGCAGTTGCCACATAAATGAGATGTTTCAAATGATTTAAAAATGTACAGCAGCATTTTGATTGTCAATTTAGGTAAAGATCTTTAGAAAGCAAATACAATATACCCTAGATGTGGCTATGCTGCGAGTTGTCAATGTTCTATAAACACGATTACATGTAGTAGATCATTATAATACAAAAGAAAGCTTCTTAGACCTTGATGAATTGGGAGTGAGACAACTTTTTCTTTCTAATGTTAGAATTTTCAGTATTATATTCATTCTCCCCTTCCCCCTGACCTGTGTGTCCAGAACTTAAAAACATTTGTTTAAGAAAAGTGGGTGAGGATGGGAAGTGGGACATCTGTTTTGCTATGAACCATTGACTATACTTTTTTCTCCTTGCTCTGGTAAGCAATGACAAGTAATTATTGACCATCTTATAAAAAAAAAAATTGAATTTTTTATATGCCTTTAAGTAAAAGATTAGGAGCTTTTGTTATGAAGGAGGGGCTTAACTGCTAGAATGATGAATCAATTTATTTATCCATTTACAAATATTTATTAAGTACTTCATAACCTACCATACATCCCAATATGTTGTCTTCCTTAGACTTTCAAGTTGTGTTTTCTGGAAAAACTTGGACTCTCCTTGAAAGATTTGGTAGGACTGCAAGAAAGGAAAAAGATCATTTTCTAATGGAATGTCAGGCAAAATTGATCTTTAATGGGAATGTTCTAGTATCGCCAAACTTTGTGCTCAGATGAAGTTGTGAATTTGCAGAGATATGCATCTCTGTTTAAGAATTCAAACAGGAAAGCTTGATGTGGAGCTGGGAAGGGGAACAAAGAATCAGGCTTTGGACCAGTTAAACAGTGACCTTTTGGAATGACCTTGGAAGCTGTAAATAAATGATCAGTGGGGGACAAGAGACCTGAGTGATAAAACCGAACAGTGTGAAGCTAAGATTCAGACTTTAGTTTTATAGGTTAAAAAATTCTAAAGAAAGGCTTGGAAATGACTCACCCTAAGGATATCATGACATCATTTTTATTTATTTAATGACCTGCATATTTGTGAATGACTTGTTTAGCACAGGTAGATAAAATTCAACTGAGTAAATGTCAAATTGATTAAATTAAATGATTCATTTAATAAATTGGGCAGCATCCTCTCTAGTAAATAGAAAGGAGTTCCACCAAGGTGTAGAAGAGGAAAGATCTTTAAAGGTAGAGAAGGGACAGAAAAAGGAAATTTTAGCAAAGGTCCCAGGAAAGTTTGCCCTCCTAAGGGATACAGCAAGTTCTATGGGGTGGATTACCCCACTAGTGCTGACCAGATAATTCCAGCTTGACTAGTTAAAGGTTACAGTTCTGGGGGGAATTAAAACCAGTTAGGTTAGATATTAAGTATTGGTTTGCTGACGTGGAGTTTAGCACAAACAACTCCATTTTAGGCCTGCTGTCTCCTTTTTAACAGCCTCCAGATATATTTTAGGTCAGTTTGTTTTTAACTACCACTCTTTGTATCACATGTGTTTGGTATACAATTAGAATATTTTATTGGTCAGCAGCCACAGAGAGTCAGTAGGTAAAATCATCTTAATTATAATACCATCTAGGATAGAAAATCAAGACAGTGTACACACATGTTAACTGGGTCCTTTCTCCATTTACTTTTCTAATTTAATTTGATTCTAATTGTAATGAAATGGTATAAAGGATTCATATCCCCATCAATTCATATAAATTGTCTTTGTTTCATTTCTTAGACTTTGACAGATTTTAGGCACAGGACAATAAAATTATAGAGCATAAGACTTTTACCAGAAAATATGGAAATAGAATAGCAGTTGTTCTCCTTAGAATGGAGCCCTCTATCTGGGGAGAACAAGACATTTTACCCCCTTCTATGAAGTTTATCGTTTCAATCTGTTGCTGTAATTTACAGTGGCAGCATCTGTAAAGAGCACAGGCTTCCTCTGGTAGATTGCATTATTGTTCCCACTATTCACTCCCCTTTCCTATAAGAGGATTATACACCCCTGCTTCTACTGTGGGACTTGCAGGCCTCCTGTGGAGGGGGATGCAAACCTGCCCTGTTGACACTGAGCTTGAGCTTGGCTGTGTGACTTGCCTTTGACAACAGTAAGTGAGCAGATATTTTAAGACCCGTTGCCTGTCTTTCTCATCTCTCTGGCTCTTTTCCTTTGCCACAAGAATAGCAAGTCCAAATAGGCACTGCTCTTTCATCCTGGAGCCTTGGATCCAGGAATGAAGACAGATGGAGAAAACTCACAACTCACTCACAGCCATCCGTAGCAGACGTGTAGCATAAGTGAGAAGTAAACATTTGGTTTTGTAAGCCCCTAACATTTGGTGGTTTAGTTCTAAATCACTTCTAAAGCAAAGTTTACCAAGTACAATTACCAAAGGACTATAAGAGACACGGGTTCAATCCCTGGGTTGGGAAGATCCCCTGGAGAAGGGCATGGCAACCCACTCCAGTATTCTTGCCTACAGAATCCCATGGATGGAGGAGCCTGGCAGGCTACCGTCCATAGGGTTACAAAGAGTTGGACGTGACTGACGTGACTGAGCACAGTCAAGTGTGTGCTTGACTCAGCAAACCAATCTGCATGTCTCTGCAACTCTGAGTCTTCCACCAACACTGCTCTCTTGCTTACAGACCTTCCCTGGCTCTTATTTCAAGTTCAAACCTTTTCTATTTCTAAGGCATTCTACAATCTAATTCATACATCAAACACTTTCTGTTTTTACTCCACATAGCCTCCATCACTAGTTGGGTTCATTTTTTCATTGTCCTCCAAGCTCCACCTGTATGTTTAGAGCAGTAGAGTTTGAGGCACCTGCCACTAACTAGCTGGGTGAATTTGAACAAGATACTCAGGCTACCTAAGTTTCAACTTCCTTATCTACAAAATGAGGATGATCAAAGAAAACAACTCACAGGACTGTAGAAATAGCTGATGTTAGGCATGTAAAGTGCTCGGTGCCATCTCTGTCTCACAGTAGATGCTTAGTAAGTGTTGCTTGGTATTACATTGTTGCCTTCACCTGGAATTCTTCTCTTCCTTCTCATTTATCTCAATCACTTCTAACCAAGCTTCAAATTTGAGTTCAAAGCCTACTTTTTCTATGACGTCTTCCCTGACAAATTTTTATGGTGCTTTTACTTGCTCATTACTGCTTCTTCCTGGTTTTAAGCTTTTTGAAAATAGCAGTGAGTTAAACCTACCTCAAATCTTTCTATAGGCTGAGGACATCGTGGCTTTGAATTTAATTGATTGATAGTAATTACCTTGAGGTTACCCTTTTTGACAGCTGATTACTTGGGTGGGGGTAGAGTCAGCGTAGCAATGGCCATAGAGTCAATGCAATACTACTTTCAGAGCGTTCTGAAAATGGCTAACATCTGGCATGTCCTCCAGTTCTCTTCCTAAATATACCCAAACTTGAAAGAGTCAGGTAGCTGTAACAATAGGGTTTGGTGTTGAGATAAAAACATGAATAACAAAACCTCTGAGACCCCTGGGCAAGGCTGCTTCCCTTCTGAACATAAGAATTCAGAGAGAGAGGAAGTGAGGCCCAGGCATTCAGTTTAGTTTTCAATGTAGAGCTCTAGTGACCTTAGTACTACTGAGTTTAATCAGGGGAATTTTGAAAGGGAAGATCATTTCTAGTTCAATGAAGTGTATGTTCTGCCAAGGTTAAGTTGTCTTGTACTAATATTCTTTGGGACTTTTTGCTGAGTGCTTTATTAATTGTTTTCAGATTCAAAAATCAAGTTACAGCCTTTCCAGGAAACTCCAGAAGTCAATTTATTTTAGTGAGGGAATAGGCACATGGAAAAGTAGCTTGCCAATTCTCATACAACTGTAAAGAATAAGGAATTATGGAACGCTTGCTGTATGAGTCATGATCAGAGTAAAAGTCTTTGCTTTAGGGCTTAACATATGTCTAAGTTATATACAGAAATAAGTAGCTGGGGCTCTGTGTTTGGATGTTTTATTGTCTACTTTAATTTGTATCATTCACTGCAGAAAAATCACAAAAAGCAAGCATATCCTCGATCCATCTCCAATTATTAAATTGAAAGTAATTTTAGAAAGTACTACCTTCAACTCTATTATTAATTTAGCTGTGGCTAAGAAGCTGTCTTGAAGCTGGGAGCTAGTGTTGTGGCTAGGCTGGATGAATGAATTAGAACAGACTGGGGTTGAAGGACACTGGTAGAAACAGACAGCAGTTACATTCACCATACTGATACTTATGCTAGGGGAAAGAATGAATGTCAGCCTTTTCATGGGAAAATGATTCTGGTTCACTGTACATATTTTACTAAACACATAAAGAATGTTGAACATGGGTAATTAATTATTGAGTAACTTTTTTAAAGTATGGATACATACTTGAAAGTTGTAGGAATATATATGTTAAGCCACATAATGGTAGGAAAGGAGATTACTTCAAAGAACAGGGTGTTACAAAGCCATGTTTATTAGCTTTTGTGAAAACAATATGGTACTATTCAATTTATTCTTTGCTTAATGTCAGTTCTCAAGACACCTGAAATCTACTACTAAACTTACTGATTTATATGCAAATAGTGGTCTTCTCCGTGGGGTCGCAAAGAGTTGGACATGACTGAGCGACTGAACTGACTGAGTGGTTTTCTAGCTCGGTTATACACATATAGACTAGTGTTTGTAGGGACTTTGCACTTATTTTTAAAAGTACTTAAAATAAAGGTGTCCCAGTAGTTGTTAGACATTTTAAACCAAAAATCTATATACCTTTAAAAATAACAGACTTTGAAATGTAGTAAATGGTACATGTGCTGAAATATCTACATACACATAACATAATTGCTGGCAATCAAATGACTTACCCATCAAGTAAATGATGCCTGTTTTACTATAAATTCATCGAAGCTGTCTTCATTAGGAGTGTTAATTTATCAAAACATCATTTGTTGCGCTTGGAGAATGATAAAAAAAATTTCCTTAGGTGTATGACAGATTTTGAAAAACATCCTTTGATGTTTGAGTTCAGATCAGGACAGTTAAATTAGAGAGAAGAGATTGAGAAGTAAATATTTGAGTCCCTCTATATTGATAGGCACTCTGAGTGGCCCTGGTGGTTCAAAGTTGAGAAAATCACAGTCCTGGTCACCTTGTAGGTGATGATAGTTGAGTGCGAGGGATGGACATATAACTGTGTGGTGGGAGCAGGACGGTAAGTCACAGTGGTGGGGAAGGGCACCTACACCAGGCATCACAAAGACTTGCTGGGTGGACTGTGCTGGAACTGAATTTTAAAGAATGAATAAATATTAATCTGATGAAAGTGCACTTCCGGGAGTGAACACAGCATGACAGTGTTGGGGAACAATAAGTAATTCCACTTGAGTGTGGAAGGAGGAGGGAGGGGCATGAGTAGAGCACCAGGGAGGCCAGCAAGGGGCAGACTGTGAGCAGACCTGTGTGATAAGTGTGCCCACTGAGCTTTAGTCTGACCATTAAGGGGCAGCTATGGAGGTATTTAAGCAAGGAAATACATTGTTATATTTAAAATATTACTAGATAACCACAAACCTCCTGTATAGCATAGGAATTCTGCTCAACCCTTTACAATAACCTAAATGGGGAAAGGATTTGAAAAAGAATAGATACATGTATATGTATAACTTTGAATCACTTTGCTGTACACCTGAAATCAAAATAGCATTGTTAATCAACTATACTCCAATATAAAATAAAAATTTTTGAAAAAAGAAAAAAGCAAGGGGTGATGTAATTAGCTGCAAAATTTAGAGGAGTCTTTGACAGCAGTAGAGAGCATGGATGGAAGACACAAAATGCAGCCAGGGTAAGTAGTCAGGTGGGGCACCTCGAAATGGGCTGAAACAAGGCAGTGTACATGGGAAAGGAGCGGAAAGAATGGGTCCAGAAGCTGTTATGGAAGAAGAAGTAGTTGGCCTAGCCTGTCATCTCTAGTTACACTTTCCATCTCTGTAAAATGGGAATAATGATAATACTGTGTACTCTGTAGCATTCTTGAGAGGAGTAAATGTAAAGAACTTAACATAGACCCTGATACATAGCATAAGTTCAGTGCATTTTAGCTTATGACACCATGATTTGGTAACCAATGGGAGGGAAGGGAGAACATAAGCAGTTGCTGGCTTTGAGGAGGCACTGGGTGAACAGCAGTGTATTCTGAGATAGATAGTTGTGAAGGAGGGACAGATTCTGAAGGACAGAAACCAGATTACACTGGATTCAAGAACAAATCCGAGGTGAAAATGTATTCTAATAAGATGTTGGGGCAGGTATAAAAAAAAATAAGATTATAGCCAGAGGGAGATGTTATATAAAGATTTCTTTTGTTGTGTTATGTGCATATGTAAGATATGTACAAATATGCCCAATTGAGTTGAGTCGGAAAACAGTGGCAAGGGGATGATTGGAATAATAAACCCTGAGATTATGTTGGAAAAAACCAGGAAGCTGAAAGAGAGCTGATATATGGTCAGGGATTAGAATTATTCAAGACATGTCTGGAAAGAGTAAATGCATTAACAGTTGAGGGTGAGTGGGGATGGGAAAGGAGAGAGAAAGCACTGGGAGAATCAAAGAGATTGTGGTCAGAGAGTGGTCTACAGCAAAGTGATCAAAGTTATGGGTGTTTACATTCACATCCTAGATACAGGCAGAATATGGTTATGGGAGTGGACTGCTGTTTATTAGAATCAAAAAAGCCAAGGAACTGGCCTATGGAAAGTTACTTTTACATAAGTTGAAATTGACCAAAGCAGTTGGGGATGGTGGAGAGTTAGATCCTGAGCCTGGTGCCACAGTCCTCAATCATAGAGTGGGAAAAATCCAAGAGTAATGAGCCACACAGAGAGAGTCAGGATGAGTCCCAGGGATGTTTTTAAATTAGAGTAAAGGAGCAGAAGTCTGGGAAGGGCTGTGGGGACATGAAGACTCTCTTGTGCACGTCATGGTTAGTGGAAAGGGGAAATCGAGCAGCCCCTACTTCTGAGGAAAAGGCTGGTGGGAAAGTCAAGAGGAAAATGAGATGGGAGCAGAGCAGGGTAAGAGTAAATGAAAAGATAGCAAAGGATTTTCTCTTTTGAAGGAAGAATGGCAAGGATGAGAAGCGTGGCAGGATCCACTTGTCCCAGACTTCTGTCCTGACAAAGGCAGCAGCGCTGGAGGCGGGCAGCTGCCCGTGGCCTAATAGACCGTGTGTTCATCTCTATGCCTCTGCTTTGTTTCCTTTTCTCTTCTGCATTCAGCATGTTGACTATTTAACCATGTATTAATGTTTTAGCCAGGTAATTGAGGGAGAGAGATAGTGAGAAGGAATGAAAATCTAATCATAGATGATGGCATATTGTGATGAAACCTTAACCATTGTTGAGTTTTTGGGAAATAACTGCTGCTGCTGCTGCTGCTGCTGCTAAGTCGCTTCAGTCGTGTCTGACTCTGTGCGACCCCATAGACAGCAGCCCACCAGGCTCCCCCGTCCCTGGGATTCTCCAGGCAAGAACACTGGAATGGGTTGCCATGTCCTTCTCCAATGCATGAAAGTGAAAAGTGAAAGTGAAGTCGCTCAGTCATGTCCGACTCTTAGCGACCCCATGGACTGCAGCCTACCAGGCTCCTCCGCCCATGGGATTTTCCAGGCAAGAGTACTGGAGGGGGTGCCATTGCCTTCTCTGATAACTGCTGCAAATAGTTGATATTATCTAGTAACCTGATCCAAGCAAAATGGTATCATCAATGGAAAGGCCACTTTTTTTATCCATCTCCTCTCTCCCCCTCTGTTTCCTCTTCTCTTTCTCTTCCTTTCTTTAGTTTTTTTCTCCCTGCTTCTATTTAAAACATATGTATTATGTTTTAACTACCAAAGCACTGTGCATGGTGGTTGGTTGGGTAAAGTGTTGGAGGTGGTATACAATGAACAGAATTTGATTTCTACTCCTAAGGCTATTATAGGTAAGGAAAAAGACTAAATATACACAGTCATGACTATAATACCAGCAAAAATATGGACCAAAATGAGATAGTACATGATGTCTTATGGAAGTATAGAGAAAGGAGCAATAAAGAATGTGAAATACTTAGAAATTTACAGGCCTCAGTGGGAATTTTGGCCCTGATATAGCAGTAACACTCTCTGAATTTCAAAGCCTAGATGGTTTTATATATGTATGATTTACTTTAATTCTTTGCCATCAGCATGAGTAACTGATGTACATGCAATATGTAATATTTAAATGCTATTTCTATTGAATGGTTCAAAATAAATTAATGTTATGATCCACTGATGCTTACCAGTAAGCCCTGAAGATGATTAAAGGAACTGTAAGTGATCCAGAAGTATCTAAGTTGTTTTTGCATGAGTGTACATGATCTTATGACTTGTGGCTGATTATTTTTGTGTTCATAGAAGAACAGAGATATTTACTGTTGGAGAAAAAGATTTCAGCTATATATCAAATTTTTACAGAGAGGATGCTGCATCCATCTTCACTTATCTCAAGAGTAGAACCGGTAATTAGTTGTGTCTATAAAACAACAATCATCCCAGTAAAAAGTGAAAATCATTCATTAATTTACTTGTCAGATGTTCACTGAGTGCCTTCCACATGCTAGGAATCACACTAATAAGTTTTGGGGGAAATGCTAGTGAGCCAAACCAGATAGGATTTGTCCCCTCCTGAGGCTTGAAGAAGATGGGATGTAATCAAATATTTGCACAGATAAAGAAGAAATTGCATCTGTGAAACAACGCTGCAGAGAAGTCCAGAGTGTTAGGAGAAATTGCAGTTGGCTTGATCTAGTCAGGGAGGCTGGACAAGTGTTCACCAAGAAAGCAAAATGGAGAGGGGATCTAAATAATGATTCGATACTAAATAGGTAAACGTGGGAGGAATGAGAGACTGATTCTTGCTGAGAGAGTAGTGGTGACTGTGCCGCATAGTGGCTGGAGAGAACAAGGAGGGCCATGGTGGCGGGCGTGAGGGATGTGGTTTTAGGAGGGAAGGAGCAGGGAGACTGCTCAGGGCCTTGTAGTTCTTTACTGTGAAGGCAAAATATACAGCAAGTAAATTTAATTTTATTCATATCACTTATAGGATTTATAGGATCATTTCCTTAATACATGAAAGGCAAATGTCTTTTCTAAGAATAAAGTAGAGAAGACAATTGTCATGATAGAATATTTTAATGAAATGTAAAGACAGTAATAGTCTTTATTTTTTCTTTCCAGTAAAGACAAGATAGCATACATCTTCTTTACTCAAAATAAATATATAAATAAGAGAAAAAATAAGATCTCTAGCTCCTATCTTGTTTATCCTAATCAGGATTAGCTTTATCCTAATCAACAATCTTATATTCAACCTTAATGATATTTCATTAGCTCCTCAGAACCACCTTTCCTGTCTAGGTCTAATTATATCTAATGTAATGTATCTCAACTCACTATATTAAATCATTTTTAAAAAAAACATTTTAAAATCACTCCAGAGCTTTGATTTAGGCTTAGGGAGGAGTGAGCCCTCTTATTTATTTTTGGGGTCTATGATCGTCCAGTTTTCTCCTCAACATTTCTTCTATATTATCCTCATATCTAATCTAGGGAGATAAAATAATTTTCTTTTGTAACAATTTATAAATGTCTGCATAAATAAAATGCAAATATAAACATCTGTTCTAATCAGTCCTTATAAATGAGTTATTCAGTATGCTTCACATTGTGAATAGAGGCCAACTCTCTCTTACCTGTGCTCACATTAGCCCTCACAGATAACCTCCGATTGATTCAGAGTCTTAAACACATCTAGTGGTGTATTCTAATATCCTATCATTCCCCAAAGAGATCAGAGTTCTGAAACATGAATGCTAAGCTTCCAAGAATGTGGTTTAGAAACAACACAGAAATACTACCTCAGAGAATCTATGGAGTAATGTCATGGACTCTTTGTTACAGACATATACAAACCAAAAATTGTTGAAACAAAAGTGTGCACGTGAAAATGTAGAAACAACCTGAAACGTACAAACAAAAACCCGAAGAGGTGAAATAACAAGCAGTCACTAGCTGCTGCCATTTTCCCTTTGTGACCTTTTGATGGTGTGTTGCCATAAAGTATTGCCACTGATATTCTACCCGGAGACTCTTTTAAGACCCAGAGATTTCTTTTAAGGCATGCTGCAGATAACCATTTTTAGTGAGGGTGCAGAAGAAATAAATTACTGCTCTTCTACTGCCTGGGAGGTTCTTTTGAATTTGTCCTTCACTAAGAATAATATTTTGAGACTAATAAAGAAAAATATGCCCATCTCCTCTCTGTGATGGTAATGAGTAATCAGGTGTGCATTCGATTAAGTCTGGCATGCTCCGTGTACAGAAGGGTAGATCTGAGTGCAAGAGAAGAATGCAAATTATATAAATGGAAGGAGTGGAAGGTACAATAATATACCCTACAATAAAGAAAATCTGAGCTCTAGGATGTTCAGGAAAAGAGAAAGAGAACTTCTGTCTTCTAGGTGAAAAACTAAAGGACTTACGTTAACTAAGCCTGTTGGACTTGAACTTTGGGGTTATTCTAAGATTAATGGACAAAAAATATGGCCTCCAGAGGACAAACCTCAAAGACTCCTGATGGAGACTGGTTAAATTCAGGGTGGTTCATAAATTTCAGTCTGTAAGAAATAATGGAGAGCTACAATTAGAACTTGAATAAAGGGAAATTTATTTGAGGAGACTAAAAATGGTATAATCTATAGGTACATACTTGATAAAATTGTAAATAAGAGGTTGCAAGAGGTCCATTAAAGAAAGCAGGGAACACTTGTGCTTTTAGGGCATTATATTTTAACCTGGCAAGAGAGAAAATAAAGCCAATGTTCTTAATACTGAAAATTGTTTTTGGAAATGTTCTTAGTAGTTGGAGATTTGAAGATGGCAAATCAGCAAATAAATGAAGGTATTTTTAAGGAGAAAGACTGTTAACACTATTTTTCCAGAAATGCAATATCATTTACTGAAAGGAACAGAAATGATTAATATAGTCTTTTTGTTCAGGGAAGCTATTCCACAAGATAAAAGGCTGGTAATCTAATAACTAGCATATCAGTATTATTTTATTTGCCTCTTCCTGTTTGCAAAATAACTTTGGTGCTATCTTGTTATTATTGTTATACTTGGCTAGTTATACATCTACGATAAGAGAACGTAATTAATGTGAAAAATTATACTGAAATGGCTCTGTTTATTTTGTGTCACTTTAGCATTGCCCCTTCAGGAGTGCTATTCTTATTTTCCACTTGCATTCAATAATAGGCTTGCAGCCAGTGGCATTGTATTTACACAGTTTTTGTCAAAACAATTTTATCTCTAATAGATTTTTATCTGCATTGACTGAAAACTTCTGTTTCTGTTTAAAACTTTAATGTAATTTCTTGCATCTCTATTTCAGGCAATAGAAAAACTTTTGAACTTATATATACTTGGCAGCTATACATTTTTTCTTTCACAAAGTTGATTTATTTTTTTTAAATAGAGGGAAACTATCCTTAAAATATTAGGCATCTCATTTTTCAGTGGGCTTTGAGGAAAGCAGCAAATTTGAACATAGTCTATTCTATTCATTCACCATAGGAAGAAGCATTTAGGAAATACTCCAAATACTGTGACCTTCACATGATGAGATTTGGTTACACATATAAATGAATTCCCCACAAACATTAAATGAACCCCCAAGAAACCTTATTTGAGAATATGTAGAGATATATTTTCATTTTGATGCTCAAGGATTTACATGTGTGGCTCCCTATTAGCATTACTCAGGTAAATCCCGTTAAAAATTTCATATGCCTCTCTGTGTATAAATTTATACATGAAGCGTAGTTAAAGTATATCAGTGTTAATTCTGTGCCATGGGAATACGATATGACAAGGAAATTGGCAATACAATTAAAGTTCACATAGCATTAGAATTTTTTCACTAAGATAAAGTTTTTATAACTGTGTGTGTGTGTGTGTGTGTGTGTGTGTGTGTGTGTGTGTTAGTTGCTCAGTCCTGTCTAACTCTTTGCAACCCTGAGGACTGTAGCCCACCAGATTCTACTATCCTTGGGATTTCTCAGACAAGAATACTGGAGTGGGTTGCCATTCTCTTCTCCAGGGGATATTTCCAACCCAGGGAACAAACCCAGTCTCCTGCATTGCAGGCAGATTCTTTATGATCTGAGTCAACAGTGAAGCCCTTTTTATGACAATATAAAAGAGGATAAGTTGAGACTTACTAGTACAACTAGAACCAATGTGTACATTTGAGTATAACTCTTAAAAACATAGAATAAGGAAGATTAATGCTCTGGATATCTAGAAAAGAACTGTCTTACCAATGTCACCCTAATGAATATTTCAAATATTCTAACTCTGAAGGGAGAAAGTAGGAACCAATGGTGAAACTCATCTACAAGGATGGATATTATGTTTAAAAAGGTGTGTCCTGCCTGCCTCCCTCCTCTCTTTTCTTTTTCTTCAGTTTTTTTCATTCTTCCTTTCACTTTTGATCTGCATTTCTTCTTCCCCTCCTTCTTTTTTATCCTCCAGATTTATGAGCATGAAAAAGGTTTCCCTTTTTTTAAAAACATTTTTTGCTGTTGAAGAAATGTAACAAGTGTTGTCTTTTGCCAATTGTGTGTCATCAGGGGAAAATACAAAGGCAAGAGACACGTCCTTTAAGTAAATGGACGTCCTTTAAGTCTATTCGAGGTAAAATAGACTTGGTGATTAGTCTTGATTTTCTGCCCAGACCAGAGTCATCTGAAGTAGAAATGAAAAATGCATGTTTCCTCATCTTTTGTTAGGATTACTATGTAGGCTTAAATATACTCATAAAGCTGAAACTCCAGTACTTTGGCCACCTCAGGTGAAGAGTTGACTCATTGGAAAAGACTCTGATGCTGGGAGAGATTGGGGGCAGGAGGAAAAGGGGACAGAGGATGAGATGGCTGGATGACATCACCAACTCAATGGACATGAGTTGGACGTGAGTCTGAGCGAACTCCGGGAATTGGTGATGGACAGGGAGGCCTGGCGTGCTGTGATTCATGGGGTTGCAAAGAATGGGACACGACTGAGCGACTGAACTGAACTGAATGCTGACTTTGGTTATTTGCCTCTTTCCTCTGTTTCTCATAGATATATTCACCTCACATACTGAAATGTTAATGAGCCCTACATTAATAGATGCTCATATATGTACACATCTATGTGTGTGTGTGTGTGTGTGTGTGTGTATGTATGTTAGTCACTCAGTTGTGTCTGACTCTTTGTGACCCCATGAACTGTAGCCCACCAGGCTTCTCTGTCCATGGAATTCTCCAGGCAAGAATACTGGAGTGGATTGCCATTCCCCTCTCTGTACACATCTATAGAAAGCACAAATTTTGACTTAACGAAAGCTACTCATTTGCAGACCCTTGAGGATGTGACGTTTGCTGAACAGACCATTTCCGACAGATCATTTGATGTTCAATGTCCAGTTTAGTTCGGTGATCTGTTTGTCACAGAAGGAAACAAAGGGATTGTAAGCCCAACATCCATAGATCTTACTATGAATGGAGTTAGGATTGTACTTCAGGAATTTGAAGAGGTGATATGGTGGTATGAGGGCTTCCCAAGTGGCGCTAATGGTAAAGAACCTGCCTGCCAATGCAGGAGACATAAGAGACATGGGTTTGATCCCTGGGTTGGGTAGATACCCTGGAGTAGGGCATGGCAACCCACTCCAGTAGTCTTGCCTGGAAAATCCCATGGACAGAGGAGCCTGGCAGACCAAAGTCCATGGGGTTACAGAGTCAGACATGACTGAAGCGACTTAGCAAACATGCATGGTGGTATGAATGGGAAGTTACTGCCCTCCAAAGCCTGTCAAATATGTCCAGAGAAATGGCTTTCTCTGTGAAGGTCATTTCTTCCTCCTATCAAGTACTTCCAAGCCAACATCACAGAGGAAAGCTGTCAGTAATTTCTAACCTGGCTGAGTTTTATCTGGTGACCTTGGAGCAAAGAAACTAGACATTCACTTGATCTCTCTGTAAATACTGCCCAAGGGGTTTTGTTTCCAGGATGTTCCCAAGAGTTCTCCTGACCTAGGAAGTAAAAAGGGTTTTAAATACTCAAAATTTTTTCTACTTTTCTATAAAGTGACACAAAGTCTATATAACAAGGCCTTGGATTGCTTTTTAGTTCCCTGTTGTATTTAGTGAACCCAAGTTTTTTAATCCCACAGCTTCTCTCTGTCTCTGTTTCCTTTTCTCCATTCTTTCTACTCACCAACTCTCACATACTGAAACATTCATGTTTCCCTATATATAAATTATTATTATATAAATATATAAATTATTTTTAACCTTCTCACTTAATCTCTCCAATTTCTTCCACAAAGAGTACAGAAGTTCTTCATACGATAACCAAATAAAATTCCCTTTTGTTTTTGTCATGAGAGGCCTGCTTTAAAAAAAAAAAACAAAGCTGTCGTGTCATAATGCTTCTGGTCTTTGACAGACTAACAGGTGTGTTTACTGTAATCAATGGATCATTCATGCACAAAAGTTACAAACCAGTCACCTCTCACTTACGGGCTTATTTCTGTGACAAACCTAAATCTTTTGTTATCATCTTTGCTGTAAACCATGCTTCAATACATTGCTTAGGACAGTGCTATTATTGAGCTAAAGACAAAGACTATCTTGTATTTAGTCGTGATCTAATCTCAAAAGGTTAAACTCTACTCAAATTCTGACTCTGTGCATAGAAAAATTAAGTAATTAAATAAAATCCCACTTATTTGTATGTTTAGTTTCAGAGAAAATTACTTTATTCTGAAAGGTGTACCCTTAAAAGAGCAAGGTAACACTGAGGAGTTCTTCAACCTTTAATAGTTTATTTAGTTGCCATTTGGCTATCACGAGTGTTTGCTGCATTTCCTGTCCCATCATGGCAGATTGCTAAGATATTTGTGGGTAAGAGGTTTTAACTGGTCTCCTCCTACCTTGTCTGCTTCTTGATGGCACTGTCTATGCGGGTGACAAAGTTCACTCCTTTGTTGATGAGCTCCCAAGCCTCAAACAGGGATATGTTGAATTCAAGTAAATCTGGCAAGAGATACAGGAGGACAGTAAGGGAAGCAGACTCTATTTGTATACAATTCTGGGGAACCTGGCAGGAGGATCAGAGCCTGGCAGGGAAAAGGAGTCTTCAAAAATATCACACAAGGCTGAATAGCACTTTTTAATGGGAAATTCTTGTTTTGACTCTAATTTTATGCTCAGATGCTTTTAATTTGATCCACATTTAATTTGCCATTCCTTGGAGAAGGCATTGAGTATATAATACAAGAAGCTGTCTGCTCTATTACTAATGAAACAGGATTGGTTTTAGGGGCTACCACAGTGGCATTATATTTTGATGGTGCCCACTTGGAAACATTGATGCGCACTCCTTGGGAATCACTCTATCATCCCTAGACCACTCTTCTGGTTAAGATGGCTTGATAGTTTTGTTAAAGTCACAGTCCTAAAGGAAAATGGGTCAAGGTGTGTCTGAAAAAAGCCAAGTTTGGACATTTGAGTTATAAAGAATTGTAAAGGATCATAAAGAGCTAAAGACAGTTGTACATCTGAGAACACATATATTAGACATATTAATATATATTGGGATTTCCCCAAACCCAATCACTCTGACACTGTAATGTATCAATAATGATATCCAGGGCTCATATGACAGATTCCAGAGAGACTTCGATAGAGGTTCTGGGTTTAGGCTAAACAGCTGCACCGTAGCATTTATTTTAGTTAGAAACCTGCAGCTGCATACAAAATCTACTACAAGCATTATTTCAGAAAATTCAAGTCCTCTACTTTTAAAAAATTAGCCTGCCGTTATTTCTAAACTTCTAATGACTAAACCAGCAACAGTAAAGATGTCCAGGCTTCAGTGAAATATATTTCATAAATTAGCTTATCATTGCACTGATTGAGCATGCCTAGCAGGTGAGAGACAAAAACATGTGTTATCTTCCCTAGGGAACCTTCAATGAATGTCATTCTGGCTTCATATGTCTTTCTTCTCTCCCCTTCTTGAACTGATATAAAATTCTAATGTGTGCCCTCTAGTTCCATCTTCACTGAAATCTAGCAAAACCGCTGAAGGTAAGATTGTGGCAATGGTGCATGAAAAAAGGAAAAAGGAATACAGTGATTCATAGCATACTTGAAGAAAGTTGCAGTTGTTAACAGCGCTACTTTTGTATGTAGACAGATTAAAATATGTCACATCAATGATAAAAATAAAGTTATTCATCTTGGCTAGTTCTTACAGTTCATGGGAAAGGCCCTAAACTATATTGGCAACTTGAAAATATTTGTGTATGTATCTTGAGGGCGTACCAAGTCACCCTCTCCCAAAACAATAGTCAAAGAAGTAGGTATATGTGTTAGGATTATCAGTAGTCTTGACAAGTGGTTGTTGTTTAAATGCCAGTAGTGGTAGGTGTATGGAAAACCCTGCTCCTATTATTATGAAAATGAAACATGTCATTTTCAAGTATAGTAACTCAAGCTACCTTCCCTTATCTTTCTGTCTTTGTTCTTCTATGCAAATTTGAACCACTGATACAGTTAACATTTTGCAAATGGTATTCATTAGTCTTCACATCCACAGATGCAGGGTTTTCAGAAATCCTAATGGCTGAACTAGCAACAGCAAAGATGCACATGCTCCTTTTCCTTAGGCATCGATCATTCCCATCTGCTAAAAGAGAAAACTGAGGTATCAGACCAAATATATTTCCTTTTACTGGATAGAAAAATAGGCTCTTGGAATCCTGCTTACTTTCACTTTTTCTGGTCCTCTTTTTGCCAGTGAAAATGTATACCCTTTTCCTCTTCTCTTTTGCTTAGGAAGCCTGTTGTTTAGTCGCTAAGTCGTGCCCAATTCTTTGCGACTCCATGGACTGTAGCCCACAAGGCTCTGTCCATGGAGCCTGGATTCATCCCAGGCAAGAATACTGGAGTGGGTTGACATTTCCTTCTCCAGGGATCAAGCCTGGGTTTAGTAGGAAGATTCTTTACCACTGAGCTACCTGGGAAGCCCATTTGGAAGCCCAAGCAGGCTTTAAATATCATCCTCAGTTTAAAAAATTTATTATTTTATTGAAGTATAGGGTGCTATACAATATTATATAAGCTACAGGTGTACAATAGAGTGATTCACAATATTTAAAGGTATATTTTATTTATAGTTATTGTAACATATTGGCTATATTTCCTGTGTTGTACAATCTATCCTTGTAGCTTATTTTGTACATAATATTATGTACCTCTTAATTCCCTACTCTGATATTACCCTTCTTTAGTGGTAACTACTAGCTTGTTCCCTGTATCTGTGAATCTGTTTCTTTTTTTGGTTATATTCACTAGTTTATTATATTTGTTAGATTCCACATGTGACATCATACTATATTTATCTTTCTCTGTATGACTTATTTCACTTAAATTAATGCCCTCCAGGTCAGTCCATGTTACTGCAAGTGGCAAGATTTCATTCTTTTCTTGGCTGAGTAGTATTCCATTGTGTATAAACCACATCTTCTTTATACATTTATCTGTTGATGGACACTTAGATTTCTTCCATGTCTTGGCTATTGTAAATAATGCTACAGTGAACACTGTAGTGAATGTAAATTTCTGGGCCATATGGTAGTTCTATTTTTATGTTTTTTCAGAAACTTTCAACTGTTTTCCACAGTGGCTGAACCAATTTACATTCCTACCAATAGTGGATGGGGGTTCCCTTTTTTCCAAATCCTCACCAACATTTGCTCTTTGTGTTCTTTTTTGATAGTAGCCATTCTGACAGGTGTGATATAATATCTCCATGTGGTTTTGATTTGCATTTCCCTGATAATTAGGAATGTTGAACATCTTTTGGTGTCCTTAACATAAAAAAGTGGCCATTTGCATTTCCTCTTTGGGAAAATGACTATTCAGTTCTTCTGCCCATTTTTTAAATTGGGTTGTTTGGTTTTTTGATGTTGAGTTGTATGAGCTATTTATATATGTTGGATATTAACCCCTTATCAGTCATATCATTTGTAAATATTTTCTCCCATTCAGTAGGTTGAATGAAGTTGTCTGGTAAAAGCTTTAGCCAAGATTTTATTCTAATAAGACTGAGTGAAGATATATCAATGATTTGTAACCATCTTTGAGAAAATCCACATTGTTTAATCCACATTGTTTAAATTAGACTGCTAAAATCTAGTTAATAGATATTGGGATCACTAATGTAATTAAGGTACATGAGTGGTAAAAGTTACTATTCTTTTTAAAAATTCAAGCTCTGAACTTCATGTCAGTGGAGCATTAGCCACCACCATCTACTCTGCCCAGCTGTATGAAATATGCCTTTTTATTCAGAGCACAATCATATTCAAAAACCCTTCTGGAATTAATTGAAGAATTTAAATAATTATTTTATCGGTATGACTCTACTTGCTTTTCTCCATCAAAAGAGAAACTATGCAACTATGCCCTGGAAAGATGTACCTGTAAACTACAAAATCAATAAAAAAGCACCCAAATTGTGAAATATGAAAGTGTACCAAAATGAGGATTCATCTAGAGTCTTTATCTCACTATTTCCCCCTTTACTGTCTTTCCATTTAAAATAATGTTAAATGGCCACTTCAGTTCTTGAAACCCTATCAGTCATGAACATGAGAACTGCATGTGTTCTCATTTCTGTGACTTCAGCAAGCCAGAACTATGCATTAAGGCCCAAACTTATTATAGCTAGAGTAGAATTTAGGAGGAGTTGTTTAAAAAGCAAACATTTTAGAAAATATGTTGATTTGAGCTGATTTTGGTTGAAAACCTACAACAAAATATCTCAATCTTGAGTAAGATTTGATTTCCATTCATTACTTCTTTGGTTGTGCTTTTCTCATGAACTACTACTCGCCAATGTAGAAATTAATTTTTTAGCATTGCTTCATAAATAATGTGATCATTTTTAGAATTGCCTTTTTGAGGAACACATAGGAAAACATTTCCTTTTGGTCATGTGCCTTAAAGCAAGAAGGATTGGGTCTTCCTTTCCTGTTTATTACACTTCCCACTTTGTCATTATTAGGTCTGATGTTTAGCAGAAAAAGGTTTCCAGTTGCCTGGATGTGCTTTGACAGAACTGACAGCAGAAACTGTATCTTAACTTGAATCAGTGCTGTAGAAAAGCACCCAGGCATGCTGAAGACAGCTTTTATGAGGTACATTTTGTCAGTGTAAACACTATGAAATCCAGCACATTTGGAAGAGCATATTCTATATTTGTTAGAATGAATGAATCACTAATGGATTAAAGAGCACAGCCAAATAAACCTAGACTAGTCATAAGCATATGTGGCCTAATATTCAAATGTAGGAAATCCAATTAAGCTCCAGCTCTCCTTAGTTTTTCATTCATGAGGCAGTATCTCTACCAAAAAAGCAAATAACTAAAAAGTTTCTTTTACCAAAAAAAAAAAATTAATAAATAAAATAAAAAGCATTGCATTTTTAAAATATAAGTTTGAAGTTAGTCTTCCACAGATAGCCAATTTAATTATGCTAAAAATGACATTTTTAATTAAACACCAAGGTAAGCATAAATGGATTGCAAAATAATTAATCAAACATCAAAAAATTGAAACCTTTTTCTGCTTGAGCAGCAGAAATGAAAGAACCAGTCTTCGGGTCTCATAGAGATTCAATCTAATTTAATTCTCTGTCTTCTCTAAATAAACATTCCTAAAACCTTTTTTTCATCTGGGGGAATAAGGATGAGAGGGGTAATCAATATTTCTAGCATTTTAATTAAAACCGTTAGTGGAATAAATCCATTTAATTATCAGTTAATGAAATACAAGGTCATTTACCTGACAGGAACTTTGAGGGTGGATTACTAGCTGGAATAAAGCAGAAGAACCCAATGTCACAGCCATTTAACTTCTGTCAAATTTAAGGTTAAAATCCTTTTAGACTGTTTAACCTATTCTCTACTACTTTTCTATTATGTATGCCAATTGGCAGGAGAAATGCATGTTAAAACTTATTTCACATTTAATTGTGCTGCAAAGTTTTCATTAAATTTCTACAAATATCTTTATATTTCTAAGACATTAACTGAAGGGCTACAATACATTCCACTGTAATTTTACTTTTATTTTGTTGCTTATCAATTCTAAAGTTAGAGACATGTTTTTTTCCTTGCTGCAAATCAGGCATTATTTATACTTTTTAATAAATATGAATCAATTATATATAACTTTTGGAAGTCTGAAAATTTAGGATGCAAATATAAAACAAATATGTAATAGTAAACAAATCACTTTAAGTAGTTTATGGTTAATTTTATACAGATTCTTTTTGAAGTAACCTGGATTTCATGAGAATGATAGAAAAAAGTATTAATAAGAGCTGGCTGATCACTCAGCTCGGTTTGTAGAATGGGTTGGTAAATGATTTTCAGCTAGTTTAACTAATGAAGAGAAGGTGGAAAGTATGTTGTAGAGAAAAGTTCCTGGTCTTCGATGGAGACACCTAGTTTCTCTAAGCAGCACACAGTGCTCACATTTTACATAGATCACTTTTAAAAATAGGCCTCAAGAAGGGCTCTTGTTTCTTATTTTAACATAGATGTTGAACTAATTATCTAAGATTTGGGATTTTATTTTAATTTTATAGATCTGATTTTGTCTCATTGTCATAAATTTCAGTTAGAATTTAAAAAGATATCTCATTATTACTGTCTCATTCTTCTTTCCTCCAGTTAAAACCATGTGCAGTGCAAACAAATATAAGCAGTTTGTACATGCATGGTCAGTCACTTTAGTCGTGTCCAACTCTTTGTGACCCTATCAATGTAGCCCACCAGGCTCCTCTGCCCATGGGATTCTCCAGGCAAGAATGCTCCAGGCAAGAATGCCCTGCCCTCCTCCAGGGGATCTTCCTGACCCAGCGATGAAACCCGCATCTGTCTGTGTCTCCTGCGTTGCAGGCAGATTGTTTACCCACTGAGCCACCTGGGAAGCGCATAAGCGGTTTACTCTGCGGTATTTCATCCTAAGACAGCCTAGATGTGTACTGTGCAAGAAGTCCCACGTAACTTAGAGTAATTTGCCTTTTAAGGACATATTGGTGATCTACTCCAACTTCTAAATGTTAAGTACAATTAATTTACAAAAACCCGTGTCACCTAAAAAAGAAAAATATATCAGTTACCAGCTCAAATGTGTTTTAATCAGACCAGGGTTCCCCATGAAGTCGCAATAATAGTAAAAGCAGCATTATTAGCCCTGTTTTGTATTCACCTAGACTCTGCATTGATTTTTAATTCTTTGAGAAAATAACAAAAACTAATAGGAAACCTGGTTTAGGCTGGATAATTCTGAGAACTCTCTTTTTTTCTATTTTCTACTTTTCAAAATGTAACTTTTTTGAATTATAAAGAGGATTTAAATTTCTTTTTGTTCTAAACTATAAAACATATAAAGGAAAAAATTCTCCATGATATCTAATTATTTCAACTTTGATTGGTGGAATGTAGAAACAACTAGGGATGGCCCTGTGAGACACAGAGAAAAGTTTTAGAGGTTATTGGAGCTTGTATAGGTTATTTGATGCTTTTTATACTGAGCAGTCATAGGAATTTGCCTTGTAGCCCCTCTTCACCCTTTAACATGCTTTAATGGTTCCCACATTGGTACCCAGTGCCCACACTTATAACTATGCAGCCTTGTCCACTCCTCCACATTCTCAACCACTTTCTGTTCTTTAAGCAGGGTGCTCATGCCTATTGCATGTGTCATAGAAGCAGAGGATTATGGGTTTAACAGATTCATCACTCTTTCTAAGTTGTTTCAGTGACTCTTTGTCTTCATGGTGGTGAATTGGTATCTAATTTGTTGCAGCTAG
Organism: Bos grunniens; assembly: GCF_055505025.1. NCBI lineage: Eukaryota > Metazoa > Chordata > Mammalia > Artiodactyla > Bovidae > Bos > Bos grunniens. The sequence continues at coordinate 27,545,868 of NC_141185.1, read as the reverse complement.
TCTGGCCAATGTGGGATCAATTCCCATGTGCTGTGGAAGATCTGCTTCCTATAGAGATTATTAACAAATCACTGTTTTCTGGTCCTCTTGAACTAAATTTTTTATTGACTGTTCTTTTTCCTCCCACTTTTTTATTGCCTTCAAAGTCCATTCTAGATCTCCTTTCTATGTACAGATTCCTTGGGGGTCTTATCATTTAGGATGGTTTCAACTACTATCATAAGCAGTGGTGCTCAAACCTACATCTTCAGTTCAATCTTTCCCACTTGGCACGCTACAGTTCTGCTTTGGTGGCCTGTAGAAGGTTACCGGTTTTAGATGTGTTGATATCTGAATCTGTCCATAATAATATTAACTGTATCTCCTTTTCTTTTTCTACTTTTCCTGTCGTTACCGGCTAGGCTCCTCAGCAACAGACACCAGAAGCAATTTTCACTGTTCTTCTCTCCTTTATTTCCCAAACGAGGACCGTCAGCCACCAAATCCTGCTGAATCTTCCTTGACAAGCCCTTTGGAGTCATGCTTTTCTATTTCTCCAGCTGGCACTGTTGCATAGGCCTTAATGAATTTATGTCTAAATTAATCCACCAGTCTTACCTGATTGTCTTCCCTATTTTAGAAACCCAGAAGATCATGGAGCTGGATTATTTTTAAGTATTCTTCACCCTTCTAATCCTTATAAGACCACAAAATATTTTCCTAAAAGGAAATTCCATGCATGGTCATCATTCCCAATTGGATTAAGTCCAGGGTATTTTGCCTTTTTTTAAAAGATACTTTCATCCACTACACCAAAATAAATTTTCATTTACAGTCGAGAAAACTACTCTGCATTCAAGCTACAACTCTACCACTCTCTTCTGAGCTTGCTCACCTTTCTCCTCCCTTGATCTTTTCTCCCCATTCCTCTTTCTGAATGCACGACTTTTAAACTTTTAAATCCATCATTGATTTATGCCTGTGCAACTTTGCGTACCTTGACATTTAAAGCACAGAAGAGTCACTCTATTAATTGGTACATGTTTGGCCTGAATTTAGGTATTCTACCATTGAAAGCATAGTTACCATGTTTGGCCATTTTTTTCCTCTTCTTTCTTTTGTTGATCTATAAATATTGCTTCTGTGTCAACCAATTTATTTATCTATATAATTGTAATGATAATATTTATCTTCAAGAACATAATGAAATTGTTGAGTATTCAGTAACAAATGTGTAGTTGTTCATTTGCTCTCTCTGGTCTCTGTGTTAACAAAACTAGAACAAATGAAAGGTTGCCTCATTTTTGTTGTTTGTCTATGGCCATGAGTTGATATGTTCAACAGAAAAATGCAATCATTGATTTCTATCATTTCATGTTCATGCAAGTTGAGTGAGTGGGGATTTTCAGGTTTCTGACCATTAAACCCTGTGCAGACTCACAGGAGCGAATTAAAAGGCCCGTGTCTTGGCCATTTGGGTTCTCCTGCCATGTGCACAAGTCTAATTGCAAACCATTGTACCTTAAACTCTTACTAATTGCTCAAACTTAGTCATTATTTTAGACCATTATTAAAAATCAGATTTTGCCCTATAAAGTGCCATAATTTTTAGCAGCTATATATCTGCTGTGTAAGTTCCTCTTTTAAAAATGTCATGCTCAATTTAATACTGGTATGTCATTTGCAAGTGGCTAGGGGACTTTGTGAGGCCATTACAAACTCTAGTTTCACAGGAGCTAGACTCTGAAGCCTGCACCACTGACATCGTGGGTCTGTTTTGCTGACACTGTCCTACAGCATATTTTTCATACCCGAAGGGCTCCCCTAGGGGATGTTCTGTCATGGAATGAAACAGCTTTGACTAAAATGAGAATTTTCTCCTCTATGAGAAAGTGAATTAGAAAGAACCCAATCACAAATGCAACAAACCAATTAAAACAAAGCACACAATTTTATGAATTTATTACTTAAGAGTGAGATATATCACACTATAGTATTTTAGGAAGATGCCTTGTACACAGTTGGAAATATTAAATATCTATTTTACACATTAAAAAAGGATATAAGAAGATCATATTCTAAGTACTTCTATAAATGAACAAAATAACATATGTTGGACTTACTTAAATTTTGGTTGTAAAATATTTTGATGATGAAATATTATACAAGCTGAAGAGTTGAATTTAGAAAAGTTCATCAATAGAAATGGGCTTCTCTGGTGGCTCAGAAGGTTAAAAATCTACCTATAATGCAGGAGACCCAGGTTTGATCCCTGGATTGGGAAGATCCTCTGGAGAAGGAACTGGCAACCCACTCCAGCATTCTTGCCTAGACAATCCCATGGACAGAGGAGCCTAGTGGGCTACAGTCATGGGGTCTCAGAGTCAAACACAACTGAGCAACTAACACACACACATGCATCAATAGAAATACTGTATCAGTGAGTAAAATTGATTATGGAAATAGAAATAACTATCAAGAAAAGCATGAATATGCAGAAGATTAAGAAACAGTTGATTGTGGCACAGATTACTATCTCATCAGAAAGTGTTTTCTGTGATTAATTTGAATTATGATATAATGTTGATTTTTGTAATAAAATATTTTATAAATTGATAAGCATCAAAATCACTATGGTTTTATAGCAAAGCTTGGCTTCCCTGATAGCTCAGTTGGTAAAGAATCCCCCTGCAGTGCAGGAGACCCAAGTTTGATTCCTGGGTCAGGAAGATCCCCTAGAGAAGGGATAGGCTACCCACTCCAGTATTCTTGGGTTTCCCTTGTGGCTCAGCTGGTAAAGAATCCACTTGCAATGTGGGAGACCTGGGTTCAATCCCTGGGTTGGGAAGATCTCTTGGAGAAGGGAAAGGCTACCCACTCCAGTATTCTGGCCTAGAGAATTCCATAGACTGTATAATCCATGGGGCTGCAAAGAGTCAGACATGACTTTCACTTTCACTTTACAGTAAAACTTACTTTTAATGTTCAATTAAGAACAGAATTCAAGTTTCAATGTATTTTCTGTATTGTAAAATATTCACCTATGATTCTTCTTGATTTTTAAGAGATCCCTAAAAATTCCTTAAAGGGACAAAGTATCCCACTGATTCTGCCATGTTTTGTCACAGAGTCACAAACTTTATCTAAGTGATATTAGATTCATTCTCTTAGGAGAGAGAAAGGGGAGGAGAGGAGAGGAGGGAGAGTTAGAGAATTAGTGCTTATGAAGCTGAGCGACTCAGATTGGGACTTTAACCAGTCTTTTTTTTTTTTTTTTAAATTTGTTTCGAATTGGTGGAAAATTTCTTGGTGTCTTAATTGAGAGCACACACCTGGTCTCAAGACTTAATGAAGTTCAGGTTCTTGATGTCTTATGGCAGAAAGAATTCAGTGAGAAACAAAGTGATCAGTAAGAAGTGGATTTATTTAGAGAGAACTTCACTCCCAAGAAGGTGGGCCATCTCAGAAGGCCCTGAAATATGAAGTGGTTAGTGTTTATGGACTCAGTAATGTCATAGGCTAATGAGTGGGAGGATTATTCCAACTATTTTGGAGAAGGGGCAGAGATTTCCAGGAATTGAGCCACCACCCATTCTCTGACTGACCATGGAACTGTCATGGTGCTGGTGGGTGTGTCACTTAGCATATGCTAATGTACTACAAGCATATAATGAGACCCAAGGTCCACTGGAAGTTAGATCTTCTGGCATCTTGGATCTAGTTGGTTCTAAACAGTTTTTGTTACGTCCTGTATGCAGATGACACCATCCTTATGGCAGAAAGTGAAGAGGAACTCAAAAGCCTCTTGATGAAAGTGAAAGAGGAGAGTGAAAAAGTTGGCTTTAAAGCTCAACATTCAGAAAACTAAGATCATGGCATCTGGTCCCATCACTTCATGGGAAATAGATGGGGAAACAGTGGAAACAGTGTCAGACTTTATTTCGAGGGGCTCCAAAGTCACCACGGATGGTGATTGTAGCTATGAAATTAAAAGACGCTTACTCCTTGGAAGGAAAGTTATGACCAACCTAGATAGCATATTCAAAAGCAGAGGCTTTACTTTGCCAACAAAGGTCCATCTAGTCAAGGCTATGGTTTTTCCAGTGGTCATGTATGGATGTGAGAGTTGGACTGTGAAGAAAGCTGAGTGCCAAAGAATTGATGCTTTTGAACTGTGGTGTTGGAGAAGACTCTTGAGAGTCCCTTGGACTGCAAGGAGATCCAACCAGTCCATCCTAAAGGAGATCAGTCCTGTGTGTTCTTTGGAAAGAATGATGCTAAAGCTGAAACTCCAATACTTTGGCCACCTCATGCGGAGAGTTGACTTATTGGAAAAGACTGTGATGCTGGGAAGGATTGGGGGCAGGAGGAGAAGGGGACAACAGAGGATGAGATGGCTGGATGGCATCACCGACTCTATGGACAGGAGTTTGAGTGAGCTCCGGGAGTTGGTGATGGACAGGGAGGCCTGGCATGCTGCGATTCATGGTGTCGCAAAGAGTCGGGCACGACTGAGGGACTGAACTGAACTGAACTGATGACTGTGTCATTCTTTTAAAGGTTATAGCCTATTCCCTTCCCTCCTGTTTCAGTTATAATTGGGTGATCACTCTTTTCTCATCAGTTACTTTTTACCCTGGTGATACTATTCAATTCAATGGTAACCCTTATTCCTTCATATTTTTCATATCTGAGAGGAAAGGGAAAAGACGGTAGAGAAGAAGAAAGACAAGGGAAAGGAAAAAAGTAAAACAGTCAGTAAAACTAAAAATTGTTTCCTAAAGTGTCTATCATTCAGAAATAATTAGAAGATAAAATACAAAAGGCCTGGTTGATGCTGCTATGTTAATTTATGCCATATGGATGGATGTCATAAATAATCACAGTTTATATTTTCACTGTCTTTCCAATTTGTCTTTCAATTTAGAAAATATTGGTATTTCTGGGTTACTTTTAAGAAATAGTAGAGTTGACACTTTGAGGATTAAATATAATTGTATATCTGTATACCTTGTACTCAGTAAGATGCTACAGATTGCAACTGAGGGGGAGCACAGTATGCCACCCCAAAGTCTGCTACTTTGGCATGTGGATGGTTTAAGCAGAAGGCTATTAAGACCCAATATTCTTAGAAAAGAATTTTTACTTCTCCCTTCTCTGCCTGAAAGAATTTAGGAGACCAGTAATAGTTACCAGGGATAACTTTTTATATCAGAAAGACTGATGTGCATGACATGGTAAACATTTATTGGCCAAACATCTAATCTCACTTTCCTTTGAATTTTATTCTCTTTTCAAGTCCTAAGTCCTTACTCCCTTCTCCTTACCTCAAGATGGTACTTAAGCCTCGATGCCTGACTGCCTTTGAGTCTCAGGGTTTCATGGGGATTCTATATTACATAATTAAATTTGTTTTCCTCCTATTAATCTGTCTTATGTCAATTTAATTATCAGGCCAACCAAAGGAAAGAAGGGAAAAATTTTCTTCCCCAACGCAATGAAAACATCATTATTGCTCAGAGTTAGGGGTTGATGGTTGAGCACTTTTACATTTTTGGGTAGTTTTCCTTAATAGTAATTATTATTTTGAAGTTATTTTTTGGAAATTGAATATTCTAATAAACTTGAAGTCAATTCTAACTGTACCTATGATGCTGCTCATTTAACTTCTTTCACCTCAATACTTACCTAACATTCTGTTACGCTTCTACTTTGGTGACATCTGTGAACTGTGTGGATCTGTATCTGGTTCTCATATGATTCCAGGTGACAATCTTAACTGTACCTCAAATTAAAGGATACATTCTATACAGTTGGAACAACTTATTATTGAATGTTTTAATAAATCTTTGTATTGTTTATTTGATTTTAAGGTATTCTTTCTTTTGCTAGATTTACTCAGATATAATTGACATACAAAATTATTTAAGTTTAAGGTATACAGCATAATGTTTTCATATATGTACATATTGCAAGATGATCACCACCATAGTATTAACTAACATCCATCACCTTATGTGGTTATAAAGCTTTTTTCTTTGTGATAATAATGTTTAATTTCTACACCTTTAGCAACCTTTAAAACATACAGTACAGTATTTTTAACTATAGCTGTCATGTTTTACATTGAATTTCTAGGAGTTAATCTTTTAAAATATTGATATCAAGCTTTCAGGTAACTCTGATATGTAAGGCAAGGTTCTGAATGCTTTAGGAGTTTCCTTGACTATTAGAAGCTCACTATTTAGTTAGGAAAATAAGACTAACACAAGATTTGGAATTGGGGAGATGTTAGTGTTGGCCCTTAAAGGACTTTTTGATTTTTTCTAAGTGAGTGAATATTAGAGAAAGTCTTTCATGGAGGAGAAATGCTTGCAAAGACTTGGAAGTAGGAAGCTTCTGGTTAGAAGCCAATGATGAATAGACAAATGGCCTAGGGAAGAAGATTGTGTAGAGGAGAATGGGAAATAAGATTGAAAACAAGAGATTAGGGTTAGAATGGGGAAAGCATTTTTTTTATTTTTGCCAGGGTCCCTTGGACTGCAAAGAGATCAAAGGAGTCAATCCTAAAGGAAATAAATCCTAAATATTCACTGGAAGGACTGAGGCTGAAGCTGAAGTGCCAATACTTTGGCCACCTGATGTGAAGAACTGACTCATTGGAAAAGACCCTGATTCTGGGAAAGATTGCAGGCAGGAGAAGAAGGGGATGACAGAGAAAAAGATGATTGGATGGCATCAACGACTCAACGGACATGAGTTTGAGCAAGTTCTGGGAGATGGTGAAGGACAGAGAAGCCTGGAGTACTTAAGTCCATGGGCTCTCAAAGAGTTGGACATGACTGAGCAACTGAACAACAATAACATTTTTGTCTTTCAGTTTTTGGAATGAAAACTGAAAGGTCAGTTTTCTCTCTAATCCCAAAGAAGGGCAATGCCAAAGAATGTTCAAACTACCACACAATTGTACTCATTTCACATGCTAGAAGGTAATGCTCAGAATCCTTCAAGCTAGGCTTCAACAGTATGTAAACTAAGAACTTCCAGATGTACAAGCTGGATTTAAAAAAGGCAGAAGAACCAAGATCAAATTGCCAACATCCATTGGATCATAGAAAAAGAAAGAATTCCAGAAAAACATCTACTTCTGCTTCATTGCCTACGCTAAAGCCTTTCAATGTGTGGATCACAACAAATTGTGGAAAATTCTTCAAGAGATGGGAATACCAGATCACGTTACCTGCCTCCTGCAAAACCTGTATGTAGGTCAAGAAGCAACAGTTAAACAAACCATGGACTGTTTCAAAATTGGGAAAGAAGTACAAGGCTGTATATTGTCACCTTGCTTATTAATTTACATGCAGAGTACATCATGCGAAATGCTGGGCTGAATGACAAACAAGCTAGAATCAAGATTGCCAGGAGAAGTATCAATAACCTCAGATATGCAGATGAAACCACCCTAATGGCAGAAAGCAAAGATATAAGAGCCTCTTGATGAAGGTGAAAGCGGAAAGTAAAAAAGTTGGTGTAAAACTCAACATTCTAAAAACCAAGATCATGGTATCCAGTCCTATCACTTTATGGTAAATAGATGGGGAAATAGTGGAGACAGTGACAGACTTTCTTTTCTTGGGCTCCAAAATCACTGCAGATGGTGACTGCAGACATGAAATTAAAAGACGCTTGCTCCTTCGAAGAAAAGCTATGGCCAACCTAGACAGCATGTTAAAAAAGAGAGACATTGCTGACAAAGGTCCATCTAGTCAAAGCTATGGTTTTTCCAGAAGTTAAGTATGGATTTGAGAGCTGGACAATAAAAAAGGCTGAGTGCCAAAGAACTGATGCCTTCTAACTGTGGTTGTAGAGAAGACTCTTAAAGAGTCCCTTGGACAGCAAGGAGATAAAACCAGTCAATCCTAAAGGAAATCAACCCTGAGTATTCATTGAAAGGACTGATGATGAAGCTGCAATACTTGGCCACCTGATGGGAAGAGCTGACTCATTGGAAAAGACCCTGATGGTGGGAAAGATTGAGGGCATGAGAAGGGACAACAGAGGATGAGATGGTTGGATAGCATCACTGACTCAGTGGACGTGGGCTTGAGCAAACTCTGGGTAATAGTGAAGGACAGGGAAGCCTGGCATGCTGCAGTCCAGGGAGTCACAAAGAGTTGCACGAGACTGAGCAACTGAACAAGAACAACAACAACCTTTTTGTGGAGAGTGAGTTGGACCATATTTCCCCAGATTTATGATGATCATGTCATGCAGACTATAATCAGAGATCTAAAGAAAGTCAATGTGTGTTAAATCTATCTCTTTTAAGATTAATCTATCTGTTTCAAGATAAACCTCTCTTTGTTACTTCCGTGAAATTCATCAGAAGTTGGTTGATATGAAACATGCTAAAGATTCAGCCATCTTTTGGTGAATTGAACATAACAAAAGTAGAGCACTCTACTAGTGGAGCTAAGTTTGATTTTTTTTTTTCCTAAAGAAATGTGTTTGGAAACTCTATGCTTAAAATGTGTTTATGAAGCAATATCTATAGCAGAGATGATTATAAAAATATATTCAAAGTGAACATAAATATTTCTGTTTTTATGCGAATATAAATATTTCTATTTATTATCTGCCCATCAAATTTTAATTGTCAAAAGTGACTCTATTTTAATAAATCTTTCTCCCCTAAAAACTTTTTTCTTCCCCATTAATCTATATGGAAGTTATACAACTGGGTATGGACTATTTTGCTTATTTTCAGGACTATCTTCTGTAATATGATAAGTTGGGTACTGTAGTTTCTCTCAGAGTTTCTCCAGATTTACTCTGAGTAAGCATTGCTTAGATGTCCTGGTTAAAGATGACCCACTCACCAGAAACTAGGATTCATTTCCTCCTAACTGGGCCTGAGAATCTGCATTTTAGTGCATCCACAGGCTGATTTCGCAATTGGTGGTTTCATTACTTCAGAGTGAAGAGAAAGAATCAATTTAGTGGAGAGTGAATTCTCACTATTAGGCCTTTGTCTTAATGTATATGCAGTTAAACAAATGGCTCATTGATGCAGTGGGTCCACTCTTGAATAACTGGAGGAATTCTCTACAAAAGTCTTCAGATCTTAAACTGGGAGGAGAACTTAAACTGGTGGACTTCTCTATGAAAGCCCTTGGTTCTTAAATTAGTCACACAATTCTAAATCAGTGTTCTATGCTCTGTCTCTCATGCTTGTATCTTTTGCATGAAAGCCCAAATGAATTTAATGGGCAGAGCATAGGTAAAACTGATATATGGCCACCCTACATAAGGAAGTGGGCTTCCCTGGTGGCTCAGACAGTAAAGAAGCTGCCTGCAGTGCAGGAGGAACAGGTTCAATCCCTGAGTTGGGAAGATCCCCTGGAGAAGGGAATCGCTAACCACTCCAGTATTCTTGCTTGGAGAATTCCATGGACAGAGAGCCTGGTGGGCTACAGTCCATGGGGTCTCAGAGAGTTGGACTCGACTGAGTGACTAAAACTTTCTTTCAAGCTTTATATAAGGAATTTGTCATAATAATATCTCCAGAATAAAGGAAGAATTTGATAAAGACTTTTCAACTTCATTTAAACAGAATTGAGAGGTGCCCTGGCACCTGTTTCCAGGGCACTGCCCTCGGCAGTGATCCAGGAAGGACGCCTGTCTCCTGCATGGTCTCCTGGTAGCCCAGGTCCTGATTTGCCATAGGAGGGAGGGCCAAGGAATTCACTGTAACAGCTGGAAAACAGCTTTGTAAAACCTAGAAAACGTTCACTGCCCAACTTGTCAGCTGAAAGGAGCTTGGAGAGCGAAGGGTGAAAATACGGGCTCCTGCTGACCCTGTGGCAGGCTGTGGTGAAGTGGTCAATGGTGGGAACAGACCCAGCTTTCTTTGAAGTCACTGGGAAGAAGCAGTATTAGTAACTGCTTAAGACAGCAAATGAGCCTACAAATCTAATATCACACCCACTGCTCTTTTTCTCTCACTGTACCAACATTTACCCCAATGGCTGTGCTTTCTGACATTTTCAGTTTGGGATGTGAATATACGTTCAAGATGGACACTTTTTGTCGTGGTCACCTGGGTTTCTCTTTGTCTGAAATACTGCCTTACACATTGTAGGAGATCAGTGGGGACTTCGTTGTTTTAATTTTGTGCAATATTGTGAAATTTTTAAAAAATTTTTAATCAGGATATGTTTGCTTTTTCTATAAATGTGAGTTTTAAAAGTCGTTGTTTTTTACTGTAATTTTAGTACATCTTGGGACAAAAGAATAAAATGGTATGCCACATGGGTACCATTTATTCCATATAAAGATGAAGCTTTTTTCATAAAATAGGTAATATGGAATATTAATTGAACTTAAAAATTGGCACATCTTGATTGATCATAGTAAAGAAATAACATGAAAGTAAATTTTGTGTTTTATAAAAATAGGTAATTATTGGTGGCTCAGTACATGGTAGGTCTACAGTAAAGAACTATTCCGGTGCCTATGGATCTTTAAGATAAAACAAGGCAACATAGGTTGTTTTAAAAATGAAAGTTTTGCTAGTTTGGAACCTTAGGTACTAAATGACATTGAAACTACTATTTTCTTTGGTCCCTGGAAAGGATAAGAAGAGGTTAGGAGGTAGATAGTCACATTGTAAACTCTGTTATAATCATTTGTTTATTTCTTATAAGGAAGATAACAGTCTATGGGGATTCATTTAAGTCAAAGTCTTCTGCCCTCCACTGAAAAATTATAATGTAATTCATATTTAAAATGTGAAAGCTCTTGGCTCTATATTTTGTAAAGAACATTCTTTTTTGTTTTGATAGAGTTATCATTCATATTGTATCTATCTCCCTGTTTAATATTTCTAATTTGGTGTGCAGTTCAAAAGTGATCGTTGTTTTGTGATTTACAACCTTGGAGAAAAATAACATAGTAGTCATAACTTTGTAGTTTTTGTGATGCATGAAGATCAGATTTTTTAATGTTGGTTAATGCTTTGCTAATTAAAGTGTGCATGTTAATTAAAGCAGAGGCTAATGTTAATTACCTATATTAATGGAATCTCATGTAGCACCTGCCTGAAGCAATGGGTTCAATTTTCAAAATATCTCAATTAAGGCTGAAACTTTTGATTTGCATCTAGTAGGGTTTCAATTAACTGCATTGAAAACTTAAATAACACTCTTAGGGGTGCAAAATATCAGTGATTATATGAAGTGCAGAAGAGTTTGTAGGTTCATTTCTAAAGGCTCCTTTCAGCCTAGCTGTATTTATTTCTTATCTGCTGGTCAGAATTCTGTTCATCCACTAGGACTCAGTGAAAATACCATTTCTTATATGTATTTTCAATGTATTATTAGCTCTTTTTTGTTGGTCTTACTTCTTTTTGCCACTCTGCCTTGCTTTATAATTACCTGTTACAATCTGTGTCTTTTGCTAACTAGAAGCTCCTTACAGGCCTTATCTCCCTTCTTTACAAGGCCCAGCACACGTTATTAGATGATAGGATGTTTTCTAAGTTGAAGACACTCTAAGTGTTTACAAAACAACTAAATACATTTATTGACTGAGGCAGAAATGAGTGAATGTTTAACTTTCAGTGCAAGACAATTGCACTGTTGCTACATTTATAACTGCTTCAAGTTAAGCATGAAGTTGCTATTTGGGATCTTATTGCTTTGTCAAATAAAAGATAGATGTTAATTTCAGTTAAATACGAGCTGAAATGGGAAGACACTGCTCGTTCAATGTAGAATAGTGTTATAAGATCAGAGGATTTCCCTGGTTGCTCAGCAGTAAAGAACCCGCCTACCAATGCAGGAGACCTGGGTTTGATCCCTAGGTCGGGAAGATCCCCTGGAGAAGGAAATGGCAACCCACTCCAATATTCTTGCCTGGGAAATCCCATGGATAGTGGAGCCTGGTGGGCTATGGGGTCACAGAAGAGTTGGACACGACTTAGCGCCTAAATAACAACAGTGAGATGAGAGAACTTGAGTCTATGCTGGCAGGGATGATGTGAACACTCTTTCAGTCTCAGGTTTGTAATCTGACGATTTTGCATACAAATCTGGCTTGTGACCCCATAAGCACAAATACTTTTAGTAAACTGTTTATTGAAGAGTGCCATAGTGGGCTTGCTTTATCTTGGAAGATAACATGTTATCGTGTGGTGGGCCCAAATTTTGAATTAACTAATTCAAAATATAGATAGATGCCTATAGACAGGAACATTGTAATTAGTATGCATGTCATTTTTCTGGAACTTGCTGTTGTGTTTGCTGGAGTCCCAATAACAACCATTCCCATTGGGTTTGGGAAAGCATTATGAGCTAATGGTGCTAACCTTTTTGACATCTAGTATAATTGTGGTTTCAGAAAAATAGTTTCCATTACTCTACATAATTGAAGGGAGCAATAATCTCAATAAATATACACAAATAGATCCCACACTGATTTACAGATTCTGGAAATAAGCACCAGTTACTGCTGTTCCTTGGCAGACTTTGACTTTTAACTGACTGTGGATCTCAGAGGACCAGGATTTGTCTTCATTCAGCTGTAGAGAATATCAAATGAATACAAGATTTCCATGTGTGAAGTATTGATATAACCAGCAAGGTGACAAAAAGGCACATAACTCCTTACTGTCCTGCTGTGCTTGGCATACTGATTAAAAAATATTTTAAGATAAAAAGTAATGATGCTGCTTAGGCAAGATGTCAGTTGTCATCTAGGTAGCAGGACATATGATTGCTGGAAATGAGATGTGAATGTGCCCATTAATGAAGAGTGATATACAGGTGTAGAGGTGTAGAGGTGAAATGATATGACACTATCACTTCATGTCGTAATTGGCTCAATGTTGGTTGCTTAGTTATTAAGTAGAATAAATGCAACATTTATTTGGAGGAATGTGACAAACATGCAGATCAGATTACCCAGGATGAGGCAATGGGCCAGGTCTTTACAAGTCTGAGAGCAAAGTCACCAAAGCATCCATTCTCCACTGGGGCACCATTAAGGTGGCAGATGGCAGAGCATTAGCAGAAAGACATTGGGAACAGCTGGAAAACATCTGGTAGGACGTGACAACCTAAAGGGTGTACTGGGCTTTTCCTAATTGTGAGGCGATCGCTCAAAAAGCCTGGAGAGAAACGTCAATGTTTTGGTGGTGGGAGGAAGGAGTTGGCTGGAACACTACATTCCAGCTCAGGGATTTGAGAGAATTCTGAAAATAAGTGATTTTAGGGTCTGGTGAAAAGATTACAGGGGAGAAAAAAGGTTATAAAAAATTAACTTGCTTTTTCTCAAGTGCTAAATAAGAACACACTTTTTAAAGATTTCAGTAAGGCCTACATGGACCTGGAATCCACTTTAAGAAGATAGGTGATTCATCACCACCTTGTGAATAATATTTAAAACATACGATTTTGAGGGTATATGGAAGGGTTATGTGTTCATAGAGAATATGGAAACACTAATTAAACTGTAATGAGGAAGATGGACTACTTAATGACTCAAGTCACTATTCCTCTTTCTTAATTTACTATCTCATGCTTTTTCTAGAACCTACATGAAATATAAAAAGGCTTTTGGGCTATTTCTGTCACTGTATTTCTTCTTTTTTTCTTCACTCTAGCCTTTTGTCCTTGACTGTCTGTGTCTCAGTGCTTCTTCTCCCACTTTCTCACAAGAATCACCTGACTTTTCATAATCTCTAGCTTTCAAGACTCACCACAGAGAGTAATGTTTCATTTGGGGAACTTAGTATTTTCTAAAGAACAGGCGCAGTGAGGACCACATGCCCTAGGGGGCTGATAGGTAGAATTAGGAGAAGGCAAAGGCCACTGCTGCCAGCTATAAGACTGGGACAGATTGTCTCGCAGGTTACCAGGTGAGTCCTTAGTTGCTCCATGATGCTGGTATTGGAATGTGCAAGCCTTCATGTGTTGGGATGGAAACAAGCGTCTGAGTAGGTGCCTGGGGATCTGTGACCAGCCAGAAGCAAGAGATCAGAAGGGAATAGGAATAATGCCTCCATAAAGGAGTAACAGGGCGACAAGATAAATGTAGGAAAGTCAAGAGCTCAACATGCACTGTAACCTTGGCCCTAAATTCCTACGTTATCCCAGGACCCCTGTGAATCCCACATATCAATACATCATAAGGATAACAGGTTGTTGCTGGTTGGGGATCAGTAATCAGAATTGGCAAGAAAAAGATCCCTGCAGTGAGGCCAGGTTGTTCGCCACGTGCAGGGTGTGTGAAGGGAAGGAGTGACAAGGTGGCTGAGTGGGGAGCTGTACCGGGTAGTTGTTGTGTGGACACTGCGGTGGTGCACGGCCACTAAGGCTGCGTAATAGGTGTCATTGCTGGAGGTAAAGGAGCAGAGTTTTGATTGAGTCCAGGAGCCACAGGACAAGGTACACTGAGCCTCGCAGAAAGTGACTGATGTGCATACCTTACCCAGGGATTTTGTGCCACTCCCCATCTGTTTTAGTTGCCTTTTCTGAGACTGGTTAGGGATTGAAAATCATGGTTGCAGAACTGCTGGCTTGAGAGGATAAATGGGATGGTTATTTAAAAAAATTTTAGACTTGGAGCCAGAACCCTTTGGCTCTTCCTCTTGTTAGGTTTTTGATTTTGGACAAATTTATTTGATCTCTGGTCTCTGCATCTGTTCAGTGGAGATAATAATACCTGATCTACCTGAGCATGGCACAAGATTGTTATAATTGTCAAATGAAGAAATGTATGTGTAATCTCATAACCATGAAAGTATAAATGTAATTTATTATCAGAGTATCAATATCCTATTAGCAAGTGATTCCTCATCGAGCACAACATTATTCTCAATGATTTGAGCATTTGTCTAGGTACCCAGTGATTAGTGAACTGATATAGGTGAGAGATAGTAAATCCAGGTTTTTACCACATGTAATAAACCTGTTAATTTGTATACTGGCTCAAGTAACAGGACAAAATCAATACTTATTTCATAGGTGAATAGATTATTTGGGATGGAACTATAAAAAATGAATAATTATATACAATATAAAACTTTATATTTCTTTTAAAATATCCAATAAATAATAGAAAGTTTCATTATGGATATGGTATTCTGACTAAAAGTAAAATATTTATCATTAGAAAAATAGTTCTCTCTTAGTGCTGGTTCTCAGACTTCAAAGTAGCATATTGAAGATAGCAGTGCATTTAATGCTAATATAAAATGATTTTGTTCTTCACTGTCATCTTTTTTTTTCAACGTGTTTCTATTTCAGAACCCTACAAACATATTTGAAAACCATATATATAAAATGAGGTTGTTAATAGTTTAAATCTATAAAGAACTTACACAACTCAATAGCAAAAAAAAAAGAAAGGAAAAACCAACCAGAAATAACACAATTAATAGTTAGGCAAAGGACCTGACAGAGACTTCCCCAAAGATGACATATGAAAGGCCAACAGGCACAAGAAAAGGTGGTGAATGTCACTAGTCATTTACTAGAGAAATGCGTATTAAAACCGCAATGAGATATCACCTCATGCCTGTTAGAATGGCCATCATCAGAAAGACAAGATAACAAGTGCTGATGTGGAAGTAGAGAAAAGGGAACTCGTGTGTACTGTTGGTGAACTTGTAGATTGGTACAGCCACTAGGTAAAACAGTATGGAAGAGCCTCAAAAAATTAAATATAGAACTATCAATATGATCTAGCAATTCCATTTCTGGGAATATGTCCAGAGGAAATGGAAACATTAACTTGAAAAAGTATCTGCACCCCCATATTCATAGCAACACAATTTGCAATACTCAAAACATGGAAACAACCTAAGTGTCCATTAACAGATGAATGAATAAAGAAGTTCTTCAAAGTAAAATATTATTCAGCCATAAAAATGAGGAAATTCTATCACCCGTGACAAAATGGATAGACATTAAAGACATTGTGCTAGGTGAAATATGTCAGAGAGAGAAAGACAAATACTATATGATCTTGCATGTGTAATCTAAAGAAAACAACTCAAAAAAATAATCAGACATGTGGTACCAGAGGCAGAGGGTGCGGGAGGGGGATTGGAGGAAGGTGGTAAAAAAAAGAAAAAGGTACACATTTTCAGTTTTAAGATAAATAAGAACCAGGGCTGTAATGTACAACATGACGACTATGATTAATACTACCGTGTGATACATAGGAAAGTTGTTAAGAGAGTGATTCCTGAGAGTTCTCATCGCAAGGAGAATTTTTTCTTTTTTTCTTTCTTTCATTTTTCTTTCATTTTATATGAGATGATAGATGTTGACTGAAATTGAGATAACCGTTCCACAGAATGTATGTAAATCTAACCATCATGTTATACTCCTTAAACTTATACTGTAATGAAAGTCAATTATCTCTCAATAAAACTGGGGGAAAACTCCACTCAAACTGAAGTCCCAGAAGCCCTTAAATACCGATTTGAAGAAACAGGTGAATCATTATACAAAATGTTTCATGTTCTAGATTTGTCTGATTGCTTCCTCATGGTGTCTTGTAGCTTTTCCCTCTACTCCCTACTTGCTATAACCTGTAAATTTGGTCCAGAGGCTTCCTTGGATTCAAGTTAAATGTTTTTGGTATGCACACTTCATACGGCATCTCATCAGGTTGTGTTGTCCACTCTTTGTGATGCTAAATTGGTGGCAGCCAAATATCTTCTTTATAGAGATGAGATTTTCCTTATAGTTAGTAGTAATCTGTAGGACAGTGCCTTGATATCATGTGAATATTTAGTTCTCCTTCAAAGCTTTGTTTAATGGTTTTATTTATTTTTTAAATTTTATTTTATTTAACTTTACAATATTGTATTGGTTTTGCCATATATCAAAATGAATCTGCCACGGGTATACATGTGTTCCCCATCCTGAACCCTCCTCCCTCCTCCCTCCCCATACCATCCCTCTGGGTCGTCCCACTGCACCAGCCCCAAGCATCCAGTATCGTGCATCAAACCTGGACTGGCGACTCGTTTCATATATGATATTATACGTATTTCTTAGAATCCACTGATGATTCTTGCTGGAATTAATGATTTCCTTGGGGATTGTGAAATGGTAGTTTTCTATTTCTTCCATATTTTTAACTGGCATTTTTTTTTCCTATAGAGCTTCCTCATATCAACCTAAGATAAACAACAGTATCTCCTTTAAGAAGCAAGTGAAATGCCTAATTTTTTTCTTTTTACTTACCAACTTTGGGGTACTAATCATCTTAATTGGTGATACTTCTTGTCCTCTCTTTTGAGTATAATTACATATTGATTGTTTTTTACTTACAACTCTTCTTTTTTGATGTTCAGATTGTCTAAAATTTGCCAAAAGGGAGCCTCCTCATGATGGCTTTTGTGTTGTTTGGATATTCCCATTAGTCAACGGATGCTTCTTTGCTTTCTGGTAGAAAAAAAGTCCCAGGCTTACTTTATTCTGTTCCTGCCCCAAACTTTTAAATAATTTTTAAAATAATCAGCTCTTTTAATATAGAAACGTCACCAGACCATCTCTTTGACTCATTCATTCGTTTAGCAAGTATTTGTTGACTGTCTATTATATGTCAGGAACCTGCAATATCAAAATAAGTCTGGTTCATATCCTATTCTTGGAGAACTTAAAATCTGGTAGGATAGAGCAATCATGAATACCTGTAAGGTGGGAAGAGATGCATATTTTATAATATAGGTGTGAACTGTGAGTCCAGGAATCCAGGTGTGCTGAGTGGTTATTGAGCATGAAGGAATGTATGGGGTGTGGAGCTTCAGAAATGGAGAAGTGGTTGGGAAACAGAGATGGAAAGGCTGTACACCTGGGGGGACATGGTTTAGTCTGAAGCGAATATCAGTGGTGTTTGCTCTTTGTCAGAAAACGAAGTTAAAGAGGATTCATGGGAAGGTGGACTAGGATCCAGTCATGAGTGGTGTTTAAATATTGTGCTAAGACATTTGGATTTTATTCTAAAGAAAATGGCAACCACTGAAAGACCTTTGTTCATTGTTGTTATTATTTGATTTTTAAATCAGAACAGTGATGTAACTGAAGATATGCTACATTAATCCTCGTGTGTGTATGTGTGTGCGCGCGCGCGTGTGTGTGTGTTAGTCACTTAGTTATGTCCAATTCTTTGTGACCCCGTGGACTGTAGCTTGGCAAGCTCCTATTTCCATGGGATTCTTCAGGCAAGAATACTGGAGTGAGTTGCCATTTCCTTCTCCAGGGGATCTTCTTGACCCAGGATTGAACCCGGATCTCCTGCATTGCAGGCAGATTGTTTACTGTCTGAGCCTCCAGGGAAGCCCATTAATCCTCACAGATAGGTCTCTTCATATGGGGCCATCATAAGGGGAAATGTAACCACATTGCCAGTAGGTTATTTGTTGAACAAGTTGTCTAGTCATGGGTATACTGACTTGAATGTGTGGGCTCTAGCTAATCCTGTGATTTGTGTCTTATGTGCAATAGCAGATCACCAAAATGTTTTAATGTTACTTCATGGTGAGGTTTGGCTCAATTGCCCATAACTATGAGAAGGTCTGGGGTCTCCAGGGGCTCATTGGTAAAGAATCTTCCTGTCAATGCAAGGGACATGGATTTGATCCCTGTGTCAGATATCCCCTTGGAGAAGGAAATGGCAACCCACTCCAGTATTCTTGCCTGGGCAATGCCATGGACAGAGGAGCCTGGAGGGCTACAGTTCATGGGGTTGCAAAGAGATGGACATGACCTAGCAACTCAGGATGCACCCATGCATGAGAAGCTCTTTGAAGCCCAGATAACTCCTTCTTTCTTGGTTCTTTCTCCAAAATTTGATAGAGTTAAATCTCTAGATATTAACTTATATCAGATCAGATCAGATCAGCCGCTCAGTCGTGTCCGACTCTTTGTGACCCCATGAATCACAGCACACCAGGCCTCCCTGTCCATCACCAACTCCCGGAGTTCACTCAGACTCACGTCCATCGAGTCAGTGATGCCATCCAGCCATCTCATCCTCTGTCGTCCCCTTCTCCTCCTGCCCCCAATCCCTCCCAGCATCAGAGTCTTTCCAATGAGTCAACTCTTCGCATGAGGTGGCCAAAGTACTGGAGTTTCAGCTTTAGCATCATTCCTTCCAAAGAACATCCAGGACTGATCTGATCTTTCAAATGGACTGGTTGGATCTCCTTGCAGTCCAAGGGACTCTCAAGAGTCTTCTCCAACACCACAGTTCAAAAGCATCAATTCTTCTGCACTCAGCTTTCTTCACAGTCCAACTCTCACATCCATACATGACCACTGGAAAAACAATAGCCTTGACTAGACGAACCTTTGTTGACAAAGTAATGTCTCTGCTTTTCAATATGCTATCTAGGTTGGTCATAACTTTCCTTCCAAGGAGTAAGCACCTTTTAATTTCATGGCTGCAGTCACGATCTGCAGTGATTTTGGAGCCCCAAAAAATAAAGTCTGACACTGTTTCCACTGTTTCCCCATCTATTTCCCATGAAGTGATGGGACCGGATGCCATGATCTCCGTTTTCTGAATGTTGAGCTTTAAGCCAACTTTTTCACTCTCCACTTTCACTTTCATCAAGAGGCTTTTGAGTTCCTCTTCACTTTCTGCGATAAGGGTGGTGTCATCTGCATATCTGAGGTTATTGATATTTTTCCCTGCAATCTTGATTCCAGCTTGTGTTTCTTCCAGTCCAGCGTTTCTCATGATGTACTCTGCATATAAGTTAAATAAGCAGGGTGACAATATACAGCCTTGATGTACTCCTTTTCCTATTTGGAACCAGTCTGTTGTTCCATGTCCAGTTCTAACTATTGCTTCCTGACCTGCATACAAATTTCTCAAGAGGCAGATCAGGTGGTCTGGTATTCCCATCTCTTTCAGAATTTTCCACAGTTTACTGTGATCCACACAGTCAAAGGCTTTGGCATAGTCAATAAAGCAGAAATAGATGTTTTTCTGGAACTCTCTTGCTTTTTCCATGATCCAGCGGATGTTGGCAATTTGATCTCTGGTTCCTCTGCCTTTTCTAAAACCAGCTTGAACATCAGGAAGTTCACGGTTCACATACTGCTGAAGCCTGGCTTGGAGAATTTTAAGCATTACCCTACTAGCATGTGAGATGAGTGCAATTGTGAGGTAGTTTGAGCATTCTTTGGCATTGTCTTTTTTTGGGATTGGAATGAAAACTGACCTTTTCCAGTCCTGTGGCCACTGCTGAGTTTTCCAAATATGCTGGCATATTGAGTGCAGCACTTTCACAGCATCATCTTTCAGGATTTGGAATAGCTCAACTGGAATTCCATCACCTCCACTAGCTTTGTTCGTAGTGATGCTTTCTAAGGCCCACTTGACTTCACTTTCCAGGATGTCTGGCTATTCTAGGTCAGTGATCACACCATCGTGATTATCTGGGTTGTGAAGATCTTTTTTGTATAGTTCTTCTGTGTATTCTTGCCATCTCTTCTTAATATCTTTTGCTTCTGTTAGGTCCATACCATTTCTGTCCTTTTCGAGCCCATCTTTGCATGAAATGTTCCTTTGGTATCTCTGATTTTCTTGAAGAGATCTCTAGTCTTTCCCATTCTGTTGTTTTCCTCTATTTCTTTGCATTGATCGCTGAAGAAGGCTTTCTTATCTCTTCTTGCTATTCTTTGGAACTCTGCATTCAGATGTTTATATCTTTCCTTTTCTCCTTTGCTTCATAGTCAACATCAATTATGTAAGCTACAGCAATAAGTAAAAGACGTGAACAACCAAAATGATGCTGAAAATTCAAGCTGAAATGAGACTTCCTGTGCTCTTACTTTGAGGCTACTTTTGTTTTTATATTTATTACAACTTGCATTATCTAGTTTCCCAGCTTAATTCAACATATCATGTAAAAGATGAAATGAACTAGATGCTGTCACATCAAGGACAGCAAGGAATAACTCTTCTAACCTGCATATGGCAGAAGGCATAAGCTGTTAAATCAGAAACAATAACTCCAAAATCACTGTGCTTAAGCTATTCTATGTGAAGAAAATAACTCCAACAGTACCTGCAGGTATAACCACATCATAATTAGTGTTTCTATCTCGACAGTCATACACAGAGCAGGTTCTGTTTAAGGATATGAAATATCTCAGACTTCCATTCTAAATGGAAGAAATGAAGCTCAAAGAAAAATATTCTGGGACTTCAAGAGGTAAATTGCCCCATCCCTCTCCCCTTTGGTAATGAGATCAGTTTTGGAGTCTCTCTGAACTCGTCTTAAGGAGGCTCCCATGTATTAATCATTTTTATTCTCTTTGGTTGCTTGTGGCGTGAACTTTCCCACCCTATTGTATGTTGTTCAACTGTACTTCCTGTCGCTTTGAGACTCCTGCTTCTACCATGGCTTGGCATGAAATATATTTTCTCCATCTCTTAGCTCAACTAATTATTTTATCTCCAGGGTTAAAGCATCATACAGACCAGCTAAAATTAAACATCAACACTTTAAATTAAAATGTATAACATACAGGCTTAATTGCCACCAGGAGTTTTCTTGTTTGCAATTCTTAGACAATCTCACTCTATGTTAAACTGAAGGAATCTCAGGAGACTTTGGTCAAAGCAGCCCTTTAAAGGGAATTGATCCTGTTTGAATGCCACCATTTATATCTTAGCACTCCATTTGGCAACCTGAAGTGTTTGTCACCACTGTCCAAGGATCTTTGCTTAGGACATCGCCTCTCCTTCAGGCTTCCTTGAAGAATTGTTTGTGAGCCTTCACTCAACAACCCATTTATTCATTCATTGAATCAGTGCACAATTTTCTGACATCGGTGATACAATTATGATACAACTAGGGGATACAACTAGAAAGATGAGGTCTCTGTCCTTATAGAGTTTACATATCAGTGAGATAAGAATCAGAAAAAGCAAGCATGCAAATAAGCAAAAAAAAAATCATTAAGTCCAATAACTATAATTTTAAGATGCAGTAAATATTAGGAATAAAATGAATAGGACCTGAGAAAGAAAATAATTGAGTATACCTATCTTTGGTAAGATGATCAGGGAAAGAAGTAATATTTAAACTGACTGCTACAGGATATGAAGATGATAGTCATATGAAGAAGGAAGGAAAAAATCTGGGCGGAGGGGCCAGTACGGGAAGGAGCTAGGTTTGTTTAAGGAACTGAATGCAGTCTGTAATACCTGGGGTGTGTGGACAAGCATGAGAGCAGCTTGGGAGGAGTGATAGACGGTGAAGGACAGCCACGGCAGACCCCTGAGCATTCCGGGACCCAGGGGGAGGTGCCTCTCACTGCACTGGTTGAGGCCGAGGTCAGATCATTCCTTTAAATAGACTTCTAATATCTTTCAGTGTCATAGTTTTTTACCTTTTCATACTCTTCATGGAGTTCTCAAGGCAAGAATGCTGAAGTGGCTTGCCAATCCCTTCTCCAGTGGACCACATTTCGTCAGAATTCTCCACCATGATCTGTCTGAGTTGGTGGCCCTACACAGCACTGTGCATAGTTTCATTGAGTTAAACAAGGCTGTGGTCCATGTGATCAGTTTGGTTAGTTTTCTGTGATAGTGATTTTCATTCTGTCTGCCCTCTGATGGATGAGGATGAGAGGCTTGTGGAAGCTTCCTGATGGGAGGGATTAGCTGTGGGGAAAACAGGGTCTTGCTCTAGTAAGTCTTTAATCAAATTTTCTGCTGATGGGTGGGCTGTGTTCCTTCCCTGTAGTTTGGCCCGAGGCTGAACTATGGTAATGATGGTAATGGCGACTTCCTTCAAAAGGACTTACACCAGCACACCACGGCTCCCAGGTCCACTGCAGCCAGAGCCCCGGTCTCCACAGCAGGCCACTGCTGACCCATGCCTCTGCAGGAGACATTCAAATCCTCAAAGGCAGGTCTGACTCAGTCTCTTGTGGAGGTCACTGCTCCGTTTCCTGGGTCCTGGTGCACACAAGGTTTTGTTTGTACCCCCAAGCATCTCTGGAGAGTATGAGGTTTGATTCTAAATGCAATTGTGCCCCTCCTACTGTCTTGTTGAGATTTTCCTTTGCCCTTGGATGCAGATATCTTTTTTTGGTGGGATCCGACATTCTCCTGTCAATGGTTGTTCAGCAGCTAGTTGAGATTTTAGTGTTCTCGCAGGAGAAGATGAGTGCGCCTCCTTTTGCTCTGCCATCTTGACTGCTGCTGCTGCTAAGTCGCTTCAGTCGTGTCCTATTCTGTGCAACCCCATGGACGGCAGCCCTCCAGGCTCCCCTGTCCCTCGGATTCTCCAGGCAAGAACACTGGAGTGGGTTGCCATTTCCTTCTCCAATGCATGAAAGTGAAAAGTGAAAGTGATGTCGCTCAGCCCTGTCCAACTCTTTGCGACCCCATGGACTGCAGCCCACCAGGCTCCTCCGTCCATGGGATTTTCCAGGCAAAAGTACTGGAGTGGGGTGCCATTGCCTTCTCTGTCCATCTTGACTACAAGGGGGGAAATATATTAATAGAATAATGGAAATAAAAAATAATGGAACAGTATGTTGAAATTTGACTGGTTTGGACACAGCAATATTAAATTCTTTTCATGAGTCTGTTGGCTTAGGAGATAGCAATAGTTCATTTTTTTTCACTCTTGTTCAGTCACTCCATTTTGTCTGATTGCGATCCCATGGACTGCAGCACACCAGGCTTCCCTGTCCTTCACTATCTCCCAGAATTTGCTCAGACTTATGTCCATTGAATCGATGACTGTGGTCCTAAAACAAAGATCAGAAAAAAGAGTTAAGAAAAGTGAGGAAGAAGAAGGCCATAATTTTGTTTAATTTATCCCTTACTTAGAATAAGAGTATGCCTGATGGGTAGGAATCAAGCCTCCAAAGAGGAAAAAATGTGTATTTATAAATTTTTTTAGTCTCTTTCAGATATAATAGCAATGAGCTAGTAAGCATTTTCAAGAACAACTGAACTACAAGCCCACCTTTATAAGCTCTAAGAAGCAGTGATGATCAGTCTTTATAGTAATCAAGATGATGTAAGTGTGTGGGAATTACTGTTATAATGTTTTGTGCAAATATGTGTGTATGTGTGTGCGTGTGTGTGTACGTCTGTGTGTGAGTGGCTCTGTTGCAGATTTACCAGAAAATAACCCCAGTAGCTCTTTTTAAAACTTGGTAACTTGTATAAGGTGAAAGAGGAGAGTGAAAAAGCTGGTTTAAAACTCAACATTCAGAAAACTAAGATCATGGCATCTGGTCTCATCACTTTGTGGCAAATGAATGGGGAAACAGTGAAAACAGTTTATTATCTTGAGCTCCAAAATCACTGTGGATAGTGACTGTAGCCATGAATTTAAAAGACACTTGCTCCTTGGGAGACAGGTTATGACAAACCTAGACAGCATATTAAAAAACAGAGACATCACTTCTGCCGACAAAGATTCGTCTAGTCAAATCTATGGTTTTTCTAGTCATGTACGGATATGAGAGTTGGACCATAAAGATGGCTGAGCCTGTTTGGGTTTCTATAACAGAATGCCATAGACTGGGTGGTTTGTGAACTTCAGACATTTATTTCTCACAGTTTTGGAGGCTGGAAAGTCCGAGATCAAGGTGCTGGCAGATTCAGGGTCTGATGAGGGCCCTTTTCCTGGTTCACTGCGTCCTCACAGGTTAGAAGGGAAAAACAGCTCTCTGGGGTTTCTTTCATAAGAACACTAATCCCATTCATTAGGGCTCCACCCTCATGACCCAATCACCTACCAAAGGCCCAACCTCCTACTACCATCACATTGAGGGTAGGTTTCAATTGGGGTGGGGCACACAAACATTTGTTCTTATTCAGTCGCTCAGTCATGTCCCACTCTTGACCCCACTGACTGCAGTATGCCAGGCTTCCCTGTCCTTCACCACCTCCCGTAGCTTGCTCAAACTCACGTCGATTAAGTCGGTGATGCCATCCAATCATCTCGTCCTCTGTTGTTCCCTTCTCTTCCTGCCTTCAATCTTTCCCAGCATCAGTGTCTTTAAAATGAGTCAGCTCTTCACAACAGGTGGCTAAAGTATTGTAGCTTCAGCTTCAGCAATCAGTCTTGAATATTCAGGGTTGATTTCCTTCAGGATTGACTGGTTTGATCTCCTTGCAGTCCAAGAGACACTCAAAAGTCTTCTCCAACACCACAGTTCAAAAGTGTCACTTCTTTTTTGTTACAAACATTTAGTCTGTAACAGATGCATTTCGAGTTTTAGTTTTGGTTCTAGACTTTCATTTTTGAGCATGTTAACAACTGCAGCCTGTCAAAGAATTTTAAGTCAAGATTTTATTTAAGAGTGTTCTATTTGGGGTTTTGACTTAGCAGTAGCAGCAGCAACAACCATTCTTTACACTCATCATACATACTTGCTTTTTCTCCTTGCTCTTCCACTTGCCCTTATTCTCCTCATCCTATCTTCCTCTTGTTGGGTGTCCTTTCCTCTTGACAAGATAAGCTAACTTCTGAGGCTCTGGGTCTTTTCTGGCTGTGCAAATTAGAGCCCCAAAGGAAATCCAGCTTCATGTGATCTCCTCCTGCCTGATATCCAGACCCTGTGAGCACAGCCAGGATGAGCCTTAGATAGAGATGAGGGAGGTAGACACTCAAGACTTAGAAGTCTTTGCAGACCCTCCTCACTGCTGCTGTGAAAAAAGGTTTCCATCCATTAGCCTTCCTTAAAATTATCTTATAGATGAACACATTTCAGTCTTTAATTGAAGAATATTGAATTCATGAACTTAGAGATGGGTCCCTTGTTAATGTTAATGCCTATAAATATTTGGTATGAATTAGTACATCAGATATCTTTCTGATTCAGCAGCTAACAGGAATAAAGATGGGGATAGCGTGGACAAAGGTAGTGAGAGTTTTGTATAGAGGCTTTTACATATGACTTTAAGATTTACTCCAATATTCTTAGGCAGCATTTTGGGTCCTTGCCTTTCTCAAAGTAAGCACCCTCTGCTTTCATTAGAATTTTCTAATTAAACACTTTTATCTGCCTTTACCTTTTTATATGACTCTGCTGCTGCTGCTGCTACTAAGTCGCTTCAGTCATGTCCAACTCTGTGCGACCCCATAGACGGCAGCCCACTAGGCTCCTCTGTCCCTGTGATTCTCCAGGCAAGAACACTGGAGTGGGTTGCCATTTCCTTCTCCAGGGCATGAAAGTGAAAAGTCAAAGTGAAGTCGCTCAGTCGTGTCCGACTCTTCACGACCCAATGGACTGCAGCCTACTAGGCTCCTCCGCCCATGGGATTTTCCAGGCAAGAGTACTGGAGTGGGGTGCCATCGCCTTCTCCGTTTATATGACTCTAGTAAATTGATTAATAATCAATATATTGTAAAGCAAAATGTTTTCCCTAGAAAATTATTTTTGTATTTCCTGCAAATATTTTTAAGTAAAATATCTGTTATAAGTTTTTAAATGACTTCTGGTTTTCTTTGTTTTCTTTATCTTCAAATATTTCTCATTTATTAGTGAATCATATCTCAGTATAATCTAGATAAAATGTATTTTCTCTCCTTTTAAATACTTTTATATTCTCATCTGTTTTTATGGCATGTTACTGCATGTCTCCAGAGGCACACAGCATTTTTATTTTCAAGTAAATTTATATTAGTTACAGTCTCCAGCTGTTTTAGATATAGGATCATTTCCTGTCGGTACTGTTTCCAGGACAATTCTTTTTTTCCCTCACAAAAATGAAAAATGTAATTTAACAAAGACATCCTATAATTGCCTTCATATCTAGCAAGGTATCTAGCAATCTAAATACTTATTTTATTTAAAACATCTGTCTACATAATATCTAGTGATTGTCCAGGGCTATATCATTCTTGGGAAAAGCAGCTGCTGCCATTTTTATTTAATTTATAAGGAACCACCAAAAATGTCTCCTTAATATTGAATCTTCTGGCACTCTGTCATATGTAAGGTTTTTTTGTTTTTTTTTTTTAATGAGAATAGCTTACCTTTTTGGTATTTGCAGTTAGCCTCTTTCAAATTAGGAAAGACCATTCTTTTAATAATCACTTGGGAAACCCTGCAAAAATAGTAAGCTTTTGTTATATGTATCAAGGTATCATAGTAAAAATGGTGGCATGCTACTCTACTCACAACTAGACTTACATTGGAAGTCACATTTTAATTAAGTTTTTTAGAGTTATTTGTCTGTAATGCATTCTCTTTTCATTTATAATGAAAGTGTAATTTTTTTTTTAATTGTGAAGCCAATCTGTTGATTAGAGCAGTCAGTTGATATGTTCTTGTCATTCTTCAGAAAAATGCATGAAAAAGATGGCAACATCTGTAAAAGCTCTTTGTCTTGGGGGTGATGCTGAATGTTGCTTATAGAGGAACCCATTTGTAGCTCTGTTTATAGTGCAAAATCCTTGGAGCCTAAGGTAAAATGTTTAACTTTTAATAGATTGTATCATTTGAGGCTCAACTGAATGCCAAAACCAACAGATACCCCGGCTTACAATAGTGTGTCTAAATGAGAAAGTTTACTTTTTCCAGGGATGTAATCAAAATATTCCTCTTTGGAACACTAAGAGTATGAAAGGGAAATGATTATGGTTCCCTACTGACATACTGTTTGACTGACAGCAAAAGCCAACACGCACACCACCTGAGACATCTTGTTCAGGAACTTTCTGGAGGGTAGTAAATTGGTGTTGGCACAAACACAGAAAAATAAAATGACTTGATTCAGCACTTCTCAATTCTAAATCCCTAAACACTAAAGAAAGAAGTAAATATTCATCAAATGATCAAAATTTATATTGATTTTTATTCTACATTAGCAGCTCAAAGTCAAGACTCTTGACAGGGTGGATGTCGGTTTGAATGATTCTCTTTGAAATGAGGATACAGGCACTGAGCTGAGTGCTACCGTGCATTCCTGAACCATAGGCCCTGATTATTAGTACCCTAGGAGGCTACATTTTTAAAAGAACATATAAAGGCACACTTGTTCAGTTCTGTTTTGATAGCTAAATTGTTATTATTAGTATGTAAAGTAATTCTTGTTGTTCCTGCTTCATTCCTTCCTTTCTATCACCATCTAAGGACAACTATTTTATAGAATTTCACAGGAACTGGAGTGTACATTGTAGTCATAGAGTTAATAGCAGCATTTGCCAACATAATTGTACTTGGGAAGGAACTGCCAGTCCTGCAGGGCAAGAGAAGCTAAGACTGTATCTTGACATTATATGTCTTTAATTTTTAGTTTCTGCCAGAAAGTACATAAGGACTTGTGGTAGTGGTATTTGGAAGTTGGGAATAAGAACATCGACTTGACACCTGTGTCATTGTGCAGAGATTTGGTAAGGAACAGTAATGGAGAAACATAGAAATTCTAATCATCCCCTCCAGTCCACACAGTGTAATCACGCTCCCTTCCCACCCTAGCTCGTGACATAAAATGCTGAATTTTTAATGACTTTAACTACTTCCATTACAAAGAAGAGGAGAGTAGTGGTGGATGAGGTGATCCACAAATGTGATTGTGTGATATATTTGTTCTTTATGTTTAAGTGGAGGTGTTATCATTGTTGTTTTTAATATAGGCATCTCTTCTCTCATTAACATGGAGGAAGATGACGTTTTTCTTTACACACAAATGCAGAAGAAATAATGAAAATAGCATTCATGTTATTTTTTCGGCTTTGTTTAAATGCTTCCCATTTAACAAATACCATTAAGTATATAGCTTTAAAATTGGATTTCTTAAACATTACAGTGAATGGTTTTAATGGTTTGCCACTAGCACCAAGTCAGTAGACAGAAAGATGACCTTTTAAATATATAAATACAATATTTTTACTTAAATCAGTTATATTTTGCAGTTGTCTTGAGTTTATTATCCACAAATAAGTATAAATAAACCTTGGGAACATAAGTCTAGGTTTTCTGGCGCTACCAGTATGGTCAGAGAAATTTTATAGCCTAATGTACAAAGATTAGTATATGTAAAATCTCATAGCTTAGTTGCTAAAGAATCCGCCTGCAATGCAGGGGACCCCAGTTAGATTCCAGTTAGTGTTGGGAAGATCTGCTGGAGAAAGGATAGGCTACCCACTGCAGTATTCTCAGGCTTCCTTTGTGGCTCAGCTGGTAAAGAATCCGCTTGCAATGTGGGAGACCTGGGTTCGATCCCTGGGTTGGAAAGATCCCCTGGAAGAGGGAAACGCTGGCTCCAGTATTCAGTCCATGGGATCACAAAGAGTTGGACACGACTGAGTGACTTTCACTCACTCACTTGCTGAATATGATATTGAAATAGCTTTGAACATCTTCCTAAATTTTGATATATATTTTATTTTTAATAAGAAATATTTAAATACTTTAAAAAGTTTTTTATCCATTGATAAAAAGAATATCCTAACCAACTCACTAATTGTTTCCTTGACAGTATTTTCAAAGTGTATTGGTCATATATCCTTGAACAAATATTTTAGCTCCTGTTATGTGATATAATTTTCTATAATTCTAGGTTATAGGTTCCCTAAGGACAAGCACCATGTCTGACCCAGATTTGTATCTTATACAATGTCTTACACATAAAGAGACTCTCAAAATATATTTGTCAAGTGAAGAAATGAAGACCTTTAATCAACTTTATTCTAAAGAGATGCATTGCTTCGTAGTCCATAGTCTCTGCTCCAACTCTTAGGAGAAAGAGACTTTGGTGCTCTACTCAATCCTATACACAGGACTCCTCCTTTGTATTGCCAAATAATATTTGTACTTAATTAGAATGTAGCTAATCATGAATGTGTGATAAATGTCTCCCGAGAGTTCATTTTAGGATCTTGGGGAACAAAAAAACCACTATAGAGGTGACAACTCTCAATCCTGGAGTGAATATGAGGAATTCTGCCAAACAAAAGCATGGAGATTTCCAAATGGAGATTCTAATCAATCCTGAAAGTCCTTGTCAGAGTCTATGAGGGTTTAGGGACCTGAAGGTGTTTCCAGAAGAGTGAAGTGATTTGGGCCAGTTGCAAGAGATAGATTCTATGGGGAGTTTAGAGGGGAGACATATTTGTATAAGGCATAAGGGGAAAAGGTGTGTGCTTAGAGATAGTGCATCACAGGTAAAGAAAAAAGACTAGTAAAAGTAGGAAAATATTCCCAAATAACAAAATTATTGTCAGAAAATGTACAGTTCCCCTCCATTGTATTGATGGATCCCCATGGTCTTCCTGAGCTGGTATGGATTCTTCCAAATACAAACTGTGACATTGCTGATGTCTCTTCCGAAAGCTCACATGACTCTGTTTTTTTTTTTTTTTAATGGGAAATCAGGTTTTATTAAGCTATGACACATTCTTACCCAGAAGACTTCAAACTTCATTTTGAAATGTATTGTGTAGCTTACTCCATTATGACAAAAGCTGAAATTTTCATTCTATAAGCATGAACCCATTGTGGTTAGCTTTTAATATAATATGTGACATATAAGATCACTCTATTAGCTGAATAAAATATTACCAAATGATTCAGAATAAAGAAGGTTTTCTTCTTCCTTTCCTCTAGATAAAAGTAAACTAGTTATATATTTCAATAATTTTTGGTCAAAGAAAAAAATAGTCTCCTTTTTAAGAGAGAATAAAGCCAACTATTTTCAAAATTAAACTGAGGCTACAACCTTAAAACTATCTGTCTTATTTCCTTGTACATTTTAAACCATTTAAAATTTTCAAACTGTAAAATGTATTCATCTAATTTATATAGATTGCCGATCACATACCATGTGCTGCACTGGGTGCTGGGGAGATGGCGATGAATACATAGATAAAAGCAATGAAGACATGGATAAAATATAGCAATGGCTACATAAATAAAAGCCCCTGTCCACTCGCAGCTTCCAGTCCACAATTAGAGATAGACAATATAAAATAAGTTACCTATTTTGGCTACACAAGGTAAATATATATGAAGGACAGTAAGGATTGCTGGGTGGAGGGGTGGGTGTAGGGGGTGGGGGGCGGGAGTCAATTGAAGTATTAAGTAGAAGATCAAAAAAGACCTGAATAAGAAGATGACATTTTAGCAAAGACTTAAGGGAGGTTAGGGATGGAGCTGTCATGCAAACAAGGTCCAAATGCCCCTAGAGCCCTGGAGCAAGCCCACTGGCCCTGCTGGAGCAGGTCAGGATAGGTTGAAGACTCAACTGTGGCATGTGGACAAAAGCCTAGTTGGAGTACATTCAAGAGAAAATAGGAGAGGAATTGGACATAGTGAGTATAGATAATATGGATAAAAGTGATTTTGCTGTAATGAAGAACAGAGAAATGGGGCTTAAGCCAAGAATAGATTGGTATCAATTGATGTCAAGAGATTATTTTTCCTTTTTATTTATTTATTTTGTACGTTTGTGCTCAGTCTGTCATGTCGGACTCTTTGCGACCCCATGGACTGCAGCCCGCCAGGCTCCTCTGTCCCTGACATTTCCCAGGAAAGATTACAGAAAGTCGGTTGTCATTTCCTCTGGGGGATATTCCAGACTCAGGGAACTTGTGTCTCTTTTTTCTCCTGCACTGGCAGGCAGAACCCTTACCACTGCACCGCCTGAGAAGCCCTTTATTTATTTACCATGGGAGAAACACAGCATTTGGAGGGGTGGGGTGGGGACTGTGTTAATGAGAAGAATATTGTGGAGAGGAGAAAACTTGAAGAAGAGAAGGATGATTTGCTGCTGGGGCGATAATCTTTGCATAGATAAGAGGGGCTCTTTGTGTCTATGCAGGGGATTGGTTTGGGGTAGAAATATGGACATTTTCCACAGAAACAGGAGAGAAAGCAGAGGGTGTGGAATCAGATGCAAGTGGCTGGTAGATGTGGGAAGCTATGAAGTGAGCAAGCAGACCTACAATGGCATGAGTTAAGAAAGAGTAAAATTAATTTTCTAACATTCTCAGGATACCAACAGAGGGTCCTGGGATATGCAGTGACAATGAAATAATTGATATTTCTTAACTAAATCAGTGCTTTTTAGGGCAAGGACAAGGCATGTATCTGATGTGATTATAAAAGTAAGTGTGGGTTTAATCCTTCAAGATTGTTAGAATAACTGAAATTTACCCCCCTCACCACCAAATTTACAATGGGGTAAATAACTATTTTGTTGTTAGACACATTATAAGAAGGAAGTATGTTGTTGCTGCTGCTGTTGTTGTTGTTCAGTAGCCAAGTCCTGTCTGACTCTTTGCAACCCCATGGACTGCAGCATGCCAGGCCTCCCTGTCCCTCACCATCTCCCAGAGTTTGCCCAAGTTCGTGTCCATTGACTTGGTGATGCCATCCAATCATCTCATCCTCTGTTGCCCTCTTATCCTTCTGCCTTC
This sequence comes from Bos grunniens, assembly GCF_055505025.1. NCBI lineage: Eukaryota > Metazoa > Chordata > Mammalia > Artiodactyla > Bovidae > Bos > Bos grunniens. The sequence goes on along the minus strand of NC_141185.1, from coordinate 27,513,458 downwards.
AATCTTTCCCAGCATGAGAGTCTTTTCCAATGAGTCAGCTCTCCACATCAGGTGGCCAAAAGATTGGAGTTACAGCTTCAACATCAGTCCTTCCAATGAATACCCAGGACTGATTTCCTTTAGGATGGACTGGTTGAATCTTCTTGCAGTCCAAGGGAATCTCAGGAGTCTTCTCCAACACCACAGTTCAAAAGCATCAATTCTTTGGTGCTCAACTTTCTTTATAGTCCAACTCTCACATCCATACATGACTACTGGAAAAACCATAGCCTTGACTAGACGGACCTTTGTTGACAAAGTAATGTCTCTGCTTTTCAATATGCTGTCTAGGTTGGTCATAACTTTCCTTCCAAGGAGTAAACGTCTTTTAATTTCATGGCTGCAGTCATCATCATCTGCAGTGATTTTGGAGCCCCAAAACATAAATTTAGCCACTGTTTGCACTGTTTCCCCATCTATTTGCCATGAAGTGATGGGACCGGATGCCATGATCTTAGTTAGTCTACTAAGGTGGCAATAAAAAATACTTTATTTTTTATTGGGTGGCTGGGTGGCTTAAACAATGGAAATTTATTTCTTACAGTTCTGGAGGCTGGAAGTCCCAGATCAAGTAGTTGACAGGTTTGGTTTCTAGGAGGCCTCTCCCCTTGCTTGTGGATGGCCAACTGCCTTGTCACTGCATCCTCACATGGCCTTTTCTCTGTGGGACCACTCTTCATCTTTTTATAAAGACACCAGTCCTATTGGATTAGGGCCATACCCTGTGATCTGTTTAACCTTAATTATCTTTTTAAAGACCCTGTCTCCAATTACAGTCACATTTAGGTTTAAGGCTTCAACATACAATTTGAAGAGGACACATTATGTGAAATAAACCCATAACATTATGTTAAAAGTTTACTAGAGAAAAATGATTTAATAGAATCTCTTAGGTAGGCATTCTCTCTGTTGGATTGCTGGGCTTTTGTCCTCTTGGAAACTGTTGATTCTCTTCTCAATGCCATGTCAGGAGGTAGGAACTTTATGAGCATATCTGGACCAACCCATCTCATGACAGAAGAAGGGAGATAGAAGTAGATTAAGGCCATCACAGAAACAGTGACATCTTCTTGGCAGGTCATTGGATAGCTCAGATTCCCTGAGGTGACATTCTCCATAGACTATCCCCTTCTACTTTAGCCTCTTTGTCTAAATGCCCCCAAAGCTGCAGCCACCATTCTCTGAACATGCCACATCCTTTTGTAAGTCTGGGCCTCTGAACAAATGAAGAATTCTGCCTGTAAAGATATGCATCTTCTTCTTTACCTGGCAAAGATATAGCCATACTCCCAGATCTGGCTCAGATGTTACCTCTACCTGGCTTTTACTGCCCATTCCTCACCTTCATGCAATGTTTTATTTCCCATCCTCCCCCATCATCATTTTACTCAGTGCACTTATCTCCTTTTGCCATGGCTCTTTCCTCCACTACACTGCAATCCCTTGAGAAAAGGGACAATGTTTTGTTCTTCTTTGTACCCACAGTTCTTGGTGTAGTTCCTGACACATGATAAAGGCTTAGTGACTATATGAGCAATAAGTTATTTACTGAGCCCCTATCATGTTCAAGATACTGCCTAGGTGCTGGGAATACAGAATGGCCAAGCAGACAGAGAAACACCATCCCTGTATGGAGCTTAGAGTCTGGAGACAGAGATAGAGAAAATATAAGCCAGCAAGTCTAAGAATTCTGAATTGAGATATGTCTGTAAAGGAAATTAACACTGTTCTGCAATGGAGAAAAATAAGGTGGATCTACTTTTGATAAGATGGACAGAGAAGCCTCCCTGAGAAGTAACATGTCAGCTGAGAGCTAAAGAATGAGAAGTCGTTAGCAAGAGAATGTTCTAGAGAAAGGGAACAGTATGTTCAAAGGTCCTTAGAGAAGAAAGAGCTATTTAAAGAACTGGAAGAAGGAAACTTAACAAGGGGCATAGTGACCAAGAAAGACAGAAGTAGAGAATGCGGTGTAAAGTAGGCAGGAAGCAAATCTAATGAGCTATGTTCTAAGTTTGTGTTTTAGATCTAAATGCAGTATGAAACTAACTTACGTTTTGTAGACACCACTCTGACACTGTAATGGAAGAGATGGGAGAGGCAGGAATGGGCAAGGGGAGATACACATTAGAAGATAATTGCTATCCTACAGGGGAGAGTTGACAAAGGCTTGGACCAGGCTGGCAGCAATGCAGACTGGGAAGACAGACTGGAGAGACATTTTGAAAGAAGAATCAACAGAATTTAAGGAGTAACTGGTTGTAGGAAATGACGAGGAGTCATGGATGATTCTCTGGTTTCTGACCTAAGCAACAGATGGTGCGGTTTATTTAAAGGGAGGATACTAAGAACAGAAAGTTTGGAGGCATGCAGTAAGGATGAGAATGGAGAGTGTTTCCAACAGCTATGCCTAAAGTAAATTCAGTTAGCAGTGGTTGGTTTTATGGCACTCAGAGGAGAGAATAGGGAGCCGTTACTACATAGGTAGCATTGAAAGCCATGGAAAAGAGTTTAAATAAAGAGGCCCAGAATTAAGCCCTGAAAACAAGAACCCATGATCCAAGATGTGAATCAAAAAGATCAATGAACTATCTATAAAATGGATTTGCGGCTGGTGGAGAGGGAGGGAGAATATTTGAGAATCCATCACTTTAAGTCAGCTGAGGTCTTATGCAGGCCTCGATTAGAATAAGACAGAGCTGATCCTTTTTCTCTTCTCATACACGATCTCCCATGGCATTCTCATTTCATCTCCTAGTGTCAGCCTTTGCCTCTGGGTTTATATTTCAGTCCTAATATTTCCACTTGCTTGCTGAACATTTCATTTTGGGAATCATACTAGTACCTCAAAGCAAAAGACTGTTTTAGCTCATTTGTTCCCTTTATCTATGCTGCTCATTTTATATTCCCATTGATGATACTGGCCAGGAAGTGAGAGGTAGATCTGTCAGTGAGTCTGTTCCTTCTTGTTCCTTTTCATTTTTCTTAATGGATAAGTTATCAAATCTTGTTAATTACACATCAATAATATTATTTAATATACTATAGTCTGTGTTTCTATGTGTAAAATATAGTCACTTTTAAAGTATCTACAATTGTCATTGTTGTTATTCAGATGCTCAGTCATGTCCAACTCTGCGACTCCATGAACTGCAGCATGCCAGGCTTCCTTGTTCTTCACTATCTCCTGGAGTTGTTTCAAACTCATGTCCATTGAATGGATAAGGCCATCCAGCCATCTCATTCTCTGTTGCCTCCTTCTCCTGCCCTCAATCCTTCCCAACATCAGGGTCTTTTCCAATGAGTTGGCTCTTCCCATCAGGTGGCCAAAGTATTCAAGCTTCAGCGTCAGTCCTTTAATGAATATTCAGGGTTGATTTCCTTTAGGATTGACTGTTTTTTTCTCCTTGCTGTCCCAAGGACTCTCAAGAGTCTTCTCCAGCACCACAGTTTGAAAGCACCTTTTTTATGGTCCTAATCTCACATCCGTACATGACTACTGGAAAAACCATAGCTCTGACTAGACGGACTTCTGTTGGCAATGTCTCTACTTTTGAACTACTACTACTTTAACGACTACTTTTTAGCTCTCTAGATTTGTCCTGGCTTTTCTTCCAAGGAGTAAGCATCTTTTAATTTCATGGCTGCAGTCACCATCTGCAGTGATTTTGGAGCCCAAGAAAAGAAAGTCTGTCACTGTCTCCACTGTTTCCCCATCTATTTACCATAAAGGGATAGGACTGGATGCCATGATCTTAGTTTTTTGAATGTTGAGTTTTACACCAGGTTTTTTACTCTCCTTTTTGACCATCAAGAGGCTGTTTAGTTCCTCTTTGCTTTCTGCCATAAGAGTGGTGTCATCTGCATATCTGAGGTTATTGGTATTTCTCCCGGCAATCTGAATTCCAGCTTGTGCTTCATCCAGCCCAGCGTTTCACGTGATGTACTCTGCATATAAGTTAAATAAGCAGTGTGAGACTATACAGCCTCGATGTACTCCTTTCCCAATGTTAAGCCAGTTCATTGTTTCATGTCTGGTTCTAACTATTGCTTCAAAAGATGAAATTATTTTAATCAAAGATTCAGTGTGACTCTTTTTTTAAGAACTATAATTTCTCCAAATCTTTCTTCTAAAAAATTATCCGTAGAGTAAAATACAGTATGAGAAAAAGTTAAGGCAGTTCGTAGGTAGATTTAGACTGGCAAAGTCATTCAACCTTAGCCGAAGAAACAACTTTGGTTCTATTTTTATCATCACGTTTTGAAATGAATCACTGAAAGCAGAGATAGAAATGTAGATGGATAGGAAAAGCTGGGCCATCTAATTCATCTCCTTTTTAGCACAGGGAGGTTTCCTATGTCAAATGCCTGTGAGATATTGTGCAGTAAAAGTCTTAGATCACAGCATTTCAATCATTTTTGTAAGGTGACTAATTGTTTCTCCGGTTGCTCTCAGCATTGTTCTCTGAATTCCCTTCTAGAAATCCGTGTCACACAAGAGGTATTACCCTTGTGCACAGAAATGGCCAAGGATCTCAAAGGGCTGAGCTTCAGTTATTTTTCCATGGTAGTGATGAGTCTATATGAAGTTGACCTCCCTCTTTACGTTGCTTTTTGTGACCAGTGGCACACATTCATGAGATTTTTACCAAAAACAAGTAGTGGTCTAGTGTGCTACCTTAGGGTGGTTAAAAACTAACAGGGACCTCTAGGGATCAGACATGCCGCTTTGGCATGTAATGGTGCAGATTCATTATTTTAATGGGATTTCCAAAAGAATAATTTGTGTGGGATGTCTCCTCATTATCCCATGGTGTTGAGAAGGGGAGGGGTGGGGATAGCATTTGGAAAGACATTTGTTTTTAAGTTCTCTTTAAAAATTATTTTATCACTACTTTTGATTGAAGTATAGTTGATTTACAATGTTGTGCCAGTTTCTGCTGTACAGCAAAGTGGCTCAGTTATTTACTTATATGCATTCTTTTTTAATATTCTTTTCCATTATGGTTTATCACAGGATATTGAATACAGGTCTCTGTGCTAAACACTAAGACCTTGTTGTTTATCCATTTTACATGTAATATTTTGCGTCTGCCAACCCCAAACTCCTAGTTCATCCCTCTCCTCCCCCCTCCTCCTTGGCCACCACAAGTCTGTTCTCTGTGTCTATGAATCTGTTTCTGTTTTGTAGAGAGGTTCATTTGTTCATATTTTAGTGATATCATATGGTATTTGTCTTTCACTTTATAACTTCGCTTAGTATGATAATCTCTAGTTGTATTAAGTTCTTTGACTACTGTTCAGTATCTCTCAGTGATCTCATATTTAGTTGCTTGGGAATATTGTATACTTCATTAAAAGATATAGAACCAATACATTTCTATTGTCTAATGTTTTTTTCTAATCATTGACTCCCTATATTCAGTTTCATTTTCTCCCCCCCAACCATTAAACAATATTCTTAGGTCTCTAGATATTTCTTCAAATTCTGTGATACCTGCAAACCTCTGAGTCGGCACTCTTCTGTGTTGTCATTAATATGCTCCATGCCTTCTCTTTCTCCATCTGTTAATAAATAGGCTGACTAACACTAGATTTAGTATTTCCTTCGTGCTTTCCACCAGCCACACCCTTTCTTCCCATACTGAAAATACTGCATGTGACGTTATCCTTAGTTTATAGTGTTTGACGTAATTCTTAATCCTTATGCAAGTCAATTAGTTTGGACAAAAAAAGGTTACATGAACCAATACATAGATTGTGGAAACTTCAGTTACATGAATATAGTGATTTTAGTATTTTTTAAGTTCTTCCTCAATATCTAGAGCATTCATAATTCGCCCCTGTGGAAAAGAACAAAATACAAATTCTAGAGTGATTTGAGATCTTCCATTTCATAAGCTACCCATTTCCTTTACAGAGTCCTGATTCGCCCTTTTAAGCAGCTGCTATTTTATGACACTCTTTTTTTTTTTTTTTCCCCACGATTGCATCTATAAAACCAGAGAGTGTGCAAGAGGCCTCGGTTGGCCATGGACATGAAGAATAGAAGGTCATCTCTGACTCTGCTTTTCCTACATGTTATGGAAATCTGGCAACTACCCAGCAACTGACCCAGACTTGGTCTTTCTGTAGGAGAGTATATAATTAAATAATAAAGAAGTAGACATTTTAAGACTGTTGAGAAATGTTAATGGGTGTGTGGGATTTAGTGAAGCACACAAAAAGACCTTAAGAGCTCCTTTGGTCCACAGCACACATGTACTCGGCACTGGCCTTTTTCCTTCACCACAGGCAAGCACGCCACTGAGAAGACTTCATTCCCCGTTTTATCTCGTGTTCTGGGGAACTCTAAAGCCACAGGGATCACAACAGCTGCAATAAATAAAGCATCTCTTCAATACATTTCCTTGCCAAATATTATTCAGCATTCTTTTGGCCTTGGTTTGATAGAAAACAGCATGGTGAACTTACTACCTCTCCTTTTAGTACAGTGAGCCCCAAGTATCTATGAAAAATTTAACAATTCAAGCCTGCATGTAAGCAAAATCATGGTTCTTTCTATTTTAAAATTATTAAGACAAAACACAGAGAACCAAAAAAAAGTAATGTAGGAAGTCTTATCCCTATTGAAGAGGTATTGAATTAGTACTAGGCTTTTTTATTCTCCTCAGGGTGAAGATAACGAGAAGCATCCAGAGTATGTGTCCATGCAAATGTATGGGTTGGAAGGGGACTCTTTAAAAAAAAATAAATGTTACATATGTGGCAGTACGAGGAAGAATATTATTAAGGAATTTCACAGAATTTTTATATAAAGTCTCATCATACAGTATTATGATCTCAGGGATATATTGTGATATTTACTGAGTCTTCTGAGAGTTCATTTATTCAGGTTATATTTTAAGGAGGAACTTATAAGATTCAGATCTAAAATATAATTCTGTAATATGCCCAGCTGATCCCATTAAATCCGAGCGAAAAGGGGCGGTATAATGATGTGAACAATTCCCATTCTCTGTGTTGTTACACCTCACTTGAAATGCATTCTTTCCAGATTAAAACAGCCATTCCTCTTTGTTTCTCTCTCCAGGCTGAGGTTCAACTATGCTACCTGGAAGCACAAAGAGATGCTGTTGAGCAGATGTCCCTCAAGCTGTACAGCGAGCAGTATACCAGCAGCAGCAAACGGAAAGAAGAGTTTGCTGATATGTCAAAAGTTCATTCAGGAGGAGGCAATGGGTAGGGAACTATTCTTTTTGTTGTTTTATTCTCATTAATCTCTACTTTTTTCAATGATGTTCCACTGGTCGGTGTTAGGTGGGCATTTCCTCCCAAGCTAGCAAGAGAAGTGCAATAGACAAGGTATTTATGTTCTTTTCCATTCATACCAGAATTGAAGACTACGGATTTTATCAGCCTGTCATCTCACCCAGGACTTCCTAACTTTGGTATTATTTGTTCGAAACAGTCTTGTGATTTGCTGAGCGTTTCTGTCACTACATTGTGCCTATAATTTTCTCAGTGTATTTCCCTCTCTTTAAACCTCATAGTTTAAAGTCCATCTAAGCAAATTTTAAACACCAGAACCTCACTGGAAACTGGTAGAACATAATTTTTTGAAAATATAGATATCTAATAATTGTTTAGGGACTGTGGACTAACTGGTTAGCATCACATGAAGTCAAGTGGAATGTTGGACTGGTGCTTATTGTCTGTGTTATATGAAACGACCCAGCAACTTCAATGACCCACCAACAGTTTCATTCAGCCTGAGATCTATGGCTGTATTTATATTATACTAACTACCCATGCTACTGAATAGTTAAGTTATGCCTTCAAATATTTCCAAATTACTTCAAAATTATGCAAACATTCTGTGTGTGTATGTGTATATACATATATATATATGTATCTATAATACATATATGAGATTTATAAAATACTATTATTTAAAAAATTCTGGTTCAGTTTTAATATTTAGTAGGTGATTATTAAAGAGTAAAAGAATACAATGAAATTTAATCATTTCATAATTTTAATGACTTGGTAATAATTATACTCATTAAAATGGAAAAAGTAACCTATTTTGCTTTTATACTTGAGCCAGACAACAAGGGAGAGAAACTGTTCCCCCAAGTTCCATAACATGTTAACAGCATAGTATAAACCTACGGGGAGTAACTCTAGCCAAAATATTCCTTCAAAAGAAGGAAGTATTTCCATGCACTTGCTTTCTTTTTTCTCTTACGTGCTTATAGTTCTGATATGACTTAAAATTCTCGTTCAGATTTTGAGGATAAATTACCAACACAGGTTACAAATTCTGTCTTGTGATATAACCCGAGGTCTAAGAATGCAAGGAAAGAATTCGAGTTGTAATTCTTTTTAGGAAATGGGCAAGGGCTTTTTAACTTTTAAAATTTACCTATCTATACAATTTGTTGCTCTTTTAAGATATTTTTTATATATAGACATGTAAGCATGTATTTGATTCATCTTCTATGATTCAAAAGACATTTATTCACAGGAGGAAAAGCATGACAGCAAATTAGAAAAGGTTAAATATTCGAGTGTGAACAATAAGCTGTTTTGAGGCCTTAACGTGCTTTAATTTCTCTAAATGCCTAAATAGTCCCTGGTGTACCCACCACCACAAACTTTAGGTCACATTTTCATGTTTTCTAAAAGCCCTAGGGATTGAACGGGTACCACGTGCTTCTGACCTCAGATTCCAAGGGCCCAACCTGAGTATTTACTCTGGGCTCCGCAAATCATAAATCTGCCCTGGAAATGGCTTAGTTAACAGCAAGCATTGTTCTGTGAAGTGGGAGTAGGTGAACTTGCCTGATATTCTTTGTTTATGCTCCTTAGGGTGCTGAAGGCTGTGCATTGTGAGGAAATGTAAGAGTGTGCTGAAGAAAAGGCAGCTATTTAATACTAAGGACAAAAACCATATACTCCTTTCTGTTTTCTGTTTACATACAGAAAACCATTGTTTGAGAAATGTATGTGGGTGAGGTTATCTGGGGTGTCCTGCTCCTAAGACCCTTTGCTCCCACAGTTGAATCTGTAATTCTGAAACCTTAAGAACACAGCCTTCTAAAATTATCTGCTCCAATGATACATAAACTTCATTAACAGTTTCTTTTGTTACCTAGAATGAGCATTGTTTCTGATAAGATATTGTGGGAATAATGTGGGCCTTCTAGGGTCTTCATTCCGTATGCAGATAGATATCCAGTCCACTGAAGAGAACATTAAGTTGGTGATACAATCCGTATGTTTTTATTTCCTCCTCCAGCCTATGTCGATGCGAAGGAGAATATGTAGTTGAAAAATGTATAAGGTTACTCCAGGGAAGACTCAGCTGCTAGATTGAATGGAGATCTTAAATGTCTAAGATTTTTGTGTAACCAAAATATGGTTTAGAAATGAATTTATAACCTCTCTGGCTTGATGAAAAGGTGCATATCAAGGTGATTTAACACAGCTTGTGGACAAGCATGAAATGTGTGTTTGACAGTCATGAATATGTGTGGTGGGAAGATTTCCCTGATGGTATGTGAAGCTGTGTGAGCTGTAGGAACAGAGTGTGTCCCTCTGTGGGAGACACTGGGCACTGGTTCCTAAGTGGCAAAGTGGGGAACCGTCACTTCCTGGAGGGATCTACAGTGCTTGAGTCACTGCTGCTGCTGCTGCTAAGTCACTTCAGTCGTGTACGATTCTGCGACCCCACAGACGGCAGCCCACCAGGCTCCCCCGTCCCTGGGATTCTCCAGGCAAGAACATGGGAGTGGGTTGCCATTTCCTTCTCCAATGAGTGAAAGTGAAAAGTGAAAGTGAAGTCGCTCAGTCATATCTGACTCTTAGCGACCCCATGGACTGCAGCCTACCAGGCTCCTCCGTCCATGGGATTCTCCAGCCAAGAGTACTGGAGTGGGGTGCCATTGCCTTCTCCTGCTTGAGTCACTGGTGATTCTCAAAGGGAGCAGGTTGGTGCTTTTGACTCCTGTTGATTTAAGTGAAAGCTTGTAAATTGTCTTGTTTCTTTCATCCAATAAATATTCACTGAAGGCATACTACGTGCGTGGCACAATTTTCTGAGCAGATTTCATCAAGAACACTCTTTTGTAAATTTTGTGAAGTATAACCATCTGTCTTTCTGACACCTCTTTCTATTAAGGGCTTGTCTGATTTCATTTTTATAATGAATTTCAAAATCTTGTTTATTTTAGTAAGTAGTATCCTACTTCCTGTCAAGACTTAGAGTAGATTACAAAGCATGTCTTTTGTTTAGCTTATAAATAATAGAACTGGGAGGCAAAAAGCCTGGGTGACTGGCTTGTCCAGGACCTCGCCTCAGAGCCCTGAGTCGTGATGCAGTGAACAGTCCATGAAGCCACACTTTGCCCTGTCTCTGGAAATTTAGCTCAGACCTTTGATAAACTTTTTTACCCCTAAATCACATGTTATGCATGTTCCATATGGTATATGAAATTTGAATTATGGTATTGTCCTACTATAGAGAAACGGAAGAGTCTTAAGGCAATTTCATTTCAGCAACAAGAAGTTTGGACAAAAACACTGCAAAGCAGGCTTAAATGAAATTCATTAATTTGACAAATATTAAATACCTCCTTTATGAAGTGCAGAGTTTAAAAGGCAAAAATGAAATGGTCCCTGCCCTTGAGAAGCCCACAGTTTATTTAGTAGGAGGAACCAGATCCATAAACAACATAGAATGAAGGGTCAAAGTGATGAGTTAGGAATCTTCTTGGAGTAGGGAGCAGGAAGGTAAGCTCAGGGAAGGTGGTGCTCAGTTCTGATGGTGGTGGGGAGAATTGGAGCAGGTCAGGAATGATAGAAAGAGACGGGACTCTGGAGGTGATTTTTGGAAGAGGGCTAGGTCAGGGGAAGAATTTTCCAATTTAAGCTGAACAAACATGTATTGAGCACTTACAAAGACAGACAGACCATAGTTCCTACCTTCATGAAATTTACAGTCTATCAAGAGAGCAGCATTAAACCAGTATTTCTCTGTATCATGAAGAAGGGGAGGCAGAGGGTTGCAAGGAAGCTTAGAGCAAACAACATGTGGACTCCATGAGGCAGGGCCATGTCTGTCACATTCACCACACTATGCGCTGCATCCTGGAGTGGGCTAGGTGCCCAGTGAATGCTGGTGCATAAATGAAAAACTAAAAGGGATCTAGTGCTCAGAGGGAACAAGGGTGTGAAATCATTATGCTGCTTGCTGTTCCATATGACTGGAGAGCAAGGTAGAAAGTCAGAGGGAGTAGTGTAAAATAAGGCTTAGGAAGAAAGTGAAGTTGAGATCCTGGAGTTAATCACTGAGTTCATGGTTCTTAACTAGGATGCATCAAGATTTCTTAGGGAACTTTTAAGTTGAAACTGCCTGCCCATCTCACCTCCCTCAAAATTCTGATTCAGGAAGCAGGAGTGGACCAAGATATATTATACTTGATGCCCACTGCCAGTTGAGATCATTGCTCCAGTGGTTTTCAAAGAATGATCTCTAGACCATCAGCATTAGTATCTCCTGAGAATCTGTTAGAAATTGCAAATTCTGGGTCCCACTCCAGATGTACTAAATTGGAAAGTCTGAAGGTGGAGAACAGTAATAGATTAGAAATTAATGGGAGATGTGGAGACTAGATTGGAGGCTAAAGCCAGAAAGAGTCGATAAGCCTTGGATGAGGCAAGTAAGAGAGAGGAAAAGGGCCATTCTAATGTGGGGAGAGAAAGAAAATAAGAAGACTTAGATTCAAATGATTTCTGTGTCATTGAGCATTTCATGATTGTTGAGCAGGCTCTATTAGGCACTGGGGTTGTAGAGGCAGTGGGATGCAAAGAGTGGCAGGGCATGTAAATCAGGAACGCCTGCCAGGAGAAGTGTCACTGAGGCTGGCCCAGGGTCAAAGGTGACAGCCAGTGTTTCCCACAGCAGAGGCGATGTGTACAGACAGCTGGAACCAGTCAGGGATTCCAGCAAGAATAGGTTGGCATTTTTAAAACAGTATTCTGGCGGCACTCTGGAGAATGGACTGGCATGGGCAAGACTAGACAGTGCTTGGTTAAGAAGCTATTCCAGTCATCCAAGTGAGAAACTGTTCTGGCCTGAAGACAGCAGGAATGGAAACTGAAGGAAGGAAATTGAAGACAGAACCTGGTCCCTGAGTGGATGAGGGGCATTAAGGGAGGTGGGGTTTAAGACAGACCTCCATGTTTCAGGCTTTTGCACCAATGGACATGGTATTCAATGCAAGGGAGGAGCAAGGGGGCCTGAGAGGAACCGACTGTTTGGGACAAAGTTCTTTTTTATGGTCTGCAGAACATCTAAGTAGAAATGCCCAGGAAGCAGATCTGAAGCTCAGGGATGTCTTGGGCTCCTCAACCACCAACAAGGACAGTATGGTGACTATGAGGTAGCAGGGGCTGAGGAAGGTGGGAGCTTACCTTGTGGTAGCGTGTCCCCACAAAACCTACCCCAGGTGGACATAGCAATCTCTTTAAGAATGCTCATTTTGAAAAATATGGCTAATAGGAACATTTTTATTTCAGCTAGAATCTTTCAGGCTGTATTATACAAGTCTTTTAAAATAAAATTTGTGTGTGTGCCAAGTCACTTCAGTCATGTCATGACTCTGTGTGACCCTATGGACTGCCAGGCTCTACTGCAGCCTGCCAGGCTCTACTGCGCATGGGATTCTCCAGGCAAGAATACCAGAGTGGGTGGTTGTGCCTTTCTCCAGGGGAACTTCCCACCCCAGGGGTCAAACTCACATCTCTTAAGTCTACCTGCATTGGCAGGTGAGTTCTTTACCACTGGTGCTTCCTGGGAAACCCAAAATAAAACCATAGCATTGAAAATTCCAATGTGATATCTTGATTAGCAGGAATTGAGAATTACTGTTGACTATTTTCTGTCTTCAAGCTGCTGGTGGAACCTTCTGATTCCAGATATTAGAATGCATTAGGTCTGCTCAGATTGCTTTCAACTACATAAAGAAAAATTTTTTAGGGGTGTATATTTTCTCTAGTCTAAATTCTTAAAGGAGGAGAGAGAGCATACAGGATTAAAAATTAAAGATCAGAATTCAAGTTGGTATATACTTTGGCCACCTGATGCGAAGAGCAGACTCATTGAAAAGACCCTGATGCTGGGAAAGACTGAAGGCAGGAGGAAAAGGGGACGAAAGAGGACAAGATGGTTGGCTGGCATCACTGATTCAGTGGATATGAGTTTGAGCAAACTCTGAGAGATGGTGAAGGACAGGGAAACCTGGCATGCTATAGTCCACGGGGTCACAAAGAGTCGGACGGACACAACTGAGCGACTGAACAACAACATCATGTAGGGATATGTGTGTGTGCATGTGTATGCATGAGTGTGCACACATATTAAGGGTTACTATAAATAATAATATGGAGTAGAAGAGTAGGGAGATGTTTCCTGACTCTGCTTCCGGCGCTCCAGAGGGAATTTCAAAGAGCCTTCTGTTCTTGTGTAAAGTTCTAGAAGATACTTCAGTCTCAGTCATATGCCAGCCTCTGGCTGAGGGGGAATTTGGGCAATGTCCACAGGTGATTATGTAGTCAAGGTTTGTTCTCTGTAAGAATGTAGAAGTATTCGTCCCACATCATGTAACGTTTTCGAGTAAATTTTACTTTCAAATACAAACAGTATACACAGGTTATTTCCAAGCACAACAGGTTGAACTAAATGAACTTTAACTAGATGAAAGGTTAAAAGTTTGGCAGTAAAAATAAATCCATTTTCCTTTAGGAAATTAAGTATTCCTAAATCATTGTGATAATGTACACAGACACACACATATACATATATAGCACTCCCAAGAGGAATAGTGTTGTCAGATGAAAGCAAATATGTCACTATTTAAAACATTACTTGATTAAAGATCAAATAAGCAATAAGACATACTGATTGACTTCAAATACCTCAGAAGGGGTGTAACCACCTCTGGATTTCACTGCAATAGGATGATCTTTCTGGTTTTCTGTTGAGCCAAAGGCCAAAAATATCCTTGTGCAGCTGGGTGAACATTCATGCTCACTCATATTCTCTTTCTCTCAATGAATATTTTGAATTTCTGCTCTATGGTTGTTTTTGGAACATTGTTGCATATTAATAAAATGTTTTCTTTTTGGTACACACCAGTCATAAACTGTGGAGAAGGCAATGGTACCCCACTCCAGTACTCTTGCCTGGAAAATCCCATGGATGGAGGAGCCTGGTAGGCTGCAGTCCACGGGGTTGCGAAGAATCCGACATGACTGAGCGACTTCACTTTCACTTTTCACTTTCATGCATTGGAGGAGGAAATGGCAGCCTATTCCAGTGTTCTTGCCTGGAGAATCCCAGGGACAGCGGGGCCTGGTGGACTGCCATCTATGGGATCGCACAGAGTCGGACACTACTGAAGCGACTTAGCAGCAGCAGTCATAAACTGTGTACTAATGTTGGAAACACTCTCCCAGATAAATCACTAGACAATCCAAGGCGACCGTATTTCCACCCTGCATTTCTACTTTCTTCCCCTGATTTTTATCCTGTCTCAAACTAATGAACAACTGATCAGTGTTCAGTTCAGGTTCTTTTTGCTCCTTCTGTTGTGTTCTGGTATTATCACATAGTAAGATCACAATGCATCCTGTAGCCAAAGAAGCATAAAGTGCCTGACTACCTTCTGAAAAACTGATATTCTGTGCACTATTATTATTAAAATAAGTCTTCCTGGCTGTAAAAAGAATCTCACCAGTATAAATGTATTCATTTGGGATCATAATATCATATGCTTCTAATGTTCAAATACATTAAACTAATTTTAGACCTAGACAGTCTTCCACTTCAGTAATCTAATGCCATCCATACCAAGAGCCAACAAAGGATGAACTAGAGACGTAGTGGCATAATTACTGGGGAAGTATTATTTCAAAGTTAAGAGTAAAGTCGACTATTTATTTATTTATATAACTCCTTTCCATCTTAACAATGCTGAAACAATTTCTCTGCTGCTTTGGAAAGTTTATGGGGTCAATTGAAGAAGGAAAGAGGTATGAGAGAGTCTGAAACAAATCTATTCTACCTCATTTTAATGTGCAGAGCTTAACTCTTTTCTTTAAAATGTATTCTTTTATGCATTCCCACATCACTTTCACAAAGGATTAAAGTCAACTTACTAAAAATATTTACAATAAAATAGAATAAACATTTGACTGAAGTCAGTTAGGTAAAAGTAAAATGTGTACCAGAAAACAAAAAAGTGCATCTTCTGTGCATGTCCTCAAGAAGGGCAATGATTGGGCTCTAAGCTTTCCACATCCAAAGAAAAGAGTGAAATCTCATCCATCAGAAAATTCATAGTGTCCTAAGATTAAAAATAATATATATCTGGGGAAACACACTGAGTCCTGGGACAGATTTCTCCTGTAGTTCTTTCAGGAGAAGACAGGCCTCTGTGATACTCCATCTCTTCCCTGGTGCCTCAGATGGTTAAGAACCTGCCTGCAATGCAAGAGACCTGAGTTTGATCCCTGAGTTGGGAGGATCTCCTGGGGAAAGGAATGACAACCCACCCCAGTATTCTTGCCTGAGAAATCTCATGGACAGAGGAGCCTGGCGGACTACAGTCCA
The DNA here is from genome assembly GCF_055505025.1 of Bos grunniens. NCBI lineage: Eukaryota > Metazoa > Chordata > Mammalia > Artiodactyla > Bovidae > Bos > Bos grunniens. The sequence continues at coordinate 27,497,743 of NC_141185.1, read as the reverse complement.
TGGAGTCACAAAGAGTCGGACATGACTGAGCAGCTAATACTTTCGTAAGAGAAACCAAATTGCCAAGGCAGTTTTTTGATGTAGGCTGCAGAAGTGATGTCAAAGCACAGTTCAGTTAAGAGCCAATTTACAGGATAGATGAAGTCATACTGGGAGAGATCTCCATAGTAATTCTTCCACAAAGATTTTGTTAGAGATTAGGTGACAGAGAGTTATTCCTATGTTATTTACCTCCTGAGCTTCCCAGGTGGCGCACTGGTAAAGCATCCACCTGCCAATGCAGCAGACACATGAGACAGGAGACATGAGTTCGATCCCTGGGTTGGGAAGATCCCCTGGAGGAGGATGGCAACCCACTCCAGTATTCTTGCCTGGGAAATACCACGGACAGGGGAATCTGGTGGACTATAGTCTGTGGGGTCTCAAAGAGTCAGCCACGACTGGAGTGACTGAGCACACACATTTTTATCCCCTGCCCTAACCCTGAGGGTGAATATTCTCTGTGCTATGCTTAGTCACTCAATCATGTCTGACTCTTTGTGACTCCATGGACTATGGCCCACCAGGCTCCTCTGTCTGTGGGGATTCTCTGGACAAGAATACTGGAGTGGTTTGCCATACCCTCCTCAAATACTCTCTATTGCTTATTAAATCTTTGAAAACCAGGGAGTTATAGGATAGACTAGACTTTTTACAAAAGGCTGAGCTACCTAACCCTCAGCAGTGTGCCAGAAGCAAGTCTGGATCCAGACCCTCTAACACATGGACAATGACTTAGGAAGGTTTATCTCTCTCTCTTTTTTAAACATTATCTCTTGCTTTGTCTTTAGATATATGGGTTCTCACATTTGTCTTAGAATCACTACCATTTCTAAATTTTTCAGAATGTTTTCAAGTTCTTTGGCTAGAACTTAGTCCAGTGTATTATCTGAAAATTTAGAGAGAGTTTTGACTTCCTGACAGCCTAACAGAATCTTCTAGAAATATCCAGAAACTTACATTAATACTTCTAATTTTATGGCTAATCTTGGAGGTTAGAATTTTTTTGCTTTATGGATTGTATTTTAATAGCAAGAGTTTATGAACAGTCCATGAGACCATGAGAAAGTGGGACCTATCGTTAACAAATCTGTAGGATTGATTTTATTTTTCTTAGACATTTTCACATGTACATGGGTGTATATGAGAATTGAGAAAATTACTACTGGAAAGAACTCCATATTCCTTTTTATTTATTAATGGCAAAGGCAGGCTGCTTTTCTCATGAGGAAGTGGCTCATGAATTTTCATTCAAAATAGTAAATTAGTGTCCACACTTTAATATGTTTAGAGTGGTAAGGGATTCTACATGCAACTGTGCATATCAGATTTCATGTCTGGAAAGCTAAATTTTATTCTTTAATGATAATGTGATTGGACTAGGTGCCACTCTTTTATCTCCCTCCTGTGCTTACATGACACATGGCATAGAGGATGATGGGAAATTCTAATCAGTTATTAGTGTTTTCCTTTAATAATATTAAAGTGTATTTTTATGAGATTTTGCTACCATTACCTTTAGTGTCTTTTTTGAAAACCAGAGGCAAACTTCCTTGAGCAAATAATGCAAACAGTGAACACTTAGTGAATATTTGGGGAAAGAATCAATATGCTAAAGAAGCTAGGAAAATTGGATCACTTAACAGAAATTCCAACATACACAAGCTGGTATCTCAGGAACTGATCTTGTGTTTTTGGATATGTTCATGTGAAAGGAACTATTAAGCTTACAAAAGATGGATACTTAAATGCTCCAAAATATGTATTACTCAGCCTTAGTAGAAAAGCTTCCAGGCCTTTTTAGTATTATCTTTTCTTCAACTATTGGTTGCTCTATTTTGATGATTTCTTCATTTGGTGTCTGATTTAATCAAAATTCCTTGGTGGACCAAGCTGGAACCTCATATATTCACACACACCTTCCATTGATTTCACTTGGGTGAAACTTTATCTTTTAAGCAAAGTTTAAGTTGAAATGTTGAGTTAATGATGCTCACTTTAAATACCAAAGGCTGAATGCATTTATGTATTCAAACACTTAGCTGGTCAAACATAAGTCCCACCAGGGTTTAGAGAAAGGATCATTTTTTAAACTGTGCCAGCCTCACAAATAATATGTTGCTATCCAATCTGTAAAAATTGATACTAAACAGTCTTGTTAGTATTTTATTTCCATGGTGAAAAATCCTGGAATCTTTTTTTTTTTTTAACCTGAAAAAGTTAGAGAAAATGATGGACAAGATATTGGGAAATACTTTTGGCAATTATCATAGTAGTTAGCCCAAATTTAGAAATAAAAAACACTAAAGAAAAAAATTGCATGTTTATTTCTTTCCATAACTTGTCTCTGTCTTTATTAGAATTTCAGACGCTGAAATGAACACATAATTCTGTATTTATCTAACAAAACCTGACTTTGATTTAGAAGACTTTTTCTCCTCATTACATGATTGTGCTTATAAAGCTCCAAAACTGGTAATATTATATCTGCAATAGAATGTCCAACTCTTTTATTGTGAAACCTTCAGGAATATGGCAATTTAAAGGAAAAATATCCAAAAGAATATCACTTTGGTAATGTGTTTGATTTATAACACTGTCTTAGAATAGTGTACAAGTCTGCTTTGTAACATTTTCATAGAGTATAATGTATTCATAGAGTACTGAAAAGGTATGCTTTGAGACCTTTTAACGTCTAGGAGATTATATATTTGTATCAATCAGTTGACGGGAACCCAAGCACATTTACAAAGAAAATTTTAAAAGGAAAATCCTTCCAAAAGAGCAGTTCCTATACTCATAGCCCTTAAAAGAAAGGTTCTGAACTATTTGCCACAATTTCAATCATCTTTGTCTCTCTTTTAAAGAGAGGTCATTTGTCATGAGGACTTCAAGGAAAAGTACCTGGTTCTGAAATCAGCGGATGGAATCAGCATATTCTGCAAAGGGTTATAGAACTAATTAGTTCTGTGCTACCCTTGATAATTCACTCATCTATGATCTTTTCTGTTTTTCTGTGTAGTAGCTGGCATTTTCCTTAGAAGATGACTTTTATAAAATCACTAGTCTACAGCATACCTTTGCAGGCAATATAAACAGAAGAAAGTAAGCTACTTCCTTTGCCTCAGAATTTTCCTGCTATAATGAGCACATTAAATTATAGTCATTTCAGAAGATTTAAAAAAAGCAGCAACAAAGAAATTCTATAATTTATTTCTGATTTGTTACGAAGTTATATGTTTGATTTCACTTAAATTTGGAAAACTGTCAGGTTTTTCCTAAGCTGTGAATGAACACATGCCAAAGAATCTGAAATCAGGCACAAGTGCTTAAAATATGTTTTTGTCTTCAGAATTAAGGTTCCATCCCTGTGTTGGGAAGATCCCTGGAGAAGGGAATGGCAAGCCACTCCAGTATTTTCACCTGGGAAATTCCATGGGCAGAGGAGCATGGCGGACCATAGCCCACGGTGTTGCGAAGAGTCGGACACTGCTGAAGCAACTAACGCTTTCGCTTTTCAGTATTAGGACCCGATGAGAATTTGTCGTTTGAAAAACACTAGTGCTGATTCTACACTAATGAAACAAAATAAAGAACCAAAGCATTTACCATATCTAACAAACTCAAGCTTAAGTATTCTCAGCTAGGATGAAAACAGACTGGACTGGAGGAATTGTGAATATTTGTGTTAGATTCATTCAGCACTTGCAGGTCTCCAGTGAAGATCATCTCAGAATGAGCCCGAGGTACCTTTAACTGGAAGAAATGGCTTTTGTTCTAAGTCCTTTGATAGGGAGAGTAACAGGAGGGAACAGCTCGATGGATGTAAAGACATGGTAAAGAGCTAGTAAAAAAAAAATTCCATGATTCTGAACACTTTATCATCCTGTATGTAGTTTTCATCTATTTAAAATCTATTCATAAATTTCCTTTAATTTTCACCATAGAAGCATAATGTGAAAGAAATGGAAAGGCAGCTCACATTAATTGAGAGCATACTGTATATAATCATTTCAAGTAAGCAAATGTACCATTGTGTACTGAAGGCAAAATCTCACCTTCAGAATGAATGGGAAAGCCTGTCTGTATCACAATTGGTATTTGAGGATGAAATATTATCTTTATCATGTATTGCTCTTCTGAAGTCATTCTTGCCCTACTAAAAGTTCTTGGTTTCATTATCTATATTCATTCATCATCATTTATCAAGTACTATCCTGGTCATTATGCCAAAGCCTTTGACTGTGTAGATCACAACAAACTGTGGAAAATTCTTTAAAGAGATGGGAATACCAGACCACCTTACCTGCCTCCTGAGAAATCTGTATGCAGGTCAAGAAGCAACAGTTAGAATTGGACATGGAACAACAGACTGGTTCCAAATCAGGAAAGGAGTACATCGGGCTGTATATTGTCACCCTGCTTATTTAACTTAGATGCAGAGTACATCATGCAAAATGCTGGACTGGATGAAGAACAAGCTGGAATCAAGATTTCTGGGAGAAATATCAGTGACCTCAGATATGCAGATGATACCCCCTTATGGCAGAAAGTGAAGAGGAACTGAAGAGCCTCTTGATAAAAGTGAAAGAGGAGAGTGAGAAAGCTGGCCTAAAACTCAGCATTCAAAAAACTAAGATCATGACATCCATTCCCATCACTTCATGGCAAAAAATGGGGAAACAATGGAAATAGTGGCAGGCTTTATTTTCTTGGGCTCTAAAATCACTGCAGCTGGTGATTGCAGCCATGAAATTAAAAGATGCTCCTTGGAAGAAAAGCTATGACCAACATAGATAGCATATTAAAAAACAGAGACATTACTTTGTTGACAGAGGTCCAGAGAGTCAAAGCTATGGTTTTTCCAGTAGTCATGTATGGATGTGAGAGTTGGACTATAAAGAAAGCTGAGTGCTGAAGAATTGAAGCTTTTGAACTGTGGTGTTGGAGAAGACTCTTGGGAGTTACTTGGACTGCAAGGAGATCCAACCAGTCCATCCTAAAGGAAATCAGTCCTGAATATTCATTGGAAGGACTGATGAAGGCAATGGCACCCCACTCCAGTACTCTTGCCTGGAAAATCCCATGGATGGAGGAGCCTGGTGGGCTGCAGTCCATGGGGTCGCCAAGAGTCGGGCACGGCTGAGCGACTTCACTTTCACTTTTCACTTTCATGCATTGGAGAAGGAAATGTCAACCCACTCCAGTGTTCTTGCCTGGAGAATCCCAGGGATGGGGGAGCCTTGTGGGCTGCCGTCTAAGAGGTCGCACAGAGTCAGACATGACTGAAGCGACTTAGCAGTAGCAGCAGATGTTGAAGCTGAAACTCCAATATTTTGGCCACTGACTCTTTGGAAAAGACCCTGATGCTGGGAAAAATTGAAGGCTGGAGGAGAAGGGGATGACAGAGGATGAGATGGTTGGATGGCATCACCAACTCAATGGACATGAGTTTGAGCAAGCTCTGGGAGTTAGTGATAGACAGGGAAGTCTGGTGTGCTGCAGTCTGTGGGGTCGCAAAGAGTCAGACACAACTGAGCTACTGAACTGAACTGATTCTGGGCATTAGGGATACAAAGATAAATTCACCCCTTGCCCTTGGATTGTTTAGTCATAGTCAAAGCTTCTTTTTTAATCATACACATATGGAAAAGAAAACAGGTTCCCTTATTATCACTTGCTGATTGATAATTTATGAGACTTCCTAATTACATACATCATTGATATAACAACAGAAAAAACCTGGTTTTAAGATCAGAGTTCAGGCTCTTATACACAATACTTGTAGCCTTTTCTAACAAATTAATATTTTCTTTAGGGAACAACATCTTGGAATAAATGCTGTTTTTCAGATTTCCCATTCCTCTCCCTTCTTTTGTGCAAAATGGCATCTGAGCAATATAAGGGGCTTATGTGATCTTGTGATTCTGGGGTACAGTGAGGCCCTCTGGCTTAATGTGGCCCCTGGATGCAGGCTGGTTAGGTTCCATGAAATGGGTCTTGCCCTGCCATTACATTATGAGGTTGTACCTGACAGAGGCCTGTGGCTGTGTTGTTATCTCTTGGCTTGGTTCAGGAGGTATTTCCTGCTGACTAAGCTTCATCTCAGTCTTCACTGGCCCAGCCAGCTCTCGGAGGTCTGGCTTCAGAGGCCCCCCTGGCTCTCCTTAGAGGTCATTGTGTCTCTGTTGCCATGGTAATGCCTCCGTCAAGTTCACCAGCTGAACTCCCAGAAACCTCATGGGAGGATGAGAGAACAGTCTCATGTGGGGAAAGAGAACAGAGTAGCAAAGGGAGTCCTGACCACAACTCTTTGCAACATCCCTACCTCAGGTTATTGTGAGGGCATTGTTTAAGGCAGTCTCCCAGACTATGTAGCAGGAAAAGCATCCTCGTGCTTGTGGCTTTCCCTTTAGGTCTTAAGCCAAGAGAGAGGGGGACACACATCTGAGCACCTGCTCCTCTTGCCTTTATTTCATTCTTATTCTCCAAGTCCACTGAGATGGAAGCGGGAAGCCTTTCCCTTCCTTTATCTTTTGCTTTTAATATTCTCACCTATATGAGTATTAGGATTATACTCTCCTAATTTGGGGGATGGCACGTCACCTTTCCCGTCTTTGTGGTCAAAATGTGAGAGGGTACAAGGGGAGAGAAACAGTAAACATAATTCAGGAGATATTTCTAAGTGATTGTGCCTGCCGTGTGAGCAAATGCTTATTAGTCATTCCTTATCAATCACTCACAGAATGAATTTTATTTTATTTATTTTTTTATTTTAAATTTTTTATTTTTAATATAAATTTATTTATTTTAATTGGAGGTTAATTACTTTACAATATTGTGTTGGTTTTGCCATACATCAACATGAATTTGTCACGGGTATACAGAATGAATTTTTAAAAAGCCTAATGGTTTATTGGTTGCTGTTGCAGTGGTTTTTGCTTGTTAGTATTTAAATAGTACTTAAATAGTACTCTTAGTACTATTTAAGATTTCATGTATACTTGTAAGTAAGTCCTTACTACCCAAAAGCATGACCTAGGAGCAGCAGGGTTGCCAGTTGCCAACACTTACTTCAAACAGTCTCAGACCCAACCCTAAAAGTACTGAGTCAGTATCTGCATTTCAACAGGATTCTCAGCTATGCCATATCCACAGTAAAGTTTGAAAGCACAGCTCTAGACCACCTTAGTCTTACTGAAGGTTTTGGTTACATCGATTATATCCATCATTGACATTCACTAAACATTTATTCATTCATTCTACGTGTTAGCCAATGATAAGCCTTGGCCTGGGTGCTTATGGTTCTAATCAAAAAACTTTAAAATTATGGAAAAGTAATTAAAATAGACGATTCTAGGTCTAGACTCCATCACCAGATACACCTTAATTTTTTGACAGATCTATTAAGATTAAATTGTTTAAGTTATGAAAAGCAGATGTTCACTTTTTTGAAAAGCAGTCATTTCATGTGTAGAGACAGGGACAAGGCGGTAATAAGATGCCAGTTGATAAGTTCAGATTCATACCTGAGGCTGCTGCTTCATTAGTACTGATAGGGTTTTGCTCAGAGTTTGACAAGACTCGAAGATTTCTTTTAGCGGGATGATTTTGGGGAGAAGGACAAAGTCATAGTTTTTTTTTTTTTTTCATTCTGCACTTTCATTTTCTGATCACAGTGTTTTAGAAGAATCTGAGCTTTACTTATTCACCAGGCTTTCAATAGAGAATCACATTAATCCTTTTAAGCTCCTTATTCTAATGATTTATTTTGTTGAAAACCATAGTGATCCTCCTTTGAATTTTAATGATTGCTGGCTATTCAGAGATTCATTGTTTTGACTTCCTGTCCTTACCTTTGTTTCCTACATGTCTGTGGGGAACACCTGTCTAATACTGGATCTGCCCCTGGTTCTCACTGGCTTACCAGAGTCACTCAAGCCTATCTCTGAGTGTTAAACTGAAATGCTGGCCACTCATCCATGACAATAAATGTAGGATATACGTTTGCAGAGATAGGCAGATAGACAGCAGAGGGACAGATAAATGATTGAGTCATTTCCCAGTGAAAATAATATTTTGGATATGGTAGTATATAGTGATCATATATAGAAATTAGCTGAATTAGTATTCTTAGTCATGAATATATTAGGATGCATGCAGTATCCATGGAAAATCTAGTCAAAGAGAAAGAGGTTTGAATGTTGAGAGTGCTATTTGTACCGCAGATTCTGGACTGGGTAACCTTCCCAAGGCACTGACCCTCCATGTCTCAGTCTGTTAAATATGGCATGCTCTTTTTCAAGGACATTGTTCATTTTGTTCAAATCATTTTGTTCAAATGTTGCAAATCCTCAGAAAGGGTGAGTGAATGGAAATAGCCATAATATGTCTCAGGTACAAGCATCAGAATTACATGTTATGTTTTCAAAATCTAAGAAAATGGCTATGTCACAAGCTTGAGTTCCTATCTGGCCCACTGTGTAACCACACCGAGAATTTTTCCTTCTCTTTTTACAGGTATCACCCAGGAACATCATAGGTTTGCAAGAATATATTATTCTAATATGAGATTTTTAACAACTACACTGTATTTATGCATAATACATTTTGTGCCTTATCTTCAGGCTTCTGGACTTTGATTCAGAATATCAGGAGCTCTGGGATTGGCTGATTGACATGGAGTCCCTCGTGATGGACAGCCACGACCTGATGATGTCAGAGGAGCAGCAGCAGCATCTTTACAAGGTTAGAGCTACCCTTCTTGCCTTTACCTTGCTGGGGAAGATCTGATTAGCCTGACAAGTCTCTCTCTCTCTCAGGATATCTTTTGCGTTCATTGTATGTATCGTGGTGTCTATTAGAATTCCCTTCCCTGTCCCCAAACTCATTTCCATCCCCTGTGTGCTGACAGACTGCACCGACATCATAATTGCAAGGAAGTTCCCTTTATCACATTCTATTTGGTGTAATTCTATAGAAGGACAAAGATTTATCTTCAAGATGAATAATAATAAATGAAACTGCATTAATAAATAGACTGAAACAAAATGAAGGATAAATGGACTGGTAACATTTAACAAAATGTATTGTGATTGGAGCACTCAGGTGGATTCTGTCCACCCCTCAGATATTTCCAGAGATTAAAAAAAAAAAATGCCTTCCAATTGGCTTGCTGCTTCCAGGGTACAGGGCTTGTCCAATTTAATGTTTATTAGTGTTACATAGCACAGACGTTGTCATATTAAGTCAATGCATTGTGTGTGATTTAAGAAAACTGGCTTGGAACTCACACATTGATTGCAGGCAATCCATCTAATAACTATTTATATTGTTTTCCATGTCTGTTAATTCACCCTTAGCCTACTGTGTTTCACCGATTCTACTTAGATTGTCCTAGAAGTTTTTGCAAAACAGTCATGTGATTTGACTTGAAAAAATGGTTGCAATATTCACAGTGTCTGAAAAAGCAGTTGGGGAGGGTAGAGGGACTTTCCACTGAAATATCAGACTGCAGTAAATCTTCCTCATTTAGGCAATTTTTATTGGAGTAATTCTGACAGTTGTCATCCTTGAATTGCTTTGAGCATATGGCATATTTCAAAGAGCAGATTGTGAATCATAAAAAATAAAATTAATAACTAACCACAGAATCAGCAACAGTATAATGACAAGAAACAACTACCCTCTAGCTTTTTAAAATTTCTTATAGAATAAGAAGTACGTTCAAGGTCAAATAGAAGTTGTCTTCTTTCTTCTCCAATTTTTTATCATTTTAAGTTACCTTTCTATAATATATTATTTTAACTTTTACTTCCTCTAAAGAGGCATATGTATTTTCAAGGGTGTGGTAGACTTTAATTTGTGTCCCCTGGGAATCATCTTAGTTAACTGAAGATATAAGCTCCCTGGGGACTCAGCAAATGGTGATATTTTACTTCCTAAAGAATTCTGCCCAACATTAATCAAGTTTGTTGACTGCTAGCTGTTTCCTGTATGGATAGCTGTCCACATTAGCCACAAAGCTACCATCCATTGTCTGGCAGCACATATTGTTAGAATAACAATTTCAACCTAATGTAACCAAAGTGAGATGATTTTGTATGTCATGCCGAGATCAAGACTTATGTATGAAAGATGCCTGTAAATCTATATTAATTGTTTGTTAATATTTGCTTTATCCCAAAGACTTAAGCATTAAAAGTCTAGGTAAAAAAGAAAAAAATAATAATGTGAAAGTTATCTAATCATAAGCCATTATCTCAGAGTTTACTGCATCCATGATGCTAAAGTTCTTTTTCTTGATGCATTTTGTATTTTGCACATAAACCACTATTTTTTTTAGAAACAGTGCTCTTCTTTGTCAAAATCGCATTCATATAATTTACATCACAATTAATAGGAAATCACTGAACAAAAAGTGCAGTCTTCTTTTGCTTGTGGTTTCCTTGTTAAGTGCTCTGCCTGCGAATTTCCATTCTGGCATATTGAAGGCCATTATTCCTCCCACTCAGTACTTCTGGAGTATAGTGCTTTTCCAAACATTTTTGTACTGGGGTTCTTCATTTGTGACTTGTGTCAGTATATCTAAGCTCACTAGATTCGCACTAATTTTGCATTTGGCTTATAAACAAATTATAGATTAGGTTAGAAACCAAAGGCAATGTTACAGGTTTATGGAGTGTCTCTCTTTATATAAGCTCCCAAATTATTCCAGAAGTTTAGAAATCTCCAAAACAGTCTTGAGGGTATTGATGAAGGACTCATTTAGAACTTGGGGTGGCTGCTGAGTTAGAAAAACTGATGGCAGAAAATTAATTTCAGGCCTTTGCCAAGAATCCCCAGGGATTCTCAGGTTAGGTCAACATTTCCAGTGTCCCATTTCTCTTTCTAATCTGCTTTTCTAGGAATCAATTCAACTGATGCCTTGGGAAAGTGAGATTTGAAGCCAGTGGATCACAGAGACCCCTAAAGGACTAAAGCTTTTCAGTTGGTCCCCAGACCTTTCTAGGCTTTCGATACCATTTGAATCTACCTTATTCATCTTTAATCTTAAAATTTGTTGGCCCTAAAAATTACCAACGTGTCATCAGCCTTTTTCACCAGGGGCACCATCAGCACCTGGGACAAAAAAATTCATTTGTAGGTCTTTTCCTTCCACTACGGGGTATTTGTGATTCGTGTTCCTCCAGTCATCGCAACAACTCAACGGGACACCCAGCTCTTTTCACAGAATTTTCATCTATCTCAGCTTGTCTGTGTCATGTTCGTTTGATAAAACGCTTGTGTAACAATGAGAAAAACGCTTTCCACTGGTATTCTTTATGTTATTTAGCAAAGCATCTTACATAGTTGATACTGAACTAATCATTGTTGAGTTATAACAATGAAGGATGACATTGAAGTTCACTATCCCTGCCATTAATGAAAAGAATGAGAGTGAACAGCTTTTAAGAGAGACTTCAACTGAGTTATGGTAAATTCCCAGGAACTGTAGATCAGGACAGTTATTCCTGTTATCATAGAATTTGAAACTTTTGTCCTCCTCTCCCTGGTGAGTAGTAAGGCTCTCTCTATTTCATCATTCAGCTGATTTCCTGGCATGGAGAGGCATGCCCACACCCCAGTTCTGCATTGCTCAGTCCCTAGGTTGATCCCTGAAGTTCACCTTTGAAACTTTTACATTAGAGGAATATAGTAAGATGGTAGTCAGAGAGTAAGAAGTTGTTTTTGTTTTTTTTTTTATTAGCATTTTCAACATTTGGTACTACCTTCCTGACTTTATTTTATATTCTTGTCTCTGCTAAAAAATCATGTGACTCCTAGATATGGAACTTCAGATAAAGACCAGACAATTCATTCAGCAGACTTCCTGAGTGGAGCACGTGTTGTAATATCTTGGTTACCCCAAAACACCAGAATGCTCAAGGAACTTTGAAGGGGAAAGAATTAGTTTTGAAAGGCAGAGAATACACTAATGCAACCTCACATAATTTAGATCCTTAATATTACAATGGGCTATAAAGTGGATTATCTGTTTAAAAAATTTCTTGTTATTTTCAGATTGTTAGAAATTTAAAATCATTTTCTTTCTGATTAGTTTTAAATTGCTGGGCCCTAAGAATGACCTGATTCTTATTAAAATGCAACCACTCCCTTAAATATATTTTCTTCTTTGTTTGGAGATAGTGAGACATGCTGCCAATGTCTGTCCTTTCCCCTTCTTGGTCTGGCTCAGCATCAGCATGGGGATCTTCTGAAGCTGTTTTCTAATAAACATCGGCAGTATCATCAGCTTAGAAAACACAAAGGTAGTCTTTTCTCGTTTCTTTCTTCCTCAATCTGAGAATCACCTCCAAGGAGAATTTACTCCCACTCTCTCACTTTCTTTCTCTTCATGCCTCCTACCTTCCTAAGTAGGACAATTTAATTTGTCAAAAGTAACACCGTGATTTTGAAAGTTCAGCTCCTATTTGGACTAGCATTACGAAGCCAGAATTCATAATCACAGGGAGCTGTCACTCTGCTGGTCTGAATGTGCATTAACTATTAATGGAGAAATATTTAAAACCCACTTGCCAAGGAAAAGCTTTATTTTTCATTCCTACAGATCAAAGGTGGCATTATTCTTGGGCTCAGAGAAGCTCAGGACAGCTCCTCCCCCATCCTGTACATTTTATAAACTGAGTGGCCTGGAAGCATCTCCATGATGGGAGAGTTGGAGCCAGCTGTGCCTGTTGCTGCTGTCCGCAGCAGAGGCAGCCAGTCCTGGAGGGCCATGAGGCTGTGCCCTGCCAGGGGCTTCATTCTAGGGCCCAGAGCACTGCCGTCTCTGCCGCCTGCAGAGCACAGGTGACGGAGCCCCTAATCATGCTGGATATTTCAGAGATGAAGGGTTAATTCCAAGAGCCAAATTCAGGAGTTATGGGCTGGTGTTTATAGTTATTGTTGAACAAGAGCTGCTTTCAGATAATAGGAAAGTGTTAGTCGCTCAGTCATGTCCAACTCTCTGTGACCCCATGGACTGTAGCCCACCAGGCCCCTCTGTTCATGGAGTTCTCCCAGCAAGAATACTGGAGTGGGTTGTCATGCCCTTCTCCAGGGGATTTTCCTGACTCAGGATTTGAACCTGGGTCTCCAACACTGCAGGCAGATTCTTTACCGTCTAAGCCACCAGGGAAGCCCTCAGATAGTATGAAGGTCACTAAAATATCACATTTAGAGATTTGTGCCTTGAGTGAATGCCTTAGCTATTCCACATCAATAAAAGATTAGATTATATTACTTCTAAGAGGTTAAAAATAACTCTTCTAGCTTAAAAATAATGTAATATTGACAATTCAACCAAGATGTATATGCTTTCAGGGAATTTACACTGAAGGTGTTGTACTTAATTTAGGCGGTTAGTTATTCGTGTTTTCTGCTTTTGTGGGAAAAATCCGAGTGTCCTATCTTTCTCCATTGGTGTAAGTATTATAAAAAATATGTCCTCTGTGAAAAAGGAAAATTCATTCATTCTATATAATACAGTGCTCACTAAACATAGTAATTTTTATTTTGTTAATGGTTTGAGGTTGTTTATAAGACTTCGCGGGCTTCCCACGTGGTTCAGTGGTGAAGAATCCACCTGCAGTATAGGAGCCACAGGAGACGTGGTTTCAGTCCCGTTCAGGAAGATGCCCCTGAAGGAGGGCGTGGCAATCCACTCCAGTATTCCTGCCCAGAGAGCCCATTGAAAGAGGAACCTGATGGGCTACAGTCCATAGGATTGCAAAGAGTCAGACACGACTGAAGTGACTTAGCATGGCCTACGACTTCACAGGGAAATAATAAAAATATGTTTAATATATAAGTACAAATCAGAACTGGGAAAATATATGTAGGCTGGATTCTGTTTCTGTAAGAAGACTTAATATGTAGTCACATGGACTATAAAGTCCTACACAACTACTAAAGATCCTACAAGTTTTTCTGGGTTTCCTGGTAGTGAAAGCAAAGAGGGAAATATGCTCAGATGATAAATTCTCATTTTCCATGAAAAAAAAAAAACACATTATATTTCCTTGGAGAAATTAAGTTTATTTTGATACTTAGAAATGAAAATATCTTGTTAGGATTTTTTTTTAATATAAGGGATTAAAATGGTACAATAGAGAAATAGCTAACCACAATTATTTCTTACAGGTAGACATAATACTTCTCACAAGTGAGTTAGTTATGTTTACTCTGACTCTGTTGCCAGGTAATGCTTAGCTGAGCACAGCTCTCATCCATAAGTGGCTTTTTTCAATGATAGTTTGGCCAGATGGAATTAACGAAAGGACATCAATATTATATATGGGAAAAGAAGAGGTTATTTGTAAAATGAGAAAGAAATGTAAACATTGAAGAGATAGAAAAACAGTTTAAATCAGTTAATACAAAGTTAACCAAAGGAAAAAAGGAACAGAGGAGTAAATTACAATCATGGGTAGACAAATGAATAGGTAAGAAAATGCTAAAAAATCAAATACAAACAGGTTTTAAAACCAAAACACTGAAAAAAGAATTGTTTCAGGGGGAGAAAAAAAGCCAAACAAGAGAAAGGGGTAAATTTTAAAAGGAGAAAATGTTACTTTAGAGAATTTAGATGTGTATTATAAGACAACCAATGTGACTTTTAAAATAAACATGTATATGGAATGGGATAAGAAATTCTAGGGAATAAGAAATACAGTGTAAAAGAAGAAAAATGGGACATAGTTGACTTATTTTGTTTTTACAACTATTGATGCCAAAATGATGTTGTCATAGTTATGAACTGATCATAGAAAACAAATTAATCATGCTTGCCCTGTATTTTGTAAATTCAGCTCTCTACAATAGTTTTCTTTCATTTTGTTCTGGATTATATTGATTTGTATAATTTTAAATGTGGCTTGAGACGTTTATGCCTGAACTTGAGCTCTTAAAAATGTAATGGTAGGCTGGTTCACGGTCCAGGTCACAGTAACTAGGCTTAAAATAGAAGAAAGTCCATTAACTTTTTTTTTTAACTTACATGTTGGTGTACAGAATAAAAGTACATGTCAAAAAATTAAATTCTGTTAATTAGGCTTTATATTGGAATTTCAATATCCAAATTTTCTACCTTGATTGTTCAAAGGAAGCAAATTACTAGTTAGTGAAGCAGTCAAGGTAAAAATGTATCAGGTATATCAAGCACAAGAACCTAATGATGATTTTTTACCTCTTTCCCAGTAGATTAATTGTAGAGCTTAATTGTATGTTAGATTAAAACTCCATTAAGATAAGAAGAATATGCTTAAAATCATTATAATATTGCAAAAAACATTATCTAATCATTTTTAAAGCAATCAGAATGGAAAAACCTAGGCTGTCTCCACTGCTGTCTAGAAGTGAATTTGTTGTTCCATTTTTTTAAAGTTCAAAAAGTCCCGTGTGTATGTATATATATATTTTTTCTTTTCTTTTTTGAGAGAGGGCAAAACTTATCCTGAAACTGTTAGAATAAAAAGTAGATGGATGTGGTTTCTGAACAATATATAAAACTCGATTTATGCTGGAGCTTATCATACCTATTTGCATTGCTTTTTTAAAAGGGGGAAAAAAAAGAAGGATGTTAAGAGAATAGTATGCCAAGAAATAGCTGGCTCTGTGTGCAGAGGGGCAAGGAAGGGAAGCCCCGCCAGCAGGTTTTGTCTCTGGCGGGTGAGCTACTGTCCGGAAGGTGCGTTGGCTCTCTGGGCAGCCTCAGCTGTATTGTACTGCTCCCTCTCTCCCTGGCCTGGCCTGCTCTGGCCTAGAGTGGATCAAACAAGCCGTGGGGAAAGTTCCCCTCATTTGCATCACTTCTAGACAGCCCTGTCGTACTCTTTGCTGACAGGAAATCACTGTCTTTGTCACCTTTTCTCAGGGCCCTCCTTTTGGCAGAGATGGGCCATGTGACCACGCTTAATCACAACAACAGGGCTGGCTCAGGACTCAATGACATGTTTTCCTCAGCACTTCAATAAATGGGGTAGAGGAGTCAGTAGGAAATGACTACATTAATTTCAGAGTGAAAAGATAATTAACACTTGAAGGACTCATGCTACAACCTATGAATTATTATTCAAATTGAAGTTAATTTATCAAAAACTTGTGAAAACTATCTTTCTTAATGTAACTGTTTTTTAAAAATATACCTTGAATAGTAAGATTTGGGCATGTTGGAGGGAGAGTGGGAAGAAGGAGGGGAGAGGGGGCTTTGGGTGGAGGGTGTAGAGTGTAGGGGGAGGAAGAGAGAGGGCAATCATAGCCAGCATTAGCTATGTTTGAAAAAGCAACTTAAATGGGCTAAAACTTCAACATTTGGGACTGAAGGCTGGAGCATGTAAAACGCTTACTTAGATGATATGAATAGGACACTGGCAAACAAAAGCAGCAGTGTGCTCCTAGAAAACTGTGCTTAAAGGAGTTTCCTTGGCAACAGAAATGCAGTTCCAAAAGTAGACAGAACTTTCCTCAGAAAACATACTATTAATAACAACCTTCCGGAACAACTTGGAACAATTTGACGACTTGGCAATAATAATGCCAAGTGTTCTGCAAATTAATCTAACACATAACAGTTATGTTTCCCTTGCCCGTAATTTTGCTGCCCTTACCTAGAACTCACTGCTTCTCAGTGGCACAACGTGAAAATTATTTTTAAATGTTGTCATGGAAAAAGAAAACAAAAAGAAATGCTAGTGACCAGCAGTGGGCTAGTGATTGTGTTCAGCTTTTTGGAAACTACCAGAGAACTTGGTTTAATGGATGAGTTTATTCCAATTAAAACTATTACTTTTAATATCCAACAAAATACTTGGATAAACAAATCTTGGTAAAGGGTTAACAGCCTGAGACTTGCTGTGATGTGAAGCACATCTTGAGGCCATTGGTTATATAAATGTAACACTTTACCCAGTACTGCTGGGTGTTATTTTTAAAAGCATCATCATTTCTTGTCAGCCCAGGGAATAAACTAATCTTGGATCTACTTGGCCAATGGGAATCATTTGAATTCTCCTGAAGGCTATACATTGCCAGCCAAGAAAGGAAGAATGTTCCCCTACTCTAACCTTTCCTGAATCCTTGGCTCTAAAGGTTAAAAGTAATCAATATCTCATTGTGCTTCTTGGTTTCAGGGTAATAAGTAATAACCATCATGTTAAAATACAAATGATTACAGATAGCACTTAAATGAGTTGACCTGTTTGGGAGCTTTTTATTAATTGCAATCAGGATAATCATTAAAGTTTGCTAATAAAATTTTGGATTAAATTGCAAAAATTTCACCCTTTAACTTTTGAAAAATGACTTTTACTTAATTAGACATGAATCCCCACCTCTGTTAAGCTGCAAGATTTGGCTTTAACTCTACATGTTTGTAGATTTCTTCCTAGTTTTATAGAAATGAATAAGAGGGACATTTACATTCCTTATAAGAAAAGGTGTTTGGTTTACTGTTGTCTTTGGCTCCTGAACTGCTCAATACTATATAAATATATGTTTCAAGTCAGTGAGTTAAGGGAAATGTCCCTCACCTACTTTTTAGTATTTCCTATTTTTAAATTGCTTATCTTTAGTGGTTCTATTCATATTTAGGCTAATCTGGTTTGACGCTAGGAAAAAAGTTGTATGTTGTGTGATTAAACTTTACAGACAACCGTGGTAAGAACTGGGGGTTATTTATTTTGCCCCTCCCAAACTGCCAAAATTAAAAGATAAGAACCAAATATTGTTTTTAATATTTTATGACATTGACATCTTTTTTTGGCATTCGCAAAAGGGTCTTAATATAAAAAGGATAAATGTTAGGTTAATGTTCCATATAATTACATGAAGAAGCTGTTGGTTATGGTAACCATAAGGAAGTATATGATATGTATGCTATTAAAGCCAAATATTTTATCTTTATTATCATTCTGAGTTTTACAGTTTGCTAGGATTTCATGCATATATTCCTAAAGCTGGGAGATGAGGCTTCTTGTTGCTGTTGTTTAGTTGCTAAGTCATGTCTGACTTTTTACTACCCCATGGACTGTATTCTGCCAGGCTCCTCTGTTCATAGAATCTCCCAGGGGAGAATACTGGATGGGTAGCCATTCTCTTCTCCAGGGGATCTTCCTAACCCAGGGATCAAACCTGCATCTCTTGCATGCAGATAGATTCTTTACCACTGAGCCATGCTGGAAGGGTAGCTAAATAATGTTTTGGTTATTTCAAAAGAAGTCCTGGTAGCTGTCACAGTAGACTGGCGATTGCCAGCTGGGGATGGAGCAGGGGCAGGCAAAGTTCAGCCACAGTGCTTTCACTAATAAACTTGTTAACTTCTCCCCCCCCCCTTTTTTTTTTATAAACCTCCTTCCTTCTTGTCCTTGTTTTACTACCATGTCTAACTTTAGAAAGAAGGAGATGTGTGGTTGTCCAAGGGACATAATTTTTAGACTATTAGGTATTCCCCATCCCAACTATCTTATCTCCATTACTAAATATCCACACTGCCTTAAATCCCATCCTTGAGATTCATGTCTTTATGGTAAAGTCTTCCCAGGTGACGCTAGTGGTAAGGAACCTGCTTGCCAGTGCAGGAGATGGAAGAGACACAGGTTTGATCCCTGGGTGGGGAAGATCCCCTGGAGAAAGGAACGGCAACCCACTCCAGTGTTCTAAAAGAGCTTCCGAGGTGGCTCAGGTGATAAAGAATCTGCCTTTAATGTAGGAGACCTGGGTTCAACCCCTGGGTCAGGAAGATCACCTGAAGAAGGGCATGGCAACCCACTCCAGTATTCTTGCTTGAATCCCATGGACAGAAGAGCTGGGTGGGCTACAGTCCATGGGGTTGCAAAAAGTTATGACTGAGTGAAGACTTGACTCATAAAGACATGACTGAGTGACTAACACTTTTACTTTCATAATTTTTAGAGTATTAGGTATTCCCAATCCAAACTATCTTATCTCCATTACTAAACATCCGCACTGCCTTAAAGCCTATCGTTAAGACTCATTTCTTTATAATAAAAAAGAATGTACTCTAATGGCAACCCTCTCCAGTGTTCTTGCCTGGAGAATCCCAGGGTGGGGGAGCCTGGTGGGCTGCCATCTATGGGGTCGCACAGAGTCGGACACGACTGAAGCAACTTAGCAGCAGCAGCAGCAGTGTATGGGCAGGGGGAGAATACTATTGAATTCGATGCTAATTTTGTCATCTAGTTTAAATGGAAAGACACTGAGAAGGGAAAATAGAGTGGAGAGTGGGTAGAGAGAAGAAATCTGGGAAAGGACCCAAGGACAGATGCTATCTACTTCACCATTTGATAAGAAGGGAAGTGTGTGTTTGTGTGTGTGTGAGAGAGATAGGAGGTAGGAGTAGGATAGTGGGACAAAAAAAACAAAAACGAACATTGGTTGAATGTTACTATTAGACTGTGTCAGTGCCCTATGCACATTATTGTATTTAATTCTTGCCATATGCACATTATTGTATTTAATACTAATGATGATCTTGAATTATTGTCCCCACTTCATGTACTCTGAGCTTGAAATACAGAGAGGTTAACTGGTTAGTCTAAAAGATAACAGAACTAGTTTCTTAGGATAGGCTAGGGTTTGCTGAGATAACAAACAGCCCCAAAATCTCAAAGGTTTAAACCTGCAAAGATTAATTTCTCATTATGTATTATGTGTCCATCACAAGTGAGTTATGGGCTATTCTTGATATTGTTACTAACTCCAGGACTCAGACTGATGGACTAGTCAGCCTCTTAAATATTCCCTCAATGTGGCAAAGAGGAAAGAGACTTCTGGAGGGTCTCATTCTGGGTATCAATCTTCTCCTTGAAAGAATCACATGTCACTTCCTCTTAAAATCATTGGGTTGAACTAATTGCATGGCTCCACCTTATTCCAAACTGGATGGGGAAAATTCACCCCTCTTTCCTGTGGTCATATATGGATGTGAGAGTTAGACTGTGAAGAAAGCTGAGCGCCGAAGAATTGATGCTTTTGAACTGTGGTGTTGGAGAAGACTCTTCAGAGTCCCTTGGACTGCAAGGAGATCCAACCAGTCCATTCTGAAGGAGATCAGCCCTGGGATTTCTTTGGAAGGAATGATGCTGAAGCTGAAACTCCAGTACTTTGGCCACCTCATGCGAAGAGTTGACTCATTGGAAAAGACTCTGATGCTGGGAGGGGTTGGGGGCAGGAGGAGAAGGGGACGACAGAGGATGAGATGGCTGGATGGCATCACTGACTCGATGGACGTGAGTCTGAGTGAACTCCGGGAGTTGGTGATGGACAGGGAGGCCTGGCATGCTGCTATTCATGGGGTCGCAAAGAGTCGGACACGACTGAGAGACTAAACTGAACTGAACTGATATGCTGGAAGGAAGAAAACTAGAAATATTTGTTGAACTGAACCAGTAACTACCACAAGAAGTAAGTAAATAAGTCAGGGTTTGATCCCAATTTGGGTAGTTCTAATGCCCATCGTCTTTCTTTCATATACTGCTTGCCTGCCTACTGTTGCCCTATATCCTCTTCTCTACAACAGGTAAAATTCTTGCAAGAACATTATTTCCTCCCTCTCTATAAGCTTTTTGTGCTAAGATAGAAAGAAGAAAGTCCTCAATATGTAGATGGTATAGCTGCAGAGAAAATGGGCTGGTTCTTTAGCCACTCATCAACCTTTCTTAAACACCTCAGCATCCTAGGGAGGCGTGCTATGCAGAGCCTCACAGAGGCCTCCTGTATTTTGTCAGTTTCAGGAAAGCTAAGGCTGAAAATAAATCATTGTGGGAGAGAGATTAAAGGTATCATGACCCTAGAAAGATTCAAGCTCATGGATCCTATTATTGGAAAGGGAGTCACTGAAGAAGTGTCCCCTTGGAGAGATGCTCTAGAGGCATATCATTTGCAGAAAAACTACCTTCCCGTCCTGTCAAGGAAGCAAGTTCACTTCTCAGAAGCAAGGGCATTCTTAAGCATATTTTTAATAATGTGGGCATTTGTGAAGCTCATACATTCTTAAAATAGGCACTTCTGTGGCACTCTGTCCCTAATGAGGCACACTGGACTAAGCCAAGAGGGAAGAGTGGTCTTCCTGCTGAATCTTGATTCGTTTACAGAAGACACAACGCACATACACGCATTTTCTTATTCTAAAGCTAGGGAGGAGTCTTCCAGATTAAAATCCTCACTGCTCTTGGAGTTGACTTAAATTTTCCTTCCGAAATTTCTCAGGCCACAGAGCTTCACCTTTCTCCAGAAGGATATCTATACACCCCTGAAACTCATCTGAACTTACTATTTCAGCTGCTTCCTAAGTGGTTGATTCCACATGCTCATAGATATTTGCATAAAAAAGATTTGTGATATTCCCCTTGTCATCTCAACTTAGCCATTGAAAACTAGGAAATCTATGCAAGAGATACACACACACCTAGTTATGCATGCACATTTATGTGTGTTTATGCAGATGCACACAGATACCAAGTATCAACTTGTTGAATTAAAATAATCTTTCTTCAGGATTGAGTCTAGATAAAGTCAGATTCCTTTGACCAGACATACTGGCTATCCCAAGACATTATAATTGTGCATATATAAATAACTATACAAATCCTTTCATATATGCCAAGTTTCAGTCTGGAGCTCATTTCTGTGTTATAAATCTTGGCATACTGAATTTTGCTACCTTCATTACAATGGAATTATCCTTTCAATATTCACAGGTGCCTCCCTATGAGAGGCCTCCTTGAGATTAATTTAGCCTTGAGTACTTTTTATTAATTAAATAACATTTTAAATAATATGGTAGATTTAGACTTTGTGGACCAAATTTGAGAATGAATGATTTTAATTTTTATTAGATTTCACACTCCAAGGGCAAGATTCATGTCTGTGTTGTTTATTGATATATCTCCAATGCCTAGCACAGTACCTCGCACAGAATAGAAATTCAATAAATATATGGTGGGAAACATTTTAACAATAAGGCATTTAATAATCTATTAATTAGATTCTATTGATCAGAGCTATGCTATCAGCTCATTAATTTTTCAAGAAGACGATCCTATTTTCATGTTGTGCTAGTTGAGTCTAAAACTTTATGGCCTCCTTTTATATTATTGGAGAAGGAAATGGCTACCCACTCCAGTATTCTTGCCTGGAGAATCCCATGGACAGAGGAGCCTGGCGGGCTGCAGTCCGTGGAGTCACAAAGAGTCCGGCACAACTGAGTGACTAACACTTTATGTTATATATTGAGGTGATATAAAATTTCATAATTTACATAATTTTCAATTCTGTAAGATATTACAGAAAAACCCAAATTAGTTTTTCTGGGCAACCCAATAGAAAAATAAAATTTTCTCTCCTTGAAAAACCAGTGTACATTAAGGACAGTTCTTAATACTCAGAGTACTCAGATTTGTCCAGGCTGATATCAGGGAGAAAAAGAGGGAGAGAGGGAAAGAAGGACAGTGACATCCATGTCTGAGACAAATGGTACAAAAATGTACAATTGATCACCCGAATTCTATGGCTAGTTTCCAACCCCTTGAACCATAGTATTCACCAATGTATTCTTGATTATGTAGACAATCTCAGTATAATTGTTCATACGTATGATGATAACATGAGCCATACAAACGTGAAGCCCCAAAATAGAGCAGTAGGTGTAGGGGAACATAAGCAGTCATTTGAAATGTGAAGTATATCCGCACAGTTTGTTCTTATACTATCGTTAGCAGGAGAGTTTACTGACACTTTGATTGTATAAAATCTGGTTTGACTTCAGACAAGTGTGTGTCTAAAAATGTTATTAGGAAGGGGTGAGAAAAATGATAAGAGATTTGGACTTGGTCTAGCTCTTTAATCCAAGTCCATCATAATGAGGGTGAAGAAAGGAGAAAGACTAAAAGACTTATTCATCTTTTCAAAGCTGTAGCAATCTAATTCAGAATAGGAAAATTTAAAAACTACATTTCACTGCTATAATATCGAGAGAAAGCTGAAATGTAATTTTGAAACTTTGTCCCACTCTTGTATTTTTAAAAAAAATTATATTCATTAGTGTAAAAAATAATTATCATATACTACCATTTATACTTTTTATTTAGGTATTAATTGTAAGCTTTATGATTTTAAACAATAAAGCCAAGATTAAAAGATGTGCCATTTAAAATTAGATTTTGATAAAGATTTGTGATGAATTCATTTCCTGCCCCCATTTGTGCATACCTTTGAACTTTGTCCTTTCTCCTTAGCTTTCCTCATGGGACATGGTAAGATTTGAAAATATGCATGAAGAACACTTCTCTCCGTATGATTGTTCTTGCCTCCTCACTCTCTTCAGCCTGGTGATGCTAAAGAATCTCTAGTTTTCTTATAAGCCACAAAAATCTTCACGTTCATCACAACTTAAATATAAATGAATCGCTAGAGTTAAGCTAATTGAATTCTTTCTCTGCAACAAGGGAGTATAGCACAAGACCTCAAATTTGGCCAGCATTTTATAACCAGTGTTTCGATGATAGTTTAAGAGGCTCCATCCATCCAAGTTTGGGTTTGAAAAGGAAATAAAGTATGGAAACACTGTCAGAGCCTTTTCTGTTTACAAAAAGATCCAAGGATACCATGAATAATGCCAGAAATTTCATGTGACAGCCAGCTCTTGCAAGATTTTTGAGCTCACCAAGTTCAGGGAATACAGTTACAGAAAGCTGGTTGAAGCTCAAAGATTTGTTTAAAAAATTAACTGAAGTGAATAATTGTGTTCCCTGTCCACACTGCTGCTCAGGCTTGTGCCCTCCTGGGTGGATGTCTCCCCAGAGCTAGGTAATATTTGACACTGGATAAATATTTTCTGAATTGAATCATCCATTTAACGAGTGTTTTCTCCTGAATCTTCCAAAGTGAATCTTTTGGAGGTTTTGTACAGTTATTTACCCATGGGAAGTGAGAATTTTACCTGGAGTTTCAAGACTGCAGGTGACCTCAAAACGACCTTCATTTTGTTTCCTCTCTTTCAGAGATTGTTTTTTTATCCATTCCAGATAGGAGAGAATTTGTCCTCCATTATAGATCTTTCCAGAGGGAATTCACAACCTTCCATTAAAATGTTTAACAACTCTCCTTGCCCTGAAAGTCTTCTTGTATCTAGTGTAAATCCCTTCCGTGAGGATTTATTGTCCAATCGGCTGGAATCCCTGCTCTGTAATTAAATCTCTTCTGTTTTCTAATATAGTCACATATCTTTTCTCATCTTCTGCAGTTTTCTTTTTAAGTTAAAAAATCTTTTATTTCAGTTTGTCTATACTCCATCTAATTGAAACCACCTCCGTCCTCTTTTGTAGGGGAAATTATGCTAATATGGAGAGACTGCTGGTAAATCTATGTATTTGAGGAACTTTAATGATGTCTGTGGATTTCTACATTGGATTTTTCAACTCTGTCCTATTAATAGTTAAGAAAATAGTTCATGGATGGTTTGGAAGTGGAATGTGGTCTGTCTGAGATGGTATGACTTATAGTGTTTACCTGGGGAAAAAAGAATTTAAAAAGAAAAAGAAAATTACATAAAAATAAACCAAAAAAAAAAAAAATTCTCCTCCTATTTAGGGATAGAGCTGCTTCTTCTCCCAGTGAATGTGTAATGTATTATTTATATAAGAGCGAGCATCTTGTTTTTGGCTCACTTTCCATTTGGAACATATATGGTATGACAGTTTCCTTGGCTTATTGTTGTATATGTGGCTATCTATTTTTAATACATTGCTTTGTCTTTTTTTATGCTTGCTTGCATCTGTTGTTATGAAAACTGACATAAAGCTTTTAAACATAACAGAAGTGATGGAGAAAGAGATGGAAGAGACAAACAACATTTCAAGGAAACATGAGGTAGAGAAACAGGAGCAAAGTCACTGTGGAGCGAAACCAGAAGTAGCCTCTAATGAATGGGAAGGAGGGTCAGAACAGGCATCAGCAATCATGGGGGGAAGGAGGCTACCTAAAGGAGGAGGTTACATACAGCGTTTCTAAGAGGGAGCAGAGTACATTTTACACCAAATTATTTAAACTTTTTAAGCTGCAGTTTTTAAACCTGTGAAATGGGAAGAACACCCACCTTAAAAGGTTGTCAGAATTCAGTGATGTATGTTAGGGGTTCAGCCTTGTGCTTATTTAGTAAATAGTATGGGCTCAATACATAGTATAGAGTCAAGGGCTGACAAACTACAGCCTGGAGGTCAAATCCAGACCATAGCCTGTTTTTTTTAAATAAAGCTTTATTGGAACACAGGCACATTCATTTATGAATTGTTTGTGGCTGTATTTATACAGAGATAGCAAGTTGAGTAGTTTCAGCAGTGACCAAATGACCCATACGCCTTAACTGTTTACAGTTTACCCTTGAATGACATGGGTTTGAACTGCTTGGATTCACTTATGCGTGGATTTTTTTCAATAAATAAGAACTACAACAAGTCCATGATCTGCAGTTGACTGAGTTGCTGAATCTCAGACAGGGAGTGTCCACTGTAGTTATACTCAGAATTTTGACTGTGTGGGTGTCAGTGCCCGTAACTCTCAATTTGTTCGAGTCAGCAGTACTCTCTGGCTCTTCACAGGCAAAGTTTGCCAGTCCCTGGTATAAATAATAACTATTACAGCAACATTTTTAGGAATACACATTACTGTACAGATTTGAATGATTTTCCAATTCAGTTTTCTGTCTGTTGTATTGCACTAATATATGTTGACTATCATTATTTTGCCCAGGATTCTAGATTTTTTTATGTAACAACCCAAAGTCTGCCTATTTTGCTTGCTTTTCAGTGTAGCATTAAATGGTTAATTGGTTTATTTCACCACCAGGTGGCCTCCTATACTCTATTGTGCTTGTGGGACCCAAAGGAAGCTGAAAGTGTATCTAACACGCTTCCTTCAACTTTGGCCGTTATTCAGCTTTTATTCGTATTTTTCTGGTGGCTTGACTGCTCGCAAATCATTCTATGAACCCTATGTTTTGTATTTGGTCCTGAAAGAGAAATTTACATTGACCTTTTAAGAAAATTAATTATCAAGCAGAGTTAGAAAGAATTAAAACAGTAAAAACAAAATAAAAATATTTAAATGCACACTCACACATACACACATACAGTGAAGTGGAGTTTTACAAAAACAAGTTTTGCCACTACTCTAAGAGCCTTACCGTGACTCAGCCCTGCTCTCGTGTGCATGCGATCAGGATTTACTGGTCTTGAAGCTTCCTCAGGAAAAGGAAAAGACCACTGTCACTCAGATCTCCATATAGTAAAGTCTTGAGCATGGGTGGACTTCATCTCAGTGCCTCAGTTTCTTTGTTATTTTTATTCCCTAGACCCTCTTTTGAGTGTTCTTTGATCTAATTTTTAAGCTTCATATAAGACGAGTGTAAGGAAGAAACGACTTGAAAGCCCTGTGATAAAGCAAAAGGAGGCTGGATTCTCCTTAGGTGATGACACGGTTGCTTTCAGGTTTTGTTTTCTTCATCTTAAAGTGAGAGAGCTGGACTGGGTAGCTTCAAGGTCCATTCCAACTTCAATATTCTCTCTTTGGTGGAAAAACAAAGACTTTTCTAATTAGTAATTGATTTTGCCTATAAGCAATCTGGCAAAAATCAGGATTTTAGGAATGGTTTCCAAGCTAAGGAAACAATATATATTTGAATGAATATAATTGTTTTGCAAACTATCATAACTGGTAATTTCTAAATGCCACATTATTTACAGTTCATTTCAGGTAGTAGTCATAAATAGATACCTTATGAGCCTTCTTGGACTCTTTCCTTTCCATTTTACTTTTATTCAGTAGTAGATAACTTCTTGTTTATGAAGATTAGTATAAATTCTTATTTATTTATTTTTAAATTAATTTTATTGAAGTATAGTTGCTTTACAATATTTTGTTAGTTTCTGCTTTAAGCAAAGGGAATCAGTTATACATATACATATAACCACTCTTTTTTAGATAACCATTCATTCAGGCTCTTGCCAGGGTCCTTTGGTAAATTATCATGGAAGTTCAGCTTTCTCTTTGACGTCTTATTTTCCAGATATTTTAATTTTCCTACCATTTTCTTTGGGCAGAATTATCAAATCATCCCTGGACTTCTCAACAGCATCAAATAGATATATTTGTTTACATTTCCACTGAAAATGGGTCACTTCACATCATGTGAATGACCTGTTCTTACCTTCTGCTTGTAGTATGGTGTGCACACACCTGGTTCGTATTTTGTTTGTCACATTGGATGTCATTGCAAATACGGCTAAAGGCATTTAGCTGTCTATGAAGAAAGGACCAGAATGGTCTCCAAGGTATTTGGGAGAGCATAGGCTTATGTTTGAATTCAAAGTCAACCATGGGAGGCCTCATGACAGGCGATCGCTCTTAATTCCAAATTTGCTACTGGGGCTTCTCTGTAGCACTCTCTGGTTAAAGGCAGATTTGTATTTACTTTGGGGAAAAATTGACTTCAAGTTTTATCTACTTTACAAACTGCCCTAGTTAGTATCAAGCCCTACTAATAATTTATGAAATTTGCATCACTCTCTGTGTGCCTACACACAATGATATTTCACGTTAATTCTCTTTTCTCACATATATTTTAAAAATTACATATGTTCACATGTTCTGATATATTAGGAATTAATGGTTGGATAATTTTACCTTTAGTTTAAAAAGTGAGGAAGAATAAGGAATGATGCTGTCTGGTATTAGTGACTAAGAAGATGAGACAATAAGCTTTTTTTAAGTATTTCTATATCTTGTGGAGAACAATAAAAAAGGAAGGTTGCCCTTTTCCATAGTAATTTATAATCCATTTAGAAAAGTAAAACCAAAAACCATAAAATTATAACAAAGATAGCACATTTGTGTGGTACAAAAAAAAGTGCTGGTCTTCTAAGAGGATGTTCTTGGTACATCTTTGTAAAAGAATTGAGATTTGAACTGGACCTTGCTGTGTGTGTGTTAGTCACTCAGTCATGTCCAACTCTTTGCGACTGCATGGGCTGTAGCCTGCCAGGCTCCTCTGTCCCTGGGATTTTCCAGGCAAGAATATTGGAGTAGGTGGCTATTTCCTTCTCCAGAGGCTCTTCCTAACCCAGGGATTGAACCCAGCTCTCCCACACTTCAGGCAGACTCTTTACTATCTGAGCCACCAGGGACCTTGCTAGACAGAATTTTTATGTCGGATGGAGATAGGTGCATTGCAGAAGAATGCAGTATGAGAAGACCCCTCAGATACGGGAGTTAGTTTGACATGCTCCTAGGTATTTACCAAAATCAGGAAGACACAATGGGGAAGAGTAACAAACCAATGGCAGAGCACAATAGCTTTCATCCATATGTTCAGTGGAAGTCAATAAAAAGCAAACGGTTTTTTTTTTTTTTTCCTATTGAATACTGATTCCTAGGTTCAATGTTTTATTTAGTAAAGGGGAGTTATACATAAATATAAAAACTAGGGTCATAAAAGAGATTAGAAAAGTTTATGCCAAAGGTCATATTTTCTTAGCATGCGACATTTGGATCAAGTTGCAACAAACACTTGACTATAGTGCTTAGTATATAACAGTAATTGTCCAGGATCTTTGCATATATTAGCACATTCAATCCTCAGAGAACCTTATGAAAAAAGTATTAACATTATCCCCCAATGAGTAACTAAGGCGTAGAGAATTGAACAGCTAGTAAGCAATGCAAACAAAGTTTAAACACGGGCAGTCTGATTCCAGGCATGTATTTTCTCTTCTTTTATTTTTTTTATTGTGACCCAACTCTTTGAAACTCATTGGTTCACAAATTAAAATGTTTGGTATTGGTCCTTTTCAGTTTCCATGTTTATAGAACTCAGTAATAAAATGGTTACAAGTGTGTAGATTTTGAGAAGTAGTGTTACTGGGTAATATTAACGATATTCCCTCCTCCTTTCATTAAGGGTAGAGAAAACTAGTAACACTTTATGGATATATTTTCTAAAAGATGGGAACTATCTTCATACATATATACACATACATAAAGAGAGAGTGTACCTTTTCAATGACAACCCTCCGATGTGACTTGTTTTACTAATATTGACAGTAGTTACAATACCTTATTTCTAAGGCATAATAAAAATGAATGAGGAATTTGTATTCTTACTTACAAATGGGAAACAGACCAAAAAAAAAATCTCATTACAAAAGTCACATATATTAAAAGTAGAGACTTATTTAAAAAAAAAGGATGCATTGTCCACAGAGATTTGAAATTTTGTAGAAACATGACCCACTTACTTAAAATATATTTGTGGTGGATAAGTGGTGAGTATATTATTGTCCCTGTTTTTAAACAGCAGAGATTTTACATGGAAATATGAAATGGCATCTCTTGAACCAGGTAACAAGCCACCAGTATAGCAAAAAGAGAAGTAACAGTCTCAGGGAAGACAGTGCCCAGTGAAGGGGCTCCCTTTCGATGGTGCTTAGGGAGAATCCTCAAAATTACAAATTTTAGTAACTACCTTTTTTTTTTTTTTTTGGTGGCTGTAAGCTGTACTAAATGGCCACATCCTGGTACTCTTGCCTCTTTTTGTTCTCTTCTCCTCTTGGTGAATTTTTGCAGCCCTTGCACAATTTTTTAAGCCATCATTATCATATTCTTTCATCTGATTATTTCCAGGAAGTCATTTACTGAAGATCTTTTCTCGAGCAGTGATTTCCTTCCTCTTCTGAAGTACTTTTATTTTACGTAGTTTTTATGGTTTATTCTCTGTAGACTTGGAGAAGGAAATGGCAGCCCACTCCAGTGTTCTTGCCTGGAGAATCCCAGGGATGGAGGAGCCTGGTGGGCTGCCGTCTATGGGGTCACATGGAGTCAGACACGACTGAAGCGACTTAGCAGCAGCAGCAACAGCTCTGTAGACTAGTTATTGTTTCCCCCATCTTTTAACCCTTTGTAATTTTCCCTACTTACTCATTACTTTCTTTCCATCCATCTAAGCATTTCCTTTATTTTGGTCTCTAGATCTCTCCATCCTCTTCCTTACTTTTATCATTTATGTGATTGAACACATACACAACACACACACAGCATGTTTCTCTTTGATGCAGCTATTCTAGTGAACTTATTTGAAGGCTCATGGTAGAGTCCCTTACATAACTGGAAAAAATGCTTATAAAGCAGTCGTCATAACCAAAGTTTCCTCTTTATAGTCTTGTCCTAAGATATTGCTTAGGACATTAGTCTTGTCCTAATGTTTCTAAGTCGTGTCCAACTCTTATGACCCCATGGACTGTAGCCTGTCAGGCTCCTCTGTCCATGGGATGCTCCAGAAAGAATACTGGAGTGGGTTGCCATTTCCTTCTCCAGGGGATCTTCCCAACCCAGGAATCGAACTTCGGTTTCCTGCATTGCAGGCAGATTCTTTACCACCTGAGCTATGAGGGAAGCCAGTAGTCTTAGTTTACACTAATGAAGTTTTACCTGTGCCTGAGAACTTCGGGATCACAGATACGACTAATGGTGAAAACTCTCGGCCCTTTTAACCTCAATCTCATGCTCTTAAAGATGCATGAAGGTTTGGAAGATGAGCCTATACCAAAATGAATCTGGCTGTGGAAGCCATAGAGTGGGGTTCTTAACTGTGTTTTAACTACTCTAAACTCACTTTGAATGGCATTCTTAAGTTTATTTATATTATACTGTAATGTGATACTCAGGACCCACCAATTTCCTCAGACTTCTGCACTGATATCTAAAGATGCATTTTCAAGGAAACGGAATGGCCTAGCAAACTAAGATGAACATTTTCTTTCTGAAAATTCTGTTTCTGGGTTTTAGCATGATCTTACTGACCTTGGGCATGTCACTTAACTTCTACGTATCAATTTTTAATCCGTAAGACAGAAGTGATGTGACTAACTTTCCCCTTGGGCTTGCCGTAGGAGAACAAAAAAAGAGAACAATCCATTGAAATGACAGTCAAGTTTTTTGAGGCTGAAGCAAGACACGGCACTTAAAGCTTAAAGCATAAAATCTTTAAAGTTTATTTTCTTAAAAACTCTCTCTGGTAAATATGAACATGTATCCCAAAGAAACAAAAAAAAAGGTTAGAACAGGAAGGTTTTTAATTCTGTTGCACACTAGTGTTGGAACTAGAAATTGGACCCAGCCTCTTGCATTCTGATCAAATATTATTGCTGTGAGAAAACACTGAACTCATAAAAGGTGTCCTTAAATATTTAAAGAGCTGCTGCCATCTTCCTCTTTTCTTTGATACATTTTATAGAAGCTTTTCTTACTTTAACCGTTCCTGGCCATGGGAAACAGTTCACTTCGTTCTCTCTAAAATTTGAGAATATTTCTGTATAGGATGCTTTAACCAAAGAAATTTGTTTGTTTTTTACTGAGCATAAAGTTTGAAGAGAAATAAGGCAATCACATGCTGCTCACTGTTGTGTACTGTATACTTATATCTGGCATGTATTTCAACAGCTTGATACAGGCTTACCTGGTCATGTAGGAGAAACTCAAATGAATAAATATTTTCCCATCTTCTATATCTAAATAATAATGAATATTTTCCTATCTTCTATATCTAAGCCATAATGATAAGAGTTATAGTAGATGAAGGGTCATAGTTATAGTAGATAAAGGGTCAACAAAACATGGTCCTTGACTTTAGATATTCCATTGCAGGAACTTTTATTCTAGTTCTGATACAACATTCATCTTCATCTGATGTGAAGACACCTAGAGTACTCTCAAAAACTGGCCTAAGAGATCAAATATTTTATTATACACGCATTCAGGCAGTCACCAAGAAAAATCCCATGGCATTAAGGGGCTATTACAATTATAGATATTGAAACCCTTTGAAAGATTAAAAACATTCTACCAAAGAAAAGTCATGACGTGAATACATAAAGTTAGGATGGCACTTCCGTTGTGTTTTTGGCACAGACAACCCTGGAAATGCTTTGATTGGCTCTGTCTTAACACCTGCATGGTGAGTTCTGTACATGCTTCTCAGTGCTGTCCTAGGGAATGCCTGTTTGCACTAAACTTGAAAAGATTGCTTTTGATGATGACAACATGGGGGACAGTGTTTTCAGCCTTCATTTAGGCCATTGATTCTCCCAGATTTCCAAAGTCACCATATTTGGCAGTAATATCTTTTTGATACATACACTATGATGGCTACAATGTTCCACTTCTCATTTTTCTTATCTTCCGCAAAGAGAAAGCAAGATATTCTTTTTGGAGAAACATTATCTCCAGAGTTAACCTAAGAAATATATAGTATCTTCCTTATGAAATTAATTTGGCATTATATTTGAGGTGAGCAACATCTTGGCAACTGCTTTGGTTTAAGACTCTATGTGATTTGGGAAAAGCACGTTTCAGAATGTTTAATTCAGCGATACAAAAGGCACTAATGAAATATGCATGTATGAATTTTATATCATATTAGTTCCCTCTTTCTTGAAATCTGAATAAAAGCCAAACATCTGGATTACGTTTGAAAAGCCTGAATTTCCAATTTTCAGAGAGATTCAATCTATTTTGACATTGCACACTTAGCCCTAACATTTACAGTGTGCTATTAACATTACTTGCAATTGTAAAAAAAAAAAAGTCCATATTTAAACAAACTTGGTTGCTCCTAATGCTAAAAATATATCTATATTTGAAATGACTGCTGCTGCACAACCGTACCCATCCATGGTTTAGGCTTCGTCAGCATTTCTATTATGAATGCGTTGAACAGGCCTGTAATTCAGCTATAAAGATATGGCATAGCTTTGATATATAAATTCTCCCATGATTGTGTATTAAAACAACAAAAAGCAGTTCCTGTATCACTTAGTTTGAAAAACTATTCATTGACTCAGGGCTTTCTGAAGGCCTCATATATTCAAGGTACTCCATGGGTGACCAAAAAAGCCATGCCCTTGTCCTTTGAGAGTTTATTCTTCAAATTTATAAGACAAATGACAAGATTTCTATTTTTGTAGATATCTGGGTGTATTTTGGCTACTAAACTAAAGGCAGGTGAATATATGGTCATAATTTAGAGAGGTAAATATGGATGTTAATATTTTATCTCATTTCATTATCATAGTTTGTTTTTTAAGACAGAGCTGATCAGTTGAGGTTTAGGAGGTAAGGCAAGAAATTCTGTGTCCACAGAAGAGATGAAGAGAAATAGAAGAATGTGACATTGATGTTTGCATAATAGTAAACCTCAGTGCCTAAATTTTTACTGGACTTCTTGTCGCGTATATTAGGTGAATCATACTCTTTTGTGACATACAGAGAACAGCTTGAAGTCAAGGACTTCCCTCTTCTTATTTTGCTTTATTAAAAAACAAGTCCATTAAACTATATAGCAGTATCCAATTAAATAAAAACAGATGTATTTGAAGGCGTTTGTTTAGGTTGGGAGATGAGAAACAAAGGAAGTACTTTTAAATTGGAAACTTTTTTAAAGGAGAAAACTGAGTTTCATTACATTAATTGCTGCTTTTTGTGTCTTTTTTTTTTTTTCCATCTTACACTGCATACTCTAACAGATATTACATAATTGCATAACTATTCTTACTATGTGCTGACATGACATTACGACAGCCCTGATAGGGTATATCATAATGAAACCGTAATTAGAACAGTCATGATGTATTATGGCAATGATCCACATCGTCACTGAAGTGCATTGGAATGCACGGAAAACCCATTGAGATGTGCAGATTTTCGACATAATACAGCACAACCATGAAGTTTCATAGCATGGAGGAGAAATTACCATTATGCCCATGCCGCTGGCAGCATGGGTTGTATGTAACACGTTTCTTAGATATCTGTTAGAGAAAGTTCTGATATATATCAATGGAAGGAAATTTTTGAGGGTGGCATTTGTGAAGTTTGTGTTTTAAAAAAAAATCTAGAGGAAGGACTTGTTGAAATACAGACCTAACTGCATAAATTGGATAGTAGAAGTTTCCTATAAACTCAATATTCCTATAAAATATTTAGTTTAAAAAAAAAGGGGGGATCCAAAAGGTTCCTTAAATTTCCTTAAATCCACCAAATATGCCTCTAAAGTAGGAAGACGATTTGAGGATTTTTCAGCCAACTTTGCCTTTTCTTTTTGTTCTCTATATTTAAGCTTAGATTAATAGCTTATGTTTTATGTAGTTGTATCTTTGCCCCACTGTTCTCCTGGGTTTCTCTGCATGAGGATCTTATATCTGAGTCTCTTTCCGGCAAGTGACAGCTTGCTCCTCAACTTGGTGTTTTTCAGTCTTGGCACTTCTTCTACACATAATAATGTGATTGTTATGGCTGATCTGGTGAATGTGGGCCCCAAAAGCTCAACTTTCTGAAATAGATAGGAATTTTAGACTATCTTCTAGGCCAATCCACAACCAATGCTTCATTATCCAGTAAAATATCCCAACCAGGTAGACTTCTGGTCTCTGCTTGAATAACTCTGGTGAGTGAGAACTCACTATCGCCCAAGCTTTAGTTCTTGTGCTTCAGTCTTTGATTCCAGGCCTGACCTCCGAGGTCAGATGAAACTAATGTTTTCTGTTTAGTACTCTTACTATTCCACACTTGCTAACATGTTCTTCTGTTTCTTCTGTCATCTTCAACTCTTATTTATCTCTCGGCTGAATATCTCCAGCTTCTTCAACAGCTTGCTCCCTGGAGGAGTGTTGCTTCTTTTCTGGAACTTCCTTAAGTGCTCTTCTTTAGATATTTAATACATTGCTTAGGTCCCTCTTGGAACATGGAACCAATGAGAACAAGGACTGCAGGTTTGGGCCTAGTAAAACCACAGTTAAACTGATCTATCTGCTACCATTTTTTTTTTTTTTTTGACCCTGTGTTTGTCTCAATCCAGCCTCAAATCATATTTCATCCTTTTTATATTCCTTCCACTCTGTCTGTTGACTCCTTGAACCTAAAGACAATTGAAGCCTAGTCACCTCCATTCTTTGTGCAGTTTCTATATTTTTATTTTTTTGGTGGGAGGAAGGGATGGTTATTAACTAATTCTGTCTGACTTAATACTTGTCCTATTTCCTTCTGAGATTTCATCTACGATGCCAGCATGTTATGTTCCCTTTGGGTCTAATATCTTATCTAAAAGAGACATTTAGAAGTACTTGCTTGCAAATTCAGATATCTCATCTAAAAGAGACATTTAGAAGTACTTGCTTGCAAATTCAGATCCAACTGGAGACATAGATTGGCCTGGACAATGTTAAAAAGTTTAATTCAACATATAAAAATGATAATTTTAATATAAAACTATATATTCTGTCTTCTCTTCAGCTGAGTACCTAACCATACAGAAGCCATATTGAAGCTACATCTCACATAGGAACAGAATTGAGTAGAGAAACTTGTGCTCTTCTATCCTCCATAAAATCCACACCACTTCCTCGTTTCCCCTTGACTGGAACTGAATGTTAGTAATTATCACATTTATGCATTTTTCTTTTAGTAGAGAAAATAGTTCTTCTTTTCTGTGACCCTAGCAACAGTTAGAGTATGAAAGATAGAAGATGACTTATCTACACTCACATTCTTTACATGAGAGCCTGGAAGTGGGGTGCTAGATCTGGTTAGTTCTGACTTGTGACAGCTGATTGTTGAATATTAAGGAATCTTGCCAGCAGTAGCAACCATTGGTAGCTTGGAATCTACTATGATGCGAGTATTTACACCAGGGAAATCATTCCACTAGGAAGCCAGTTTACTACTACCTGTAGGTACTTGAGTTTAGGTTATCAGAGCTAAAATATTTATTATTCTTTATTGACCAATGAGATTAGTATAATTTGGCAATCTAATCAACATGCCATATACAAATGTTATTATATATGTTCACTAATAAAAATATTGAATAAGACTAACCAAAAAATGACCCCATGGCATGACATATCCATTAAGTAGTGATCTTTACAAATAAATGTTCAACAGGTTCTTAGCAAAATTCCTTGTACTTCTGTACTTCTAAATGATTGCATCCTCCTGCTCGCTTTATGCTTATAAAAATCTAATAGAAGCGTATATACTTGATCCAGGAATTCACATCCTTGCTGTAGGGATTTAAGTCATTAGATTTGGGGTGTATGTTCTTAGCAATTTAATTATGTTTAAAATCTGGTTAGTAGTGTAGTAAATAACTGGTATTGCTACAAAATTACCTTGAGAAGGTAATAGGATTGAATTTCTACACAAGTTGACACTCAATTAAAATTTCCATATATCCAATGAGTTAGCCAGTTCTTAGCTGAGGAGCTAGAAAAAATGCCTTCCTCCTTAAGCTGAACATTTCAAAACAGGCAAAATTTATAATAAAGTCAAATCAAGACTCAGTGCATCAACTAATATTTGAGTTTGGCTTATCAAATACAGACTAAAAACAAGGAAGAGACTAGAGAGCACTTACGATATTTCTTTCTTAAATTCTTCTATTTTTTATTGACACTGGGGGAAAAATAACACATTAAAACCTCCTTACTGAATTACTGTCCTAAACCAATAGATCCATGGGGCTTGTTCAGCTAAAAGCCACAACAGACTTTGTAATGCAATGATGTAATCTTGGCTTTGTGTCATTTATATTCAACCTAAAAAAAACAATTTTCCTGAATAGACAGGCTGACAACAATATTGTTCAGTGTGGGTTTTTATTTGGATTCTTTCCAAATGGTTCACATGCCTTCACCGTAGCACATCATGCCTGCTTACATCTTTTTTTTTTTTTTTTTGCCCGAATTCCAAAGTTTTCCCCTTTTACTAGCTCTCTATTTTTCTTTTAAAGTCTCAGTTATGTTTGTAAAACTAACCAGCTCCACCACAAAATTAGGATGTATCTTGCAGAGTGCATTCATTTTACTTTTTGCATATTTTTCCCGAGGTCATGTCAAGGTTAGTTTGAATTCCATCCTACATTAAGACTTCTTTCACAGCTATTTAGCTCGGCAGCCTACTCCCCGCTGGGGTCTGCCCCTTGGGCACGTCAAAGCTTCAGACCTGACAAATCACACACAGATGAAGCTGTACAGTTTTTTAAACAGTTTCATCAGTAACTTTTTTCCTTTTTCACTATCCTCCTTCATGTTAAGATTTTTTTTCCCCCTGAATTACCGTTTCAGGAATGTTGATTTCTGTTTGAGACAGTTTGTTTTTACATCAGACTTACAAACTAGCAATATCATTTATTTTATAGTAAATCAGACCAGAAGCCTTCTACTCACCAAGACGGCAGACTGAAAGACCTATAGACCATTCTTGACTAGTATAACTATAATTTCATTATTAAGATCTATTTGCAGCAGGAAGCTTGGTGTTGTGAAATGTGGCTGACATTTCACAGGGTCTACCAGAATCAGAAAAAACTGTCAACCATAAAAATGCATCCAGTTTATAACAAATTACAGGTTGAGCCTGGAAATGTTTCTCAAATGGTTAGCAATATGCTCTTATCAGTATTTTAGCAAATTGTGACTAATGGTGCAACTCCATTTCCTGTTTAATTGATGAACTGAAAATGCTTGGTTGCTAATGAGTGTATTAGCAAACAATGTCCCCTTCACAGGCTTAAATAGATCGGGATTTCTTAAAAGCAGCCTACTGTCCTTATTTTCATATAAAGAAAAATATTGACTGCCACAAAATTGCTAGATCAACTGAAGAAATGGTGTAGTTATTGCTGTATCGTCATTTTGGCAAGGTCCAACAACCAGATTATAGTTCTCTAGTTCTCACACTAGAAAATAGTTATTTTCTTTTGCAAACCATAGGCTTTTATTACATTTTTATTCAGGACAAACAATACCTGAAGATCTTAACCACAGACCAAGCAGAAAACTTAGAAGTGAGAGGGGGGAAATATGTATTTGAATGATTCTCCTCTCCTAAGTCCTGTTTTAAACTTAGCTCAGTATGAACGTACACATCGACGGGTTCTGGTTGAACCATAAAAGGTTGCTGGTTGAAGCTAATTAAAGACAGGTCTAAATAGAAAAAGAAAAGGAAGGGGGATCAAAGGAATTACATTAGGTGTCAGGATGTTGTTTGGGGACTTTTATTAATATTTAGAATTTTATAGTTATAATCAGGGAAAAAGCTAAATTCTAAAAATCTCCATTTTGTGTTATAATTTCATATTTATGTTATTTTTGCAATAAGATACATGTCAGCAGGCAAACATCTTGAAGAAATCATTTTGGCATTGGCGCATTAACACATTATGGTGAAAAGAGAGGCTTGTGCTTTTCACGCAGTGCATTTCAGTCTTCAATTAATGTGAAAGCACTACAATGCCTATGCAACTTCTCTTGCCTAGTGGTGCACCATTTATCATTGCAGTTTTACATTGACCTTGACACCCACTTCATTAGAATAAAGATTGTCTACCATTTAGGTTACATTGTTCCTCTGCACAGAGACCCCATGCAAATTTCTGTTCAGATAGAAGAGCTGCGAGGCTGTCAGAGGTCATCTGCATTAAATGATTGCAGCTATTTTCCAACTGCTTCTTTTCATTCTACTCAATTCAGGCTAGGAGGATCAATCAAGTCCTCTGCCTGAAACAGTGGGACTGCTGGGAATATAACTGTTTTTGGTAGTAGTGGATATGCCCTAAACAGTATTAAATATTTAATATAAACTCATTAAAGGCCATGCAAAGGCTTCAGAAAGATATCAAGTTTATAGAAAAAGCTAAGGTAAGGGGCTAGAGAACCTTTTGAGAAATAAATAGAAGAATAATAAATTTTATAATTTCAGAGTATGATTACAGTAGTTGTTAAACTTAGTAAATCTTTTTTGTGGGAGACTTTTTTCTCTCCTCCTTAGGGAAGGGACAAGAGAGACAGACTTGGTATTCTTATGCAGTATTTTACTTAAAATCAGCACTGAAAAGTTTTCAGTTATGGTGGTTTTATTTTTGTTCTCTAACAGGGAATTTTGCTCTGAGTATTTATTAGAAAAAGCTTAGGTATTTGTTATGTAAAAGGAATGATTGGAGAAAAAAGTTGCCAGGTTTCCTACTTAAGTTTTCTGAGTGATATAATTGGAATTAAATTATTAATGGGAGATACTTTAAAAAAGATTGTTTTATGATCTTCTATTAGGGAATTTGCAATTCATTTTAATATTTGTAGTTTGATTTATATTAAAGATAATGCAATCTATGTCCAATTAACAATACATGGCCAATGTAATGTGATTTCCAGATCATGCAAATGGAATAAGCTAGAAGAGGGGGGAAAACTCAATTCTTAACCTCAGATGTAATTTGCTGTGCGAGTTCTGGCAATTTTAAATGACATTGCACTTTTTAATTTTTCCAAAGGCTCAGCAGCAGATTTATCCCAATCAAGAAAGCCTATTATTAATTTACAAGGACAATTGTAGGAGTCTTTATAATTTCTCTGTGCAATTATTCGCCATAAATTGCTAATGGTAAAATACAAGGAGTTTGCAAGAAATAAAGACCATTATTTGTCTTGGGCTTGAACTCTCTTCTTCAGTTTTGAACATCTTCGCTAAGTGCTGGTGATCGTGGCTCCACGTGAAACATCACATGCGTCCTGAGATGCTGGATGCTGGTGTTCCGAAGAAGGGGGCAGCGCAAGCACTGCTGCAGAGGGGACACTGGCCTTTAGCAGATTCCTGCACTCGGCATGTACAGCTGAGCTGTGGACCCTGGACTTTCATATAAAAAGACTCTTTGTTCACCACTGAATGGCATTAGGCATGGACTTGCTGAGGGGCCACCATGAAGCCTCGGATGAGGAGGGCAAACACTAGCCCGAAAACACAATATGGGAGTCATAGATGGACACATCCCTGCACTTTTGTGCAAAAAACCATATTTTCATAAATAATTTTGCCAGTGGTTTGGTGTTTTGGTGTGTTCCTAGCATAAGCTTTCTTGTTGATAGACTATAGTATATTTTCTTTTCTCAGTGTATTTTCTTTGTCTGTCATGTCTTTATGGAAAAGGCATATATGCTGGATATACAGGTATTTATGGTATTACTTTGCACTGGGAAAGATAATCATACTGTTATTCTAATAACTAGATCATTTTATCCTTGCTTTTATTCTTCCTCATATAAAATCACATGAAGCCTAGTTAAAATACAGTGTAAGATGTAAATACGCAAACCCTGGAGACAGAATCTGACAGCCCTATTCTAATAATCAAGAAAATTCTTTGGTTTAATTCTTGTGTTTCTCATAGCCAAAACTTCACTCTCCGCTCAGCAATGTCTGGTCTCTTTTCAGCATAACCAACAGAAGCACCATACAAAAGTCTTACAATGGATGTCTTAATCTCTCTGTGTGCTTTTAGAGCATTATTTTGAATTCCATCATGCTGCCTTTTTTCTTTCCTCTTCTGAAGTTTTATTACAACAGCAGAATTCCCAGGGAGCTTTGAGGGCAAGGTTCACATAATATAGCCCTGAAGTTTTGCTTAGGTGGAATCCATCCCCCAGTCCTGGCCATCTTTTGATGATCTTTCTATTTCAAAAAGATTCACTGGGTAGAGTCTTGTAGCATTAGCTGTATGTAGTTTATTTTTTATTTTTTTATTTACTAGACAGTGAGCATCGACATCCCTTTCATGATGCTTTCTTTCTCTGACCTCACAGTGACAAGGCATCTTGTTCTTTAACATTGAGGGAGGCAGAAAAATGCTTGAGTTGCTCAATGTGTGCCTTCTATACCAGTTTCAAAATGGCTTATTCTTCTGGTTTCCATGGTGACAATTAACACTGTTTCAAGGCATTGTTCCAGTCTCCATTTGGGCAGAATTTTCGGTGTGATTTTTAACAAAAAAAAAAAAAGGGGGAAAAAAAAAAAGGTTTTAGGAGGGAAAAAAAGCCTTTAGCATAACTGTCAAAAAAGTTGTCTCAATCAAGTCTTCATGCATTTCTAATTATATTTACTTCAGAAATCCTGTTTTGGCTAACTTCATTTTATAATTCAATTTTAGTATTTGCGCTTTTAAAAAGTAAGCACTGAATAAGAATTTTCCAAAGACTTCTTTAATTCTTAGTTTTTAAAATAAGCTAGTGTTTGTGGTTATATTTAACTGCTTTAAAGTTTTCTTTATATATCTCTATACACACACAAGAGTGGCATTTAGGATAGGAGTGGCCTGTGTCTTTAATTTAGGTCATTCACAGATCTATTAGGAGGCTTCATTAGTCAAAATTGAATTGGCCAAGCAAATACACTTAATAATGTACATATGCCCTTTCAATAGGGTATATTTTATTTTTGACTAGACAGAGAGGCCCACAGCAGGTGCTGTGGGGAAATTAAATACTGGATGCTTATTTACCTTAGCACTCAAGAAAAGCCATCTGACTTTAACTTTGTCAATCTCATTTTGACTATTGGAAGAGCAGTCTGTATCATAACGTCCAGACTACAAGACACAATGGCACAGCCTCTGCTCACTTACTGCTGTGGATGGAATGAATATGAAGACTAAATTATTTTCTCACCACAGACTAAAGTATCCCTACTTGGTAGAATGACCAAGAACTAGATAGAGCTGGCAGTTGATTGTCCCTGTCTAATGCTTCTGAGAAAGCTGAAGAGAGAAAAGCAAAAACATACTCACATCAACAAAAATATAACCCTCTGGCATGATGACATATACAGCTTGAGGCCTTAAATTGTATCAGATTCAACCTTCAGAGTGCTTCAAAAATTAAAATAAACATTTTCACCTTAAATTATGTGACATTCTGTTACCTCTCATGCACATACCAATACTTACCTAACAATTAGCTGGATTCTCTTGGCATTTATAGTTTGAAGGCATTGTCCATCAATCCTCTCTCTCATCAATCTGTTTATACAGTAGGTTACGTGGTGACAAAGAGAGCGTACATGAAGACGAAGTTGTTTTTTTTTTAAACGTAGTAACTTTTTATAATAGCTGTTGCAGTGACTACCAGTGCTAGATTTCACAGAGAAAATTAATTTATTATATCTAAAAGTACATTAATTGCTTTTTTATATATTTCTTATTACAAGACTGTGTTTTTTTGTGGGACACATCTAAGCTGTTGCCTTTCATGACTGATCTGCTGTGTAGTTGCTGTTCAAAGTTGGGGTAAAGAGAGAGGGTGAGCATGTTACAAGTGAAAGTGATAACTGGTCGAGGCCTCTCCTGGGTAGGACAGGTGGAAAATGCCTTCTGTCAATTAATGCACATGGCATAAGTGAAAGATTTGAATAGGATTCTTCTGCTTGCTTGAAATTCTCGTTCCTCCAGTATGATGTCAAAGAAGTCTTACCAAATTAATTATGTAAACCTTTGTCAGCAATATCACCTTTAGTTGGGAATCTGATTGCATAAAGCAGATTGCCCTTTCCTCCCATCATTGCTCTGATAAACAGTTAGGTTTCCAGAACACTTGTTGAGTGTTGAGTCCAGAAGATTCGAGCAGACAGTGTGTTTTATAACTGTTGGAGTAATGTGGTCATGGTAATTGCCTGCCATTAGAAAATGAATTCAGAACTCCCATGTTTCACAGGCCAAATTCTGAAAGAACTCTAAAGCAACCCTTGATTCTTTTCATTATACATATTCATGTAATTTTGGATACTCTGACTCCCTGATCAACATTCATTAATACCATCAAATGCTTTAAATCACCTCATTTAAAACATTTTGTTCTGTGATCCACAAATGACTAACATTTGGAGAAGTTTACATAATACAAATGATGTGCATGTTTAGTGTAAATGAAAGATTAAAATAGGAAGCTAAAAGTAATCAAACATATGCAGGAAAATGCTGAGGGCCTAGTAACTAAAACAAGGATTTTATACCTTCTTTTCCTTTAAGCTGCTTCTAATTGTATTTTAGTTGGGGATCTTATGAAATATCATATTCTTGGGTGAATAAAGTCACCCAAGTGCTTGGGGATGTTTTGAATTTGCTGATTTCCTACCTTGCCCAGACAAAAGCTTTTCTTATTAGATCTGATAAGGTGCTCATTTTAGCTCAGTTAGGACAATGGACCTTGATAACCTAACTTTCGTGCCTTGAAGAAAGAAGTTTAGGGATTGTCAGTACACATTTGGCAATGTCCTAAAGTGGTAAAATAGGTTTAATACTTTAACCTGAATCTAGTTTTTTTTCTGTTCAGCAGTGTTTTTATGTGCACATTTAAAAAATACATCCACAGTCATTTATAGTTGTCCATAATATAGGACTTTCTAACTATGAAGATAGAGTTATTTGAAGAGAATCACCATAGTAACTGTCACATTAAATAGCACTTACATTATCGCTTGCAAAACATCTTTTAGGAGACACTCACTTGACAGTTTGTTAGAAAACCATGTATATTAGGGTATGAGAGTTATATAATTGATTGTGATGTTTGGGGACATTTTATAGTAATCAATAAGGAAGCATAGATTTGTAACCATTCTTAAAGAGGTGTTTTTTTCCTCTCTCTATATATACCTCTTCTCCAAGCCTACACAAGAATTTTTAAGTGAAAAATGAAAAAAAAAATATTAACTAAGAATTCAGAGGACTTATAGGATAAGGAAGAAATTACACAATTTTTAGAGATCAATTTATTTGTACCACTCTGAGACTGGTCCCTTAGAGGGCAGAAAAGAGCAATGGGCAATACTCCAGAGCAAATATTGACCAAGACTAATTGTAATATTAAATCCCCCTAGACCAGATATTTTCATTTGGAATATTTCAAGATCAAGATCAAATATGTACACAAACTTTAGAAAGACATAAAGCTTATTCAACTAAATAGAATACCTTGGATGTTTGTGTGTGTGAAATATATATATATATATAAACCGTTTTCAGCATTTTTCTCAACGACTCAAGGTTCTTAGTTTAGCCTCACCATAAATTTTATTGGAAACAAAAACTTTTAATACCCGTGAGCCTCACTAACTCTGTGCTCAAAGATTTTCTAAGAACACCTCTTTCCCTAATGAAATCTTTTTTCTCTTCCCGTTTTAGCGATACAGTGTGGAAATGTCCATCAGGGACCTGAAAAAGACGGAGCTGCTTAGTAAGGTTGAAGCTTTGAAGAAAGGTGGCGTTTTACTACCAAATGATCTCCTTGAAAAAGTGGATTCAATTAATGAAAAATGGGAACTGCTTGGGGTATTTGCATTTTTATTACTGTTTGTAGGTTATGTGTACATTTTTTGTATAGTGAAGTACTCTATCTGTCTGATTTCTAATTTGAGGCACAAATATCTCTCTCTTTCAATTCACTACCTACATTTCAAACAAGCTATTCATGCTATTATGGGGGAAAAACACTGCTTTTCC
Organism: Bos grunniens; assembly: GCF_055505025.1. Taxonomy (NCBI): domain Eukaryota; kingdom Metazoa; phylum Chordata; class Mammalia; order Artiodactyla; family Bovidae; genus Bos; species Bos grunniens. The sequence goes on along the minus strand of NC_141185.1, from coordinate 27,453,279 downwards.
TCCTCTGTTGATTTTTCTTTTTTTTACTCTGAGCTTGTCTCCTTTCAGATTTTTAATAATTTTGGTTCTTTAATACATAAAAAAAGTAAGTAAAATATGCCATGTATTATGGGTAGGCACCAAGTCAACTATAATACAGTATATCTGATATACACTGACTGTCATGCTTGAATGAATGTTAATAGAATTTGTTCCAAAGGTACACGTTAGAGACATCCACTGTTTAACTATTTACTGTACCCTTCAGATGAAAAGTGGAGTTGTCACTACAGCTTTCAAGTCACACTAAAGCCACCAAAACAAAGATGCAAATTTGACCCAAATCTGAATTGCAGAATTAAACTGGCCTCTGTTTTGTGCCTCAATTTCCAGCTCACTTTTAACAAAGGCCAAAAAAAAAAGTTTCATGTAATTCATTTCACGCCATGATGGGCTGGGTCTCAGCCAAGCACTGAGATGCAAGAATCTGGCAAAAAGGCAATATAGAGATTCTGTTACCCAGAGACCAGGATGGCACTGTGCAGGGGACAGTTCTGTCCTTTTGTTGGAAGACAGCTGAGAGAGAGAGGTTAGACTCGATTTTTTCATCAACTTCTCTCTTAAATTGCCTTCACTTCAAATCAAGGGTAAGCTAAATTTGTCAATTACTTAAATGATTAATTCTAACAGCTAAGTATGGGTGGTGTCAGTTATGGAGCATGGTTTTGCATGCCTTCCCTTTCCTGACTTTTTTTTTTAATTTTTAAAGGAATAATACTCCAAAAATATTTTGAATAAAAAGCTCTCCATGTACCTTGATGACTTGGAGGAATGCCATGTTCAGTTTATGCCATGCTTAATCTAGGTGATTAAAAACCTGCAAGTAGGAATCCTTGCTCTCTCATCTAAATTCACCACACTCTGCAGTTGTACAAAGTAACTTAAAACATTAAAAGTTTTTATTCTGACCTATTGTTACATTACTTTTCAATTATTATTAATGGCTTTCATTTTATTACATGGTGATTTAGATCTGAACCTGCTAAATTCTATAGAATTCATTGATCCCATTCAGGAGAACTGTCGTTGGTGTCTGACATTTTAAAGACTGTTTACTAAACGACGAGAGCAGCAACTTGATTTGCTCAGTAGATAAAGTGATGGTTTGCCTGTGCTATATTTTCACGTATCTGTTTCTAACTTGATAAATAATTAATAATAATCTTTTTGGAAAATTGTTTGAAGCATGTCATATATATAGCTCCCTAAACAAAAACTTTAAACCAAGATAATATTTTAAAAAGAACCAGAATGTTTCGCTATCCTTTATGAGCCAAATACCTTTAAAATGGTTGCCATTTTGACAGAAATATCGTTTGAATGCAGCATGCTGAGTGTTTTTATGATTTCTGGGGAGAGAAGGGTGGAAGGAAAATTTTAACAAAACCTGTGCCATACTACCACCACCAGGCATACAGCTTTAATTGGCATGATTACATTTTAATTGGCATGAAAAAAAATTTAAAGACAAGGATTTTAACTTCTAACAATGGTAAAATAGAGGGATATGGTTTTTAATATTACTTTCATCTAAGGTGAACAGTGTGGAATGGAAATACATTAGAATGAAATGTCAGTGGTGCGTACAGTTTAATCTGTGAAATTTTGTCCCCTGTGCTGCATATTACTCTGTCTCAATTGCATATTAAACAACCCTATCAAGGCAGGCATTGGCATCTGCTGTGCTGACACAAATTGTGAATTAAATGAAATTGATGTCCTCTGTCGTATATTTATGAAGACGGACCATTCTCTGAAGTATTCTGTTTATGAAGAATTTATGATTGCAAACTGTTCCAGAACAAAAAAGTGGCAATAAATTCTTTTTTGTGACCCTACCCTCCAAGGGCATTGATTTCACCTCCTGCTGCTACTTTTGTTACAGCATAAAAACAATAGCTAAATCTGGATTCCACTGAGGGTCTTCAAATTATCAATATTTGCACCATGAAAATACAAGGGTGTTGCCAGGAAAGGCTATTTTTCTGTTACGATCTCCTAAAGATACTATTTACAGAACACTACGCAGCAGATGAATGTTGGTTGACTTCATTTTATTTGTATTTTAAAGCTGATATTTGTAGGTTTAATTCATCCTTATAGATTAACTCTTTCTAATGCTCCAGAGTGTTTTTCACCAAAAAAAAAAAAAAAAGCTAAAAAGCCTTCTCTGACTATATTCCATGCCATAGTGGTTCATCTAAGCAGAGTTCTAGCATAGTGGATTGGGACTCATTTTAACACTTATTTTAGAAATTCTAGCATCCACAAATGCGAAACTGGAAGAATTGAAAGGTTGAATGATTTCCAGGGCAGGTAAAATCCACAACTAGCACCAAGGAGGTTGCCCCTTCTTCACAGCCCTGAATAAGAAGGTTTGGGGAATTGTACTTCCCAAAACAACAAAAAAAGAAATTTCATTCTCTTTTGTGCAGTCTTCTCTTGGCCTCTTTAACATATTGATTAAACTCAAACTTCTATCTCCTGAAATTTTTAGGCAGAGAATTTTTACTGTAAACTCCTGTCATGAGAATTCAAATGAATTTTTATCAGTGACCATGGTGAACTTTTGGGTCAGAGCTCCTTTCTGTTAGAGGAAATTATCACTGAATGAGGTCTTCTTAAGCCTCTAGTGGTAATCAGAACAACACCCATGGCTTGAGAATCAAGTTCTTAATGGAACAATGAGCTCATCAGAACTGAATCTCAGTCGTGACATGGCGGGTGCAGCAGACACCTTCCAGGTGGGCTCTTGTCACCAGCCAAACTGGGATATGTATTTGGTACCTGTGCTAATCAGTGTTTTTTTTTTTTTTTTCTGTTGGTGTTTTTGTTTTTAATCTGCTGCATTAGAAAACCCTAGGAGAGAAGGTCCAGGACACAATGGCGGGCCACAGTGGGTCGAGTACACGTGACCTACTCTCTCCTGAAAGCGGAAGCCTGGTAAGGCAGCTGGAGGTCAGGATCAAAGAACTGAAAGGGTGGCTGAGAGATACAGAGCTTTTCATCTTCAATTCCTGTCTGAGACAAGAAAAGGAAGGAACAATGAATGCTGAGAAACAACTGCAATACTTTAAGGTAATAAAAAAACAATCAAAGTTGATAAAAAGCTTTCTTTATGGTAGGGATGAAATATTTATCAAGTACATAAAGTATTATACCCATGTATCTATGTATCACTGTGCACTTAAATGTTTCCTTGAATTTATAGACACCCTCCACATTTCTTATATGCCAGCGTCTGTGTGTTTATAAAGATGAACATTAAGCATATCAAATACACATTGTGTAGGGGAAATCTCTGCTGCTTGTGGGTTTTGTGCAGTGCCTATTGAAGGAGGGCTTTGATAAATTAAAAGCAGACCAGCAGACACTCAAGACTACCAAGGACTTTGAAAGGCAGACCTACATGTTCTATAAATAATGTGGCTAAAAATACTTCTAGAAATTGATATGATAAAAGCATGTGATTTAATTGAAGAGTATTAATGCTAACAAAAGGAAATATAATTTTTACATATGAAAGAATTAGCTACTTACGGAAGGAAGAAATAAAGTAAAAGAGGTTCCTACATTAGAGGCATTTTCCTCCATAGAAAAACGTCAACCTTAGCAACACAGCCGTGTGCGTGTTTGTTGTATGTCCACGAAGAAGTGTTCCCCTTGTTTGTTCCCTGGTTTACACAATATCTATTTAAAAGCAGCTTAAAATTCAAATGCTGGCTCTTACCAGCCACACTAGCCTGTACTACTTGAGCCCTCCCGTAAATTCAGTGATTATTTGGGCTCTGGCCGGTGTCAGCCTAAGGCTTTTGGGTTGCAAACCTGAATTTGCTGGCTTGAGAGGTTTGAAAGAGGAGAAAGGGGGAAATCAAGAAGGAAAGAACTTCTTGAGACCAAGCAAGTGGTTCTTCTCAAAGCCTTCTAGGACCAGGTTTTCTTCATCTCATACCTTCTGCCCTGCCCTCTTCGAGCAGTCTACATATCAGAGTATGTAGTCACATGTAGCTCACCTTCCCTTGCCAGACAGGCAGGCTCCCCTTTCTCACCTGCATAACCCAAGAGGAGGTCCCCGTCCAGGGTAAGGGCACTGTATTTCTCAGTAAACCATCTGTATCATACACCTACACATTGCTTTTTACTTGAATTCCTTGTCTGCCATTAAGTTGAAGTTAAATGTCTCTTGCCGAGGCAAATGGGTTTCACTCTCTACCATCTAATATCTGAAAGATTTGTTATTTGACCTCTGCTTAACTCTAACCCCCCATTTCAGGGAGATGGAGTCTTCAGATATTTCCCTCTGTGTTATTTGGACTTTACAGGTACCTTGCAAAGCATCCTGGTCACCAATAGGCTAGATGTTGCGTAACATATTTTCTTTCTGTTATGCCTGTATTGTAGCTTTAGTGAACTGGTCAGTGGCCCCAGTTAGTTTTATGACCTTGGTCATATTTGTTGTATAATTCCTGGTGCCTCAGTTTCTTCATCTATGAAATGGTATGCTGGTAATATGTATCTCACATAGTTATGAGCTCATATGTGTAAATCATTCTTTCTACTTTTTGTGATGATGCATCCATAAAGGATGAAATTTCTTAGTATTATAAGACCAAAGATGTTACATAATAATTGGAAACAGTAACAGGAAGTTTGTTATTACAATTATTTATATACCTGCCTACCTACCCACTTGGCTCATACATAGGTAACTGAAAGCCAGTTTTTTCCACATCCACTATTATCATAAATGGAAGCATAAGCAGTTCTGCATTGATTCACTGATGCTGCCAAATGACGTTAGCTTTATGCTTTAGGTTTATACAGTGTCATCAATGTCATTTTCAGCTAGGTCCTAATAACAAATTAAAAAGAGATTAAGAGAGACAGAGATATGTCTCTCGGCTTCCAAATCATTAAACAGTTTCTAGGAGTTCCAGGCATTCGCTAACTAATACTTTCTGGCCACTAGGGAATATTCACTACACCTAATTCATTATTTACCATGTGTACTTTAGTGCCTGAAAATCATCATAGAAGTTTTCTTTTAGAAGTACCAATGGCATCCCACTCCAGTACTCTTGCCTGGAAAATCCCATGGACAGAGGAGCCTGGTAGGCTGCAGTCCATGGGGTCGCTAAGAGTCGGACACGACTGAGCGACTTCCCTTTCACTTTTCACTTTCATGCATTGGAGGAGGAAATAGCAATCCACTCCAGTGTTCTTTCCTGGAGAATCCCAGGGACGGGCGAGCCTGGTGGGCTGCTGTCTATGGGGTCGCACAGAGTCGGACACAACTGAAGTGACTTAGCAGCAGCAGAGATACTTTTTGCGGTTTTATTTTTTTCTTCAAAGATGATTTTTCTTTAGAGCATTTTTTCTTTTTTTTTTTTTTTATTCCTTTATTTCTCATGTGTTCCCCATCCTGAACCCTCCTCCCTCCTCCCTCCCCATACCATCCCTCTGGGTCGTCCCAGTGCACCAGCCCCAAGCATCCAGCATCATGCATTGAACCTGGACTGGCATTTCGTTTCATACATGACATTTCACATGTTTCAATGCCATTCTCCCAAATCTTCCCACCCTCTCCCTCTCCCACAGAGTCCATAATCCTGTTCTATACATCAGTGTCTCTTTTGCTGTCTCGTATACAGGGTTATCGTAGAGCATTTTTATGTTTTCAGTATCACTATTCATTAAACTACTTTTATGCCCCACTTTTGCTTATTTGGCTATATTTTAAAAAATATAGTTATTATTGCATTATAGTTAATAATAATATAGTTATTAATAATAACTAAATAATAAGTGATAATAACAACACTTTACCATCTGAGCCACCAGGGAAGCCCAAACTAATAATACAGTTATTATTATTTTAAAAATAATAAATAATATTTCCTACTCCAAACAACAGATAGGATTTTGATGGTAATACGTAGCTCATCCTGTGTTTTCCCCAGCCCTGTTCCATCCCCTGCTACCCTTACCTAGGATAGCATGATCCTGAATCCCACATTCTCTATCTACTTGCTTTCCTCTGGTAGGAAGGAATATTTTTAATTTTAGTTGCTTTTAACTTCATTAAAAGGTAATCATGCTGTATGTTATCTTTTAGGATTTCTTTTTCACTTAACATTATAATGCCAAGATTCATTCATCTCATGGAGTGTGGCTGTAATTCACTCACTTTGACAATGTGTGATATACCATTGTATGTCCATGTATTTCACGTAATGCTACTAGCAACACATGAGGTTGGTATTAGGATCCTGACTTTGCAAATGTGGAAACAGGCACATGGAGGTTAAATTTTGTGTGTCTAAGGCCACACTTGGTAGAATTCGGTTTTCAATCCGGAACTGTCTGACTCTTCTAAAGCCCATTCTTTGAACTTCTATGCAAAATTGGTATTTATTGGTATTTACTAAATGCCTTCCCATGGCAGATGACTCAAAGGGAAGAGCAAGACTAAACTAAACATGATTGTTTCTCGGTGGTAGTTTTATTAGTCACAGTTTTCAGCAATTTGGCCAAAATAGCAAATGGCTGTAGCTATTAATGATCTAGAGAGGTGAAAATATTTGTGTTTTTGTTTTACATATTTGTATAATATCAGTGTCAATTTCTTTGCCATGTATCACTTTTATTTATTTATTTCTTAAATTTTATTTTATTTTTTAACTTTACAATATTGTATTGGTTCTGCCATATATCAAAATGAATCCGCCACAGGTATACATGTGTTCCCCATCCTGAGCCCGCCTCCCTCCTTCCTCCCCATACCATCCCTCTGGGTCGTCCCAGTGCACTAGCCCCAAGCATCCAGTATCGTACATCGAACCTGGACTGGCGACTCGTTTCATATATGATATTACACATGTTTCAATGCCATTCTCCCAAATCTCCCCACCCTCTCCCTCTCCCACAGAGTCCAAAAGACTGTTCTATACATCAGTGTCTCTTTTGCTGTCTCGTACACAGGGTTATTGTTACCATCTTTCTAAATTCCATATATATGCTTTAGTATACTGTATTGGTGTTTTTCCTTCTGGCTTATCATGTATCACTTTTAAAATTGAAGCTTTTAAAACTTTTTGAGATTATGGAGTCCTGATGATTTTCTTTTATGACCTGGAACTCTAGTCTCTTCTAAAGTTTTGACCTTGAGGAATTTGGTCAGATAAGCTAAGTGCATCTAACATGACAGCACTTAAAAAAAAAAAATAATAAAGCTTTATGCATATTTGTTGTAATAAATGTGTTTCCTAGCCACAATTATAAGTATTTCTGAGCTGTTTGCTCTTTAGAGCTTAGTGTATAATTAGTTAAGTGTTATGTATATTACCACATTCATTGGAAGAATGAAACCAAATGTTTGTAATATAATAATATTGTAATATAATGTTTATAACCTGTCAAAGTCATAATTGGTAATAGGCATATGCAGAATAAGAACTTTTTACTTACCCCAAATCCAAGAAAAGCAGATAACCTCTGCCTTCCTAAGTGATAAAACCACTTAGATAAGAGAGTTATTAAAGAACCTTTGTATGTCAAAAACTCTTTGTCACGTTCCACCTCTTCTTATGGGTTCCCAAATGTCTTCTGCTGTCATTGGTCACACAGAAGACAGGCTTTATCCACAGGGTTTAGCTTTATGATTCTCCATTCTCTAAAGTCTCAGGCTTCTAACAGAATGAATTTCTTTATGTGACACCCAGAGTAATGATAGGTAGGCCACAGTGCACTGCCCAGGAGAACAGGGAAGGAGGGTGCTGCATATAAAAATGAAAATCCGTCGCTTTGTAGACACAACCATTTCCTTCTCAGAGCTTGGTCTGGGATGAGAGAAAGGATCAGGGTCTTACGTTTTCAGAAAAAGAAAAAAAAACAGTTGTGGAATTTATTCTTTTCTTTAAGGCAGTAATGTGATAAATGTGGGATTAGACATGAGGCAAAATTCTACCTAAGAAAGAGTCAGAGCCCTGGATGGGAGAGACAGGAAGGTGTGAGCCCAGGGACAGAAAGGCAAAAACGGTTCAGGAGTGAGCACACTGTGACAACAAAATGCAGAGAGCACATCAGAGATTTAATGAGGCCAGCTGGCAAAGGGCCCCTTAGAGCTGCGTGTGTGCAGCTTCAATGCCATTGGCTGAAAAACATTGCTTTTTAACAGTGACCCTTCAGAGAGAGAGAAAAAAAAAATAATTCCTTAATCATATGTTCCTTGTACCCCGTAACGAAATTCATTATTCTAAAGACTCAAATTGGGAGAAATTATCCATTACCAGTTAAAGGAGGCTGCAGCACTGGACTGGGTCCAGAACCAGCCTAGGAAGGATAAGTTTAGACCAGCCAAGAGGCTCTGTCACTGACAAGAATGAGTGGAATAGATATGGTAACCTTCTCAATGACCAATGTCCCAAATTTGGTTACTAATTTAAATTTGACCAAGCACTTTATGCATGTTATTATATTTAAACCTTACCCTACCAATTTAAGTTGAAAATTGTGATCACCTTCTTATGTGTGTTTTTATTTATTTTTATGAGTGAAGAACTTGAAATACGGAAAGTTAATGTGAATTCAAACAGTAACCAGCAGTGAAGACAGAGAAAAAGCCATGGGCTTTAGGTTCAAATTTTAGTTCTGTCATTTGCTGACCCTTAAATACACTGAAACCTTGTTTTACCATAAATTAAAGGTTAGCAAACATTTTCTGTCAAAAAGCAGATAATACAGTCTCTGTTGCAGTTCAACTCTGCTGTGCTGTGCTAAGTCAGTTCAGTGTGTTAGATTCTTTGCGACCCTGTGGACCATAGCCTACCAGGGTCCTCCGTCCATGGGATTCTCTAGTCAAGAATACTGGAATGGGTTGCTCTGCCCTCCTGCAGGGGATCTTCCCAACCCAAGGATCAACCCGAGTCTCTTATGTCTCCTGCACTGGCAGGTGGGTTCTTTACCACTTGTGCCACCAGGGAAGCCCATTCAACTCTGCTATTGTAGTGTAAAAGCAGCCACAGACAATATGTAAATGAATATATATGGTGTGTTCAATAAAACTAACTTACTAAACTGTTTACAAGAGCAGTTGGTGAGCTAGATTTGACCAGCAGACTTTAGTTTCCTGACCCTGTTCTAGATTACAAAAATTACCAAAAACATGGTGATGGGTGCCATCTGCATGCTAGAACTGCAATAGGAGGAACAAAACATTCTTTTAATAACTGTGACAATGACAGCCAGTACTTACTGAGCGCTCGTAGGAGGCGAGTCACAGTTCCTAATTTTTTCCATTCACTTATTTAACACTCATCACGGTCTTGAGACAGTTGGTTTATTATCCCCTATTTATGGATGAGAAAACTGAGGCAGGGGAAATTGAAGTTACTCAAGATCATACTGTTAGTCAAGGATAGAGCCAATAGGCCAATAGTCAGACCTAGAAAGTTTGTTCCTGAATCTGCCACTACTTTGTAGACTCATTAGTCCCTGGGTCAAAGAACTATTTCTGGAAGAGAAAAACACATTAATTTGTAGCTTGATCTGTTGTTCCTTCCATTTCTGATTACGTGGATAGCCATCTATAGGATGTTGGGTTGTAACCCCATCAGGAGTTATAACCCCTGGCTATAACCTGAAATCAACCCCCATAAGCAGAGGGCAGGAAAAGAGAAGAAAGAAGCTGACCACTCCAGATTGGTAGTTGGCAATTTTAATAAGAAAGGAAACAGGAGGTTTGTCATGGGCAGCTATGAGACAAATAGATTTCCATACCTGCCAGAATCTTAAAGGTTTATATAGAGGCTTGACCTGAGTTCAGTCATATATGGAGCCCATTTAGTCTTGTCACCCACTCTTATCTCAAGGCCTTGTCCTTGGGACAGCTTCTAAGAGAGACAGGGGTGGAGAAGAGGAGTCTGCTTGCCTAGGTTCAGCTTGAAGGTCAAATGGATAGTCATGCAAGTGAGTCACTGTTTTAAATTTTGGAAGTTAGAATCTTTAGAGTAGGGTTTTTAGCAGAATTTCAAATTAACTAGGAAGTTTGCAGCGTTACTAAGTAATTAGCTGAAAGGGAATATCACTGATGTACTTTTACAAAATAGATAAATGAAAGAGCTAAACACAGTTCACATGGTTTAAGAAGTATTTTCCCAAATCTCACTCTGTCATTTCCAGAAATAAAAATAGAACCAATCTAGCCAAGAGATTTAGAGGGAATTTCCCATGTCCACTATAATCAATCTCAAATGGCACCACAAATAATCACACTTCCTGTGTCCTTCAAAACTCTCAATATTAGGAGGTAAGGTTGAGGGACAGAAGAGAATATGCTGGAATTTTGAGATATGAGGAAGGAGGCCATGTGCCCTATAGGATCATCTCTGCTGCTTTGTCCTAGAGCCATTCATTACAAACTTGGTAATGATGCTGTTGGCAAAGCTGCAAACAAAGAATTACAGTAATTCAATCTGGCTGTAACAAAAGCTTGTAAAATGCCTTCAAAATCAACAGACCTCAGACAGGATTTAATCCTTTCTATGTGTCTTAAATGCTTTTTTATAAAGCAGTTATATTAACCATATATGTTCATAAAAAAATACTGAAATCAGCTTTTATCAGATATTTTCCCCCACTGTATATATAAAAAAAAATCCATCATCTAATACTTCTTTGGAAGTAATTTTAAGTAATTGGATACAATCCAGAATTGCCTTGTAAAGAGAAAAACATTGGCTGGATTAAGGTTGAAGTTCAAAGATAGCTTTAAATAAATGTTATTCACACTAACCATCGGGGTAGTGGGAAGACCCACAGGAAATTTTTACAGGCAATCCCAGTGTAAGCCTTCTAAAGTAAAGAAAATGGAGTAACTAAGGCCTAATTCATTCTGAGTACACCTTTTTCTAAAAGACACTGAATGATTCCTGAAGTGGGGCATTTTGCCTCTGAGTTAAAGATGCAGAGAGGTAGCTATGTACTCATTTCATATGTGTCATTTGTATTATTGCTCTCAGATATGACTCAGATGGTAAAGAGTCTGTCTGCAGTGTGGGACACCTGGATTCGATCCCTGGGTTGGGAAGATTCCCTGGAGAAGGAAATGGCAACCTACTCCAGTATTCTTGACTGGGAAATGCCATGGACACAGGAGTCTGGCAGGCTACAGTCTATAGAGTTGCAAAGAGTGGAACATAACTGAGTGACTAACACACAAGAAGGCTGAGATGGTAATCTAGAAAGATGACAGATATGTCACCTGTCCTTACGTTATTGCTGCCTGCTGCTGCTAAGTCACTTCAGTCGTGTCCGACTCTGTGCGACTCCGTAGATGGCAGCTCACCAGGCACCCTGTCCCTGGGATTCTCCAGGCAAGAATACTGGAGTGGGTTGCCATCTCCTTCTCCAATGCATGAAAGTGAAAAGTGAAAGTGAAGTCGCTCAGTCTTGTCCAACTCTTCACGACTCCATGGACTACAGCCTGTAAGGCTCCTCCATCCATGGGATTTTCCAGGCAAGAGTACTGGAATGGGGTGCCATTGCCTTCTCCTTATTGCTGCCTAGAAAACCACAAATAACCATCTTTAGGCTCTGAAACCACAGTGATGAATATTTCTGTTCTTACTTGATTTCTTCAGTTCAGTTCAGTCTCTAAGTTGTGTCCAACTCTATGACCCCATGAACCACAGCACACCAGGGCTCCCTGTCCATCACCAATTCCCGGAGTCCACCCAAACCCATATCCATTTTCGGTGGTGCCATCCAACCATCTCATCCTCTGTCGTCCCCTTCTCCTCCTGCCCTCAATCTTTCCCAGCATCAGGGTGTTTTCAAATGAGTCAGCTCTTTGCATCAGGTGGCCAAAGGATTGGAGTTTCAGCTTCAACATCAGTCCTTCCAATGAACACCCAGGACTGGGCTCCTTTAGGATGGACTGGTTGGATCTCCTTGCAGTCCAAGGGACTCTCAAGAGTCTTCTCCAACACCACAGTTCAAAAGCATCAATTCTTCTGTTCTCAGTTTTCTTTATAGTCCAACTCTCACATCCATACATGACCACTGGAAAAACCATAGCTTTGACTAGACAGACCTTTGTGGACAAAGTAATGTCTCTGCTTTTTAATATGCTGTCTGCTGCTGCTGCTGCTAAGTCACTTCAGGCATGTCCGACTCTGTGTGACCCCATGGATGGCAGCCCACCAGGCTCCTCTGTCCCTGGGATTCTCCAGGCAAGAACATTGGAGTGGGTTGCCATTCCTGCTCCAATGCCTGAAAATAAAAAATGAAAGTAAAGTCTGTCAGTCATGTCCGACTCTTCGCGACCCCATGGACTGCAGCCTACCAGGCTCCTCCATTCATGGGATTTTCCAGGCAAGAGTACTGGAGTGGGTTGCCATTGCCTTCTCCAATATGTTGTCTAGGTTGGTCGTAACTCGCCTTCCAAGGAGTAAACATCTTTTAATTTCATGGCTGCAATCACCATCTGCAGTGATTTTGGAGCCCCCAAAAATAAAGTCTGACACTGTTTCCACTGTTTCCCCATCTATTTGCCATGAAGTGATGGGACCAGATGCCATGATGTTAGTTTTCTGAATGTTGAGCTTTAAGCCAACTTTTTCACTCTCCTCTTTCATTTTCATCAAGAGGCTCTTTAGTTCTTCTTCACTTTCTGCCATAAGGGTGGTGTCATCTGCATATCTGAGGTTACTGATATTTCTCCCAGCAATCTTGATTCCAGCCTGTGCTTCCTCCAGCCCAGCATTTCTCATGATGTACTCTGCATCTAAGTTAAATAAGCAGGGTGACAATATACAGCCTTAACATTATTTAAATATTATTTTAATTGTTAATAAACTCAAATTAGGAAGAAACTGGGAGTACACAATTGTAGAATTGCCCTTCATGTAGATACGGTTGAAGCAGTGAATTTGATCCACTGCAGTGTAGAAGCCTAAATGTGTGGGTTCAAGATGCTTGAGTTTATCCTGTTTCTACCTATTTCTAATCCATGATTTTTCTTAAAACCCCAGGATTCTTATCTATAAAATAGACAGAGTAATAACACCTAACCTCATAGAGTGGCTATGAGTATTAAATGATATAATATATATGAAAGTTCTTTAAAATAGAGCCTGCCTGATGGGAACTCAATACATATTAGCTATCAACATTATAATTACTATAGCATAAACTTGTCCTTCTTAAAAGGCATTTATTTTAAAACAGTTTTTAGTATCTACAATAGATAACATAAGTGGTAAATAGTAAATGGAGACCTTTCCATGGGTTTCAATTACTTCAGAATGAGTTGTATGATCGTTAGGAACTGAATTATCTATTAGTTGCATCATTTACCTATTACTATGTAGGTAAGGATCTAGATCTGATAGAGTGCCTGACGAACTATGGAATGAGGTTCGTGACATTGTACAGGAGACAGGGATCAAGACCATCTCCATAGAAAAGAAATGCAAAAAAGCAAAATGGCTGTCTGGAGAGGCCTTACAAATAGCTGTGAAAAGAAGAGAAGCGAAAAGCAAACGAGAAAAGGAAAGATATAAACATCTGAATGCAGAGTTCCAAAGAATAGCAAAAAGAGATAAGAAAGCCTTCTTCAGTGATCAATGCAAAGAAATAGAGGAAAACAACAGAATGGAAAAGACTAGGGATCTCTTCAAGAAAATCAGAGATACCAAAGGAACATTTCATGCAAAGATAGTCTCGATAAAGGACAGAAATGGTATGGACCTAACAGAAGCAGAAGATATTAAGAAGAGATGGCAAGAATACACAGAAGAACTGTACAAAAAAGATCTTCACAACCCAGATAATCACGATGGTGTGATCACTGACCTAGAGACATCCTGGAATGTGAAGTCAAGTGGGCCTTAGAAAGCATCACTACGAACAAAGCTAGTGGAGGTGATAGAATTCCAGTTGAGCTATTCCAAATCCTGAAAGATGATGCTGTGAAAGTGCTGCACTCAATATGCCAGCAAATTTGGAAAAGTCAGCAATGGCCACAGGACTGGAAAAGGTCAGTTTTCATTCCAATCCCAAAGAAAGGCAATGCCGAAGAATGCTCAAACTACCGCACAATTGCACTCATCTCACACGCTAGTAAAGTAATGCTCAAAATTCTCCAAGCCAGGCTTCAGCAATATGTGAACCGTGAACTTCCTGATGTTCAAGCTGGTTTTAGAAAAGGCAGAGGAACAAAAGATCAAATTGCCAACATCCGCTGGGTCATGGAAAAAACAAGAGAGTTCCAGAAAAGCATCTATTTCTGCTTTATTGACTATGCCAAAGCCTTCGACTGTGTGGATCACAATAAACTGTGGGAAATTCTGAAAGAGGGGAATACCAGACCACCTGATCTGCCTCTTGAGAAATTTGTATGCAGGTCAGGAAGCAATAGTTAGAACTGGACATGGAACAACAGACTGGTTCCAAATAGGAAAAGGAGTACGTCAAGGCTGTATATTGTCACCCTGTTTATTTAACTTATATGCAGAGTACATCATGAGAAACGCTGGACTGGAAGAAACACAAGCTGGAATCAAGATTGCCGGGAGAAATATCAATAACCTCAGATATGGAGATGACACCACCCTTATGGCAGAAGGTGAAGAGGAACTCAAAAGCCTCTTGATGAAAGTGAAAGTGGAGAGTGAAAAAGTGGGCTTAAAGCTCAATATTCAGAAAACGAAGATCATGGCATCCGGTCCCATCACTTCATGGGAAATAGATGGGGAAACAGTGGAAACAGTGTCAGACTTTATTTTTCTGGGCTTCAAAATCACTACAGATGGTGACTGCAGCCATGAAATTAAAAGATGCTTACTCCCTGGAAGGAAAGTTATGACCAACCTAGATAGCATATTCAAAAGCAGAGACATTACTTTGCCAACAAAGGTCCGTCTAGTCAAGGCTATGGTTTTTCCTGTGGTCATGTATGAATGTGAGAGTTGGACTGTGAAGACGGCTGAGAGCCAAAGAATTGGTGCTTTTGAACTGTGGTGTTGGAGAAGACTCTTGAGAGTCCCTTGGACTGCAAGGAGATCCAACCAGTCCATTTGAAAGATCAGATCAGTCCTGGATGTTCTTTGGAAGGAATGATGCTAAAGCTGAAACTCTAGTACTTTGGCCACCTCATGTGAAGAGTTGACTCATTGGAAAAGACTCTGATGCTGGGAGGGATTGAGGGCAAGAGGACAAGGGGACGACAGAGGATGAGATGGCTGGATGGCATCACTGACTCAATGGACGTGAGTCTGAGTGAACTCCGGGAGTTGGTGATGGTCAGGGAGGCCTGGCGTGCTGCAATTCATGGGGTCACAAAGAGTCGGACACGATTGAGCCACTGATCTGATCTGATGTAGGTAAGGAAGGCCACAAGAAAGTTGTTTTCCTTTCAAGACTAGAAAAAAAAAAAAGGAGGTAGTCAGCAGACCTCCTAAGTTTGCGCTCTGACCTATGGACTGGACAGCTTTTCTAGGGTGCAGAAAACTAGATCCCAGATTATCAAACATGGGTCTCCACATTGGGCTACTTTATAGATTTTGTGCAAGGTAGTGATTCTTGGAGGGCATTTTCTTCTCTACTTTCTGTCTCCCTGACTCTTTTGTAAACACCCCTTTATAGCTTCATCATATTTCTCACAGATCATTGGTCTACAGATATATACATACCCCTACATACACAGCCCCACATACACAATTAGACTTTAATTTAAGGAAACAAACAAAACTTCTTTTTTTTCCCCAATGTTCATGTTGAATTGTCAAGCATCTTTCTATAGTTTTTCCATATCATTCTTTTATAATTTAACTAACCAATGGTATTCATTGATTATCCTCACTAGGTTCTGTTAGTTGGCAATATTACCATCTAGGATTTTCAACTGTGTAATCTCACCAACTAATTTCTCTTCTCCTTGCCTATTATTGTAAATTTGGGCTCTTTAATGAAAAAAAATTCTCTTCAGCTGTAGCATTCTGTGATTCTGCACTAGCCATCTTTTTTCCATCATTAAATTTATTCAATTGCAGGTGCCATTTAATTCCTCTAAACAATACTTTGGCTTTGGCATAAAATTACTGGTATATAATTAACTTTATATACCAGGATTCATGTTTGTGTCATTGAAAATGCCACCTTAGAAGGACAAAAGCATCTTTTGAACCCAAGTTGCAATGTCGTTACCTTTGTCACCATGGGTGTTGTCCCTTGGTACCCATTTTCTTTCTAATATTATAGTGTCTTTATAATTTGAATAGAGATATTGCATAAAATGTAAAGGTAAACATCTTCCTAGTTATGAATTTAGTCAGGATGCTGGCACAGGTAACATGTTTTGTTGATTTAAAAGTAGAAAGAAATATATCAGTAAAGTACTGGTGCAGCTAGTATTATTAATATAACTATATTCATTCTCATACTTTCAATAATTTCTTTTGGCATTTGCATTTATTTTATAAGAATATGAAAAATATTTCAGAATTCCTTACACAAATTTTTTTTATTGTTCAACCTCAATTTTTTTATACCATAGTTTTTTATTGAAAAAAATTATTCTGAGTACTGATTATTAGATTATCTTCTAATAATTTTTATAGAAAAAGTGCATTCTTGGTATATTCCCCAAACCGTTGCATGTCTGAAAATATATTTTTCTTGGCCTCACATACAAACAATACTTGGCTGAATTAAAAATTTTGTTATGGGTTGTGTAATCTTTTGCCATCAAAACTTCTAATGATTCTTTTGGCATTTGTGGTCGTAAAAGTGAAATCTCATTTTTGTGGCCACATAGTAACTTTGTTCTTCACTTGTATGTGATAGAGTGTTAATCTCTTCATTTCTTCCTCTGAGAGCTTGGTGAGTCCTACTTGATTTTGAAAAGTTAAATTCTGCTTTAGATCAGCAAAGTTTTCCTACTATTTGATTATCATTGTTTCTTCATATGTTTGGTAGTTTCCCTTGGGCTCAGCTGGTAAAGAGTCCGCCTGCAGTGTGGGAGACCCAGGTTTGATCTCTGGATTGGAAAGATCCCTGGAGAAGGGAAAGGCTACCCACTCCAGTATTCTGGCCTGGAGAATTCCATGGACTGTATAGTCCATAGGGTCGTAAAGAGTCAGACACTCGCTTTTACTTTGGTGGTTTAGTCGCTAAGTCGTGTCCAGCTCTTGGAGACCCCATAGACTGTAGCCCACCAGGCTCCTCTGTCCATGGGATATACCAAACAAGAATACTGGAATGGGTTGCCATTTCCTTCTCCAGGGGATCTTCCTGACCCAGGGATTGAACCCAGGTCTCCTGCATCATAGGCAGATTCTTTACCAACTGAGCCACCAGGGAAGCTTTATGTTTAGTTCCCTCCTTTTTGATGTCCTGTTCTGTATATACTGGTGAGCCTACATTGACACATCGTTAACCTAGAGTCATGAGTTTATGTTACAGTTACGTTGTACATTCTGTGGGTCTGGACAAATGTATAATGACATGTCCATCAACATCCTGAGTAATTTCTCTGCCTTAAAAATCCTATTCATTCCTCATCCCCCATTCCCCACCCCAACCTCAGGAAACCCTTGGTCTTTTCATTCCTCATACTTTTGCCTTTTCCAAAATTTCGTATAGTTCTATCATAGTATGTAGCCCTTTCAGATTAGCGTCTATCACTTAATGATATACATTAAAAATTTCTCCATGTCTTTTCATGACTTAATAAGTCTTTCTTTTTGGCACTGAATAAGATTCTATTGTCTGCAGGTACCATCGTTTATTAATTAATTCATCTACTAAGCTACATCTTGGTTGTTTCCAAACTTCTGTAATTATAAATAAAGCTGTTATAAACATCCATGTGCAGTTTATTGTGGGAATAAAACTTTTCAGCTCCTTTGGGTAACTACCAAGGAGTGTGATTGCTGGATCATATGGTAAGAGTGTAATCATATGGTAATCATATGGTAATAAGTTTTGTAAGAAACTCCCAGAAAGTGTTGGTACCATTTTGCACTCATACCAGCAATGAATGAGAGCTCTTGTTTCTCCATAACCTCATCAGCATTTGGTGTTGTGTGTTCCAAATTTTGGGCATTCTAATAGGTGTATGATGATAGTTCATTGTTGTTTTAAGTGTATAAACTTGTTAAGAGTAGGAACTTTTAAAACATTTTTTATTGAAGTATAGCTGATTTACAATGCTATTCTAGTTTCGGGTATACAACAAAGGGATTCAGTTGTAGTTTATTATGAAATACTGAGTATCATTCCCTGGGCCATACAGTGAATTCTCATTGGTTATCTCTTTTATATATAGTAGTCTGTATCTGTTAATCCCAAACTCCTAATTTATACCTCCCCCTTTGGTAGCTATAAGATTGTTTTCTGTCTGTGAGTCTATTTCTGATTAGTAAATAAGCTCATTTTTATCATTTTTATAGATTCTACATATAAGTGATATCATATGATATTTGTCTTTCTCTGTCTGGCTTTCTTCACTTAGTATGATAATTTCTAGGTCCATCCAGGAGTAAGAAGTATCTTGAAGTTTTTGTTTTTTTGCATACCCTTCACAGTAACACAGACATTGCTTTAGGGTTGCTAGATACTAAAGAAGTACTTAGCAGATTGTAGAATTTCATCACAAGATGGTATTTGAGGTCATTTGGCTAGCTCAACCTCCTTTTTCCCAAGACGAGAAAACCAAGTCTCTGATAAATTAAATCATTCACCCAAGACCACACAACCAGAGCCAGATGGCAGCCCTTAACTCCTAAATCCTAATCCAGGCCATAGTCCAATAATACCAACTGGATGATTTTATGAGTCATCACTGATGCCTTTGTAATTTTCACATCTTAATTTTTCCTCTGTAAAATAGACAAAGTAAACCCATCTCATTCGACAAATAGAAATTAAAAATGATCATTACAACGAACATTGTGATTGGCAGGAAATGTAGAAACACTAATACTATGAAGTACTGTTTTAAACAGTATTACAAATAAGTATGACAACAAACCAAGGCTCTTCTGGCATTGGAACTCAGAGACTAACCATCTTGACCTGCAACATCTTCTCCTTTCCAGGGGCTTTACTCTCAGGAGTTCAACTCAGTATGGAGTTTGCTATCATTTTTTCCCTTGTGTTTGTGTTTCACGTCCATATGAGGAGTTTAAGGAGCCTTACACACATTACCTCATTAATCCTCCCCAAACCTCTCTAAGATAGAGTGGAGGCATAAATCATTATTCCTGTCTGGCAAAAAGATGGCCTAACATCTCTTTTAATTTTCCTGACACTCCAAATTGTTGATTAAATATAATATTTTCTTCCCCAAGGATATTTTTCTCTCTTTTTAAGTTTAATGTCATCAAGGTAAGTAAAACCAGATAGAGAGGGCTGATGTTAGAAGCTCATTTGAGAAGCACAGGATAATGCTGCTAGGTCACTTCAGTCGTGTCCAACTCTGTGCAACCACATAGACGGCAGCCCACCAGGCTCCTCCATCCATGGGATTTTCCAGGCAAGAGTACTGGAGTGGGGTGCAATTGCCTTCTCCGGCACAGGATAATAGGCTCCTCCTATTATCCTGTGCTGGCTCCTCCTTGTCCTATGCTCTCCTCATTTTCTAAAAAATGCCCCTCTTTGTTGCTGCTCAGTCATGACAGGAGAAATGTCCTCTAGAGCCTGGAGAGATGTTTGAAACAAATTCACTTCTTTACCTATCAGCCAAGACTACCAGCAAGAGAACCAATGGATCCATTCAACTATGTCATCCTAACTGTCTATAATATAAACTCTGGTATAACAGACTTCACAGTTTTACAAAAGCAACACTGGAAGTTAAATTTACAGCCTTGTGTACTTGGCTTAGGCATGTGGTTCTCACTATGAAAATATTTGGAGTTAGACTTTGAAGATGTTAGAACATGACCAAGACGTGAAGAGAATCTTGAGACTAAGTAAGGATGATTTGTGCAAATGATTGTAACAACCCACTTGTCCAATTAAAGCCATTGCCCACAGTGTAGGCCAGTGAAGAGGTAAATGAGTAAGAATGATACAGACTAAATGAAACTAATATTCTATCATCCCTAAAAGTTCATCAGCAAAGATGAGAGTCCTCTTGCAACTGAATTGAGATATTAAATGTTTTATTATTTTTTAAAGGACTACCATATGAAATTTTTCCTGTCTCAGAACAAAGTTATATAATAATCAGATACTAGAAGATGGTAAAAACTAAAGGATCATTGCATTTTAGAGCTGGGTTATTGAGGGCACATAGGCTGCAGTCCATGGGGTCGCTAAGAGTCGGACACAACTGAGCGACTTCATTTTCACTTTTCACTTTCATGCATTGGAGGAGGAAATGGCAACCCACTCCAGTGTTCTTGCCTGGAGAATCCCAGGGACGACGGGGCCTGGTGGGCTGCCGTCTGTGGGGTCGCACAGAGTCGGACATGACTGAAGCGACTTAGCAGCAGCAGCAGCAGCAAGAGTTCTATCATTTACTCAAGATCACATAAGTGGTTATTCTATGAGAAGACTGTAAGTTGTTTCTTTCCCCCCTCAATCCAAGTTGCCTCTCAAACCTTCCACGAAAACACATTTATGCTTAGATCACTTGTGTTCTACGTTGCTGACAGATGAAGGAGATTAATGAGAAAACTATCCCCCAGTGTATTTAATCTTGTTTGGGGGAGCAAGCAGGAGAAGGATGTGGTGTCTTTTCTCAGAAAAAGAAAACATATTCTTCTAAAAGGAAAATTAGCTTTGTTCAAGAAACTGCTCTCAAAAATTTCTCCTGGACCTCTGCTTTGTTTGAGCCATGGGAGTGTTTAAAGAATGAAGTTCTTATTACATTTCCTTCCCATAAGGTTGTAGAATATTGCTTTGAGCTAAGTAATCATTATAGCAATTTACCAGTTGGCTAATATTTAGTCAGCATCTCTCTACTACTTCATATAACAGTTGAAGAGTGTTTTGCCATTATATATTAGTTAAACTTCTAAACGACCCTGAGAGTGTGGTTAGTATTACTGCACATCTGGGAATACTGAAAGCCGGTGAAAAAGGAGTCGAGTTGCCCTGGGCTTCCTCCACAAACGCAAAGGAAAGAGCTAAGAAGCAAATTCCCAATGGTCCAAGCCCACAGGAAAGTGTCCTATTTATTTTAGGTGCTATGAAAATAAAATCAGAAATATGAAGTTTATAGAGCTGGCTATACCTCAGCCTCTTCCATGTCAGGAAGGTATAAATGAAAAAACAGAAAGGTCTTTCTAATGTTGACTTTCGTCCCCAGTATCATTTTCCACTTTTTTAGTGGTGTTATTCCCCATAGCCTAACTTTCTTCCTGCACTCTTGTTGGGTCCCTCGAGTTCTCGAATTCATTTACTTCCCATCTGTAGGATTCTTGAATAGCAGTAATACTTCCCTAAAATACCAGTTCCTAGCTGTTATACTTCAAGTAACACTGAGCTTTGTGATGAGTTCCAGGAGTGGCTTCATAGGAAATACAAATAGGTTAGCCAGAGATAAGTCTGAAAAAAATAGGATTTGGTGGAAAAGATGGGTGAGGAATAGTCAACTGTGTATGGGTAAGAGCATTAGAACAGTATCACACAGCAGAGTTGACTCATTTGTGAAATTAATTAGTCCAATGATCTGTCTTCTCTATGTTCCACATTATCCCTGGGAATTCCGTATGTGTCATCTTTGCTCCTGTGTTCTCTGGCTTTCCTTCTGAATGGTACTTCATTCTCTAGGTGTGGTTTTTTATGATAATTCTTCTTTCACCTGAACTCACAGATAAGTTCAGATAGTCGGGATCCATAAATAACCCGGAGAAGAAAATCACCTTCATCTGTTCTGCAGAATTATTTTAAAATACTTCCCATGGAATCAGTAAGAGATAAAAAGCACAGTGGGCATTGTAAAAAGATTTCAAAATATAATAATGTAAAAATAAACGGCAATTAATGCCTTATCTACTTATGAAAAGAGTGACTGTAGGATTTTCAGAAAAGGTATTTATAGTATAATGGCTAAGTTGCATTTATATCCAGCACCCCTTCCCTCTTATTGCTAAAAGTTACCTTTCTATAATTGCAAACTAGTTTAGCATCTTAACAATAATGGACATGTTTTTAGGAGATTATTGCCAAAAGTGCATTCTTTATTCCAGAGGGACTCTGTAATAGATACCAGCATTTTAGTAATGACACAAGCAATTACAGTTTTCTTTAGAGTAACTTAATCTTCATATTGTGCTATATGTCTGGAATTTTAATAGTATTTTTAATTTAAACAGTAAGTATACAACATATTACTAATTACATGTGAATATGAACTAAGCACATGACCACTGAGCTTGATTCTTAAAAACAAACATATTTAAAAGTACTTAACATAGTGTAGGGTAAGTCACAAAGAAATTAAAGAATGCCACACAGGGCTAGCAACAGCTTTCATGAAATAACACAGAGTCTTCCTTTTTAGAATGCTTACTAAGTTTGGTCCACAGTTAAAAAGTAGCTAAGAGGAATAGAAATACTCCTTCCCAAATAGAATTAATATTTTTTAAACAGATAAAGGTATAAAACATTAAAACATAAATATGAGTATGTTAAAAGAATGGTTTTTCCTTCGATGACACCATTCATCAAAGGGTGTCTAAGAATTTTTAGTAGTAATAGTCATGGTGGCCCTTAATGATTCATCTTGATTGGTGAGGATTCTAGATTACAAGGACAAGATCTTTTTCTAGGTCAAAGGTCAGGCTAATTAGGCCAAGGCGGTAAAGATGGTCTTTCACTTATCTGAAGCCTAGATGAACAGAGAGGAGATGGTTTTTCTTATAAATGAAAGTGTTCACTGAAAATACTTTGATTTTAAATGGCTAAAAGAAATCATTTAGCGTTAGAATCTAGACTTACACTGTCATGTACAAATTTAAAGCTATTTTGGCACAGGTCCCAGACCCTCTTCAAGAAGCTGATAGAGATGTGCTTGGTGAATCAATTCAGGGGGCTTTAATGCTATTTTTAAAATCTAGCTTTTACATTAAATAAACCAGTTTGTTATTTTTCAAGAAGTTATAATCTACTTAAAACTGTCATTCTCTGTTTCTGACTTGCAATTAGATGGTATTTCCAAAATGTCAGACCTAGATTCTGCTTCTACTGTCATCATAATAAAATGTGACAGCCAAGATATTATATCAATACCTTTCCCATAATTAGCAATAAGGACCCAGCCAAGGGTTAACTAGAAAAGTTTCACAAATGTTTTTCTACAAATGGTCCTGAAGGCAGTATTATGCTTTTAAAATCTGCTAATGTAGCAAAGATGCATGACAACCAGGAGACAAATCTATGAGTAAAACTGTTTGGAGAGAATAGTTCTGTAGTGTATGATGTATGGTATGTAAATGAGCTTATTAGGACTCTCATCTATTTTATTATTGGTGACCAATTTAATAGAGGCATTTAAAAAACAATATTTCTGCCTGACTCCTAGAAATGAAGAAGATACATTGATATAATTGAGAGCAAATGATTGCATGTCGTGCCATTTAATCATGTCATTTTTCAATTGCTATTTTTTGCACTTCACTGCATGCTTATAGAATATTTAGCTTCAATATAGATCAAGTCCCAGAGTTTGCAACTGAGCTTAGTTCCTGTATTGGCTGATGTCTTTTAAGTTCGAAATCAGTTAAAATATGAAGATGTCTTTTGTCCATATTTTCTTTAAATATTCAAGTCATCATTCATACCTCACTGGGGTGTTTTAATTTTTTTTTTCTGTTTTGAAGAATTACTCCTTTACAATTCTAGGTTGGAAATTCTTACTTGCAGCATACATTATACAGTAGGTATAGTTAAGCACATAATTGTCTCAAGAATGGAGCTGTTAGGACCAAAATATCTCCTGACCCCTTGCTGGAAATTTTGCTAATCATTTGCCTAATGAATGTTTCTCACTTTTGTTAAATCTCTTCTTTATTATTTATATAATTTACATCTTTCTCAGAAAAGAGATTAGCTCCCACTGTCTGCTAAAATATGAGGTTCTTGAGGGCAGAACGTTTTGACTATGTTTTGTTCACTGATGTGTCTCAACCACTGAGAACAGTGCCCATTATAATATGTGTTTATTAAATATTTGTTCAATGAATTAAATCATATTTTTCCACCTCTGCTATCTTAACTTCCCTGGGCTTAAGAATTATATAGTTTACTGATTCTTACTATATTTGCAGGGTTAGGAATGGGTATAAGATAAACCCCTGACAGGTATATGAAGCAAGTTGTTGGCCCTCTCATTGACAGTAAGTTTATGGCTGCAACCACTTCGAATTAGGACTCAGGGGCAGAGATGATCTGAAAATGTCAAGATTTTGCAAGCTTCTTCAGCTCTCTTATGAAAGGCAGTGTGACTTAGTTTCATGGATTGGCTCTTGATTTAGATTGCATGGGTTAAAATCCTTTGCTACTTATTAACTGTCATCACTGGTCACATACTTAACCTCTTCGTGTCTCCATCATCTCATTTATAAAATAGGTAGATGACAGTAATGTATGTCTCAGACCCTCTTCAAGAAGCCAATATCATTCATGTGATCTCAGAGTGCTATTTTGAGAATTCAGTGAGTTGATACATATGAAATACCTAAGAAAATGCATAGCATACAGAAATATACAAAAGATTTGCCATTAGTATTGGAGATTAGTGAAAAATAACTAAGAAAATACTACTAAGAGGAGAACCCTAGCATTTATCTACTTTAGCTGGTAATGATCTTTCTCATCTTCAAAGCCAGTGCCCATAATTTAGTATGTATATCAACTCCATGTTACTTTTGGGTCACAGCCTCACTGTTCACGAGGTACATTTACCTCACTTACCTCATTTAAAAACCTACAATAACTTGATAGGTTAGGTCTTATCAAAAACCTTTGTGCTGCATTAGTATGTCTTATTGTGAGTAGCCAAGAGTCTTCTCTAATTTACAGCCAGTTTACAAGCCCTTAAGATCAGGTACCACATCATATTATTGGCCTCTTATCCACCAGTACCAATCCTGTGATGAAAAGTATGGTGTTTGACAAATGACACCTAATAAATGTTTATTTCTACAAGAAGTATCATTCATGTGATCTTTCCCAACTTGCCTCCAAATGATGATTCCAAACCAACAAGCCAAAAGCATCTTTTGGAGAATCATAGAGGTACAATCATAGCCTCTCATTTTTCCCATCTGCTATACATTCATCTCACACGTTGGCTATAGGCATTAACATTATGGGATGCCTTGTACCTGCCAAACAGTCACAAGGTTTTGATTACTATGTAAACTCTCTCAGAACAAAGCTTCTATTTAATTTAGTGCAATGCCAAACATGTTAGTCATTAGTTGGTAAATTACTTACTTGACAAAAAATAACCAAAAGGTATAAAATCCCCAAATATAGTATTCAAACAATCGGCATTCTTAATTATATTAAAATTCTGGAGATTATCAAGCAAATATGAATAATATAAAGTTATCACTGGCTGAAAAGATATATTCATTGATTGATTCATTAATTTTTTAGCCATTAAATAACAATTAAAAAATAATTGATTTATTATTTCAATTAATAAAACTACACCATCACATTTGGCTCTATAATATGAGTAGTTTCAGCTATCAAAGAAACTCATAAACAGGTCAGGAGAGGAGAAAACCCCCAGATAAACCAAAACACCCCTTTGTATCACCATTAGTGGGTTGAAAATCATATTGCAAGTTCATAAGTGTAAAACAAATACCTTCAATCTGTTGACAGCTCTCTTGTAACATGTCCAAGAAGATATGTTTAAAGGGTTGATGAACTGTAAAGGAAAAAACAACTTAGGAATTTTGATTTTTGCTTATGGACTTCTCAACTTTTATAGCAAATCGACTTTTAAAGTAACATGAAGAAACTGAGTAGAAATGTAAAATAAGCAAATAAAGTAGGTCATTAGAGACTTAAAAGTATCACACCAAACTATATTCCAACAATCAGATTCTGAAGTGATTCTAAGACAATGACCTCCATACTAACAAAGGTAGCTTTTTAGGAAAAAAGGACTAAAGATTACCAAATAATAATGATAACTAAATATAAAGGCATTTGGAATCTTTTTCTCTTAGACACGTTGATTATTCTCCTTCTTTATATTCTCTTTCCCACTTCTTCCCTTTCTACTTTTCTGAGAAGGCAATATGATTATGCTTAAGAACCAACATAACCTCATTGGATATCAAGGACAATGCTTCAAAACTGGTGTTAATGAAAAAATCTTTCAAATTTTTCTTTTTGTAAATTAAAATGGTAAATTTTAGTTTAAGTATAGTTGATTTACAATATTGCATTAATCTGCTGTATAGCAAAGTGATTCAGTTATGTATTTATGTGTGTGTGTATATATATATATATACATCTTTTAAAAATATTATTTCCCATTATGGTTTAACATAGGATACTGAATATAGTTCTCTGTGCTATGTAGTATGACTGTTGTTTATCCATTCCATGTATAATAACTCAAATCTGCTAACCATAACCTCCCCTTGCATCCCTCCCCTACCCACTCCCCTTGGCAGCCACCAGTCTGTTCCCTATGTCCGTGAGTCTGTTTCATAGATAGGTTCATTTATGTCATATTTTAGATTCCATTTATCAGTGAAATAAATATTTCACTTACCTATAAGTGAAATAGACAAATAATTGTATTTGTCTTTCTCTTCTGACTTACGTTGCTTAGTATAATAATCTCTGGTTGCCTCCATGTTACTGCAAAGGGCATTATTTCATTATTTTTTATGACTGAATGATATTCCACTGTAGATATGTACCACATCATTTTGTCCATTCATCTGTCAATGGACATTTAGATTGTTTCCATGTCTTGGCTATTGTGAGTAGAACCTAGGGCTTCTCTGGTGGCTCAGTGGTAAAGAATCCACTTACAATGCAGGAGAACAGGAGATGTGAGTTCAATCCCTGGATCAGGAAGATCCCCTAGGGAAGGGAATGGCAACCCACTCCCATATTCTTGCCTGGAGAATCCCATCAACAGGAGACTGGAGAGCTACCCTCCACAGGATCGCAGAGCTGGACACGACTGAAGTTACTTAGCACGCATGCACGCATGAACCTAGGGATGCGTGTACCCTTTTGGATTAGAGTTTGTCTGCGTATATGCCCAGGAGTGGTATTTTTGGATCATATGTTAATTCTGTTTTTAGTTTTTTGGTGAACCTCCACACTGTTTTCCACAGTTCCTGCACCAGTTTACATTCCCACCAACAATGTAGGAGGGTTCCCTTTTCTCCATATCTTCTCCAGAATTTATTTTTTTATATTGGATTATAGTTGATTAACAGTATTGTGTTAGTTTCAGGTGTACAGCAAAAAGACTTACAGACTTAGAGAACAAACTTACGGTTACTAGGAAAGAAGGGTGGGAGGAAGGGATAGTTAAGGAGTTTGGGACTGACATGTACACACTGCGATATTTAGAATGGATAACCAACATGGGCTTACTATATAACACAGGGAACTTTGCTCAATATTATGTAACAACCTAAATGGGAGAAAGTTTAAAAAAATAATAGATACATGTGTATGTATAACAAAACCTTCCAGATTTTTCCATTCTTTACTTCCTTTTCCAGGGGCTCCATTCTCTCTTTTCTCCAACATGCCTGGTACTCGCAGTGTCCCAGACTGCTTGCTACTGGACCTTCTGTCCTTGTAACCTCAACTACCCGACTTGGACAATTTGGCTCACATTGTTTCCCTGATTTCATGGCTCCTCTGATAGCAACCTGCACAAACTTCTTTTAGCACTTACCTCTCTGTATCATTCTTGGGACCATACTTATTTGTGTAGTCCATTTCCAGTAGACTTTTGGTTCTTGAGAGTGGGAACAGTAACTTGCTCTTTTTTGATGCCTCCATGCCTGAAATAGTGCCTAGCAGACGCAAGGTACAGTAAACATTTTAGGAGGTCTGGAGGCAGGGATGAGTTCATCTTGTTTCTGAGACTTACTTAGATTGCTTAGCTTGGGTTTCTGTTTAAAAGTGCTTTCTTCTAAAAATGTAAGCCAAAAATAGTTATAATAATCATTTTGTTCCTATGTAGTTATATTTAACATTTCTCTATACATCATTTATCATAGAAATAATGTGAACGCTACTGATTCTAAGAAACATTGCCAGCAAATCACTGATTTTATTTAGTATATGTTTGTGATTATAAATAAATATGTATATTTTAATGTTTGACATGGAAACACATTTATGTGAAAGAATGTAATTTTATCAATTATATCTCTTAGATGTAAAAAATTACTGAAAAATATGTTGCCATGTAAATTCTCAGTGTTACTCTCTCCTCTTTAAAGTAGTGTTATTTCTGAAGTGTGCGTACAGGATAAATTATTAATCTAGAATATACACTGAGTTCTTTGGATATTTAAAATTTTAAATTTGCA
Organism: Bos grunniens; assembly: GCF_055505025.1. Classification (NCBI taxonomy): domain Eukaryota; kingdom Metazoa; phylum Chordata; class Mammalia; order Artiodactyla; family Bovidae; genus Bos; species Bos grunniens. The sequence continues at coordinate 27,424,690 of NC_141185.1, read as the reverse complement.
GAATTATGGAGACATAAAAATCTGATATTTAATGTCAACAGTTTTTAAGAACACCTAACACATGGTTTAAAACCCATCAACTGACTGGGGTTCAGATGTGGAGTGAGGATCATCTGGATACTTAAATACTGGATACATTCTAGATTCATATTAAAAGTTACGGCTAATCAGCTTTATGAAAATTTCCCCTAGCCACCTCACATGTCCTGTTTCAGAACTTTGAAAACACCTGTGAGATGAATAAAGCCTGTTTGGGCTGCTTTGTAAATATCACCTAATGCGGCTGTGCTAACGCCACATGTACCTTTACTGCCATCCCTGGCAAATTCCCATTCAGCTAAGAAACATCAGGACTCTTTTTTGGCTGTAGAAATGCAGTTATTATTTTAGGCAACTTAAAAGAGAATTTTGCAAGATCCAGTTTGGCAGCATGGAACATCTCTTTTGATTTTCTAGCCCCCCACCCCCACTTTTTTAACAAATTAATGACAAGCACAAACAAAAAGTAAAATCTTCTCTATATATATTCATAAAACTCTTCTGAAGCAATCCCAGTGGCTATATTATTATGTCATCTTGAAGTGTTGCACTTTGGGTGAAAAATTGACAGGTATTAAGTGGACTTAATAGTTTGACTTGCTCAACAGTTGTTCTAGAGCAAGAGAGTAAATTGAAGGGTATGTGTGTGTGTGAGAGAGAGAGAGTGAAATAGAGGGAAAGAGAGAAAGCATGTAAAAGAGAAAGTCAGCAGAATTGGAGGAGGAGATGGAAACAATGCCTGCTGCTTTGGTAGACTCTTTTAAGTTTTATCTTTGATTGTGTAGGAGTTTCCCTCCATTCAGCATTGAACTAATGAATAGTGTCAGTAAAGAAATTTGTCAGACCTGGTGGTTCTATCAGGAGTTATATAAGGAAAATAGTAATGAACCCTAGGAAAATAAATAAGGCTAAGTTCAAGAAACATAACTGAAAATGCTGTACTGGTATAAATTGGATAATAAAATTCCTGGTCATATTTTGCTATAAATAGAGGTGTGGGAATTTGTCATTCTCCTTATTTAAAATTCAGAAATATTAAAGGTACAGGGTTCTCTCATTACAGAAATAATAGAATTCCAGCTATTACTGAGTTAGGGTCGTTTAAATGGCTATAGCATGTATTATATCAATAAATGGAACATCTGTATGAAACGTCCACCTGCTGATCTACTACCACTCTGTGCACATTTAAGTGAACCGCACTTAATCATTTTAAGACTTCTTCTAATGAAGCCTTATCTAGATTAACATTTTAAGCACAAATACTTTCAGGCATTAAAACTCTAGCACTAAATTAAATTGCATTGTCTTGTTTACCCTTGTTGATTAATAAGCAATCTGTTAACTGTTAGAACAGTCCAATTGTAGCAGTAGAGCGAGATTAGTAATTCAGTGATGTTTGTGGATATAATCATTTCTCCTGAAGGCTTTGAATTAGAATATCACTTATACACTATCCGTAGGCAAAGAAAAGATACAATATTTTAAGACATGTTTGCCCACTATTTTGCTTGAATCATTCAGCTTAGGGTCACTGCAGCAATACAAAAGCTTCTGGGGGCAAAATGTTATTTTGATGTATGCATATCCTTCTTAAATAGCGTGAATGTCTATTAAGAGAAACACAGCGACTAACAAATAATGCAATAATCATCCTGTATCCTAATTTCTGTTTTCAAAACATTATTGCTTTGTTAATCAAGTTTCGGAAGAGAAATGTTGCTTACCATATTTTTTCAAATAATAGCTGTTATATATCAGTTTTTTTGCAATCTTATTTAACTTATTTCCAGTTAGTAGAAAAGTAAACTTTTAGCTGCAGAGAATCTAGGAGAAAATTTGGAAATATCCCATTTATTTGGGAGGACTTTTCTGTCTTTTGTATTTTCTATGACCTTGAAACAAAGCATGGCAATCTGTTTGGCATTCATATGACCTAAATGATTTATTTCATTAAGTTAATCACCTAGGTATCAAAGACAGACCCAACATTTTAGATGTAGAAATAAGTTTAAAAAGCGGGGGAGAGGAGGAGAAGAATGAGATGAAGCAAAAATCACTTGGGTAGAAGATATGCAATCCAAAAGTAACTCCAGAGGCCTTCTTGTCCCATTTATTCATGGTTGAGCATATCCCTACGATTTAAAATTATGATGGAAGAGGATGTTGTATGTTTAAGGGAACTCTGTCCTGTAAACGCTCATGGATTGGTCCCTCTTTGCATTGCAGTCCCTCTGTCGTGAAATCAAGCAGCGACGTCGCGGAGTGGCCTCCATCCTGCGTTTATGCCAACATCTTCTGGATGACCGGGAGACCTGCAACCTGAACGCAGACCACCAGCCCATGCAGCTGATCATTGTAAATCTTGAAAGAAGGTGGGAAGCCATTGTCATGCAAGCCGTCCAGTGGCAAACACGGCTGCAAAAGAAGATGGGAAAGGAATCTGTGAGTGATAGTTTCTTTTTTAAATCATGATACTCTCTCATTTTTCTCAGAAAAACATTCTTTCAGGACTTGGAAAATATGTTCCTCTTAACAGTGGTTTTGCTAACTAAAGGAATAGTTATCTCCAACCTCTAAAAGAAACTCCATTTATCATAACACAGAGATTCATTTGCCTACTAGTAAGATGAATCTTAGTCTCATTGTCTTTTAGAGAAATCATATGGAGACTTCACTTAACTTTACCAAACTAAGCCATTAATTCTTTCAATCATTCCTTCACCAACAACATTGCTAATCATACAATACACCATGAAGATTTTGCTAGGAGACGGCTTACCACTCTCAGAGCTTATAGAGTCGCGTGTATGCTCTACAGACAAGGCAATGAAGTAAAGTATGCCACTTGCCTTTTCTTTCCATGAGAGGAATTCACACTGTCCATGTGTAAAACAGTCTCCATTGTTCCTGCTTAGAGCTCCTTCAAATAGAGATGCATTGCTGAGAACTAGCAAGTTTCCTCTGAGAGTTTTAATGCAGTGCTCAAGGTAGAGGTGTGGACTGCTTTTAAGAATTTTCCAAATTGACTATAAACTCAGGCTATTGCTAGATGAAGGAAAAATATATAACTAGAGTTGTTTTATTATAATATAGAATACACACTTATCCAGAAAACCTTCATATCCTTAAGGTAAAGGATTTATAGATGAAAATATTGCATTCCCCAAAGGACCTTGAAGTTAGTGTCTGTTAGTTCAAGGCCTAATTCTCATGTTTGACTTACATAAGTGAAATACACACGTATATAGATACAATGGAAATTTTTTCTTGTGTATTTATATCATCAGTTCTATGTTTTCAGAGAATCCAAGATTCAAAATTGAAAAATCAAATATTGCCACTGAATCAAATGTTGCCACTGAAAAATAGTCTTCTCCTATGAATTCTAATTTTACCAAAGCCTTAATATTTGCTATCTGATATGTTTGTCATTGGGAACTGGGAACAGGAGGGACAGTGAATCAGTAAGCCTTCTCACTCTTTTTGCAACTGTAGTTACGCTGAGTCTAGGGGATGATTTTATCATTAATAGTTCACTTCAATTGTTTTGTGCTGAAGTTGCTAAATTTCTTAAGACGTCCAAGTTATTACCAGCAATCAGATTCTATATAATTGGATGTCTTTTCTTAAAATGACCTGTCTGTTGTGAAGCTATTTAGCTAGAGTTCTTTCTTTTCTTTCTTACTTTTTTGTAAAAGAGGTTATTTTTTATCTATAGTTTGAAACATCTAAGCATAGTAGTGACCCTAATAAAGTTTACATAAAAAGCAATTGCCCCTGGAGAAGCTCTAACATTAGAAGCATTCAGGCTGCTTTGGAGGAGACAGAACTGTGTTTCTTTGGAGATTTACTTGAAATCATATGATCAGGGATGCAGGAGTGGACCTCTGCAGACTAGCTGTGGACATTTTTATCCTACTTCTGTGGTATAGGTAAGCTTTAGCTTTGAAATATTGGCTACTTCTTAGAGGCTCAAGCTACTACAGAGAGGTAGATAAACACTACAGGTGGACCAGATCTCCCCTTTTCTGTAGGTTGGATGCTGGACGTGTGGGTTTTCTGGAATCCTGAAGTAGCAGATAAGGTCCTCTGTGCTAAACAAGTTGACAGTCCTCGAGAAAGGGAGAGAAGAGTAGCAAGCGGCACTAATGTCAACAATACAGTGAATACCATGTACCTCAAAATGTTGGAACTGTTTCTGACTTCTGATCTCTGTTGGTTGGGTAAAGAGTCCTGGTTGCTTTGTTGAGCAAACAAGTATTTCACCCATGTGGAGGCTGCCTTTGAAGAGACTCAGAAGCCTCTAAGTGGTCTGTTTGCTTTTTCATCCTGTGTCCCTGCGCCTATGCCATCCTCTTCTGTGCACAGGAACATTCAATGCTGTATTTCCAGGGTCTGGGACATACCCGCATATAGTAGATTTTAATAGAAATTTGCTAAATGAATGAACACACTCTTTTATTTCATAATTTTCTTTCATTCTGGCATTTGGTCTAGAGTTGCTATATTAATTCTTAGTGTTCATATTCTCAAAAAAATGGCTTTGAGTATGATGTTCCTATTTGAGTATTTCACTTTCATGAGATCACCAAGCAGATGACTTTTAACCTTTGTTCTTGAAGGTAGGGTTAGTTTTTCCAGGTTCTAAGATATGATGTGAACTCCCCCATGGTATTCTCTTTTCTTCAAGTTTTTTCTGAAGGAAATTCTCTATGAGGTATTGAATGAAGTCATTCTGAAAGGGCAGGCTAGGTTCTGGCACTTAGAATTGGAGGCTCTAACTCTGTCTGTGTTTTGTAAAATTTTCTTAATCAGTCACTTTGGAAATAGCTTGTATAAGAGACGTCACCTAATCGTCTGTCCAGTACTCCTCATTTTTTGATGTCACTTCTATTTGTGTGATGATTTAATTACTGTTGATCTTCTCCACTAGTCTGAAGGAAACAGCCACATTTCAGTTTCTCCTCACCTTTACATTCCTAAAAACCCCACATAGCGTGTAGGACTTAATAGGTACTCTGTAGTATTTGTTAAACAAATGAATTTTCTCTAAGTGATACTCAATAATAATCAGTGTTAGAGATTCAAAAGTAAGCAAGACATCTTCCTTCTCCAGAAAATGTGTAGTTAATGCAAATATACAAAGAACAATAATGCTAGGTCTCTTGAGGTAATTACTGGCTTCAAGTTTAGAGTTAATACTGACAGAATATGGAAAATCTTTCCTTAATATTCAGAAAAATTCAGATAAAAGTAAAAATGTCAGTTAAGTAAGCTTCTCTAATTCTCCTAACTAGGTAAATAATGAATCTCTCTCTCTTTTGAACTGGAAGAAAGCAAGAGATCTTTTATTAAATTCTGGGAGTTAAAACAGACAAAACTCAAAAGCATCTTTCTCACTTATCATTGGGATTTGAAATTACGTAATTATTTGACCAACTCCACTTTGTTCTTTCTACATTCAAGCTCTTTCCACAGACTTACTTTGGATTATTTTGTGTTACCTGTAAAACTAATCTCTGTGTATACTTTTTATAGTGTAATACTAATTTTCATTTAAATCATATGTTTTTATTTATCTTCTCCTTCTTTTTTTCTTTATGAACTGAAGAAGCTTGAATTTTGTTGCTTTGACTTCTTTATATGATTAAGGCTTTACATTTTGGTCAACAGAACCATCTGCCTGTATTACCTTAGAGTATCCCATTTCCCAAAATATTGTTCTGAATTTGTGATGTATTTATTATAGAGGACTAAGATTTTCATTATTTGAACAGTTTGAATTTCACTTCCTACCACTGATACAAGTTAAAATATATGAGACAATCCATGAAAACAATACAAAGCCATATCAGTATAAATCCACTCAGAATAATCTATAATAATTTATGAATTCAGTCAGATAATCTTTAGCAAGATAACTCCTTGAGTTCAGTCACTCAGTCATGTCTGACTCTTTGCAACCCCATGGACTATAGCATGCCAGGTTTCCCTGTACAACATCAACTCCCAGAGCTTACTCAGGTCCATCATGTCGGTGATGCCATCCAACCATCTCATACTCTCTCATCCCCTTCTCCTCTGCCTTCAATCTTTTCCAGCATCAGGATCTTTTCCAATGAGTCAGTTCTTTGCATCGGGTGGCCAAAGTACTGGAGTTTCAGCTTCAACATCAGTCCTTCCAATGAATATTCAGGACTGATTTCCTTTAGGATGGACTGGTTAGATCTCCTTGCAGTCCAAGGAACTCTCAAGCGTCTTCTCCAACACCACAGTTCAAAAGCATCAGTTCTTCAGTGCTCAGCTTTCTTTATAGTCCAACTCTCACATCCATACATAACTACTGGAAAAACCATAGCTTTGACTAGAGGGACCTTTGTTGGCAAAGTAATGTCTCTGCTTTTTAGTATGCTGTCTAGGTTAGTCATAACTATTCTTCCAAGGAGCAAGTGTCTTTTAATTTCGTGGCTGCAGTCACCATCTGCAGTGATTTGGGAGCCCCCCCAAAATAAAGTCTGTCACTGTTTCCATTGTTTCCCCATCTATTTGGCATGAAGTGATGCTGTAAGAGCAATATTGCATAGGAACCTGGAATGTTAGTTCCATGAATTGAGGCAAATTGGAAGTGGTCAAACAGGAGATGGCAAGAGTGAACACTGACATTTTAGGAATCAGCAAACTAAAATAGACTGGAATGGGTGAATTTAACTCAGATGACCATTATGTCTACTACTGTGAGGAAGAATCCCTTAGAAGAAATTGAGTAGCCATCATAGTCAACAAAAAATTCCGATATGCAGTATTTGGATGCAATCTCAAAAACTACAGAATGATCTCTATTCATTTCCAAGGCAAACCATTCAGTATGACAGTAATCCAAGTCTGTGCCCTGACCAGTCATGCTGAAGAAGCTGACACTGAATGGCTCTATGAAGACTACAAGACCTTCTAGAACCAATACCCAAAAAAGATGTCCTTTTCATTATAGGGGACTGGAATGCAAAAGTAGCAAGTCAAGAAATACCTGGAGTAATAGGCGAATTTGGCCTTAGAGTACAGAATGAAGCAGGGCAAAGGCTAATAGAGTTTTGCCAAGAGAATGCACTGGTCATAGCAAACACCCTCTTCCAACAACACAAGAGAAGACTCTACACATGGACATCACCAGATGGTCAATACCAAAATCAGATTGATTATATTCTTTGCAGCCAAAGATGGAGAAGCTCTATACAGTCAGCAAAAACAAGACTGTGGCTCAAATCATGAACTTATTGCCAAATTCAGATTTAAACTGAAGAAAGTAGGGAAAACCACTAGACCATTTAGGTATAACCTAAATCAAATCCCTTATGATTTTTTTTTCCTTTAAAAATTTTTAAAAAATTTTTTATATTTTTTAAACTTATTTATTTTAATTGGAGGCTAATTACTTTACAATATTGTAGTGGTTTTTGCCATACATTGACATGAATCAGCCATGGGTGTACATGTGTTCCCCATCTTGAACCCCCCCCCCCCACCTCCCTCCCCATCCCATCCCTCAGGGTCATCCCAGACTGGCAAATCCCTTATGATTATATGGTAATCCCTTATGATTATATGGAAATAGATGAAAGGGATTAGATCTGATAGACAGAATGCCTGAAGAACTATGGACAGAGGTTTGTGATACTGTACAGGAGGCAGGGATCAAGACCATCTCCAAGGAAAATAAATGCAAAAAAGGCAAATGGCTGTCTGAGGAGGCCTTGCAAATAGCTGTGATAGAGAAGAAGTGAAAGGCAAAGGAAAAAAGGAAAAATATAGCTATTTGAATGAGAGTTCCAAAGAATAGCAAGGAGAGAGATAAGAAAGCCTTCCTCAGTGGTCAGTGCAAAGAAATAGAGGAAGACAATAGAATGGAAAAGTCTAGAGATCACTTCAAGAAAATTAGATATACCAAGGGAGCATTTCATGCAAGGATGGGCACAATAAAGGGCAGAATTTTTATGTACCTAACAGAAGCAGAAGATATTAAAAAGAGGTGGCAAGAATACACAGAAGAACTATACAGAAAGATCTTCATGACCCAGATAATCACGATGGTGTGATCACCAACCTAGAGCCAAACATTCTGGAATGTGAAGTCAAGTGGGCCTTAGGAAGCATCAGTACGAGCAAAGCTAGTGTAGGTGATGTAATTCCAGGTGAGTTATTTCAAATCCTTAAAGATAATGCTGTGAAAGTGCTGCACTCACTATGCCAGCAAATTTGGAAAAGTCAGCACTGGCCACATGACTGGAAAAGGTCAATTTTCATTCCAATCCCAAAGAAAGGCAATGCCAAAGAATGCTCAAACTACTGCACAATTGCACTCAGCTCACACGCTAGCAATGTAATGCTCAAAATTCTCCAAGCCAGGCTTCAACAGTACATGAACCGTGAACTTCAGATGTTCAAGCTGGATTTATAAAAGGCAGAGGAACCAGAGATCAAATTGAAAACATCTGTTGGATCATCTAAAAAGCAAGAAATGTACCAGAAAAATATCTGTTTCTACTTTATTGACTATGCCAAAGCCTTTGATTGTGTGGACCACAACAAATGTGGAAAATTCTTAAATTGATGGGAATACCAGACCACCTGACCTGCCTCTTGAGAAATCAATATGCAGGTTAGGAAGCAACAGTTAGAACTTGACATGGAACAATAGACTGGTTCGAAATAGGAAAGGAGTATGTCAAGGCTGTATATTGTCACCCTGCTTATTTAACTTATATGCAGAGTACATCATGAGAAATGTTGGGCTGGATGAAGCACAAGCTGTAGTCAAGATTGCCAGGAGAAATGTCAATAACCTTTGATATGCAGATGACACCACCCTTATGGCAGAAAGTGAAGAAGAACTAAAGAACCTCTTGATGAAAGTGAAAGAGAAGAGTAAAAATGTTGGCTTAAAGCTCAACATTCAGAAAACTAACATCATGGCATCTGGTCCCATCACTTCATGGGAAACAGATGGGGAAACAATGGAAACAGTGACAGACTTTATTTTTGGGGGCTCCCAAATCACTGCAGATGGTGACTGCAGCCATGAAAATAAAAGACACTTGCTCCTTGGAAGAATAGTTATGACTAACCTAGACAGCATACTAAACAGCAGAGACATTACTTTGCCAACAAAGGTCCCTCTAGTCAAAGCTATGGGTTTTTCCAGTAGTCATGTATGGATGTGAGAATTGGACTATAAAGAAAGCTGAGCACTGAAGAACTGATGCTTTTGAACTGTGGTGTTGGAGAAGACTCTTGAGAGTTCCTTAGACTCCGAGGAGATCCAACCATTCCATCCTAAAGGAAATAAGTCCTGGGTGTTCATTGGAAGGACTGATGTTGAAGCTGAAACTCCAGTACTTTGGCCACCTGATGCAAAGAACTGACTCATTGGAAAATACCCTGATTCTGGGAAAGACTGAAGGCAGGAGGAGAAGGGGAGACTGAGGATGAGATGGTTGGATGGCGTCACCAGCTCAGTGGACAGGAGTTTGAGTAAACTACAGGAGTTGGTGATGGACAGGGAGGCCTGGAATGCTGCAGTTCATGGGGCTGCAAAGAGTTGGACATTACTAAGAAACTGAACTGAACTGATCAGTCCGGATGCAATGATCTTAGTTTTCTGAATGTTGAGTTTTAGGCCAGCTTTTTCACTCTCCTCTTTCACTTTCATCAAGAGGCTCTTTAGCTCTTCTTTGCACTTTAGTTCTTCTAAAAGCATCTTTTAATTTTAATTCTGCCATAAGAGTGGTGTCATCTTCGTATCTGAGGTTATTGACATTTCTGCAGGCAATCTTGATTCCAGCTTGTGCTTCATTCTTGATAACTCCTTGATGGAAGCCTTCGACTTCTTCCTCTAAAAAGATATAGGCAGTCTTCCACTTCCGCCAGGATAAAGGATCAGTACCTTTATACCTGAAATAATTTAAAAACTGGACAGAAACCACAATTTCAAGACCTTGAATACCAGGCAGTGAAGAGATGTGAAATGATTGAAGTGATACTATGGTTACTCAAATTTCTGCCTAGAGAGAATTTCCAGGTTGCTGTGTACAAAGAAGAAATCCTTGCAGAGCCTAACATTCTCCCTGGATTGAGAAGACAGGTCTGGGAGTCCGATGAGGATAGGGCAGCTACAATTGCTACAGGCATATCACAGAGAGGAGAGAGCTGCACAGAGAGATGGCTCTAGAGCTATCAGAGTGATCCTCTTAAGTCTTCAGAGAGGGAACCCCCTGAAAAAATTAGAGGGAACAATCCGTGAAGCTTACACACAGCTAGGAATACTTCCTTTTCCTATCAGTCACAGTAGAAACCCTTATCATTCACAGGGCCTGTGACAGAGTACTAAGAACAGTTTTACATTTGTAATGCAAATTAGACTAAATGCTGTGTGTGTGTGTGTGTGTGTATGTGTATATGTGTATGCATGCACACACGCTCAGTTTCTTCCTACTCAGTTTCTTTCCTACTCTACCATGGAGTGTAGCCTACTAGGCTCCTCTTTCCCAGTAAGAATACTGGAGTAGGATGCCATTTTCTCCTCCAGGGGATCTTTCTGACCCAATGATCAAGCCTGCGTCTTCTGCATTGGCAGGTGGGTTTTTTTTTTATCACTGAGCCACTTGGGAAGTCTTGCCCAAAAAGCTTTAAAACAAAACCTGAAAAGATCAAACTCTTTAAAAGTAATTTAAATATATCTCAGTACAACACTCAAGAATGCTTATTGGCATCTGAGTATCCAGCATCCAGTAAGGTAGAATTTGCAATATCTGCCATCCAGTTAAAAGCTACCAGCATACATGTTTATTCCTATGGCTATTTCATGTTGACGTATGACAGAAATCAAGCCAATATTGTAAAGCAATTATCCTTCAATTAAAAATAAATAAATTCTTTTTAAAAAGTTACCAGCATACAAAGAAAAAGTAAAATATATTTGATAATGAGGAGAAAAATTCAATCAATAGAAGCAGATACAGAAATGACAAATAATAGTTAATAAAGAACATTAAAAGTTATTCTACTTGCATTCCATATGTTCAAAGAACTAGAAAATATATTGAGCTTATTAACTAGAGACATTGAAAATATCTGTCTAAAATCAAACTTCTACAGATGAAAACTATAATAACTGAGATGAAAAATACACTGAATAGTATTAGCAACCAATTAGACATTGCACAAGCAACAATTTATAAATCTGAAAACATAACAATAGAAACTGTCAGAAATGAAACAGACAGGAAAAAAAGCCAAAAAGATAGCATAAGTGAGTTGTGAGATAACTTCAGGCAGGTTAGTATATATCTAATTGGAATCATTAAATTCAAAAAAATTGAAATCATTTCAAGCATCTTTTCTGATCACAATGTGGTATTATTAGATGTCAACTATAGGAAAAAATATTAAAAATACAAACATATGGAGGCTAAACAACACACTTCTGAATAACCATCAAATCATGGAAGACATCAAAGGAAATCAAAATGTGCATAGAAACAAATGAAAATGAAAACACGACAACCCAAAACCTATGGGATTCAGTAAAAGTAGTGCTAAGTGAAAGGTTCATAGCAATACAAGCTTACCTCAAGAAACAAGAGAAAAATCAAATAAATAACCTAACTTTGCACCTAAAGCAACTAGAAAAAGAAGAAATGAAGAACCCCAGGGTGAGTAGAAGGAAAAAAAATCATAAAAATTAGGGCAGAAATAAATGAAAAAGAAACAAAGGAGACTATAGCAAAAGTCAACAAAACTAAAAGCTGGTTCTTTGAGAAGATAAATAAAATAGACAAACCATTAGCCAGATTCATCAGGAAAAAAAGGGAGAAGAATCAAATCAACAAAATTAGAAAGGAAAATGAAGAAATCACAACAGAGAACACAGAAATACAAAGGATCATAAGAGACTACTATTAGCAACTACATGCCAATGAAATGGACAACTTGGAAAAAATGGACGGATTCTTAAAAAAGTATAACCTTCCCAAACTGAACCAAGATGCAATAGAAAATCTTAACAGACTCATCACAAGCACGAAAATCCAAACTGTAATAAAAAAAATCTTCCAGATCAGATGTCTTCACAGGCGAATTCTACAAAAAATTTAGAGACGCACTAACACCTATGCTACTCAAACTCTTCCAGAAAATTGCAGAGGAAGGTAAACTCCCAAATTCATTCTATGAGACCACCATCACCCTAATACCAAAACCAGAAAAAAATGCCACCAAAAAAGAAAACAGATCAATGTCACTGATGAACATAGATGCAAAAATCCTCAACAAAATTCTAGCAAACAGAATCCAACAGCATATTAAAAAGATCATACATCATAACCAAGTGGGCTTTATCCCAGGGATGCAAGGATTCTTCAAATTTCACAAATCAATCAATGTGATACACCACAGTAACAAATTGAAAGATAAAAGCCATATGATTATCTCAATAGATGCAGAGAAAGACTTTGACAAAATTCAACACCTATTTATGATAAAAATTCTCCAGAAAGCAGGCATACAAGAAACATACCTCAACATAATAAAAGCCATATATGATAAACCCACAGCAAACATTATCCTTAATGGTGAAAAATTGAAAGCATTTCCCCTAAAGTCAGGAACAAGACAAGAGTGCCCACTCTCAACACCACTATTCAACATAGTTTTGGAAATTTTAGCCACAACAGTCAGAGAAGAAAAAGAAATAAAAGGAATCCAGATTGGAAAAGAAGAAGTAAAACTCTCACTGCTTGCAGATGACATGATCCTGTACATAGAAAACCCTAAAGACACCATCAGAAAATTACTAAAGCTAATCAATGAATATAGTAAAGTTGCAGGATATAAAATTAATACACAGAAATCCCTTACACTAACACTAACACTAAATCCCTATACACTAACAATGAGAAAACAGAAAGAGAAATTAAGGAAACAATCCCACCCACCATTGTGACAAAAAAAAAATACTTAGGAATAAATCTACCTAAAGAAACAAAAGACCTATATATAAAAAACTATAAAACACTGATGAAAGAAATAAAAGATGACACAAATAGATGGAGAAATATACTATGTTCATGGATCAGAAGAATCAATATAGTAAAAATGAGTATACTACCCAAAGCAATCTATAGATTCAGTGGAATCCTTATCAGGTTACCAATGGTATTTTTCACAGATCTAGAACACATAATTTCACAATTTGTATGGAATTTCCAAAAAAAACCTTGAATAGCTAAAGGAGTCTTGAGAAAGAAGAAAGGAACTGGAGGAATCAACCTGCCTGACTTCAGACTATACTACAAAGCTACAGTCATCAAGACAACACAGTAGTGGAACAAAGACAGAAATAGAGATCAATGGAACAAAATAGAAGGCCCAGAGATAAATCCACACACCTATGGACACCTTATCTTTGACAAAGGGGGAAAGAATATACAATGGAGAAAAGGCAATCTCTTTAACAAGTGGTGCTGGGGAAACTGGTCAACCACCTGTAGAAGAATGAAACTAGAACACTTTCTAACACCATACACAAACATAAACTCAAATTGGATTAAAGATCTAAGTGTAAGACCAGAAACTATAAAACTCCTAGAGGAAAACATAGGCAAAACACTCTCTGACATAAATCACAGAAGGATCCTCTATGACCCACCTCCCAGAGTAATGGAAATAAAAGAAAAAAAAAATAAACAAATGGGACCTAATTAAACTTAAAGGCTTTTTAACAATGAAAGAAACTATAAGCAAGGTGAAAAGGCAGCCTTCAGAATGGGATAAAATAATAGCAAATGAAGCAACTGACAAAGAATCTCAATAATATACAAGCAGCTCATGCAGCTCAATACCAGAAAAATAAACAACCCAATCAAAATATTGGCCAAAGAACTAAACAGACATTTCTTCAAAGAAGACATACAGAGGGCTAACAAACACATGAAAAGATGCTCAACATCACTCATTATCAGAGAAATGCAAATCAAAACCACAAATAGGTACCATCTCATGCCAGTCAGAATGGCTGCTATCAAAAAGTCTACAAACAATAAATGCTGGAGAAGGTGTGGAGAAAAGGGAACCCACTTATGTTGGTGGGAATGCAAACTAGTACGGCCACTATGGAGAACAGTGTGGAGATTCCTTAAAAAAAACTGGAAATAGAACCGCCACATGACCCAGCAATCCCACTGCTGGGCATACACACCAAGGAAAGCAGAATTGAAAGAGACATGTGTACCCCAATGTTCTTCACAGCACTGTTTACAATATCTAGGACATGGAAGTAACCTAGATGTCCATTGGCAGATGAATGGATAAGAAAGTGATGGTACATATAGACAATAGAATATTACTCAGCAATTAAAAAGAACCCACTTGAATCAGTTCTAATGAGGTGGATGAAACTGGAGCCTATTATACAGAGTGAAGTAAATCGGAAAGAAAGACACCAATATAGTATATTAACACATATATATGGAATTTAGAAAGATGGTAACAATGACCCTATATGCGAGACAGCAAAAGAGACACAGATAAAAAGAACAGACGTTTGGACTCTGAGGGAGAAGGCAAGGGTGGGATGATTTGAGAGAATAGCATTGAAACATGTATATTACCATATGTGAAATAGATGATCAGTCCAAGTTCGATGTATGAAACAGGGCACTCAAAGCCGGTGCACTTGGACAACCCAGACGGATGGGATGGGCAGGGATGTGGGAGGGGGTTCTTGATGGGGAACACATGTACATCCATGGCTGATTCATGTCAATGTATGGCAAAAACCACCACAATATTGTATAGTAATTAGCCTCCAATTAAATAAATTAATTTTTTTAAAAAAAGGACAGAGGGGCAAACAATTTTTGAAGAAAAAATGACCATAATTTTACAAATTTGATGAAAACTATAAACCCACAGATCCAGAATGTCAACAAACTCTAAGCCCAGGAAACTTGAAAAAGACTACAACAGTGATAAGAAAAATATCTTCAACGTATCTGGCATGGTGGGTGGGGAATACATTATATACAGAAGCATAAGAAGAAAGAGTTATTGCATACATTTTTCAGAAATAATTAAAGTCAGAAGACAGTGGAACAACATTTTTAAAGTATTGGAAGAAAATAACCCAGAATTTCACACAGAAAATGCTCTTTTAAAAGTAAGACAAAAATAGTTTTCAGCTATCAAAACTTTAAAAAAAGTCTTCATCAAAAGACAATCAGCAGAACTGCCAGAAATGTTAAAGGAAATCCTTTCACGAAAAAATAAAATGGTATCAGTAGAAGCCTGAGTCTGCAAAAAGAAATGAAAAGCACTGGAAACATTTACTGTGTGGGTTAATATGAAATTTATTTCATCTTATTTAAATTTATTTAAATGATAATAGGTTGTTGAAAACAAGATAACAATGTATTAAGGGATTTATTAATATAAGACATGTAGAAGTAATATATATAACAAAAATATCACAAAGTCCAGGAAATGGAATTATACTTTTGTATGTATGGTTCATATATCAAATGTAGTGGTATAGAATCACTTAAAGATAGATAAAATATATACTCTGACTCTTTAAAAACAGAAGGGGCTATAAGAAATAGGTCAACAAAGGAAAGGAAATCATTTTTAAAAATCTTACACAATGCAGAGAAAAAGGAAAACTGGGAGTGAAGACTAGATATAATCGATGAAAAATTGAACCAACTGCATTAATATTTCTGTTAAATTTAAATGGATTAAAGACCTCAATTAAAAGGCAATAATTTCTAGTTTGCATAAAAAATCAAGACTGAACTATATGATTCCATTTTAAGTATAAAGAAAAATTAAGTTAAAAGTAAAATGAAGAAAAAATATATATTAAACTAATACAATTAAAAGAGAGTTGGAGTGTCTACATTAATATTAAAACAATTAGAGTTCGGAGCAAATAATATTACAAGGTATAAAGAAGGATATTTTCTTAATGATAAATATGTTAATTAATCAGGAGACCATGTCATTCATTACTAAATGTGCTCTAGGAACAAAACTTACAAATTCATAAATCCAAACTGACACAGTTACAAGAAGATAAGAATATACAGTTTGGGGCAGAGAGTCCAATACTTTTCTCAATAATTGTTAGCACAAGTAGACAGAAAACCAGTAAGAATATAAAAAACTTGAGTCATACCATAAATCAGTTTGACCCAATTGACATTTAAAACACTCCATCCAATAATAGGAGAATATACACTCTTTTCAAGTGTACCTAGGACATCTACCAAAATTGACTATCTTCTGAGCTGTGGACAAGTCTCCGATTTTAAAAAATCCTTATTATATCCTATTCTTGGACTATAATGGAATTAGTTTAGAAATAAATATTAGAAGTATATTGGAGAAATCCTGAAATATTTGGAAACTAAATGCAAACATATATAATTCCTGGAACAAAGAAAAATGAAAAAGAGAAATTAGAGATTATTTTGAACTGAATAAAAATAGAAAAAATTAAAATTTGTACCAACCAAAATTTGCCAAAGTTTCAAGGAGAAATCACTGAAATTAAAAACAGAAAAAACAATAGAAAAAAGTTTATGAGAAAAAAAAAATTTTTAGATCAGTGAAACTAATAAAGATCTAGAAGACTGAACAGGGACAGAGGAGGAAAAAATATCATTATCAGAAATAAGAGAAATCACTACAGATTCTACTAATGTTGAATGAGTATAAAGGAAATGCTATGAATAATTTTCTAACATTAAATTCAATTATTTAGATAAAATATACAAATTCCTTAAAAGTTGCAGATTATTGACATTTACTCAAAATGAAATACACAACCTGAATAGTTCCATATCTGCTACATGACCATTAGTTTAAAATCTCCTTATAAAGAGAATTCCAGGCCTTAAGAGCTTTATGGGTAAATTCTCCCAAATAGAGAAGTAAGAAATTGTACTAATTTTGTGCAAAATCTTCCAGAAAATTGAAAAGGAAGAAATACTTCCCAACTCAGCATTAGTCAAAGATATTACAAGAAAACTACTGACCCATATCTCTCATGAATATTCAGTTCAGTTCAGTCGCTCAGTTGTGTCCAACTCTTTGCGACCCCATGAATCGCAGCACGCCAGGCCTCCTTGTCCATCACCAACTCCCGGAGTTCACTCAGACTCACGTCCATCGAGTCAGTGATGCCATCCAGCCATCTCATCCTCTGTCATCCCCTTCTCCTCCTGCCCCCAATCCCTCCCAGCATCAGAGTCTTTTCCAATGAGTCAACTCTTCACATGAGGTGGCCAAAGTACTGGAGTTTCAGCTTTAGCATCATTCCTTCCAAAGAAATCCCAGGGCTGATCTCCTTCAGAATGGACTGATTGGATCTCCTTGCAGTCCAAGGGACTCTCAAGAGTCTTCTCCAACACCACAGTTCAAAAGCATCAATTCTTCAGCGCTCAGCCTTCTTCACAGTCCAACTCTCACATCTATACATGACCACAGGAAAAACGGTAGCCTTGACTAGATGGACCTTTGTTGGCAAAGTAATGTCTCTGCTTTTCAATATGCTCTCTAGGTTGATCATAAAAGAAAAGATATTAAAATTTTATAAAATTATCAGCAATATATAAAGTAGATAACACATTATGACCATGTGAGTTATAGAAATGCACAAGTAGCTTAACATATGACAAAGATCAATGTAATTCACCATAATCAAATAGAAAGGAAAACTATATCCCAGTGGGTGCAGAAGAAGCATTTGCCAAAATCCAACATTCTTCCTGATATAAGCTCAGAATCCTAAGACTAAAATAGGAGCTTCCTTAGCCTAATAAAGGGCATATACAGTAATTTACAACTGACATCATACTTAATGGTAAAACACTGAATGCTTTTCTTCTAACATGGTAAGGATGTCCATTTTCACCCACTTCTGTTCACCATTGCACTGGAAATTTTAGCAAGTGCAATAAAGCAAGAAAAGGGAATTAAAGACATGCTGCTTAGAAATTAAGGAGCAAATGTATTCATAAATTCTATGGTCATCTATGTAGAAAATGCTATAGAATCCCCTGAAATATCTAGAACTAACAAAGAATATAAGAAGGCTGTAGGATACAACATCAATATACTAATATAAGTTGTGTTTTTGTACTATTAATTAACAATCAAATTGAAATTGAAATCAATATCATTTACAATAGCAGCAAAAATACGAAAGGCTTAGGCATATATCTAACAAAAATATGGAAAACTGATACTCTGAAAACAAAATATTAAATGAGTGATTAAAACTATACTATACTCTATGTGCTATACTGTATTCATGGATCAGAAAGGCACAGTATTATTTCTTAATCTTTTAAAAAATTTTATTGGAGTATAGCTCATTTACAGTGCATATTAGTTAGATTCTTTTCTCCTATAGGTTATCGCAGAATATTTAGTAGAGATCTGTGTGCTATACAGTAGGTCCTTTTTGGTTATCTGACTTTTATATAGTAGTTTGTGTATATTCATCCCAAGTTCCTAATTTATCCCTCTCCCAACATGTTTCTTCTCTGATAAGCAGAAGTTTGTTTTTAATATCTGCAAAGCTGTTTCTGTCTTATAAATAATTTCATTTGTATCATTTTTAATATTAGATTCCACATATGAAGATATCATATGATATTTGTCTTTGTCTTAGTTCTCTTAATATGATGATCTCTAAGGCCTTCCATATTGCTGCAAATGGCATTATTTCATTCTTTTTATGGGTGAGTAATATTCCATTGTGTGTGTGTGTGTGTGTGTGTGTGTGTGTGTGTGTATACATATATATACCACTTCTTCTTTATCCATTAATCTGTTGATGGACATTTAGGTTGCTTCCATGTTGGCTATGGTAAATAATGCTGTTTTGAACATTGGAGTGCATGTATCTTTTTGAATTACAGTTTCTTTGGGATATAATTTCTTGCCATTTTTTACACCATAACTATTTTGGTTGGTTATCACATCATCCTGTATATTGATTTATAGTCTTATTTTTTCTTGTCATTAGAATCTGCCTATAGTTCTTTTTTATTGAATATAAGAAGAATCATATAAACAAATGACAGCACAATAGTTTTTATTACTGTACTATTTTCTATTAGTTGATCAGTCTTAAGAATTTTTTGCATAATGTATTAAAGATATAAAGACTCAAGCTAGAATTTAATTAGAGAATTATATTTGGAAGAAAATCCAATGCTTTTTTCCACTCTCATACATTGGCTCTTATATTTAAAAAAAAATAAGATGTGTTTTCATTGGAAGAAATAGAATTAAGTATTGTGATTATTTAGAAAAAATAAACCAAACAATGAGAAAAAACTGAATTAAAAAAAATAAAGGCTTGAGAAGGTAAAATATGATTTGAAAATTTTGAATAATAAAGTTCATTTTGGGTGTATATTATGAATGAAATGCTTTGGATAAAGTCATCATATATCATCACTCAACATTTTTTACTCTAAAAGTACTTCTAAAAGTAACAGAATGAGTTTTATGCAAAATTCTTTTGAGTTTGCTGTTGAATCCAAAGAGAAGAATGAAGGGGAAAATGACCTGACGTTTAATTTATCCATGAGGCTTAAATGGAAAAGTATTTTCAAAGTGTTGCAAACATAAGGCTCTTCAGGTGTTAATTTGGAGATAAAGCTTGGGATTCTGTCATAAATATACCTGTTCTGCCAGTTTTTAAAATATCTTGGTATAGTCCCAGTACTCCCTTTCCCAAGTCAGTTTCTTCTATCATCAGCAGCATATGGATAGATACTGTACCTATTTCAAAATACTCAAAATAAATCAAGACATAAACTGGTAACTAAAAGGATAGAAGATATTCCTTGGTTCTCAGAAATCTGAGAATGTGATTTTTTTAAAAAAGAAAACCTGGTGAAGATGCAAGTATCATTCTCAGTAAATGAAACTGGTTTGACAAAGTGTCAAATTGTATATATTGATGATGTTCCCAAATAATGTTCTAATTCACACCTAGATTTTTGTGGAGAAATGTCCAGGAATCAATCATAATAACTGAGGACAGCACTGGCATTGAGTGGGTAGATGTGGGGTGACAACGGCAAAGCATAGAACGATCTATGGCTTGTCTCCCACAAGCACAGTGGTGTCCCGATAGGAAATACTATATGCTATAACCATTTCAGGTGTTCTTACCATCCCATTCACACTGGGGACAGATCTCTGTAAAATATTATTGATATTATGTTTATATTTATGTCTGTAAAGTATTCAGTATAGCTCTGCTTTTTTGTTGTTGTTTAGTCGCTAAGTCGGAGAAGGCAATGGCACCCCACTCCAGTACTCTTGCCAAAAAAATCCCACGGACGGAGGAGTCTGGTGGGCTGCAGTCTATGGAGTCGCTAAGAGTCGAACACGACTGAGTGACTTCACTTTCACTTTTCACTTTCATGCATTGGAGAAGGAAATGGCAACCCACTCCAGTGTTCTTGCCTGGAGAATCCCAGGGACGGGGGAGCCTGCTGAGCTGCTGTCTGTGGGGTTGCACAGAGTCAGACACGACTGACATAACACAGCAGCAGCAGTTGCTAAGTTGTGTGTGACTCTTTTGTGACCCCATGGACTGTAGCCCACCAGATTCCACTGTCCATGGGATTTCCCAGGCAAAAATACTGGAGTGGGTTGCCATTTCCTTCTCCATGGGATCTTCCCAACCCAAGGATGGAAGCTGCATCTCCTGTACTACAGGCAGATTTTTTTTTTTACCACTGAGCCCCTGGCAAAGTCCTATAGTTCTCCTTAGCCCTCTTCAAAGTGAAGTGAACCCAAACTTATATCTAAAGAGGAAGAAAACTTTTGTTTTTCTATCTCAGTTTCCTCCCCTAACTCATTCTATAAGGTCTCTGAATGGTCCCATCACTATTTTCTTAGCCAGAAGAAGTAGTCATTGATAGCAAATAAATCATCCTTGCTTTCCAAACAAACATTTTAGAAAGAAATATAATCTGGATTCTTTTGAAATACCTTTATTTTAGCAAGGGTACCTTTCAGTCCTTAATGAATTTAGAGTTTTAAGTTTTTGTTTTTCACAGAATATATTTTTCCTTTTGCCCTGTTGCTCCAGAGCTCTAGCATAGAAAAAACAGAACCTTGTGTTCAGAGAACTCTGCATATTTATTGGCCTTGAAAGTATGCAACACATCTAGCCACATAATTGAAAATAATAAGGCCACGATAAATGGGATGGCCCCAGGGTAAAACACCCAAGGGATTCAATTGGTGTCACTTTGCATCAATGTCCATGCATCATGGTAATTGAGGTAACATAACCAATTACCACATTTTAATTAGAGTTCTAAGAACTTGAGAAAATTTGCAGTGATGAGACAGCTCACTTTAAAAAAGAGAAAAAGCAAAGAAAGATAGGAAGAATGAAAGAAAATGGGGGCAAATCCCACATATTTTGTTACTGAAGCTTGTTTCTTGGAAGCAGAGGTTACATAAAATGAAGTTTTGAGAGTCTTCTTTATATCTGAAGCGTTTTCTATCTCTCAGTCGTAGTATTTGGTGATGCATTTTGAGATACCAAGTGTGTTAAAATGCTGTCTTGTTACTAAACTAATAGCATTCTCACCCTATTATTACTGATGATTTTAGAAATTTATGCCCAGAGAAATTCTCTAGAATATGCCTTGGCTTATAATTTCATTTCCCACCTAATTGTTTCTCACCATCATAACTTGGGGATTCACTCTAAGGTTTAAGTCGGTATCTGAACACAGTGACGCGTTACTAAATCATATATTTCTCTAGCTTTGGTTGCTAAACAAAAATTGGCCTAGATTCCACTCCCCCACGTGTACCCCCACTCAAAAAATTAAAAGCAGAAAGAATTGCTACATTTAGAAAATAATTTTGACTTGTGGCAATTATTTTTATAAGGGTAGAGTTTAAGTGAAAAACCTCCTGTAAAATTTTAGTGCTGCTACATAATCAAGTAATTATGTAATTACTTATACTTAATTACTTACAAGAGAGATGGTTGTTAAAAAATGTTATACATGTCAAAAACAGCTTTCTTCTTTTAGAGTGTTTCTAGCCAAGCTTCAAATACCAAAAGGTCTTTTAAAAATCACTTCCAATAGATTTATTTTTCTTCCACAAATCCCTCACCATTATTCTTCAGTGTATGAAAGTGCATTATACACAGCTCAACATGCCCTCCCTCCTGTTTCCATTCATAATAGCCAAAGAAAGGAAGGAAGGGAAGAGGGATGAGGGAGGGTGGAAAGGCCAGGGAGAAAGGAAGAAAGAAGGAAAGAAATTATTTTAAATTGCAGTTATGGTCTTGACATTAAATATAAGGTATATGTCCTTAATGTGAGGATGTCCAGTAGACAGAGTAAATTTTCAAGAAAAGTTGAAGAATTTTTGTTTCCTTGAGCATTTCATGCAAAGATGGGCTGGATAAAGGACAGAAATGGCATGGACCTAACAGAAGCAGAAGATATTAAGAAGAGGTGGCAAGAATACACAGAAGAACAGTACACAAAAGATCTTTACGACCAAGATAATCACGATGGTGTGATCACTCACCTGGAGCCAGACATCCTGGAATGTGAAGTCAAGTTGGCCTTAGAAAGCATCACTACGAACAAAGCTAGTGGAGGTGATGGAATTCTAGTTGAGGTATTTCAAATCCTAAAAGATGATGCTGTGAAAGTGCTGCACTCAATATGCCAGCAAATTTGGAAAACTCAGCAGTGGCCACAGGACTGGAAAAGATCAGTTTTCATTCCAATCCCAAAGAAAGGCAATGCCAAAGAATGCTCAAACTACCACACAATTGCACTCATCTCACACACTAGTAAAGTAATGCTCAAAATTCTCCAAGCCAGGCTTCAGCAATACGTGAACCGTGAACTTCCAGATGTTCAGTCTGGTTTTCGAAAAGGCAGAGGAACCAGAGATCAAATTTCCAACATCTGCTGGATCATGGAAAAAGGAAGAGAGTTCCAGAAAAACATCTATTTCTGCTTTATTGACTATGCCAAAGCCTTTGAATGTGTGGATCACAATAAACTGTGGAAAATTCTGAAAGAGATGGGAATACCAGACCACCTGACTTGCCTCTTGAGAAACCTATATGCAGGTCAGGAAGCAACAGTTAGAACTGGACATGGAACAACAGACTGGTTCCAAATAGGAAAAGGAGTATGTCAAGGCTGTATATTGTCACCCTGTTTATTTAATTTATATGCAGAGTACATCATGAGAAACACTGGGCTGGAAGAAGCACAAGCTGGAATCAACATTGCCAGGAGAAATATCAATAACCTCAGATATGCAGATGACACCACCCTTATGGCAGACAGTGAAGAGGAACTAAAAAGCCTGTTGATGAAAATGAAAGTGGAGAGTGAAAAAGTTGGGTTAAAGCTCAACATTCAGAAAACGAAGATCATGGCATCTGGTCCCATCACTTCATGGCAAATAGATGGAGAAACAGTGGAAACAGTGTCAGACTTTATTTTTTGGGCTCCAAAATCACTGCAGATGGTGTCTGCAGCCCTGAAATTAAAAGACGCTTACTCCTTGAAAGTTATGACCAACCTAGATAGCATATTCAAAAGCAGAGACATTACTTTGCCAACAAAGGTCCATCTAGTCAAGGCTATGGTTTTTCCAGTAGTCATGTATGGATGTGAAGAAAGCTGAGTGCTGAAGAATTGATGCTTTTGAACTGTGGTGTTGGAGAAGACTCTTGAGAATCCCTTGGATTACAAGGAGATCCAACCAGTCCGTTCTAAAGGAGATCTGTCCTGGTTGTTCTTTGGAAAGAATGATGCTGAAGCTGAAACTCCAGTATTTTGGCCACCTCATGTGGAGAGTTGACTCATTGGAAAAGACTCTGATGCTGGGAGGGATTGGGGGCAGGAGGAGAAGAGGATGACAGAGGATGAGATGGCATCACCGACTCGATGGACATGAGTTTGGGTGAACTCCCGGAGTTGGTGTCGGACAGGGAGGCCTGGCGTGCTGCAATTCATGGAGTCACAAGGAGTCAGACACAACTGAGCGACTAAACTGAACTGAACTGAACTGAGTATTATAATGACTAAGAGCTTCGGCAGACTTTGCTATTTAGGAGCTATATGATTGTGGCAAATTATTTACTTTTCTAATGCCTCACCTTCTTCATACGTGAGTTGGAGATAACAGTAATACCTACCTTGGGTTAGACGAGTTTAAATGAATTAATAGGTGAAAGTTCTTTGAACAATTGCTTCCACAGGGTCAGTAAATGGTAGCTGCTATTATGTATATGTTATTGTAGGAATCAAGTCTTATCTTCATAGTTGTCTAGAAATTAATACATTGCCTAGCACTGTTGTTGTTCAGCAGCTAAGTCGTTTCTGACTCTTCGTGACCTCATGGACTGCAGCACACCAGGCTTCCTTGCCCTTCATTGTCTCCCAGAGGTTGTTCAATCTCATGTCCTTTGAGCCAGTGATGACATCCAACTATCTCATCCTCTGTCGCCCCCTTCTCCTCATGTCCTTAATCTTTCCCAGCATCTGGGTCTTTTCCAATGTGTCGGCTCTGCATCAGATGTACTAGGATGTTAATATATTTTTGCTTAATAAATACATGAACAAATAACAAAGAACTGAGTAGTTGAAGAAATCCTGAAAAAGTGATAGATTCCATGGTTGACATAACCACCCATCCTTATCTTCCTCCTTTCCATCAGAATTGGCCAAAACTAAGCCAGTTATATTAAAATCCACACCCCTCTCAGCACTAGTTGATTTCATTGATTTTCTCTATTATTCTATTTTCAATTTCACTTATTTCTTTTCTCATTCTTATTATTTCTTTTCTCCATCTTGTTTTAGGTTTAAATTGCTCTTTTTTTCCTGTTTCCTAAAGTAGGAACATAGGTTACTAATTTTATATTTTTCTTCCTTTCTAATATATGCATGTAAGACTACAAATTTCCCTCTAAGCACTTCTTTTGCTGCATCTTAGAAATCTTGATAAATTGTATTTTCATTTTAATTTAATTTAAAATATTTTAAAATTTCTCTTGCTACTTCTTTAACCAATGTGTTATTTAGAAGTTTAGTGTTTAATCTCCAAATATTGGGGGATTTTTCAGCTTCCTGTTATTGATTTCTAGTTTAATTCCATTGTGGTCTGAGAACATACATTGTGATTTCTATTCTTTTAAATTTGCTAAAGTATGTTTTGTGGTTCAGAATGTGGTCTTTCCTGGTGAATGTTCCAATGAGTTTGAGAAGAATTTATATTTTGGTATTGTTGGATAAAATATCCTATAAATGCCAGTTAAGATACAGTTGATTGATAGTGTTAAAGTCAGCTATTTCCTCACTAGTTTTCTGCCTGATTGATGTATCAGTTACTGAAAGAATGTGGCTTAATCTACCAATTACTGAAAGAATTTAGGTCAGAAGACTTCAGCTCTGGTTGAAATCTAGCCATAATATCTGATTTTCTGTTTTCCCTTGCAGTTCTATCAGTTTTTGCCTCAAGTATTTTGATATCCTCTTGTTAGGTGAATACAGTTTAGGATTATTGTCATCTTGAAGAATTGATCCCTATATTATTATGTAATAACCCTTTTTATCCCTGATAATTTTCCTTTTTTTTTTTTTGAGTATGCTGTGTCTGAAATTTATATAGTTAGTCCAACTTTCTTTTTGTTGTTGTTATTTGGAAGTCATTTCACTTAAAAAATTTTTATTTATAATTTTCTACTCCACTTTCCTTTTGATTAATGTTATCATGGTATATCTTTATCCATTCTTTTAATCTGTATGAGTCTGCATTTAAAGTAAAGTTCTGTAGACAACTTATAGCTGGATCTTACTCTTTTATCTATCCTGAAAACCTCTAGCTTTTAATTGCATGATTTAGATCATCCACATTTAAAGTGATTACTAATATAGTTGGATTAATATCTATCATGTTTGTAATTATTCCCTATTCATCACATTTGTTCTTTGTTTCTTTTCCCTCTTTTTTCTGTTTTCTTTTATTTTGATGGAGCATTTCATATGATTCCATTTGGTCTTCTCTTTTAGCATATCAATTATACTTTTTCCTAAAAAATTTTTAGTCACTGTCCTAGAGCTTACAGTATAAGCCTATCTTCAAATAACACTGTATTATTTCACATGTATAGTGCAGATAACTTACAACAGAATATTTTTAATTCTTCCTTCCCATCCCTATGACATTACTGTGAATCATTTAGATCTGTTAAGAATAAAAATAAGTAAGATTTTATTTTACCTTCATCTATTCCTTCTCCAGTGCTTTTTCCTTTATACAGATCCAAGTTTCTTACCAATATAGTTTTCCTTATTCACAAAGAGCTCGTTTTAATGTTTCTTGCAAGGCAGGTCTGCTGAAAATGAGTCTCTCAGTTTTTGTCTAAGAAAATATTTACTTCTCCTTCACTTTTGAAGGCGAAATTTTTGGCTATAGAATTGTATATTACTGATTTTTTTCTCTTGATAATTTGTATATTTTGTTACTATTTCTTCCTGCTTACATGGTTTCTGATAAGAAGTCTGCTGTAATTCTTGTCATTGTTCCTCTATTGGTGAGGTTTTCTTCCTGTTCTGACTTCTTTCAAGATTTTCTTTGTCTTTGGTCTTCTGGAGTTTGAATATGATATGCCTGTGTGTATGTGTGTGTGTGTGTGTGTGTGTGTGTGTATGTGTGTGTATTTATTTATTGTATCCTGCTTCCTGGCTCATTATTTTGGTGTCTCATTAATTTTGGAATATTCTCATGCATGTGTGCACAGTCACTTCAGTCATGTCTGACTCTTTGTGATACTATGGACTGTAGCTCGGCAGGCTCCCCTGTCTATGGGATTCTCCAGGCAAGAATACTGGAGTGGGTTGCCATTTCCTTCTCCAGGGGATTTTCCCAACCCAGGGATGGAACTTTGTCTCTTAAGTCTCCTGCATTGGCAAGCGGGTTCTTTACCACTAGGGCCACCTGGGAAGCCCTAGAGTATTCTCGGTTCAGTTCAGTCGCTCAGTCGTGTCCGACTCTTTGTGACCTCATGGACTGCAGCACGCCAGACCTCCCTGTCCATCACCAACTTCCGGAGTTGACTCAAACTCATATCCATTGAGTCCGTGATGCCATCCAACCATCTCATCCTCAGTCTCCCCTTCTCCTGGACCCACCTTCAATCTTTCCCAGCATCAAAGTCTTTTCCAATGAGTCAGCTCTTCACATCAGGTGGCCAAAGTATTGGGGTTTCAGCTTCAATATCAGTCCTTCCAATGAATATTCAGGACTGATTTTCTTTAGGATGGACTGGTTAGATCTTCTTGAGAGTCCAAGAGGCTCTCAAGAGTTTTCTCCAACACCAGAGTTCAAAAGCATCAATTATTTGGCGCTTAGCTTTCTGTATAGTCAACACTCACATCCACATGACTACTGGAAAAACCATAGTCTTGACTAGAGGGAGCTTTGTTGACAAAGTAATGTCTCTGCTTTTTAATATGCTATCTAGTTTGGTCATAATTGCCTTCCAAGGAGTAAATGTCTTTTTATTTCATGGTGGCAGTCACCATCTGCAGTGATTTTGGAGCCCCCCAAAATAAAATCTTCCCATCTATTTGCCATGAAGTGCTTTAGTATGCTTTTTTTTTTTCCTTCCTACATCAGTCTGCCATTAATTGTGTCTTCATTAACCTGTCTCTCTACCTCCCCATGTATTTATGTTTTTCTCAACTAAAAAAACCTCTAATTATATTTATCTCATGTATAGCTGCCTTCCGATGTCCCGTGATTCAGTTAGAGATGTGTTAAAATATTGAAACCTTTTCCCTCCTGGTATGGAAAGGAAGGCAGGATGGGCCTGGAAGGAAACCTTGCCATTTATTTGCCTTTTGCAGTGAGTGGTCTCTTGTTCCTTCTCAGTATGTAAGTTTATATCAGCATTTTCTATATGTCATATCTTAAGAATATTGGGAAGCACTGGTCTAGAAATAATAGGTATTAAGCCTTAATACCAACCCGTTGATCATGAAGCAGTAGTCACATTTAAATTTTGGTTGAAGAGAAAACATTTAAGTGGAAATGCCACTAGCGTCAAATAATTTTCTTACCCTACTATAGAAAGATCAGATTTACTCTAGTTTTCTTTTTTATATATGGCTAATATTTTAGGTCCGTTGTTTCACTTGAATTATGCTTATGACTTTTTAACTTATAAAGGACTAAGTTTGCTGACTATCAAAGAAAAGATTCTATGTTTAGTCATCCAAGGGGTTACAACTGAAATACCAATATTGAAAAGGCTACTTTTTGTAGAGAGGAGTATAGCAGTGCAAAATGATACAGGCAGGCCCATGGGCCTGAAGTCAGAATAACTAAAGTTATTTTTATGTAGGTTAAATATTTTCTTATAACCATAATACTATCAGTGTATCACTGCTGATTATGCAAGTTTTGGATTCTGAATATTTAACCTATTTGCCAAGGTGGTTTGTTTTTGATTCCATTGGATCATGGTTTTGGAAGGAGCTGGGCCTATAGGCAGGTAATCACAACTGCTCCTTGAGTATCTGCTCTGTGCTCAGCACTGTTCTGAGATTTGTCTACACAGAAGTAGTTCAGGATATGGTCTTCAGTCTCAAGGAATTGGCAAGCTATATGAAGTGATATAGTAAGATATTGACATAGATGAGACAATCATGATTTCGAGCTGTGTTTGGGCTGAAAATGACAGTACCAATTAGAAAACTAAATACAAAGCTGCGAGTTTACTTGAGAGGTGAGTCTGTGCTCAGTTCACCTTTATTATCTGCTCAGTGATTGGGAACTATATGTAGGAAGTGTTTAATGAACATTTGTTAAATAAGCAAATGTTAATAGTAAATTGTGTGGTTCTGTCACTAGAATAAGAATTAAACGAAAAAAAAGAATTGAGAGGGAAATCACTGAGGGCTCAGTATTCAGAGAACCTGTGGTGGATTCATTTTGATATTTGGCAAAACTAATACAATTATGTAAAGTTTAAAAATAAAATAAAATTAATTAAAAAAAAAAGAAATAAAACAATAAAAAAAAATAGAGGAGTTTAATACTGAATTTTGAGATAGTTGGTAAGGGTACTAGAAACTGCATTCATTCATTCACTCATTCAAAAGAAAAGTTATTGAATGCCTAGTATGAGCACAGACATGGTGACATAAGTGAGCAGCAAATATTCATGAGGCACAGGGAAGATCGCCTTTGGCGAACATTAAATTTCAGTCATTTTTATATGACCAAATGATTGAATGCCTTAAAAATCAGTCAAAATAATTTGAGGAGACAGTAACCACTGAAAGTTGTTTGTTTATTTGTTTTATTTTAGTGAGAGGAGTAATGCAATGAAAGGATTTATTTTAGGAAGCGTGTTTCGAAAGTGGTGTGTAGGATTATCCTAAACATACTGTTGTTTCTTCTGTTTTTAGAAAAGCCTAGGGATAGATTTTTTGTAGACTTTCATGGCGGTCCATGAGAATGTTTAATTGCCCTTTTAAAAACAAATCCTTCTGGTATATCTTACCTACTTTCTCTTGTTGCAGTGTAATTCTGTTTTTTTAGTTTGGAGTTGTGAAAATAGAGAACTTTTTCCTTGTTCTAGTCTTAGTAACTTCCAAAATACAATAGAAAATAAGCTCCAATATAGCCTTTTACTCACCTGGTAAAATAACTCCAACTCTCTTGACTGTTTTCAAATAATTTGTTTCTTTAATGTTGAAGAACTTTCCTTGACTATTAAACTCTAATGATATCTAACAAGATTTTCTCACATGGCTCTGGTTTCTCCTTTTGCTTTTACGCTTAGACAAGAGTAGTAGTAGTTGTTGTTTGGTTGCTCAGTCTTGTCCATCTCTTTGCAATCCCATGGACTGCAGCACACCACGCTTTCCCGTCCCCCACTGTCTCCTGGAATTTGCTCACACGCATGTCTGCTGAGTCTGTGATGCTATCTAACCACCCCATCCTCTGTGACCTCCTTCTCCTCTGCCCTCAATCTTTCCCAGCATCAGAGTCTTTTCTAATGAGTCGGCTCTGCGAATCAGATGGCTAAAGTTGGACCTTCAACAAGTCCCTCCAGTGAATATTAAGGGTAGATTTCCTTTAGGATTGATTGGTTTGATCTCCTTGCTGTCTAAGTGACTCTCAAGGGTCTTCTCCAACACCACAGTTCAAAAGCATCAGTTCTTCGGTGCTCAGCTTTCTTTATAGTCTAACTCTCACATCCATACATGACTACTGGAAAAACCATAGCCTTGACTACAGGGACTTTTGTTGACAAAATAATGTCTCTGCTGTCTAGGTTGGTCATAACTATTAAACTAGGTTTAATATGCCGTCTAGGTTGGTCATAACTATTCTTCTTAGGAGTAAGCGTCTTTTTATTTCATGGTGGCAGTCACCATCTGCAGTGATTTTGGAGCCCCCTAAAATAAAGTCAGCCACTGTTTCCCCATCTGTTTGCCATGAAGTGATGGGACCGGATGCCATGATCATAGCTTTTTGAATGTTGAGCTTTAAGCCAACTTTTTGACTCTCTTCTTTCACTTTCATCAAGAGGCTCTTTAGTTCTTCTTCACTTTCTGCCATAAGGGTGGTGTCATCTGCATATCTGAGGTTATTGATATTTCTCCCGGCAATCTTGATTCCAACTGGTGCTTCATCCTGCCCAGTGTTTCTCACGATGTATTCTGTGTATAAGTTAAATAAGTAGGGTGACAATATACAGCCTTGACATACTCCTTTTCTAATTTGGAACCAGTCTGTTGTTCCATGTCCAGTTCTAACCCTTGCTTCCTGACCTGCATACAGATTTCTCAAGAGGCAGGTCAGGTGGTCTGGTATTCCCATCTCTTCCAGAATTCTCCACAGTTTATTGTGATCCACACGGTCAAAGGCTTTGGCATAGTCAATAAACCAAAAATAGATATTTTTCTGGAACTCTCTTGCTTTTTTGATGATCCAGCGGATGTTGGCAATTTGATCTCTAGTTCCTCTGCCTTTTCTAAAACCAGCTTGAACATCTGGAAGTTCATGGTTCACATATTATTGAAGCCTAGCTTGGAGAAGTTTGAGCATTACTTTGCTAGCGTGTGAGATGAGTGCAATTGTGCGGTAGTTTGAGCATTCTTTGGGATTGGAATGAAAACTGATCTTTTCCAGTCCTGGGCCAGTGCTGAGTTTTCCAAATTTGCTGGCATATTGAGTGTAGCACTTTCACAGCATCATCTTTCAGGATTTGAAATAGCTCAATTGGAATTCCATCACCTCCACTAGCTTTGTTCATAGTGATGCTTCCTAACTCCCACGTGACTTCACATTCCAGGGTGTCTGGCTCTAGGTGAGTGATCACACTATCATGATTATCTTGGTTGTGAAGATCTTTTTGGTACAGTTCTTCTGTGTATTCTTGCCACTTCTTCTTAATATCTTCTGCTTCTGTTAGGTCCATACCATTTCTGTCCTTTATCAAGCCCATCTTTGCATGAAATGTTCTGTTGGTATCTCTAATTTTCTTGAAGAGATCTCTAGTCTTTCCCATTCTATTGTCTTCCTCTATTTCTTTGCATTGATCACTGAGGAAGGCTTTCTTATCTGTCCTTGCCATTCTTTGGAACTCTGCATTCAAATGGGAATATCTTCTCTTTTCTCCTTTGTTTTTCACTTCTCTTCTTTTCACAGCTATTTGTAAGACCTCCTCAGAAAGCCATTTTGCTGTTTTGCATTTCTTTTTCTTGGGGATGCTCTTGCTCCCTGTCTCCTGTACAATGTCATGAAAGCTCCTAGGATAATCCCATTTTAAAGCAGTTTTTGCCTGTAAGGTCAACCCTGTCCAATGCAAGATAAAGAATTTTTAATTTGGTGTTAGCTCAAATATTTTACGTTTTCTTTATTCCTCACCCTGTCACTATCATCATTTGTCAAGTGTTACTTTCTTAGCTCTTTATATAGCTCTTGTCATCTCCAAGGACTGGAAAAAGACTTACAGTAATAAATATCCAGAGCCATGTCCCTTCTTCCTTGTACTCTTATACATCTAGATATGGACATGAAAGGTCAACTAACACGCAGGAATAAGGACAAGTTAGCTGAGAACTTTAGGCAAGTTCTATCCACTGGATGGTGTTTCCTGATGGAGCTTTAATGGGCCCAAATGGCCTTCTGGATCTCTCTAACCAAGGATTCCATTCATGGAACTTAAACTGTCAAAGAGCACAGCGCTCAACTAAAATTGTCAAGGGCAGGAAAAAGTCTAAATAGGAATTCAGGTGTCTTTATATATTAAAGGTTGTTCTTATCAGATCACTAATTCTCCTCATCCAAGCTGATGTACATTAAAATTGGCTTAACTCACAAGACAAAAGGACAGAATATTAGGAGATCCAAAATAACCCACACCCTTTAGCTCTTTTCTTGTTTTACAGTCTGAAAGAACCCTCTTCAAATGAGGAAAGGAGTCCAATTTTCAAAAAGCGATTCCTCCATTTTTTTTTCTTTCTGAGTGGCACTCATACAGTAGCAGCAGTAAAATAAACAACGATGTGTTGGATTTTGTTTCTCTTTATCTATATGACATTTGTGTCATCACCGTAGCTCTAATCCATATTCAGGTCTTCATGTTTGGTGTGCAGTAATATGTAAATTATCTCGCCAGCTGCATGGAGCAGTGTTTGTTTATTCTATTTCTTTTGGCACTGCACAGAACTGAATTTCTGCCAAAATGGGGCTGCTTCAGGGAGCACTAATGCTCTGGGAGGAAGTTTTGAAAGGAAACGCACATCGTAAGTCTTCACTCTGTAAAGCAGCAAAATCAAAACAAACTTTCTATTTACTAAAATATCAGTATTATGAATGTAAAATAATGTGTTTGTTAAAAATATAATGAGCATGCTGCCCATCTCCGGGATGCTTAGTATACGTGGGTTTTAGAAATGAGGACACAGCGCTGAGAAAGCTAGTGCATTTTTATTCTTGGTAAAAGAAGTAGGTGAAATGAAATAGACAGAGACAACATCTAGGATTTTAAGGAGGAAAGAAATATTTTAACATGCATATTAATCTCTGGAAACACATGGCACTTACATGCATTTAAATGTGGACAGCTGTGGTGTTTAAGTGTTAAAAAATTTCATTAATGATGCATAGAGCTATCTACTTCTGTTGGCAGGCCTTTCAGTCTTCAATCTGACACTTCCTTTTTTATTCAGCAAGCTAATTTCCCCTCTTTTGTGAGGAGTAACTGTTTTCACACTACTGCTTACCCAGCAAGCCTCCTTATTGTTTCATGGTTAATTATCTTCTCCAGCTTCACCTTCCCAGCAAAGGAGGCAGGGCCCTGCCTCCCCAACACTAATGAAAGCTGGGTTTTACGGGTGCGCTGTGTAAATAAACGCAAGGTCTGATCAGACAACATAATAAATGAGTTCCTAAAGTTTATGGAGTCGCAGCTCATCTAGTGGTTTTACTGAATAATGAGGGAAAATGATTAATTTCATGGGAGGAAGGACTTTAATTTTGGAAAAAATAAAATAAAACCTTTGTTACCCGTAATATAGAACCTACCAGCGGATAAACATAAGGGATCTCTGTGTAACTGTTCCTCACTCTTCCTAATAACAGCAATGACATCTGCCAGGAGAAAGTCTTGCATAGACTAGGCCTTTGAAAAATATTTTTGAGGTGATGCTAGTAGTAAAGAACCTGCCTGCCAATGCAGGAGGCCTAAGAAAAGCAGGTTCGATCCCTGGGTCAGGAATATCCCCTGGAGGAGGGCATGGCAACCCACTCCAGTATTCTTGCCTGGAGAATCCCATGGACAGAGGAGCCTGGCGGGCTACAGTCCATGGGGTCATGCAGAATCAAACATGAAGAAGCGACTTAGCACACAAACATGGAGGTCACCTGGCTTTATACTTCCCTGATTAGTTGTCATTTATTAAGAAAAAAAGTAGCCAAGCTTTATGTAATTAAAGTATGCCTCACTCTGCACTGACTATAAGCAAAGCAGAGATAACTCGCAAATGCTACCATTGTTGCCTGCTTGGAATAGCAAATTAGGCAGGTCTGGCCTAGGTAATTAGCTCCACTGGCCATAATGCCCTACCTCTCTGGACTATAAGCTCAGCATATCCTCTTAGTTGCCACTAGGGGCCCGTATCTGAAGAGTTTAGGGTTTGAAATTATTTTTAGTTATTTTTTACATTGAAAAGGATTTTAAGAGATTAAGGTGACCCTTGGCTTAAAGCTCAACATTCAGAAAACTAAGATCGTAACATCTGGTCCCATCACTTCATGGGAAATAGATGGGGAAACAGTGGAAACAGTGTCAGATTTTATTTTGGGGGGCTCCAAAATCACTGCAGATGGTGATTGCAGCCATGAAATTAAAAGACACTTACTCCTTGGAAGAAAAGTTATGACCAACCTAGATAGCATATTCAAAAGCAGAGACATTACTTTGCCAACAAAGGTCCGTCTAGTCCAGACTGTGGTTTTTCCAGTGGTCATGTATGTATGTGAGAGTTGGACTGTGAAGAAAGCTGAGCGCTGAAGAATTGATGCTTTTGAACTGTGGTATTGGAGAAGACTCTTGAGAGTCCCTTGGACTGCAAGGAGATCCAACCAGTCCATCCTAAAGGAGATCCGTCCTGGGTGTTCATTGGAAGGACTGATGCTGAAGCTGAAACTCCAGTACTTTGGCCATCTCATGCAAAGAGTTGACTCATTCAAAAAGACCCTGATGCTGGGAGGAATTGGGGGCAGGAGGAGAAAGGAATGACAGAGGCTGGATGGCATCACCGACTCGATGGACGTGAGTTTGAGTGAACTCTGGGAGTTCGTGATGGACAGGGAGGCCTGGCATGCTGTGATTCATGGGGTCGCAAGGAGTCGAACATGACTGAGCAACTGAACTGAACTGAACTGAAGCTTCTAATATTCTTTTTTTTTTTTTTTAATTTACAAAATGAATTCACATTTTGAGATCATTTTTCCTCTAAAATGAAATTTACATTTCTTTGATTTGGAAACCTTTGATTTGGGTTACAGTTTGAATTAAGGTCCTGACATTTAAAACTCTCAAGAGCTTCCTTCATGAGAACCCAGGACCAGAGCTTCTGTTCCAGTCAAGAGTGAATTTTTCTATCTAATCAGATCTCAGAAGCCTTAGTATTTTTCCCTTGAGATCTCAAAAAAGAAAATAACCCAGGGATTCTACATTTTTAACATTTCTAAGTACTCTAGGAATCAGAAGTATAAAATCTCTTGGAAACTTACTTCAAAGACCTTTACTACCTTCTAGGAAAATTCATCCTGAAATTTCAAGCAACTTTTCAAGCATCAAGCATAACTTCTATACTCTCCATTCTTTGTTTATGTAGAATAGTGTAGTTCTTGAACAGTGTAGTTCAAGGGAGATATTCTAGCAATTGTGAGATTTCTCAGTTTTCCTTAAGTCTAAAAGAAGCTGTCTTTAGAGGAGACTACTAAAACAGAACTGTAAATCTAATCTGTGTGAATCACAATAAACTGTGAAAAATTCTGAAAGAGATGGGAATACCAGACTACTTGACTTGCCTCTTGAGAAACCTATATGCAGGTCAGGAAGCAAGAGTTAGAACTGGATATGGAACAACAGACTGTTCCAAATAGGAAAAGGAGTATGTCAAGGCTGTATATTGTTACCTTGCTTATTTAACTTATATTCAGAGTACATCATGAGAAACACTAGGCTGGAAGAAGCACAAGCTGGAATCAAGATTGCCAGGAGAAATATCAATAACCTCACATATGCAGATGACATTATGGCAGAAAGTGAAGAAGAACTAAAGAGCCTCTTGATAAAAGAGAAAGAGGAGAGTGAAAAAGTTGGCTTAAAGCTCAACATTCAGAAAACTAAGATCATGGCATCTGGTCCCATCACTTCATGGGAAATAGATGGGGAAACAGTGGAAACAGTGTCAGACTTTATTTTGGGGGGCTCCAGAATCACTGCAGATGGTGATTGCAGCCATGAAATTAAGACGCTTACTCCTTAGAAGGAAAGTTATAACCAACCTAACAACATATTTAAAAAGCAGAGACCTTTGTCAACAAAGGTCCGTCTGATCAAGGCTATGGTTTTTCCAGTAGTCATGTATGAATGTGAGAGTTGGACTATAAAGAAAGCTGAGTGCAGAAGAATTGATGCCTTTGAATTGCAGTGCTGGAGAAGACTCTCGAGAGTCCCTTCGAGGGATCCCTCCTGCAAGGAGATCCAACCAATCCATCCTAAAGGAGATCCGTCCTGGGTGTTCATTGGGAGGAGTGATGTTGAAGCAGAAAGTCCAGTACTTTGGCCACCTGATGCGAAGAGCTGACTCATTGGAAAAGACCCTAATGCTGGGAAAGGTTGAGGGCAGGAGGAGAAGGGGAGAACAGAGGATGAGATGGTTGGATGGCATCACCAACTCAATGGACATGAGTTTGGGTAAATTCCGGGAGTTGGTGATGAACAGGGAGGCCTGGCGTGCTGCAGTTCATGGGGTTGCAAAGAGTCAGACACGACTGAGCGACTGAACTGAACTGAAATCAAATCAAATCAGATTTAGAAAGAAAAATTAAATCCTTTAAGAAAACAAATCATAACTGACCTTCCAGTTAATCATGTTAAACATTGGGCCAATCAGGTGAATAACTGAGAAAAGCAAGAGATAAGTTTGGTTGACTTAAGATGGAAAAGAGATTAAATGATATGTACCATTTTTAGTCATTTCAACTTTTTTTTTTAGTTTTTTTTTTTCTCTGAATGGTGAGTTGTAATCACAGTATTAGAATTCAGCAGAAACAAACAAGACAAGCAAACCATTAAAAATAGGGATAACGCAGTGTTTGTTCTTAATGTGGACTTTTTGAGAGTGAAAAGACACAGCATTCCCTCAACTAATATGTGCTTCATAAAGGACGCAGATCCTGGGTGTGAGTGAACTCCGTGAGCTGATATTTGACTTTTCAGGCAGGCTTCAGCGTGTTAGCAAAGCTCACTTTGTACATGAAGCTATCTCTGGTTGTGTTCATAGAATTCAGTGTGAAAGTTGGAAACTCCTATACTATGTCAGTACACTTCATTTGTTTACAGAACTGTTCACCCCTCCTTTACCACAAATATGGTTTACAAGTTTTTTTAAATTGTAGGTTTTATTAATGGGAGATCCTTATTATAAAGGAAGGAACTAGACTGTACTTTTCACTAAGGTAAAGGAGAAGCAAAAATTACATCCCAAGGCCCAAAACTCAAATGTTATCTCAACTCTTGACAGTCGAAAGGCAAACACCAAACAGGACAATGACAGAAGAATGGGGCCAGATATTATCATTAGGGGGAAAATTCTTTATGCAGCTTCGCATGTGGGTTTGTTGTTGTCATCCAAATAGGTTTACCATATAGCAGTAGGAGATAGGGGCTTCCCTGGTGGCTCAGTGGTAAAGAATCTGCCTGCCAATGCAGGAGACATGGGTTTGGTCCCTGGGTCAGGAAGATCCCCTGGAGAAGAAGATGGCAACACCCTCCAATATTCTTTCCTGGGAAATCCCATGGACAGAGGAGCCTGGTGGGGTATAGTCCATGGGCTTGCAAAGAGTCAGACACGACTGAGTGACTAAACAACAGCAACAAAGCCGTAAATAAAATGTAGAAAATGCCACCATCTTATTGTGATTGGGTTTTTAAAACTTTATATTGAACTTTTTTTTTGTACTTCATTTTATTCGTTTCAGTTCTACACAGTACTGAAGAGATCAGATAAAGATATTCCTTTTATTTAAAAATCTCTTCCCAAGTTCTTTAAATTCATTTTTAAGCAATCCTAATTGTAGACACATTCTTGAAACTCTGGGGAAAATTTTCTGGAAAACAGAATAGTGACTAAAAAGAGAAAAATAAACTAGTTTTCCTATTCATTCTATTCTGAATATAAGAAAAATTTCAATGTTTGTACATAAAACAATATTTAAGATAAAACAATTTATTTTCCAGTAGAGGCAAGTTATTTTTCTAGCTACTTCTAATGAAACTTTCAGAGTTGCATGGGAAAGTAACTTTTTCCTACAGTAGATGCTTAATGAATAGTGATTTATATAGTAATTAATTTGTTTTAAAAAATAACTTGATGCAAGGCATTTGTCGGTTGCTACCTAGCTTTAAAACACCAACGCTGAGGTTACTACACCTAAGAGTTATGTCAACATTTTGACAGTATCTAAGTTTCTTTAACTTACTGGCACAAAAGTGTTGCTTCTTAGTCAAAATAGCACTGTAAGACTGAAATTATAGAAAGAAGTGCTTCTAGTTTGTGTATCCTTCTTTCTTCTATGGAATTGTTTCTTACAACCTCACAATCATTCGTTTATAGAACCTCAAAGTTCTTGGCAACCTGTTCTTTACACACAAAATCTTATTTAAAAATTTTAAAAAGGGTTTTTGTTTATTTGTTTTAAATAGGCCCAAAGTCAGGATGGGCTACTAGAATCGAGGGAAGAGGTGTTAGAAGAATTAAAGAGTTTCCTGTATGTTCCGTGGCCTCCATGGTTTCCCCATTTGTGCTCCCTTGCCAAGACTGGTGCTGAAAGACAAGGAAGGTGGTGAATAGCATCTGGTAGGACCAGGTTCCCAATCTCAATAGCAGTTTTACTGTGGAACCTAGATTTCTTCAGGTTACTATCAAGCGTATCCTGTGCTCCTTTCCTCTCCTACCAGCCTCCAGGATATTCCCTCTCAAAAGGCAAATGACTTTCTTCTCGCTGATTCACTGGCTTTGCCTCTCTTCTTGTCCTCTCTGCTTCTGTAACACTCGTAACCACCCACTGCTTTCAAAGTCTTCTCTCAGGTCCCAGAGTTTTACACCAGTCCTACCTGGATTTTCCTGCTGTGTTCCTTTTTCAGGTTGCTCATCCTTCCTTTGAAGGTACCCACAAAGCTTGGTTCCCTTTGCCTTTGCCTCTTACTGTTCCCTCGTCCTGCAGTGTCCCCCCGCCCCCCGCCCCAACTCTTTCTCTGAATGCCTTTCTCCTCAGTGTGGCCTGTAAACCTTCAGAATCATAGACAGTCAGGCCTCACGTGGCTAAACCTAGGGCAGGGGCGACTGCAGGGTGAAAAGAAGCAAGACAGAACTGTGGGGCACACTGTCATTTAACAGTTGGCTTGCATGAATTTTATGAGGAGGCTTAGCATCAAGGTAATCAAAGGAGGAGAAAATTTCAAGAAAAATGGAGTCAAATGCTGCGGAAGAATGAAGTAACATAAGGGCAAAGGAGGATCAGTTGGTCTGGGCTGTCAGAAGGTCACTGGTGATCCTGTGGCAGACTCAGCAAATAAGGGCTCTTTTGATCACACTCTTCTCACGAGACTTTTGCGTTGAATGAGTGAAGTTGAACTAAGAGAAGTACTGTGTGTGTGCTGAGTTACTTCAGTCATGTCAG
The DNA here is from genome assembly GCF_055505025.1 of Bos grunniens. Taxonomy (NCBI): domain Eukaryota; kingdom Metazoa; phylum Chordata; class Mammalia; order Artiodactyla; family Bovidae; genus Bos; species Bos grunniens. The sequence goes on along the minus strand of NC_141185.1, from coordinate 27,385,063 downwards.
ACTCTTTGCAGGGCCCTCCAGCTCCTCTGTCCATGGGATTCTCCAGGAGAGAATACTGCAGTGGGTGGCCATGCCCTCCTCCAGGGGATCCTCCTGACCCACAGATTGAACCTGCATCTCTTATGTCTCCTTCATTGGTGGGCAGGTTCTTTACCATGAATGCCACTTGGGAAGCCCGAAGTAATATCCACAGGATGCTTTTCTCTTCAACATTTCTAGGAGTGATGAACATGCATTCAGACCAAAGAAGCCTGGAATAAAAAATCATCTTTATTGATAATATATGTGCAGTGAGGTACATGAGTTCAGAAATATCTGTTGTAATATTTTTGTAAGCAAGGCCCTCAACAAAGTGACGATGTCCTGTTACGTTTGATGGTGTTACAGGTTCAGAAAACTCAGTAGGACTGAGGACTGCTGTTTGCTTGTTTTGTTTTTAAATTGAGGTGAAGTTAACATAACATGAAATTAATCATTTAAACACAGCAATTCAGTGGCATTTTTTATTACATTCACAATGTTACATAACCATCACCTCTGTTTCCAAAACATTTTCATCACCCCAAAAGGAAAGCCTGCACCCATTAAGTAATTGCTCCCCCTTCTCCCCTCCCACGAGTCTCTGGCAACCACCAATTTTGATGCCGTCTCTATGGATTATCTAGTCTGGGTATTTTATGTAAATAAAATTATACAATATATGACTTTTTGTGCCTGGCTTCTTTCACCAAGCAAAATGTTTTTGAGGCTGCTAGCTCCTAACTGAGAAGTAGCTCCAGTTAGAAAGTCAAACATTTCTCCACGTGGTTTTGTCATGGCAAAAAATCCTAAAGACCTTTCCCAGAGTTCTTCAGCATTTCACGAGACCACAGACATGTCTTTTGTTTGCTCATTAAATAATTGTTTTGAGAACCTGCTTCTTACCAGGCACGGTTTTAGGTGCTAGGGCACTAATGGAGACAGCACAGAGCAGCTGCTGCCCTCATGGAGCTTACAGCTAAGAGGAAAACCCCTGATTCACAATGTCAAACTCTCTTTTGTCCCTGGTTCCTGTTGAAAAGTAAGGCGATTTAAATTTACTTTAAAACAACATCTCATGGATTTTTCATTTTCATCTAATTCAGAATATCTGTGTAGCCAAGACTGGGAAATATGTTCACGTCAGTACTCATTTTAGTGAGATTTGTGAGCTGACTTTGGGTTTTACTTGTCTGTTTTGAGTTTCTGATCAGCTTTGTTATTGAAAAAGAGCAACAGTTTTTGATCATTAGTGTGAGATAGACCTTCAAAGCATTTTCTGAGCTGAGACAAGTTACTCTAACATTATTGTCAATCTGATAGATAGTGAGCAGGATTTGATTGCTCTAATGTGTCAGTTGTGATAGAATTTCACAGACAATGGACCTGCCTTTTGAAAAAAAGATTATTTTCTGGAAATAGAAAGTCCTTGAGCTATAGGGCCTGCCGAGGGCTGGGCAGGCATCTTTTCTCATCTGGCTATTCCTGAGGAATATGCTCGGGGGGGCATGCAAAGACAAACCCACCCCCCATTTCCAGGGCAATGGGAGTAAGTCAGGGACCTGACTGATGTTGATTTCATTGGATTCCAGGCATGTAGTTGCGCTAAAGAATTTAGTCAACCAACCACCAGTCTTAATGCAAACCTTGATAGGGTTATTTAACACTCAGCTACTCTGTCCTCCTCTATTTTCACAGACAGTATTTGCTATAGCTGCTATCCTTATATCCCTACTATGTGCCAGGCCCTCCCCCTAGGACTTCACAGACTTCTTTTCGTTTAAAGCTCCCAGCAGTCTCTAAGACAGACACAATATGCTCTGATTATCTTGAACATAAATGGTGTAACTGAGGCACACATGTTAAATTACTTGTCCAGGATCATACTACTAACCTGTAAAGGGGGGCAACCCAGGATTCATACCCAGATCTTTTTGCTCCATATCCCACAATGGTTGATAAACAGCGAACATTTTTGCTTCTTATCCTATTTTATTTTTCATCTTTATTTCTCCTTGCTAACTCTGAATCTGTTCTCTGCCCATCAAAAGGCAGAGTACTACAAGCTCTGAATTCTCATAAAAGCTGTCTGTTTGTTAAGGACTAGGCTCTTTCTTACAGTTGTTGATGCTTTTGAAAAATTTCTACCTATCTAATTTAGGAAAATAATTATGCATCTAATGATCAGACACTTTGGTTTTTTACATTTGGAGGAGGTGGTGCTAGGGAAAATATTGCATCAAAAAAGCAGAGTAAGTATATTAAGGGTAGAATTTCCCTTCTTTAAATTGATCCCCCCACCCTTATCTATATATCATTTTCTCCCTCCTGTCCAAACTTCCCTGTATTCTGCTTTTTGCTCTAGGGTAAATATGCTTATCTTTATTCAGTTATGGTTCTCTATGTTTTTGATACTTTTATTTGTATGTTTTTGTTTATAGTCTACTTTCCCACAAATAAACCGCTCCTCCCAGGGCTTTGTAAGTGGTCTTGCTTAGTGAACTCTTGGATCTGGAATAAATAGGGGAACACAGATGGCAAGACCTCTTGATGCTTTTGTCTATTCTAAGCACCAGAAATTTGACTGGAACATTCAGTTCATCCTAGTCTTTTTGATATACCTTAGTTTTCCAAAAGTTGCATCTCTTTAAAGGAAATTAAAGGAATCCAAAGGTAGTTATATCAGATCTCTGTTGGATTATTGTTTTATAGAATGTCAGGTTCCTTCATCTCCACTCTTTTGCTGATAATGTGTTTCTCATCACTTATAAAAATCTACCATTTAACTTAAAATTTTAAGAAAATCCTAGAGGTGAAGTCCTGGGATACCTGACTCAAAGTCATGCAAGTGCAGAAGGAAGTTAATTTGGATAGGTATTACTTGCTGCAATTGGAATCTTGGTCATTGTCATCATCATCATAATTATTTTCCAGCCACTTTTAGTTTCTCTGTCTATATTACACTAACATAAATAACTCTAAGAATAAAAACAAAACAAAGTAACACCAATTAATTCCACTTGGTCTTGAGCAGATCTGCAAAGATGTGTGTGTGTGTGTGTATGTGTGTATGTGTGTGTGTGTATGCACACCTGTGTGTAATTAAATACAGAGAGTCCTTGGTTTAGGCCAGAATTCTGCACCAGTGAAACAGGTTTATGAATGAAAAGCCTTTGCACAAATGGGTTTAATTCAGAATTATCTCTGAAAAGGCAGACTCTCTATTGGAACTTCATGTACTACTCACCATCCTCTTGGTTTCACAAATATTCTTAGGTTTTTTTTTTCTAAATCCATGTTTTATTTATCACTTTATCAAAGACAGGGAACATCTGAGATATTTTATAAAGCACCAGATAATTCCTCTAGAAAAACAAAACAATAAAAAATGCTTAACTAGCTTGAGGATTATTTGCTATATTGGGCTATCCTCAAAGAGAACATTTGACCAAATAACTTTCCAGCCAGTTATATCACTCTGTACATTTGTCTTTTTTTTGAAGACAACTTTTTAGTTATATAAATGTTGTAAATGTCCTTCCTCTTGGAAACTTTCCCTACTTTTTTTTACCCTCAGGGTATATTTTATGTTTGAGGTTAAATCTTGAAGAAATGGAGATTTTACTGAAAATATTGACAGAATTTAATTCATAACAGAAAAGAGTGAACGAGGGCAGAGTGATCAGCTCTTCTTTAATATGTAAAATGTAAAGTCTAAAGTGAATGATTTTCTAATGGGTCTTGTCAGATATTCCCCGGAGTTGACTTAAAAACTTTTTTGAAATTCCAATCAAGTTAAGAGATTTATAGGAAGAAAGAATTAGGAAAGGAAAAGGACAATATTATAGACAGAAGTTGAATCTTCTATGGAAATCTTCCACTCCAACTACTTTACTGAGTGAAAGATTTGTTCTTGTAGATGCTGCCATGCGAGTTTTATACTTTTTGTGGGCTTGCGTTTGTAAAGCCACAAAGGCAGGCTTCGGTCAGAAAACATGTCACAGAGGGCAAGTCCGAGTTACAGGAGTCCCTTGGGCTCAGCTCCTGGTGCCCGTCCAGGTGGCATGGTTCCTGCAGCCAGAGTGAGCCCCCGGGTTTGGGACCCTCACGAAAATCTGTACCTCTAAATGTTAAAACCAACCTGAGAGTTACAGAGAGAGCTCTTTTGAAAGACAAATGCAGTTATTTATTAGCATTCTCAGAGTCCAGTGTTGCCAAGATAGTATTTGAAATTACTGTACTATTTGATTAGACTGACTGACTATTTCTACAGCTAAGGATGTTAAAATTCACTAGTCGTCCTAACTGGTCATTAGTACTTCCTTTATCAGCAAGCAAAGAATAAACAGAAAGTCTAACAGAAAGTCATCATGGTGAACGTACCCCACACCTAAGCGAGCATGATGATGGCTGGTGAACTATATTAAGGGCTGGAACGTTGGTAGGAAAGATTCTGTTAGAAAATTTAAGAATATCCCTCAATTAATGTTTACTTTGTATCTGGACTCTTTTAAACTTAGGCAGGCTATACAGACAGTCTCTTACGTATGTATGCAGTGCTCACGGGTGTTTTGTGCTTCATGTGTCCTTGTGGTATCCTTCCACTAGTGGTTTCAGGAAGGACTGAGCGCTTCTTAGGAGAGCACTGTGAGTGCTGCTGGCGAAGCCTTTTTCCCACTCCTGAGGAAGAAAAGCACCATGGCCTGTTTTTCAACCAGACTGTCAAAATAATTCTGAATTGTAATGCAGATATGCTGACCTGTTAATACAGTGAGACACCTCTCTCTGTGTACCATGTCATGAATCCCTTGTGATTTTAAGAGCAAATTGAAAGGAAAGATGAGGAGAGAATGAGGTAGGCCTGGAAAACCCTTTATGAATTAACTGAAGGCCACTCTAGAGCAATTCTCCACGCACTGACTATTCCAGCTGCTTTATATTGACTGCCTCCTCAGCCCTTCACAAGCATTAGCTCACTTAACCCTCAGAATAATCTCTGAAGATGGACAGTGCTGACCCCCTTGAAAAAGTGGTGTGAGGCGATGACTGCCCAGAAAGGTTAAGTGATTTGCCCAAGACCATGCCAAACCCATTCAGCTTCTGTGTCCCAGAATGTGTCACGCTCCACCAAAGAGGGTAAAAATCAAGAAATCCAAGGTAAGAACAAGAACCCAACTGTGCAGGCAGAAAGCTGCCTAAGAGAATCTGGGCTGCTTCATTCATGGAGTCAGGAAGTGCTCAGAGAGTTGTTATTCTAGGGCTGGAGTTGGGCTGGAGGGGGGGGTTTCTGCCTGGACTTTATAAAGGGACAGTATGAGAAAAGTGAACAAGGGATCAAGGATCAAAGTGGAATCTCTGTGGTAGAGACCAGGGAAGAGAGAGGCCGTGAGAACAGTGACTAATGACTCAGAAGCTACCCTGCAGTACTGGGGCCCGAGACTCAAGTCCAGGAAGATGTGGGTAAATAAACCAGTCAGATGGTGCTCCGCTTGGGTCTGATCGGGAACAGGGTCACATTCTGAAGAGGAGGAACCCTAAAGGGAAGGCAGTGGAAAAGATAGACCTATGAGAGCTTCTGGCCAGTGAATGGCTTTACAGATAGCTACAACTCTCTTCTCTTTTCCCAGAAGCTGCATCAAGTGGAGAACCCAGGAACCAGAAGCAAGAGGGGATTTCACCATATGTGGGTGCAGATAGTACTCCATTATGCACTCCAGAACTGTGATAATATTAGAGTGAATGTACCTTAAAAGATGTTACAGGCCAACCTCTTTTTACCTTTATTTACCTGACAGTTTTATCTTCACCCAATCCAAGGTTAAAAATGTAGAAGAAATCAATAAGAAATAGTTAATTCCATAAATTACATATTTGACTATAATAATCTTACATTTTAATCTATGTTATTGCCCCCAGTGACAAATTACTATTGATAGAAAAGCCTCTTTCAATAATTTTAGATGTTATTCCAGAGAGGAATAGAGTTGATAATATGCTATCTTTCAAATTCATGCTTGGGGCAAATTTCTTTCCTGATTCTTCCAAGAGATTTTGAATGGATGAAATTTTCATGCTTGTGTTCCCTAATTCTTCTGCCTTTTTTTTTTTTTTTCCTTTCTCCTACACAGGAGGCTTTGAATGTGATTGATCCTGGCTTGATGGACCTAAATGGGACGAGTGAGGATGCCTTGGAATGGGATGAAACTGACATAAGTAACAAGTTAATTAGTTTGAACGAAGAATCGAATGACCTTGATCAAGAATCCCAACCTGTCATGCCTTCCTTAAACCTTAAAGAGACAGGTAGTGAGAACCCGAGTTATGAAGAAGAGGCAGGTGGCCACGGGGCATCTCAGTTTGCATCAAGTATCACTGCTCCATCCAGTCCACATGTTTACCAGGTCTACAGCCTCCACAATGTTGAACTCTATGAAGACAGCCACATCCCATTCCTGAAAAACAATCCAAAGTTCACTAGCATGACACAGCCTAGTGTTTTAACTAAGAGTCTCAGCAAAGACTCTTCCTTTTCATCTACCAAATCTTTGCCAGATCTTCTAGGGGGTTCCAATTTGGTGAAGCCCTGCCCATGCCATGGAGGAGACATGAGCCAAAATTCAGGTAGTGAGAGTGGAATTGTCAGTGAAGGAGACACCGAAACCACCACCAACTCTGAAATGTGCTTGCTCAATGCAGTGGATGGGTCCCCAAGTAACCCTGACACTGAACATCTGGACCCACAAATGGGAGATGCAGTTAACGTGTTAAAGCAAAAGATTAAAGACGAGGAGGAACGAATTAAGCTCCCAAATAGCTCTCAGTTACCCATTTCACCAGTGGGTTGTGTAAATGGAAAAGTTGGAGATTTAAACAGTGTTACCAAACATACCCCTGATTGTTTGGGAGAAGAATTACAAGGAAAACATGATGTGTTTACATTTTATGATTACTCGTACCTCCAAGGCTCAAAACTCAAATTACCGATGATAATGAAACAGTCACAAAGTGAAAAAGCACATGTGGAGGATCCTCTGCTTCATGGTTTTTATTTTGATAAAAAATCCTGCAAATCTAAACATCAGGCTACAGAGTTACAACCAGATGCACCTCCCCATGAAAGGATTTTGGCAAGTGCACCCCATGAAATGGATCGCAGTTCATATAAAAGTGGTGATGTAGAGAAGACATTCACTGGCATGCAGAATGCCAGACAGCTCTCTCTTTTATCTCATAGTTCGTCTATTGAGTCTCTTTCTCCGGGGGGTGATTTATTTGCATTGGGCATCTTTAAAAATGGCAGTGACAGCCTCCAGCGAAGCACTTCTTTAGAAAGTTGGTTGACATCTTATAAAAGCAATGAAGATCTTTTTAGCTGTCACAGCTCCGGGGACTTAAGTGTGAGCAGTGGCTCAGTTGGTGAACTGAGTAAAAGAACATTAGATCTCCTGAATCGTTTGGAGAATATCCAGAGCCCTTCAGAGCAGAAGATAAAGCGAAGTGTTTCCGATATCACTCTTCAAAGCTGTTCCCAAAAGATGTCTTTCCCTGGCCAACTGTCACTGGACATGGCATCTTCTATTAATGAAGACTCACCAGCATCTCTTACAGAACTAAGCAGCAGTGATGAGCTTTCTCTTTGCTCGGAGGATATTGTGTTACACAAGAACAAGATCCCAGAATCGAATGTGTCATTCAGGAAGCGCCTTCCTCGTTCAGTGGCCGATGAAAGTGATGTCAATGTCAGCATGATCGTGAATGTCTCTTGCACCTCTGCCTGCACTGATGATGAAGATGACAGTGACCTCCTCTCCAGCTCAACACTCACCTTAACAGAAGAAGAGCTGTGCGTCAAAGATGAGGATGATGACTCCAGTATTGCAACAGACGATGAAATTTATGAAGACTGCAACGTGATGTCTGGGCTGGACTACATAAAGAATGAGCTGCAGACCTGGATTAGACCCAAGCTTTCCTTGACAAGAGATAAGAGAAGGTGTAACCTCAGTGATGAAATCAAGGGCAATAAGGATGTAAGTAGTAGTGAGATGACCAATTCCTCAGACACCCTCAACATTGAGACCCTTCTCAATGGCTCAATAAAACATCTCTCTGAAAATAATGGGAATAGTAAGAATTTACCCCACACCCGTGAGTTAGGGACAAAAGGTGAAAATAAGAAAAATATTTTCACAGTTAATAAAGATCCATATGTGGCAGACATGGAAAATGGCAATATTGAAAGCATTCCAGAAAGTCAGAAGGACAAACTGAATGAGATTTCAAAGGAATCAGAAAGTTTTGGTTCAGCTGGGAAAAGGATTTCAGAGAGTGAGCATTGTAAGTGCAAACCAGTTATGGATGGCTCAGATGAATCAGATATTGCTGGGAAGGAGTCTGTTCCCCAAATGGCTAGACATGTCCCAAAGAAATGTCAAAGCCACCACCATTTTGAAAATCAGAGTGCTGCTTCTACTCCCACTGAGAAATCTTGTCCAGAACTGCCTTCAGAAACCAGTGTTATCAATGGACAGGACTCCAATGTACTGAAATCGTCATCTAATAATGCACCAAGTATGGCTGGAAAACCTGGTTGCTGCCTAGCACGTGAACAAAACGAAACAGAGGAGAATGTTGCCGCCAGTGACAACGTTTCCTGTTGTGACTGTGAACCAGACATTTTTCATCAAAAAGATGCTGAAGATTGCTCAGTACACGACTTTGTTAAGGAAATCATTGACATGGCTTCAACAGCCCTGAAATGTAAATCTCAACCTGAAAACGAGGTCACTGCTCCTACTTCATTAACTCAAATCAAGGAGAAGGTGTTGGAGCATTCTCATCGGCCCATCCAGCTAAGAAAAGGGGACTTTTATTCCTACTTATCTCTCTCCTCTCATGACAGTGATTGTGGGGAGGTCACCAATTACATTGAAGAGAAGAGCAGCACTCCATTGCCAACAGACATGACTGACTCTGGTTCAGAAGACAAGGAGGACACCGAATACTTCTTCGAGGCCTGTGTTGAGGAGGACCCTGCTGAAGACAAGCCCTGTTTCTCTGATGCTCCTCCAAATGAACCTGCAGATCCCACCGAGGCTGCAGTACCCCTGCTAGCAGGAGCAGGCTCTTCCAGGTTCAGCGATACTTCCCTCCTCGCCAGTAATGCAGACACGGTGGCCCTTTCAAGTCCTCCAAAAGGAGGTGATGTAGGAAAGGAAGTGGATGGTTTACCCGAAGCTTCTAATGTCCATGGAGAAAGCGCAGAGGTAACTACTCCTTCAAGGCTGGGCAGTGAAAAGGAGAGTTCAGAAAACCCAGGTGAGTCTGCAAGGCCAGAAGAACACAGTGCTTCTTCAGCCCCATCTGGAGTTCCCAGACTCTCCTCGAAGGCGAAGCAGCCAAAGGACAAGGCCGCATGGCATCCCAGCCCCACAGCTTTAACCTGTGAAGAGAATCTGCTAAACCTTCATGAAGAACGACATAGAAATATGCATAGGTAGAAGGTAACCCTCTCCAAGCATGAAAATCATCTCATTGAAAGGTACGTATAGTCCTCATGTTTTAATATATATTGAATATATTGTCACATATATATTTAATATAGACATACTTAAAATATGAGTTTTAGTCAACAAAGCTATAATAAGAGAAAGGACTGGTCAGGATGGCTGGTCATGGCAGATATTTACCTGAATAAGGCATTTAGATGGAAGAAATACCCCCAACCATGCAAGTAACTGTGAAGCAAAAGGGGGGAAAAACAGTCACCATTGACATTTTTAGTAGCATTACCTTTATCACATCATTATGCCAAGAAGAATCAAAAATTTGAGGAAGTAGTCAAATGCAGTAGAGCCTCAAATTCTTCCATTAAGGGAGGAAAGGGGGTTCTCCTCCAGATTGCAATTATCCCCTCTGATCAGAATGCACACACAGAGCTCCCCGCTTCAGCTTCTGTGCCCGGCCTGCTCCCTTCAGTGCCTAGAGATGATCAGTGATTAAGTTAAAGCTGCGTCTCCGGATCTGGGCCTTCCTTTTACGCTTCTGTCTAATGTAACTATCATCACATTTACTTCCCTGGTGGAAGGCTGTGCTGTCACAGGTCCTAATCACGACTGAGTCTGAGGATTCAAACAGGAGGGGAAAGTTGATGTTAAAGAAGAGGCTTTTATTTATCCACACAGAGACTGAGAACAGGCTCCAAAAGCAAATGCGGAGAGAATACATGACAAGTTAATGGCGTTTTGATAAAAACAGAATTTTTGAATTTTGCCTGAAGGTGACAGGCTGATTTCCATCCGTGTTTTTTTTTTTGTTGTTGTTTTTTTAAAGAAAGTCATTCTGCTCTTCGTGTTTAATAAAACAGCTACTGATTGATAATTCTGATAGGATGATACAATTCTAAAAGTGACACCGAAACTCTGTTATTTCCCATTTCTAAGCCTCAGTGATGAATATACTTTCTCAATCAAGTTTAAAAAAGAAAATGTGAGTTTTTGAATGTGAGAGGTGTATTTCACCAAAGTATGAGGTACTGACTGCCATTTCCACCCCCTACTCCAGAAGCTTAATGCAGTAACCTAAACTCGTGCTATAGGAAATGAATTACAGAAGCAATCTACCCTAATTTGTTAACTTATTCAAATAACAGTTATTATACTTAACTATGCTAAAGATTATCTTTTTTGTGGCAGATTGTTTATTTTTTGATGAGCCTAATTACTGATTTTCTAAAAGTAATTTACATTTATTACAAATACATCTTTTAAAATGTGACAGATAATGTTGTTCCCATAATGTATTATGAAAAAAGTTACTATTTAAAAACACATTATTTAATTTGAAAGATGAATGGCAAACATCATTATTTTTTTTCCTGCAACACCTGTGCCCTCAGCTCATTAAAATGTGTGATTCTGTGTAGAGCTGCTAGAAATGGGGAGTGAGGGGGGAATCTATACCATATATATACCCTAAAAATAAACTCAGTATGCAAAATTGTAGGAAAGCAGCCCTACTTACTAATATAGCACAACTAATTTTCTGTGTTTCAGACTCTATTTACAATTGGCTGCAAGGGAGAACAAAAGTAGGAGAGAGAGAAATGTATTTTCTGTGAAACATGTCCACCCTATAATCACATTCTCCATCAGTATGCAGTAAAACTGACCATTAAGGGAGAATAACTGCCATTCCATAAGCTGCCTCAAAACAAGTTCTATTAGAACCAATTGTACTGCCAGCTCTGCCAACCTCCACAGAAGGGCCGGTAGAGCCTGGCTGATTTTTGTTTTCTGAAAGGGGATCAAGGCTTGAAAGCAACCCCACTCTGGGTGCAGACTTATGTGACGGTGACCCTCAAATCACCAGTCATGCCGAGATCTGGTCTTGAGAAGCTCTGGCACTGGAGAAACCTCTGGGGTGCACGCCTTCCTTTTTGACGTCCTGGGGATTTTTCCTCTCCCCTATACAGATACAGAATTGAAATGAAATGTAATGACTTGAAGCTCCATCTTTAGACTCGGGGAAGGGAATATGCTGATGGATCTGTGTAATCCCCACAATTTTACAGGCATGGACAGTGTAAAATTATGTGCCAGCCCGCCTGCCAGTTAGCAATATTTTGTGGAGCCCCTGCGGTTCAATGCCTGGCCAATCACAGGCAATGGGAGAAGCAGCCAGATTTTATTTCTGCAGAACTCACATCGCCCCCAAGTGACTTGTAATCAGCCTAAGGCCATTTAGGTAGCCATGTTTACCGGGCCTATTCAGTGTTCTCAGTTTCATGTAGACAGAACATCTGGATACCTAAACTTTTCACCAGTCATTAATGCCGGGTACCTGGGTGTAAGTATTCACATATTGTTAAAATACTACCAACCAGGACAAGTTATTTAATCTCAAAATGTTGACACACCTTCTGTGTTGAATGTCAGGAATGCATAGTAAAATTACATGTTAAAATGAGGTCAAGGTTTCATGTCTATGAAAGCTTAATTTTTGTCATTGTTCTCCCTTTAAGATTCAGAAAAGCAAAAAGAAAAACTCCACTTTTTTAAGCCATTTGAAAGCTATCACTTGGGATGCCCTTTTTATCAGGAAAATGAAGTTTGCCAAATTTGGGTTTTTTCCACCAGAAATAAGTTCTCAGAGGATGAAATGATTGTAATGTCTTCTAGAAGAGCTGTAACTTAGAATAGCAGTTATAGTCCTCAAGAGAAACAAACATTTCTTTTTGGCAAAATTTTGGGAACAAGTTTTTCGTTTACTGTGTTCTAATTAAAAGCCCACTGGATCTGTTTGAGACATTGTAACTTGCTCTAACACAGGGCGCATTTGCACTGATTTCCAGGTGCACTGCTGCGCCGTTCACTATTTTCATCTCTGTATCATGTTTCTACAAACAGAGGGGTCAGTGATAGCAAATCACATCAAAGAAAGGTAACTGGATAGATCCAGATATTTCTGCCTAATTTGAAGGAAGCATATATGTCTGGAGAGCCTCCTAGGACCTGCCTAAGAGATGTACTTTGCACTAATCTTTTTGCTGTATTCTGACAGTTATTTCTTCATAATCCTCATCATAAGCCTCTGACCTTTGGTGAATGATTTAACCCTAAACTTCAGGCTGGGTAAATCCTGTGATGCAAAAACTAAACTCATCACATGCAGCCAGTGTATACTGTTTTTTTCCTTTGGTTTTTCTCTGATTTTCTGGGGTTTTTTTAGTGTGGGAGGGTGCTGTATTTACTTAAGATGTACATATTTCCATCAGAATTTTTTTAGCTTTATTGCCTTTCCTACTTTATCAGTCTGCAAAGAGTTAGAGGGCCATAGATTTTGGATTTTAGGCAAGTACTTGTATTTGTGCATGCTCAAATATACATATATACCGTAAACAGTGCTGCTACTCAGTTTTTATAAACTCAGAAAGCTCTGAAAGCAACAGTTCTCATGTACACAACAAATTGTTATTCTGTTATTTGGAATGACATTAAGTGTTTAATATGACCCAAAGTTGACCAAGCAGTTTAGGAAACTACTCTTGGTGGTAGTGTATTAATTTTCCCTAAACAACATAGATGTGATCTTATTATATTTACCTTTAAATCACTTTAATAAATCAAAGTTCTGTTGGATGTGAGGTGGTTTTAATTTCCTAGCACTTCAGAATAACGAGCCCTGCCACGCTAAATATCAAAGATTTTATTGGGCATCACCCATCTCACATGCACTCCCAGGCGCACACATGTGCACACTCACACACATACACACAGCCCAGATCTTTGTCTCAATCAGTTTATCCTGACCCTTTCCAAATGGGCCAGATTGAAAGTTTTGATTATCCAGAGGAATTTAAGTACTGTCATTTAGTTAGCCCATATTTGCCTCACCTAAGGATTCCCTACTCAGTGGCCAGATTTCAAATGAGTCATGTCCTCAGCATTTGAACAATGCACCATGCCTTTCTTGAGTTACTGCGTTATTTTACTGTAACAAATTTCATCCCATCTGTTCCTGTCTTTCTCTCCCTGTTCTTGATAACTTGCCTTTACTCCCCAACATCATGTGGCTCCAGCCAAACCACATTTGCTCAAGTTTTTCTGGCTCTTGAACAGGTTGCGAGATTATAGAGGAAGAGAGCAAGACAGAAAGAATGAAAGTAGTTCTAGAAGGACCATAAAGCAACCTGACATCAGACTTGAGAACTCAGTTTAAACCCCCACAAGCAAAAGCCTGCTATATTCTAGAGCTAGTCAGAGCACCTACCACAGTTGCATCCTGCATTGCCTAATTTGAATTGTTCCTCATACTCGACAGGTTGATTTTAGCCACTTAGAAATATGAAGAACCAATTGAGTTTGTAACAAATTTGTATCTGAGCCATCAGATGTACAGAAATAATTGAATCATTCTCATTTGCACAATGCTGTCAGTACTTTAAATGAAATGCATTCGTGTTTGAGCTAGAAGCCCCAGTTGTATCCTTTCATAGGCAAGGGCCTGAAGGATTTGGGTTTATCACATTTATGAATATTTCACCATTGTAAAATAATGGAATTGTTCAATCCCACTGTCACATGTATAGTGATTGAAGGAAGGGTTAAACCCAAGAGTCCAGACTCCCACTCTGTGAATCAAGTCAAACTTGACAGTTATTTTTCTTTAAAACTATGTCTTTTTAAAAAACAAAGCAATCTATTTTGCACAATGATTCTGAAACATTTGAGCTGTTACAAGTACTCTATTTTATGTATCCTTTCATTTCAGAACATTAGCAAGCATTTCTTTTTTTTTTAATTTTATTTTATTTTTAAACTTTACAATATTGTATTGGTTTTGCCAAATATCAAAATGAATCCACCACAGGTATACATGTGTTCCCCATCCTGAACCCTCCTCCCTCCTCCCTCCCCGTACCATTCCTCTGGGTCGTCCCAGTGCACCAGCCCCAAGCATCCAGTATCGTGTATCGAACCTGGACTGGTGACTCGTTTCATACATGATATTCTACATGTTTCGATGCCATTCTCCCAAATCTTCCCACCCTCTCCCTCTCCCACAGAGTCCATAAGACTGTTCTATACATCAGTTCCTCAAAGGGGCTCAGTTGATACTTTGCTGTGTCACTTTGGCATCAGCAGCCTCACATTTTCATACTGATTTGAAGCTATCTCAAGTATTCAAAACCGAGTTCACAAGCAAAGGGCTTCCCTGATAGCTCAGCTGGTAAAGAATCCACCTGCAATGAGGGAGACATGGGTTCTATCCCTGGGAAGATCCCCTGGAAAAGGGAAAGGCTATCCACTCCAGTATTCTGGCCTGGAAAATTCCATGGACTGTGTAGTCCATGGGGTTGCAAAGAGTTAGACATGGCTGAGCAACTTTCACTCACAAGCAAGAGTAGATGAGATCCAGAGAAAAAGTCAAACTTGGTAATTATTTTTCTTTAAAACTTTCTTTTTTAAAAACAAAGCAATCTATTTTGCACATTGATTCTGAAACATTTGGGCTATTACAACCTTTTTATTTTATGTATCCTTTTATTTCAGAACATTAGCAAGCATTTCTAAAATCGTGGCCTTCATCAGTTTTGCAAATGAAACAGACACTTCTGAAAGCTTTTCCTCTCACTTCTTTGTCTCTTGTAGGTAAGCCTGGCTGCAGCTCAAGGGTGGCCTCACCCTCCTCCCTGGGCTGGTCTCTGGCTCCATCGTGTCACTGCCGTTTGTTACATTGACCTCTCCCCAGATGAATCTTTCTTCTGAATGCGGTTGTCCACATGAGCCTTGTGATCTGGATGTGCACTGGTTCTCTTTAGGTGATTGTCTTTGAAGTTCAGCGAAGCTGCTTGTTCTCCCATGGATTCCTGTCCCAAGCTACCTCTACCGACCCCACCTCTCCAGCAAGACTTTTCAGTTTGCCTTCTCCCCTCCCCATCAACTCTTTAAAATTCTGCAGTTCACCAAATTGATGGTCCATTAAATTCACCTACCTGGAATGAACCCCCCCGCCCCCGACTCCCTGCCCTGCTGGTGGTACTTGACCAATCTCATGTTTCAATCTTGATTTTTTTTAATAGTATGATGCCTATGTTTATGGAAAGAGATTTACCTGAAAGGCCAATATTTGATTTTATGGCAGCAAAGGGAAGAAACACTGGTCCTTCTTTCAAAGTTAAGCAACTTTTGAAAGCACCATTTTATTTATTTCCTTTTAAAAAGAATAATCTATGCAGCACTTCAGGAAACAACTCTATGGTGTTGTATATTAGAAACTGGTGACATTCTACTATTAAATTATGTACAACGTTTTCTTTTTTTATGCTTCTTGAGGTGGTAATGAGAAAAAAGTTTTTAAAAAAGTGTGCCTTGCTGTATTTCTTATACCATTTATTAAAAAGCTGCTTTCATGGTAAAATTGTGTTGGTTTGAAAGGAGGAAATAGCAAGGTTAAGATGTGTGAATAATTTCTGTATATATGTATAACCAAGTACAACATTGATGTATAATGACAGTACAAAATGCTTTCATGTTTGTGATGTCTAGTGATGTGGAAAATATAAGCCTTAAATCCATTAGATTGCATGGCAATTAAAATTGGCATAATAAACATAGTTTATTGGGGGAAAAGGAAAATTAGTGATCTCTTTTACCTGTGTTCTTTACCAAATTATTGCACCTGGTTCTGGAAAAATGTGACATGTAGCAGCTTCCAAAATATTCATATTGCATAAGAGATGAAGCTTTCACAATTTTAAAAATCTTTCTGATCATTATAAAGATCTTGGAACACAAATGATTAAATGCCAGTTCCCCTAAACCAATAAAAATTTATCTTAGATTTTTTAATTTATATTTATCATTGATGGTATATTTTGGGTTTCGGGATACCTAGTATATCTTATATTTATGTTATATAATTCTTTTGAATGGATTTGATAGAAAAAATAGTAGAAAAGTATAAAAAAGTTGATTATTTTTTAATTTAAACTATAGATTTCAAGTGTATTTATTTTGTGTAAAAGAAGTTAGCTAAGAAATACTCCATTTGGTCTTTACTTGCTCTTGTTAAATGTACTTATGAATTTATATCCTAATGCCTACTAAAGTGCCTGACACATAGTAGGTACTCAATAAAAATCTGCTGAGTTGAAGTATTGAATTAGGTAATACGGATGACATCTATCTATTCATTTTGAGAAAGCTACACTAAAACACATAAACAATTAGAAAAAAGATGTAATGCAATATAAAACCACACATAATGTGTAATCAATTTATATCAAAATTTAAAAAATAGTGTAGATTCATATAGTCACAGTAATGACAATCATTCATTCACCTGATAATTCATTAATATCTTTTATCTGCAAGGCACTAGTCTAGACGTTGGGATGCAATGATACCAAAAGCCCTGCTCTTGGGAGGCTTAGAGACAGAATGGACGAGGTGAACACAGAGAGACTGAGTAGTTGTCCCGCAGCTGCGAAAGAGAGCAAAGTGGTGAAAGAGGCACAAAGAAGCAGCAACAAGGGACAAGAAGGAAGAGAAAGGTTAGAGGAGAGCAGGAAGTTAGACAGTAGGGGATAGTGAAGCTTAACTGCAGGGATAGGAGGAGGAAAGGTGAACTGGGAGACTTAATGAAGAGTCTCTTCAAAAGTTAAGTTGGAGCTTTTGAATGTAATATGCTAAGTAGCAAGGAAAGTTAATAGCATCTTTGTTTTGCACCTGATTTTTTTTTTTATTAGTAGAACCTTATGAGTGCCACACCAAGAACATTTTTAAATACTAGTCTATAATTCTGCCACTTAATAACTTTTCATTTTGTTGTGCCCCGTCTTTACCATACATATTTCTAAATCAATGAATCATCCTAGGTTCTGTAATGGGTAGTAATTTGTTCAAAAGGGGTTTTGGGCAGACATCTAGCTGCAGGATGCACCATGATTATAGGTGGGAGAGATTAGAGATAAATGCCTCGTGGAAAGGCAGCTGTAGACTATAATAATCTAGGCTCCCAAGGATCGTAGAGTTCACAGGGAGAGCGGCCAGGCTGTAGAGAAGAAACAGATCCCGGAGCACTCTGAATCTCTGTAGAGGTATGGTATTATTTTATATACTGAGACAACCTAAATTTTCCTTGGATGGTAATTAAGAATGCCAAGTCTAAGTCTATTGTAAAATATTTGAAGAACAAACTGGCTGAGCTGTTCTATTTACCAGTTATGTGCTCATTGAAGACTCTGAGGTATTGAAAATGTGTGTTTTTTAAGTATCTACTTAGTATTAACACTGAGTTTGTAGCATGACTTTCAGGTTTATTGAAAATGCTTTTTCAAGTTGGAAGGGATGAAATATAGCCTCAGTCTTTCGCTCTGTACACAACCCTCCTAGGCACTCTTGAAAATGGTCACACCAACTCTGCCTATACGTTTTTGATGTGACCATTTCAGTGTGTTCATTATCTGTCAAGGCAAGTTGTCCCACCATTAGACACGTCTCTCTGTAAAAAAAGGTGTTTCTTAGGTTGCTAAAATCTGCATTGTTCCGGCTTCCCCTTGCCTTTAATTTGGTCACCGATCTGAGTTCTGTCCTGAGCAAGTGCTCAGAGTATTTCTGCCCCTTTCTCCTGGCAACCCTGAAGATAAAACTGAGACCAGTTACTCATCCTCTCCCAGCTGCTCTGATTTCTGTTGTTCACTTCCCTCTACCACCCTTCATATGTCATGATTTTCAGATCCATTTCAACCTGACAGAATGTTAAGAGGCAGTATCCTTGAAGCTGAGGAACTGTCTCCATCATCATACATGTAGAAAAAATATCTGAACATTTAAGTGGTAAGTTTTCTCTCAGAATATATCCAAGATATATGTTTATTCTATTATTGTAAATTTCAATAAAGAAATAAATAAGTAAATAAATAAGAATTCATTACTTCCTTCAGTGCCCCAGTCCAGTGCCGGAGTCATCTTGAATCTTTTCCTTACATCAAATCCAAACCTAACCTGTTTTCATATAGCAGAATCCCCCCACCTTCATTTACTCATTCAACAAACATTCATGGATTACTTGCGGCCATGTGTTTGGCGTTTGAGACGCAAAGGCAACTAAAACGTGGTTTCTGCCCACAAAGTGCTTACAGTTGTTTTGTGAAAGTGCCTTTCATGTCCTTGAATAGGGTAATTTCTCTAGATTAAAAGAGAAATTTATTTTGTTTGTTTCATTTATTTTGTTTCCTATCTTGTGTCCCTACATTTCCAAAAATCCTGTGAGCAAAGTAATGTGAAGAATTATCTGGATTTGACTACTAGAAGAAGTGGAGTTTTTTATTTGTAAATTTTAATTATAGAAAAAAGTACATTTCAGATTTCTGGTCACTGAATAAACATACATCTTATGCAATAACAACAAAAACAAAAAATCTAATTTCAGGGCTTTTGAGAAGCTGAGCTTAATAATTTTGTCGTGTTTTATTAGTCCAACTTTAGGTTTTACCAACGCTGTAACTTTCCTGGGGAAAAATTTGATACAAATATGAAAACACACTAAAATGATTCAGCTATTTCTTACAAGTCAAATTATTTTAATTTCTAAATAGAACTGATATTATTTTGTAATTCTAACAAATACTTTATTTTTCAAGCACTATATAAGTCTTATACTGCAAAATTTTCCAAGTTGAACTCACTAAATTTACAGCTGTCTCTTTTTTCTATGTATTCTTTTATTCCAATTTTTATTTTGAAATATTTCAGGGCTATATAAATGTTGAATGAGTAGTATAGTAATATTTGTATACTCATCACTCAGATTCATTTATTATTAATATTTTATCACTTTTGTTTCATCTCTCTCTCCACACACACACACACACACGCACGTGCGCTTTGTGTGGTCAAACCATTTGAAATTAAATTGCACGTCTATAAATGCTTTGGCACTTATCACCAAAGATCAGGGCATTGTTCTTTAAGTTCACAATACCATCCTCACACCCAAGTAATGGATTAATAACATTGATGCAATAAAATCTGACAACACATATTCAAATTTCTCCAGATATCTCAGGAGTGTCCTTTTATGGTTGTTTTTGCTTTAATACAGGAACCAAAGATTACACATTGTTTTTAGTTTTCCTATCTTTTTAATCTTGAACAGTTTCCCTGTACTTTTATTCTTTCTTTCCCTGGTCCTTCGTAACTGACATTTCTGAAGGGCCCTGTCCAGTTTTATAGAATGACCCACAGTCTGGATATGTTCGGTTTTCTCTTTATTCAACTCAGGGTAAGCATTTTAGTCAAGAATAGTACATAGGTGATGTTCAATAGTGTTCAATAGCTACTCTATAAGTGTGAATGATTCACTGACATTCTTGATGTGTCTTGAAGTTCACTACGTACTCTTACAGCTCATGCTTCATCAGGATAAGATAGGGGTCAGCAAACTAGCTTGTGAGCTAAATCTAGCTCACTGCCTATTTGGCCTGTGAGCTAAGAATGGCTTTTACATTTTAAAATGGTTGAAAAAAATAAAAAGAGTGCTTCGTGACATGTGAAGATTATATGGAATTCAAATATTAGTGTCCACGAATAAAGTTTTATTGGAATACAGCCCCACACATTTGTTTACATATTGTCTATGGCTGCTTTTGCACGGTAGTTGCAGAGATAAGTAGTTGTGATGGAGACCATATGTCTTGCAAAGCCTAAAATATTTAGGTCCATTTCAGAGAAAGTGTTCCCATCCCTGGTCTATATTATTCTTAATTCTGACACCATTTTCTTAGAGGCAGGTAGGTTTTCATTTGCAAAATCAGTGTATTAGCACCTACAATAGTTTTTTGCTTTCTAGGTTTTATTGAGTTCTTAATTTCAGTTTCACGTGTCCTTAGTAAAATGAAGTGTGCTTTGCTTCATAAGATTGTTCTACATCCACAGTTGGTTTAAGGATTTAAATGTAGTTCACTTATTACAGACTGTCTTTGATTGATTTAGAGGATTAGTCAATTATAGACTAAGTCATTAATTCAATCAAAACCATCAGAAAAATTGACACAAGCTAAACTCACTTCACTTTACCAATAAACTGGAATCGCTTTTCTAAATGTTTTTCTAAAGTAGTCCACAGAAATTTAAAAACAATCCATTTCAGAATCAGGGTCTTCAAATTTATTTTTGAACCCCAAAAAGGTAAAACCATGATCGAGGATTATATAAGATACACTTGCATTTCCTAAGGCCTGGTCATAAATAACCATCTGACTTTATCAAGGAGATAAGTACACACCACAGATCCTGCTGTGGTCATAGGTAGACAGTTTTTGAAAAGAAGCTGTTCAAAGGTTACAGACTTGCTACACTTTTGCTAATTCACTTTTGTCAGCCCTACCACCTCCCACTGCCATTATGCCTAGGGAGGGGCCACACAAAGACAGCGGCCTTTTCGCCATTTTCTCTCTCAAAAGCAAACTCTTCTTTCCACATATCAACAGCCTCTTAATTTGAGAATTATGTATTTGCATTTCCAGAGTAAAATAACAAAATGACATATGCAAGGCAAGCCCACAATGTTAAGGTTTCTGCAGCAAAGCCATTGTGGCCAGTGCTTTGAGAACACTCTGTTCCTTGACTAATAGGCCCTCACAAAGCAGAAAACATGCAAGAATGGTTTGTATTGGGTTTTAAAGTAAGCTAGAAAATGCATAAAACAACTTTTCTCAGTCTGTTTTCTATTGCAACACACACAACTTGGAAGGTTGTGTGAGACACTTCCAACTTTTGCCAAGAATTGATAAGCAATTTCCAGTCAGGAAAGGCTCTGCCCACTTCTCTCCCACTCATGAAGGGGATCTTAATGTGGCAAAGTGCGGTGGCATATCCATAGTGTATGGGTAGCTTTTAAGACAATCTATTTCATGCTTACACAAAAAGCGATTTCCTAAACATTGGTACTTTATTATTGGTTACAAATCCCTTGTGATAGCTTAAGAACCACTGATATTGAGGCTTGCACTCTCTTGCTTGAAAGGAAGTGCCCCCATACCTGGGAAATGGCTTCCAAAGAACAAGAGACTCAACCAACACCCCTGTTCCACAGCCACAAAGAACTTGAGCTTTCTGGTGAGTACGTTCTTAAAAACAAGTGAGTTTATGGGCAGCTAATGCAAAATGCGAGAAAACTTGGCCTCAGATTTACATTAGTGAAACGGCCCATTTTGATGATTTAACCCAAGCAACTTCACTCCTTATTAACTACAGAGGCATAACATACAGAACATTCAGATTTTCCAGATGTTCACAGTCTTTGGTGTCTCTACCGTAGAGGCTGCCACGTTCATCAACCTTATAGACTGCAGCCTCGCTTTTTCTCCCTTCATCTATTTTGTGTGGCAAATTTGGACTTGGATCACCAGGTGTAAAATCTGCTGTTTTTCCACACCATCAAGAGACATATTAATGGATTTTATTAACTTACTAAAAGTAATAACTAATTCATTAACGAAATGATTTTGTGAAAACTATACCAAAATTACTAAAACATTTATTTGTCCTTACACTTAACCTCCAATTAAAAAAAAAAATCCCACCTCCCTATAAAAAATGGGCCATTACAGCCATGAAACAAATATTATTCAGCAACATTCATTCAAGGACTAAAATGATTTAAGGCATTAACAACATAAAAATGCAGAAGATCCTCTTTAAATCCCAATATTCCCTAACCACTGGTTTATAAAAAATGCTCTAAGGTTTATAGAATTAGTCTGGTACTATTAGTTGATCAAGTTACTTACACTGTCAGCAATTCAAGACAAATAATTCCCTCTGTGTGTGTGTGTTTGCTTGCTTGCAAGCATGTTTCATTTAGTTTAAAGTGTCTTTTTATAGAGAAATTCACATTGCTGAATTTCATCTTGTCATTACAATGGTGTGAAAGTCAAATCAGTCTTCACACAGGTTCTCTCATGCCTGCCAATCTCAAATGACTGACGATGCTTACAGCCAGGTTTTGTAAAATGAAAGCTCCTTAATTTTTCAGGAAATAGTTCTTTTTTTACATATATACTACTTGCCCATTTTCTAAATATGTTTTTTAGTGTTCTAAGTTTAAGAGTATTCTCTTATACTAATGATGAAAATTATATGGAAAAATAGTTTATAGACAGTAAAATTGCTAACTATTTGAAGGTTAAGAGGTATTCTTCAACATGAATGAAATACTTAATTGCTATATTTAAAAAATAAAAGATGACAGATTCTGATTGTGAATAACTGAACACCAGAATATTCCTCTTACCCTACGAATCTGATTAAGTCATGTGTGATTTCCTGGCAACTTAAGTTTTTTTAAAGATTTTATTTATTTTTGGTTGTGTCGGGCCTTCATTCCCTTGCGGGCTTTTCTCTAGTTGCGGTGAGCCAGGGCGCCACCCTAGTTGTCATGCAAAGGCTTCTCAATGTGGTGGTTTCTCTTCTTGCAGAGCTTGGGCCCCAGAGCACAGGCTCAATAATTGTGGCACAGAAGCTTCGTTGTTCCACAACATGTGGGATCTTCCTGACCCAGGGCCAGACCTGTGTCTCCTGCATTGGCAGACAGATTGTTTAATTTACCCCTGAGCAACCAGGGAAGCCCTAAACAGTTTTAAAATTTAATCTTTGATGATTCAGCATTATCATAATGATGACCAGTTATTATTTAGTTGGACAAATAAGTTATAGGAAATCAGGTTAAGACAGTAAACACACCCTGGATATTATTTTTTAAATCAATATAATTAATAAAAATAATACCTTTTGACTACCCACTATGTGCCAGTCACTATGCTAATTTTATGCCCATTAAAAAAAAATGTATTGGAGTACAGTTGATTGACAGTGTTGTGTTAGTTTCAAGTGTACAGCAAAGTGAATCAGTTACACAAATAGCTGCTCCCTTTTAAATTACTTTCCCATACGGGTCATTACAGAGTGTACTGAGTAGAGTTCCCTGTGCTATACAGGAGGTCCTTATGAGTTACATATTCTATAGGTAGTAGTGTGTTTATGTGAATCCCAGTCTCCCAGTTTATCCCTCCCCTCCTTACCCCTGATAACCGTAAGTTTGTTTTCTACGTCTATAACTCTATTTCTGTTTTGTAGATAAGTTCGTTTTTACCCATTTTTTTAGATTCCACAGATAAGCTAGATCATGCGATATTTGTCTTGCTCTGTCTGAATTACTGCACTCAGTATGACGATCTCTAGATCCATCCGTGTTGCTGCAGATCTCATTATTTCATCCTGCTTTATGCATGCCCATTTTACAATAAGGCAACTGAGGACTGGAAAGGTAGGTGGGGGCCTGCACCCTAGAGGCCTGCAAGCCCTGTACTTAACCAGCTCAAGAGCAAAGAAAGAGCTCAGAGTCAGTGACGGAGATAACAGTAATTTTTAATAGATGGGGGAGGAGGGGTCTTCCGCTTCTAAAGCAAAATCCTGGAGCAACGCCCCACTGTGTGTGGCAGGTGGTGAACTGGACATGGAAGTTGTTTTTACCAACAGGAGAAGAGGAAGAGTAACAGTTATAGAGGGAATTGACAGCAAGTTGGCTCATCGGTTGCCAGGGAAACCAGCAGAGGTGGGTACCCTTCACCACCCCTCTGATAAGCTATCATAGTGGAGATAATTCTGATCTGAAAATCAGAATAATCACTGGCTGGGACTGTGGGCAAGTACACAGGCATTTACTGATTAGGCTCTATGATTTAAGAGGGGAGGTCGGTCAGGAGAGTAGCATGTAGATGAGACAGGGACTGGTTGAGCAGGGGATATACAGAGAGCAAGCGAACAGCCATCTTGAGTGGCCTGACCATATAACAGGCTAGTTATTACTTGTCTCCTTTTCATAAAAGCAGAGTATGGAGGGAAAAAGCTGTTTCAGAAACTCATTTCCATCTATATAAATAAGAATTTATTTTACAGAGTTCACTTAACATTTATACGTATGTTACTAAATTTCCTGTGTTACTTATTGAACATATAATTCATACCAAAGCTGGAGAAAGGACTTTCATTTTTAAAAGTATTTCTTATAAAAATTCTATATGAAGAAATGATAGCTAAATTAGCACTTGAAAAAGGCCAAAGAAAATTATATACTGTATATAATTATGCCTCATTATGACCTCTGCACATTTGCCAGAAAAGTTAGACATTAAAAACACACACAACATGAACACCTTAAAGGTCAGAGCCTGATGAAAGAAAAATGCAATAGATAATTATGAAGGATGAGATTAATGTTCTAGTAGGAACATACATTTTTGCTTGAGAATACTTAAAATATGCAATTTCCCTTTCATGTATTTTGTTTCATATCTGAAAGAGGTGGTGGAGAGGGAAAATTCAAAGTGTACGTATAAATTAAATTTTAATTTAATGGAATGAAAATGTGGGCTTTTTATGTGACATTTCTTCACTTAGGTCTTTTTTCCCCTAAAGGTAATGTAATTTTAAGGGTAAATACTGAGGTCTCAGTTTGTAAAAAATTCATCTCAAAATTTCTCATTATCTTCAAAAGATATTTTCTAAGATAGCAGATTTCCTAGATCGTATTTGCTGAGTTTCATGCTGACAACACACCTAACTATACATATTTTAAATAATAACAAGTGAAAACTTTTTCAATGTTTTATTAGAAAATAACTTCAGATTTACAAAGTATTACAAAAATAAAAATAGTACACTTTAACTAGGTTTACCTATTGTTAATATCTCAGCCCATTTGCTTTGTCATTTTTGTATTTACCCAACCATATGATTTTATTCTGAATCCATTTGAAGATAAATTATATACATCATGGCCTTTTATCCCTAAATATTTCATTATGCATTTCTTCATAAGGATATAGGTGTGTTCTTTTATGAAACCATAGTGCAGTTGTTGATAGATTCATGGATATAAATATAAAATATACAAAATCTATTTATTTGATCTGCCTTGCATGTTCCAATTTTATAAATTTCCTTAATAATATCCTTTTCCCTCTTTGTACATAATTTAAGTCTTGAATTTAGTTGTCATTCTCTTTAATCTCCTTCAACCTGGAAACATTTCCTCAGCCTTTCTTTGTCTTCTTATAACACTGGCAATTTTGAAGAATGATTCCCCCTTTGCAAAATAGATGATTCCTCACTTTGTGTTTGATCTCTCCTCATGATTGGATTGAAATCATGATTTCTCAACAGGAATCAACACAGATGGTTTCCTATCATTCCTGGTGTGTCCTGTCTAGAGACACATAGTGTTCATCTGTTTCCCACTGGTGATGTTAATTTTGGACATTTTATGGAGAAACACTGTAAAACCATGTAAACATCCTGCCCCTCCTCAAAATTTTCCATTTATTTACCATCCATTGATAATACTTATCTCACCCAATTCTTTCTAAGATGGCTGCAAAATTATGATTTTCCAACTCTGCCACTCTCTTCACACTTAGCAGTGGCCCTTGATATTTCACTATAATAAAATCTCTCCCTTTTCCCCTATTTATATATTTATAAGTATGAATTCATGAATTTCTTTTTTTCCCAATTATTTTATAATCCATCACTATACTCAAATTATTTTGGTGCTGAAATTGTCCCAAATTTGACCAGAGGGAGCCTTTCAATCTTGCTCTTTAGTTCTTATGACATCTTTAAACAATCTCTCACTTTCTGGTATGACAAGATGTTTCAACCTTACCTTGTACTTACCTGCCCCAATCCTTTAATCAGTTATTTCTTTGCAAAGCTTTGGTCCTTCGTAGGAGTTGGTATTGGAGACCAAGATCTGAGTGCTAGGTTTGCTTAGGGCTACCGAGATGTTTTTGCTTTTCTGACCCTTCAGTCGACAAATCTAGCAAATACACAAATACGTATACACATATATGTACATGTGTATGTGAAAGGCATATTCATATTCATATGTGTAGGTGTATGTACATGCAGAGATGTATACATGCACATGCAAACCCACAGATACACATACATAGACTGATCTTAGAAACCAGGAGCTCACATCAGTTCCTCCAGTGACATCCCACAGATTCTTTCTTGACTTTTCCCATTTGATATTCCCTTCTTCCATCATGAGCTTCCTGGATACCAACATCAACACATTTACTCATTTGCTGAGTAACACAATACCATTAAAATGGTTTCAGAATTGCTTCGGTGGTTCAGAGGTTAAAGTGTCTGTCTGCAGTGCGGGAGACCTGGGTTCGATCCCTGGGTCAGGAAGATCCCCTGGAGAAGGAAATGGCAACCCACTGCAGTATTCTTGCCTGGAAAATCACATGGACGGAGGAGCCTGGTGGGCTACAGTCCACGGGGTCACAAAGAGTCAGTCACGACTGAGAGACTTCACTTCACTTCACTGTAATAAACCTGCAAAAAAGAGTTCAGAATTCATTTGCAATCTCCCCATCCCCACATTCTCTTTCCCACACTCCCAACCCCCACTCCTGAGGGTGTGGTCAAACACTGTGTTCCAAAGCTCCTAAGTTATGTTGTTACTTAGTTATTGGCTCTTTTTTCTTCCCCCCTTCATCCCTCACTTCTTTTCCCTTCTTTATTTCTTCCCTTTTATTATGACTTTCATTTAAAACAAAATTAAGTTCACTTGTTTCCATTTCCTTTCAGTTTTTAGTTATTTTTTTCTTCCCTCCAGTTCTTATTAACATTTTTATTTTTAGATATGTAGAATATTAACATGTTCTCCAAACTCAAAACTACCTAAAAAGGTATATTCAAAAACACTGTCATTTCCTACCTAGCTCATCAACCTCGGTTCCCATCAGCTCTTATAAGTCCAAAATTCTGTTGTCTTCTGGCTTATTTTTCTTCTGCTTCTTTCTGTAGTAATAAGCAGATATATGAATATATTTTTATTTTCCTTTCTTTCAAGCACAAAAGGTGGCATACCAAATGTGTCCTTTGCCTTTGATTTTTTTTCGTTTAATAATATCCTCTGGAAATCATCCCATATCAATTCTTGAGATCTGCCTCATTCTTTGTTGTAACTATATGGCACTCACAACTTTTCTGAAGCCCTTTTGTAAATATAACAGGAGATCTGGAGTCCATTTCATGCCCATATTATGTGAAAAGATTAATGACATTTATTTCAAGTAAGGTATTGGTATAAATAGCTGTATCTGCTCTGTTTTCTAAAAGCAGCTGTGTGTGTTTTCATGCTCCCCTTGATTTATCAATTATCTTTATCCTCCTGTTTCTTAGTTACACTCCATGCTGTCCTTACCCCCAACAACAAATGCTTTTTCTAGGCCTAGAAACATTCTTAAATATGTGCTGTCATCAAAAACTTCAGCATAAAACTCCTAGCTGAAGGGGCCAGACAAGATGAAACCGTCCAGTATTCTGCTGGCCAAGTCAGGCCAGCACACGTGGGAGTGTCTACCCATTATAAGCGTCACATTTTCCTAGTTTTTGAAAAGGCACCATAGAGTCTAGCAGTGACTTTATCCTCAAACCTTCTTCCTGATCCTGTGACCATCCTAGTTCTCCATCCTATACTATCCGAATTCTAGGTTTCTATCCCTCCCATTTGTTCCCTCCACTCTACTCAAATGGCTCAAGTACAATTCCTCAGGAAATTATAATCCTAGCAGACAGCAAAAGAGCATCTGGCACTCAAACCCTCTTTTGAAAACCATTTTTCTTTTGACTTCTGAAGCCCACAATTCTCTTTTCTGCCTCCTACTTTTTAACATGTGTCTCGTCCCTCTCTTCACTGGAGGTGTTTCTCTTGATTTCTTTCTTAGCCTTCCTTGCATTTTACTCTATAGTTCCAGAGTTATTATCTATGTCTATGATTTCAACTCACCTCTAGGTGTAACGTTCCAGCATTTAATCACTAAGCTTGGCTTTTCTCAAGAATTCTAGATCTAGGCCCATTTATCCAACTGTCTTTTCACCTACTAGTTTTCTTAGGACCTCATACTTTAAAACCCAAACTTGTATTTTTTTTTTTTTTTACTTTTATATGATTGTCTATGTCACATAATGACATTAACATTTTTCCATTTATTCAACATTCAAATTCTGGAATATCTCTGATGTCTCTCTCACCCCCAAAATGTGACTAGAAAAGTCCTGTGTTCCCTCTTCCCCACAGTTTGAAATCTCTAAATATTTACCATTCCTGCTGGTACCCTGGTGTCAATACTCCCCATGACTCACACGTGGTATATAGTAATAATTTTCCAGTTCCTTATTCATTCTTGTTTGAGGCCTAGGGTTTATCACTTTTCCTTACACATTTCATTCAACCAGGCATTTTGTGAACATCTAAATTTCTGACCTACTAGAGCTACAGATGGGCTTTCCAGGTGGCACAGTGGTAAGGATTCCACCTGCCAGTGCAGGAGGCACAAGAGATGCAGGTTTGATTCCTGGGTTGGGAGGATCCCTTGAAGGAGGAAATGGCAACTTGCTCTAGTACTCTTGCCTGGATAATCCCATGGACAGAGAAGCCTGAGGGGGGACTACAGTCCATGGATTCTCAAAGAATTAGGCACAACTGAGCGACTGAGCACACACACACAGAGCTGAGACAATGCTTGGGAAATATAAGATGTATCCTTCTTTTGAAGGAAGGTTAGTAACTTTGGAGTTCTCAGTCCTTAATCTGTAGAATACGCACTGGAGAAGCTTGTGAAAATGAAAATTCCCAGTCCCACCTTTGTTCCGATCCAGTAGACATGAGGTAAAGCCTAAGTGTCTGTTTAACACATACATCAGGCGATTCTTCTACAGGTATTACATTGACCACACTTTCTTAGTCATTGCTCCAAACAGTCACTAACCAGGCTATGTTGAAGAGATGATGTTTTTCATATATGTTTATACACTGCCTACTTTCTCAAGTGATATGTGATATGAGGTACCTTACAATAAAAATCACAGTTGAGTGGGAAATTATTAATATAATAAAAGACATGAGCCAAGAAATAAAAACAGTGAGGGAATAATTATTTGAAAATCCAAACAAGGGGAAAGCACTAAATCTAAGCATAAAACTTTACTCTGAGTTTGTCAGCAATTAAAGTAAAGAAGAAAACATGATCAATGAGAGTATTCTTTGTTTAACAAAAGGAAATAACTTTTTCCCTATACCTGAGTTTTGGGAGGAATTTGCCCAATGAGTCTGTATTTGGGGACCATTGAATAACATAACAGATACTATGATTTAAATCTACTTTTAAAAAGGCTGCATAGAGCTACTTCTTTTTATAGTTTTCCAGAAGTTTTTCTTTTTCATTTATTTATTTATAATTGGAGTGTAATTGCTTTACGATATTGTATTGGTTTCTGCCATACATCAACTTTAATCAACCCTAGGTATACCTATCGGAGAAGGCAATGGCACCCCACTCCAGTACTCTTGCCTGGAAAATCCCATGGACGGAGGAGCCTGGTGGGCTACAGTCCATGGGGTCGCTAAGAGTTGGACATGACTGAGCGACTTCACTTTCACTTTCCTGCATTGGAGAAGGAAATGGCAACCCACTCCAGTGTTCTTGCCTTGAGAATCCCAGGGACAGGGGAGGCTGGTGGGCTGCCGTCTATGAGGTCGCACAGAGTCGGACACGACTGAAGTGATTTAGCAGCAGCAGCAGCAGCAGGTATACCTAAGTCTCCTCTCTTTTGGAACCCTCTGTCCTACCTCCCACCCCATCCCACTCCTCTAGGTTGTCACAGAGCACCAGATTTGAGCTCCCTGCATCATACAGCAAATTCCCACTGGTTATCTAATTTTGCACATGATAATGTGTATGTTTCAATGCTATTCTCTCAATTCATCCTACCCTCTCCTTCCCCCAGTGTCTGCATAGAACTACTTCTTATGATAAGTAAGGACACAGCATAGTTGTAGTTTGAAGAATCTTGAAAATGCCTGATCGGTGGTTCCCTTCAACAATTCCTTCTAAGCATTGATAGTCTCAGCCAGGCTTTTTGACAGAAGATGAGTAATAATGTAATTCAAATTTGAGATTGCTATCTAGATCTACTCACAGATAGTCCACGTTTTTTGATATAAATTTATTTATTTTAATTGGAGGTTAATTACAATATTGTATTGGTTTTGCCATACATCAACATGAATCCACATTTCTGATTGAAAAAAAGATCAGATGTGTAGGTGACAGATGCTGTTTCCCTGTGAAAATAAAAAAGACTTGTCTGATATTTTTATCTTAATGGAGAGTCACTTTACCTCTGTAAAACAGTAAGCCAGATGAGCATTTTTTAATAGATCAAGGACAGTTCTCACAAAGCAACTCACTGTTTACACAGATTGATGAAAATGCTGGAATTTTGTATCACAAGGTACAAAGGAGATGGCCTGTCTTAGAAGGTTTTGAAGATAAGAAGTACCAAAAATCTGTCTTGACCACAGAATATCCTTAACATGACTCATGTCAAATGTTTAAGACCAACAGAATGCCAAGAGTTAACCAGGTGAATCACAGATTTTACCCTAAGGAATTACATATGGCATCAGTTGAGCAGACTAGTTTAACATTATCCATTAAGATGTCAAAGTATGCCTGCCAAAATGGATCACTTTTGTTTTTAGGAGAATTAATACTTAGCATCTTTTTTTCTGACATAAGTTGGCCAATAGGCTGAATTGCTTGTCAAAGCCACTTTGTAACCATATAGGAAAGTATGTCATCAACACATGAGAGGGACTTGTCCTGCTGTGGCTGGGACATCTAAACACAACCAATTTGTTCAGTTATAAAATTAAAAGGAGGGCACTTGGGATCCAGCCCTGTTTTATGCCATTTAGACGAGACATTTCATCTGTCAAAAAGAAGGCTCATCCTAGCCACGTTAATTTGTACCATACTGTCCAGCAGTAATGGCCCTGAGAGAGAATTATAAGCCTTGAGTCTATGTTGAGATCATACACTTAGGCCTCTTTATGGATTCGATGACCAATGATAAATCAATAAGTTCCGTGAAAAGTCTTAAAATGCTTCTAACTGATTGAAAGACTGCATTTTACCTTCAGAATGATATGCTGCATGCTGATTTCTCATCTCCTTTTCCGTTGTCCAAAACTATTTCCCAATTCACCCTCGTGATGCTTCTTATACATTCTCTTATATGATAGTCATTTCAGTGTTTGTCTCATGATCCCAATTACCTGTTTTATTGGATCATTCAAAACTTTGAACAGTCATTCTATAAACTTATAAATGTTCTTTCTATGTGTCTGGTAAATAAAAGAATGAATGACTGGTGGGTGAATGTTTTCTACTCTGATTATGATCAAATACAAAGTTCCTAAGCATAAAACTGGAAACACAAAAGGAAGAGACAAAAAGTCAAAGAACATGATGAATGTGATCTGTGTCCTTTAGCTCAAGAGGTTGTCTTGGCTTTCTGTCAAGAAAATTTGGAATCGTATCACTCCAGATTTTCAAGGTACAGATTGTTGGAAATGGATGGGCTCCATCAGCACTTGTCATGAAGTGACAGACCTTGTCACATTGGCCAAGTCATTGTAATGTTCCAGTTGAATTCCTCTAATGTTCTTTTCCTAAGGAAAATCCAAAGAACACCTAAGCAGTCTGAATAATGAATACTGTAAATTCCTTAATTTTCTCATTTCTGTCCTGGCTCCCATATGCATATCACAAGGTTATGTTTAGTCTCCAAAAGGTTTTCAGTAAATTGACAATATTTGTGTGTAGATGCCACCTCTTTTTCCGACCATTACACAATGAAGTCAGTGATTTCCTATGCTTTCACCCCATGGCACACATAAGAAGTGATGATATTCTACTCTGGAGTATATGGAGGAGGCTGTTTGTGGTAATGGGCCACCGTGGGGGCTGAGAGGCCCAACCTCAGATAACAGTGGCCCCGCATGGTGGTGATGAACAGAGCCGAGTTTGGAAAGCCCTAGGTCTTCCATGTGCAAAATCAAATCTTGGCGTAGTTTGTGGTTATCAGGTCTCACTTTTCATCCCTAGGAATTAGATTTGCTGCTGCTGCTAAGTCACTTCAGTCGTATCCGACTCTGTGCAACCCCACAGACGGCAGCCCACCAGGCTCCCCCGTCCCTGGGATTCTCCAGGCAAGAACACTGGAGTGGGTTGCCATTGCCTTCTCCAATGCATGAAAGTGAAAAGTGAAAGTGAAGTCACTCAGTTGTGTCCAACTCTTAGTGACCCCATGGACTGCGGCCTACCAGGCTCCTCCATCCATGGGATTTTCCAGGCAAGAGTACTGGAGTGGGGTGCCATTACCTTCTCCAAGGAATTAGATTTAGTTATTCTAAATATCCAAGATAGTGATAGTTTATCTCATGTTTGAAGACTTTTAGAGGTTAAGAGACTGTCCTGTGGTAGAAACGTCCATCATTCATGGACAGAAGTCCTCACATTGTCCACTTTGCTGATGAGTATCTACAGTCAGTTCCTTAATCTTCTCATATATGAAAATAAAACTCTCATAAAAGCTATTCTTCAAAACCTTGACTAAGTAATTTATCAGTCTCTTTTCAGGTAAATAAGGCCAATCCTTTCCATCTTTTGTCCCAGGGTCGGTTTCCTATTTCCTCAATATTTTATTTTATTCTTGGTTGTCTAAATTCACTATGATTTCGCCACATATTTTTAAAAATATGAAAATATAAACTTTGCACGTTACTGTATAAAAATCTGACCATCAGAACATGTATACCTATGAGCTTATTCACCTCTTAATGTGGCCCACTGGCATTCTCAAGCATTATCCCAGTTTAAATGTAGTCAGTTGATACCATTTACACTTATCCTTGACAATAAGATGAGAGAATGTGGACAAGGGACTCAAATCATAAAACTATACAGATTAATATAAAACATAGCTGTTACTGACTAAAGCACTGTAAGTTAATAGTGATTGACAAAAGTTAACTTATTTGGTTCTCATAACAACCTAATCAGTAGATATATTCGTATTTCTGATTTATTGATGAAGAAACTAAGGCTCAGGAACATTAGGTGACTTGTCCAGGGTTGGTCTTGGATTTAAGCAGTTTATTTGTCTGATCACCACCACTTAGTATCTCTAGGAACAGTAGTTTAAAATTATAACAGTCAAACCAATTTGCCTTATGTACAGACTTTTGATTCTTTTGTATTTACCCTGATGCAGAAGCCAATCCACACTAAAAGGTGACTTCTACCTTCAGTTCAGTCAGTCACTCAGTCATGTCCGACTCTTTAAGACCCCATGAATCACAGCACACCAGGCCTCCCTGCCCATCACCAACTCCTGGAGCTCACTCAGACTCACGTCCATCAAGTCAGTGATGCCATCCAGCCATGTCATCGTCTGTCATCCCCTTCTCCTCCTGCCCCCAATCCCTCCCAGCATCAGAGTCTTTTCCAATGAGTCAACTCTTCGCATGAGGTGGCCAAAGATCTGGAGTTTCAGCTTAGCATCATTCTCTCTAAAGAAATCCCAGGGCCGATCTCCTTCAGAATGGACGGGTTGGATCTCCTTGCAGTCCAAGGGACTCTCAAAAGTCTTCTCCAACACCACAGTTCAAAAGCATCAATTCTTCCGCACTCAGCCTTCTTCACAGTCCAACTCTCGCATCCATACATGACCACTGGAAAAACCATAGCCTTGACTAGACGAACCTTTGTTGGCAAAGTAATGTCTCTGCTTTTCAATATGCTATCCAGGTTGGTCATAACTTTTCTTCCAAGGAGTAAGCATCTTTTAATTTCATGGCTGCAATCACCATCTGCTGTGATTTTGGAGCCCCCCAAAATAAAGTCTGACACTGTTTCCA
Source organism: Bos grunniens (assembly GCF_055505025.1). NCBI lineage: Eukaryota > Metazoa > Chordata > Mammalia > Artiodactyla > Bovidae > Bos > Bos grunniens. Next base: position 27,350,692 of record NC_141185.1, on the reverse strand, counting down.
CTGTTTCCCCATCTATTTCCCATGAAGTGATGGGACCAGCTGCCATGATCTTCGTTTTCTGAATGTTGAGCTTTAAGCCAACTTTTTCACTCTCCTCTTTCACTTTCATCAAGAGGCTTTTTAGTTCCTCTTCACTTTCTGCCATAAGGGTGGTGTCATCTGCATATCTGAGGTTATTGATATTTCTCCCGGCAATCGTGACTCCAGCTTGTGCTTCTTCCAGCCCAGCGTTTCTCATGATGTACTCTGCATAGAAGTTAAATAAGCAGGGTGACAATATACAGCCTTGACGTACTCCTTTTCCTATTTGGAACCAGTCTGTTGTTCCATGTCCAGTTCTAACTGTTGCTTCCTGACCTGCATATAGGTTTCTCAAGAGGCAGGTCAAGTGGTCTGGTATTCCCATCTCTTTCAGAATTTTCCACAGTTTATTGTGATCCACACAGTCAAAGGCTTTGGTATAGTCAATAAAGCGAAATAGATGTTTTTTCTGGAACTCTCTTGCTTTTTTGATGATCCAGCAGATGTTGGGAATTTGATCTCTGGTCCCTCTGCCTTTTCTAAAACCAGCTTGAACATCAGGAAGTTCACGGTTCATGTATTGCTGAAGCCTGGCTTGGAGAATTTTGAGCATGACTTTACTAGTGTGTGAGATGAGTACAATTGTGCGGTAGTTTGAGCATTCTTTGGCATTGCCTTTCCTTGGGATTGGAATGCAAACTGACCTTTTCCAGTCCTGTGGCCACTGCTGAGTTTTCCAAATTTGCTGGCATATTGAGTACAGCACTTTCACAGCATCATCTTTCAAGATTTGAAATTGCCTCCTTAGGAGGATCAAGCACAAATGTAAAAGAGTTAATGTTCCACAAACTATGCTTCTAAGTACATATTTCCTAATCTATTACGATCATTTTTCTTGAGGTGTGCTGATATACAACATTATACTAGTTTCAAGTATGCAAAATAACAGTTCAATATTTGTATATACTGTGAAATGATCACTGCAAAAAATCTGACTCCCATCTGTCAGCATGCATACAATACAATTTGTATACAATTTTTTTCTTTATGAAAATGTTTAAGATCTGCTTTCTTAGAAACTTTGGCATGTGCCAGACATTGTTAATTACAGTCACCATGCTGTACATTACATCCCATGACTTACTTATTTTATAACTAGAAGTTCATACCTTTTGACCCCCTTTATTCAGTGTGCCCACCCCACCCCTTACCTCTGTCCTGGCCAACCACCAGTCTGTTTTCTGTATCTGTGAGAATGTTTTTGTTTTATAGATTACACATTCACAAGGGCTTCCCTGGTGGCTCAGAGGGTAGAGCGTCTGCCTGCAACACAGGAGACTCAGGTTTGATCCCTGGGTTATGAAGATCCCTTGGAGAAGGAAATGGCAACCCACTCCAATACTCTAGCCTGGAAAATCCCATGAACAGAGGAGCCTGGTGGGCTACAGTCCACGGGGTCGCAAAGAGTCGGACATGATTGAGCGACGTCACTTTACACACTCACATATCAGTTCAGTTCAGTCACTCAGTCGTGTCCGACTCTTTGTGACCCCATGAATTGCAGCACGCCAGGCCTCCCTGTCCATCACCATCTCCCCGAGTTCACTCAGACTCACATCCATCGAGTCGGTGATGCCATCCAGCCATCTCATCCTCTGTCATCCCCTTCTCCTCCTGCCCTCAATCCCTCCCAGCATCAGAGTCTTCTCCAATGAGTCAACTCTTCGCATGAGGTGGCCAAAGTATTGGAGTTTCAGCTTTAGCATCATTCCTTCCAAAGAAATCCCAGGGCTGATCTCCTTTAGAATGGACTGGTTGGATCTCCTTGCAGTCCAAAGGACTCTCAAGAGTCTTCTCCAACACCACAGTTCAAACACATCAATTCTTCTGCGCTCAACTTTCTTCACAGTCCAACTCTCACATCCACACATGACCACTGGAAAAACCATAGCCTTGACTAGATGGACCTTTGTTGGCAAAGTAATGTCTCTGCTTTTGAATATGTTATCTAGGTTGGTCATAACTTTCCTTCCAAGGAGTAAGTGTCTTTTAATTTCATGGCTGCAGTCACCATCTGCAGTGATTTTGGAGCCCCAAAAAATAAAGTCTGACACTGTTTCCACTGTTTCCCATATAAGTGACATCAAAGAACATTTGTCTTTCTCTGACATTTTACTTCCTTTCTTTTCTATGGCTGAATACTCCTGAGTGTGTGTGCATCAGGGTTTATTTATCCATTCATCTATCAATAGGCAGGTTGTTTCCACATCATGGCTATTGTAATGAGCATGTGACATGTTCATATACAGTGGACATGCAATAGATACCTTTCCAACTTAGTGTTTTCATTTTTCTTCAAATAAATATTAATACCATGAAGTCGAATTCCTGAATCATGTGGTGGTTCTACTTTTTTGAGGAACCTGGATACTATTTTCTATAGTGGCTGCACAATTTACCTTCTTACCAACAGTGCACAAGTATTCTCTTTTCCTCATATTCTTACCCTTAGCTATTTCCAATCTTTTTTTATTTAAATATTTTTTACTGTGGTAAAAGTCACATAAAACAAGCTATTTTAACCATGTTTAACTGTAGAGTTCAGTGTCAATAAGTACATTCACATTGTCATGCAACTCTTACCATCATCCATCTCTTAAATTTTTCACTTTCCTAAGCGGAAGCTCTGTCCCTATTAAACACTAAGGAAGGCCCCCGTCTCCCCTCCGCACATCCCCAAGCAACTACCAGTGTACTTCTGGATTCTATGAATTAGACTATTCTAGGTACCTCATATAAGTGGAATCAAACAGTATTTGCCAGCACCTAATGTATACTGGAATGTGTTTTTAAAGTTAACTGAATATATGATCTATAAACAGATCGTACCTTCTTTTTTTCTCCCAGTGCTATTGGTTCTCATCAGTTGTCTGTTTTACACATAGTAGTGAATGTACGTCAATCCCAATCTCCCAGTTCATCCCACCCTCTCTTTTCCACCTTGGTGTCCATACGCTTCTTCTTTATGTCTGTGTCTCTATTTCTGCTTTGCAAATAGGTGCCTCTGAATTATTTTCCTAGATTCCACATATATTCTGTGGATATATACAATATTTGTTTCTCTTTTTCTGACTCACTTCATTCTGTGCGATAGTCTCTTGGTCCATCCATGCCTCTGCAGATGACCCAATTTCATTCCTGAGTGGTATCCAGTGTATATATGTACCACATCTTCATTCATTCCTCTGGACATTTAGGTTGCTTCCATGTCCTGGCTATTGCAAATTGTGCCACAGTGAACATTGAGGTGTATGTATCTTTTGGAATTATGCTTTTATCCAGGTATATGCCTAGGAGTGGGATTGCTGGGTAATATGGGAGTTATATTTCTGGATTTTTTTTTTTTTTAAGAAACCTCCATACTGTTCTCTACAGTGGCTGTATAAATTTATATTCCTGCCAACAGTGTAAAAGGGATCCTTTTTCTTCACACCCTCTCCAGCATTTATTGTTTGTTGATTTTTTTTTTATAATGGCCAACCATTCTGACCAGTGTGAGGTAATACCTCATTATAGTTTTGATTTGATAATAGACATTCTAAGGGATGTTAGGTAATAGATAATCATATTGCCTCAAGAAAAAAAATCTTACTAAGCAAATAGTTATATACCACTCAGTATGTGCCCAAATACTCTCCTAGGTGCTTTACAAATATTACCCATATAAATCTATGAAGTAGACACCACTCAAATATGGAGAAGCTGAGAAGAGAGAAGTTAAATAATTGCCCAAAGTCTCAGAAATAGTATGGAAGTAGAACTGGGATCTGAGTCCAACATCTGACACCACGCACTCTGCAGTGCTCTATTGCTTCCCAAGCAATGTGTTATTTATGGGATATATGATTAGTGCTTTAATTCTATTACTGCATTTGAAACCATAAAGTGTGTATTTGTTGGTAGATATGTGTGGGCAGACATATGAATACTGATAAACATTTAAAAAATCTAAATGGAAAGGAAAACAAGCCCTTGTACCTGGAGATGGCTTGATTTTTGGTAACATCACACAAGAAATCTATGGTTAAATACATATACAAACCTGAGGTTTCAAAGCTTCTGCTGCCATAATGTAAACAGGAAGTCATAGGAGTTCCTCCTCTAGTTTGGGATACCTGAGTATTTCAGCAGATCCCAAATTTGGAGTCTTGATTCCAACTCCAAGAAGCAGAGCCCACACAGGACTTAGAGCCATGCAAATTATCCTGGACTCCCCTGTCCTCAAGACAAACTGGTGGGGAGGAGGCCTTGAAAATATTTCAACCTTACACCAATATAAGCATTAAACCTGCCTCTTCTTTTATCATTGGAGAAGATATTATTCAGCTATGACATATCTGTCATTTTTAATGACAATTGCATAAACACAATTATTTTGTATTATCAAATGTTGGTCATTACGTCTCTCATAAAAAGCCTGTCCAGTTTTAAAAAGGAATTTTATCACATGACATTCTCTACCTGGTCAATACTAAATAATAGTATTGGAAAATACTTGGGAGTTCCTTTATATCTAATTTCCCTCTAAGAGCTTTGGGCCATTTTGATCTTTGTTGAAATCAGCATGTATTTGAATTTGGGAAAAGAAAAGAAAGAATGGTCCAGCTTTTTAAAAGTTTTTGTTTGTATTTGTCTGTACTAGGTGTTTGTTGCTGAGTACGGGCTTTCTCTAGTTGCGGTGACGGGGCTTCTCATCGCAGTGGCTTCTCTTGTGGAGAAAGGGCTTTTGGCACCAGGGCTTTATGGGATTAGTTGCTCCACGGCATGTGGAATCTTCCTGGACCAGCGATCAAACCCGTGTCCCCTGAATTATCAGGTGAATTCTTAACCACTGAACCACCAGGGAGGTCCCAAGAATGTTCCATCTTTCAGTTCTGTTTGATGTAAACAGTTGCACCTACAACAAGATACTAACAGTCAGGTACCAAGTGGAATTTTGAAAGATACTCTATATAAATATAGGAATTGCCCAAGCAAGCACTAAAACCTATAGGCAACACTACTAAAAAAAAAAAAAAAAAAGGCGTGTTTGATGTGCTTTAGACACTCACCAACCACAGAAGATGAAGAACTTCGGGCACTGGGGTCTCGGGGTGACAAATCCCAGCTCTTTCACTCAACACCTGTATGTCTTTAGGCAAATTACTTACACTTTCAGAGTCTCAGATCCCTCAGGTGTATAATGAGGATGCAAATAAATGGCAAGGTTGTCTTGAATATGAGAAATAATGTATTAATTAGTCTGATTCCTGGTTCTTCATGGGTATATATAAATGGTGTTTTTTATTACAAAGATCTACATTCTTATTTAAAATTTTGATGTAAGACTTTAACAAAGAGAAAAAGGAAATGCTTTTGGCATCATCATAATGGCAAAAAGAAGATAGTGGGTAGCCTATCCTTTCTTCAGCAGATCTTCCCAAAACAGGAATTGAACCAGGGTCTCCTGCATTGAGCTATCAGGGAAGCCCTCTTATTCAAAAATTTGGTGTAAGACTTTAACAAAGAGGAAAAGGAAATGCTTTTGGCATCATCATAATGGCAAAAAGAATATTCTGGCTCCCTTTTGGGGCTCAAAAGCTGGATGCTCTGTTGTGAACTACTTATATTGGGTGACTAACGCATACTAATCCAACATATTGCCTACAAAGATGTTGAGCCAAATATTTACTCTATCACCCAAGTTTATTGTGAGGTGTGTATGTGTGCTAGTCCCTCAGTTGTGTCCAACTCTTTGCGACCCCATGGACTGTAGCCCACCAGGCTCCTCTATCCATGGGATTCTCCTGGCAAGAATACTGGAGAGGGTTGCCATGCCCTTCTCCAGGGAATTTTCCTGACCCAGGGATAGAACCCAGCATTGAAGGCAGATTCTTTACCTTTGAGCTACCTGCTGCTGCTGCTGCTGCTAAGTCGCTTCAGTCATGTCTGGGAAGCCCACAAAAGCACACAACTTCAGTTACTAACTAGGTTTCCATGCTGCAGACAAACTCATTCGAAGGAGGACAATTGTGCAGAGACTTAGATCTATGCAAAATGCCATAGCTGCATGTGTAGTCTACATACACTTTCCCAGATGTAGCAAACTGTGATAAATTATATCTCGACAAAGAAACTACTCTTATTCACAGCAAGTTTGGAAACAATATTTCAGGAGTCTAACCCTTCTTTAATCATATACTTTGATGGAAGAATGTTCTTATGCACATCAGCTCAGCTCAATTCCTTCCAGAAGGACTGACATCTTAAACTGCACTAAACAATGAATCACCTTGTCAAATAAAGTGCAAAATGGAAAACCTGTTACCAAACTCATCTGATATAATGACATTTACAACAACATGTTTGAGGTGATAAACCGACAATAATAATTATATTTCCTTTAGACTTTGATTGTACTTTGAAAGTTCGATGCAATCATACTTTCTTCCTTCAAGAAAATTTTACACCCCGACATTTAATTTCTGAAACTTCAAACCTTCTATGAACATGCAAATCACAGTTGGCATTACAAGAAGCACTCTCGTCTCTCCTTCAGGAGCCTGGAATAATGATGGCGACGATGATGCAAACAATAGCTAAGTACAGGAGATTCTTCCTGTAATTCAAGGTTGATGGAAGCATTTCAGTTCAGTAATGACAAACAGAGCACTTTCCTCTCCCTAACAACCAGATTTTGCTGGTGGACTTTCTTGAGGAGAATAAAAGCAGAATCAAGGTCATGCAAAACACCAAGTTACAGCCGCATACATGGAGATTTGCACACAGTAGCTACTTAATTCGGAGAAGGCAATGGCACCCCACTCCAGTACTCTTGCCTGGAAAACCCCATGGATGGAGGAGCCTGGTAGGCTGCAGTCCATGGGGTCGCGAAGAGTCGGACATGACTGAAGCAACTTAGCAGCAGCAGCAGCAGCAACTAGTTAATTGCAATTAAATGTAAAATCATTTCTGGAAATTTTTCATATATTCTGAACACTCAGAAGACTGGGTCACTCCTTTCAGGATGAGGTTTTAATTATCCTCACAGAGCAGACCACATCTGGGTTCACAGAGCCTGACAGACACTCCTGGCTCCCTCCAATGCTCTATAATCCTGCTTGGTGAACAGGCTCCTGCAAGGGCTCCTGGCCAAATACTTCTCCTCCCTCTGGGTTGGCCAAGCATTGGATCCTCTCCTACATTTCTAAATTCTCAGTGCAGTTGGGTTGGGTTCAGAGCCCCTGGGCTCATGCTTACTAGCAGATTCCATCTACTTTGCTGTTTGTCAATAGGTCTGGCCAAAAGTTCAGTAGGAAAAGTATAAGAACTTTTGACTGAAGCAAGATGTGATATGCTGTTTGCAGATACCAATTATCCATGCTGCATCTGTCTCAGAATTCCCTAGAGAATCAGGCGTGGGCTGTAATCTTGTCTCAGAATATTTGGGATTAGAAAATCTGAGACCTAACAGTTCAGAGATTAAGAGAAACAAACAAACAAAAATAAAACAATCACATCTAAAAAATGGGAATTGTATTAATATATCTAGACATAACAGTTTTAGGTGCTTTATTGAACATATAAACTATATATTTTGTTTGTCTAGAAAGCTGTAATCTTACATAAGTGTTAACATATATATATTTGAATATGTTATATATATATTTTCCCTCTATGGCCCCTCAGATTTTATATGGCTTCCCATGATAGAGGATATAAAATCTAAGACTCCAGACCTAAATTATGAATGTATTTATTAAGTTGTTGCTCAGTCATATCTGACTTTTTGCTATCCCATGGACTGCAGCAGGCCAGGCTTTTCTGTCTTTCAGTGTCTCTCAGAGTTTGCTCAAACTCATGTTCATTGAGTCAGCAGTGCCATCCAACCATCTCATCCTCTGTTGCTCTCTTCTCCTCCTGCCCTCAATCTTCCTCTGCATCAGGGTCTTTTCCAGTGAGTCGGCTCTTTGCATCAGGTGGCCAAAGTTTTGGAGCTTCACCTTTAGCATCAGTCCTTCAAATGAGTATTCAGGATTGATTTCCTTAATGATTGACTGGTTTGATCTCCTGGCTGCCCAAGGGACTCTTGAGAGTCTTCTTCGGCACCATGTTTCAGAAGCATCAATTCTTTGGCGCTCAGCCTTCTTTATGGTCCAACTCTCACATCTATATATGACTACTGATAAAACCATAGCTTCGACTATATGGACACTTGTCAGCAAAGTGATGTCTCTGTTTTTTAATATGCTAAGTTTGTCATAGCTTTTCTTCCAAAGAGCAAGTGTCTTAATTTCATGGCTGCAGTCAGCATCCACAGTGATTTTGCACCCCAAGGAAATAACCTCTATCACCGTTTCCATTTTTTCCCCATCTATTTGCCATGAGGTGAAGTTTATTAAGTCACTTGTTTGAAATACTTTGCCTATAGCTGCATCAACTATTAGATCAAAAACTCCTTCTGGTCTGTACCTTATTCTAGTGCTAGCACCATGCTTTCCAAAATAGGAGCACCCAACAAGTTGGTTAATATTGAAATGAATATAGATATTTAAATAAAGGATACCCTGGATTTTTCTTAATACCCAAAGGCAGCCTGACACAGTCTTCCGCAAAGCAGGTATTTCTAGGATAGCTGGACTCATGCCAGACCCAACACATAATCATTTCACAGCTCATATTTGTTAAATGAATAAATGAGGAATGACAGGGAGATGTTTAATATATGGAATATGAGACAGTTTCACAATATAGAACTCAAGGGGAGATGATCCTATTGATAAATGAACGAATCGGGGTGCTCTGAGGATTTAGGCAGCAACAGTGACAGCTGTGATCAGTCATGACAGGAACTTCATCTGCATCTCAAAGGCGTGCACCATCTCTAATGCCTCGCGTGGTGTTCATTAAGAAACCCATTGCACAGATGAACATAAGCAACTTTCCTAGGGTCAAACAGCAATGATGGGACTGAAACAAGATTTGAAGGCAGGCCTGTCCCTTCTGAGGCCTGTTATTTTCCCAGTCCCCTGTGTTATCATGTGGTCACCTGAAGTCCACAGAACCAGCAAGAGTGGGGGCAGGGAGGGTGGGGAAAGAATATCAGGCTTACAGGCTTTCAGACTCATTACAGATGATGGAGATTTGATGGAGTGAGGTCAGTGAGGAGAGGATACAATGATTTTGTTGATTCTAAAAGTGAAACTTTTCCACATAGGCGTGCATATGACTCTAGCCATTTTTTAAAAAAAATCATTTTGACCCAAAGTGTAGAAGAACACTTGCTCATTCTTTGAAAACAATAAGAGATGATTGGTGGGCATATGCTGAAATGGTTATCTTCCCTCTGCTCAGCACATCATTATTTGTAAAATCATTGAGAGGGGAAAAATGACAGACTCCATATTGTGCAGGATATGGCCACATTCAAATAGCTTTGTCCCTTTCTTAAGAAATCAGGCAGGAAAAGTGGCTAATTGGAGGGCCAGCAAACCCATGAAGCCACATTATGAATTCCAGGATGAGGACACATCAGAGCTCACAATGTAGTAAATGACTATAGCAGCGAAGAAATCGGGAGATTATCTTCCCATGTGTAGTGTCCACGGGAGCAAGAGCTTCATGTAGCCTGCCAACATCACCCATGTAGAGTCTGGGCTAATGTCTGTATTAATTTAACTTTTCGCTGGAATTGCTGTTCAACTTTTTCCCTTTGAAATGAATCACTGCTTTACAAAATGAAAAATCTATAAAATGTAGCAAAGACTCTATGACAATTAGTGCCGTTATGCTCTTTTTTAATCCTCTTTTGGAAGCAGAATTTTTTCATGGTTCAGATACTGTTCCAATAATTAATTTGAAAATTTGCCGTATTTTTCTAAATTAGTGTTCTTCATTTTCCTCTGGGGAAGAAGGTGAGGTACTGCAAAGCTTTATAGCAACCTGGCTGAAACCCCAGTTCAAATGACAGCGATGGTAATCATACTTCCCTGGCTCTCTCCTCCCGCCAGTAAAGTTCACCACGCTGCCCCTCAGTGGCCTCTGCCTGCAGTGTTCAGCCACTGGGAAGCAATGGGAGCATCAGGTATCAGCAGTGGGCACAGATTTGGGATTATCATGTCCAGAATGCTTGTAGGTGCTTGTCAATTTCATAACTGCTAATCAAATCTATCAAAGTCCAGTTCAGTCACTCAGTCGTGTCTGACTCTTTGCAACCCCATGAATCGCAGCACGCCAGGCCTCCCTGTCCATCACCAACTCCCGGAGTTCACTCAGACTCACGTCCATCGAGTCAGTGATGCCATCCAGCCATCTCATCCTCTGTCGTCCCCTTCTCCTCCTGCCCCCAACCCCTCCCAGCATTAGAGTCTTTTCCAATGAGTCAACTCTTCGCATGAGGTGGCCAAAGTACTGGAGTTTCACTTTTAGCATCATTCCTTCCAAAGAAATCCCAGGGCTGATCTCCTTCAGAATGGACTGGTTGGATCTCCTTGCAGTCCAAGGGACTCTCAAGAGTCTTCTCCAACACCACAGTTCAAAAGCATCAATTCTTCGGCGCTCAGCTTTCGAAGTCCAAGCTTGAGTCAATTCACTAATTTAACAAACATCAATAAGGTACCTACTATGTGTTAGGCTGGATACTAAACACTGAAGATACAAAAATTTCTCAGTCCAGAACCTGGATATCAACCCTGCTTAATAATTTGTCCTCATCTGCTATCATTCAATCCTTTAGCTAGGGCTATTGATTCTGTATGCTAAAAAAAAAAAAAATTACTTTCCACATTTCTTTTGCAATAGTCAAGTCACCATTATCTCTTGCCTATACTGCTCTGTGTTATCCATCTGTCCATTCACTCAGCAAAGATTCACTGGACTCCTGCTATGTGCCAGAGATGTTTCTGGGCCCAGGGAACACACTGTTGAACAAGATAGAATCAGTATTCCCATGGAGCAGCATTCAAAGAAGGGACAGAGGAAATTTTTATAAAGAAGGAAAAACCAGTTAATAATTAATATATGACTAATAATAAAGCAGGGTTCTCTTTTGGAGGCAATGGTGGAGGCAATGGTGGTAAGCAGACATGTATTCAATTTTTGTTTGGGTCTTTATATTCAGACAAAATCTGCAATTTGTCTTTGACCTCAGCCTTTGGAAGGCAAAATACCTGAATGCCTAGTTCAAGGGCATTTTTGGCAGCTCTAAATGTGTCAGTAATTAATGATTAGGTAAACATGTGGATTTCCAGCCTTACTAATGAAAGTAACATCAGAAATAAAAACAAAATACATCATTAAGATTCATTGTTAATATCTGAGTATTTATTTTTAACTGTAGATAAACATTATAGACATAATCAGAAATGAAAAATCTATCTTATGCTTCAGATTCTACAAAGACTCAGTTAAAATTAAAATTTGTGTTTATTATCACTATAACTAGTAGACTAACTGCTACGCTACATGATGATCATGCAAGCTGTTAATTTTATTTAGGTAAAAATGCGGTTGTGAAGAACTTTTAACTAGTTAAATAAATAAGGAAATGGACTGGCAGATGAACAAACAAAACTCTTTAAGATATATGTTTAACTTTTAGTTATCAGACTCCACTTAGGTTATAATTTTGAGAAAATATCCTCCTAGGGAATTCTTTGCATCTCGTTAAGATGAGTTAAAAGCAGAATGCCGAATATTATACCTCCAAATTTCCTAACGAGGTGAAACTTTTTAAAAAGCATGTTTTACAACACCCGTGATAAACCTCTGCGTATGTTCGTACTGCAGACTACAAAGACCATGAAGACAAGAAGAGGCTGCCAGAGAAAAAGCAGAAAACCCCAAACCATTTGCTCCTCTACTAATGTTAGTCAGTAGTAACATTATAGTGACTGCAAGAGCTGGTGAGTGGTTGAGAGTGCTGAGAAACGTTTTCTGCACTTCAGCTGCAAGCTTCCGAAATCAGCTACTAAAGTCTTCCATGACTTACTTGTAGAAACAATTACATTTATTTACTCAAATATTAGGTTTATTCTTTTCATCATGTACCCTTTTTATAATGAGCTAAATATCGCATTGCAAATTTTGAATCAATTTGCATTGATTCAAAAAAATTCTTAGTTGTGCATCCAGCAAGAAGGGAGAAAGGCCTCTCTGAAAAGGTGACTATGCGCTGTGACCCAAAGAATAAGAACCAGCCAGTCTGTCAGTGATCTGGGTGAAGAGCATTCCGGGCAGAGAAAATAAATGGTGCAAAGACCCAGCGTGTCACGTGGAGAGGAAGATAGAAGTGGCTGAAGACCTGGAGGCCACAGGGAAAGGAACACGGCTGAGGACTAAGGGGCAAGCAGAAGCCAGATGCTGGACATCTTCTTCCACTCTTGTCCCCTTCCTCACCATCCCAACTACCAAGCTCCATTCATTCCAGTCTCAGCTCCTGCAAGAATGGTCTTTTGGCCATGTAGATTTCTGCCATGGTTTTCCACAGCACATAGAATGTTGCCCAAACTCCCTGCCAAGCCCCCAACATCTGGCCACTGGAGGCTTTTTTGTGCAAACCTCAGGACTATCTCCCCTTTGCTCATTAGTCTTCAGCCTCTTCTCTGCTCATTCACCTACCAAACTATGTTAAATCAGGCCCGTCGCCCATACTATCCCCTTTACCAGTATGCCCTCTTCCTCGGCTCTTTGCATGGTCCTTCTCCTTTCTCAGGCCTTCTCTAACAGCAGCCATCAAGACTGGGTCTCCCTATCCCTCCATCCCATGCTAATATTTGTCATTACCTACTTTTCTTCTTGAATTTCTTATTTATTCACTCTCTTACCATGGGATTGAAACCTTCTTGAGGGTGGTGCCATGTTCATTTCCTTTGCTATTGTAGCATCAGCACCCAGCATGATGCCTGGCAATGGTAAGCCTTCAATAAATGCCCACTGAATAGACAAGAGAAAAATAAAAATAAAAACAACATTGATCCTTTAAGTTACAACACAGTAGGAAAATTTAAAAGAAGAAAAAAGCAGGCAAATATAGCAACATGAAATAAATATCTCCCTCTACAATTGTTCACTATATGCCATACATATAATATGAGTAAAAAATTTTTTTTCATTTATTGGCCACATTAAATTTATGAGCAAGACATAACTCTTCCTGTGTATTTTTTGAAATGAAGAAACTAGAAGCCCAGACAGAAAAAAAAGTACCTTGCCCAAAGTCATAGCTGGTAAGTTGTGGGACCAAAGACAGGTCATGGAAGGCCTTGAATTCCACTCTCAGAAAGAAGACTTTATTTCATTGCTGTCTGGGAGGCACTGAAGATGTTTTCAGCAAAGTAAAATAAATCTTAAAATATTTTATTAGTAGAAGTATTTATTCCCTGAATTATACTAGACCATTGTACTCTTAATGCTATGAAGACTAAATGGGAGGAAATTCCATTTCCCTAACAGGCTTTGCCTGAGAACTCAATTTTTTATTCCATTCCTTCAGTTGAAGAGACCTGGGGTAACTTCTAGAATGTGAGATGCTCCTCTGAGACACAGATAACCACAAGGACAATTAAAAGGATAAAAATCTTAGACCAAATATGAAATAAAGTGAATAATTTTCTTCTGAGTTTTTATAATTATTTTTAGACATAAAACCATGTACTGTGCAAAAATTCATCAATTTGAACTTTTAAGAAAGAAAATAGCACAGTCATAATAAGCCCTGCCTATTTAAATGCATTATTATTTAAAGTTGGTATAACCAACATTTCATATGAAATATTTTCAGTGTGACTGGTTTTGACCAATCCTGTAAAGAAAAAAAAAAAAACACTGCAAAATATATTTTTCACCTTACTAGGTATATTCCCAGATCTTGAAGAAACAGATTTTGTACTTATGTTCTTCTTTCCTCACCACTATGAATAAAAGTCAGGAACAAAAAAAGTTATCCTTAGGAAGCACAATAATTTGCATAAAGACTACACATATAAACAAGCATTTTTCCACGACTTAAAAAGATAATAAGGGAGCATACAAGCACAGAAGAAATTAAATTTCAAGCTGTAATGGCTGATTTGAAAATTCTAAAGAGAGATACAATTCACATATAGTTATGTGACTCTCCTTTCCCTTAAAAATCCATTTTGATTAGTTTCAGATGTCATTAAATAGTGTTCACAATTTGTATAATAAATGTATAATTCTTCAGCATGAAGCTATGTCATTATTTCTTTAACAAAGCTTCTTTTTTGTAACAAAACTTTTTTTCAAGTTTTTTTTTTTTTTTTTAAGTATTTCAGCTTCAGTAATGTAAAAACAAAATCCCACTGGGATGAAAATCATTTTCAATAGTCAGCTTTATAAAGGTACAATATACCTACAATAAAATAGTCCAATTTAAGCTTAAATGTCAAGGAGTTTTGAAAGATGTATGTATGCAACCATTATTATAATTAAGATATAGAATCTTTCCAGAAATATTCTCCTTTGTGTCCCCCACTTCCTGGGCTTGGACAACCCTTGATCTGTCATTACAGACTAGTTCACCTATTCTAGAGTTTTGTATAAACAGAATCACACAGTAAGTACACGTTTGGATCTGGTTTTTTTCACTCAACATAAGGTTGTTGATATCTATCCAAGTTTCCTGTGTTACAGAAGTTCTTGCTTTTTATTGCTGAGGAATAGTCTATTGTATGGATCTACCACAATTTGTTCCTTCTTCCTCCCACTGAGATATTTTGCTTGTTTTACATTTTGGCTATTTTGTAAAAAAAAAAAAAAAAAACTGTTATGAGTACTTGTGTTACAGTTTTCCTGTGAAGATGCTCCTATTTCTCTTGAGCAAATACCTAAGTGTGGGATTTCTGGATTACATGATATGTGAATACTTAAATAAGAAAATTGAAAGTTGACTTTCAGTGCAAACTCTTTTTCCAAAGTGGTACTCCACTGAACATTCCCATCAAAGTGTAGCAGAATTTCACTAGATTCAAAGCCTTGTCAACACATGATATGGCCAATCTTTTAATACTAGCCATACTAATGTTTATGGAGTAGGATCTCCTTGTGGTTTTAGTTTGAATCTTTCTACTGACTCATCATGTTGAGCTTTCTCATGTGCTTATCTACCATCTGTCTATCTTCTTTGGTGAAGTTTCTCTTCCAACCTTTTATCTAATTTTTAAATGGGTTCTTCACCATCTTCTCTCTGAGTTTTGAGATTTCTTTTTAAATTCTGGATAAAAGCCCTTTTATCAGGTATTTAATGCAAATGTTTTCTTCCAGTTTGTGTCCTTGTATTTCTTTTTTATTTTTTTTTATTTTTAAACTTTACATAATTGTATTAGTTTTGCCAAATATCAAAATGAATCCATCACAGGTATACATGTGCTCCCCATCCTGAACCCTCCTCCCTCCTCCCTCCCCATACCATCCCTCTGGGTCATCCCAGTGCACTAGCCCCAAGCATCCAGTATCGTGCATTGAACCTGGACTGGCATCTCGTTTCATACATGATATTTTACATGTTTCAATGCCATTCTCCCAAATCTTCCCACCCTCTCCCTCTCCCACAGATTCCATAAGACTGTTCCATACATCAGCGTCACTTTTGCTGTCTCGTACACAGGGTTATTGTTATCATCTTTCTAAATTCCATATATATGCGTTAGTATACTGTATTGGTGTTTTTCCTTCTGGCTTACTTCACTCTGTTTAATAGGCTCCAGTTTCATCCATCTCATTAGAACTGATTCAAATGTATTCTTTTTAATGGCTGAGTAATACTCCATTGTGTATATGTACCACAGCTTTCTTATCCATTCATCTGCTGATGGACATCTAGGTTGCTTCCATGTCCTGGCTATTATAAACAGTGCTGCGATGAACATTGGGGTACACGTGTCTCTTTCCCTTCTGGTTTCCTCAGTGTGTATGCCCAGCAGTTGGATTGCTGGATCATAAGGCAGTTCTATTTCCAGTTTTTTAAGGAATCTCCACACTGTTCTCCATAGTGGCTGTACTAGTTTGCATTCCCACCAACAGTATAAGAGGGTTCCCTTTCCTCCACACCCTCTCCAACATTTATTATTTGTAGACTTTTGGATCGCAGCCATTCTGACTGGTGTGAAATGGTACCTCATAGTGGTCTTGATTTGCATTTCTCTGATAATGAGTGATGTTGAGCATCTTTTCATGTGTTTGTTAGCCATCTGTATGTCTTCTTTGGAGAAATGTCTATTTAGTTCTTTGGCCCATTTTTTGATTGGGTCATTTATTTTTCTGGAGTTGAGCTGGAGGAGTTGCTTGTATATTTTTGAGATTAGTTGTTTGTCAGTTGCTTCATTTGCTATTATTTTCTCCCATTCTGAAGGCTGTCTTTTCACCTTGCTGATAGTTTCCTTTGATGTGCAGAAGCTTTTAAGGTTGATTAGGTCCCATTTGTTTATTTTTGCTTTTATTTCCGATATTCTGGGAGGTGGGTCATAGAGGATCCTGCTGTGATGTATGTCAGAGAGTGTTTTGCCTATGTTCTCTTCTAGGAGTTTTATAGTTTCTGGTCTTATGTTTAGATCTTTAATCCATGTTGAGTTTATTTTTGTGTATGGTGTTAGAAAGTGTTCTAGTTTCATTCTTTTACAAGTGGTTGACCAGTTTTCCCAGCACCACTTGTTAAAGAGATTGTTTTTAATCCATTGTATATTCTTGCCTCCTTTGTCAAAGATAAGGTGTCCATATGTGCGTGGATTTATCTCTGGGCTTTCTATTTTGTTCCATTGATCTATATTTCTGTCTTTGTGCCAGTACCATACTGTCTTGATAACTGTGGCTTTGTAGTAGAGCCTGAAGTCAGGTAGGTTGATTCCTCCAGTTCCATTCTTCTTTCTCAAGATCGCTTTGGCTATTCGAGGTTTTTTGTATTTCCATACAAATTGTGAAATTATTTGTTCTAGCTCTGTGAAGAATACTGTTGGTAGCTTGATAGGGATTGCATTGAATCTATAGATTGCTTTGGGTAGTATACTCATTTTCACTATATTGATTCTTCCAATCCATGAACATGGTATATTTCTCCATCTATTAGTGTCCTCTTTGATTTCTTTCACCAGTGTTTTATAGTTTTCTATATATAGGTCTTTAGTTGCAAGGGATTTCTGTGTGTTGATTTTATATCCTGCAACTTTACTATAGTCATTGATTAGTTCTAGTAATTTTCTGGTGGAGTCTTTAGGGTTTTCTATGTAGAGGATCATGTCATCTGCAAATAGTGAGAGTTTTACTTCTTCTTTTCCAATTTGGATTCCTTTTATTTCTTTTTCTGCTCTGATTGCTGTGGCCAAAACTTCCAAAACTATGTTGAATAGTAATGGTGAAAGTGGGCACCCTTGTCTTGTTCCTGACTTTAGAGGAATAGTGTATTTTAAATATTAAAAGTTTTTAATTGCTGAAATTTAATTTATGATTTTTTTTATGAAGTGTGCTTTTCATGTCTTGGGAAATTTTCTCACAAACAGTATTTCAATGTTCAATTTCTCACAAACAAAATTTCAAATTTGCTAATTTACTAAATGAAGATAAATAATATCTTGGTATCTTTCTGAAATTAAAATATACTTAAACTCAATTACTTCATAAGGCTGTTGTGGAGATGAAATGAGATTCAGTTCAGTTCAGTTCAGTCACTCAGTCGTGTCTGACTCTTTGCGACCCCATGAATTGCAACATGCCAGGCCTCCCTGTCCATCACCAACTCCCGGAGTTCACTCAGACTCACGTCCATTGAATCAGTGATGCCATCCAGCCATCTCATCCTCTGTCGTCCCCTTCTCCTCCTGCTCCCAATCCCTCCCAGCATCAGAGTCTTTTCCAATGAGTCAACTCTTCGCATGAGGTGGCCAAAGTACTGGAGTTTCAGCCTTAGCATCATTCCTTCCAAAGAAATCCCAGGGCTGATCTCCTTCAGAATGGACTGGTTGGATCTCCTTGCAGTCCAAATATACTTACTTCATATAATACTTATATAATATACTTCATAAGGCTGTTGTAGAGATGAAATTAGATTCATGTAAAGCAATTAGTCTGGTGACTCAGCATTCTGTTGTTCATATTTGTTAGTTTTTATTATGATTATGTTTACCAGAAACTTGTATTTCTTCTCTTATAGATTCCTTTACACACAAAATTTTAAGACCTTTATCATCAGGGAAAAAACATTTTTTTCCATTTTCATTGCCAAATTTTTTCCCACATAATAGCTTTTTACCTTCTTAATTTTTCTCATTATATTTCTCCTTTAATTTTTCTCCTTTAATTTTTCTCCCTACTGGTTTTTAGTTTTGAAAAGTTCTTCCTCATTCAGAATATGTTCTGGGTATATGAATGTAATATATGATACAACTGGCACCACAACCTGATGGAGAAAAGAAATCAATAAGATATCTAGGGACTACTTATAAGCTATTTTGGGCTTCTCAGGTGGTTCAGTGGGTAAAGAAGCTGCCAACAATGCAGGAGACATGGGTTCAATCCCTGGCTCAGGAATATCCCCTGGAGGAGGGCATGGCAACCCATTGCCGTATTCTTGCCTGGAGAATGCCAAGGACAGAGGAGCTTGGTGGGCTACAGTCCATAGGGTCACAAAGAGTCAGAAATGACTGAAGTGACTGAGCATGCATAAGCTATTTTAGAATTTAGAAGTTTACATCATATCATAATTCAAAATAAATTCTAGGTGAAGCAAAGATCTAATTTTAACAATTTTTTTCATTTTAAAAAGTGAAATAAGCAGGAACATGGCATCCATCACCGTAGCCATGTTCTACTGGTCAGGAGCAAGTCACAGGCCCCAGTCACACTGGATGAGGGGAATCAAAAAGGATCACATTAGGGCATGCTGACCACCACTATTCATACATGCTACAAAAGGAATAAATCTTAAAATCATTGCACTGAGTGAATGAGTGAAAAAAAAAAAACAGACAAGAAGCGAGCATGTATTTTTATTATATTTATATAAATTACAGATGATGCTTTTGAACTGTGGTGTTGGAGAAGACTCTTGAGAGTCCCTTGGACTGCAAGGAGATCCAACCAGCTCATTCTGAAAGAGATCAGCCCTGGGATTTCTTTGGAAGGTATGATGCTAAAGCTGAAACTCCAGTGCTTTGGCTACCTCATGTGAAGAGCTGACTCATTGGAAAAGACTCTGATGCTGGGAGGGATTGGGGGCAAGAGGAGAAGGGGATGACAGAGGATGAGATGGCTGGATGGCATCACTGACTCAATGGACGTGAGTCTGAGTGAACTCCGGGAGTTGGTGTTGGACAGGGAGGCCTGGCGTGTGCGATTCATAGGGTCTCAAAGAGTCGGACACAACTGAGCGACTGAACTGAACTGAACTGAATAGATGCAAACTAATCTATAGTGACATGCCCCTCCCCAAATACAACCCAGAAATTCAGGGGAGTTTACACCTCGTGGAAAGAATTTTTGGCTAACAGGTGATGGAATCACTGGATAAATGCAACTCCTCTCTCCCTTGCCCCACTCCACTTAACCCTTGCCTCTGCTCCCCAGATCATACCTCACTTTATCACTGAGGTGTTGTTGATTTATATTAGCTTCAGGCATACAACATAGTGATTCAAAATGTTTATAGATTATACTCCACTTAAAGTGATTATAAAATAGGAACTAGATTCCCTGTGCTGTGCAACATATCCTTGTATTTTATTTACTTTACACATAGGAGTTTGTACCTTAGTCCTTATTCCTATCTTGCCCCTGCACACTTCCCTTTCCCCACTGGAAACTACTAGTTTGTTCTCTATATCTGCGAGTTTGTTTCAGTTTTGTTTTATCCATTTGTCTATTTTTAGTTTCCACATATCCTTGATAATATACAGTATTTGTCTTTATCTGTCTCTTATTTCCCTAAGCATAATACCCGGCAGGCCCATCCATGTTATCGTAAATGGAAAAATTTCATTCTTTCTATGACTGAGTAGTATTCCATTGTATATATAACAATGGAACATTGTTATATATTCCATTGAACAATATATAACAATAATATATATCTTTATCCATTCATTTGCTGACGGACACTTAGATTGCTTAATGTCTTGGATGTTGTGTGTAATGCTGCTGTGAACATTAGGGTGCCTGTATCTTTTTGAATTTAGGTTTTCATTTTCTTCAGATATATACCCAGAAGTAGAATTGCTGGGTCATCTTGTAGTTCTAGTTTTATATTTTTAAAAACTCCATAGTGTTTTTCACAATGGCTGTACTAATTTACATTCCCACCAACTGTGTATGAGAGTTCCCTTTCTCTACATCCTTACCAACATTTTTTATTTGTGGTTTTTTGATGATGGCCATTCTGACAAGTGAGTTATGTTTTGAGTTGCATTTCTCTGACAATTTAGTGATTGTCAGAGCATCTTTTTCTTGTTCATGTTCATCTTGAGCATCTTTTCTTGCTCATGCCATCTGTATGTCTTCCATGGAAAGACATCTTTTCAGGTCTTCAGTCCATTTTTAGTTGAGTTTGGGTATTTTTAAATTGAATTGTGTAAGCTCTTTCTGTATTTTGGATACTAACCCCTTATCTGTTATATCATTTGCAAATATTTTCTCCTATTCAATAGGTTGTCTTTTTTGCTGTCAATGGTTTTCTTTGGGGTGCAAAAGATTTTAAGTTTAATTAGCTCTCATTTGTTTTATTTTTGTTTTTGTTTCCATTGCCTTGGGAGAACTACCCAATACAAAATTTGTACAATTTACGTCAAAGAGTGCTCTGCCTATGTTTTCTTCTAGGATTTTTGTTTTCCAGCTTTACATTTAGGTCTTCAATCCATCTTGAGTTTGTGTTTGTATATAGTGTGAAGGAACATTCTAATCTCATTCCTTTCCATGTAGCTGTCCCAGCACGACTTTTTGAAGAGATTGCCTTTCCTCCCTTGTACATTCTTGCCTCCTTTGTCATAAATGAGTTGACCATAAATGCATGCTTCTGTTTCCAAGCTCTCTATTCTGTTCTGTTGATCTTTGCGTCTGTTTTTTGTGCCAGTACAGTAGTTTTTTTGATTACTCTAGCTCTGTAGTATTGTCTGAAGTCAAAGAGTGTGATACCTCCAGCTCTGTTCTTTCTCAAGATTGTTTTGGCTATTCAAGGTCGTTTGTATTTCCAAACAAATTTTTAAATTATTAGTTCTGGTTTTGTGAAAAATGCCTTTGGTATTTTAATAGGGACTGTATCGAATCTGTACATTGCTTTGGGCAGCGTGCTCATTAAAACATGAATTCTTCTGATATAAGAAGTGGTATACTTTTCCATCTGTTTGTGTTGTCTTTAGTTTCTTTCATCAATGTCTTACAGTTGTCTGAGTATAGATTTTACCTTCTTCAATTTATTCCTAGGTATGTTATTCTCTTTGCTGCAACTATAAGTGAGGTTGTTTCTTAATTTCTGTTTCTAATAGTTTGTTGTTAGCATGTAGAAATGCAACAGATTTCTGTATATTAATTTTGTATCATCCATTCTTCTCCCAAATTCCTTGGTCATCTTTGTGGTCATTATCTTGAACTCTTTATCAGGTAGACTGCCTACCTCCTCTTCACTTAGTTCTTCAGAATTTTATTTTGGTCCTTTGTTTCAAACGTATTCTTCTATCTCCTCATTTTTCCTAATTTGCTGTTTTTGTTTCTATGTGCCTGATAGATTATGTTTTCTGACCTTGAAGTTTTTCTTAGGTAGGAGACATCCTATGCATACTACCACCACCTCACTCCACTCTGGTCACCAGAGCTATATGCCCCTTATGTGGGCTGCATAATAGGTCCTCTGTTACGGTGGGCTGACTTCAGTGGATGGTCTGGTAGGTGTGGCTGGCCTTTGGTCTTGGTCACCAGGTCCTGCCCTGTGTGGAGGTTTCTGGCTACTGGTTGGTGGGCCAGATCCTGTGTCCCAGGCTGATGCCAGCCTGGTGGTGTTGACTGGGTCCTGCCACAGCAGGCTGTGGTGGTTCTGGGGTTAGTGCTTCCCTTTGGTGGTCTCAAGGCTAGAGCTAGTTTGCTGGTGGACAGTGATGGGACTCAGGGTCTCTTTCGGTAGAGCCCTGGGATTCCAGGGTCTTGTCCCACACACTGATGTTTGTGGCTAGTTCCAGGGTACTCTGGTGGACAGAGCCATGTCCAGGGGTGGCTCTGTAGGCTCAGGGGGTCTAAAGGCAGCCTGCCTGCTGGTGAGTGGGGTTGTGTCCCTTCCTGTCTCAGTACTGGAGCCTACAGGCTGGTTGAACGGGTCGAGATTGGGTCTCGAAGCTAGTAAGGTAGAGGGAGGCTTCCAAAGTGGCAGCCGTTGCTGCATCTGCGGATGAATTCTGGTTGCCTCCTTCTCTGGATAACTGCCCAAGATCAGCAAGTGGGTTTGTCCCAAGCTCCTTTCTAAGTAATGCTTCTTCTCTGGGTCACAGAGCATTTGAGATTTGTGCTTTCTCTAAGAGTTGTTGTTCAGATGATCAGTCATGTTCAACTCTTTGTGACCCCATGGACTGCAGCACGCCAGGTTTCCTGTCCTTCACCTTGCTTCAGTTTGCTCAAACTCATGTTCATTGAGTTGTTGATGCCATACAACCATCTCATCCTCTGTCCTCCCCTTCTCCTCCTGTCTTCAGTCTTTCCCAGCATCAGGGTCTTTTCTAACAAGTTGGCTCTTTGTATCAGGTGGCCAAAGCATCGGAGTTTCCTCTAAGAGTGGAGGTTCTTACACAGGCCTCAGAAAGTAAGCCCTGCTGGCTTTCAAAACCCAACATCCTGGGGGCTTGTCTTCCTAAGGCGCTTCTCTGGGCTTGGGAGCTCACTGTGGGGCTTAGACCCCTCCCTCCTTGGAGAGGACTTCCACAACTGTAATTACTCTCCCATTTATTGGTCATCAATCTGGGGACATGTATGTTGATTATACCATCACTCTGACCCTCCTACACAGCTCATTTGGTTCCTTCTTTATCTCAGGAGTTGTAGATTTTTTCTAGTAGATTTCAGTCTTTCTCACCAACTATTTACAGTTGCTCTGTAAATAGTTGTAATTTTGGTGGACCTCTGAGAGGGTGTGACCTCAAGGTCTGCCTTTTCGGCCATTTTTTCAAGAATCAGGATTGTGCTTTTTAACAAAGGACTTGAGCATAGGCTTTCTGCCTGGGGCTATACTTTCTGGAGTACCTGGTTAAGACACAATTACAAAGAGAATGTTTTCATATGTCATACTATTATTCTCCATACAAAGACATTCTTAAACTTCTCTGTTACTACTTGCACACCTTAATACATTGCTGACCAGGGGATTTTTGCAGAAACTAACACCTGTGGCTGTCATATATCTCTGGTCACGAATGTGTTAGTAAGCTAGAAGATGACATAATCAACAGTCACTCCTCTCTGACTACTTGGATAACAGTGGGAACTATGTAGAAGGGTGTGTGAGAAAAAAATATCAAGGTAAAATCTGATGCTGGCATAATCTTTCCTTAGTTGGCATCACCTTGCAGGTGTAGCCAATACTATGTGAATATTTTCTTTAATCTTTTCTTCTTATCTCATTTTCACAAAACAAACAAAAAATAAGCTAAAGCTAAAAATGCTTTTGTCAAGACATGGTAGCATCTTTCTTAAAGTTTTAGGGCATCACAAAACCACAGATCCTCAGATCACTATATTTGGCTTCCTCTCTGTTGATGCCTAAAGGACATGGAAAACATTTGAGGATTAAAAATACTCAGCCAACTACATATGAGAAATGAGCCCAAATGCCAGTCTAGAAGCTCCAAACGTTATGATGTGATGTCACTGAGGTTATAGACAAAACATCTTCCCTAGAGTCAGCCAGACTAAAACTCTGGGGGGAGATTATTGTTCAGTGCCAGCACCCTCCAAATGTTGGAAGTTTATTCATGCTGTGACTGGAGTAACTCAAAATCTGTCTGTCATCCAAAATCTGTTTCACTGTCTTGCTGTTTCTTGAAATGCTCTGGGGTTGCTTCTTTAGTTTAATATAGATCTGCCAGCAGACCTTGTTAAATTCCAGGATGTATCTGGCACTGCAGAATCCTTAACCCAGGCCCACTTGGTGATCATATTATCATAGATTCGTTTACCAGTTTATGAAAGTACCTTCAAGAAATAGCACATGTGAAAAGAAATTTTTCTGGAAAACAGATTTGATAAAGATTCCAGAAAATCTGGAAACTGACTTGGCAATAAGTAGATTAGAATAGGCTAGATTGGTGGAACAAATAGACCCCCCCCCCCACCGCCCCCCCGCCAAAGCTTAGCTGTATCAGAACAAAGATTGTTCCTTGGTTATGGAACAGTCCACATTGCTCAGTCTTCCAGGGTCCTGGCCTGACAGTGGCAATGCCATCTTTACCATGGGGCTTCAAAGGTCACCCTGAAGGTTGCATCCCAATCAACCAGGGAAGGAAATTAGCAGAGGGGAGCACACTTGGTAGAGTTCATGAGTCAGGTTTGAAGTTACAACTCTTCCCACCCCTACTGGCTAAAACCTAATCGCATGGCCCTACCTAACCTCAGGGAGGCTGGACGCTATGGTTTAGCCGATAACTCAGGATGTAGAGGAAAATAAGTTTTGGTGAACAGTTAGTAACTTACGAGGAGAAGGCCTGAGTGGGGCTTGGTTTCCAAGGTTAGGTGTTTTTGAGGCAACTGGAGTAACCTGGGGAAATCCCATGGAAAGTATAGAAGAGGAAGTTTAATTTTAGGTATCTATTGTTCTGAAATGAATTACTGTAACATGTAAAACCTTAAAATGACAGTCAAATTTGCTTACTGCTTCTGTGGATCGGGAATTCTGGTCTCACTTGGCGAGGCAGTTCTGGCTCAGGGTTTCCACGAGGTTCATTCAGATATTGATTGAGACCAAGGACTTCTGCAGGCTCAGCTAGGATTGGAGGATCCACTTGGCATAGTTGCCAAGTTGGTGCTGGCTCTTTGTGGGAGGACTCAGTTCCTTCTTACAGGAGCCTCTCCATAGGACCCCTTGATTGCCTTCATGATATTGTCACTGTCTTCCTCCAGAAAGAATGAGCTAGAAGAACATTGGTGACCTAGCCTAGGAATTCACCTCTGCCATGCTTATTTAACTTATATGGAGAGTACATCATGAGAAACGCTGGACTGGAAGAAGCACAAGCTGGAATCAAGATTGCCGGGAGAAATATCAATAACCTCAGATATGCAGATGACACCACCCTTATGGCAGAAAGTGAAGAACTAAAGAGCCTCTTGATGAAAGTGAAAGAGGAGAGTGAAAAAGTTGGCTTAAAGCTCAACATTCAGAAAACTAAGATCATGACATCCGGTCCTATCACTTCATGGCAAATAGATGGAGGCTCCATCTATTTGGGGGCTCCAAAATCACTGCAGATGGCGATTGCAGCCATGAAATTAAAAGATGCTTACTCCTTGGAA
This sequence comes from Bos grunniens, assembly GCF_055505025.1. Taxonomy (NCBI): domain Eukaryota; kingdom Metazoa; phylum Chordata; class Mammalia; order Artiodactyla; family Bovidae; genus Bos; species Bos grunniens. The sequence goes on along the minus strand of NC_141185.1, from coordinate 27,325,147 downwards.
GGAAAGATATGACCAACCTAGACAGCATATTAAAAAGCAGAGACCTTTGTCAACAAAGGTCCGTCTAGTCAAGGCTATGGTTTTTCCGGTAGTCATGTATGGATGTGAGAGTTGGACTGTGAAGAAAGCTGAGTGCCGAAAAATTGATGCTTTTGAACTGTGGTGTTGGAGAAGACTCTTGACAGTCCCTTGGACTGCAAGGAGATCCAACCAGTCCATCCTAAAGGAGATCCATCCTGGGTGTTCATTGGAAGGACTGATGTTGAAGCTGAAACTCCAATCCTTTGGCCACCTGATGTGGAGAGCTGACTCATTGGAAAAGACCCTGATGCTAGGAAAGAGTGAGGGCAGGAGGAGAAGGGGACGGCAGAGGATGAGATGGTTGGATTGCATCACAGACTTGATGGACATGAGTTTGTCCACCCCAGGAGTTGGTGATGGACAGGGAGGCCTGGCGTGCTTCGGTTCATGGGGTCGCATAGAGTCAGACACAACTGAGTGACTGAACTGAACTGATGTTCTATTCGTTGCACAGATCACTCATGATTCAAAATGGGAGGATATGCATAAAGGCATGAAAACTGAGAGGCAAAGATCACAGGGTATGGTCTTGGAGGCTGGAAAAATCAACTTAAAATAATCCACAATCAACTATCCTATCCATTAAGTAGCACCTCATTGATGAACCATAACATTAGCTGCACACACTGAAAGCAGAGTCAGTCAGTCTGATTCATAGCCTCTACTTACAGCCACCTTCCTTGGGTGTCAATCATTTGACACCTGAAACAAACCACCTAATGATCTTTGAGGTAAGCATCAGCAGATTTCTTCTGCTCTTTGTTTCAAGTTCACATTGTCACCCTCCAGTGAATTTCTTCCTCCATCACAGCTCTCCTACGTGTCCATAACCACCTACCCAGAAACACACTTCTTAGATTTTAATCCAGAAGCCTCATATTTGTAATTCCCTACATTCTTCCTCATGTAATCCCCATACCTCATTAAGAACTTAAACCAGAGATCAAGCCTCATCTTCCTGTTTTCCCCCTGGAGTTTTTATTATGAACAACATGGACTTTCTAAGAGGAAAACTGATGCATGAGAAGCCTGGTTTACCCTGATTGTGATCAGGTGCTGGATTTCCTAACAATATGGCTATTGTTGTGTATCGTGTTGGTTTTACCTCTTGCATGTAGAGTGGTGAACTAGAAATAAATAAGATCCAACATTGGCAGGATGCCCAGTGGCAGTAACTCTTAATCTAGTACCATATAGGATATATCCAGTCACAAGCAAGCCCAAAAAGAGTCTTCCAAGAACAAAAATAAACTTTATGCATCTGAACCTACTAATTTGTAGCTGATACCCTGACCTTTGTGAATTTTTGGATGCTTTGAATTTTTTTAAATCTCTGGACCTACATATGGAGAGTGCTTTAAAACCAGTGGTACCTGGATACATTAAAGAAGCAGAAAGAATTTTATCCTCTTTCCACCAATTGATCCACCTTAACAAGATACTGTCTACCAGAATTCAGTAAATTGAAGCTATGAAAGCATCAGATCAGATCAGTCGCTCAGTCGTGTCCGACTCTTGCGACCCCATGAATCGCAGCACGCCAGGCCTCCCTGTCCAACACCAACTCCCAGAGTTCACTGAGACTCACGTCCATCGAGTCAGTGATGCCATCCAGCCATCTCATCCTCTGTCGTCCCCTTCTCCTCCCACCCCCAATCCCTCCCAGCATCAGAGTCTTTTCCAATGAGTCAACTCTTCGCATGAGGTGGCCAAAGTACTGGAGTTTCAGCTTTAGCATCATTCCTTCAACTCCATGTAAACAAAAGAGTAATCCATAAACAAAACATGGACAGTGGGAGAAATTACTAGGACATCAAACCTGATAGGTTCAGTTGGCAAGCAGGCCCCTTGAAGTCTTGAGAAGACTTCCTTTTCTGCTTCTTCCTGGACATGGATGTGGACACAACCGTCTTTGAGTGTCATTGCCTGAGTCTTTCGGACATTTGGTGGTGCCAACTGATTATCACTGTCCTAATACCATTTTCACAATGGAAAACAGGCTCAGTGTTATTTATACTGCTTGGGTAGAAAAAGGGATGTTTCTGAAACTGTAAGTAATGACCATGCAATGTGACAGTGATGAATGTGTCATGCAGGAAGAGATGCTTCTCTCAGAGGGCTCTGCAGAAATGGAGACTGCCTAATGAGAAACTCAGATTGCCATTGTATTGCTGGTAAGAAGAAAAATATTTATCAAATCTGGATCAAAATAAAGTTGTTGCTTTTTCAAAGAAAACACTAAGTCAAAATACTTAGGTTTCCCTTTTGAATTTCAGATTATTTGCTAAGTATAGTATCTCAAGTGGAAAAGGGAATGACAACCCATTCTAGTACTCTCGCCTGGAGAATCCCATGGACTGAAGAGCCTGGCGGGCTACAGCCCATGGGTCACAGACTCAGACAGGACTGAGTGACTAACACACACATAATGTCTCAAGTATACTTTTCCTTCAAGTGTAAAAATGATGTTTCCTGAGAGCTGCAGGGTCTTTTCTTTGGGGTTTACCTCCAGTGAGATTTACTTTTCTGGCCATTTCTAAATGAATAGAACTCATACTGAGATTTTTTTTTAGGATTTCCTAGTGTTGTTCATATGTAAAGATAAGTAAATTTGACTTAAATGCTCTCTACAATGTATTTAGCAGATGGTAAAGGAAATCAAATTTTAAGATAGTAGTTTCCTTCTGAAACTAAAAATTAAGATTTACATTTCCTTGACAAACTGGACTATAGCAATGTTTAACTGTTTAACTATTACCATTATATACTTTGTGCAATTTCTCTTGGAGTACATTTGGTGGAAAATGGCTGCGTAGACAATAGTAAATGTAAATTTGATACTCTCTTTTGAAAGTTTTTTTTTTTTTAACTCTAACATTTAGCCACCAATATTCTGTAAATTGGTTGTTTTGTTTTGTTTTTAAGCTTATTTGGAATAAGGTAAATCCTTATTCCAACGTTTTGAAATTTTGTAATAGGGCAACTGTAGGATGGCTCAGTGGTAAAGAATCTGCCTGCCAAGCAGGAGACTCAGGTTCGATCCCTGGATCGGGAAGATCCCCTGGAGAAGGAAGTGGCTACCCACTCCAGTATCCTTGCCTGAAGAATCCCATGGACAGAGGAGCCAGGCAGGTTACAGTTCATGGGGTCACAAACAGTCAGACATGAGACTTAGTGACTAAGCAAAAACAATTGCAGGATGTATAATTCCTTCTGGTTCTTGACTAGTAGGACAAAATAATGAGAGTAGCTTCCTTAATGTATTCAGGATAAAGTTCCAAAACAAAGAGTCACTGAATCTGTCAGAAACCATTTGCTCTCTTATCTCTATGGATGGAAAAAAATGCCTAAGTCAGACTGATGATGCCTAAATTACCGGTCCTTTTACAAACATGAAACCCCATCTCACAACTTCCTCAACATTTGCTTTTCACTGGTAATGTTGCAGGAAAGGGGACCTCTTCCAGGGCCCAAAACTGGGCTCTTGTCTAACAGTCGGAAATGAATTGTCGGAGGAGACACATGTGCTGACAAAGCAAGGGATTTTATTAGGAAAGGGCACCCGGGTGGAGAGCAGTAGCGTAAGGGAACCCAGGAGAACTGCTCTGCCACGTGGCTCACAGTCTCGGGTTTTATGGGATTAGTTTCCAGGTGTCTTTAGCCAATCATTCTGACTCAGAGTCCTTCCTGGTGGTACACGCCTTTTTCAGCCAAGACGGATGCCAGAGAGGATTCTGGGAGGTGATCAGACATGTGGTGTCTCATTTTGACCTTTCCCGAACTCTTCTGGTTGGTGGTGGCTTATTAGTTCCCTGTTCCTTACCAGGACCTGTCCTAAAACAACTCATGCAAATGGTTACTATGGTTCCTGCCCAGGGTGGGTGGTTTCAATCAGTGTGCTTCCCCTAACAGTAACTCTTCCCCTGCCTAGCATACAGAGGCTCTGTTGGTTTCCATGGTGAGCCACTTCTTGTCCTATCCAACTAGATGGTATCTCCCCTAAGTGGTCTCTACACCTGCACACCACTTAGCATATGTCTCCATGACAGTAATTATCTTCTGGGGTTTTGTTTGCATGATCTTCACCACAAGACCGGAAGATCACTGAGGGCAGGAGTCTTCAGCCATGAACTTTGAGTGTCCAAGCTCAACTCAGCACAGCGAGTAGCAGGTGATCAATACAATTTGATGAAGAAATAAATAGAAAAAATTCTATATTCTCCAAGTGTGCTTTGTTAGGTTACATCTATTCAAGATAAAAGACCTTATTTTGGAATTTTGTCAGAGTTTCTTCATGTGCTGCTTTTTAATTTTCTTGTTTTATTGAGACGTTACTGACATACAGCACTCTATAAGTTTAAGGTGTGCCAAATAATAATTTGACTTGCATTCATCCTGAAATAATTGCCACAATAAATGAGTGCATGTGTGTGTGTCCAGTCATGTCTGACTCTTTGCAACCCTATAGACTAGCGCACCAGCTCTTCTGTCCATGAGTTTTTCCAGACAAGAATACTGGAGTGGGTTGCCATTTCCTTCTCCAGGGGATCTTCCTGACCCAGGGATGGAACCTTTGTCTCCTGCATCTCTTGCATTGCAGGTGGACTCTTTACTGCTTGAGCCACTGGGGAAGCCCCAGTTACCACAATAAGTTTAGTGAGTGTCCATCATCTCATATAGATACAAAATTAAAGAAACAGAAAAAATTTCTTCCATATGATGAGAACTCTTATTAGGATTTAACCTCTTAATAATTTTCATATATAACATATAATAGTGTTAGTTATGCACATCATGTTGTACATTATATTCCTAGTATTTATTTGTCTTAATAACTTTTGACTACTTCATCGAATTCACTCTTCCCCTTCTCCTTGTCTCTGGTAACCATCTGATCTCTTTTCCATGAGTTTGTTTGTTTGGTTCTGAAGTATAATTGACAGACAACTTTATGTTATTTCCTGGGGCACAGCATAGTGATTTTGTATTTCTATACATTTCAAAATGATCACTGCAATAAGTCTAGTTGCCATATGTCAGCATACAAAGATATTATATAATTATATACTAAATTTCCCACACTGAACATTTCACCTGTGAGTCATTTATTTTGTTACTGCAGATTTATAACTGGAAATCTCCCTCACCTACTTTTCTCCTCTCTGTCCTCCCCTCGGGCAACAACTTGTTTGTTTGTTCTTTGTATCTATAACTGTTTTTTGTTATGTATGTCATTTGTTTTCTAGATTACACATGTAAGTGTATTTGAAGAAGCCATATGGTATTTGTCTTTCTCTTTCTGACTTCTTTCACTTAGCCTAATGCCCTCTAGGTTGATCTATGTTGTTGCAAATGGCAAGATTTTATTATTTTTATGACTGGATAGTGTTTCATTAGGTCATACCTGAATGGTCTAGTGGTTTTCCCTACTTTCTTCAATTTAAGTCTGAATTTGGCAATAAGGAGTTCATGGTCTGAGCCACAGTCAGCTCCTGGTCTTGTTTTTATTTACTGTATAGAGCTTCTCCATCTTTGGCTACAAAGAATATAATCAATCTGATTTTGGTGTTGACCATCTGGTGATGTCCATGTGTAGAGTCTTCTCTTCTGTGGTTGGAAGATGGTGTTTGCTATGACCAGTGCATTTTCTTGGCAAAACTCTATTAGTCTTTGCCCTGCTTCATTCCGTGTTCCAAGGCCAAATTTGCCTGTTACTCCAGGTATTTCTTGACTTTTGCATTCCAGTCCCCTATAATGAAAAGGACATCTTTTTTGGGTGTTAGTTCTAAAAGGTCTTGTAGGTCTTCAAAGAACTGTTCAACTTCAGCTTCTTCAGCATTACTAGTTGGGGCATAGACTTAGATTACTGTGATATTGAATGGTTTGCCTTGGAAATGAACGGAGGTCATTCTGTCGTTTTTGAGATTGTATCCAAGTACTACATTTCGGACTCTTTTGTTGACCATGATGGCTACTCCATTTCTTCTAAGGGATTCCTGCCCACAGTAGTAGATATAATGGTCATCTGAGTTAAATTCACCCATTCCAGTCCATTTTAGTTCGCTGATTCCTAGAATGTCGACATTCACTCTTGCCATCTCTTGTTTGACCACTTCCAATTTGCCTTGATTCATGGACCTGACATTCCAGGTTCCTATGCAATATTGCTCTTTACAGCATCGGACCTTGCTTCTATCACCAGTCACATCCACAGCTGGGTATTGTTTTTGCTTTGGCTCCATCCCTTCATTCTTTCTGGAGTTATTTCTCTGCTGATCTCCAGTAGCATATTGGGCACCTACTGACCCGGGGAGTTCCTCTTTCAGTATCCTATCATTTTGCCTTTTCATACTGTTCATGGGGTTCTCAAGGCAAGAATACTGAAGTGGTTTGCCATTCCCTTCTCCAGTGGACCACATTTTGTCAGACCTCTCCACCATGACCCGCCCGTCTTGGGTGGCCCCACGGGCACAGCTTAGTTTCATTGAGTTAGACAAGGCTATGGTCCTAGTGTGATTAGATTGACTAGTTTTCTGTGAGTATGGTTTCAGTATGTCTGCCCTCTGATGCCCTCTTGCAACACCTACCGTCTTACTTGGGTTTCTTTTACCTTGGACGAGGGTTATCTCCTCACCGCCACCCCTCCTGACCTTGAACGTGGAATAGCTCCTCTAGGCCCTCCTGCGCCCATGCAGCCACCGCTCCTTGGACGTGGGGTTGCGTGGGGATCAAGACCGTCCTCATGGAAAAGAAATGCAAAGAAGCAAAATGGCTGCCTGAGAGGGCCTTACAAATAGCTGTGAAAAGAAGAGAAGTGAAAAGCAAAGGAGAAAAGGAAAGATATAAGCATCTGAATGCAGAGTTCCAAAGAATAGCAAGAAGAGATAAGAAAGCCTTCCTCAGCAATCAATGCAAAGAAATAGAGGAAAACAACAGAATGGGAAAAACTAGAGATCTCTTCAAGAAAATTAGAGATACCAAGGGAACAGTTCATGCAAAGATGGGCTTGATAAAGGACAGAAATTGTATGGACTTAACAGAAGCAATAGATATTAAGAAGAGGTGGCAGGAATACACAGAAGAACTATACAAAAAAGATCACGACCCAGATAATCACGATGGTGTGATCACTGACCTAGAGCCAGACATCCTGGAATGTGAAGTCAAGTGGGCCTTAGAAAGCATCACAACGAACAAAGTTAGTGGAGGTGATGGCATTCCAGTTGAGCTATTCCAAATCCTGAAAGATGATGCTGTGAAAGTGCTGCACTCAATATGCCAGCAAATTTGGAAAACTCAGCAGTGGCCACAGGACTGGAAAAGGTCAGTTTGCATTCCAATCCCAAAGAAAGGCAATACCAAAGAATGCTCAAACTACCACACAGTTGCACTCATCTCACACGCTAGTAAAGTAATGCTCAAAATTCTCCAAGCCAGACTTCAGCAATACGTGAACTGTGAACTTCCTGATGTTCAAGCTGGTTTTAGGAAAGGCAGAGGAACCAGAGATCAAATTGCCAACATCCGCTGGATCATAGAAAAAGCAAGAGAGTTCCAGAAAAACTATTTCTGCTTTATTGACTATGCCAAAGCCTTTGACTGTGTGGATCACAATAAACTGTGGAAAATTCTGAAAGAGATGGGAATACCAGACCACCTGACCTGCTTCTTAAGAAACCTATGTGCAGGTCAGGAAGCAACAGTTAGAACTGGACATGGAACAACAGACTGGTTCCAAATAGGAAAAGGAGTATGTCAAGGCTATATATTGTCACCCTGCTTATTTAACTTATATGAAGAGCACATCATGAGAAACACTGGGCTGGAATCAAGATAGGCGGGAGAAATATCAATAACCTCAGATATGCAGATGACACCACCCTTATGGCAGAAAGTGAAGAGGAACTAAAAAGCCTCTTGATGAAAGTGAAAGTGGAGAGTGAAAAAGTGGGCTTAAAGCTCAACATTCAGAAAACGAAGATCATGGCAGCTGGTCCCATCACTTCATGGGAAATAGATGGGGAAACAGTGGAAACAGTGTCAGACTTTAATTTTTTGGGCTCCAAAATCACTGCAGATGGTGACTGCAACCATGAAATTAAAAGACGCTTACTCCTTGGAAGAAAAGTTATGACCAACCTAGATAGCATATTGAAAAGCAGAGACATTATTTTGCCAACAAAGGTTCGTCTAGTCAAGGCTATGTTTTTTCCAGTAGTCATGTATGGATGTGAGAGTTGGACTGTGAAGAAAGCTGAGCGCTGAAGAATTGATGCTTTTGCTGTGGTGTTGGAGAAGACTCTTCAGAGTCCCTTGGACTGCAAGGAGATCCAACCAGTCCATTCTGAAGGAGATCAGCCCTGGGATTTCTTTGGAAGGAATGATGCTAAAGCTGAAACTCCAGTACTTTGGCCACCTCATGTGAAGAGTTGACTCATTGGAAAAGACTCTGATGCTGGGAGGGATTGGGGGCAGGAGGAGAAGGGGACGACAGAGGATGAGATGGCTGGATGGCATCACTGACTCGATGGACGTGAGTCTGAGTGAACTCCGGGAGTTGGTGATGGACAGGGAGGCCTGGCGTGCTGCGATTAGTGGGATCGCAAAGAGTTGGACATGACTGAGCGACTGAACTGAACTGAAGTGTTCCATTATACACATGCACCACACCTTTATTCATTCATGTGTTGATGGGCACGTAAGTTGCTTCCATATCTTGGCTACCATATCTTGGCAATGAACACAAAGGTACATATATCTCTTCTAATTAACATTTTAACTTTCTTCAGATGAATACTCTGGAGTGGAATCTCTGGATTATATGGGTGTTCTATTTTTGGTTTTTTGAGGAATCTCTGTAGAGTCGTCCACAGTAGGTACACCAATTTATATTCCCACCTGTTCTCCACATCTCCAACATTTGTTATTTGTTGTCTTTTTGATGGTAGTCTTTCTGACAGGTGTGAGATAATATCTCATTGTGGTTTTGATTTGCATTTCCCTGATGATTAGCAATGTTGAGCATCTTTTCATGTGCCTGTTGGCATCTGTATGTCTTCTTCGGAAAAATATCCATTCAAGTTTTCGGCCCATTTTTAATTAGGTTGTTGTTTTTGATGTTGAATTGTAGAGCAAAGTGTATACAAAAACATAGAAGAAAAACATTAGTGACTTTGGCTTATGCAAAGGTTTCTTAAATAAGACAAAAAAAAGCAGAAGTTATACTAGAAAACATTGATTAAATGAACAGCAAATTAAAAAACCTTTATTCTTTGAAAGACAGTTAAGAAAATTAAAGATAAGTCACAGGCTAAAAAATATTTGCAATACATATCTAATGAAAAACTTGTATTCAGAATATATAAAGAACTCTGATGACTAAGAAATTAAGAAAACCTAATTTTAAGAGGAGAGGGTTGTGATGGTGCAAAAGACTTAATGAGATACTTCAAAAGAGAAGATATACAGATACAAATAAACACATGCAAAGGTTTATCAGGCATCAGGAAAGTAGAAATTAAAACTATAAGATACCACTTCATAGTCACTATAATGATTAAAATTAAAAGATCTGACAATACCAAATACGGGCAAAGGTGCAGAATAACTGGAACTCTCACATTTTGCTGGTGAAAATATATGTTCACAATGTCTTAAACCTACAGCCACCTCGTAGCCCAGCATTTCTACCTCTCAGTATTTGGCCAAGATAAATGAAACATTTTTCACAAAATGACTTGTTTATAGCAGCTTTACTCGTGATCAACAAATCTAAAAACAACATAAATGTTCAACAGGAAAATGGAAAAGCATGTTGTCTAGTAATACAATAAAATAATTATATTAAAAAATAAACTATTCACACACATAACATGATGATACTCAAAAACGTGTTTAGTGAAATGTCAGATATAAAAGAGAACACATTTTAGGATTCCATTTATGTGACCTTCAAGATTAACCAAAACTGTTTTCCTGTAATAAATAACTAAAACAGCCATTGCCTCTGGTGGGTTGAAGATTGAGTAAGAAGGATAGGGGACTTTTTGAAGATGATGAAAGTTTTCTTCTGATGGACATGGAGATATGCTGCCCCTTCAAGAAAGACCTTCTTGTCTCAGCAGCTGGGAGTGCTGTCAGTGAGGAGTGTTCAGCCGTCAGCCCTTTCTCAGATTGTTTCATCTATAGAGACCCACCTCAGGCAGGGTCATTCCCTTATGGGGATGATCCACAATCAATGACTAATCAAGATATGAGTTAAAGGTCTGGCCCTGTGGTTCAATATGAAGCAAGCCCTTTGGGCCACCCAGCTTCAGAGCTCCCACTGGGGTGGGCTGAGACTGTTCTCCCTGCTTTGCAGCAGAAGTGTGGCATGGCTCCATTATTGGTGGAAAAGACTATTCTTTCCCCATTAAGTTGTCTTGATACCTTTGTCAAAAATCAATTAAACATACACTGAACAGTTTATTTCCATGTTCTCAATTCTATTCCATTGATCCTTATGGCAGTCATCCTACTGTTTTGATTATAGTAGTTTTGTAGTAAGGTTTGAAACCACTGTGAGACTTCCAATGTTTTTCTTCTTTTTCAAGACTCTTTTCAGTGATTAGTCTCTTGCATTTTATATGTTTTAATTGCTTTGTCAATTTCTCAGAAAGCAATGAAGGCAGATGGGAACTTGATGGAGATTACAGTGACTCTGTAAATAAATTTTGGGAATAATGCTATCTTAAGAATATTGTCTCTCAATCTGTGAACATGGATGTCTTTCTATTTATTTAGGTTTTTAATTTCTTTTAATATTGCATAGTTTTCAATGTATACATCTTGCACTTTTTTGTTAAATTCTCTTCTAAATATTTTAGTCTTCCTGATGATATTGTAAATTAAATAATTTTCTCAATTTAATTTTCAAATTTTTATTGCAAACATATAGAAATACTGATCTTTATATATTGATCCCATATTCCACAACCTTGTTGAATTCTTTTATTCTAATAGTTTTGTGCATGTGTAGATTCTTTAGGATTTTCTATATGCAAGTTCATGTCATCTCTGAATAGATTGTTTTATTTCCTCCTTTGTAATATGAATGATGTTCCGTCCTCCTTTCCTCCCTCCTTTCTTCCTTCTTTTGCTCCTCACTTCTTTTCTTTCTTTCTTGACTAAGTTTCCTGGCTAGAACATCTAGTAAAATGTTGAATAGAAGTGGCAAGAGAAGACATTCCTGTCTTGTTTCTTATTTTCGAAAAAAAACATTCAATCTTTCATCATTAAGTATGATGTTACCTGTGGATTTTTAATAGATGGCACTTGTCAGACTGGGGAAGTTTTCCCTCCTAGTCTTGGTTTGTTGAATTTATTTTCATAGAAGAGACTTGGATTTTGTCAAATGCCTATACTGAGTTTATTGAGATGATCTTATGCTTTTTGCCCATGATTCTGTTAATATGGTATATTTTATGGGTTGATTTTTATATGTTAAAACAACCCTGCATTTCTAGGATAAATCTCACTTGACTATGGTGTATAATCCTTTTATACACTGCCAAATTCAGTTTCCTAGTATTTTGCTGAAAATTTTTTGCACTTATATCCATAAAGAATATTGGTCTACAGTTTTCATTTCTTGTGATTTCTTTGCCTAGTTTTGGTATCAAGGCAATGCTTGTTTCATAGAATGAGTTCTGAGTGCTCAGTTTTTGGAAGAGTTTGTGAACAGTTGATCTTTTTTTCTGCTTGTTTGGTGGAATATTCAGTGTCACTATCTGAGCCTTCTTTGTGGGAAATTTTTATTATCATTATTATTACTAATTTAATGTCTACTTACTAGAGCTCTATTGAAATTTTCTGTTTCTTCTTGTCAGTTTTGGTAGTTTGTATTCTTTCTAGGAATTTGTTCATTCATCTAGATTATATCAATTGTTGACATGTACCATGTTACTACCTATAATTCTTTTTATTTTTATAAGTTTGCTAGTGATATATCCTTTTTCATTCTTATACTTAGTCATTTGAGTCTTCTGTTTTTATTCTTGCCAAACCAAATATTAATTGAAAAAGCAGAGTGAATGATTTCTCAAATACTACGCATCAGTGTTACATTCTAAACCATAAAACTATTATAAAAATTTTATTGATATTATTTGCAGTAAGGTCTTAAAATCTTTGAGATACTGGTTTCCTCTGGGGAAAGATGGGGAGCAGTAGGAGATTCAAATATATCTGTAGTTTAAATCTTTAAAAGTATACTTTTAACATTTATTAAATAAAGGTGGTAGGTAAAATAAAATTATCTTATTCTATACGTCATTGTGTAAAATTGGATAATGTTAAGTTCCTTGCTTAAAACTGCTCACTGGATATACTGAAATACATGCTGCTTGTGTGTGTGTGTTAGTCACTCAGTCGTGTCTGACTCTTTGTGACCCCATGAACTGTAGCCCACCAGGCTCCTCCGTCCATGGAATTCTTCAAGCAAGAGCACTGGAGTGGGTTGCCATTTCCTTCTTCAACATGCTGCTTAGTACAATTCAAATTTTCTACCTTGGGTCCTCCCTGATCAAACTCTTATACCTCTAATACCCTGCCTTATGCTGTTCTCCTCTTTCCTCGTTAAAACACAGCCAGCCTGGGCTGTCCATACTTTTTCAGCTCAGGTTTCCTTGGCCTCCGTCATTTCTGCTCCTTTAACTTTCAGCTTAAATGTCACTTAGTGCAGCCATTTCTGCATATTCAGCATTCCTGCACATTTCTTATCTTTTTGTTATATAATCATTTTCATTTCCCGTCTGCCTTCCTCACTGTGCTGTAAGCTCTAGCCAGAAGCTAGTTTGCACACTTCTCTGTTCGCAGCCTCTAGCATGATGACTGTTACATACATGGGCTCGCTGGATATAGACAGAGATTGTGAATCTGCAACTATAACTTTGGTATCTTAGATATGTCACATGTCTCTATTTTCTCTAAACTCAACCTTAAGCCCTAACTGTGCAGGGATGATGGGAAATGCAGCATTAATCAACACTGATGGCTGGATGGGAGGAGAGGGTATGCTCACCAGAGTCCTCAGCTATGGGACCCCCAAGTCACCACTTGTTACCCCATTACACACTCATGCATAGTCTTCTACATCCCCTGGCCCCAAACAATGCTCATCTTTGCAGGCACCGCCATCCCTTCCCTTCTACTCTGCTGCTACTGCTAAGTCATTTCAGTTGTGTCTGACCGACTCTGTGCAACCCCATAGACGGCAGCCCACCAGGCTCCCCTGTCCCTGGGATTCTCCAGGCAAGAACACTGGAGTGGGTTGCCATTTCCTTCTCCAATGCATGAAAGTGAAAAGTGAAAGTGAAGTCGCTCAGTCGTGTCCGACCCTCAGCGACCCCATGAACTGCAGCCCACTAGGCTTCTCCGTCCATGGGATTTTCCAGGCAAGAGTACTGGAGTGGGGTGCCATTGCCTTCTCTGTAACTCTATGGCAGTAGTTTGGAATTTGGGCTATACATTAGAATCACCAGAGGGACTGTAGAAAACATATACCATAGGCCGCCCTCATCCCAGAATTACTGTATCTAAGTCTGTGGTGGGGTCCGGGCCATCATATCTTTTAAAGCTCCCCTAGTCAAGGTTGGTAGTCAGAGCTGGGAACCATTCCTTCATTCTCGGACTACAGGGGCCTTTTTTCTTACTTCAAAAAGTAAGATGATTCTTCCCAATTTTTCAAACTAGGTTGGCAAACTGGCATTCACTTCTAGCTTTATCCATCATGAATGACTGACCAATATTCTTCATATCTTAGTCAAGCTATTTTCCTCAGGGAAGTCTTCCTGGAGCCACCAAATGAGGTCAGGTCCCCTGGGTTCTATGCTTTCATTGCATCCAATGCATTTGCTTCAGACTGCTTATCATGGTTTTGGGACTTCCCTGGTGTCTCAGATGGTAACGCATCTGCTTACAATGCAGAAGACCCAGGTTCGATTCCTGGGTTGAGAAGATCTCCTGGAGAAGGGAATGGCAACCCACCCCAGTATTTTTGCCTGGAGAATCCCATGGACGGACAGGAGAGACTGGTGGGCTACAGCCTACAGGGTCGCAAAGAGTTGGACATGACCAAATGAGTAACACTTCATACAACTTCATCATGGTTTGTAATTATTCTTTCACATGACTTTTAAAAAATCAATGTCTGTCTCCCATATTACATTGTAAGCCCTATGAGGGAAGAGAATGCTGTATAATTGCTGATAATTATATCCAGAGCTTAGGGCATTTTAGGGAAATAAAAATTTGTAGAATGAGAAAGTGCAAATGAACAAATGAATAATCAAATGAATATAGAAATCTGTGAACATTATACTTGGTGTAAATGATCAAGTATATAGTATACTCTTTCTTTTTTTGTGAAATTTGGAATATCTTGAAAATACTTTCATAAATGATAAATTAACATGCCTGGCTTTAAAGTATTTTATTTGTGATTTTTAACATCTATACCAAATAGCATTCGTGAATAGTTACAGAATTAATGAGAAATATTTGATATTTTAGTAATTTTAATTTTCCAAGTTGAATAAAGAAAACTTAGTCATGTGAAAAAACAAAATAGGAAAAGAAAGTCTTGGTATGTCACTGAATGAGGTAACAAATAACTTCCAAAGCCTTACAAACTACAATATTTGTACCTAGATGCAAAAGTCATCTCTACAATACCAAAAACATGTCAAAACAAAATTAGAGTATCTTCTCCAGGAATTTTTTAGGAGATAGAAACAGATTCTGGATTCTATAACACTGTGTTTTGATCATTTATTTACTAAAAAAAAAAAAATCTCAGTTCAGAGGTACTGTGGTTTTTCAGTGCAGTCCTGCTTAGTTTGAAGCATTTCTTTCAGAATATTATAGACTTGTCCCCAACAATTCTTGATTAAAAAAAACTATAGAGTTTTACACCAATAACTTTTACTTCTCTCTTTAAACTGTGTTAGTATTAAAGGACTATAGTTTTTCATTTAAATTCTAAATATGAAAAATATTTAGTTCTATTTCTCAAAGTTGAAGAACTTTTACTTCTCTCTTTAAAATGTGTTAGTATTAAAGGACTATAGTTTATCATTTAAATTCTAAGTATGAAAAATATTTAGTTCTATTTCCCAAAGTTGAAGAACTGCCTAGATGATAAAAAATTATAATTTACAGGCTTGACTCATTATTTACTTCTCAGAATGCTTTCTTGTCATTAGCCATCTAATTGCCTTCATATGTGACTTCTCTAATTGAAATGCCTATGGTGGTTATATTAGAATATATAAGATACTAATTTGGTTTCTTTTAAAGATTATGTCTGAGTATCTCAGCTCTCTATTGCGCAGATACAATTATTAATATATATGTCACTATTTCACATTTAAGGAAAAGTAATATTCACAAAGTCCTTAAACAGCTGTTTCTAATGTTCTGCTCTGTGAGTTGTGTTGATTAGTGGCACGTGGTATGATGATTGCACCCAGTTCAGAAGGGAGCCAGTCAGAGGCACTCACTGAGCTCAGAACACTTGTCTCTATTGTGAATGTTCCTATTAACATTTCGTAAACTCCTAGGACAGCTTTTCAGCCTTTAGTTGACCATTGAAATGGTCGACCTGCTTGCATTTGTAGAGGATGTTTTAAGCAATACTTATGAAGCAAACATCATTGAGCATCTATTGTATGCCTATTGTATGCCGGACACCACGTAGAGGCCTAGAAAAGCAAAGGTAAATGCATTCAATGCTTTCAGCAAACAAACAAAAAAAAAAGGTTATTTGCATCACTTAACTGTTGGGATTTTTGTTGTTAAGGAGTTTGTGTTTACCTACATGACACTTTTTTAGTAGAAGGAAGACAATTACATTTGTTGGCCACCCACTCAGTGCCAGGTATTGCACACACATTAGCAAATTCAATTCTATGCCTCAAAACGAACCTCTGGGATTAGAGTTATTTTAGCTTCATTTTGCAGATGGGAAAACAGTGGCTTGGAAGGCTGGAATCACTTCCCTGTGAGTGAGTGACAGAACTTTACCATGTTAACCATGGCAGGAAAGCCTCTGGAAACTAAGAACTCAGTAGAAATGGGTGAAGTTGGGTCCACATTTCTCTTGCTAAAGGATTGCTCATTAGAGGAGCAAAGCAAAATGTCACTAAGAATACTGGAGGGAGGGAGGTTGGAAGAGTGGCACAAAGGGGGAAATAGGTGCTTTTGCAAATGGCAGCAGGCTAAGTTTGAAAATGAGACTACCCTTTCCAGATGCTCCACATTACTAAATTGCTCTCCAACCTCCCCTCTGAGACAATGAGCTTTAACACAGCAGTTCTTTTGTATTACAAGCATGACACCCATTTTTCTGCAGCTCGTACAGAGTCACTTAACAATGAAGTGACGCAAATATTTGTCTCCAGGTGCTAGCACACTGTATTTCAAGCTAAGATCCAAGAATAGTAGCTTACAAGCCACCTCTAATGGTACCGCGCGTCTTTGCCTCAATCTATATTCACATCAGTTCCATTTTCAAATGAGTCAAATGGGAAGCTGAAGTTAGCCAGTCAGAGCTTAACACCTCTGATTTATGGTCAGAAGTATCTTAATGGGATCATTCATTTTCCTTTGCTCGTTCAGAACATCTGATGTTACAAGTTTCTAGAAATGTTCGTGTATCCTCTGGTTCTGCAAAAATATAATCTTTATCTCCAAAAGTGACCTTCAAATGAGCAGGAAATGAAAGCCAGCCGTTCTCTCTCAGTCACCTTGCCTTGCTTTATTGATGTGTCATAATGGAAATCTTGAGAGCCAGAAATCTCAGAATTATTATGATATTTTAATCTTTTTGGGTTAAGTGTAAATGTGAAGGTGTAGGGCAAAAAGCATTAGTTTAGGCCTGGTTCTATGAAGTATCTCTTTCTTGCCCTTTTTCTCCTTGTTCCGTTGCTTTAGAGAGGATGTCTCTTCTGCAGATGGCAGTGTTTGGGCTTTTGTGAACCTGGTCTTCTACTTTTTATAACTTCATAAGTGACTTGATTTATGAAATTGGTTGGAACAACTCTGAACTTCTGACCCTGAGCCCCTTGCCCCACCCTTCCCTGAACTGTCCCCACCCCTCCTTACTCACCTGACCTGCTCAGCTCTGGTTCTTTGTTTCTACTACATATTTTTAAAATATTCATAAACAAACCTACCCCCAATCTGGTACTAGTCTCCATTCACACAGAGAACCTATTTGAACACATGCTTTGTTTAGTGTGAGACCGTGCGTGTCAGGACACAGCATTCAGGTTTCTAAGTAGAACAGGCTTGTCAATAATCTTGCTCCAAAAAGCTAAAATCTTGCTGTTCTACTTCTTAAGCGTGAGCTCCCCATCCCAAACTGTTAGAGTTTGTACAACACATATCCCTAAAACTGGTATTCTAGAATATTCTGTTGTTGGGATGAACTCTTAGTAATGGTACTTACCTAGGGTAATCATTTATTCTCCTGAAGCAGAAATAATCACTGACTACTTGATTCTAAATGCATCTAAAGGGCATTTTAAAAATTAGGGTGAATTAGTGAATTTCCAGGGCTGCTCTAGTTGGTATAAAATTAACACTTCTAACATCACAATTTCTGTTTTAGCTCTAAGATCATCCCCAAGTAATTGGTTTTAACTGTGCATTGAACTCGTCTGGGATTACCAGATATTTTTAATGTATCCTCTCACCTCAAACCTACTTTAGAAAAAAAAATTGTGTTGATATTATGTTAATTGCTGAATTAATAAACTCTCATTGTAAAAAAAAAAAATCAAATGTAGTAATGTACAAAATGAAAAGAAAAAGCTGTTTCTTGACAATCTCCATAGATAACCATTTTAGAGTTTAATGTGCCTCCTTCCAAGTCTTCCACAGAAAAATAGATGTATAGATATGATATTCAAATATATTTAATAAATACATATCAAACGTATATTCCTATCCTAATATTTATAAAATGTCCTCAGTTTTATAGTTTTCAACCTTATTCTGAAGGCTGTAGAGTGTGGCTATAACACCAGAAGGCCTGTCTTAAAATTGGGGAGCTGACATCCCAGCTATATGATTGGCCCATATGGAATGGACTGCACCTTGGACACATTACATTTTAAGGTCTCAAGGAGATATTTTATGATCAGATTTAACAGACCACATACTCTTTCCTTTAGGGAGGCCATAAAATTCCCAGATTATGGGAGCAGATCTTGTGCTCAAGATTTTCTATTTTAAGCTTGATTTTTCTTTTACTAAGATCTGTCAATGGTACTTTGGTTAAGTTCCCTCCTGTGGCGAAATACTCTTTCCCTACATATTTGTTTTTCTAATCATGTGGTTTTTTAAGAAGATGGACTTCCCATCTAAGAGACTATAATAAGCATTCTTTTGTTGCTGAAAAGATCTAGCTGAGTTAATGAGATTGCTAACATAAAAAGATGAGGCCAAAATGTTTGTGATAGCTCAAAAATAATCATAAAGCCAATGAGAAGTTTCTGCAGAGTAGAAAAAAATACCTTTTCTAACTGATAATAAACTGAAAGGAAAAGAGCCTGTTTCCGTCTTTTACCAACAAGCAAAGGAAGAATGTAGGGGAGGTGCCTCAATTATGCCTCAGTTACTAAGGCATAAAAATCAAGTCCAAGCAGAAGAGTAAATTCTGGACTTTCTTTTTCAGATAAATTTTACCAACTGAAAGACGAGTCATGAATGAAAGTATTTGAGTTTTATATTCTCTCGGTAGTGTCTTTACATGAGATGTTTTGTCCCACAAAAGTAGGATTTCAAAATTTTCATTCCTCTTAGTGTATAGTTGTCCCATCCAGCTGGCTCAGTCATCCCTTTTGCTGGTTAGAAACCTGCAGTGCAAGATAGCCATGTTACAGCTTTTTTACTATCTCTTTTCTATTTAATTTCTATTGACTATAATCTTACAGCATCAGAATCAGCTGCTTGCCTTCTCATTGTTAATGTCTACTAGAATCGGTCAAGTTTCTCACTTTCCTATAAATAGGGACATAACAAGAATCTGGTCTAGTTTGGCTTTCTCTTTTCTTCTCTCTTCAAAATCATAGTCAATGGTCAGCAGTTTACTCTCACATAAATCTTGTTATTGTTTATACCAGCTCACCCTTTCTAATGTTATTAGAACCATGGTGGACAGAGACCCCAGAGATCTGCTTATCTTAACGCCCTAAAACTGCACCACTTTTATGACAACAGTAAAGCCTTGAGCTGTCACTTTACCCCTACGGCTGTTACTCACCGTGATTACTGGCGTTTCTTTCTTGCTCAGCCCTCCTGCTCCCATCCCCCATTTGGTTGTTTAGAGAAAAGGATTTGGAACAAATAAGGTAAAAGACTAATGATTAGCAATCCCCAGTTGAGCTGTATAAACTGTGGCTTCCTCGATAGAACTTATATCCTGTTTGCTAATGTGCATGTCCCTTCCTGAGAACTCAGCCCATTTTTCTGGCGGGGGGCGGGGGGTGTGTTTAAGGGAGCTCTGAGAACAAGAGGGCTAAAGAAATGCATGGCCTTCTGCACCCTAACAAGGAACCAGCCGTGTTCAGCCATGATCCTGCAGAGGCCAAGTGGCAGTTTGACCCAGCAGACCTGGATTCAAGGCTGAATTCAACTGCCTCCAGGTTGCAAGGTTCAAGCAAGATATTAGGTTCTTTGCTATTTAGTTTCCTCCCAGGAAACATCACATCTACCTCACAAAGCTGCTATGAGGATCAAATGAAATGATGTATGTGGATGGGTATCGTAAACTTGTGATCACACCATAAATTTTCAAGGTATAAACTTGTTGATTAAGAGAAAGAAAGGTTTGATGTGCAAAAGAACAAAACTTCACCTGCTCAGGTGTTTAAAAATCACAATCAAATGGCCCATCAGTTTTTGAATTTAAAGACTGATATTTTAGAGTATACGTCTACAAAATCGAAACTTCAATTTTCTTTTTCTTCCTTTCTTTTTTCTGGTTTTCACAGTGTTGTAGAATCAGAAGGTATTGTTATCCTCATTTTACAAATGAGGACATTGGTACAGGAAAATTATGTCACTTGCCCCAGGCCCCTTATTACTTGGAATCAAAAGCTTTCTGATTTTGACAGCCTAGATATTTGTCTCACAGCCTCCAGAGAAAGGAGAGGATTTATGTGGGAAGTTCATCCTCAGAAAGGTTACATGTTCTCTAATGTGTGTTCATTTTACATGAACATTTGTTCCATCCCAGAACTATACTAACTGTATATTACATTTTATTCTGCATTTCCCTATTAAAATAAATCTGTTTTTAAAAAACCTCATTGTAAAAATACATTGAGAAACAGGGTTTATAAATAGAGAAAATAGGGTAGAGAAACTTCTTAAGTGCCTGCATCAGCCATATATCTTTATGATGAAAGCTCCCTTTTTCCATTTTCTTCTCTACAAGTATAAAATGTGTGAAACAGAGTTTTAGAGGTTTATTTGAACATTGTGGGATAGTGAAGGTGGTGTTAGGATGATCCTTTCTGTTGAGTCATAGAAGAACAGAGAGTTAAAATCTACTGTCTTGCTTACCCAAAAGGATTTTTTTTAAATCTTCACATTTAAAAAGGCACTACTTAGAGCAATGCTTTGGCTCATTCTTTGACAAGTAAGCTTATGTATGAACAAAATAACAATGTGTAGAATGAATGAGATGAATACTCTATAGAGAGGATATGTCTGGGAATTTCTAGGCGTTTTGATCTCTGAACCTTTTGAGGAAATTACTTAGCCTAACTTCAGTTTCTCAACCAATATGGCAAACAATTGACCTCAGAAGAATAATCCCAGAAGCTCTCAGTTTACAAATGGGTTAGAAAATAAGAGTTACTACACAAGTCATTTGTTTGAAATTTGAAATTTACTTCATTCCTGGCAATATTTCTTTGAAATACAATTTGGCTCCCCAACTAGTCTGGAAAAACTTCGCCCATGTGAATCAGGAACCCTAGGTCATTGCAGGAACAACAGTCACTCTAACATCTCATGTATTTCCTTGTTCCAGTGGCATGAAGACCAGAGGAAACAGCTTCAGAGGACAGGGACTTCTTGCAGGAGCAGATGGATGGTGATGTTTGAGATCTAGAGACTTCTCTCTTATTATCTTTCTCAAAGAATTCCTCTAAATAAGTTGCTTCCCAGATGTGACGGGGAATGAAGGGGCGTTTCCTTAGGAACTATGGGTTTCTATTATGCTTCCTCTGAAACTTTTCTTGCATGTAGTTTTCTTTTTTATTCCTTCTTTTTTAAAAAAATTATTAAAGTATGGTTGATTTACAATATTGTGTTTAATTTCTGCTTTATAGCAAAGTGACTCAATTATACATGTATATATATTCTTTTATTTATTTAATTTATTTATTTGGCCACACTGGGTCTTAGTTGTGTCATGAGGGATCTTTTTTAGTTGCAGTACATGTACTATTGAAGGCAGGAGGAAAAGGGGAAGACAGAGGATGAGGTGGCTGAATGGCATCACCGACTCGATGGACATGAGTTTGAGTAAACTCCAGGAGTTGGTGATGGATGGGGTATCTGGCATGCTGCAGTCCATGGGGTCACAAAGAGTTGGACAGAACTGAGTGACTGAACTGAACTGTGTACTATCAGCTGTAACATGTGGGATCTAGTTCCCTGATCAGGGATTGAACCCAGGGCCCCTGTATTGGGAGAACATAGTCTTAGCCACTGGACCACCAGAGAAGTCCCTAGATATTCTTTTTCATATTCTTTCCCATTATGATTTCTCACAGGATATTGAATATAGTTCCCTGTGCTGTACAGTAGGACCTTGTTGTTGATCCATCCTGTATATAGTAATTTGCATCTGCTAACCCCAGACTCCCAGTCTGCATGTAGATTTCTCAAGTCTAGAATTCATGACTCAAATAATCATTGTTGGGATGCCTAATTCCCTTGCACACAGGGCATGTGTGTGCAAGTGAATGTGTTGAAAATGCATCTGCCCAAAATCTGTCATGACAATTTAGTCCCTCACAAAGTTATTATTTCCAAAATAGAATCAATGTCTTCAGGCTTTAAGATGGCCATTAGAAAGCTGGTTGTACGCTGTATAGTCAAAAAAAGTATCAAATTTGAATTGGGAAATAAACTTTCATCTTTCATTTTGGATAGAAAAATTATACCATTGAATATCTTCTACAAATTCTTTGTATTTAAAGAAAGGTAAACATATTCACAAGTTAACTTAGATGTTATGAAGATTTACTTTCAGCAGATGGTTCCTAAGAGAGGACAAATTAAAATTTACTGGTCTCCAAATGGATATGTAAAGTTAAACATTGGTTTCAGGTAACCTTTGAGTAAAAAACTAAAACTTTAAAGATTAGCTCAAATATCTGAGTGAAAATAAGGCCTTATATTCAACCCCAGCACTGTCTGTTGATCAAAGACCATGGATATGATACCTAAACTAAAAAGGAAATTGATTCCTATGGCAATAATAGAATGAATGATTCCTGTTAATAGGTGATTATCCTATGCTTGGCTTGTAATATGTGCCATTACATCCGTGTTATCTTTGCTCTTAGCCCGCCAGTATGTGCAAGCTGGGTTCTGCTCAGTCTCTGGGATGACTTCAGAGGAGGTGGGGGAGGTAGGGCACATGGCCACATATGAAATGTTCTTATCCCAACATTCGGATCTTTGTGTTTCAAAGTATTAACCAGATTACAGGTCATAATCTGTAAAAGCTCCCCTGCTAGTGCCCTGCTTGACTTCTTTCCAGATGAAATCGCTTCAAACAAATCCTGGATCACAAAGATACTCTGTTTTGTGTCTGGAGCCCAAGAAGGAAAAAAAAAAAATTGCATATAGAAAGACAAGTATCCGCCAAGGGTAAAGAGCTAGATTGATGAGGTTCTGCGTTTATCACCTCTGGAAAAAAAATTGTTCCTGTAAAAGAAGCCAATTGCAACATTTAGGATGAAGTAATTCATCTAGCGATTCTTCTTCCATTTGAACTTTTCATTTCCTTGTGCTTTTTTATGGATGCCCAGTTTGAATGGGTCTAGATAAGGACATGACTTATTTATTGGCACTAAGAGCTTTTTATAAATTTAATGTAATTTATGGATTTTTAATAATCCCTCTAATAGTTTCTTTACATGAATTACCACTTTTTTTAAAAGCCAAATTTCATTTGCTTTATGACAGCAAATGAGTGAAAGAGAAAATTGGGGTTTAAATAAAAAGTTATCCCACTTGGCAGTCCAAACTCATCCTTTGACTCACAAAACACTACCAATAGGGATACCCTATTACTTTTAAGGGGTTTGTGAAATGGACAGAATTCAGTTGTTCCTGTTCATTCTCTCAGTATGCAGACAGGGTATTTAGGGGAAAGCACTCCAAAAACAAAACCCAAAAAACCCCACTTCTCACAGGGAAGGTCTGAGAATAAAGCAGTTGTAATCAAGCTTGCTTGCTAAATGTTCTCAGTTTTTCAGAAGCGATTTCTCCTATCTTTTACAAAGTCTTTCCTCCCCACAGGATAAATATTTAATTCAATAGATATTTACTAGTGTCCTTTAGTTTTTCACTTGTAAGCTGTTTAGAAATGTGTTGCTTGGACAAATAACCTGGTGACATCTTTAAATGGTTCCAGTGGGACCAGCCTACAACAAAAGGCCACTGGTCTCTAGACAAATATCCTCTAGACTAGGAAGTGTCCTTTTCTGTCCCAGTACATCTCTTAGCTGCAGGCCACAGACGCCTAGAGGAGGATGCTTCTCTATGTGTTACTGCTCATCCATCACAGCCCTTCCTGGTCGCTACCTCTTTTGTCGGTGTGCTCCTATCAGTGAGATAATTCAGAAGCCCTTGTTCCTCCCATAGTCACCTTTAGGCAGAACTTTGAGCCTCAGCTGGCTCTGATTCCTTGTGGCACTAAAGTCAGCCAGCACCATAAACACAGGTGAGTGAGGAGGCTGCCACTCTAAAATCAGAGATTCCCTCTCCTCCCTCATTGGATTTCTCTGGTCCTTCCCTTGGTGGGACCTGTCTGCATCTCCAGACCATGAACAGTTTCTCTGGACTTCAGTCCATGACTTCCTAGAACTGTTCTTGGGGTTCTACTTCCTCTTCTCTAAGGAAATCTGTTCCGTGTAAAGCTCATTTTTAAAAAAAAAAAAATTTCTGTGTTTGTCTCCTCTGGGTCTCAGTTGTGGTACATGGGATCTCCATCTTTACTGCAGGATGCTGGATCTTTCTGTTACAGCATGGGGTCTTTAGCCGTGGCATGCAAACTCTTACTTAGTGCATGTGGGTTCTAGTTCCCTGACCAGGGATTGACCTTGGGCCCCCTGCATTGGGAGCATGGAGTCTTAGCCACTGAACCACTAGGGAAATCCCCTACAGTTTATTTTTTAATACTAGTTTCATTGAGGCATAGTTTACATACAATTCATTCATTTAAGGTGTGCTCTGTTGGGCTTAGTCGCTTAGTCATGGCCAACTCTTTGTGACCCCAAGGATAAAACCCAGATCTCCCACATTGCAGGTGGATTCTTTACCATCTGAGCCACCAGGGAAGCCCTCTGAACCACCAAGGAACAGCTTGATAAATGTTTATATATATGCAGTCATGTGATCTCAAGCATCCCAGCTGGTGCTAGCAATAAGGAACCTGCCTGCCAGTGCTGGCGATGTAAGAGATACAGGTTCAATCCCTGGGTTGGGAAGATCCCCTGGAGGAGGGCACAAGAACGCACTCCAGTATTCTTGCCTATAGAATCCTATGGACAGAGGATCCTGGTGGGCTACAGTCCATGGGGTTGCAAAGACTGAAGTGGACATGACTGAAGTGACTTAGCACATAGCACATGTAATCTCCACTAAGATGTAGAACAACTCCATCACCCTAAGAAGTTCTCTTGTGCCTCTTTGTAGGAGAGGCCTTCTTATGCCCAGGTCTTAGCAACCACAGGCTACTTTCTCTCATTGCAGTTTTGTCTTTTCTAGAATTTTGTACAGGAATTATACAGCATGCAGTCTATTGTGTTTGAGTTATTTCACTTAGCCTAATGTTTCTTAGATTGATCATTATAGTTAAATGTATTAACATATCTTTCCATTTTCTCACTAAGTATATACCACAATATATTTATCTATTGACCAGTCGAGAGATTCATTTTGATTTTGCACCACATCATCCATCTCTTCTGAAACTGATTTGGAGGTGAATTTCCTGAGTTTCAAATGTGTTTTAAACTTAACTAATTAAGCATATATACATTTAAGAGTAATGGAAAAGACCCAAAGAAGCAGAGGGACCCTCACAAATGAGGAATATTTCATTGTACCAGTAGTCTCTGGAAAATGAAGTAGTCTCTGGGAATTCAATTGTGGGGGATTAATGCCATATTGGAAAGGTGAAACGTTTTCAACATCTGAAAGAACAGAAACACTGGATAGTCATGTCTCTACTGTGGTCTGCCCTGCTTCCTGCACCTTTTTGAGTTAAAGTTACTTATTTCCCCTCCTAACTTAACTGTTTCTTCTAATGGCCACTTAGATTACAGATAAAATGTTATTAATATGGACCGTCCACAGTTATTTAAACATGTAAGTCCCGTTACAGTTCTCTCACATGTGCCCTTCAGTATTTATTTTCTATCCACATTAATGATGACATTTAAAAACTGATCAATTATTTGAAAAGAATTGCAGTTTGACTGAACTTACAAGTCAATTTGATAAAAAAGTGGTTGATCTGAGTTGATATAATCAAAAGCTATGACTTCAGTAGTGTCTTTCAAATTTTAATGTGTATAGAATCACCAGAGGTAACTTGACAAGGATGAAGTTCCTAAGCCTCACCTTTCTGGATTCTGATTAAGAAGCTTGGGGTATACAGTTTAAGAATTTATGTTTTCTAAGCATTTCAGGTGATTCGGAAGCAAATGGTATGTAGATCTCCTTTGACAAATGCTAGATGCCAAAGACTGATATAGAAGGCTGGTCAAACTGCTTATTTGGCAAACTATGTGTATTAGTGAGGCCTCTTTCAGTTGCAAGTGACAGGAACCTAAATCAAACTGGTTTAAACAAAGCAGATATATGTTGACTCATATAATTGGAAAGTATGGGAGTAGCACTGGTTTCAGCAAAGATCTCTCTCTCTGCTGGCTTTCAAATGATGTCATCAGAATTTGATTTCACTCTTCATCTTTTGGATTTGTTTTCCTCTTGCCACTTCCTTCAGAAAGACCCTTTGTGAAAGTTGGTGAGTCGGCCGCCAGTAGTTCTGTGTGTATATGCCACCCCAGTAACTTCATTGGAGAGGTCAAAGGCCCATGACTGAGTCTTATTGGAGAGTTTTGTCACTTCCCCATTCCCATAACATTCAGAATGTTCTAAAAATGGCCAGGCCAAATTCAGGTGCCTCCCTCCCCGCCCACGTGACTGTGTGTGTCTGTGTGTAAGCACACGATTGTGTGTTAGGGGATGGAGGGCATGGATCAGCTGCAGTTAAACCCCATGAATTAACTGTAGGGTAGGGGTGATTCCCTCCTTCCCCAACAACAACAAGAAGTATCCATTATAGAAAGCAGCTCAAGTCTGCTATATTACACATTTCATATAAATAGATGCTGTGTGTGTGTTAATCACTCAGTCATGTCTGACTCTATGCAACTCCATGGAGTGTAGACCGCCAGGCTCCTCTGTCCATGGGATTTTTTTTTTTTCCCCAGCTAAGAATACTGGAGTGGGTAGCGAACTTCTCCAGGGGATCTTCCTGACCTAGGGATTGAACCCAGGTCTCCTGCATTTCAGGCAGATTCTTTACCATCTGAACCACCAGGGAAGCCCATAAATAGATGCTAATGAAACACTATATTTCCCTCTGACTAGCTGGACATATGGATGATCTTAGATTTAAGCTCCTAGTGACAGAGCACAAAAACTAACTTGTTTGATATGGGACTTAGTAAGCACATGCCAATGCATGTATAACAGATACATTTTCATGTCTAATATCAGCATTGCTATAACCAATTAGCTTTGGAAGAACTTAATTATTCAATAAAGGGTGGTGGGTACCCAACAAGACTGTTTCTGTGGATTAGAGTCTCTTGGATGGTTCGGATTATATTTTTCAAAATATGCTTTGAAATCTACCACTTAAACTGCCATTACTAATTATGATGATGGGGTGATGAATTATGTTTAAGAAAAAGTCTGCTAAAGCTCTTCATCATTGAGAGGTGAGACGTAAGGTAGGAGGAATTAAAAAACAAGTAGCAAAAATAACTGCAGAACTTGAATAAAGAAGAGACATTCTAAACACTGTGTATATGAATAAAGCCATGACTGTAAGAGTGAGATGATTCTCACGGTCAGAATTGTGGACAGGGAAGAGGAGGGGTATGGTCCCATTGGGTAACCACAACTTGGCTCTGCATTAGAAACACCAGACCCAGAAGAGCTATGGGCAAGAGACCTGCAAACGTAAAGCAGTTTTATCAGCAATGTTACACTGTGAAATAATTTCACAAAGGGTCATCTGTGCAGAAATTTAAGGCTAGAGCGAGCAGTACACGAAAAGGAAAAAACAAAACAAAACAAAGTGACATAAAAGAGCAGCAGGAAATGGGGAGCCCACGACCTGAAAGGTCTCTTTTGATCTCACTTTTCTATGATTCCAAAACAAATGTGTCTCCTTTGTGAATTCTTTCTAAGCAACAACAATTCGAGGTTCAGTTGAATGTCAAACATGTCCACCACTCTCCCAGGCCTGCTTGATATGGGGCTGGTGAGTCCTTACGACTTATGACTCAGCAGGCTTAGGAAGTAACAACAGATGTCTTTTCTCCACTTGTTATATAACTCATGACCGATGCCTCTTATAACCTAAAATTTTAACCCAGAATGTTTAAAAATGACAAACCTCAGCTCAGAATAGACAAAATATCTGATTTATTGGTTCAAAAGGTCAAGAAATATGGCAATGTTTAGTGGCAATACAGCAAAAGAAAAGAAAAAGCCCAAGAATCTAGCAGTCCATCAGAATTGTGTGTAATATTAAAAAATTATGTAATTATATATACATATATATATTTTAACTTTCCCTGTTGGACACTACATGGTATTATTGTGTACAGAAATAGTTTGTTTTTGACATTTTCTCTTAGAGGAGTTGACCATGTATCCTACTTAAGAGAAAAGCCAGTGCAATGAAGCTGTAGTAAATTAGACACCACAGAAAAGACAAAAGACATGAATGTGAATTGAAGTGACTTCAAGGGCTGGATATAGGATGACATCAGCATGTTGGCAAGAAATAGAGATACACAGCAAGGCTACACTGTCTGATGTTCTATCCAGGGGGAAACAGATGAAGACGAAGGCAAACGCAGAGCTACAGCAATAAATACAGCTGTCTAAAACGTGCCCTTTGAGGTTATTAGTATATTTATTTTCTAGCAGAGAGGAAATTAGCATGTACGATTCATATTTCACCTCCCTCTTCTTTCTTTGCATGCTTCGTCTCTATCCACCCTGCTCTAGCTCTGATCGCCACCCATTCCGGGACGATCCTTTGGAAATTTGCGTCCTATAATAAACTCTTCTTGTGTCTTTCAGGAGTCCTTCTGCCTCCCCCAACTGAAGCTTGACTTTTACCTGACATGAAACTTTCCTCATTGCTCATTAATGGCTTCTGCTTACAGATGAGGGTCTTGGGTTAATGCAGGAAAGCCGGTCTGCAACAAGGGCTTCTCTTCAGTGAGCACATTTTAAGAAGCAGCCCCAGGAAACAGCATGGGGAACCGGGATGAATGAACCCAGGAAGGAGGGAAAGTCAGTCCATAGAGGTGTTATCAGGCTGGCCACCGCTGTGGACAAAAGGGGGACAATCTACCTGGGGTGCTCTGAGGAGACTTCTAGAAGTCACCTCAGAATTATCTGCCCAATGGATGTTAGAGGGAAGCATGTATCCACCAGCGAAGTGACAGTGAAAATCACTCAGTCATGTCCAATTCTGTGACCCCATAGACTGAAGCCTGACAGGCACCTCTGTCCAAGGGATTCTCTAGACAAGAATGTTGGAGTGGGTTGCCATTCCCTTCTCTGGGGGATCTTCCCAACCCAGGGGTTTACCCCGGGTCTCCTGCATTGCAGGCAGATTTTTTATCATCTGAGCCACCAGGAACTCTATCAGTGAAATACTGGACAAGTAATGTCCCAGTGGGTATTAACTCCCTCCATTTTAGCTCGTACATGTGTGAGGGCCACATTTTATTGTTAGGACCTGGGATAGAAGGTGACAGTTGAGTGTGTTCAAGAGCTGAGGTGCAGTCAGTTCCCCTCTGTGTGCAGTAAGCAGAGCCCAAAAGGGACGCAAAAAGAGACACATGAAGTTTTCTGTGCAAGAGGCAACCCATTCCCTAATTACTATGCATCTAGTTCATTATCCTCCTAACATTACCTAGTCAGCAATCCATGACCTCTCCCCAAACCTCTTTCTCCCTCACCTCAGCTTCTGGAAACCCAGATGCTGTCCCAATCTCCTCAGGGATAGGGGCACTGAAGCCTCTACCAACCTCTACAACCCGAGTCTGTCACCATCTTCCTTGGTTGATGACCCAATACCTCCCTGGCCTTACAACCCTCATCTTCCAGCCTCACTCAACTCCAGTTGGCCCTGGCACAGCCACATCTGTGGCTACACCATCACCCAGGCCTTCCACACTGGTACACCATTATTTGAATATAGGGATTTAAAAAATATATAAAACCTATTGACACCCTCATTCCTTTTGCTCTTCTCTTTGTCACCGTGCCCCCAAATGCTTTCCTTCTTCCCAGGCCATATCCAAGTGACGCTGGTTTTATTTGCTTCCTTATCCAGGCTGGACTTTGTGAAATGAACAATCCTGTCAGTAAGACCTGAGGGGCCACCTAGCAATCCTGGACCTCTTTCACTTACTGTCTGCTTTCTTGGTTCTGCATCCTTGGTTCTTATCAAAGTTTGCTGGAGGAAATGCTCAGGGCCGTGATACCAAATTCAGTTACAAATTCATACAATTTCATCTCTGCTTAAATAGCCATTGTATTCTATTTATGTATTTTTGAATCCCTAGACTGGTGCATTGCTTACATGATTTTCCCCATTCCCCATGCATCCATTACTAACCTTAGGACCTTAAGCTGAGTAGATGCTCTTCGTACTTCATGGAGGGGAAGAAAGAGACCTTATAACATAAGCCCCCACAACTTCTCTTATTTCCATCTTCAAATTGTACCCTAGTCCAACCTTTCTCTTTGCTTCTTTCTCTGAGGAAAAACTAGCCCACCTCCCTGTGGGGCTGATTCTACCCTGTAAGGTTGTGATATCAAAAGAAATGCAATAGGCTCTAATCCGAGTCCACTCAACTAATCCCATCAGCACACCAGCAGCCCAGAGTTATCCACATTTTAAATAACATTTCTCTTTATCACCATCCTACTATACCAATCCATGACCAAAAGCAATGCATTCATCTTTTGAAACAAATTGTATTTTCCTTTCTGTCACCTCTTAGAAGAGTGCTTTTCACAGCCTGCCTGGATCAGAGTGTTAAGTCTCCTAGCTGGTCTTCAGGACACTGTTACACTCATCACTTTGTCCCTTTAGTCAGTTCCTAAAGGAGTGCTTGAGGTTTCAACCTTGGGGAGTGTTCAGGACCTCTGTAATCAAGCTTCTCGCATACCCGCACATGCCTCAATCATCTCCCTAATGGAGGAGGAGTCTGTTACTTAGAATACCTTCTCCCTTCCTTTGGACCGTCTGCATCCTACTAGTTCCTTACAGATTACATCGGTGTGTGTTACCCTTTCCTTCCTCCAGATGCCTATTATATATGTGATCTGTAGTATATTTGGTTATTTGCTGTTCCTATTATTTTATTCTGTTCCAGACTTGTCTTTAATGTAGGGCGTATACGCCTTAGGAGCAAGAACTTTATCTGATACATCTATTGTCCTGACAATGGTGGCTACCCATTAAGCACTTATTACAAATACCCGTTGACTTCATTTCAATGAGTCAGAGCTTTCACTGGAACAAGGAACCTACATATACGCACTTGAATCTCAAACAGTATAAACTAGCTCTTCAACATTCATAATCAGAATGAACTGGCATAATTAGGATCATCTTCTTATTTTTCTCTGCATGTTGGTGGTGAATGACCTGGCTTCATGGGAATATTGGACCGTGGGAATCAGTCCTTAGCTTACAGTTCCAACTAAGCACATTGCCAACATGTTGATCCAAAAGTATGTGGATGATGAAATATAAATGTAGCTTGTGTCTACACATCATAAACACTTCCATTAAAATATGAAAATAGAAAAATCTGGAAACATAAAGATTTGACTGCTTTTTAAATGTTTTTGTGGAGAAGTTAACAGCAGTAATTTTGGAGTTTAATTGAAATATTTGTTTGGAATTTATACAAATGTCAGCTAAAACATAAGATTTTTAACTCCCAAGTTTTGTGTTCTCGAATGTTACAGAGTCATTACAATAAAAAATAATTTAAGCAAATGACACTGCAAGGCTCTCTTAAAAAGACATTTGATCAACATTGATCTAGCCTAGCTTCCAACCCCATGCAAGAATTTTCTGTAATATTCATGTCAGCTTACACTTCACTGACACTGCCTGCTTGATAGCGAAGCTCAACAGTTCTATGAAAACCACTACATTTGGGGACAGATCTCATTTTTTCAGAATTTCTTCATCACTTTATAGAAGTCACACAAGTTCAGGTACCTAGAGGCCAGGCATATCCACAGCAGGCAGGTGAGCAATAGACGGTGGGGCGACTGCAGTGACTGGAAGGCCTGTCCTGCTTCTGCTGGCTATTGCCAGATCTTCTTGTGACTCAAAAGATGCTGGCAATTCAGATATTTACATGAAATCCTGTGGGTTTTCAACACTAGTAACTGATTTCAAATGTTAGATAAAATACTCTGGAGGGGGATGGTAAATTTTAAAAAAGGACCAGTTGTGGGTTAAACCAGGCTTGAAACCCTTCAGTTCTTTAACTCCTAAATTCTATCTTACATTTTCACCTCTGGAAAAAAAAATGTATTAAATTCATACTTATTTATTTTTAAAAAGTCAGATATTTAAAAATATCTATTATTCTCCATACTTACCCCAGTCTTTTAAAAATTTCTTGAAGTCTCTTGAACCCAAAATACATTTAGGTTGAAAAATCAATTACATGTGTCTGTATTGAGAGAATCATGATTTAGAGGGTTCCTTAATGCAAAATACTGATTTCTATTACAATTATTTTCCTAAGTTTTGGTCCACTGGTAAATTTTCATTTGTAAACCAGGCCTAGGATCCTCTAGGCCTCCAAGCTTCAGGTTATAAACAAATTAGATAAGCAGAACTTCTTTGCCTTCTTTTAGAGCATTGAATAAAACCAAGCTGAGCTTTCCTAGCTCAAGATAAATGTCTTGTGATAGGCCATTAGTCCCACTGTGCTGACCGCCAACCAGCTGGCGTGCATCACTCACTGATCTTTAAATCTCTGGGAAAAACAACCACCCTTTCAAGATGGCAAGATGGAGTTTATCAAATATTCTATTAAAATTTTAAAAATACATTGTGTACATTATTTTCCATTTTTGCTAATTCAAATTCCACTTATAAAGGAGCCTAGCTCAGTACCATTGTGTCACACAACTCAGGGAATTCTGTTCATTAAAAAAAAAGACACAAATGAGCTTATTTCCAAGACAGAAACAGACTCCCAGACACAGAAAACAAATTTGTGGTTATCAAAGGGGAAAGGTGCTGGGGGAGGGATAGATTAGGTTGGTGTTAACACACACACACTGCTGAATGTAAAAGAGATAATAAAGACCTACTGTATAGCTCAGGGAACTATACTCTGTTGGGAAGAGAATCTGAAAAAGAATAGATATATGTTTGCTGTCAGAGAAGGCGATGGCACCCCACTCCAGTACTCTTGCCTGGAAAATCCCATGGACGGAGGAGCCTGGTAGGCTGCAGTCCATGGGGTCGCTAAGAGTCGGACACAACTGAGCGACTTCACTTTCATTTTTCCCTTTCATGCACTGGAGAAGGAAATGGCAACCCACTCCAGTGTTCTTGCCTGGAGAATCCCAGGGACGGGGGAGCCTGGTGGGCTGCCATCTGTGGGGTCGCACAGAGTCAGACACGACTGAAGTGACTTAGCATAGCATAGCATGTTTGCTGTGCTGTGCTGTGCTTAGTTGCTCAGTTATGTCTGACTCTTTGTGACTCCATGGACTACAGACCACCAGGTTCCTCTGTCCATGGGGCTTCTCCAGACAAGAATACTGGAGTGGGTTGCCATGCTCTCCTCCAGGGCATCTTGTCAACCCAGGGACTGAACCCAGGTTTCCCACATTGCAGGCAGATTCTTTACTGTCTGAGCCACCAGGGAAGCCAGATATATGTTTACTTATAACTGAATCACTTTGCTGGACTGAAGATAACACAACACTGAAAATCAACTATACTCTGATATAAAATAAAAATGTAAAAAAAAAAAAAAAAAAAAGGCAACCCTAAGCATAGCTCAGAACACAATTGGGCTGGTGCCGCCTAGAATTGTGCATCCACCATCACCCTCAGTGAGGTTAATTTGGTAATAAAAGCTAATAAAACCCTTAAGGCTTCTATGAATATATGCTAGCTTCTGGTGGTCATATTCATGGACCAGGGTGTAAAAAATAACAAAACAAGGATTACAAAATACCTGATTAACATTTGCTGGCGTCAGACACTAGACATCCTTCAGTAGACTTTTCTTTGATAAATATTTTGGTAACATTTGAACTTACAAGAGAAATGATAATTTGGTCATATAATCAATTTTTAATCTTAGTAAATGCTATATAATCCCAAAGAAAATCTAAATATCTCTGACATTCCATATATATTATTCACTTATATTTATAAAACATATTTATTGTGGTCAAGATTTTATTGGGGCAGGGATTGATTTAAAGGGCCAGATAAATATTCTAGGCAGTGCAGGACACACATAGTCTCTGTCACAGATTCTTTCTTTTTTTTTCCCCAGCAGTTACAAATGCTTTAATAGCTGGTAATTTAATAAACAGTAAGTATGGCCTCTCTGCTTTATTTTGATTTTTTTCCCCTTTATTTTTGGTGCTATCTACATACACGCACGTGCGGCTGCGACCGGCGCACTTGGCGCAGCCGAGAGGAGCTACCCCATGTCCAAGGTCAGGGGTAGAAGCTGGGAGGACCCCATGATGGAGGGGCGGCGGCCAAGAGGAGTTACCCCACGTCGGAGGTCAGGAGCAGAGACCGAGAAGTGCTAGGCTGCGATGGCGCAGGAACGGACGAAAGGAGCTACCCTGCATCCAAGGTCAGGGGCGGCGGCAAGGAGGAGCTACCCCAATTACCCCAGTCCGAGGTCAGGGGCGGCGGCCGGAAGGAGCAACCCCACGTCCAAGAAGTGGTGGCTGCGTGGGTGCAGGAGGGCCTAGAGGAGCTATTCCAAGCTCAAGGTCAGGAGGGGTGGCAGTGAGGAGATACCCCTCCTCCAAGGCAAGGAGCAGCGGCTGCGCTTTGCTGGAGCAGCCTTAAAGAGATATCCCACGTCCAAGATAAAAGAAACCCAAGTAAGACGGTAGGTGTTGCAAGAGGGCATCAGAGGGAAGACACACTGAAACCATACTCAGAAAACTAGTCAATCTAATCACATTAGGACCACAGCCCTGTCTAACTCAATGAAACTAAGCCATGCCGTGTGGGGCCACCCAAGATGGGTGGGTCATGGTGGAAAGGTCTGACAGAATGTGGTCCCCTGGAGAAGGGAATGGCAAAACACTTCAGTATTCTTGCCTTGAGAACCCCATGAACAGTATGAAAAGGCAAAATGATAGGATACTGAAAGAGGAACTCCCCAGGTCAGTAGGTGCCCAATATGCTACTGGAGATCAGTGGAGAAATAACTCCAGAAAGAATGAAGGGATGGAGCCAAAGCAAAAACAATACCCAGTTATGGATGTGGTGATAGAAGCAAGGTCCAGTTCTACAAAGAGCAATATTGCATAGGAACCTGGAATGTCAGGTCCATGACTCAAGGCAAATTGGAAGTGGTCAAACAAGAGATGGCAAGAGTGAATGTCGACATTCTAGGAATCAGCGAACTGAAATGGACTGGAATGGGTGAACTGAACTCAGATGACCATTATATCTACTACTGCGGGCAGGAATTCTTAGAAGAAATGGAGTAGCCATCATGATCAACAAGAGTCCAAAATGCAGTACTTGGATGCAATCTCAAGAACGACAGAATGATCTCCGTTCATTTCCAAAGCAAACCATTCAATATCATAGTAATCCAAGTCTATGCCCCAACCAGTAACAATGAAGAAGCTGAAGTTGAACGGTTCTATGAAGACCTACAAAACCTTTTAGAACTAACACCCAAAAAAGATGTCCTTTTCATTATAGGGGACTGGAATGCAAAAGTAGGAAGTCAAGAAACACCTAGAGTAACAGACAAATTTGGCCTTGGAATACAGAATGAAGCAGGGCAAAGACTAATAGAGTTTTGCCAAGAAAATGCACTGGTCATAGCAAACACCCTCTTCCAACAACACAAGAGAAGACTCTACACATGGACATCACCAGATGGTCAACACCCAAATCAGATTGAATATATTCTTTGCAGCCAAAGGTAGAGAAGCTCTAAACAGTCAACAGAAACAAGACCAGGAGCTGACTATGGCTCAGATCATGAACTCCTTATTACCAAATTCAGACTTAAATTGAGGAAAGTAGGGAAAACCACTAGACCATTCAGGTATGACCTAAATCAAATCCCTTATGATTATACAGTGGAAGTGAGAAATAGATTTAAGGGCCTAGATCTGATAATAGAGTGCTTAATGAACTATGGACTGAGGTTCATGACATTGTACAGGAGACAGGGATCAAGACCATCCCCATGGAAAAGAAATGCAAAAAAGCAAAATGGCTGTCTGGGGAGGGCTTACAAATAGCTGTGAAAAGAAGAGAAGCGAAAAGCAAAGGAGAAAAGGAAAGATATAAGCATCTGAATGCAGAGTTCCAAAGAATATCAAGAAGAGATAAGAAAGCCTTCCTCAGCGATCAATGCAAAGAAATAGAGGAAAACAACAGAATGGGAAAGACTAGAGATCTCTTCAAGAAAATTAGAGATACCAAGGGAACATTTCATGCAAAGATGGGCTCAATAAAGGACAGAAATGGTATGGACCTAACAGAAACAGAAGATATTAAGAGGTGGCAAGAATACACAGAAGAACTGTACAAAAAAGATCTTCATGACCCAGATAATCATGATGGTGTGATCACTCACCTAGAGCCAGACATCCTAGAATGTGAAGTCAAGTGGGCCTTAGAAAGCATCACTACAAACAAAGCTAGTGGAGGTGATGGAATTCCAGTTGAGCTATTCCAAATCCTGAAAGATGATGCTGTGAAAGTGCTGCACTCAATATGCCAGCAAATTTGGAAAACTCAGCAGTGGCCACAGGACTGGAAAAGGTCAGTTTGCATTCCAATCCCAAAGAAAGGCAATGCCAAAGAATGCTCAAACTACCACACAATTGCACTCATCTCACATGCTAGTAAAGTAATGCTCAAAATTCTCCAAGCCAGGCTTCAGCAATACATGAACCATGAACTTCCAGGTGTTCAAGCTGGTTTTAGAAAAGGCAGAGGAACCAGAGATCAAATTGCCAACATCCGCTGCATCATCAAAAAAGCAAGAGAATTCCAGAAAAACATCTATTTCTGCTTTATTGACTATGCCAAAGCCTTTGACTGTGTGGATCACAATAAACTGTGGAAAATTCTGAAAGAGATGGGAATACCAGACCACCTGACCTGCCTCTTGAGAAATCTGTATGCAGGTCAGGAAGCAACAGTTAGAACTGGACATGGAACAACAGACTGGTTCCAAATAGGAAACGGAGTATGTCAAGGCTGTATATTGTCACCCTGCTTATTTAACTTCTATGCAGAGTACATCATGAAAAACACTGGGCTGGAAGAAGCACAAGCTGGAATCAAGATTGCCGGGAGAAATATCAATAACCTCAGATATGCAGATGACACCACCCTTATGGCAGAAAGTGAAGAGGAACTAAAAAGCCTCTTGATTAAAGTGAAAGTGGAGAGTGAAAAGTTGGCTTAAAGCTCAACGTTCAGAAAACGAAGATCATGGCATCCGGTCCCATCACTTCATGGGAAATAGATGGGGAAACAGTGGAAACAGTGTCAGACTTTATTTTTGGGGGCTCCAAAATCACTGCAGATGATGATTGCAGCCCTGAAATTAAAAGACACTTACTCCTTGGAGGGAAAGTTATGACCAACCTAGATAGCATATTCAAAAGCAGAGACATTACTTTGCCAACAAAGGTCCATCTAGTCAAGGCTATGGTTTTTCCAGTGGTCATGTACCGATGTGAGAGTTGGACTATGAAGAAGGCCAAGTGCCAAGGAATTGATGCGTTTGAACTGTGGTATTGGAGAAGACTCTTGAGAGTCCCTTGGACTGCAAGGTGATCCAACCAGTCCATTCTAAAGGAGATCAGCCCTGGGATTTCTTTAGAAGGAATATAGCTAAAGCTGAAACTCCAGTACTTTGGCCACCTCATGCGAAGAGTTGACTCATTGGAAAAGACTGTGATGCTGGGAGGGATTGGGGGCAGGAGGAGAAGGGGACGACAGAAGATGAGATGGCTGGATGGCATCACTGACTCGATGGACGTGAGTCTGAGTGAACTCTGGGAGTTGGTGATAGACAGGGAGGCCTGGCGTGCTGCGATTCATGGGGTCGCAAAGAGTTGGACACGTCTGAGCAACTGAACTGAAGTGAACATACATGAGCTTCCTGGGTGGCACAATGGTGAAGAATCCACCTGTCAATGCAGGAGACTCAAGAGACGTGGGTCTGAACTGTGAATCAGGAAGATCCCCTGGAGTAAGAAATAGCAACTTGCTCCAGTATTCTCGCCTGGGAAACCCCATGGACAGAGGAGCCTGGCAGGCTACAGTTCATGGTGTCACAAAGATTTAATCATGACTGAGCACATACCCATGTGCGCACACACACACACACACACACACACACACACACACACACACACAACAACACATGCATACACTGCCCTGAGAAGTTTTAGCTATTTAGTAGTTATTACTTCTTTATTTGGCTACCTTGCATCATGCAGAATCTTCCAGTAAGTCATAGAGGCTCTCTCCAACTGTGGCGTGTGGGCTCAGCAGTTGCGGCACACAGGCTTAGCTGTTCCTTTGCACATGGGGTCTTAGTTCCCCAACAGGGATTGAACCTGTGTCCTCTGCAATGCAAGGTGGATTCTTTACCACTGGGCCACCAGGGAAGTCCCTATTTAGTAGTTTTTCAGTGCTCTTCATAACTTGGGTAAATGGGCTCTACTGTTGTCTCTGTGGTTTAGATTGGGAAACCAAAGCATAGCAGAGCTTAAGTAACTTGCTCAAGTTTTCAAGATGATTTTGCTCTTACAAAGAATTTCTTAAAATTGTATCTTACATACATTAACGGGTAGAAATAAGTACAAAATAGATACAGGGAATTGTGATTTATTTCTATATAAGGTAAAGTGGCCTCAGCCTTTTCCATTTTTTTTTCTTTATACCACAGAGTGCAACTGCAGATGTGTGTGTTTCCACTATACTTTGGAATGATAAACTGATATGAAAATATTTTAAATAGCATGCCAAAAATGTCTTCCCTGTGTGCAAAGTGGACAAAGTCCAAATGTTAGTTTAAATTTCATATTATCTACCAATCTTCCCAGAAGAATCTGAAAGATGTTATTGTTTAAGTCACGTAGTTCTTCTGAATAATCTTTCCTTTGTAAACAGTTGGCAATCCAAACTCTGGATTTTTCCATTTAATGTTCAAAGGAAGCTCATTTTTAAGATCGTTTTTAATCAGCATATCTGTCACCTTCCTTTTTAACCTTTATTTTGCCATTACTTTCTGGATTGGTGGTTAGTGGACTTGCAGCTTAAACTGCTATTCAGCTTTTTCTTGAACACTGCAGTTTGCTATTCACTAAGAACTGCGTTCCCTCCATGTTTTTTCTAAAGCTGAAAATCAGTGGTCTTTTTTTCTAAAAGCTATAATTTTTTTACATTAACCTTATTTCTTCTTTTAATTGGTGTTTTTCTTTTAGTTGGACAATGGTAGGGGGCTGGTGATGGGTGTTATTTATTTTGAGAATCCTGCTTCAGTGAAGCTGTTGTGAAGTAAAGGCTTGAAATGAAATACTCCTTAAGGGCTCTGACTGGGGTGAGCAAAAAGAAAGGAGAGAAGGAGGAGAGGGAGAGGAAGAGGCATAGGAGGGGGCGGAAGAGCATTGTAATGTCCTCATCAAATCAGAAATTAGAAGCCTGTCAGAAGCAGGCAACAAAAAGGTTTCTTCCAGTTTAACCACAAAGCCACGTCCAGGTCCATATAGATCCAAGTGGCTAAAAGTTCCTTCCCCCCTCCCCTGCCAGCCCAGCTAAATAACAGAGTGTTTCTTTCAACACCTGTATGGTACGCATTTAAAAGGGAAGCCCATGGCTAAGATGAAGTGATCATATCGAAACCTCTTTCAGGCAAACAAGTCTTCACATTTCTTTTCCTGGTTTAACCTCTCAGTGGGCTACTAGCAGCCACCTCTGCCAGCATTAATTGTCCACTCTTCTTTTTTTAATACTGTAATTTTAAACATTGAAGTACAGTTGATTCCAGTGTTTCAAGTGTACAGCAAAGTGATTCAGCTACATATGTATATTCTTTTTTAAGATTATTTTATGTTATTAAAATATATTGAATATAGTTTCCTGTGCTATACGGGAGATTCTGATTATCTATTTTATGTATATCTATTTTATGTATGTTAATTCCAAACTCCTAATTTGATCCTCCCTCCCTTTCCCCTTTGTTTTCTGTCTGTGGGTCTGTTTCTACTTTGCCAATAAGTTTATTTGTATATTTTAGATTTCACCCATAAGTGATACCATATATTTCTGTTTCTCTCTCTGACTTCTCTTAGTCTGACAATGTCTATGTCCATCCATGTTGCTGAAAATGGCATTATTCCATTATTTTTGATGACCAAGTAATATTCCATGGTGTATATATTACATCTTCTTTATCCCCCATCTGTTGATGGATGTTTAGGCTGCTTCCATGTCCTGGCTATTGCAAATAGTGCTGCTGTGAACACTGGGGTGCATGTATCTTTTGAAATTAGAAATTTTGTCTCTTCTGGATATATGCCTATGGGTAGGATTGCTGGATGATCTTGAATGCAGTATTTACATTATCCCCTGTAAAAACTTAAAATGATGCTTTGAAAGAGGGTCCCCTTACCTTGAGATGGCTTACAAATACAAGCAGTATAAAGAAAGAAATCATAAGAGATTTAAAACCTAAATTCTTTTAAATTTTAGCTTGGACAAGAAAATGGGCTAGAAAATTAGAAGATTTAGGTGCTATTATATTCAATCCACAAAGTTTAATTTACTTAACATATTTTAAGCATTCTTTCAAGCTTGACAAACAATAGTTCCAATCTTAGTTCTCTAATTTTACACAAACCACAGTTGAAAAAAAATACTAAGTATCTCAAAAACTTTCAATTAAAAAGCTTAATTTTTTTTGTATCATCACAAATATCCAGTACTTGAAACTGTCACAAATTTCTCAACCTTTTCCCCCTAGTTTCCATGGATTTAAACCTGTGATGCTGTTAAATTTTTTAATTATCTAGCTTTTAATATACCCACTCCAGTGTTCTTGCTTGGAGAATCCCAGGGACGGGGGAGCCTGGTGGGCTTCCGTCTATGGGGTCGCACAGAGTCGGACACGACTAAAGCGACTTAGCAGCAGCAGCTTTTAATATTGGTTTTCCTGCCATATTGTTTTAATTCATAAAACTATGTGTTATTTTTGGCATGGTTATCTAATCAATAGGACGCACTTTTACCAGATTACAATAATTAGAAAGCATCATTTAGAGAGAATCAACATTAATGTTCTGTAGAGTACTACATCATGATGAAAATAGAATGCAGCATAAAGGGGATCAGACCGTGATATATTTTTATATGATGTTTTCAAATCAGCTCTTCTATTAAAATTATTTACCTGCTAATTCATTCAAGAACCTAGTTGACTATGGTTTTTATAATTTTCTGTTCAGGGACGAATATTTCATGTCCCCTTAGCTGTTATTTATTCAGCATGTTTCACACGCAGGGCCCTGAGCAGAGCATTTTCAAATACTTCACTGGAAGTACTGTATGGAGTTGGGCTCTTGGGCACTGGGAAACACTGCGGGTCACAGCCAGGGGGGAAAAACCCAGATGTTCCGCCACATCACAAGCCAACTATAGTAGAGAAAGCAGTGACCTAGTCAGAAAGACACACTGCTATAGAGAGGTAGATGGATATTTAGAAGGTAAATAAATACACAGGTATAGCAAGAAGTATTTACATATGGAGGATGCTAATAGTTGTTAGGTACTGAGAAGAGCTGTAAAACTTTTACTGAAGTAGAGTGTACATGCAAAGTTGACTCATTGGAAAAGACTCTGATGCTGGACTCAGGACTCTGGGGGCAGGAGGAGAAGGGGACGACAGAGGATGAGATGGCTGGATGGCATCACTGACTCGATGGACGTGAGTCTGAGTGAACTCCGGGAGTTGGTGATGGACAGGGAGGCCTGGCGTGCTGCGATTCATGGGGCCGCAAAGAGTTGGACACGACTGAGCAACTGAACTGAACTGTACATGCAAATACTGTAGGCATAGAACTCCTTCAAGTTTTGACGAACTATACTTGCATAATCGGCACCCAGATCAAGGGACTGAACATTATCAGCATTCCTGAAACTATTCATCTTCTGCCTTGAGGGTAACCCCTTCCTATCTTCTAATAGCATAGAGTAATTTTGCCTGCTTTGGAACTTAATATAAATGGAAACAGGATGTGCTGTTTTGTGGCTGACTTCTCTGGCTTAGTCTTTCCTTGGTGAGATGTAGTCACATTGTATGTAGTTGTAGTTCTTTTATTCTCATTCTGTCTTTGTATATGCCTTGGTTTATTTATCCATTATGTTGTTGACAGGGTTTTGGGGAAATTTCTAGTTTAGGGTTCTATTTTGGAAAAACCTACAGTTCTCTTCCTCTGTGTTTCTTGTTTTTCTTTCACTTCTGACACGTCTGGTCACCAGATGTGTGGGATTTTTCTGCACATAGA
Organism: Bos grunniens; assembly: GCF_055505025.1. NCBI lineage: Eukaryota > Metazoa > Chordata > Mammalia > Artiodactyla > Bovidae > Bos > Bos grunniens. Next base: position 27,282,646 of record NC_141185.1, on the reverse strand, counting down.
GGAACTTCCTATGACACCAGCTGGATGCCCTACAACTCAATTCACTTCTGACACAAACTACTTGGAGATAGTGTGACATCCCACAGGTAAAGGACTCTGTCCCATAACACTGTCCCTCACTTCAGATGCCAATCACAAGTACTAGGTCCTCAGGTTACCCATAGCTTTTGTCCAACTTGGCTACAAATTGGAGGCTCTCATCCCTTCTTTCCTCTGTGATTTGATTATTTGCTAGAATAGCTCAAAGAACTCAGGGAAACACTTTTTAGTTTATTAAAAGATACAGTAAAAGATATAGCTGAACAACCAAATGAAGAGGCGTATAAGTAAGATCTAGTACGTTCCCAAACACAGGGGCTGCTGTCCCCAGGGAGTTGAGGTATGTCATTCCCCTTCTTGGTGGATGTGTTCACCCACCTAAAAGCTCTCCCAAACCCATACTATCGGTATTTTTATGGAGGATTCATCACACAATCATGATCAATTGTTAACTCCATTTCAAGGCCCTCTCCCCTCTACAGGGGGCTTCCCTTGTAGCTCAGTTGGTAAAGAATCTGCCTATCATACAGGAGACCTGGGTTCGATTCCTTGGTCCAGAAGATCCCCTAGAGAAGGAAATGGAAACCCACTCCAGTATTCTTGCCTGGAGAATCCTTTGGACAGAGGAGCCTGGCGGGCTATAGTCCATGGGGTCGCAAGAGTCAGACAGGACTTAGCGACCAAACCACCACCCCTACCTCCCCTCTACAGAGAAGTGGAAGACAGGGCTGAAAAGTTCAAGTTTCTAATCATGGCTTGGTCTTTTGGTGGCCAGGGCTTCCCAGGTGGCTCAGAGGTAAAGAATTCGCCTGCCAAACAGGAGACGTTGCAGGTTTGGTCTGTAGGTTGGAAAGCTCTCATGGAGATGGAAATGTCAACTCATCCAGTATTCTTGCCTGGAAAATCCCATGGACAGAGGAGACTGGCGGGCTACAGTCCACGGGTTGCAAAAGAGTCAGGCATGACTCAGCAACTAAACAACAACAACTTTCTGGTAAACAGCCCCCATCCAGAAGCCATCAAGGAGCCACCCAGAGGGGCCTCATTAAAACACAAGATGCCCTACTGCTCCTATCACTCGGGAAATTCCAAGGGCTCTAGGAGCTCTGTGCCGGGAATCAGGATCACAGACCAATAAATATACATTCTGTTATCTCACAGGTTCATATGAAAAGTGCTGCATGAACATGCTTGTGCATGACTGGTTAACGTGTTCCTTGTGGAGGAGAGGCTTGGTCACAGGATATCCGTGTTGTTTGGACAGTGCCAGTCTTCTCACACGATTGACAAGTCTACAGTCCCATTGGCAGCAATTGAGAGCTGTTCTACAGAGCTGCTCGCTTGGTCTTTTCTGTGCTTTACATTTTAATATTCCAGAGAATATGTAGTAACATCATGCTGTTTTAATTTATATTTTCCTGATCACCACTGTGATAAATGTAGAAGCATATAGCCACAATAATCAAACCCTCATAACAATTTGTACTGATGAGGAAACTGGGTTTCAGTGAATTTGTGATTTCCTCAGGTTCACTCAGCTTGGATGTAAACCAACATTGAAATGCTAGCTTTTGCTTATTAGTGAAGCACATAATAATAGCCTTTAGAGTCATAAGGGAGTTTTGAGATTATCCTGTCCAAAAATTTTCACAGATGAAGAAGCAGAGGTCCAGAGAGTTGGATGTTCAGAGTTCAGAGATTATATTACATTTGAGGGTTTTGTCTGGTGATTCAGCTTACTACCTACCAGCTATGTGGCTCAGACAAGTCGTCAGCTTTCTCTAGGCATCTAGGTATTTAAATTATTTTTATTGAAATATAGTTGATTTACAATGTTGCATTCGTTTCAGGTGGATGGCAGTCAATCAGTTATACATATGCATATATCCACTCTTTTTTAGATTGTTCTCCCATATAGGTCATTATAGAGTAGGCAATGGCAACCCACTCCAGTACTCTTGTCTGGAAAATCCCATGGAGGGAGGGGCCTGGTGGGCTGCAGTCTGTGGGGTCGTTAGGAGTCGGACATGACGGAGTGACTTCACTTTCACTTTTCACTTTCATGCATTGGAGAAGGAAGTGGTAACCCACTCCAGTGTTCTTGCCTGGAGAATCCCAGGGACGGGGGAGCCTGGTGGGCTGCCGTCTATGGGGTCGCATAGAGTCGGACACGACTGAAGTGACTTAGCAGCAGCAGCATATCCACTCTTTTTTAGATTCTTCTCCCATATAGGTCACTATAGAGTACTGAGTAGAGTTCTCTGTGCTATAAAGTAGGTCCTTATTAGTTACAATAGTGTGTATACATCAATTCCAGTTTCCCAATTTATGCGCCCCCCCCTTTATACAATAGTGTATATACGTCAATTCCCGTTTCTCAATTTATACACACGCTTTTCACCCTGGTAACCACAAGTTTGTTTTCTACATATGTGACTATTTCTGTTATTATAAATAAGTTCATTTGTACCATATTTTTTTAGATTCCACATCTAAGTGATTTATCTGTCTTTCTCTACCTGACTTACTTCTCTCAGTATAAACTCTAAGTCCATCCATGTTCCTACACATGGCGTTATTTCATTCTTTTTATATAGTTGAGTAATATTCCATTGTAAATATGTACCAATTGTCCTTTCCATACCTTGGCTATTGTAAATACTGCTACAATGAACATTGCATTTGCATGTATCCTTTCAAATCATGGTTTTCTCCAGATATATGCTCAGGTGTGGGATTGCTGGATGATATGGTAGTTCTATATATATTTAGTTTTTTAAGGAACCTCCATACTGTTCTCCATAATGGTTTTACCAATGTATATTCTCACCAACAGTGAAGGAGGGTTTCCTTCCTTCATACACTCTCCAGCATTTATTATTTGTAGGTTTTTTGAAGATGGCCGTTCTGACTGGTGTGAGGTGATACCTCATGGTAGTTTTGACTTGCATTACTATAATTAGTACTGTTGAGCCTCTTTTCATGTGCTTTTGGTCATCAGTATGTCTTCTTTGAAGAATTGTCTGTTCAGATCTTTGGCCCATGTTTTGATTGCTTTTTTTATTTTTCCTGAGCTGCATGAGCTGTTTGTATATTTTGGAGCTTGATCCCTTGTCAGTTGCCTCATTTGCAAATGTTCTGTCTCGTTCAGAGGGTTATTTTTTCATTGTGTTTATGATTGCTTTTGCTGTGCTGTATTTCTGTCAGTAACAGTTTTGTTACTTTAACTTTGTAGTATAGTCTGATGTAGGGAGTCTGATTCCTCCAGCTCTGTTTTTCTTTCTTAAGATTGCTTTGGATATTTAGAGTGTTTTGTGTCTCCATACAAATTGTAAAAAAAAAAATTGTTCTAATTCTGTAAAAAAAAAAAAATGCCATTGGTAATTTGATAGGGGTTGCATTGAATCTGTAGATTGCTTTGGGTAGTATAGTACTTTTGATGGTATTGATCCTTCCAATCCAAGAACATGGTATGTCTCTCCATCTTTTTGTGTCATCTTTGATTTCTTTCATCAGCACCTTATTGTTTTCTGAGTATAGCTATTTTTCTTCCTTAGATAGGTTTATCCCTAGGTATTTTGTTCTTTTTGATGCTATGGTAAATGGGATTGTTTCCTTAATTTCTCTTTATGATTTTTTGTTGTCAGTGTACAGGGATGTAAGAGAATTCTGCTAATTAATTTTGTATATTGCAGCATTACCAAATAAGTTCTATCAGTTTTCTGGCAGTGTCCTTAGGATTTTCTATGTATAGTGGTATCATGTCATCTGCAAGCGATGATAGTTTTACTTCTTCTCTAATTTGGATTCACTTTATCTCTTTTTCTTCTCTGATTGCCATAACTAGAACTTTCAAATGATATTGGTGAAAATGGCAAGAGTGGAAATCCCTGTTTCATTCTTGATCTTAGAGGAAGTGCTTTTAGTTTTCACTACTGAGAATAATGTCAGTTGTGAATTGGTCATATGTAGCCTTGGTTATGTCGATAGGTTCCCTCTGTGCTAAGTTTCTGGAGAATTTTTAACATAAATGTATGTTGAATTTTGTTAAAACCTTTTCTACATCAATTGAGATTATCTTTTTTTATTTTCTTCAGTTTGTTTATGGGGTGTATCACATTGATTTGTGGGTACTGAAGAATCTTTGCAAGCCTTGGATAAATCCCACTTGATTGTGGTTTATGATCTTTTTCATGTTTTGTTGGATTTGGTTTGATAATATTTTGTTGAGAATTTTTGCATCTATGTTCATCAGTGATCAGTTCAGTTCAGTCGCTCAGTCGTGTCCAACTCTGCGAACTCATGAACTGCAGCACACCAGGCCTCCCTGTCTATCACCAACTCCCGGAGTTCACTCAAACTCACGTCCATCGACTTGGTGATGCCATCCAGCCATCACATACTCTGTCGTCCCCTTCTCCTCCTGCCCCCAATCCCTCCCAGCATCAGTCTTTTCCAGTGAGTCAACTCTTCACATGAGGTGGCCAAAGTATTGGAGTTTCAGCTTTAGCATCAGTCCTTCCAAAGAACACCCAGGACTGATCTCCTTTAGAATGGACTGGTTGGATCTCCTTGCAGTCCAAGGGACTCTCAAGAGTCTTCTCCAACACCACAGTTCAAAAGCATCAATTCTTCAGGGCTCAACTTTCTTCACAGTCCAAATCTCACATCGATACATGACCACTGGAAAAACCATAGCCTTGACTAGATGGACCTTTGTTGGCAAAGTAATGTCTCTGCTTTTGAATATGCTATCTAGGTTGGTCATAACTTTCCTTCCAAAGAGTAAGCGTCTTTTAATCTCATGGCTGCAGTCACCATCTGCAGTGATTTTGGAGCCCAAAAATAAAGTCTGACACTGTTTCCACTGTTTCCCCATCTATTTCCCATGAAGTGATGGGACCAGATGCCATGATCTTCATTTTCTGAATGTTGAGCTTTAAGCCAACTTTTTCACTCTCCACTTTCACTTTAATCAAGAAGCTTTTTAGTTCCTCTTCACGTTCTGCCTTAAGGGTGGTGTCATCTGCATATCTGAGGTTATTGATATTTCTCCCGGCAATCTTGATTCCAGCTTGTGCTTCTTCTAGCCCAGCGTTTCTCATGGTGTACTCTGAATATAAATTAAATAAGCAGGGTGACAATATACAGCCTTGACATACTCCTTTTCCTATTTGGAACCAGTCTGTTGTTCCATGTCCAGTTCTAACTGTTGCTTCCTGACCTGCATACAGATTTCTCAAGAGGCAGGTCAGGTGGTCTGGTATTCCCGTCTCTTTCAGAATTTTCCACGGTTTATTGTGATCCACACAGTCAAAGGCTTTGGCATAGTCAATAAAGCAGAAATAGATGTTTTTCTGGAACTCTCTTGCTTTTTCAATGATCCAACGGATGTTGGCAATTTGATCTCTGGTTCCTCTGCCTTTACTAAAAGCAGCTTGAACATCTGGAAGTTCACAGTTCATATATTGCTGAAGCCTGGCTTGGAGAATGTTGAGCATTACTTTACTAGCGTGTGAGATGAGTGCAATTATGTGTTAGTTTGAACATTCTTTGGCATTGCCTTTCTTTGGGATTGGAATGAAAACTGCCCTTTTCCAGTCCTGTGGCCACTGCTGAGTTTTCCAAATTTGCTGGCATATTGAGTGCAGCACTTTAACATCATCAGTGATATTGGCCTCTAATTTCTTTTCTTCATGTTATCTTTGTCTGGTTGGTATGAGGGTGATGGCGGCCTCATAAAATGAGTTTGGAAGTATTCCTTCCTGCAATTTTTTGGCAGAATTTCAGAAGAATAGGTGTTAACTCTTCTGTAAATATCTGAAGAAGAGCCTTGCAGGGTAGAACATTCTAAGTTGTAGATTTCCCCTTTCATCACTTTTAATATATTGTGCCACTCTCTTCTGGCCTGCAAAGTTACTGCTAAAAAATCAGCTAATAACCTTATGAGGATTCCCTTAAATGTTATTTGTTGTTTTTCCTTTGCTGATTTCAGTATCTTTCTTTGTATCTATTTGTTGTTGGTTTGATTAATATGTGTCTCAGTGTGTTTCTCCTTGAGTTTATCCTGTATGGGACTCTGCACTTCCTGTATTTGGGTGACTGTTTTCCCATGTTAGGGAAGTTTTCCACTTCAAATATTTTCTCAGGACCTTTCCCTTTCTCTTCTTCTTCTGGGACCTCTATAATGCAAATGTTGGTATGTTTAATGTTGTCCCAAAGGTCTCTGAGACTGTCCTCACTATTTTCCCCCCTCACATTTTTTTCTTTCTTTTTTCTTTATATTGTTTGGTCACAGTGATTTCCACCACTCTGACTTTCAATTCACTTCTTTCTTATGCCTCAGTTATTCTGCTATTGATTCCTTCTAGTGTACTTTTCATTTCACTTATCATGTTGTTCATCTCTGTTCTTTAAATCTTCTCTCTTTGTTAAATATTTCTGGTATCTTCTTGATCTCTGCCTCCATTCTTTTTTCTGAGACTTTGGATTCTCCATTGTCATTACTCTGAACTCTTTTTCAGGTAGATTGCCTATCTTCTCTTCGTTTAGTTGTTCTTTTGGGCTTTTTAAAATCTTGTTCCTTAGTCTGCAGCATATTTCTCTGTCATCTCATTTTGTCTAAATTTCTGTGTTGTGGTCTCCTTTCTGCAGGCTGCGGGATCATAGTTCCTCTTATTCTGGTGTCTGCCCCCTGGTGGGTGAGTTTGGACCAGGAGTTTGTGTAGACTTTCTGGTTGGAGGGATTGGTGCATGCCTCTGGTGGGCGGGACTGGGTCTTGTCCCTCTGATGAGCAAGGCTGTGTCACGAGATGTGTTTTGAAGTGGCTGTGAGCTCTGTATGACTTTAGGCAGCCTGTCTTCAGATGGCTGGGGCTATGTGCCTATCTTATTTCTTTAGCCTGAGACTTTCAGCACTGAAGCCTACAGGTTGTGAGGTAGGGCCGGGTATTGGTGCTGAAGTAGGGACTTCTGGGAAAGCTCATACCAATAAATATTCCCTTGGGCTTCCACTACTGGTGTCCTTGCCTCCACAGTGAGCTACAGTCAACCTTTGCCTCCTCAGGAGACCCTCCAAGACCGCTGGGGAGGTCTAGCCTAGCTTCCTATGGAGATAATGCTTTTTGCTGGGATCCAGTGCACATGCGTACAAGAGACCTTGTATGCCCTCTTCAGGAGTTGAGTCTCTCTTTCTCTCAGATACTTTCCTTTGGAGCTACTGCACTAGGCCCCTCTGGCCTTCCAGGTTCAATATTCTGGGGGTTCTTCCACCAATGCCCTACCCTCAGACTGTCTTGGAGGACTATTTCTATGTGGAAATGTCCCTGTGTAGCTTCCATGCATTTAACATTTTGGTGCCAGGGCTGTTTTTAGTATGGCTGTCTGCCACCTCTTTCCTCAGTGTATGTTGGCTGTTATCCCCTTGATAGGAGGTGTGACTGATGTTATGGCAACAAGAGCCTACACTTGATATTGAGCAGGATATCTGTTCTGTGGTTGTCACTTCCTTGTCAAAGTGGGGTGTGCTGTTGGAATAGAGGCCCCCAGATCTGTTTCTTAGCTATATTTCTGATCTGTGGTGTGAGGCAGGCAGGATTGGGGCTCTCCCACTGGGGGAGAAGCCACTGAGTGTTCCTCCCCGGGAATTGTTCACCTATGGACATCCTCTGTTGTGTTCCCTTTCACTCACTGTGCAGGCTCACAAATTACACTGTTGTTGGCACTGCTCTCAGCCCCACTTTAAATGTGGGTATGCTGGAAATTGGCCTAGGTATCTTTCAGGCATTGTTTCCCCCAGGCCACCAGTGTAGATCTACTGCAGTCAGGCCCCAGGATTGAGTAATCATGGAACTGGACTGAATGTGGGCACTCTTGAATTGGCAGGAGGGTTCTTTACCGCTGAGCCACCAGGGGAGCCCCGTTTCCTACCTTAGTTGAAATTAATATCACTGACCTCCAGCTTTTACCTAAGCTACATTCCTGTCTCCTTTCCTCCACTGCATTATCCCCAGTTCAAGTGCTCATCACCAGGCCACTTTCTTTTGGTACAGTTTTCTAAACTAGTCCTTAGCTCCCGTATCTCTTCCCACTAATCTACCCTCCACAATCTTGTAGAGTTTATCTTTTTTGTATTTGATATGTTCGTGCCACAATCTTGCTAAAATAGAAGTATCTTTGGTGACTGTGAAAAATAAGGTGAAATCTGAGTTCTGTGGCTTGGTCTTCAAGGTCTTTAACATCTGGCATCTGCCTACCTTCAGTTCACTTCAGTCGCTCAGTCGTGTCCAACTCTTTGCAAACCCATGAATCGCAGCATACCAGGCCTCCTTGTCCATCACCAACTCCCGGAGTTCACTCAGACTCATGTCTATCGAGTCAGTGATGCCATCCAGCCATCTCATTCTCTGTCGTCCCCTTCTCCTCCTGCCCCCAATCCCTCCCAGCATCACAGTCTTTTCCAATGAGTCAACTCTTCGCATGAGGTGGCCAAAGTACTGGAGTTTCAGCTTTAGCATCAGTCCTTCCAAAAAACACCCAGGACTGATCTCCTTTAGAATGGACTGGTTGGATCTCCTTGCAGTCCAAGGGACTCTCAAGAGTCTTCTCCAACACCACAGTTCAAAAGCATCAATTCTTCAGGGCTCAACTTTCTTCACAGTCCAACTCTCACATCCATACATGACCACAGGAAAAACCATAGCCTTGACTAGACGGACCTTTGTTGGCAAAGTAATGTCTCTGCTTTTGAATATGCTACCTAGGTTGGTCATAACTTTCCTTCCAAGGAGTAAGTGTCTTTTAATTTCATGGCTGCAGTCACCATCTGCAGTGATTTTGGAGCCTAGAAAAATAAAGTCTGACACTGTTTCCACCTTGCATGTTGTTGTTTAGTCACTAAGTCGTGTCTGACTCTTTGGCAACCTCATGGACTATAGCCTGCCCAGGCTTCTCTGACCATGGGATTTCCCTAGCAAGAATATTGGAGTGGGTTGCCATTTCCTTCTCCAGGGGATCTTCCCGACCCAGGGATCAAACCCGAATCTCCGGCATTTGCACACCTGAGTGTAATTTCTTGTTGCTCATTTTGCTTTGTTGCTTCACCTCCGTGTCCCACTGCGCACCGTCTGCTCTGTAACCACATTCCATTCCCTGCATGAAACGTACATGCTCGCTTTCACCTACTAGAAAATGCTGACCCAGAATGACCTTTCTTCCTACTCCTGTTAAATTCCTACTGCTTTCCTCATCTACTAAGCTTTTCATCTTACCTTTTATTTTCCCAGGCCACCTTTACCTTCTCACCCCTGCTTTTACCTCAATCCTCACACAGTTCTACTACAGCACTTCTCACAGGGCACCCTAGTCTTTTGTTTATGCCTCTATCTTCCCTGCTTTTTAAAACATTAATTCATTTATTTTAAGTTAAGGCTAATTACTTTACAATATTGTAGTGGTTTTTGCCATACATTGACATGAATCAGCCATGGGTCCCCCCATCCTGAAACCCCCTCCCACCTCCTTCCCCATCCCATCCCTCAGGGTCATCCCAGTGCACTAGCCCTGAGCACCCTGTCTCATGCATCGAACCTGGACTGGCGATCTATTTCACATATGATATATACATGTTTCAATGCTATTCTCTCAAATCATCCCACCCTCACCTTCTCCCACAGAGTCCAAAATCTGTTCTTTACATCTGTGTCTCTTGCTGTCTCACATATAGGGTCATCATTACCATCTTTCTAAATTCCATAGGGTTCAGGATGGGGAACACAGGTATACCTGTGGCGGATTCATTTCGATATTTGGCAAAACTAATACAACATTGTAAAGTTTAAAAATAAAATAAAAAAAAAATTCTATATATATGCCTTAATATACTGTATTGGTGTTTTTCTTTCTGACTTACTTCACTCTGTATAATAGGTTCCAGTTTCATCTACCTCATTAGAACTGATTCAAATACATTCTTTTTAATAGCTGAGTAGTATTCCATTGTGTATATGTACCACAGCTTTCTTACCTATTCGTCTGCTGATGGACATCTAGGTTGCTTCCGTGTTCTACCTATTGTAAACAGTGAAGCTCCCCAAGCACCAGGGTTGGGTTTATACATCTCCACATCTCCAGTGCTAAATGAACATGGGTGCTCAGCAAATATTACTTGAGTGTACAAATGAAGTTATTGAATCTGAGGAGATAAAAAATCAGACTTTCCTTTGTTGCAAAATACCAAGATACAACTCTCCCCCTTTGTCATTAATATGCGAGTTTCATCCCTTTGCTTTTCTCATAATCAGTATTTTGTTAACTAGGATTTGCAAGGATATGTACACTGTAAGTGCCTCTACTTGCAGTTATGACATCCTGAACCTGAAGATTTGCATGGGACTTCTTGAGGCTTTAAACTGAATAGTATAGATGAACTTTGTAAAATCAAATTTATTAAAAAAAATAAGAGCCTAGACAGTTTCCAGGTGGAGGGTATATAACAGAGTGCACTTTCTTCATTGCCCTCTTCAGATGTAGTCTGCTCTTCTGTTTCCAGTTTACAGTGTGTAAATCTGATCTACTAAGCTGATTACGTGATGGTGAGCCTGGATTGAGCATAATGTTGCTTTTAGAGAAATTTGGAAAATATTAAAAAAACTGACATATGAAAGAAATCCAAATACATTTTAAAATTAAAATACTATAACACTAGGTAAAACAAACAACCTACAAATAAATCTTTAAAATAGAAAGCCCCAGATTGTTTATAAGCCCTTATCTAGAAAACAAAAGATTATAAAAGAATCAATTACTCATAAATGTAGAAATGCTTCACCTTTTCCTTAAGGTATTTTATGTGGACACAATCATCCCTCAAAAATTCAGCTTCTAATGTAACCTTTAAAATTTAAGAATGCTGATTTTTTAAAAAATGCTGCTATGAGAATACATTATCACAATGAGATAGGGGCACCATCAAGACAGAAGAGTCTCCTTGAACATCTTTACAATAATTAAGTAAATAACAATGCACTGAAAAAATTTCATTTGAATTTTCCAAGATGGTTTCTCCTCTCACAACATTCCAGATTTTTAACAAGTTCAAAACAAGTTTTTAAAGAAAGAGAAATGTGCTGGACAAAGAAAAGGTACATTTTCAGGCAAGTCACAAAAGGAAAAATTAATAAGGATTAGACATTTCTCACACTTTGCTCAAAAGTGCATACTTTGATATTGTTCTCACTTAAGTAATGCTAAATTACAGTATGAAGCCCACGTTACTAACCGCTCTTCAATAGCCACATTATCCAGGATTACTGGCATTAAATACTAAATTAGCAGTAGCTGTTATTGTTTATAAATTAGTTTTCTTCTCTTTCTGTGAGTTCTACGAATTACACTGTATAATCTCCTTTTTCTCAAAGGACATAGGGTGTCACAGTGAAAATAATTGTGGCCTAGAAATGGAAGCCTTAGAGTCAACCTGTGATTTGCCACCAAGTGGTTCCGTGACCTTAGAAGAGTCATTCAAATTTTGCTGACTCTCTTTTAAAGGTGTTGGATTGGAACTGGACTTTGCGTGAGGTCGTTTCTAATTCTAACATTAAATGACCCTTCTTAGGCCCATACTAAAGAGGATTATGCCTTAAAACACAACACAGTTCTCTCCTATCTCTACCATTTTTGTATTAAGTCTCTTCTAGTTGAAAGTGGAGAAGGCAATGGCACCCCACTCCAGTACTCTTGCCTGGAAAATCCCATGGACGGAGGAGCCTGGTAGGCTGCAGTCCATGCTAAGGGTCGGACACGACCGAGTGACTTCACTTTCACTTTTCGCTTTCATGCATTGGAGAAGGAAATGGCAACCCACTCCAATGTTCTTGCCTGGAGAATCCCAGGGACGGGGGAGCCTGGTGGGCTGCCATCTATGGGGTCGCACAGAGTCAGACATGACTGAAGCGACTTAGCAGTAGCAGCAGCACCAGTTGAAAGTGACTAAACCCATCTCAAACAGCCCCAAACCAAAGAAATACTTTATTGGCTCATAACTGAAAAGCCTACGAGGGGATGTAGGTCTCAAAGTCTGGAGGGATCCAAGAGCTCCAAATGTGTCATCAAGATTCAGTTTCTCAAACTCTTTTTTCTCTGCTCCGCTTTCCTTTGCCTTGGCTCCCCTCTTAGGCAGGCTCTCTTCATGAGGTATTCTCTGGCAACTGTAAACTTAACCTCATCTTTAGAGTAAGCAACACCAGTGGGGAAAAAGCATGTTTCCAGCAAAAATCCAAAGTGGCCAAGTCTGAGTCACACCCTCTTTTGGAGGTGATGGGGGTGGATGAAGCTGGGGATCGTGGGGCATTTCCACATCAACAGAAAGAGGTGGTTCCTCAGAGGAAAACTGTGGTAAGGTTTGCATAACAAGGAAAAAGGATACTAAACAGACAAGAGTAATATGTCCTTACCTGGCAGCCTTGCAGTTTGGCTTACTTCTTTGTGATGTACATGGCTTTCCCCTTTTCTGTACCTCCAGCCCCTCAGATGGCAAGAACCATATTTATTCACTCTGTATTTCCTGTCAGACCTACCACTGTTCTTTGAAATGAGAAAAGTTGTTAGTCGCTCATTCGTGTCCAACTCTTTGTGACCCCATGAACTGTAGCCTCTGTCCATTAAATTCTCCAGGCAGGAATACTGGAGTGGGTAGCCATTCTGTTCTCCATGGGATCTTCCTGACCCAGGAATTGAACCCAGGTCTCTCACATTGAAGGCAGATTCTTTACTGTCTATGCCACCAGGGAAGCCCCTGGTGTGTTTGTTAATAAAATAGCTGTGTCAGCTATGGACGTGGGACACTCAGAGTGCAATGAGCTGACAGCCAGCCTCCAGTGGCAATGACTGGACGGTCCACCACAGCATCTGAGCCCAGGCCAGACTGTTCCTGGCTGACACTTTGTGATGATCAATCATTACTAATCATGACCAGTCATGGCAAGGTTCTACAGCCTGGCCATTTCTGCCCAATGCTATACTCCTCTATGGGTGATTTTTATTTGGAGCTTTCACCTGGGTTGGCCAAGGCTTTGTTAGGTCTGTCTGGTGGTCTGAGGTTCTCCCAGTTTGCTTCCTCCCACTTTCCTTTCGCACTTACAGATCCCCAGCTTGTCTAAAAGTTTTCCCTGTCTCATCTTGCTTCCTTCCCCTTTACCTTTCACAGGGGATACCTCTCCCAGAAGACCCTGTACATTTCTAACTCAGCCTCAGCATCTGTCTTCTCAGGGACCCAAACGGATGAAGAGATAGGCTTTGGGCCTGGATTATTCAGCACTCCTCTGGCAATGAGGACCCCCATCCTGGTGGTAAGCAGGGCACACATAGTCCCCTGTCAAAAGGTGGTGATTCTGTTGCTAAAACCTTCACAGGTAATGACCTAGGGCATTGCTGTTGTGCAGGGGGACACCCTGATTGCAAGAGTGACTCAAGATTTTGAAAAGTGCTGTACAGGAGATGGGTGGGGAATAATGCGTGTAAGGATAATACATTTGGCTGCTGTTATTAGATTGAATCAAAACACTAGAGAAGAATAATGAAAAGCTAATGGCCATTAACAAACCAAAAATTAGGTGAGAAGTCCTGGGGACCACTTGAACAGCCTCAAAACAGTCTTGATCCTCCATAGGGGGAAGGCAGGAAAAGCCAATAACAAACCCCAGACTTAGAATCACTGAGCTTCAAATGACTGAAAGCTCACCAGAGTCACACCTAATAATCAGGTCTTTCAGTGGGAAAGTCAGGAAGTTTGACAAAAGGGGTAAGGGAGACATTAGAGTAGACAACCCTATAGATTTTGATTCCCCAGATTCCTCTGAACCTTCTAAGCAGGTGGGCTGCTCATTTCTAGGTGGGAAGATACTGCAGGGGCTTCTTCCCAGCACAGCAACTGGGGGATTCTCCTCAATATCTGCCTCCACCACTTCTGGCTGCCATGTTGGTAAGTAGAATCAAGTCTCAATGGAACCCAGCTAGAGCTGTACTGAGCTTGAGAAAAGAGAAATTAATCATATCCTAACTTAGCCAGCATATTCCAGCAGAAGCTAGGGAAGTACCCCTGGGATTAGATTTTGAGGATGCTTGAGAAAGTGGGCCAGAACATAATACTGGATGAAGGAGACTTTATTGACTTAGGGGTATTCTCTTCGGAACATAGACTTTCACCTTGGCAAGGACCTCATTACATGATATGTAGCCTTTGATTTGGCAAGTGTGCTTGTTACTTTCTCTCCTAATCAAGAAGAGTGAACAGAAATAGTTCTCTTTGGTCCACGCGGTATGTATAACAGTATATAATCACAGTTTTGCTGCAGGGCTATGTAAACTGTCATATTGTGGTCCTAAGAGATCTGGACCATTCTATATCCTTCAGAATATCACAACTGTTCATTGCATTGACGATATTATGTAAATCAGGCATGTTGAATAAGAAGTGGCTAGCATACTGAAAGGCTTGTTAAGATACATGCCCTCCAGAGAACAGGAAATAAACCATATGGGGATTGGGGGGCCTGTCATATCAGTAGAGGGCTTCCCAGGTGGTGCTCGTGGTAAAGAACCTGTCTGCCAATGTGGGAGATATAAAAGATGTAGGTTGCATCCCTGGGTCGGGAAGATCCCCTGGAGGAGGAAATGGCAAGCTACTCCAGTATTCTTGCCTAGGGAATCCCATAGACAGAGGAGCCTAGTAGGCTACAGTCTATAGGGTCACAAAGAGTCTGAAGGGACTTCAGTTCAAATCAGTTCAGTCGCTCAGTCATGTCCGATTCTTTGCGACCCCATGAATCGCAGCACGCCAGGCCTCCCTGTCCATCACCAACTCCTGGAGCTCACTCAGACTCACGTCCATTGAGTCAGTGATGCCATCCAGCCATCTCATCCTCTGTCATCCCCTTCTCCTCCTGCCCCCAATCCCTCCCAGCATCAGAGTCTTTTCCAATGAGTCAACACTTCGCATGAGGTGGCCAAAGTACTGGAGTTTCAGCTTTAGCATCATTCCTTCCAAAGAAATCCCAGGGCTGATCTCCTTCAGAATGGACTGGTTGGATCTCCTTGCAATGAACACATGGCAGTAGAATTTTGGGGACTTAGCAATCATAGGATCATAGACATGCGGGGATAGCCCATCCAAATTATTAAAAAACAAACGGAAAACCAAATTGCTGCATCTTGTGAATCTTACAAGAAAGAAAGAAGCACAATGCCTGGTAAGTTTCTTTGGGTTCTGAAAGCAACACATCCCATACTTAGGAATACTGCTTCAGCTCACATACCAGGGGCAGGGCTCTGTGGCAGGACCAGACTGCATGAACCAGCAGCCTTGCTGCTTGGACCAGATGATCAAGCATATTCTATGATTTTGAAGATGTCAGTGGCAGAAAAAGATACAGTGGAATTTATGGAATACCCTCGCTGGAGAATCCTAGTGCAGGCCCCCAGGGTTCCAAAAGTAGTCCAAGCTATCTGTGGCAGAGAAACACACACTTCTGAAAAACCATCGGGAGCAGTTATGGTGATGACTGAGGGCAAGAAAAGCAGAGAGTGGGAAGAAGGGCAGAGAGGAACTGCAGCCGCAAGAAGGGCTGTAGTGCTTATCAGAAAGAGAGACCCACCGGAGTCCTGGAGGGCTCCTCCTGAATGGAGACATGGGTCTGTACGGCACCATGGGTCTGCAGGTACCACTGAAGTGTGCCACTTGGGTCTCCCTTCATGAAAGAACTTGCATTCAGTTGTGAGACGGCTGACAGCCTCCAGGGGCAGTGCTTCCACAGGATGTCACAACTCTTGAGCCAAGACCACACTCCTCCCTGGTGGTGGTGGAGGTGCATGCTCAGTTATGTCCAACTCTTTGCAGCCCTGTGGACTGTAACCCACCAGGCTCCTCTGTCCATGGAGTTTTCCAGGCAGGAATACTGGAGTGGGTTGCCATGCCCTCGTCGAGGGGATCTTCCCGACCCAGGGATAGAACCTGTGTCTCCTGGGTCTCCCGCATTGCAGGCAGATTCTTTACCACTGCAGCACCTGGGAAGCCCACACTCCTCCCTAGTGGTCCTCAAAGAGGGACTGAACACAACTGGGGCTGCCAGGGCCTGACCACTTCTGCCCACAGTGGGATTCGTCTGACACAGGACCTCACTCTTCAGGGCTTCACAGTCTGAGACTCTCTCTGCACAATTTTTCTTCTACCACTTTCTCTTCACAAATCTCAGGTGTATATCCTGGTCTGAAGACAACCAAATCCTGCTTCCCCTCTATCTTTCCTGGACAATATTACCCATCCCCACTCCACACACAGCCTAAAGCCTCTGGCACTCCTGTCTGCATCTTTGCATTTAATTCTTGGTCATCATAACTAAATAACTTGATTCTGATTTGGCCTAAAGTCTACATGGCTCACCTGCTTCAGGAGCACTTGAACTTTACTTCAGTTTAATTCATGGGAACTGTTCGCCAGGGCCCAGTTACACCAGAAATCTTGCTACAATCACTATTACTTTGGCTTCATTTCTCAAAACTATAGTGCAAGCCATAGCTTTGCGGTCATCAGAATGGGGTGATGATGGAAACTTCAGGAGGCGTCTTCATTACTTTTTACATTTGAATGAGAATTACTTTGAGTTCCTTGCTCCATTCCAGTTATATCCTGCAACGGGTCCCTGTCAAAGGAGTTTTTGATTAGATGTGAGGAGGACATCTGTGCCTCAGGAGGTTGTGTACACATGTGAGAAATATGAATACTTTGAATGCTAAGCATGGTTTTTCTATCTTTAGGTCATGCATTTCCCATACTCTTCTGGAGCTGAAATCTCTAAACATTATTTTGCATTATGTGTTTCTCTTTTCTACCTCAGCTGTACCTCTGTAAGAACTTTGAAGATATTTAATTTCACTGATATTTAAGGAAAACTAATTTTAAGAAGTATCTGGTTTCCTTTTTTCTCACCCTCTTATTTTTACCCCCACTATTTTAGTCTTTTCCAAAACTTTTATTAAGCTATCTTTGAGTTCAGAAGGCTGAGAGGATTTTTCTTTTAAAAAGGAAAGCTTGCCTACCAGCTGGTTTTATATTTTTCCCCAAGCACTCAACAGTCTAATCTTTTTCCCATTTAAAATGAGAGAGAGTTTAGCAAGAAATTGACTTGATGTTTGGACAGGAGCTTCGGGAAGCTCTAATCTTGGTGACAGCTTTAACAAACCAATCCCAGTCTCTGACCTCCTACATATTGAACAAGGCCTGGTCCTGCCAGCCCTCCAGGTAGGATAGAAAGCCTCTAAAGCATATTTGGGAGGGCCCTGTGTTCACTCTTTCTTTTGGTTTTCCCTTCTGAACTTTCAAATCTTGAGTCTTTGCAATATATTTCCCACTCCTTTAGAAGCAGAAGGACTTAGAAAGGAAATCAGACTTTGGTTGCCTTTGAAATATTTGCTCAAGTTTTACTATCTTCACAGCTCCCTAAATGGTAATCCTGGGAAACATTTGGAAATGCTGAGTCTTTAAAGGAGTGTTTCGTTTTCTATTTTCACATAAAGAAACTGATGACGTAAGTTTGTTCTGCTAAGAAGAGAGATTTTTGCTTCAGAAAAAAAAAAATAGTTTTATAACGATCTGTAATATGGTTATCAATAATTATCCTCAAACTTTTGGGTACATTATAATCACCTAGTGAGTGTAAGCTTCACTCTCAGAATTTTTCATATAATAGGTGAGAATCAAATATTTGCATTTCTAAAAAGTTTCCACAATGACGATGCTGGTCTTGGGACCATATATTAGAAGCATTGATCTATACCATTGCTATCATTACCTAATAGAAAAAAAAAAACCCCTAACATTTCTATGAGCATTCCTAATTGAACTAGAGTGTTATGACCATTTTACATCATTACTTGGGTGAACTTAGAAGGGAAAGTAAAAAAACCAAACCAATCCTGATTTATTTTAGGACAATTAATTATTAAGATATAAACACTGTCAGTTATCTTCTCAGTCTGATTGGTGGTATTTCATTCCTTTGCTTCTTACAGGGAAAATATATAGAGACAATAATATATACTTGTAAAACAATAACTGGCAACTAAAAACTGGAAGCCATTTTAGTTGTCTTCATTTTTTTTTCTTTAGTTGTTCCAAGTGTTTATTAGAGTCTGTTGCAATTAATGAAGTTTTTCCATCTGTAAACATGGGGATAATAATATGTACTTTTTCAAGTGCCATCAGAGAGAGTGTGTAAAATGCCTGACATAGTGCCTGACTACTAGCAGACGACCAGGAAATATTCATTTTTCATTTTCATGTATTTACCCATTTTAGCACCACTAATTCTTTGTGGGTACTTTCAAATACATATATTCTACCATGAAAAATCAGAGAAATAAGAGAGGAGAGGTAAAAATTATTTTAATGTGAGATAATTTTCCATTAGGGGCTTCCATGATCTCTCAGGGGTGAAGAATCTACCTGCAATGCAGGAGACTCAGGTTCTGTCCCTGGGTCGGGATGATCCCCTGGAGTAGGAAATGGCAACCTACTCCAATATTCTTGCCTGAAAAATGCCATGGACAGAGGAGCCTGGCGGGCTACAGCTCAAAGGGTCGCAAAGAGCTGGACACGACTTAGCAACTAAACAATAATAATAATAATTTAAAAATTCCATTAGATATTACAGAGACTTTTTTATTTTCAAAATAGGAATAACTCCTTCCATGAAGATTAGGAATGTTATTTTAGACTATTAATGAAATGCAAATTTTTTGATTTGATTTTTTATTTACTGTTCCAAATCCATGTAACACCATCAATAATAGCTCCCACCTAGACGTGTGTTTACATGTCAGGCACTAGGCTAAATGCTTTATATTGCCTACTTTATTTAATCCTTATAACAACCTTGTAAATTGTCTTTTCTGACTTTACCAATGTTAGTTCATTGCTATCTCCTCTTACCTAAAGTGAAACCTCCACATGAGCAGCAGCGTTGTTTTAGGTCCTGCTATAGCCCTGCTGTTTAAAAGAATACTTGGCATATAATAGGTGTTCAAGGACTATTTGTTGAAACAAATTCATGCATCATTAAAAGGAAATGAATGAAAGCAACTCTTTCCTGAGAGGTTGAGTAATTGGCCTGAAGTCCCTGGCCAGGTTAAAATCCAGGCACTGAGTTTCAAGTTTTCCCTCTCCGGACCCCTAACATACAATGTAGAACATGGAGTTTTCTAAACGATTATTAAAATATCCGAGTTTCTCTATAACTTTCAAATGGTAACAACAAAGTGTGTAATACTGAAATGTGCTTGGAATGAAACCTGGAGTTAAAGGTTTAAAAGGAGCTCAAGTTGAAGGTAAGAGAATCTTTGGCAGAAAATGATTGGAGGGAGCAAGTCATTTTATAGATATATCTTGTCTCTGTCCAGAACCAGGTTGTAAATGTTAAGACATCTGAGATGACCAACAGAAAGATGTCTCATTCTCAAACTGGTGAATCCTGGCAACCATTCTGTCAATGAAACGGGTGGTTGAGATTTTCTAGAGTCCATGTTCTTACTATAAACAACCTTGATCCTTGATACTTCTCCTTCATATTCTGAATATGGGCCAAAAGAACAATAGTTGACCACATTACTATGGAATAAATAATATCTGAACATTTGCCAGGGTTTAATTCTTTGTCACCAATCAAATTTAAAGTACACCTCACCATACAAGATTCCTTATTACACTACAATTCAAAAAATGTTGTTGTCTTCTTTCTTTTTTAACAAAATGAAATGTAATCACATTTTACTAGTATATCCCAAACATTTACATGAGAGAGAAATAAACTATCTTACATCAGCAATTATTAACTTGGGTTTTTGTTAAGCAAAACTAAAGTGATTTCATATATAGTATATTTTCCTTCTGAAATGTTCAATATTTCTTTTTTTATAAAAAGTTAAAAATAAAAATCATAATAAACTGAGATCTTCAGCATCAAAGCAGTTTCCAAGTGGAAATGCTCCATATCATTCTCCAAAATGAAACAAAATAAGATTGGCAGAACTTTGAAATTTGAACAGTTGGGTTTGCTATTCCCCCCTCCCCGCCCATATATAAATAACTTACAATTCTCAATGAATCTTCTCAAGTTTATAGTTTCCTTTCATGGTAACCACACAAATCACTTTTTAAGAGGGATCATTTCTCAATCAAAATCAGTAAAGTTAGAAAAGAGTTATGTTGGTATCTTACCTTCATGCAAAGATACACAGATAACATTTCTCTGATACACATCCTTTCTTGATTCCTCTGAGACAAAAACACTGAAAAGCTGTCTCTGTAAATAAGTCAGCCAAGAAGCTGCTGCTTCTACAACTTCCATCAAATATGTATCTCAGAGTTGGGATATAATTCTTGAGCAAGATTATTTTAAATTCCATAATAAATGATTAATTCTTCAGGAGTTTATCATCTCTTTGAGATATGCCTTGGATTATGAATACTAATAACAAGTAGTGATTTAACTTCAAAAGACTGTTACTCTCCTCCTTTTGGGCTGTGTCTTGAGCAGCTGTCCAGGGTACTTAAAATTAATTAGTGTAAATACTTAAATTACAGATCTTTCCCTTTTTCTTGTGCATTGTGGGTTTTGAGAAACTGGAGATGCTTTGCACAAATAACTCAGCTTGTTTTTCCATTTTGAACAAGATTTTAAAATCCTCCAGCCTGAGAATAATGATGAATGATATAGAAAATATTTGTAGTTGCCTGTGAAGCTGTGTTAGAAAGATTGTATAACACTTTAAAAATGGTGTTATGGTATTTTGCTTATGGTATAGAGATAATGTGGTTAAATATTATGTCTACATAATATATGAACTTAAAGGCCATTGATTCCAGTTCTTTACCTGAGTTTCTAGAAGGTGGTCACTTTGTTCTGCCAAGATATGTCCCAAGTGTGGGAGGCTCAGCACCTTCAGAGGTGGCCCTCTTCAGGTTCTGAACAGTGGAAAACCTCTTTCTGCTATGGAACTTAATCTAGCTCTGAGTTTCATCTTTATATCTTTCTGAAGTATCAGTCTGATTTATGTATTCCCATCTTTTTTCTGGAGAACAGAGGGAAAATGAAGTTCCGGGCCCCAGATCATCAACATTAAGTATTGGAATACCTACTTCCTGGGTGACAATATAAGAAGGCAAAACATATATTTATGAGTTCCACATGAAGTTAAAATTGTAAGCACATTCTTAATAATCCATTCATGATTTGATAGTGAAGCAACACATAATTGCAAAGTGTGTTTTCACTCTTTTAAAAAAACATAGCAAAAAGAAAGTTTAAACCTTTCCTTATTGGTCATAATAATAACTTAAGACAGCAGTTCTCAAAGTGTGGGCTGAGGACCTTTTCAGGGTGTCCATGAAGTCAAAACTATTTTAATAGACTATAATAATGCTAAAAACATCATAAATAGTTGCCTTTTTCATTGTGGATATATCACTGTGGATGCTGATGGTACAAAAGCAAAGGTGAGTAAAACTGCTTGGGCATCAACATGAATCAAGCGAGTAGCACCAAACTGCACCAGGAGTCACTGTGTTCTCCCCTGCCGCACATTCACAGTAAACAGCTGCCAGATTCATTTGAGAACATCCTTGATGAAGCTGTAAGAATTATTAACTTTATTAAATCTGGACCCTTGAACATGTATCTTTAAATATCCTTTGTGATGAAATGGGAGGTGTTTATAAAGCCCTTTTGGTGCATATCTATAAGTATCTCAAAATATCCTTGTACTGCTGTTTTTGTTGCAAGCTGAACTAGCCACTTTTTTTTTTTAATGAAACACTATTTGAAAGAACAACTGACAAACTATAGCTATTTAGATGTGAGTATTTGATGGACATTTTCTTGAAAATGAACAAAATGTGCCTGTCCTTTGAAGATACAACTTTCAGTATTTGGCTACCAATAATAGTATTTGAGATTCCAAGTGAAAATTAGAATTTTAGGAAACTTGTATCTGCCATTGTGAGCTTGACAGCTTCCCAATAAGTAAAGGCTTTATATACTAATTCAAATCAGAATAGTGGAGATACTAGCACATGTGATTTTTATTGATATTGTATAATGAAATCTGTTAACCTTTGGAAGATCTATGTTAATGTTTTAAAAATTATCACTGCATATGATACAGAGCCATGCATGAACAAAAATTCTACAGGTCAATGCATTTCAATGATTAGAATGTGAAACATTTCTTAATGTGACTTCAGATTCCATATTACAGCTAACTTTTAGAAATTATTACTTGTTGAGAGTTGGTATAACAGTAGAGAAGATATTCACAATTATATGTTAAGGTTCTTAAAATTTGACTTACCTCTTTTCTAACTTCATATCTATGTGAAGCTAGATTTTCTTTACCAAAACAACTTATTGTAACAGACTAAATGCAGAAAAAATATGGGGATCTGGTTGTCTTCTATTAAACCAGAGGTTAAAACAAAACAAATATAAAACATCACTCTTCTTTTTTCCTTTTTTTTGGAAAGAGTAGTTAATTTTTACAATGAAAAGTGTTATGTTAACATGTAATGAGTATTATTTTTTAAATGAACTAATAAGAAAAATTTGCATATATGTGTTAATTTTGACTACATTAAATATTGGTAGATGTGATATACATAATCCAAAGCTCTTTGAGTGGCCTCCAAATGTTTAGGAGTTAAAGGAGACTTGAGACAAAAATGTTTGTGAATCATCGTTCCAAGGAACACTCTGGTGAAAGATTATAGTTATCCTTACCCTTATTAACTTCAAAAGATTGGAAATAAAACTGACATATTTGTTTCCAATAATAACCAGTACAATAGCAAATCTGTAATCCACTATTTTATGTCTAAGCATATCTTTTAAAGAATCTTTATTTAATGTTCTTTAATCAAAAATTGTTTATAATATGAAAGTTGATAACAATTGTTGAGAACCATACCAACCGGATATATTTCTTATAACAAGAATGATGGATAGGGTACTGCACTGCATACTTTTTTCAGTTTTCTTTAAAAATTGTTTTATTTTATACTGAAGAATAGTTGATTTACAATGTTATGGTAGTTTCAGGTATATGGCAAAGTGATTCAGTTATACCTATACATATATCTATTCCTTTGCAGATTCTTTTCTTATATAAGTTATTACATAGTATTGAGTATACTTTCCTGCGCTATGCAGTGGATCTTGTTGATGATCTATTTTATATACAGTAGTGTATATATGTTAATCCCAACTCCTAATTTATCCCTCTCCCAACACCTTTCCCCTTTTGTAACTGTAAGTTGTTTTCTGTGAGTCTGTTTCTGTTTTATAAATAAGTTCATTCATATCATGTCTTTTAGATTTCACATATAAATGATATCATATGGCATTTGTCTTTGTTTGGCTTACTTCACTTACTATGATAATCTCTAGGTCCTATACATTTTGCATATGATCAACGTCAGAGGTTATCTTTCCTTTGTGTAATGCTAAATTTTAGGACTCTAGGAAAAGTGCACTGGACTTTTGGAAATGCTTGCAGTATTTCTATCTGGTGTCTTTCTTGACTTTGATCAACAAAGTTAGTCACTTAGAATTGCAGGTGTCTTGTAGAAGAATTTAAAATAAATAGAATTATCAACATTCATAAACAGAGCATGAAAGTATTTCAATACTTACATGGGTAACTTTCAAGACCTTTCTTATCTCCAAAGAAGAGAACTTGGGAGAGATCTTAAGAGACTGTCCCCATGGTGATGACTACCTTTCATGGAGTAATGAACTGTACTAAGTGCTTCATGCACTTTATGTCATTTAAACCCTACCACAATCCTTTGAGAACTACATATATTACAAAGAAAGGAGCAGAGGCTTGGTGAAAATAAAGAAATTGCTTGAAGTCACCCAGCTTGCAAATGGTAGAACTGTAATCAAACCCGGAGTGCAAACCCATATATATAATTTGGCTGCACCAGGTCTTGCAGTATGTGGAATCTTTAGTTCTGGTATGCAGATTCCCAGTTGTGGCATGTAGGATCTAGTTCCCTGACTAAAGATCAAACCCAAGCCTCCTGCCTTGGGAGCATGGAGTCTTAGCCACTGGACCACCAGGGAAGTCCCCCGAAGTGCATGATTTTTACCCCCAGCTCCTGACTGCATTTTATTTCTCGGCTCATCTGGTTCAAGGCCCAATCTCCCATGCCATTTTTGTACACTTTATGTAAATCTGTTGTTGCCCTTAGGACACTTTATTTATTTATATATTTATTTCTTTATATATTTACTTCTGCTAATAAACTCTTAACCCCCTGAAGGAAGGAATGGTCCCTGAAACCCCACCATGCAAAGCAAATCCATTTTTGCTGGCCTGAATGAATACCAGGTTAAGTAGTAGAATCTAAGAGAGCTTAAAGAACTTGCCCTTCACTGTTTCATCAGTGTATAGCAAAGTTGGGATCTAAAGTTAGACCTCCCAACTTACCTCTATCTTAAACACTGCAGGCCAGGCCAGTGGTTCTAAAATATGATGTGGGGACCAATTGTATCACCTAGGAATTTGTTAGAAGTGCAAATTATTATTAATAATATTAGCCCCACCCCAAATCCTACTGAATATGAGCTTGTAAAGGGAAGGCCCAGAATTTTGTGCTTTAATAAGCCCTTCTTGCGATTCTGGTATATGTTCAAGTTTGAGAATCACTCCTCTAGGTGAAGAGACATAACAGTTTAATAAAAACAGAGTGGTTGACATAGCATTTGTCATTGTAGTCTTGTCTGATTCTTTGCAACCCCATGGACTGCAGCATGCCAGGCTTCCCTGTCCTTCACCATCTCCAGGAGCTTGCCAAACTCATGTCCATGGAGTTGGTGATGCCATCCAACCATCTCATCCTCAAGACATGATAATTTAATAAAAACAGAGTGGTTTACACAGCATGGAGTGTAATAAAACTGTTTGATTTGCTATGTGGTTAGGTTTATAAAATATCCCATCCTACTGAAAATTAAAAAGTCAAGTAAAAACTCATCTAGTATGGTTATTTTCATTAAAAAAAAAAATCCAAAGCAATTAGTCACTCCTTGAATCAAGCATGCAATGAATTAATATTTTTGCAATTAATGAGAAAATTAAGTGAAGAAAAGAGTCTATTGGCTATTTGAGTATACCTACCTGGAGGAATCAAGCTGAACAGAAATAAAATTTGCAGTTAGCACTAGGCATAATTTTCACTGGAACAGAAAGTAGCATGTTGCTGTTGGACTTGAAGTACAAGTCCCAACTTACATCTTAGTGGGTCCTTCCAAGTTCTAATTATGTTGACAGTCATAGAAGAAGCAAACTGGAACCAGCATTTGACACTCCTTTGTCATCCCAGGTAGATTTAAAATCAATCGTCTCCTAAAAATTAGAGATATTTCAGCTCCAAAATCAAATCCTTGATCATGAAAAAATAAGAGCAGCTTTTGAGATTGTTGTTTAAAGACAAATTAGTCTTTTAAATATGTTGAGACAATTTAGTTATTTTGCATGTAAGTCTAAGTTTAGCTTTAGTTAGATTCTATTGATTTGCACGTGCTTTGGAATAATATCTCCACAATGTGTGAATATTCTAACTTAAAAAAAATGGATTTGAGACCCTTTCTCACTCACATTAAAAAAAAAAAAATTTCTCTTCTACTGCCTGCTGCTGAATTCAGAAAACAGCTAAAGGATTTTTTTTTTCTCTTTTAACTAAACTACTTCTTTTTCTAGCTAATATTTATAAAGTTCTCTAAGAATTAGTTAAGCCTAATAGTTAGAAATAGTATTTGATAAAGGCGGTAGTAATATTGAAAGGCCCAATCTCCCATGCCACTTTTATACACTTTATGTAAATCTTCAGTGCTCTCCTTATAGAGGTTATCAATGGACATACATATATGATAAATAATGATTTATTAGATATTCTCAATTCCTTAGTTTCTCCCCTGTAATATCAAGAAAGTCATTATTGTGAAGTTTATGTTATTTTTCTCTCCCCTGACATAGTTTTGCTTTTGACTGGATTAGGGGACATATTAATAGCATGGAAAATTTAGTATTAAGAGCTTGAATTCAATTTCAATTGAGGAGCAGAGGTGGAAAAATTTTTAAATCAAATGTTTACCCCCTCTACATAAGATAAAATCTCCTTCCCATGAAATGGGGGGACCTTAATTTTAATCCATAGCTTTTCCTACCATTAAGCCTTATGTCTCAGATTGTTATAGACCATTTTAAATTTTTTTTAATGGGAAAACAAATAAACAAAAAAACCCTACTGAAGCATGATCCCTGCAATAAAACACTTAGCATTTCAGAGTAAAGCATTTCCTACCTTATTCATTACATATGACATTTTCATTCTATTTATTTTTTTTATCTTATTCTGGTCTCTGTGTACTATTTTATTTCTCCTTAAACACCTGACTAGACTAAAGCAAAAATTAGATACAATAAAGCTTTGTAGTTCTTCTCTCCTACCTGTCATTGGCAGCTTCTGACAGCCAATAATGAAAAGTCAAAGTCAAACCATTTAACTCTAAGTAAATGGAAATGAATTTCCAGAGAATAGATATTTTTATCATATGAGCAAAAGGCACAGTTGTACACTGACAACAAGGATAAAGATGTAAATATGTAATTGTGGTAGCTGTGTGTATATCATATGTATGTATTCAGAGTTAAAACATCATAAACTCCTCTTCTACATCTCAACATAACCTGATATGTACATTTTAGGTGGGGGAAGGGGGATGTACAATGAGAAAGTATACAGTTTAATGTTAACTGGAGCCCTTTGGGTTGGAATAGTGCCAAAGCAACTTTCAAAATATTTCAAAACAGCTGCCAGCATGTAAAGATTTTAACTGAAAGAGTAATGAAATCTGAATTACTAATGACGGAATAAACATATTTTGCTTAAGGTCCTTAATGAACATAAAGATAAGAAGATCCAATAAGGAATTTGTCTCTCATGCATGCAAACCAAACTTCCAAATTTTTACATGTAAAGACAAAAACAGTGAAACAGACTTATCACATACATCCTAAAGTAACATACTGTGCAAGTCTTCTTTGCATAGTCTGTTTATTTCTATTTTAGAAAAGAAAGTTTCTGGAGGGCAGGAACCATATTAATTCTCTTAAATATGGATAGTTGAAAGCTTGGAACTTTGAAGTTGAATGTGCTCATTAAACTCTACTTTAATAGTATCAAGTATAATTGAAGTAGCTTCAGCATATCTCGTTTCAAATGTCCACCAGCAAATCTCACATCTTCTTTTGAGGGAGACAGGTTTGCCCTTTGGGCTTCCAGGAGAAACTTGCCCTCCAAGAAAGAAGGGAAGCGGGACCACATATTTCCAGACCAACTAGTCTGTAAAATAAGTAGTCAATAAAATATAATCGCCAGTCTTTTCTATTCATAGAATCAAAGATAAATTTAAAAAGAAGGATGATATGGTCTATAAATGCAACTCATTGATTGTGCAGAAAATATTTTAAAAGGGAAAATGTCTATTTTGGGCAAAGAGCATTTTACCGGTTTCTGGCACCTTGTAGCACATTTAAGGGCTGCCTGCTGATCCACCGGATCTAACCTGGAACATGGTATTACATACTGGAGTTAAACCATACATGGAAGCAGCTCTTACTGGCTGGGAACCACCTAGACGTCAGATGCCAGGCACAGGCAACACCCGCAATGGGCCAATAATTCAGACATGCTATTATATTGAAAGCCACTGTCTGCATATATGTGCCTTTTAAGCCTCATTGGTCAGCCCTTAACTGGACTTCATTTGCCTACAGGACTGCTGGCCTTGACCTTATGCAGTCAGAGAAGGAGAACTTTTCTCAACCCCTAGAACATTCTTGACCTCGCGATTATTAGCGCAAACTCCCATTTCTTTCCATAGGAAAGCTTGCGCTGAGCCAAGGGGTGGTATTAGAGATCTCTTCTCACCCAGCCCTGAGGATGAGAGGTGGGGTGGGGAGAGCCCGGAAACTGGAGTCCACTCGAAAGGCCTGGCCCGGCCGCAGTGCTCCTGGTGGGAAGAGGCCCTCCCACGTCTGTGACCTGACCCCTCCCTGGTGGCTTTCCACCTACCCCTGTGCACCTGCCCTCTCAATAGAGCCCCGACTCGCGCCGGTTCAGTGACTTCGTGTTTGGCCACTGCACAAGTAACTGTTAATAGCTCTGAATGAAATGCCTTTAAACTAGGAAAAGGCCCTCTTCCTAGGAAGGAGGTAGACAGGACCTCGGTTAGATCTTCAACTAACTCGTCACGCCACAGATGCTCATTACGATTCTTTTTACGTGCAACATGTGGGGGACGAAGCAGTTTCATATCTCCTGGTATTATCTGCCGTCCAAAGCATTTTCTTTGAGAGGAAAATGGAAACGCAGCTGCGCCGTGGGCCCGGCCAGCCAGAGCTGGGGCTCCCTCCCTCTGTCTCCCTGCGGCTGCCGGGCTCGGGCGGCTCCTCCGGAAACTGACTCGGGTTAGGGGAGCAAAGAGGTTGCGCCGCCAGCGCGGGACGCTGCCCGGGCGCGGACCGGTCTTTGTGCCGCTGGGCTGTTTTCCCGGAGTCACGAGGATGGAAGGGGAGCCCAGGTCTGCGGCCAGGGCAGGCGTCTGGCCCCCAGACCTGGTGCGGGGACGCAGGGCCCGGCAGTCTCTACCACTCTCGTCCTTGGCAACTTCTGGCCAATCGGCCCAGCACCTCTGGGTCCCAGCGGCCGGCTGAGCCCCAGGCCCAAAGGGTTAAGCAGGTGCCTCGCCCGGCGAGGCGCTATTGGCCGAGGGTCGGGCGGCGCGGCCGCGGCCACCACGCTCCGCCGAGCCCAAGTTGTGTTCGCGCGGCGGGCGCGGCGGCCAGTCGTTCCCCCAGCTGCCAGGCCCGGGCCTTTGCGCGCGGGGCGAAGAGTCGAGAGAATGAGATGGGGGAAACCAACAGCAATACCAGCAAAGCGTCCTGGGGGTAGGGGCGCGCCAGAGGAGGGGAGCCCACGCCCCGCGTTGCTCAGGGGCTGCACCCTCCGCCAGGCAACTCCGGTCCAGTTTCGCGATCCGGAAGGAAGAAGGAGGAAGTGGGGCCACGCGGGGGTCCCAGGCGGGGGGTGGGGGTAGCCATTCACTCCTCACTGTCCCCACCCATTATACAGGCGAGGAGTGCAAGTTGTCATTAAAAAGGCGCGCCCAAACCACGGCATCCCGCCTTACCCCCTAAAGAAACACTGATGTAACAATGTGGAGAAGTAACTGGAAGGCACGAGAAAATAAATGCACGTGTTTTCTCTTTTTGTTTCCCTGGTGGTTGGAATTTGCAGAGTTCGCCCCAGCTGTGGCTGCTAATTTATTCGTTTCATCGTTTGAAAGGGGCGTATAGAGACGGATCACCAGGGGCACAACCGGCTCCCTTTAGCTGGACCTACAGTCCCCACCTCACAAGTTTGTCCAAGACCAACATGCCCGCCCACCAGGAGCGAGGAGAGTCCCTTCTTATGAAGGGTTGAACAAACTCTCCGTTGCACAAAAGCGCCCCCCCCCTTCCTCCTTTGCACACCATCCCTCCTTGATAAGCATCAAGTTCTCCAGTAGTCCAACTTGCAGTTGGTAACCCTCGCGCTGCCTAGCGTACAGAAGACCGGTAGAGTGAGGGGTCCTGTCCGGGAGGGGAGAATCTGCGCCCCCATTCCTGCACACGCGGGCTGGAGTCCAGGTTACTGGAAGCCGTGGGAGGCGCGAGCCTGCCTGGATGGTGGTTATTTCTCTAGAGAAAAGAGGGGGAGAGCGCGCGCTCGTCTTACACTTTGGGTCGGAAGTGCGCGGTGTGTGTGTGTGTGGGTGTGTGTGTGTGTGTGTGTGTGTGTGTGTGTGTGTGTTGAGGGGGCGGGAAAGAAAGGCACCCTCCGCTCGCAGCCCGTCATTCCCTTGCACCGGCCAAGTCCTCTCCAAGCCTCCCGGTGCATCCTTCCTCCGCCACCCCCTCCCCTTTTTCCCTCAGCTGGGCTCGCGCGGCGCAGCCCGAGCAGCCAGTGAGAGCAACATCCTGGAAAGAGGGGGGGAGCACCACCGCCCCCCAAAAGGGAAAAAAAGGCCCCACCCTGACACGTTTTGCTGTTTGCAAGTCCCTCGCACGCACCCCCCGCACCTCCTCCTCGCGCTTGCGGCACCCCCCCCACCCCAGCCCGCTGCGCGCACATCAAAGCGCCTCTCCGCCGCGCACAGTGGCCGCGGCTCACTAATGGGATTGCAGGCTGGTGCCTGGCTCCGCTGCTGCCGCCGCCGCTGCTCGCGCTGCTGCTGCTGCCGCCGCCCGAGCCCCAGCCCGAGCCCCCGCCAGCCCGAGCCCAGAGCCGCCGCGCCCGGGGGCCGAAGCCGCGGCGATGATCCGAATATTTCCGGATTTCAGCGTGCAGGTGACGGCCGCGGCGGCCGGCGGAGCGGCCGCGGGGGTGCCGGCCGGCGCGGGCATGGGGAGGGCCGGCGCCGCGGCCAACGGCACCCCGCAGAACGTCCAGGGCATCACCTCCTACCAGCAGCGGTGAGTAGTCCCGCCTGGGCTGGGATAGTGTCCCCCGCTCCGGGGTGCTGGGGTGGGACTCACTTTGCCTCTTGTTTTAGGCGTTACAACACACATGCACATCGCCAGGGCTCACTTTGCTTGCCCCTCGTTCTATAGATAAGACAGAAAAAAATAATCATTCACAATTCAGACTGAAAGGCACTTAGTGTACCGGCGAAGTCGAATCACCCTGTGCGTTCTGCATGGCCCTAGATCCAGAGTCTCAGCCCCGCGTAGCCAAGGAGTTAGAGCGAAGTCTGAGACACAGCACAAGGTGCTTTTGCAAAGTTTTGGGATCCTTGTCCCCTTCGGCGGAATTTTCTCAATGCTTCTGCCGAGTGCGGACCCGAGCGGACGGGCAGCCAGGGGGGCAGTTGATCACCTGAGGCTGATTGATCATTTGTTTCCAAACAGAATGGGAACGGTTTTCAGGAGAAGCTGTAGACTTGCAATTCTACATAATAGTGTTATCTTGTCACCTGTTACTACAGGGAAATAGAGCAAGAAATCCGAGTCTCCTTGGCGCTGTTAAGTATTCATTTTAAACGTATTATAATGCAAATGATAAGATTCAGAGATACAAGTTAGGAAGCAAATTTTACAAAGTTAGGTTAGATAGTAAGAAGGAAGTTTTCAAGTATTTCTTGTTTGCATTTCTTTCAAACATTTATAGATTTAAAAAAAAATTATGGGTGTGACATTGAAATAGGAAACATCATTTGATTCAATTAGGAAAGAAAGGGGGAAGATATTACCATCAGCACCACCAACAGCCCTAGAACCCTGAAGTTTTTCCTTAAGGACAACTTGCGATGTTTCAAGATTTTATCAAAAATGTAATCCACAAAAATGTGCTGAGAAAAACTAACAATGTAGTATGAAAGGTAAGCTTCCCATTTGTGGGATTCAGTTTTAGAAGAGATGGGAGGGAAAAAAAAGAACACATGAAAGTGTGAAATTAAATATTTGTGTTTCCCAGATTGCACACGATTAAACATCTGAGAGATTTGCCAATGGCATTTAACTTAAAATATACACAATGCATAATTCAAATACGAGCTCCTATTTTTACCTTGTATTTCAAACTTCATTGATTTGAGAACCTTTGATTTGAACCAACAGTGTTTAAACTGAAAAGGTTAAGATAATCTATCACTGCCATATTTTGTGCCTTCTAACCAATGGCTCAGCGACCAGAGCAGGTTTTGCATAACACACTGAATGTTTTCCAAGTTGATGCCCTGTATTGCATATATTCTGTAGAGGACTTCATTATATGCTCTGAGTATTGTCAGAAGTTTTAAAAAGAGAGTCTTAAAAATAAGTCAAAAAGAGACTATTCCTTGTTAAAGAGATTTTAAAATTTAGTCTTGTTTTAGTTCAGTGATTACAAGAACCTTTAATACAAAAGATCTGGGAATTTTTCAAACATAAAGGACCAGGGAAGAATTAGATTTTCCTTCTCATGATTCAGGTATAGTTTTTTTTTTTTTTTGTCACTTATAAAACATTTAAATGACAATAGAATACATCGGTCAATTTAGGAAGTGCAGGCAGTAGTCACAATAGTGTGGTTTCTGAAGTAGGGAGTCAAGGGTCAGAAATGTCAGAAGGCCTTTGGACGATTTCAGGGAACTCTGGGGAACTTCAAGTAACCCTTAAGATATGAACTGGGCATAAGAAGTGGTCATGAATTTCCAGCTTTTATGTTTATTCTCTGAGTGTTGGTGTGTTACCATGAAGATCTTCCCAGGGCTAATTGTCCTGCCAGTCAGGAGCACCCAAGGGTAATCCTCCATGGTCCCCTACTCTGACCCTGAAAGTGCTGCAATGCTTCCACCTTCATCTTTGAATTGGGGCCACTTTATCAAGTCTCTGAATCCCACTGCAGTTCTAAAGATTAAAGCTTTAAAAAGAATCAACTCTAAACTTTAGCCTGTGGGATGTCCTGTTCCCTTCTCTTTTTTTATGTTCTCTCATGTTGACAGAAGAGAAGGTGCTAGCTGTGAAAAATGTAGCTCTCCATTTCATTACTCAGATATGACAACACCTGTTACTACTTTTAATTTTAGTTAATTTGGGGACAGGGGGATGAGTCATGTGGGAGGGCTAGAAGGTTATTGGCATGGTTTTAGTCACAAGTCCCCTGTCCTCTGGAATTTTATTGGGAATGTGGGCCACCTACTTGTTAGGCAGTAGGGGCTGTGAAGGGTAGACTTTAGTTTCCACCTCAAGACCTGGATATGTCTGTTATATATAATAAATGGTAACATCATTTTACAAAAAAAAATGCATTAACTTCCTTCGGAGAGTTTGATGAGGAAGTGACAGGCATAAGGGGGTTTTCAAGCAAAGAGTCACCTGTTGGGAGAATACAAGCTTCTCTCATTTGTCATTTTTTGGTAGAAACGCCCTAAGCTGACTGTCTTGCAGCCAGAACTTCCAAGCAGGCAACTTTTCCCTCTGTCTTCCAGCCCATATGTATTTTGTACTTTATACTCTCCACTTCATTTTTCAATCACTCTCATCTTCTCCTACCTGTAGAGTGTACTCCAAAGAGAACTCAAACATCATCATGCAGGTTAAACACGTCTGCCACGAAAAACACTTAGGTTTTCCAAGTTTCTGACTCTCAGCCCCACTATACTGAAATGGTAGCACTGAGAGTCTGTTTTTTCTTAAGTTTAAAGTAAAATGCAAAGCCTCTCCTAGAATTGATGTTTTCCGTCTGGCTCTCATTTATTCAGAGTAGAAATACTTTGGGAGTCCTTTCTACTTTCCTGGGTGACACATGACTGATCCAAGTCTCTGCCTAAAAAGCTGCCCACATCGTGCAGAGCGGTTTAGTGGAGAAAAATCTCTGACCAAGTGCCACCTAGGCAATAAGATTCCAGCACTGGCCCTGCACCGAGTGGCCCTTTCTCTAGGCCTCTCTGAGCTGTAAGATAAGGAGGCGGCTGGGCTGGATCCCGGAGGGCCCGAAGTCCGATCTGGTCCCAGGTGCCCAGTCGGGAGAAGCGTTTTATCTAAGGGCGTTTAAACTCCTGGGGATTCACTTGTGAACCCTGGGGTCTGCACACTTGATACCTGCGTGAATAATGCAGATTGCTCCGGGCTTGGAAATGCTGCTGAGAGAGCCCGAGCCACAAGGTAGCCTGTGCCGCCGCTCCGCCCGCCCAGAGGGGCTCTCCGGGCCTCTCCGCCCGCGCACCCCACCCGCTTGTCCCCGAAGGCGCGCCCGGGACGCCGCGTTGCCTTGCCCGCTGCCGTGGGCCTCCCAGTTCCTCTCTCTCTTGTTTCTTTCCTCCTGGCCGCGATACTCCAGAGAAGGGAAGTGTTCGAAACTGCAACTGAGTGGCGTTGTTGCGCCGGCAGCCGAGCTTCCCAGTCCCCCAACGAGAGAGAGAGGAGAGAGAGAGACACGGAGAGAGGGAGAGAGAGAGCGCGCGAGAAGGGGGGGTGTGTGTCTGCGTGCGAGAGAGCGCTCTGGAGCAAAGCAGCTGGAAAATGCCCAGAAATACTTTCACAGCGGTCAAGCTGGGAACCCCCCGCGCTTCCTCCCCCGCTCCCCGCCCCTCCCGGCCTAGGGCCCCCCACCGCCCCCCGCCGGGAGGGTGTGTGCCCCACCTGCCACCCGGCCGGCTCGGGGTGGCGGCGGCGGGGGTGACGGCGGGGGGTGTGGCGGCGCGCGAGGGCGAGAACCCTGAGGCGGTGGCGGCGGGGCCCTGGGCCGGGCTGCCCGCGGGGCCGCGCGGCCGCCTTCCCCCCTGCGCCCCCCCCGCGCCGCCGCCGCCTCCCCCTCCTCCTCCGCCGCCGCCGCCGGTCGCCTGTCTCCGCGCCGGGCATGTCTCGGGAGCCGGAGCGGCCCGGGCCGCGGGGGCTCTGCGACGCATGGACGGCGGCGGCGGCGCCCGGAGAGCAGGGGGAGGAGAAGGCGCAGGCGGCGGAGGAGGCGGCGACCTGCAGCGAGAGGCACCGGCGGCGCGAGGGGACGGCCGGCTGCCGGCTAGGCTCCGGCCCCTCTACTTTTCCGTAGCCTCCCCGCCTCAGCAGCACGGCCGCCGCCGCCGCCGCCGCCGCCACGGCCACGGCCGCCGCCCGCCCGGCCGCCGCTGAGCGCAGCGCACGCCCGCACTCACTCCCGCCACCCCACGCACACGCACACCCCCCGCCCTCCCCACGCCCCCCGCCCCGGGAGTGGGGAGAGAGGCAAAAAGTAAGAGAGGAAAAAAAATAGCAGGAAGATGGCGCCCACCAAGCCCAGCTTTCAGCAGGATCCTTCCAGGCGAGAACGGTAACACTTTTCTGTTTATTGAACCTGCCGCCGGGGCGGCCGCTCCCGCCGCCGCCGCTGCCGCCTCCGCCGAGGTGGCGGGCCCCGCTCCGCAGCCCGCCTCCTGGGCCGCGAGCCCGCGGGAACCCGGTCTGCGGGCAGGCGGCTCCGCGGTCCCCGCGCGCATTGTCCGCCCGCGGCGGCTGCGGCAGAGAGCGGGCTCTCCGGCGGCGGCGGCGGCGGCGGCGCCAGGCTCTCCGAGCGGTCGCACCTCCTCGGCTCGGCGAATGGAGTGACTCGTTGACAGAAAAAAAAAGAAAAAAAAAAAAAAAAGCAGAAAAAAGAAAGAAAAAAGAAAAAGAGAGAAACAAAAACGAAGGGGCTGCCGTGTGGCGGGGAGCAACGGTGCGGGTGGGGGGGCCGGGGGATCCCCGGGGCCGCCGCAGGTCCCTTGGCAGCTGCTCTCTAGGAAGGAATGAGGCTGGGGAGGGGGAGGGCAGGCTGGCGAGCAGGGGAGGAGGAGGAGGAGGAGGAGGAGGCCGGGGGCGGGGAGCGCGGAGCTCGCGCCAGGCCCGGACGGTGTCGCGGAGGGGCTTGTCTCCGCGCGGAGCCACTAGGCCGGGCCGGGCGGAGAGAGGCGCGCGGCCGCCTCCCCGCCGCCCGGGCTGCCGCCCCCAGCCTCGTCAACTTGTGGGTCTCCTGCTTTTGCCCTCTGTTCTCCTCCACTGCCCTCCTATTCACTCTCTTCTTCCACACCGCCCCCCACCCCCACCCCCTCACCCCCGAGGAAAAAAAGAAGAAAACCCTTCAGTCCCAATGAGCCAGCCAACAGCGAGATCCAAAATGTGCCAACAGTTGGAACATCTCTGTCCCGTTAGTTACTGTTTGCGGATCTGTGTTTTAAAAAGTTCCAGGGGAGAATTGCATATCCAGGCAGGGAGCTCAGCCGAGCATGTCTGTTTGAAGTTAGTTACACTGAAGCCAAAAGGGAAAGGGAGTTTGTCTTCACAATTTCCTTAACTGTCCTACGTGAGTGGCATTGTTAGATTTCAGAGTAACTAAGCACCCCTCCGCCCCACGTGGTTTTTCCCTCCTGCTGTCCACCCAGCCTACTTTGTTTGGACTCCTATTTGCTATTAATTGGCAGCGTTAATGACATTAATTGCATATAGCATATTGGTTTGAGCAAAGTGAATCTCTCTGTGTGTCTCAGAAGAGGAAATGCTCAGTGGGAAGTATGAAATGTTACCCATTGATTCCTGAGGAAAACAAATGCGGTTAGATGTGTCCACCCCCCGCCCCCGGCCCCCAACCAGCGATGTTTACTTTCCTCACAGGCTTAAGTGAACTTGAAAAGATGAGGGAAGTCCATAGTAGCAAGATTTAATTGTTTTGACATGGGTAGTTTTATTTTTGATACAACATAGCATTAACCTGTAGTTTCCATCGAGTTGTTAAGGAGATATTTAAACAAGCTATTCCCTTAGAAAGCTTCACTTGCACTATTGCTTGTTTCCTTTATTCAGTAGGGACCGCAGAATTGTCAGGATTAAGGAAATAATTTCAAGTAGATACTTAAATGACTCATTCTAAACTCTAGCTAATTTCTGTATAAATCATGTACCTGGGAGTAAATCATACACAGTTCAGCTTTTAAAGATGTTAAAGATGGTTAGCATTAACTACCTGACAACTCATAAAGCTAAAACGAACATTTAGTCTTAAGTGTTTTTATGAGAATTCACATATTAAGTACTTTACTTTTGCAGGTAGAAAAATTGCTTTTCAGAGCATTTGTGCAAAGCTTTTAATAATTATTTCGAATTTAACATGGTGATGAATACTTCTCGAAGTCAAAAGTTTATAATTGATTTCCTCCCTTCTTTCCTTTTCTTTGCCTCCTTCTTCCCTAGTTCTCTGGTAGTAAATGTATTTACTGGGATGGCCCCAGTAATCTCTCCAGCAGAGGCCTATTTGTGTGCCATTTTGGGAATTTCTCTGAGATAGGAATCTTGAAGATAGAATTAATTTCTAGAGGAAACTTCATAGCCTGTGCATGAGCGCGTTCTTTATCACCTGTCTCCATTTGGCATTCGAAGAAGGTAAATCAAAGTACGCGATTTGTTATTCTGCTCCACTTGAGAGCTGAACTAAATAACACTTGGTCTGAAATTCTGATTGAAGTTGTAGGAGGATATACTGTATTTAATTTAATGCCCTTTAATAGCATCTTCTTGTTCAGCTCGGATGCTGTCATTTTAAAGGTTGGATCTGAGAAGGTTTAACCTGTAGGGAGAGGGAGGAGTACTAAGGAGGTAGGGGCAGAAGGAGTGATACAGAGGAAAGGAAGAAAGGAGTTATAAACTAAATGTTTCAAACAGTAATAACCACAAACTTGGCCCATTATCCAAACAGTTGTTTTGTGCCCCGAGGGTTCACTTTCTTATTAGGGTTTTAAATGCGCTTAACACTTTTAAGTGTAAACATTACACATGTTCCTTGATTTGGTTTTGTAATGAGAAATGGGAAATCAGAGGGTTGGTTCAGGAGGGGGTGTTTTTCATAGTTACTTGCTCAACTAAGTAGTCATTTTACCTTTATGTGGACTTTGTGCCTGGAACTTGTTGGTTAGTAGTGTGATTTCTCTGTAACAGTTGAACAGAAATACGTTTACAAAAGATGGTTTTCTGTGGACATGCTTTAAGTGACCTCCTCCCATTTACTTAAAACATGGTTTCCAAATCATTGATTTCTTGAAGGCTTTTATGGACACTATCTCTATTGTTTTTCACATATACCAGTATCAAAACTTGTAGAGAAAAAAAAATACCTTTTGAATTGTCTTGTTGTTTAGTTATGACATATCTGACCTGAGTTTAATAATACAGTACAAAAGTCATTTCCTCCTAATAATGTTTACAGAGTAAATTTTGGGAAAAGAAGTTTTTTCTTGATAATGTCTTATGTTATTATTTAGTATTCCTTAAATTCCTCTGACTCATACACGCAGAAAGTGTCTCTTTGGAGCCTGAAAGAACAAGTTGAAAACCTTGTGTATTAAAACTCGTTTGATTAAAAACAAAACCAAACAACAACAACAAAAAAAACTCCAGTAGGCTGCAAATTATATAGTACTACCACAGAGTTTTTCTACTATGTGGATGTAAAACCAAGAAAATTAGAAGTGTCAAGCATGTGATACGCCCATGCTGGTTTGTAAAGCATATTCCAGTAGCACAGGGCTTTTGGTTTAAAAAGTAAAGGTGGTGGTGGAGACTTTTTTGAAGGCATTTCTTTCTACAATGTAAGCTTAAACACAGAGTGATAAATGATGATATATGTTGTCTAACACTTGCTTATATATAAATAGCTCCACAAGATTGCTTAAATGATAATCGAAAATATGAAATAGGATGGCCTTCATATCACAAGGCCAAGGGTCTACAAATGGAAAAACTGAAATAATGAAATATTTCCAAGGCAACAGACTGTCAACAAGAACTGTAATGCATGGGCATATCACAGAACCACCGGAGAGGATATTAGATTGTATAGCTCAGGAGCCAGGAGTTATAAAGACCTTTATTATGTAGGACCCTCCCACATTACAGCATCCTTTCCTATTTCCAATTTCTGATTTATAAATTGAGAGACACATAGCTACTTCAAATCTGTAATATGCCTGTTACTAGATTTGATTTGTTATGAGCAAACTTGAATCCAACATTATTGGATGGTTTTGGTTAAAAAAAAAGTTACATGAGGTTTTTTTTTTTTTTAAGCACCTAGTGGTA
The DNA here is from genome assembly GCF_055505025.1 of Bos grunniens. Classification (NCBI taxonomy): domain Eukaryota; kingdom Metazoa; phylum Chordata; class Mammalia; order Artiodactyla; family Bovidae; genus Bos; species Bos grunniens. The sequence continues at coordinate 27,243,892 of NC_141185.1, read as the reverse complement.
TTATGAGTAAAGTTTTAGTCCCTGTGGTCTTTAAAAATATTCTTAAGAGTACGACTTTTATATTTGACTGAAAGTTGTGGGAAATTAATATCTTGTTCAGCAATGAGTTGGTAAGAATTATATTGCAATTTAAATTTGATGTACAAATTGGAACAGCCTGGTATTTTTGGCAATATGAAGTTTGAATTTTGCCCCAAATTCTTCTACACAGTTGTTGCTCCTACCTGCAATATATCTGTTTTATGGGAATGCCAGAATTTCCATAAACCTCTCAACTCTTTTGCTCCGGCCTAGATCTTAGTTTGGGATCCACTGGCATGTTAAAATTGCATCTGTCTGAAATGGGATCTGATGTCCAGGGTCCGCTGCTCTGTGGTGAGGTTTTCTATGACAGGGGGTTTCTATACTGTACATGCTTTTGTAAAGCAGTACTTTTTTTTTTTTTTTTTGAGGGGGGAAGATTTAGGCAGTGTAGCTTTTATTGAGTTATTTTTTAAGCTGTTGAGCTTTATATTTTGTAGGGTATTTGCAGGGGCTATGTCACAGAGATATCTAAATCACTTCTGATAATTTTTTTTCTAATAAATGTCCTTAAGTGCTTTACTATTAATAATGGCCCTTAGATAGTCTATTTTTGTTTTCTTATTTTTCCTGCGATTCCACTGATCCCCTTTCCTATGCAGAATGCCACTCACTAAAAGAAAATTAAACACACATGAGAGCAGAGCTGGCCCCTCCCCTGTTATGTTCACATGGCTACTTTTTCTGTATTATAGCATTCATCTCTTGAATTAATTTTTAAAAAAATTCTGCATGGCTCTTGGCTTAGAATTTAATTTCAAGTGTTTTATCAGCATTTCCTAATTGCATACAACGGATAAGGCTGATACCTAGTGGAAGGATTAGGCTGTTAAAATTTTTAGTTGTTCACGTGATTAAATATTAATTAAAAAATTTAAATGCTTCCAAAGTTGTACACATGGAATATGTAAAACTTTAAATATTGAAATCTGTACTATGACTAGCTAAGAACTTCCCAAATTTATGGGAAAAGTCAGTTATGTTTGCTTTGCATTTAATGATGTTAGTGTTTTTATAGTAAATAGTGCCTGTTTTCTTTCTTACTCCCCCCCTCCCCCCCACAATTGGGCAGTGTAATAAACCAACTGTAACTGAATGGTATTTTTACTGCACTGGGCCCCATTAGTGTCAATAGGATGTTTGCACTAATAAGTTCGGTAGAACCTTACATAGAATAGTTTGCAGTGATATTAGTCAAAATGTAGTGCATAAGCAGGGCATGGCTTAGTAAGAGGAAAGTAACTGCTACTATAGCTGAAATTACTAGGGCACTGACAAGATTAAACAGCACTTGAAGTTGTCTGTATACATGTCTGAAACATAATGTTTTGATGAATTAATTGGCATACTTGTGGTCTCGTGTACAAAATCATGAGAGGCAAGGTGAAAATCACACATTGCCATTGTCCAAACTGCTCGTGGGCCTCAACTATAATTATTGATTGGTTTGTTCATTCAGCTTTATTTATTGAACCTCTGCAATGGACCGTCCTGACTTGTACCGGAGATAGTAGTGAATAATACACCCTGTAAGAGCAGTTGTTTTAGTTATAGACTTGTCCATATATTGGATATGTGGAATATTATCAAGAGCCAGAAAACAGCCTTTTCTGGAAGAGTAGAAAGTAGAGAATTCATGGACCTGTAAAGAAGGCTCCTTATCTCCTTTGACTTCTGTTAGCTTAGTGTTCTGGGGAGACAGGTATTCTGCTTGTAAAATATTGTAACTAAGGACTGTAAAATAATTAGAGGTTCTTGGGGGAAAGAAAGAAAAGATGTTATATAATGTAAATGAACTAATAGCAAAAAAATTTAAAAGATCTTTGGGATTTTAAAATGAAAATGATCACATATGATAATAAAGATTTATTGGACATTACTTGTTTCAAAGTCCTTTGAAACAAATATTAAATATTTCCTAGTAATTTTCTCATTGGTTTCCCCACTGCCTTCCAAGGGAAGTGCTAATATCCCCATTTATGGATGAGAAAACAGAGGCATATTGTTCCCCAAGAAGGTGGTAGAGATTGAAATCAGGTTTGTCTTTGTAGAAATGTAGTACCTTAACTGCAATGTGGAGGGGCCCTGCATTTTTCAAATTTTCTAGAGTCAGGGATTTCTGAGCCCGTGCCAGAGAGCTCTTACGGCAGAAAGACCTTGTGTGCTGAGCAGTGAACTAGATCTCTGCTTCTGGGTCCTTCATCAGATGTTTGGAGAAGTTCAGAAATACAGTGTTTATAAAGTGAGAGAAAGAATCAATGAATTATTCTCACTCTACCCATTAACATTCCAGTAGTTTTGTGGGCAAGCTCCACAGCTATTTGGGCTTCCCTTTTGGCTCAGCTGGTAAAGAGTCCGCCTGCAATGTGGGAGACCTGGGTTTGATCCCTGGGTTGGGAAGATTCCCTGGAGAAGGGAAAGGCTACCCACTCCAATATTCTGGCCTGGAGAATTCCATTGGACTGTATAGTCCATAGGGTTGCAAAGAGTTGGACACGACTGAGCAACTTTCACTTCCTTCCTTCCTTCCTTCCACAGCTATCTATATTTCGGGGCAGACTTTTCACTGAATGATTTCTGAAGAATCAGTTTGCCATGTACATAGGCTTCTTTGGTCTTAGACTGTGAAGTATTCCTGGACCTTTTCCACTCCTGTTATTCTTGCCTCAGCGTGTGTCACAGTTTAAAGACTACAGCGGAGACTTTTATTTTGGGATAGTTTTGCCACTGAATGGGTAAAGCATAATACACTTTACTGCCTGTGTTTCTGTATATTCTTTAGAGATGTATAAGGGTTTGTAGAAGTTGGCCTGTTGCCAAATTACCTGGCATTAAAATAATGACAGCAAGCATTTATATAGTACTGTGTACCAGGTACTGTTCTAAAGGCTTTACATATATTAATTAACTCATTTAATTAAAAACATGTTAAAAATGGACCACAGTAAATACATAAGTGATAAGTTATCATTTAGCTCCCCCAACTCTCTTCCTGGATGTTCACACACTTGTGACATTCAAGAAAGGAAAAGTCTTGATAACATTTTAATTTCTCTAATGCAGGGTAGGGGGGGGAATCACAGGGGTTGGTCTGGTATGTAACATTTCTTTGATAAGAGCTATTCTTTGATAAAAGCTATACTTTTGGAAAGGGCTTCCCTAGTGGCTCAGTGGTAAAGAATCTGCCTGCCAATGCAGGAAACGCGGGTTCAATTCCTGGGTCAGGAATGTTCCCTGGAGAAGGAAATGGCAACACACTCCGGTATTCTTGCCTGAGAAATCCCATGGACAGAGGACCCTGGTGGGCTACAGGCCATGGGATCACAAAAGAATTGGACACAACTTAGTGACTGAAGATTATGAAACTTTGTAACATCTGACTTTAATCACTGCTCCTTGTAGAACATATGCTAGATTTGAGGTAGTAGACAAGCATACCACATTTATCTTCCTGTTTTTAGATGCAATACTGTCAACCAAATAGCTTCTTCAAAAAAAGAATAAAATGTAGGAATTTCAGGGCTTGAAAGGACTAGATAAGCAGTGCTTGAGTATTTGTGGTTGAAAGAGCTGAGTATTTTACTTGTGTAACTTAAACATTCACTTTTACGTTAAGAAAATTTCTTGTTTACATAAAGGATAGGTTGACTTGTGAGATGTTGGCAAGGGCTCATTTAGAGAAATGTTTTGCTAAAATATTGAAGATCAAAAGCAACAGACAGTAGGAAGTATAAGTGAAAAATAGGCTACAAAATTTAAAATAGCATTCAGGTCATCTTACAATAAATTATATCACCAACTCAATGAACATGAATTTGAGCAAACTCTTGGAGATAGTGAAGGACCAGAAAGCCTGGTGTGCTGCAGTCCATGGGATCACAGTCAGCCGCAACTTAGTGACTGAACAACAACATTATTTTATTATCCTCAGTATGCCAATGCAGTATTAAAGGGCTCTGACTCTGGTACCGAGGTTGTCTATAACATTAAAACTTAAATATTTATCACATATTTTGGAAAGTAGTGCCACATAGCATTTTAAGAACACTTTATGGACTCACAGGTCATTTCAGTAATATCTTATTATCTGATAGACTGGGGCTTTTCTCATTTATAAGATTAATACAAATAATTTTATTATAAAGAAAAGTTTAATATTGGATTAAGGGTCATCTTTAATGAATATAGCTGAAATCAATCCCCTCCAGCAACTGTGAATTTTCTTTTCTGCTATTGTAACACTGCAGAAAAGGGCACTAGTTCTAAAAACTTCGTGCAGAAGAAGCACTTTACTCAGAAAGACTGCAGTGTTTTGGTAGGAGCAAGTGGAATGATTGAAACTGTTTTCAGAACCCCTCTCTCTGGTCCTTGAAAATGGAGGCATCAGTGAATAAGGATATTTTGGTAGCTAATATGTATTGTACTAACTGAAATTAGTATAAATAATTACATAATACACAAATAATTACACAAATTACACAAGTAATTTCTCAAAATCTGTTTCTTAAAAACATATCCATTCTATTAATATATATGAATGGGATGACATTTATTTATTGTAGATTTCACTGTTTGTATACATGATTTATATATAAGCCATATATATATATGTGTGTGTGTGTGTGTGTGTGTGTGTATATATTCTTTACAATGTAACATATATGAAATATAAACCAGTATACGAAGTTTGTGTATATCTACCTAAAATGGGAAAATGTTACAAAGATATCTTAAACATATTATAAATGTCTTACTTTAGATCAAGTTAAATTTAAATATATGCAGAGGATTTGTGACTTTTTGTTTTCCTAATGCTTTAAGGAAAAGTAGGCTCATCATTTATTTTTTTTTTTGCACATTTTTATTGTTCTGTGTAAATGTAATTTGTTAATCCTGTGAAATTTGTCATAGATAAATTTGCTTGGATTATCTTGTCACCACCGTATCTGCATTCTTTTGTTCATTGCTTATTCATAATTTAACAGTCTGGCAGTGAGCCTTTTTGGGATGCTCACAAAAGATATATGACCTCTACCAGCTGCTACTATAACCTGCAGAATGCACAGCAAGACATTAGAAACGTGAGGATTCCTCTACTGATTAAAGTGCTCTTCATTTAAACAGTCTGTTCATAAGAATCTCAGGAATCTCTTGCTACCAGCAGTTTTGATTTTTTTTTCTTCCTAACAAAATTAGTTCTAACAATCGAATCTTCATTTGGTATGATTTTTTCCCATTATCCAAAGGAAGTTAATTCCTTGAGTACTGTTTCTTCTTTATAACAAAATACTTCAGTGTTTTATATTTGGGGGTATTCAGAAATGGTTTTATTGGACAAGAAAAAATGGAGTGGTGTAAATATCTCACATCCTAATCTTAGAAGAAATGGTTGGATTAATCCTACTTGAATCCAAGCACTTTATAGTTTCTACTGTAAATACCGCATATTATGTAGTATGTGGTAGATATTAAAAATAGAATGTAACTTGAAGTGTAACTGCATCTTTAGGTTTTCATTATTCTGAATTAGTTTAGCATATGAATTTGTTCTCATCCCCCTGCCCCCACCTCTCTCAAGAAATCAGCAGATCAGTTTATGAGTAATGGCTAGTTTTGCCTCTCTTCTGTGCAGGCATATGATTACGGTTCAAAATAATTCATTGCTAATCCATGCAGTATTGGTTCATCTCCATCACTCTGTTCTGTGATTAGAGCCTCAGGCCTGCTGCCTTGCTTTCCACCCTGATTTTCTTTAACTGCAACCCTTGTTTTAATATAGTTCTGTAGTCACTACTCTCCCATTCGCCCCTCTCCATTCCTCATATATATCGATTGCAGTAGATTAATATTTATTTGAAGCTATTTTTCAGACTTTGTGAAAAATGTATTCATTTCTCACTGTGAATCTTCATGTAAAGGGAGGAGGAGAGGGAAGACGTAGGATTCAGGTATGCAAGTCTTCTTATAGAATAAAGCTATTGCTTTTCAAGTCCTGATTCTTTGCTTTGGTCAATGTTGATCCTTTATACACAAAGCAGGAAGTTTCCTTTCCTTAAAAAAAAATTAGGCAGATTAAGCTACAGTGTTGACAGTTTCTCTCTACTTTGTAACAGTTCTAAAATGGCTTTCTGTATTTTCAAAGTACACGCTGCAGTCAGTACAATCACCACAGTATACATTGATCAGCTTGCATTGAATATTTTCAGACAGGGACACAAAGCTATCATTTTCGTTAACATCAGATTTTGCCAATTTTACCAGAAGGTCATCTAACAGATTTTAAAAAGACTTTGTTTCAGATCTCAGTAGTCCTGTGTTCCTTTTAATAATTACTTTCGTCTCATTGTAGCCGTGTGTTTGAAAGTGTAGGTCAATGAGGATGATTGCATTCAGAATTTCATGATCTGTGTAGTGGAACAAATTGAAAGCAAAGCCTGTATCAATCACTGTGAAGGGAGGGTTAATTGTTACCGCTTCTCAAGCCTCTGGACAGATAAACCAGTAATGAAATACTTATTGCTCTGATATGTGAATGCTAAAGGATGAAACAATGGAAACAGGAGCAGTCTTCAGAGATAACCAAAGAGGCAAAGAAAAACGAATAAACTGGATGAAGGTACAGAACTGTGTACTGCAGTAACTCTCTTAAAAGTAATATTGTTTTTAGCCTCCTACCCATCTTTTTTCTGACAGGTTAGGGCAGAATCATATATCAGGTTGCTAAAGCCAAATAAGAATATAAATGGAAAACTCTGTTTAAAAAAAGTGTAATCCTGTGCTTTACATGAAGTCTGTATATTTTATTAAAGTAATAGGTGAATCACTATATAAGGTTTCTCTTAAAAAATTAGTGATGTTACATATATTAAATATTTTACATGAGTAAATGGTGTAAATTCTGAAATATTTTAAAGGATTGTTTTATCTTTGAAGGGATTTTAGAGTTATCGGCCCATTGTAGACCAAAATATTGAGGAAATAGTGAAATACATAAGGAAATAGTAAAATGAGAATTAGTGTTACAAAAAAATCATAAGATAAAAATAAATACATTTAACCATTTCTTCTATATGAACTTAACATTTAAACATCTGGTAGTTACTTATATGTTGAAATGTATGCAAAAATATTTAGCCAAATTGAAGTCTTAGGCCCATGACAATCATCTCAACACAGTGGGTAGTTCTGAAAATTAATGAGAATGATAATACTGTAAAGACTGTTCCAGAGTTTGCCCAAATTCATTATCTAAGACTCTTGTTAAGAACATCTCAAAGAATTTTAACCAGGAAAATATATTAATGGTTCAAAAGCATTTCAAAACCTTGAATTATAAAAGTATAATGGAATTATATATGCAAGAGTTATAGTTAGCAACAGAGATAGCAGAAGGTATTATGAAGGCATATTATCCCATAACCTATACTGCTATAGGACATGGATTCATCCGTAGGGTTTAATCTCATACATTATTTTTGGTTTTTAGGACAAGAAATTGGGATCATTTAAAAAATAAAACAGAGGAATTCCTTGGTGGTCTAGTAGTTAGGACTCTCTGCTTTCACTGCCACTGGCCCAGGTTCAATCCCTGGTTGAGGAACTAAGATTCCACAAGCCACACAGCATGGCTAAAAAAAAAAAAAGTAAAAATAAAAAGGGTTTCTTCCTACTAATACAGGGAAGCTTACAGCTATAATAAGTTAAGTATATCTTTTAGCAGTCGCTTCTTATTTGATGCAAACAACTACTAACAAGATAGAAAATTCTTAGCAAAAAAATAAAGAGCTGTGTTATACCTTTGTATTTATCTTCAGAATGTTAAGACTTTCCAAAGGCCCTTTTCTGCGAGGTATTGATGTGGCTGCATAGCAGCTTAAACAAATGACTTGGGACATAGCCCTTTTTATGACAGTAGCACCATCCTCTAGCTGATGTGATTTTGTATATTGTAAAAGATAACTATGAAAGGAATTCTATAACATCTCTAGACTAGGATATTTAAACTGCTATTCAGATATGCTAGGGTGCAAGTCAGTCAGAGAGTTCTGAAAGTCAAGCTGTACCAAGGAATGTCAGATTTTGTGTACAATAGAGGGTAGGCAAAAAGCAAGAAGTGTTCAATTCAGTTCAGTTCAGTCACTCAGTCATGTCCGACTCTTTGTGACCCCATGGACTGCAGCATGGCAGGCTTCCCTGTCCATCACCAACTCCCAGAGCCTACTCAAACTCATGTCCATCGAGTCGGTGATGCCATCCAACCATCTCATCCTCTGTTGTCCCCTTCTCCTCCCACCTTCAATCTTTCCCAGCATCAGGGTCTTTTCAAATGAGTCAGTTCTTCACATTAGGTGGCCAAAGTATTGGAGTTTCAGCTTCAGCATCAGTCCTTCCAATGAATATTCAGGACTGATTTCCTTTAGGATGGAGTGGTTGGATCTCCTTGCAGTCTAAGGGACTCTCAAGAGTCTTCTCTAACACCACAGTTCAAAAGCATCAATTCTCAGTATTCAGCTTTCTTTATAGTCCAACTCTCACATCCACATATGACTACTGGAAAAACCATAGCTTTGACTAGACGGACCTTTGTTGGCTAAGTAATGTCTCTGCTTTTTAATATGACAGGTTGGTCATAGCTTTTCTTCCAAAGAGTAAGTGTCTTTTAATTTCATGGCTGCACTCACCATCTGCAGTGATTTTTGAGCCCCCAAAATAAAGTCTCTCACTGTTTCCATTTTTTCCCCATCTATTTGCCATGAAGTGATGGGACCAGATGCCATGATCTTAGTTTTCTGCATGTTGAGTTTTAAACCAACTTTTTCACTCTCCTCTTTCACATTCATCAAGAGGCTCTTTAGTTCTTCTTTACTTTCTGCCATACAGGTGGTGTCATCTACATATCTGAGGTTATTGATATTTCCCCCAGCAATGCTGATTCCAGCTTGTGCTTCATCCAGCCTGGCATTTCGCATGATGTACTCTGCATGTAAGGTAAAGAATAATCAGGGTGACAATATACAGCCTTAACATACTCCTTTCCCAATTTGGAATCAGTCTGTTGTTCCATGTCCAGTTCTAATTGTTGCTTCTTGACCTACATACAGATTTTTCAGGAGGCAGGTAAGGTGGTCTGGTATTCATATCTTTTTCAGAATTTTCCACAGTTTGTTGTGATCTACACAGTCAAAGGCTTTGGCGTAGTCAATAAAGCAGGAGTAGATGTTTTTCTGGAATTCTCTTGCTTTTTCAGTGATCCAGTGGATGGTGGCAATTTGATCTCTAGTTCCTCTGCCTTTTCTAAATCCAGCTTGAACATCTGGAAGTTCATGGTTCACGTACTGTTGAAGCCCGGCTTGGAGAATATTGAGCATTACTTTGCTTGTGTGTGAAATGAGTGCAATTGTGTAATAGTTTGAACATTCTTTGGCATTGCCTTTCTTTGGGATTGGAATGCAAACTAACCTTTTCCAGTCCTGTCGCCACTGCTGAGTTTTCCAGATTTGCTGGCATATTGAGTGCAACACTTTCACAGCATCATCTTTTAGGATTTGCAATAACTCAACTAGAATTCCATGACCTCCTTTAGCTTTGTTTATAGAGATGCTTCCTAAGGCCCGCTTGATTTCACATTCCAGGATATCTGGCTCTAGGTGAGGGATAATAAACATGTACTTAAGACAGGAGCCCATGGATATATCGAGATTGTCAGGGCAATACTTTATGAATTACTATTGGCTACTTGCTTGTTGAGTTCTAATAGAATAGCAGCTAATGGCATAAGTCTTGGTCACTGGTATGTCTTTTGTTATCTTTGTAGGAAGTTCTTTTTTACATAGATCCTTTAATCATTTACAGCCTCAGTTTCTTCATTTGTATATTGAGTTGCTAACATTTCCTTCCTGCTATAAAATTATGTGACTACATGATTTGAATAACATGAATTTATGATACAAAGTAATTGGTTGAAGTTATGTGAATTTTTATTCTGATGGTGTTAATATTTACATATATTCCTTATTTAGAAAACTATTAAATAAACTAAAGTTTTCAGATCAAATGTGATGCTTGTCAAGCAGGTTTCAATCAATAAAATATAGGATCAGATCAGATCAGTCTCTCAGTCGTGTCCGACTCTTTGCGACCCCATGAATCATACCTAAGTATTTTTCTTCTATGAAAACATCTTTTAAAGGAAACGCTTATTGCAGGAATGTCCAGAGGGGCATTGCAGAGGAAGCAGTAGGCGGTATTAAGTTATATTTTAAAGTGACACATTATGCACATGACTCAGTGTAATGCTGAAGGAAAACTCTGGAAGTGTTCAGTGATAAACACATTTGTTGGTTAAATTCAATCAAGACAGTAGAACAACTCTGGAAATATTTCAAAACCAGATGATATACCACAAAGAAAGAAGTTAATATAATATTTGATGGACAGGCCAGTGCTTAGGGGAATAACTAACCCCTGAAAATGTTGTGTGTTCCTAAAACATTTATAAAAGAATAAATTTCTGTAGTGAGGTAACAGCAACAATTTTAACCTTGTTTTTCAAAGGATCTTCCTTCTAATTCTTCTTCTTTACTTGTAAAGTTAAACTGGTTCAGTGTTTTTAGGGTATACAGTAAATCCTAAAGGAAATCAACCTGAATATTCATTGAAAGGACTGCTTCTGAAGCTGAAACTGCAATATTTTGGACACTTGATGCTAAGAGCCAACTGATTGGAAAAGGCCCTGATGCTGGGAGAGATTGAGGGCAAAAAGGAAAAGAGGGCAGCAGAGGATGAGATGATTGGATGGCATCACCGACTCAGTTCAGTTCAGTTGCTCATTCTTGTCTGACTCTGTGCTACCCCATGGACTGCAGCACACCAGGCTTCCCTGTCCATCACCAACTCTTGGAGCTTACTCAAATGCATGTCCATTGAATCGGGGATGCCATCCAACCATCTCATCCTTGTCGTCCCCTTCTCCTTCCACCTTTAATCTTTCCCAGCATCAGAGTCTTTTCAAATGAGTCAGTTCTTCACATCAGGTGGCCAAAGTTTTGGAGTTTCAGCTTCAGCATCAGTCCTTCCAATGAATATTCAGGACTGATTTCCTTTAGGATGGAGTGGTTGGATCTCCTTGCAGTCCAAGGGACTCTCAAGAGTCTTAACACCACAGTTCAAAAGCATCAATTCTTTGGTGCTCAGCTTTCTTTATAGTCCATCTGTCACATTCATACATGACTACTGGAAAAACCATAGCTTTGACTAGATGGACCTTTGTCAGCAAAATAATGTCTCTACTTTCTTTTTTAATATGCTGTTTCAGATCATATCAGATCAGTCGCTCAGTCATGTCCGACTCTTTGCGACCCCATGAATCACAGCATGCCAGGCCTCCCTGTCCATCACCAACTCCCGGAGTTCACTGAGACTCACGTCCATCGAGTCAGCGATGCCATCCAGCCATCTCATCCTCTGTCATCCCATTCTCCTCCTGCCCCCAATCCCTCCCAGCATCAGACTCTTTTCCAATGAGTCAGCTCTTCACATGAGGTGGCCAAAGTACTGGAGTTTCAGCTTTAGCATCATTCCTTCCAAAGAAATCCCAGGGCTGATCTCCTTCAGAATGGACTGGTTGGATCTCCTTGCAGTCCAAGGGACTCTCAAGAGTCTTCTCCAACACCACAGTTCAAAAGCATCAATTCTTCAGCGCTCAGCCTTCTTCACAGTCCAACTCTCACATCCATACATGACCACTGTTTACGTTGGTCATAACTTTTCTTCCAAGGATCAAGTGTCTTTTAATTTCATGGCTGCAATCACCATCTGCAGTGATTTTGGAGCCCCCCAGAATAAAGTCTCTCACTGTTTCCATTTTCCCCCCATCTATTTGCCATGAAGTGATGGGACTGGATGCCTTGATCTTAGTTTTCTGCATGTTGAGTTTTAAACCAACTTTTTCACTCTTCTTTTTCACTTTCATCAAGAGGCTCTTTAGTTCCTTTTCACTTACTGCCATACGGGTGGTATCATCTGCACATAGGATTGAAATAGCTCAACTGGAATTCCATCACCTCCTCTAGCTTTGTTTGTAGTGATGCTTCCTAAGGCCCACTTGACTTCACATTCCAGGATGTCTGGTCTAGGTGAATGATCACACCATCATGGTTATCAGGTCATGAAGATCTTTTTTGTATAGTTCTTCTGTGTATTCTTGCCATCTCTTCTTTATATCTTCTGCTTCTGTTAAGTCCATACCATTTCTGTCCTTTTTTGTGCCCATCTTTGCACAAAATGTTCCCTTGGTATCTCTAATTTTCTTGAAGAGATCTCTAGTCCTTCCCATTCTATTATTTTCCTCTGTTTATTTGCATTGATCATTGAGGAAGGCTTTCTTATCTCTCCTTGTTGTATCTCCAACTCAATGGACATGAATTTCTTATCTCTCCTTGCTATTGCTATCACTAACTCAGTGGATGTGAATTTGAGCTAACTCCGGGAGATAGTGAAAGACAGGAAAGCCTGGCATGCTGCAGTCCATGGTACCACAAAAAGTCGGACATGACTTAGTGACTATATACACACACATACACACACATACACATACATACATACATAGGGTGTGTGTGCATGCTCAGTCTCTCATTCCAACTCTGTAGCCCTGTGGACTGTAGCATGCCAGAGTCCTCTGTCCATGGAATTTTCTAGGCAAGTCATACTGTAGTGGGTTTCCATTTCCTTTTCTAGGGAATCTTCTTGACCCAGGGATCGAACTCATGTCTCCTGTATTGGCAGGTGGTTCTTTACCACTGTGCCACTTGGGAAGCCTGTTCATAGGGTAGACAGATTTATTAATAAATATTTATGATTGGATAAGATTTCTTGCTCCTGATAGACTGACTTTAAAATTTTTTAAATTTAATATGTTACAAATATATATTTTTGTTCCATATGTTGTATATATGGAACAAATATATATTTGTTTTGTTGTTGTTTTATTGTTTGGCCAGGCAGCATTTGGGATCTTAGTTTCCCAATGAGAGATCATTGGAAACATGGAGTGTTAATCCCTGGACCACCAGGGAAATCCCTGGATTAATGAGTTTTTAAATACATTTATCAGTTACTTATTTATTGTTTTCTTTGAACATTTCCAATTAATGTTATTAATAGATAACATAAGAAGATAACTTTTTAAAGATAATATAAATTAATGTAGATTATCCAAACATGTATTCTATATATTATCTAGAGATTAAGAGTATTTTATCTCCTTAGGGTATTATGCTTGTCAGTGATAATTTAACACCACTGATCAAAATATTTTTCCTAAAAGCACTCTGTACTTCAAGAGGTAATTTTCTATTTTTCTGCTGTGTAAATACTTAAGAAAAAAGTATGGTATGGTGTAAACTGGACTTCTGTAACTCCAGTCTCTCCCTCTTTACTCATCAGAGACTTTTTCTCAAAGCTGATTTTAGCTAGGTATTAGGAGATTCCTAATAGCTAGGTAAGGATAACTGACTCATTGGAAAAGACTCTGATACTGGGAAAGACTGAAGGCAGGAGGAGAAGGGGACAACAGAGGATGAGATGGTTGGATGGCATCACCAACTCGATGGACATGAGTTTGAGCAAGCTCCAGAAGTTGGTGATAGAGAAGTCTGGTGTGCAGCAGTCCATGTGTTTGCAAAGAGTTGGACATGAATGAGCTGAACTGATTAGGAGACAATCTGATTAGAACAATTTATAGTCAGGAGTAAAGCTTATTTTCATTTTTTAAAAGGAAGCCATACTAATAAACAAGTCTTTAATTGGTAGAACACACAGAATCTTTCGTGTTCTTGCCTGTCTCTCCACACCACACATATTTACCCCTCCAAGAGTTATGTCGGTCAACACTTTGAAATATCTCTTCTGAAACTTTAACAGCATCTCATCATGACATTGTTTTAGAAATAATGTTAATTTTCTCACGGTATTGAGTGTAAAAATGGAAATGTCATAAGCTGAGTTAAATGCACATGGTGTACACATTTTCCTTACTAACCATCTTTTTTTCTTTTCTAGTTAAAAGTCTCTCAATATGGTATAGAGCTAGTAAAAGAGAAGAGATTTAGAACTGGGTGGTAGGCTGTGACGCCAAGCTTTTAAGTGTCCACTTAGTGCTGAAATAGAATTTAAATGGGGAATTTATAGATGGCTATAGTGTTCTTTGTAGAAAGGAATCTGTAGCAGGTGTTTAGATTTGGGTTGAACCAAACTATAACAGACTCAACAAGATCCATCCCATCCCCACTTCTTCTCAAGTTCATTTTACTAAGTCTTGCTCCCAGGGCAGATATTACCGTCTAGCTATATTTTGCTGTCATTCACTTGAAAGCGGATTTATTCTATACACGGTCACAAAAACTTTTGATAGACTCTGACTGAGTGTGACCTCTCCTAACTTAGGCAGGAATTTTTAACCCATGGTCCATCAGTGTTATACCAGTATGTGAATGGTCTTCAGGGCATCCAAGAATCTCCTGAAATGGCATATTCATACATTTTCACCAGTTACTCAAGGGAGCATATTTATCCTGAAAATCTGTGTCAAGAATTTTGAAGAGTCTGATACTTTATCCTACATGCAAGCTAGTAAGTTGGCCTGCTGCAGTTTAATGGATACTGGTAGAAGATGCAAGACCTTTGATTCAGAGATGAGGAAAGTTTAATACAGCATTAGCAATTGCCGGGGTATCAGCATATAATTCTCTGAGCCCTAATTCCTATAGGATGATGCAAAAAGGACTAGATAATACCTGCACACACAATAGCTTGTGTTACAAGAACTCTGATCTTAGGGACTCTAAATCTTTTAGAGATGTGTTCTTTTTCCTCAGAGGGAAAAACACTAGCTCTATCTTCCAGGGCCATTCTCTACACAAGCAAACTTCAGTGGACAGTTTGGAGCAAAGGATAGTTAGTACCTTGCCTGCAAGATGCTCAGAAATGCAAGAGACTTAAGGAAACTTGTCTTTCATTGATCTGAATCACTGTTATGGGGATTATTATAGGTGAGAGGATCTAGAGCTGAAATAGTCCTATAGAGATTCTTGGAGCTTAATGAAAAATGAAGTCAGCTATTTGGACAGAAAGTGACCAAGGTTTCAAGTATGTAATCTTTCCAAAATTGTATATGATGCAGAATCTTAGTCTTAATCATGATTCAGTAGTGGACAGATCCTTATGATGTTAATGCTTTCACATTCTAATATATTATATCACGGCAGGTATCTGTCCTATTTTTAAGCTTGCTCTCTTCCTGATTTGTTCTATTTATCCATACATTTTAACTTCCCCAGAGTTCACTTTGTGCCTTTGCTTTATATTATTTAAGCTTTTCCATCACTCAGTAAGATGTATTTGGTAATATCTTCACTTTACAGGTAAGGTCACAGATAGTAAGGATTTGAAACTAGACTCAAAACTGTTTGTGTTGAGTTAGTATAGAGTAGAAATGACATCCTAATACTACCTTCCGTCTGTCTGTTTTAGATTTATTTTCTGTTTTCAATCTTTATTCTGGGGCTTTTCTATTAATGCTATTAATTCTATCCAGTTAATGCTATAGGCCCCATCTTTTATATTGCCTTTAATACCTTCCATTGGCTTACAGGTATTGAGTCTTCTTGCATCCTCAAATTTTACTAAATCATAACCTTTCTTATCTTCTGATTTCATCATTAACTATCTCTATAAAGTTAATGATTACAATTGCAAAATAAACAGATCATCAAAACTTGCTAATCACACCTAGCATTATGCTGAAGTATTATATTAAAGATTATTATGCAGAGATTATGATATTGTTTAGCAAGTTATGATATTGTTTAGCAAGTTACAGTCTACGGTTCTTTTTTCCACATAGTTTTTGTAATAATCACAAGTGAATAGATTTCCATTTTGTGAGTTATGGTGGCATGGCTTATAATATATTCCTGTCTTTGCATAGCATGGCACTCTTGAATATACCTTAATTTAATGATGTGTCACACTTAAAAGTCTTGGTTAAAATAACTTGTGCATGCATGTTCAGTTGCCAAGTCACATCCTACTCTTTGCAACCCCATGGACTATAGCCTGCCAAGGTTCTCTGTTCGTGGGGTTTTCCAGACAATACTTGGAGTGGGTTGCCATTTCCTCCTCCAGGGAATCTTCCCAACCCAAGAATCGAATCTGTGTCTCCTGCATTGGCAGGTGAATTCTTTAACCACCTGCTGCTGCTGCTAAGTCGCTTCAGTCATGTCTGACTCTGTGTGACCCCATAGACAGCAGCCCACCAGGCTCCCCCGTCCCTGGGATTCTCCAGGCAAGAACACTGGAGTGGGTTGCCATTTCCTTCTCCAATGCATGAAAGTGAAAAGTGAAAGTGAAGTTGCTCAGTCGTGTCTGACTCTTAGCGACCCCATGGACTGCAGCCCACCAGGCTCCTCCGTCCATGAGCTTTTCCAGGCAAGAGTACTGGAGTGGGGTGCCATTGCCTTCTCCGTCTTTAACCACCAGTAAGCCCCAAATAACCTGTGGTTTATAGTCAAGTCAGATCCAACTATAAATTTGGTGTTTGCCTACTGTCAATGCCCAATCACTTGGCACGTTGTTTTCCCCTTTTCTAGTCTTTTAGCCCAATTTTTATCCCAATAGGATTTACTGATACCATTCTAATATAGTTTAATGCAAATTCATTATCAGAACATGGCCTGATAGCTAATACACTCAGACCCAAATATCCTCTGTTGGGTGCATTCCCTAATTATTTTCTGCATGGGGATGTTTATATAAATGACAAACAAATATCTGTAGATGGTGCTGAACTATCAAACTGGAAAGTGCTCTTGAGGTGACAGTGGGACATAGAAATTGTCTATCAACAAATGGGTAAACAGATCATAGTTCATTAGTAGAATCTATCATTAAACTTCTACGTGTCCATATCCAGGGTACAGGACTGTTAACCAAAGTAATGGATGATAAAGAAATGTTATAGTTCTTCTGCGCTTGTTTTTCTAGAGATTGTGACCTCTTTGGAAGGGAAGAAATTAGTCTTCTTCATTTTGCATGCCCAATGGTGAAACGCATTCTTGGAACAGAGTTCCACTTGGAACACTGAATGAAGGGATGAATGAATTCCAATTCTAATTATACTTATTTCGTATTTATGTTTCATTAAAGAAATCCCCCATATCTGTCAGAAACCTACAACCACCCTTTGCATACCATAATCATGGCCGTTGATCTAAAAAAAGAAATTTTTAGAGAAAATTAAGTATTTTATAAATTATTTTTTACAAATGCTTAGAAATTTCTAGTATATTCTGGGTTTCAGAGCTGAATTCTTTACATTATTAAGAGTATACCCTTGTAAATTCTACAGAGTATAGTCTTAGATTCAAGATGTGTCAGGACTCTCTATTAAGCAAGGAACCAAGAAAATCAGTTGGAACCAAATATACCATTGATAGTGTCTTTACTTCCAAATGATAGCACCAAATGGATGAAATCTGGAACAGTGGAATATTTCCAATTAGAATCATATTAGACCTATTTTATAGTCAATTATAGTTCCATAAAATTTGAATTTCATTAATTCTGTATTTCACAAAATTGTACCTATAATAATTTAAGTTGATTAGGCCAAAATTTAAAAAAATTTAATCATGTAAAATAGAAGAGATTACAAAGAGGCTGACATTTTTCTAGGGATCTTTTCTCTAGAAGGACTGTTCATCCATCCCATGACTATGTGTACATAGTACCTGTAACAAAAATCTTTGCACAGAAAATCATGTGTAAGCATACACTGAAAAACACTGATTAATTTTGCTTTTTACCATGATTTATTAATAGTGGTGAAGATTGTTATTTTTATACAAACCAGTAGAGGGATAAAATTTGATAAACTTGGTTGAACTTAATATATATAAAGAAACAAAATAATTAATGACTCTAGGGAAAGAATGAATCAGTAGTTCAAATATACTAATTCCTTTCTGTCTTTACTCTGAACATTGCTCACTTTCTCCAAAGTTTATTATCTACTGTCACTGAATTTTGTCTTCAGTGGTGGTCAGGCATGGTCAGATATATTGATATATCTCAAATAATTTTAGGAATAAAATTTAACTAGAAATTTATTAATGTATTGTAAAGAGGCACATTTAATTCCCTGAACCCAAAGTAATGTCTGACATATTGATATATATACCTAAATATCTCCATACACGCATAGTCACACAGACTACGTGGATGGAAACAGAGCTCTCACCTATAACACAGTTAGAAATTCTACTTTGTTAATGAGAACTGTTTAATGGGCAGAAGCTTTCTATTTGCCCAAGGAGAGCACTGAACTCCAGAAATGAGTATAACTCTGCATGGCTATTTGGTCTGGTGTCCCACTGTAATAATGACTTGATTTATTTTGTCCAGGTCTACTCTGGCTTCCCAACTCCAGGTGAAAATGTTCTTTTATATGTTCAATATCGATTTAGAGAGACTGTTCTCTTTCTGAAAAACACAGGCCATCTCTGGACTGTGCTTTTCTACCTGGAAAAATTGAGCAACTGCACATATATTGTACAGTTTTAATAATGATACGTTAATAGTTACTGTTTATTGCGTTATTCATGTGTCAGCCACAGTGACAAGCTCTTTAGCATGCTATCTTAACTTTGTCAGCATTTGAGTTTGCTAATTTGTAACTCATTTTTGCTATCTTAAAATGTTGCTCACTATAAGCATTTATTTTCTATTCCAGGTATCTATTTTACATGTGTGTCATCTCTTAGAAATTATGAAAGCTGCAAAATCTCACTTTTGTTTGACTGAGTCACTCTCTTACCCGTCTGTCTCTCAGTTTGGAGAAAGTATACTTCTCGAATTTGGTGGCAAAATCAAAGTAAGCATTATGAACTTATGGAAGTTCTTATTTTCCTCTCAGTTTTAAAGTTTAGGACATTTGTAGCCTACACGTAGAAGCTATCATTATCAAATCATTGCTGTTACACTCCCTGCTCCCTACCTCAACGCAGTACAGGAAAATTTCAGTGTGGCTTTTACACCTGGCTGCTGTTTCTATGCTCCTTTATCTCAGACTCACTCAGCATTTCTTTAAATATACTTCATCAATTCCCTCAAAGTTGGACCTTTCCATTTTCAAGTGCAACCTAAAGTTTTGTTTTTCTTTTAGAACAAAACCTGTGACCCCAATCTCTACTTTGATTTTTATTTCTTGTTATCCTTATAAATTCTTTAAAATGAAAGCCCTACTCTCCCCAAATAACCAAATGCTTCCAAATTTCTTTCTCACCCCATGAACTTACCATGACTTTCAATTTTTCCCAGCCAACTATAGTCCCCTTCCTTGTATAGCTCCACAGTGGAGCTGACCTACTACCAATAGACACTCTCAGTCTTTATCTCCATAATGTCTTGGCAGCATCAGATGCTTCTGATCACTCTATCCTTTTTCGTGACCCTCTGATCCCTTGACTTGCATGATGCCATGCATTTCTGGTATTCCTCCTGGTTCTCTGCTTGTTGTTCAGGGTTCTCGCCTTATTCTCTACTCCCTACATGAGTCTACCATTCATTTCCATGGTTTATAAAAGCAAGTAAAGATGCTGACAACACAGCACTTGTTCCTTTTTGACCAGTGCCTCTCCTGAGCTCTAAACCCATATACACAGTTGTCTGTTGACCATAGGCTTTCATATGTCCACTGGGCACTTTAAAATCAAGGGGACCCAAAATTTACTGTATAGTGTCTGCCCACGGTATGTATCTTGTTCTGTCAAACTGTTGGCAAGTACACTTCTGTTTGCTTTGACCGTTGAAATCTGGGCTATTTTTCTTTTATCTCTTGGTTTCTGGACACACTACTTATTTAATAGATTCTTTACATTGTTTATTTGCCTTGATGTTTTTGTTTGTAAACTTTTGCATTGTTTCATATTCCCCAGAAACCACAAATTCTTTATATTTAGTCTGACTTTTGATAGAAGATGCCTGGTGTTTAATAGGTGTGTATGGGTGTGTGTATTTGCACACCTTAAGGGTAAATCAAAGAAAGACTCCAAAGATGAGTATTGACCTCGAGTAAGTTTGGACAATTGAAATAAGCTAAACATTTGAAAGAACTGTGTTTACAATTATAGAAGTAAATACTTCACATACTATGATTCTAATGTCATTTTGTCATTTTTAGACTTCTTTCTTTTGAGACATCTGCAGTTTGCATGAATTGTGTTAAAGTCTCTGGCAAACACAGACTTAATTATGACTGTGATAGCAGAGGAGGGAGTCCCTTCAGCGGGAGCCTTGAGAATGAGCGAACGGTGCTCGGTGGGGCACCACCACTTTGTGTTGAAACCCCTGAGTATCCTCAGGTTTACAGAGGTGAAGAGCTTATTCTCTGAGTCCATCAGGTAGTAAGTATGCATGTAGTACTGTTATGTATAGTCCATCTCAGCTGAAGCATACTCCACAAAGGGCAGTATGGTGACTGAAGGCAGGTAGCTTATGAAAAGGATCGGTTCAGTTTAGTCGCTCAGTCGTGTCCGACTCTTTGCAACCCCATGAATCACAGCACTCCAGGCCTCCCTGTCCATCACCAACTCCCGGAGTTCACTCAGACTCACGTCCATCGAGTCAGTGATGCCATCCAGCCATCTCATCCTCTGTCATCCCCTTCTCCTCTTGCCCCCAATCCCTCCCAGCATCAGAGTCTTTTCCAGTGAGTCAACTGTTTGCATGAGGTGGCCAAAGTATTGGAGTTTCAGCTTCAGCATCATTCCTTCCAAAGAAATCCCAGGGCTGATCTCCTTCAGAATGGACGGGTTGGATCTCCTTGCAGTCCAAGGGACTCTCAAGAATCTTCTCCAACACCACAGTTCAAAAGCATCAATTCTTCGGTGCTCAGCCTTCTTCACAACTCTCACATCCATATGTGACCACAGGAAAAACCATAGCCTTGACTAGATGGACCTTTGTTGGCAAAGTAATGTCTCTCCTTTTTAATGTGCTATCTAGGTTGGTGATAACTTTCCTTCCAAGGAGTCAATGTCTTTTAATTTCATGGCTGCAGTCACCATCTACAGTGATTTTGGAGCCCCCAAAAATAAAGCCTGACACTGTTTCCCCATCTATTTCTCATGAAGTGATGGAACCAAATGCCATGATCTTCGTTTTCTGAATGTTGAGCTTTAAGCCAACTTTTTCACTCTCCTCTTTCACCTTCATCAAGAGGCTTTGTAGTTCCTCTTCACTTTCTGCCTTAAGGGTGGTGTCATCTGCAAATCTGAGGTTATTGATATTTCTCCCAGCAATCTTGATTCTAGCTTGTGCTTCTTTCAGTCCAGCGTTTCTCATGATGTACTCTGCATATAAGTTAAATAAGCAGGGTGACAATATACAGCCTTGACGTACTCCTTTTCCTATTTGGAACCAGTCTGTTGTTCCATGTCCAGTTCTAACTGTTGGTTCCTGACCTGCATATAGGTTTCTCAAGAGGCAGGTCAGGTGGTCTGGTATGCTCATTTCTTTCAGAATTTTCCACAGTTTATTGTGATCCACACAGTCAAAGGCTTTGGCATAGTCAATAAAGCAGAAATCAATGTTTTTCTGGAACTCTATTGCTTTTTGATGATCCATGGATGTTGGCAATTTGATCTCTGGTTCCTCTGCCTTTTCTGAAACCAGCTTGAGCATCTGGAAGTTCAAGGTTCACATACTGCTGAAGCCTAGCTTGCAGAATTTTGAGCATCACTTTACTAGCATGTGAGATGAGTGCAATTGTGTGTTAGTTTGAACATTCTTTGGCATTGCCTTTCTTTGGGATTGGAGTGAAAACTGACCTTTTCCAGTCCTGTGGCCACTGCTGAGTTTTCCAAATTGGCTGGCATATTGAGTGCAGCACTTTCATAGAATACCTCATGTCTAATGTTATATGTGATCCTTCATTTTCATTTTGTGTGATTTATGATTAATTGTTAATTAGGTAGAATCTGTAGCATTTCCTATCCTTCCAGATTTGTATCAGGGGGCTTTAGAAGAAAAGAGGATATTTGATTATAAGATAGTAATCAAACACATGGAAGAACTTTAAAATGGAAATTATCCAGGAGGGTTTCCTTACTTTTTCTACTTTCTTTGTATTTAAATAGATTTCCGCCCCCCCCCCCCCCCGACTTAAATATTCTTTTTAAAAAAATTTACTTATTTGTTTTACTTGTGGCTGTGTTGGGTCTTCGTTGCTGTGTGTGGGCTTCCTCTGGTTGCAGCGAGCCAGGGCCATTTTCTAGTTGTGTGGGCTTCTCCTTGGACCTCTCTGTTTGGAGCACAGGCTCTAGGTCTTGTGGCCTTCAGCAGTTGCAGCTCTGAGGCTCTGAAACACAGGCTCAGTAGTTGTGGCACAGGGGTTTCCTTGGCATGCGGGGTCTTCTCAGACCAGGGGTCGAACCCATGTCCTTCTCATTGCAAGGTGAATTCTTAACCACTGGACCACCAGGGAGGGCCCCTGACTTAAATATTCTTTATAGTCATTAACTAACTCATGTAAGGAGTTTGGGAGAGAAGCAGCAAAAAGAATGTTTATTACAGTAGCCATGGAAAAGCCATGTCTTATTATATGGTTATATCCTTGAAGATGTCTTGGAACAGGACAAAAGTGAAAGTAAAATCCTGGGTTAATATAAAAAGAATCTGTTCAAATACACATGGAAACTAAAGAGACCTATCTCTTCCTGTGCCCCAGAGGTAGTTGGCTGAGACAGCGTCTTAGACAAATCACCAAGACCATCACAGTGGAGTGTCAAATTACAGACATTTTGGGGGGGTTGAGGGTGGGGGAAGCAGTTATTCTGTATACTATTACAGCTTTTATTAAATCAAAGATAATGAAAATGATTTTCCTCATTACTCCATCAGCTAGTCAAATGCTGTCATACATTTGAGTTTTTAAACATTATTTTTATCCTTTACTATAGAATATAATCTTTGCTTATCCATGAATTTTATTTATACAAAATGTATACTTAATGTTTAGCATAAAATGAGGAAAAAGCAGAGGACTTATGTAAAACTTAATAGTGACACTTTAAGAAATAGTAGGAGATGAAAGCCTGGAGTAAGACAGTTTCATTTAATCCTAAGAACACCGACAGCAGTATATTGTGTTTCTGTTTGTTGTGTTTTCCTCAGCATGTGTGTTTAAACATATTCACCAACCTCTGGTAGTATTTAGAGAAATGTTTTTGCTGCTTAATTCCCCACGTAAATGGCAATTTCATGGCAGTTCTTGAAATAAACATTTTTAAACTTGAAAATATTTTGTTGCTATTTCCATTACAGAAACAAATGTTTAAAACCCAAAGTAATATTTTACCAGTAATTTGAAACCTAATAACATTTCTCTGAAAAAATGTGAATTCCTGTCTGGTTGTAGTGATGCCATCTTATGTTGGTTTTGCTGTCTTTCACACAAAATCTGTATAACATGTTATGATAAATTGCTGTATATCTCAAATTGAAGATGCCCCTGGGTTAGTCATAGTGTGAGGATTGTCTGATACCCTGTATGGCCACACTCTCCATCTTCTTCATCGTCATCATCTTTGTGATGAAGGCAACTTGTGTTGAACTCTTTCTGGGTCTCAGGCCATGTGCTCAGAGCATTAAACATGTTATCTCATTTAATTTCCAGATAAACCCTCTGAGGAAGAGATCTAACAACCATTTTTTGGGTGGGAAGCTGTCTTCTCTGCTAATCAGCTGTGGTCTTATTTAAATTCTTTTAGAAAGCTATATTTTAGTGGTAAATAAAAAGTAAAAGAATGAAGAGAGTAGTTCAGAAGTTCAAATACAGAACAGCATATGATATTCAATTGTCTAAGTTAAATACTCTTAAATAAATAATCAAACACAAATCTGAAGCCCCTCACATAATTTTCATTTGAAATTATGGAGTCATAAAAAGCAATTAGAAAAAATGAAAGCTTTTTAAAAAAAAAAGTATTTTGGTACAGTGGCGTGTTGTTTCTTGCTATTATTGAGAAACTGTGTGATTCTGTTTGAGTTTCGGGCCTTACTATATTAGGGGGAGGGAAAGGACAGGATGGTAATGAAATGTTTTGAAGAAGGTCTTCCTACTATAAATGCTGATATCCTGCAGAATGAGTTGGTTGATTAATATTGGTTTGAACTGAAAAATATAAAGACTGATGTTTATTATTGAAATTGTTAAAAATGAATTTCAAAACTAAAAACTATTAAATACTACTGATTTATTTCAAACTGCAAGTAATAGCATCAGCATAAAGTTAGAACTAGACAGATTGTTTAATAAATGATTAATAAATGATGAAAAATGCTCTCTTAAGAAGAGTTTATATTTCTAAATGTAACTGTTTTAAGTACAGGCATTAATAAGAGATAGATTACTAGCATTATATGAAATTTAAAAATATACTAAAGTTTAGGAATGTATACCACAATTTTAATCCACATTCCTTCTAATTCAAGATCTCTTTATCTCCTTCCCTTCTGAAAGGTATTTATTATTTCAATGGGTACTATCCAGTGACTTTTCTTATTGTTGGTGGTAATAGGTAATGATCCTGAAGAAACTCTGGATAGAATTTAATGATAAAAATGACACTTTCTGGGGCTAAGGAGGTTTCTTTTAAAACATAAGCAGTTCTGAATGCTTTTTTGTATTTTCTGTAATAAACGCTATATTAGCTATCTTTTAGATTTTAAATACAGAGTAACATTTGATAAGAGCTTTGCCAAGTGAGGGAAGACAGCAGATAAGGACATTAAACCAAAACAATGAGCTGCTAAAAAAGATAATGGATTGGGCTGTTCCAAAGCAATTTGTGTGTTGTGGCGGGGGAGGTGGGCAGGTGACAGGCAGGAAAAAACTTTGGAAGTGTGTTCTTCAGCTTTTTGAAGAATGGTCCTCTTTTAGCTCAAAGTGCTGGCGACAGAAAGAGAGTGTGGAGTGGGTATGCTTGTATCGTTGACACTGAGGAGGGTGTACTGGCTCCCTGAGCACGAGTAAGGATATGATGGCCTGCAGCTTCTAGCCAGCGCATCTCCCCCAGGGAAGAACCATTTAAGAGACAGAAGCAGTCGTTAGTGTAGAATAGAGCTCCCCATTTTGATATTTAAGTTAATTTTATATTTGAAATAAACATATTCAGTCTTTAGCTGGAATTTTGTATGTAATTCAGTGAGATAATTCATGGAAAATTCTTTATTGGTTATAAAGGTCTATATAAATACTAAGTAATAGTTGCAAGGCATAAAAAATCCTGATGCTTAGTATTTAGGGCTTTTGTTATTGTTTCAGAAAAAGGAAAAGTAGACTGGGGAGAAGCTGTGGTTTGGGGGAGTCTAAGATGCCATTACTTAATGGAAGATACCGTTTTCACTGTCTCTTCTTCCTTGTTATAACTGACAACTGTATTCAAATAATAATTATTCTGACTTCCCTAAAATTTGAGTTCCAAAGTGATCATACTAATAAAAATAATGCTGGACTATAACTACTAATCTCCAAAACAATATTGTCCCCATCTGGGACATTTTTTCAGCTCTTTGTTTTACTTTTTGCAACACTAAATATAACAAATACTCATTGATTTATGCTAGACTCTGTGCTAAAACTATCTTTTGCATTACCCATTCCTTTTTCAACCCTGTGGGATAGGTGGTATTTTTGCTGTTTTATAAATAAGGGTGCAGCAGTACAGAGGTTAAGTAAATTGCCCAAGGGCACACAGTTAGTAAATTTTATAGTCAGGATTCCTACCCAGGTCCCCTGAACTCCAGATCCCGGGTTCCTGTCTCATATACCAGATATTTTATAATAAATGGGCTGAGCTTCCTCCCATCATTATTTTCACCATTTAAATTAAAAAAAATCCAGTTGTTAATATATACATCTATTGTGATGTAAATAGAAGAGAAAGACATATTTCAATGAAGACATTTAAAATTCCATATGCGTAGAGGAAATTCTAAGGATTTAGTTGAAGTATCTGTAATAAATCAAGGGTCTTCCCTGGTGGCTCAGTTGGTAAAGAATCTGCCTGCAATGCAAGAGACCCGAGTTTGATACCTGAGTCAGGAAGATCCCCTGGAGAAGGAAATGGCAACCCACTCCAGTATTCCTGCCTGGGAAATCCCATGGACAGAGGAGCCTGGTGGGCTACAGTCCATGGGGTCTCAAAGAATGGAACGTGACTTAGCAACTAAACCTGCCTACATTATAAATCATGCATGCTAAGTCGCTTCAGTTGTGTCCAACTTAGCATGCATGATTTACAGTGTAGGTAGATTTAGTTGCTAAGTCGTGTTCGACTCTTTGAGACCCTATGGATTGTAGCCCACCAGGCTCCTCTGTCCATGGGATTTCCCAGGCAGGAATACTGGAGTGGGTTGCCATTTCCTTCTCCAGAGGATTTTCCCAGTCCAAGAATCGAACCTGAGTCTCTTATGTCTCCTGCATTGGCTGGTGGATTCTTCACCACTGGCACCACAGCCTGTTTATTCTGCCAGAGAAGAAGTTTGGACATTTAAAAAGGTATAATTAGAGAAGCATTAAGAAATGACAGTTGTGAAAATCTAACCAAACTATTTAAAAAATTATTAATATATATGCCATATATAATGTAAGTGTATATGAAATGTTTTGATTTGAATCATTGGTGTTAAATTCTTAAGATGATCTGGGTTGGAGTCTTATATATGTATTAAGCTATATTATGTCTATGAATTTACCAGGTTTATACTTGGAATGTAATTACAGATTACATGTTTCCTAAATCCAATAATAAAGTATAAAAATGGTACATTTTCAAGTTTTAAATCACATTACTTTTCATAACCATTATACTTATATAACACAGTTTCTGAGGGATAGGAATCTTGAAATGTCTCCTGGGTGGTTCTGGCTCAGGGTCTTTCACGAGATTGCTGTCAAATGCTGCCTGGAGTCTTGCTTCCAAGGTGGCTCAGCTCATGTGGTTGTTGGCAAACCTCAGTTCTTTGCTGGATGTTGAGTCTCATTTCCTTACCTCCTAGACTTTTCCTAAGCTGCCTCAGTGTCCTTAGAGTAGCAGCTGGTTTACGTCAGATTGAGTGATGAGAGGCAGAGAGAGGGTCTGAGGAGAGACCCTAAATGAAAGCTGCAGTCTTTTTGATCCTTATCTTGAAAATGTGATGTCATATTTCATTGGTCACAGGGACCAGCCATGCTACAGTGTGGATCGGAACTATGCAAAGTGAAATACAAGGAGGTGAGGGGTTATTGGGACCCATCCTGGAGGCTGGTTACCACAGAATTATTTCATTAGGGAAAAAATATGCCAATAATGTCCTAAAGTTTTTAAAAATTGAAGTATAGTTGATGTACAATATTATATGTTACATGTATGTGATATAATGATCACAGTTTTTACAGGTTATACTCCATTTATAGTTATAAAATATTGGCTATATTTCTTATGTTGTATACTCTATCTTTGTAGTTTATTTTGTATGTGATAGTTTGTGCCTTTGAATCTTCTACCCCTGTACTTCCCCTCCTACTTTTCTCTCCCTGCTAGTAACCACTAGTTTGTTCTCTTGAGTCTGTTGATTTTTTAAATTGTTGTTGTATTCACAAGTTTGTTGTATTTTTTATGTTCCACATATAAGTGATATCATACAGAATTACCCTAAAGGTTTTGAGAAGATATGGCCCACATTATGTCCCAAAAATTGCAGTTAAAAAAGTCTGAACCAAATGCTCTTCCTACTTTGCTGCTTTTGTGGAGTTGAATGTGTAGGTTTTGATGGACTTTGTTATATCAGACAAATGGGAGAACTTTAGGTGCCGGATTTGAATGTCTGCTTTCCCATTTCCCACTGTGCTACTTCTGAATCTCATGAGATTAACATTAGCCTTGTAGACTTGCAGGTCCTAGCTGCAAAAATCTTACTCTGGTGATGACAAATAAATGGTAGATAGTGGAATTAGTAGATGTATGGACAAAAATGTTTATTTTTAGAAACATCTTTTAGAGAAAAGAGGCATTAGAAATTAATTTTTGTGCCCTGCCATAATTTAGAAAAGAATATCAGGTGGGATTCCCTCTTGTAAGTAAATAAGTGAAAGAAATTCGTGTTACTAATAACTTAACATAATGAAACTAATTGAGAAGAGCAAAGAGACACAGGCATGTAGGCTGAATGAGACATGAAATTAAAACTGTTTTTTAAGGGCATTTGCAGTCGTGGGGACTAAAATTTTAAAACATGTTTAGATATCTGGCTAGTAATAAAAGTGATTTTATAAACCTGGGAAGGACATTTTAAAACGTAGGATAAAAGGAGTCAAGTCATTAGTGGTACAACAGCTGAACTTGATTTTGGTTCTCTACTATCAGTTTGTCCTAGGTTAGAAATAGATTAACATCTAAACATTCTCAGTTTTTGAAGAAAGGCAAGATGTGGGTCCTCACAGTTTAGTTGCTGCCTTCAGCTGCTTCTCCTACTCTTAAGCTCTACGACTTCATTTATTTTCCAGCCCAGAGACCTAACCTAATATGTCCATCTTGATTCTTCTGCAGAGTTTCATTTTTTTCCCCTTACCTTTACAATAGGAATAGAACTTCTTTTTTACTTTTTATTTATATTGTTAATGAAAGTATGAATTCAGAAAAGTCCATACAACATTTGTATACAGTTTAAAAATAATTTTAAAAATAGTTACCTTACTGTTTTCTTTTTCTGGGGCTGTTGAAACAAAGCCCCACACACTGAGTGGCTTATTGTCTCACCTTTCCAGAGGACAGAAGACCAAGATCAAGGTGCAGGTGGAGTTGGTGCCTTCTAAGGATGGTGCGGGAGAATGCGTTCCCTGCTTCTCTGCTAGCTTCTGGTGCTTTTCTGGAAATCTTAGGCATTCCTTGGCTTGTTGGTGTATCACCCCCATCTCTGCCTTCATCTTCACATGGTGGTCTCCCAAAGTTTCCCTTTTTATAAGTACACTGATCATATTGAATTGAAGCCCATAACTACAGCTGTAAAGGCCCTGTCTTCAAATAAGTTCAGATTCTTAGGTACCGGAGTTAGGACTTGAACATGACACTTACCCAGGGAAGACAAATGTTATCACCATCTCAGAAATGACCACCTGGAGGTGTGCACTCCCCACTCCTTCCTGTGGCGGTTATGATCTAGACTTCTGTGAAAAAGCTTTCTTTATAGGCTTACCATTTGTGCAACATTTTTAACAAATATATATATATATATATTGTTTAGACTTCTTTCATGAAATGGATAGGTTTTAAAAAGTAGGACTGAAAGTTATTTGCCAGGTATAATGTTATCTTTAATTCCTAAGGGCAGTATTTATTATATATTTAATAAATAATATTTATTTAAAATGCCTACTTTTATAGGTAAAAGTAAATAACTTAAAACTAATACTTATATCAGCAGGAAAAAATAGAAGTAATATCTGTTACTTCATTAAAATAAGCTCCATTTTGGATCACATTTTAATTTTTTATGTAGATTGCCTCATCAATTCAGGTGTCACTTTTCCTGGAATGTATTCTGTCTCCCCAATTTGTTCCTTTGTAATGAAATTTATGATTGTGTTTTCCAAACTTATTATTACTAAAGACTCAGAGTATTGTGTTCATTCTAGACCAATTTAGAAATACTTTAATCTTGTATAAACACTTATTAAGATATATTCAGGTCTTGCCATTCTTTTTAGCTATTGATAGAAGTCTACCAGTGGGACCCTTGGTGAGCCTGAGATATCCTGTATTGTAAACATTGCCAGGATAATACTAGTTAGAATCAAAGAAACTTGATGTTTTAGTTTCCTTGTCCAGCCTTACTTAAGAACAAATGCAAGACTTTCCTCAGATTAAAAAAAAACTCCTGAAAATAGTTTATGTCCATTACTGCCTTTGACAGTTCCTAAAGGTCAAGGTCACTCAGTCACACACACACTCACACGAACGCATGCACGCATGCACCTACAGCCTTTGCTGGAGTCTACAGTGGGAAAGAACAGTGAAATTCCTGGTAATCACGATTTTGCTTTAATTAAAGTCTTCAACCCCTTAAGTACAGATGGTTGCCAAATTTTACATGACCCATAATAAATCCAACAGGTTGCCCCTGTTCACCCATTGTCTCTTCCTTATTAGAATCCCTGCTGTGTCTACTGTAGGAAAAGGGGTAAAAGCAGCTCTTTGCCACATTGTAGTACCTTCGTATTTGTTGTTGAATGGTCTACATTTTTAGAAGGTTCCTTGTGAACAGTGAGTCCAGGGATGGGAAAGAGAAGCAACAGATGGATTGGGATAGAGAAGCCCACCTCCAAAGTTGGCTCATTACAGATTTGTGTCAAGAAAGTCTCCCCTACATGGTGGAAATGTTCACCTCACATTGATGGGAGATGGGTTGGTGATGGAACAGAGTAGCACACTCTCCTTTTACAAGACAGATACTCTGGGAAGCACCCTTGCAAATTAGTGTGAATCACATTGACTTCATTCTTCTTCCTGAAGTAAAGAGAGGACTTAGGGTCTGAAAGGTAATGTTTTTAATGATGGTTAGGGACCCTTCTGTGATGTAGGAAGGGGAGTGATTATTAATATTTGAAAGGCACTTTCAGCTTAGTTTGTAGGCAAGAGAAGCCTCTTAAGGAAGGTAAGATCTTAATAACACATTCATTTATTTGGAGTTTTTGCCTTGAGCTAACTCCAAACCCAAACAAGGAGTAGGGTAGCATGGGGTTGATTTAATTTTTTTTTAATTTCCTTCTTCACTGACTTAATGTTCATGTTGGAAGTATTTGGTCCATAATTATGCCACATTAAAGTTATACAAGCATCTGAGGCTGATCAAATACTTAACCATAATCTAAAAAGTGATTTGTTTGAGAAAGTAGTCTAGGTTTCCTATAAAAATGTACTTTTAGAATTTCACTTGTTTGTGGGTTTGAAATTGCTTATAAATGAAAATAAGTATATCTTGAATTTTGAATGCCATTTCTATAGCAGGGATACCTAGATTAAGTAACTCTTTCAAGTGCTGACATCTGAAATAGACCATAGGGCATAATTTAAGTGAATATGTATTTTTCTACAATAAATTACTTTATTTGAAGTCACAAACTATATCAAATCGATTTCTGCTCCTTTGGCATGTAATATATTGCCTTGCACATAGATTAATAGATTAACGCTGAGGTATGAATGAGTAAATACAGATAGAGTAAGTAAATAGAATCTACACAGAAGTCATTTCCATAGGAGATTTGTGAGTTTGATTATTGTTGTCTAACTGACAAAGGAGATTATCATTCATTATCAATAAATTCATTCAATGAATATTAAGCTAAACACTTCCGATTGCTAGTCATCCTTCTAAGTGCTTTGTGGGGAGCCAAAAATGAATGAAACAGGACCTCCACCCTCAAGAAATTTACCTCCAGTGAGAAAAAGTCATAATAATAACGTAAAAACATGCTGAGACTTTATACAGATAGAGTTCTTTACTAGTTCAGAAGAATAAGAAAAATTCTGATATTTGGTGATATTTGAATTAGATTTTACAAATATGGTAGGAAAAGAAGGTATTTATCAGCAAGGGATATTTTCTACTGAAGTAAACAGAAGAATTGACTAATGATGGCTTAAAAAAGATTGTTTTTTTTCAAGATAATGACATGTACAGAGGTAGATGACTCTTGGTGTTGGTTTAACAACCTTACAAAGGCAGAGCTGGTGTTTCCTTTGCTTCTCTTGGTTATTTTCCCTTGGATTAGAAGGTATCTACTCCAGCTCCACCAAGGCTGCTCTCAAGGCAAAAAGGGTGAGGGCTTACGGAGGGATAGCCACTTACATACTTTTTATCAGAAAGGCAAAGAAAGGCTTTTCCAGAGCTCCAAGCTTCCATCTCACGTGATCAGATCAGTGCCACATGGCCACTCCTCCAGGGGATCTTCCCTGACCCAGGGGTCAACCCATGTCTCTTACATCTCCTGCATTGGCAGGTGGGTTCTTTACCACTAGTGCCACCTGGGAAGCCTTTTATTTATCACGGTAACGTCAAAATTATATCAGGAAGGTATTTTATAAAGTTAAAACCACCCCCGCCCCCAGCAAATAACACAAAAGAACAAACTAGTTTTTTTTTTTTTTAAGTGTTACTGATGAGAGTAACTATAGAAAGATGTTTGATCAATAAAGTGTCAGAATTCAGAATTTAGTAGGTAATAAATCATGATCTCTATATTTGTCTGTGGTTAGAGGATGATACAGGGCTTCCCTGGTAGCTCAGCTGGTAAAGAATCCACCTGCAATGATGTACACCATTGATTCCTGGGTTTGAAAGATCCCCTGAAGAAGGGATATGCCACCTGCTCCAGTATTCATGGCTTCCCTGGTGGCTCAGATGGTTAGAATCCACTTGCAATGCAGGAGACCTAGGTTTGATCACTGGGTTGGGATGATCCTTGGGAGGAGGGCATGGCAACACACTCTAGTATTCTTGCCTGGAGAATCTCCATGGACAAGGGAGCCTCTCAGGCTACAGTTCATGGGATCCCGAAGAGTGGGACATGACTGAGCAACTTAAGCACAGAACACAGAGGATGATACTGGTAGAGTAGTTTTCCACTGTATCATACTAGCAAAATTTGCCATAAAAGTCTGTAAAAGAACTTGGAAAACTTTAAATAGATTGGGATGTTTGAATAAAGAATCTTTCGCCTCCAGACTGAGTTTTTAAATATCATCAGCCTAGAGAAGTTGTATCGACAGTTGGGTGATTCGTTGTCTTCTTTTGAGAAAATATGGTTGTTTTTTTCTTTCAGCTTCCAGTAGGGTCTTGTTTCCATTATTTTTTTCAAATGGTCCTGGTCACCTTTGTGGATGTTGACAACAAAGGAGATTTACAAAGAAGCATCTTTGCTGTCTTTAAATCACTGGACCAGTGTGTTGGAGCAAAAATATACACACACATTTCTTAGTATATTTGAATTATATCAGTTTTTATATTTTTAATCTTTAAATTTTGTAATTTTTTTTAGTGGAGGAATGTGATATCCTTTGTAGGAAAGAAAGACTAAAATTTCAACAAATGGTGGAGGGTCGATACCAGCAAACAGCTCTGCAGTTTTGATGGTGTTAAAAGTGGTTTTCTTTTTAGAGATTTTTTTGTTGTTGTTGCTGTTGCGCTTGCAGTGATTGTGATGTGGTGATGGTTGTGTGTGTGTTTTGCCAAAAACACTCTAACCATATACTTTTCCTTCTTCTGACTTCCTTGGGGACCACAGAAGGAAGGAGCAAAGGCAACCAGGTCCTGGGGTTTGATTCAAACATTAGTGTGCATAAAAATTCTTTAGGGAGCTTGTTAATCATGACGGCTGATAGGCCTACTGTTTAAGTCAGGAGTGGAGACTGGGAACCTCCAGGTGCTTCAGACACTTTGGATGTAGGTGGCCCCTGGACTCCCCTTTAAGAAACATTCATGTAGACAGTAAGCGAGGTGGTAGGGACAGGCAGAAAGGTAGCTCTCATGGTAGATCTTTGTGTCTCACTTGCTCCTGATCTCTAAAATCAGGATCTCCAAATGGGTTGTGCTCACTCCAGGTAGTTGGCAGCAAGAGCTGTTTTGGTTCAGGAAGAAACTTTGATTTATATTCATGTTAAACTTTACCTTTAAAATGTTATTTTGTGTTTGTGTTTTGCAATATGCATGTAATATTAGTACAGTTGTACACATTTTTAAATGGCACGTGCATGGTAAAGGCCAACCTAGAAGGCGTTTACTGATAGTGGTGCACAGTCAAAGAAGTTTGGAAATTGCTGCTTTAAATGATTTACCAGGCTCAAAATTCATACCTCTTTCCTGCTCTTTTCCAGAGTTTATTGTTCCTTAATTGTTTTTCAGTTAGATACTGACATTAGTCAGTGCCTTTTTTATTAGTGTATATATATATATATATACATATATATACACACACCCACACAGAACATACTTGAATACTGAGAGGAAGAAAGGGCTTTGTAATGTATGTCAGGGAGAAATATCTGTGTACTAAGGTTAATCAACTGATCTGATACTTTTATTTAAACAACCCCTACTGAAAAATCAGAAGAAAAGTAACAAGGTAGCTTCCTTGTTAGGTTATGTCTACCTTGTCATCCATGTCATCCATGTCAGGTTATGGCTACCACTTTAAGCATTTGTAGACCTGTCTAGTCCCAGCATGCTCAGAGACTCAAGAGGGCTTCCCAGGTAGCTCAGTGGTTAAGAATCCACCTGCCAGTGCAGGAGATGCAGGAGACACAGGCTCGATCCCTGGGTCGGGAACATCCCCTGGAGACACAGGCTCGATCCCTGGGTCGGGGATCTTCCCAACCCAGGGATCGAGCCTGTGTCTCCTGCATCTCCTGCACTGGCAGGTGGATTCATAACCACTGAGCTACCTGGGAAGCCCCTGGCAGGCTACAGTCTAGGGGGTCCTAAAGAGCTGGACATGACTGAGCGACTGAGCATGCACGCAGAGAGGCTCAAGAGTGGATGAGGGTAAATGTGGATTTTCTAAAGACATGACTCATTCTTTGTCTTTAAGCCTTGAGTTAGCTCCTTCTCTTCTATTCTCAGAGGACTCTTTTCTATCAAGTATATCTCTCCAAGGTTAAGAAAAAGTCCTTGTTTTCACTGCATAAAATTATTTTTTAAATATATTTTTAAAGTTACAATAGCTAAAAACACCGATTATCACCATAATTATATATATATAGTCTATTAGGTAACTGTTTCATTTCCCTTGATGCCTTTGGAGCTGACGTCAAGATTTTGCCTCCCCATATTTTCCGTGTGTTAAAAAAGAATGTAGTCTTCAAAGATGGCCTTGATTTTCTAACTCAGGGTCTTCTAGTTAGTATTTCTAGACATAAGACCATGATTACTTTTTAATGTTTTTTTCTGTCTCTCACACACAGACACGTACACACTCTCTCACACATTCTCTCTCTCTCTCTCTCTCACACACACACACACACACACACACACACACACATGACAATCTATTTACTCAGCTGAATTGTCAATAGAGGAGAAAAAACACATTCACTTGCTGGCTTGAAAAACTTCACAAGTTTCTGTCAGTATTGTCATTATTTTAATAGTCACACAGCACAGGCAGAGTCTGGAGGTCTCATTTAAAAAATTTATCTCCTCTTTTACTATTATTTTTTTCCTAGTATTTCTTGTAAGTAGTATTGTATGGATCTGGGTATATTGGAAAGAAATAGTAAAGTGGAGTTATAATATTAATAAATATAGTGAACCATTAATAATATTTCTTGAGGTCTCCTGTGCCAGGCATTGTGCTCGATACTTTGTTATGTAATCTTTACAATAACCATTTGAGTTGGGTGCTATTGTTATTATCCCATTTACAGATGAGGAAATGGGAGTATTGGGGAGGTGATAAGACTTGCTAAGGGTCACTCAGCTAGTATGTTGAAGAAGAGGCTCTGTTCTTGAGCAGGGTGCATATATTCTGCTTTGACTCTTTTGTAAGATTAAGAGTTAGGAGTTGAGGTGGGGATTGGACCACTTTGGGAAAAACAAACATGTCTTACCCTACCCCAAAGGAGAAACCCAGATACACAACTGGGGGCAGGGCCATGCCTTGTACAGTTCAAAACGTGATTTCCCTTGTAAACGAAGTGAAAGATGCCTGCTGTACCTATGCAGAGTGGTGGTACGGCCAGGAGGTTCTGTCTCAAATACAGGAAACTGGAAGGGATAGTGGAGTTTGTGTATATAAATCTTAGCTGTGGTCTAGATCTGGTCACTAGGATGCAGGGTAAAAGGAGGGTGCCCCAGACTCTCTTCATGGGGGAAACTGAGTCTCTGGCTCTGGAAGGGCTCATTTGGTGTCTAGGTTCCAATTCCTCAGCAATGTTCTGTCTATATTTTCACTTCTGAAAACTGTTTTTAACCCTTAGATCCAATATTGTTAATATTTCTGTATTTCACTTTACTATAAAGCAGAAATAACAATTATTTTGTATACTAGAGAAGTGTTGGATTAATGAGAAAAGGTTTACAAATGGTTGGTAATTATATTTTTCCCCTAAGTGTCAGTTAATGATGACATCCAGTTTTAGATTGATGTCTTCCTCAATCTCTAAGGTGACGGCCTTCTAAGATTGG
This sequence comes from Bos grunniens, assembly GCF_055505025.1. Classification (NCBI taxonomy): domain Eukaryota; kingdom Metazoa; phylum Chordata; class Mammalia; order Artiodactyla; family Bovidae; genus Bos; species Bos grunniens. The sequence goes on along the minus strand of NC_141185.1, from coordinate 27,207,532 downwards.
TTAGGCATGAGTTTTGTAAAGTTGAGAAGTCAAGAATCCTGTCTGTCCTCTGGTGCTTGAGTCCCCCATGCCTGGAATATCATAAGGACTTAATAAGTAGTTGCTGAAAAATTTAAAATTGTTCGGGTATTCTGAGGCTCATTGTTTCCTTATCTATAAAATGAAGATGATAGTGTGAATGTCATAGGGTCCTTAGAAGACTACATTGGATAACATCTTGAAGAGCTTAGGTTAATGCCCACCACATTGGAGGCACACAATGAAAGTCTGCTATTAATATGTTATGATTCTGCTTATTGCTTCTAAATACCTGGCTCTGCCACTTAACACCTGTGTACCTTCCAGCAAACTAGTTGAGCTGAGTCCCAGTTTCTTATTCTGTAAACTGGGGATGCTGATGCCTATTGCACTGTTTGCTGGGAAGTTTTGTTACGGTTCAGAACTAGCAGATATTTAGTGCATATTATGTGCATCACTGTATTAGACATGTTTTCTCACTTAATCCTTGCAAAAATTTCTTTCTAGGTACTGTTTTTTTGTTTTTTATTTTTCATTTTACAACTTAGAACACTAGGGTTCAGAGAGTAAAAGCTTCAGCTGAAGGTTAGATGAGTAGTATGAAGCCAGTGTCTCTTGGATACCACTCTCCTCTACTTCACAATCTCCTGTACTTCAAATCTGCACAGTATTTAAGGCCATTTAAAAAGATCACACATGTCTGTGGACCATTATTTGTGATGTCTCTTTCTTTGGGTCTGAGGGTTGCAGTGTATCAAGGTACCCTAGTATAATTTGCTCTATTTAGATATTTAAATTGGAGAAGGAAATGGCAACCCACTCCAGTGTTCTTGCCTGGAGAATCCCAGGGACGCGAAGCCTGGTAGGCTGCCGTCTATGGGGTCGCACAGAGTCGGACATGACTGAAGCGACTTAGCAGCAGCAGCAACATAATTTAGTTCAAAGACACCCTAACATAATTTACTCCATTTCAGGTATTTATATATGATATTTGAGGGATCACATTTTCCCCCACTTTCTCATTAAATTTTTTTTTCACCGGCCTAAAAATAGTGGTTCCTGAATTTCTCAGGTCAAGAAAGAGTAAAACTGTGTAAGCAGAGTTCAGAACGAGGCCCTTTTTGTGTTACATTGCCCAATTTGTGGACTTTGAAGCGGTTATTAAGTGAAAGCTGCTACTAAACCAGGTGAGTTTAGTTTTAGAATCATACCAATTTACTTGTCAGAAACTTATTTTTTAAGAAAAGAAATGACATATTATTATGGCAGTTCAAAAGCAGCTAAACAGTGTTTCTGTGAGTGTTAAAATTTTGCCAGAGGATCATGGCTTTGAACATACCACATATCCAGAGACCTGGAAGCTAAGCCTAACTACTTCATGGCTCTGTTTTTCCCTGGGGTGTCTTAATTAAAGACCAATTTGAGAAACAAGAAGAATCCATCCTAGTTTGAAATATTGTTTCTTTGACAGATCTTTTCTTGTTGGAAGTCGTCCCAAAGTTGTTTGGAGTGTCAGGTTCAGAGTTAATTGGTTTTTCCTATCTAGTGAGAAGAGGTGGCTCTTTTATTTTGGTCTGTTTTTCCCATAGTTGTGAGCTTTGGAAAGGTTTGACTCAGAAACCATGAGATACTAACACAAGCTCTGTGTAGTTTTGAATTAGTACTGATTGACGGGTCTCTATTCAATGTAAACAGCTTGAAGGGAGAGTTGCAGTGACAGAAACAGAATTTGCATCTAAGAACACTCTCCCGTGTGACATAATGAGTGTTTCACATTAATCAAAATCAAAATAAAATAAAAAGGGGGAAATTAATTTTTTGTAGTGAGCTGTAAATTAGAATACGTAGGAAATAATTAGATTGTATTTTTGTTTAGGTTTCTCTTCTTGAATGCTACCATTTCGAAAGAGCACAGTTCATGTGAAAGTCTGAATAAAATTCACAGAGTAGCATCAAGGACCTCTGAGCCCAGGAAACTGAGTTTGGCAGTGCTAATTTGTATTAAAGTTGTTGTTGCATGACAGCCGGAAAAAGATTTAATGCTTGCCACCTGAATCAAGGCACGGAACATTGGTTTCTATAACTGCCATGAATTTGAATCGAGGCCAGTATCTCTAAATTTGAAATAAACTGATACTCTGTCTTGAAAGAAGATACAGGCCACTTATGTTATGGAAGTTATTTAGAAAATTGTATTTCAGTTTAATTTTTTAGCCATATATATATCTGTAAACACACACGTATTTTTCAAATTGTTCAGCTCCTCAGCACTGTAGCCAGTAGTGGTTCTTGCTGTTAGAGGTTCACACAAGAGAACTAAGAAATGCCTGAAGCCATTTATTATCCACATTCAGCCAGGAGTTAGCTGTGAGTTTGCACCGGGTTCCAGGTTTGGCGTCTCTCCTCTTACCACAGAGGAGCTGCTCACTTCATCAGAAAGTCATTATCCCTCTTGGATGTCACTATGGTTCAAAGTATTACAGTATTGCTTTAGGAATTTAGGTTTTAACCCAGCCACCCCTGCTGCGGTAAAACCTAACAGCCACCAGATGCAAAATCCATTCACATGCCTAGGACAATAAAAACGATGATGATGACAATAATTCATATTTTGCATTTGCAAAAACATCTTTCATCTGAAGAGCTTTTGTAAACAGAACAGGCATCTTGAGAATGCTTTATAGAAAGTGATCTTTGAGTCCAGAATGGAAATGAATCCACCTCTGTGGTGAAATGTGGCAGCCCTTTAATTATTTTTAATGGGGTACATATTAAGCACAGTTGTATCTCTATGCAGTAAATGTTTTGATGAGAAACTATATTAATTATATATTAAAGTTTTCAGACATTTTTATTCTTACTGAAAAATAGCATTTTATTTTATTGGAAAAGTACTCAGAACATTGGATATTTAAAAATAAATCTAGTTGAGATTTTTTTCTCAAATCATAAAGGTTTCCCATAAGGTGTCACGGAAAGGTTTCTCAGGTGTGTTTAGAGCAGCACACACCTTTCCTCGCCATTTTCACTGGGGTGGTAGTAAGAGCTTCAGCAGCATGTTGTCTTGATGGGCACAACCAAAGCACACTTCGCTTTTAATTGCACAAGCACAGGTAATCCCAGACCAGTTTCTCTTCTGTTTTCACTTTCTTCCTAGCTGATCTCAGCCATTCCTAGGGTGTCAAGTAGCAGACTATGCCCATGGCCCATTGCACTCACCTCCATTTCTATATTATTTTCCTAACTTTCTCCTCTCTTGAGGTATCAGCTCAGCATCTCACATTCCAAAATAGGATACCCCTTAAAATGATGCCTCTGTGTATGTACTCCTTAGATGATCAACATCTCACCTCAGACATTTACTTCTGTTATATATGCTCAATACTTGGAAGTATTTAAGATAACCTCCTCCTTCTCAAATCCAATTAGTTCCTAAATTCTATACACTTATCTTCTGCATGGTCCCTTGCATCTGTCCACTACATTATTTGCACTGGTCAATGGGCATTTTACTGCTAACGGTAGGATAAAGGGGGAAAAGGAAAGTGAAAGCAAAGTCATTCAATTTCCCACCTGCTAGTATTACTCAGATGGAGGCAGAGCTGAACTCTTGGCTAAAATAAAGCTTTGGGTAACTTGCAGCTTTCATTCATTGTTCCATAGTGGCGGGAATAATTTAAAAGTTTGAGGCTGTACCAGAAATGATATGTGGTTTGGCTATTTGTAGTAGTTTGCAGAATAGTATGTAATTATAAGTTATCTTAAGTGAAGATTAGAGGACAATTGCATTTTTAGGTGTAATTAAAGATGAAAAACAAATTCCAACCTACAGAAACATAGATATTTGAATAGCATTTTACTATTACACAAAGATATTGAAGAAGATTTTCATTGTCCTTAAGTAGTGATTGTATTGAATATATTCTCCATGAAAGACAAAGACAAATTCCTCAAGTTCTGTCTTTGTTGGAATATTTTGTAGTTTACAAACTTGGAAAACTATTCTTTGTGAAATGTTTTACTTTTCTTTCTTTCTTTTTTTTTTTAAGAAAGTCACTCAGTCGTGTCTGACTCTTTGCAACCCCATGGACTGTACAGTCCATGGAATTCTCCAGGCCAGAATACTGGAGTGGGTAGCTGTTCCCTTCTCCAGGGGATCTTCCCAACCCAGGGATCAAACCCAGGTCTCCCAGATTGGAGGTGGATTTTTTTTTTTTACCAACTGAGCCATCAGGGAAGCCTGAGAATACTGGAGTGGGTAACCTATCCCTTCTCCAGGGAATCTTCCCCACCCAGGAATCGAACCTGGGTCTCTTCCATTGCAGGCGGATTCTTTACCAGCGCTCCTTATTCCACAAAATACTGTGTGTGTATACACCTTGTATCAATGGAATGATTTATTCACATGACCTGTTTACATTCCCAATATTCAGGGGTAGGTCACTCACATATTAAATCATTCATTTTTGAGATGAACACTTTTATCTGGAATTGTACACTTTTTACCTAATTTAATTCTTTCAACAGTAATCTTGAATGGAAAAGTTCCCTTTATAAATGAAAAAGTAACATACACCAGTATTCATGCCAAAAGTTCTTGCCAGACACTATAAATTCAAGTCTTTGGCCAAAACTGTATGGTCTGTTTTGGGTTTCCTTTTCCAATAATGGCTATAAATTAATGATATTGTACTATATTTATGTAATTTATCAAAGCTTATTAGATAAGATAGAATTATTAAGTATAGTGCAGGAAAACTCATTCAGAAAAAGAAATGAATCCAATATGGTTTAAAATGCAGCCTAACTAGATTCAGTATATGTAACACATTCTATGTTGTCCTGTGTTCTGAAAATAAGCTGAGTATTGTTTAAATGTAAACCTGACCTGGATTGTAATGGCTCTTTCTCAGTTTTATTTGGGTTTAACCCCTGCTCTATTTTAGAATTTTATATAGAGTTAGAAGCCAAGTGAGGATTCTTCCTCATACAGCTCTTCAGAGGTCTTCCACTGAGTGGCTGATATCCTTATTAAATCTTGCCACTTTTTAGTGCTTATTTAAGGTGAAAATGCTCAAAAAGAGTTAAGTAAATATAAAAAAGGAAAGAGATGAAGGATAATAGAGATTTGGTGCTCTTTTAACAACATTTTGTCTTCATCAGTCTTTGGATTTGTGGCACGTAAATTGAATGGCTACCTGAATACTATGTTTCAATTCTCTTTAATTGTGCTGTATTTCGAATGGAAATGATTTTCAAGCAGTTTTTAAATTTTCTTCTAATATTTACAAAATTTATTCCACCAACATTATCAGCAAATTTGGTTACAGTGAGATAACTGGAATACTGTTGTGTTTGCAAATATTTTTTAGAGATGGGAACTGCTTCAAAAAAAAAACAAACACAAAAAACACCAACAACAATGGGACCAAAATAATGTCTTTATTGTTCATTCTTAACAGACGCTCTATTTTCTTTTGTAGGGTGGAAATGGTTGACGTTAATTATCCTTAGTCACGTGAATATTCTGTGAATTTTTGCCGTGCCTTTTAAAAGAGTTTCTGAGGAATGGCCACCAAGTCTGTGGTCCCAATGTAGTCATTCCTGTGTTCTAAAAATGCAGTATCTGACTTAATTCTTAAGACTGATTGCATCAAGGGAGGTTTTCTGACTTGACATCTACCTTGCCAACCAATTAAGTCCTGGATGTAATTTGCATAAAGATGTAAAGAATTTGAGAGCCAAATTGTCTACATTCTCATAAAGGGAGTCCTTTAAATTATGATAATAATTATTACTTGATATTTATGAGGGCTATCTGGGAATGACATGCCAGAATACTGTCTCAGCAAAATATGCTTATAATCAGACTTAGATAAACAAGCAGATTATATATTGATAAAGAAAATGGGGAACAAAGAAAGGAATCCTATAGATGGGCATGGGAGCAGTGGTTTTTATATATGCTAGTGTCTCCTTTTCACTTAGTTCAAGGAGGGCTTCAATGATCTGTCTTGGAGGAGAGAAGTACAGCTACAGACTCCAGAGACTACTGAACATTTTAGAAAAGGCAGAAATCTACAGTACATAAGAAATATACGGATTACACAGGGAGGGAATCTTTGGTAATTAAAAGTCTACTGTGTTGATGTTAGGCTGTTCCTATACAAATTGGAACTTTCAGTATTTCAAGAATTAATGTTGATGCTTTTTTTGTGTGTGTGTGAAGTGTTTCTCTAATGCCCAAAATGTTATGTTATATTTAGTAAGAGAATTGAGTCTCTTTTGGAGTTCTCCCTGTTGACTTTCTGGGGAAAATATCTTTTTTTCATGTATGTCAGCTAGGGATTATGTTTGAAGAACAAACAAGACACACATAAAAATCAGCTAATTCCTAAGAAAGGACACATCATGGAGAGGAAAAGAAGGCATAAGAAAAGCTCTTGGGTTTATAGGAGTGCAGATAGTTGATTTCTGTGAGCATTTCACAAGGATGTTTAGGATTCAGATTCTGACCATGGATGGCAACTTGATTCTCCATAATGCACAGAAATAGCTTAGAAGAAGCTATAAAGTTCTTTCACGTCATGGGTTGGTGAGCGAGGATGGATTTACACGATTGAGGATATAAATGGCTTTGAGTGAGTCGTTAGTCATAAGGTCCACAGTTCTTCGTAATTGACATGGCTTTCCCTCGTCATTCAGACAGACAGCGTAAGGCAGTGAGGACACGGAGCTACTGCCAGTGTCACAGCGGCTCTGAGAGCCCACATGACTGCCCCTGTGAGGGTTCTGAGCTCTGTGCAGGAGAGCACTGCCTCCCGGGCAGTCTGTATGCCACTGTGGTTTTGGATAGTTGCAGCATTTAAAAAGTTATGGCTGGAGCATTTGCTATCCTCTGCCCTTACTCATTTGTATGATTTAGAGAAGGGACTATGACCAACACGTTTTTTTTCTTTTCCGCAATTATGAATACACACACACACACACACACACACACACACATATGTAACCTGTGTTTTGAGACTAAGATGGAAATGTTCTCATGCCATTTATTATGGTTCAGCCTTAAAAGGCACATTCTAATAAAGGAGAGAGGAAAAAAGTGTATTTTCTTCAACTCAAAATATTTTGGATGGGCCACTGCCTTCCTAAGCATCATGGATATTTGACCCACTCAGAAGATTTGGGAGCGGCAGATTTGGCCGAAGGGCAAAGTGCGGAGAGGAGAAAGGGAAGCCTCTGTGCGCCGTGGTTCATGTCTGTTGATGTCAGTGGGAAGGGTGAGGCTTTCGGTTCCATGACTGTATGTCAAGTATATTTTTAAAATGTGACCTAAACCTAAAGGCAATGTTTGCACCAAAGACTTTTCCATGAAAAAATTTTAAGTTATTTTTAATACCTTACTGGGCTTTTTAAATAGCAGCACAAGCTGTGAAAATTAGTTTTGAAGGTTGGTGGCAGTTTAAGAAAGTTAGTAACATTGCCTAAGCTTCAGGCAGAGCAGTGCTCTGGCTTTGATGGAGCTGGGCTGTGGGAATGCAGGTTTTTTTGCTTAGGGTGGATATGATTTTACTTTATTTTTTTAAGGTGGAGAAATGAATGGGGCATGCATTCATGTTTTTCACCTAGGCCAAATGGAAGACTTTTGCAGTGATGTAACCCGTTAGGTTGGAGAAGCTTTTCTGTGGCGCTGCCCCGCGGTGCCGAGAGTAAGTTATGAATGCAGCACTGTTTCAGTGCAGAGGGCCTTGCCGGGAAGAGAGCGGTGTGCCTGGGCCCCAGCTATTGAGAAGATGCCAGTCAGGGATGAAAACGTCTTTCATGAAACTATAGCTAACTTCCCTGTGACACATTACCATAAAGCAGAGAGTATTTTTAAAACCAATAGTGTGAAAATAAGCACAATACCTTATAAAAGTCAGAAGGCTTTATTTTAAAGTAGGCATGTTGAGTGACTAAAAATATACAGGTTTGTGTCAGAATTCTTTTCACTGAATTGGTCTGAGCAGTTTTCCTCGTCTCTCCCTCTCTCGTCCGCAGCTCTGATTTCTTTTGCCTTTTGGTTGCAAGTACAAAAGATGTCTTCTGAGACAAACGCTGGTGTGTGACATCAGGACGATGGAATGCTCAGCCCAGTCCAGCATGTTTAAAAGCATCAGCTGCTTGAAAAAAAAAAAGTTACATTTTTCAGGATGGATTAAAAAAAATTAAGATGATCCCTCAGAGGGGGCCGTTAGGTGTAGACTTTTACAGTAGTTCTTTGTTATTATTTCCAGTGATCAGAGATATACTAAAATTGGAATCAGATTTTGAATGTTAGTTGTATAGTGTTTTCCTCAAACAGTATATGTTCTATGGTCTTTATAGAACAAATGACAGTAACAGCAATAAGATAGCAAAGTTGTCAACTCTGTAAAAATTGTGCAGACTTAAAATTTACAACTTTAAGTACTGAATTTTTACATTGACTTTAAAGTATACATTTTTACGGATTTATAAGACTAGTTACTAAATAATTGTATATCAAAATAATTTTAATTTCTGACTTGACTCAGATTTTGGCACCAAAAATTTTTTTAAATTTCTTTTTGCTTTTATTAGGTGTTATCATGACTTAATTTTGAGTGTTTTCATGAAATTTCTAATACTTGGGTAAACTGCATATTAATGAATATAATAACTAAAAATTTTGTCACAATTCAACATACAAAAGAATCATATTTCTTTTTTAAAAAACTATCAATATTCTTATAGATAAAGTTAATTAGTATTACTATTTTCTATTCTTAGTTTAATAGAAGAAAATGGAAGTTCTGGAAAAAATTTTTAACAAGTACAGTTTCAATAAAATATATCAAAATATAAATATTCAAATCAGATTGGAGAAATCATTGATTTTGTAGTTTATTGCTTCTTTATTTAAGAATTATAAATCTCTAAATGTTGCAACCCTCTGTTAAATTATAGCTTAAGTTACTAATCTTGTTAAAAAGGTAAACTGAGTCACATTAAAACTTTTCAAGAGTTGATTTGAGCATTAATTGATTTGAATCTGGTAGCCCCAAACTGAAGATGGTTAGAAGGGCTCCACTGACAGGAGCTCGGAGCAATATTTTTGTAGATTAGACACTGAAACAAAGCAAAAAAATGATCTGATGGCTGTAGCTTAAGCTGGTGCCTTATCTGGGGAAGCCCAGTTGGCTGTTTGTGATTGGTTGTTTTTATGTTTCACTTTTTGGATTCCAGTGCATGACTGACTGAGAAGGCATTAGAGCACCCTGGTCTAATGGCCTCCTTATTTAATTAGTTGGAAGGAAAAACTGAGGAAGGAGACGATTGAGGCATGTAAGCTGAGTAGAGAGAGGGCAGTGAGTGTCCTGACTCTGTCCTGTTGCAAAGTGTGTGAGCTTCCTGAGCAAGAAAAGAGAGATTGTAGGTGGAGAGAGTTTGCTCACTTAACTCGACCTTTAAGTCTCAGAGTTGACTGAGGCTGGCAAAAGGCAACTTTTGTCTACTTTTTATAAGCTCTTTCTGGAAATTGAACTTTTAGAAATGACAAAGTGATGGATCTAGAGAGACCTTTCACTTGATACTTCACTTAAAGTTATCTTGGCCATAGCTTCATGCTTGCTAATGGCTTTTCCTTGGGACCATCATTGCTGCCTTAATTTAGAAAAGAATAGGGGGAAGTTTGTACTTACAGAAGATAAAGCAAATAGCTTTGATATACTTCTGGATAAGTTTTCCAATTGAACGATGGGTTGAAGACCTTTATTCCTCAATAGTTGCTGGCTCTCTGACTTTCCTTCTTCTATGTTTCTATGAATTAATTTCTCTACAATGAGTATGTGCTTGCATTTTTTTGTAGGTACGTTATAAAGCATTTGGGGATTTTACAATGTTTGTAACACTTGGAATACTTTAGGAATAACAGAAAAAAATTCCTAGTGGAACATTTGACATAGTTAATCTAGTGATAGCCGAAAAAAAAGATCCTTTTTATTCTATAAGACTGTGTTTTTCTACATGCTCATAGCAGACATCTGTCAACAAAAAGACTCAATAGGACTGTTTTCTTTAATCTTTCATATTCTCAGTTAAAAAATTTAGAGGTAATTCCTTTGGCTTGTTGTCAGTAGCATAGAAGCAAACACAGCCCACTTTGGCAGTGGTAGATATAGTAATGAATAGCAATCTGAGTACTCTATAAACATGTTCAGGATTCAGGCTTTTGACTAGTCTGTTATTGCATGGAAAGAATGAGAAAATCTTACGTTTGTATAATGTCTTTCTTATTAGGACCCTGAAGGTTGAACTTTGTCTTTTACCACTAATGAGGTGTGAAGTGTTAGGCTCTCAGTCGTCCTTGACTGTTTGTGACCCCATGTACTATAACCTGCCAGGCTTCACTGTCCGTGGTATTTTCCAGGCAAGAATACTGGAGTGGGTAACTCTTCCCTTCTTGAAGGAGTCTTCCCAACCTGGGGATTGAACCCTGGTCTCCTGCATTACAGGCAGATTCTTTAACCATCTGAGCCACCAGGGAAGCCCAGGTGCTACTTAGTGGTAAAGAACCCAACTGCCACTGCACGAATCATAAGAGACACAAGTTTGATCCCTGGGTTGGGAAAAGACTTGGGTTCTCCAAGTATTCTTGCTTGGAGAATCCCATGGGCAGAGGAGCCTGATGGGTTATAGTCCATGGAGTTGCAAAGAGTCAGACATGACTTAAGTGACTTAGCACACACTAATGGGGTATGTCATCTTTGGGGGTGTCAAGCAACCACAGTAGCACCACCAATAACTAACCTGTCTCTTTGATTATCTTCATTGTTATATCACTGATGTCACTTGACTTATAATCTCTGAAACTTTTCTAGGGTTTACTTAATCTCTGAAACCTAATTTGTACCATTCAAGATCTTTCAATTTAAATTTTCCTCTGGTTTATTTTTTCTCTATATCCAATTGTGAAACCCATGACCCAACTCCTATAGAATTCTTTTGCATACTATAATCATTCAGCATGTGTTTATTGATTATCTACTATATAACTTCTACTGGGAAGGGTGCTAAAAATCACAGATGAACTACTCATGGCACTTGCTGTCTAGGATCTCCCAGTTTGATTGTGGGGAGGGGCAGGTGTGGAGACTGACAAATGTGCAGATAATAGTTTCAGCTAGCATGATGTATGCTGTGGAAGTGGCAGGTACAGGATGTTCTGGTGCCATAGAATGGGGACAAAAGACCCATTTTAGAGGCTCGGGAATGACTGTCAGGAGCATAGGAGCCCTTTAAATCTTGGAGGATGAGAAAGAACTATGCAGATAGATAAAGTAGAAAAGGATGCTCTGTGCACATAGGGAAATCTATATAGGCTGTTGTGATTGGACACAGTCATATGACAGGAAACAAGGCTGGAAAGCTATAGTTTGGGAAATTATTAGAACTTGTATATTGTTCAGTGGGTTTTGAGCTTTTATTTTATACTTCCTGTCACAATGCCTGTGAATTGAATTAAACTGTAAGAGCTACGGAGGATCAGCTTGGGAGTGAGCTGGTTAGATTGGAATTTTAGAAGGCTAACTCTGGTGGTGATATGGAAGAGAAAAGAGAGAGGTGAGATGAGAGGAAGGAGATGCCAGTGTGAGGTTTTGCTGTCTTCCAAGCAAGAGATATCACCCTGATCTAAGGCAGTATGAGTAAGGATGAGCTTTAAAAATTGTAGGAGGCAAGTTCTGTGGAAATTAATAATCAAATGGATGTGAGGGATAAGGGAGAAAGAGTCATGAGGAGCAAAGATTTCTCACTCAGTGGATCGTGTTTTTATTCTCTGAAATAGGGAATGTAGGAAAAGGAGCAGATTTGTGCCAGAATATAGTGAGTTCAGTTTGGGATGTTTTGAGGCTGAGAATTTCCATTAAAAAGTGAGATGGCAGAAATGCAAATATTTGCAGTCTAATCCAGAATTTTGAAAACAGTTGAATATATTTGGTAAGTGTATGCTTGTTGAATGATTGAATGGATGCGTACATTAGCTGTCCATTCATTACATTTTAATTTTCTTCCAGTTTTACTGAGATATAATTGACATATCAGTTCAGTTCAGTTCAGTTCAGTCGCTCAGTCGTGTCCGACTCTTTGTGACCCCACGAATTGCAGCACGCCAGGCCTCCCTGTCCATCACCAACTCCTGGAGTTCACCCAGACCCACGTCCATCGAGTCAGTGATGCCATCCAGCCATCTCATCCTCTGTCGTCCCCTTCTCCTCCTGCCCCCAATCCCTCCCAGCATCAGAGTTTTTCCAATGAGTCAACTCTTCGCATGAGGTGGCCAAAGTACTGGAGTTTCAGCTTTAGCATCATTCCTTCCAAAGAAATCCCAGGGCTGATCTCCTTCAGAATGGACTGGCTGGATCTCTTTGCAGTCCAAGGGACTCTCAAGAGTCTTCTCCAACACCACAGTTCAGAAGCATCAATTCTTCGGTGCTCAGCCTTCTTCACAGTCCAACTCTCACATCCATACATGACCACAGGAAAAACCATAGCCTTGACTAGATGGACCTTTGTTGGCAAAGTAATGTCTCTGCTTTTCAATATAGCACTGTATAAATTTAAGGTGTATGGCATAATGATTTGACTTATATATATCATGAAATAATTATCACAATAAGTTTAGTGAACACCCATCATCTCATATAGGGCTTCCCTGATAGCTCAGTTGGTAAAGAATCCACCTGCAATGCAGGAGAACCTGGTTTGATTCCTAGGTTGGGAAGATCCCCTGGAGAAGGGATAGACTACCCACTCCAGTATTCTTGGGCTTCCCTTGTGGCTCAGTTGGTAAAGAATCCACCTGCAATGTGGGAGACCTGGGTTTGATCCCTGGGTTGGGAAGATCCCCTGGAGAAGGGAAAGGCTACCGGCATCAGTATTCTTGCCTGGAGAATTCCATGGACTGTATAGTCCATGGAGTCCCAAAGAGTTGGACACAACTGAACGACTTTCACTTCACATCATCTCATATACATTAAAAAAATAGAAAAAAACATTTCCCTTGTAAATAGAACTATTTGAACTTAGAATTCTCTTTACAACTTTCATGTATGATGTGCAGCAATGTTAATTATATTTATTATGTTGTATGTTACATCTCTAGTACTTAATCTTACAACTGGAAGTCTGTACCTTTCAACCATCTTCATCCAGTTTCCTCTTTCCTACCCCCCACTTCCAGTGACCACAAATTTGATCTCTTTTCTATGAGTTTTTTTGCTTGTTTTTGAAGTATAATTGACCTATAACACTATGTTGGCTTCTGTTATGCAACATAGTGATTTGATATTTCTGTACATTTCAAAATGATCAAAAGGGTAAGTCTAGCTACAGTCTTTTAGCATACAAATATATTTCATAGTTATTGACTGTATTCCCTACACTGTACATTTCATACCTGTGACGTATTTTGCACCCAAAGTTTGTACCTTGTGAGCTCCCTCACCTATTTCTTTTTTTCCATCCACCCTCCTACCCTCTGACAACCACCTGTTAGTTCTCAGTATCTGTAACTCTCTTTCTGTTTTGTTATGTTTAATCATTAGGATCATTACATTTTAAGGCACTATTATTGACTTGCTGTAATTATTTTAAAACACACAATACAATAGGAAGAATTCTAGTAATTATGAAAGAAAAAGTAGCAGAAACATTTCTTTTTGTTGCATAAAAATTTCCAGATGGGTTAATGTGACTATACATAATCCTTACAATTACAATTTATTAGTTTGAGTGCTACCATTTCCCTCTTCCCTGATAGCTCATTTTTGGAATTTCTTACTAATGGAAGGCTCCTAGTGGGTAAATTCAGTAGATAGAGGAATAAACTGGAAGATAAACAACCAATTAAAACTTGAAAACTAAGAGTGAGTATAGTTTTAAAAAGCTAATGGAGGATTAACACATTTGGATTCAGGGTTTGTTCTTGATGAAATTGATTACTGAAGACTTGTCGGGATCAGTGAGGTAAGTGCAGGATGATTTTAATGGCCCTATAGAGGTATATTTGTGATAAGGAAAAGTTTTCTTGATATTCCCTCTGGAAAACTAACCTGGGTTAATGGGCTACAGTTCTAGAAGAAACAAGTCCCATGTAATCTGGACATGATGGGTAATATCCTCTTCTAAGGCTACCTTAGAAGTCTTCCCTCTGAAGAATCAAGACTCTTAGATTGAGGAATACCTGGCCCTTTGGTTTCTAGCTTTCTGTCCATCTGCAATAGTTTCGCAAACACTTCTAGTAGCATCTTCCTGTGAGATCGTATAAGGTACTGGCTTATAGCCTTGTAAGCACAGCAGAGACTGAATGTAGGTAGAATTCTTCGCCACTGCCCCTCTGAAGCTATTAAAATAACACACATTATTCATTTAATGACTGCTGCTGCTGCTGCTAAGTTGTATCAGTCGTGTCTGACTCTGTGCGACCCCATAGAAGGCAGCCCATCAGGCTCCCCTGTCCCTGGGATTCTCCAGGCAAGAACAGTGGAGTGGGTTGCCATTTCCTTCTCCAAATGCATGAAAGCGAAACATGAAGGTGAAGTCGCTCAGTCATGTCTGACTCTTTGCAACCCCAGGGACTGTAGCCTACCAGGCTCCTCCGTCCATGGGATTTTCCAGGCAAGAGTACTAGATGACAAAAATTTCAATGATATTTTCCATCTTTTAATTTGTATCATTCAGATCATATCCCATGACTAATTCAAAACAATCTTATTGGATTATAATTGCTATCCCCTGTATTCAGCATTAAAGAATATCATTCAGAGTTGGTTACAAAATACTATCACATTCCTCTTTAGGCTCTCAGTAAGGAATTTATTGCCCTGGTAATTTGACTATGTCTTGCACAGAATCTGCCACTCGGCTTAGCTAGCTTGGAAGTCTGGTGGCAGCACTCAGAGAGCAGATCCATCCCTCTCAGGTGGATTCACATTAACCACATCCATGAGGCCAATAAACCAGAATGCCAGATTATTCATTTACAGTGAGAAGTACAATCACACAGATGGAATGCTTGTCTTAGCAAGACCCTAACATTCTTTTCCTGCATGGAAAGCAGACATTCAGAAGCCCCTACTGAGCCTGGAATCAGAATAGGGGAGTAAGATGAATCACAGTAATAGTTCTGTGGTACTTACTGACTGTTGCATGCATGCTGAGTTGGCCTCAGTCATAAATCTGGCTCTTTGTGACCCCATAAACTGTAGCCCACTTGGCTTCTCTGTCCATGGGATTCTCCAGGCAAGAATACTGGAGTGGATTGCCATGCCCTTCTCCAGGGATCTCCCTGACTGAGGGATCGAACCTATGTCTCTTATGTCTCCTGCGTAGGCAGGTGGGTTCTTTACCACTAGTGCCACCTGGGAAGCCCGCTTACTGATGGTAGGTTAGTCAATAGTTCATTGAGGCTGCTTTTCCATATACAGTGCCTAGAAGGGGACATCTGGCATTTGTCTCCATGGCTGTCATTTTCTAAGTACTCTCTGTGGATAAATCATCCCTTTCTCAGTGTCATGTTCTTTTTCTTAAGTCATCAAGTAATATTCACATCATGATGTGACAGAATTCATTCTGTTGACTTTTTTGTTCTATGGTTTACTGTTATGGTAGAAATTTCATAGATCAGTTTATTTTCTGTATGGAGGATGCCACTGGTTAGGTACAAGTAGTATGTAGAACTGAGGTAGTGGGAGATGACCAGCAAAGGCCAACTCACTAGCTCTTTCTGGACTTGGAACCACGCCTGTCTGAGAGCCTGCCTTGAGGCTGTCAGCAGGTAAGTTGCTATAGTTATTGTTGTTCTAGGAGTAAGCAGGGAGCCAGGGAGCGCCATGAACTTGTATTCTGAGCCCAGTATTAAGGTGAATGCTATTTTATACCTTTACATGAAGGGAATAAACATTAATGAATTATCTTTATTAAAAATTATATGAAATATATATGGTATCATGATTAAATTCAGAATGAATGTGAAAGTGAAAGTCACTCAGTCGTGTCCAACTCTTTGTGACCCCAGGTATTTCCTAGGCCAGAATACTGGAGTGGGTAGCCTTTCCCTTCTCTAAGCCATCTTCCCAATCAAGGGATAGAAACCAAGTCTCCCGCATTGCAGGTGGATTCTTTACCAGCTGAGCCACAAGGGAACCCCGAATGAAAGGAATTAGTCATGAATGAGAGGAATTATTCAAAGATGACTCCAGAGTTTGCATAACGAGAAGAATAGTGATATCAATTAATCAAAAGAGGTAGACTGAGACATGGGATTAGTTTGGTAAATAAACGGAATGATTCTCTTGGTGCTGTTTTGAGTATAAATTGCGTGAGAGGGCACGATTGCAGAGATAGGTTTGTGAGTGACCAATTTTAGAGCTTGGAGAGTAGGAAGAACAAAGGGACTTAAAAAAATGAACATTCATGAAGGTAGTTAAAGAATAGGGTCAGGTAATGCAAGGAGGATAAGAAATTCTAAAAGGAAAATATAATCAAATACAATCAAATTCCTTGCTTTGTGTAGTGTCAGGAGATCAAGGAGGTGAGAAATTGAAGAGAAAATCATAAGCAAATACACTAAAGTGAAAGAAGATTTTGGACCTAAAAATGGCCACCGAATTTGGTAACAATATCATATATGACAAAAGACCCATTTACTAGCCACTTTTTATTAGTTCAACTATGGATTATTCTCCATTTGACAGGCAGACGCTGGACTTCACTGGCAGATTGTGGCCTTTATTTCCTTCTGTATTTTAGTCATTCTTTCCAGTTAATTTTCCAAGAACTTGATGTAAATTTTGCATAAAGATGAAGTTAGTATTACCAAAAAAAAAAGGCATTAGAAAATTAAAGTATTGTTACCTTTTTGAAGAGTGATGTATCTTCATGGCTTCATAGATAGAGTCAAATTTTGATTAATAAAATGGTGGCATGAGAATCTATCCAGTTTTTCTGTCATTATCAGATATGCTGTTTAATTAAGCACTTTTGTTTATATACAAACAGGATCTTAGCTTATCACAGTCCAGAAGGAATTTGAGAGGAGGATTTTTTGTCAAATTAATTACCTTCAGCCCCAGGGAAAGGGAACCAGAAAGTTTGTGAAGATATCCTTCTTTGAATTTTCCAAGTTAAAGTGGTGATAGAGAGGCTGGGTGCTCTCTGGGGGAGAGAGGATAAGGAGGTATGGATGATGGACTGGGATACCTCATTATTTTGTTTGAAATGCATTATTATGGATATCACAGATATCCAAGTACTGGTATTTGTGCTTAAATGTAAATACTGGTGGAATGCTTTGGTATTTCACTCTTTTGTTACAACAGATACTTGTAGACTGACTCCCAAGATACTACATTAATATCCTGTTAACAAAGAGTTATGGCTTCCCTCGTGGCTCACATGAGAAAGAATTTGCCTGCAATACAGAAGACCCTGCCCTGGTTCAACCCCTGGATCAAGAAGTTCCCCTGGAGAAGGGAATGGCTACCCGACTCCTATATTCTTGCCTGAAGAATTCCATGGACAAAGGATCCTGGTGAGCTAGAGTCCATGGGTTGCAAAGAGTCTGACTGAGTGACTGACACTTTCATCCACACTAACAGAGTTAAGATTGGTTAATACTACTCATGTCTCTCCCTCAGCAAAAGAAAAAAAAAATAGTACATCAAGCTACAACAACTAAATATACTAAGATCTTCTGAGTTACAGATTAGAGCACAAAATTGTTTTCCATCTAGAAAAATTTAAATGAATAACAATGATTTACATAGAAAGAAACTAATCTTTGATGAAGTTTGCAAGGTAACTGTTATTGGGACCCTAAATTTTAAAATTTTTGATAGTCATTCTAACATTTATTTTAAAAAAATTATTTAAGAACGTTGAGTTCCTCAGATCAAGATTCACTACTTGAAACAATCATCATTTGACTAAAGAAGCAAGTAACCCTTGAGAAAATTTTATAGGAAAGAGAAATGACTGTTTTTATAGCAAACTGAAGCAGGGGGTAGCTCAGCACAGTAGAAGGAATATAGGCTCAAACCCTGTTTCTGACACCAGCTGTGTGGTTTGGCCAAAATTATTTAACCCTTCTAAGCCTCAGGTTATATTTGCAAGTTGGAAGTATTACCCATACAGAGCTTTGGTAGACTAAACCAGTATGGTGTATGTACAGTGGCAGACACAGGAGCAGTCGGTATATGATGATTCAGAATAAGGGAATCCAGCAAGTGCTAACTCATGGAAAAACCAGCATGACGTAAGAATCAGTCTTTCTGATGGAGATACCAACAAGGAACTTAAATTTTTTGTTTTTTTTGCTCTTGTACTCTAAGTTACAGTTCAATCTTCTTTTCTAACTCTGCTTCCTTTTCATACTCATGGTCTAAGTTCACCTTGTATTCAAATGTGACCATTTTCTAAACTGTTTTTCTTGGCCATCTTCTTAATCTCTCCTGGAGTTTCCATGTTTTGTGTATCTCCATCAACTATCCTCTTTGTGTTAATCATTAACAAACTTACAGTAAAACTCAGTCTCATCCTGTGATCCAAATTCCTGATGCCATTAGATATTTTTGGTGAATACTCAGTTTCTCTAAATCAGCCTTTCTAACGCTTTCCTTTTACTGAGGGCTGTTAATAGTTGGTTAACCACCTAGTTACTGGTTGAAGCATCTATCTAGTTACTCAGGCTAGAAACAGAAGTCACAGTTGACCGTTCCTTACATGGTATTTCTGCCTTCTACAAGCACGGTGGTCCTAGCTCTGATATTGGCATGTTTCAACTAGGTAACTGAACAGACTCTTAACGGCCTTTGTTCTTTCCTTGTCATAGCCACTGAGGAAAACACTTTGGCAGTTCATCATAAAGCTACCCCGCCATCCCACTGCTAAGTCTCTACTTAGTCATGTACACGTGTGTGTACTCGGAATTGTTTGTGTACCTGTTTTCAAATTCCAAGTACACAAACAATTCCAAGTACACACATGTTCATAGCAGCACTATGAACAGTCAAAAGGTAGAAACACCCCACATGCCTATCAACACATAAATGGATAGGAAATTTTGATATACACATAATATGGAATATTATTTAGTCATTAAAAGGAATGAAGTAGGGATACATGTATCAACATGGATGAACCTCAGACATGTTGGACTAAGTGAAAAAAGCCAGATACAGACACACATATTTTATGATTCCACGCATATACAGGGTACACTCTAGAGACAGAACACAGATTGATGGTTTTCAGGACTTAGGGCAAGGAGCAACTGCTTAATGGGTACAGGTTTCTCTGTTGGAGTTATATAGATATTTTAAAAATAGTGAAACTGGTGGTTATATACTCCATTTACTAAATTACATTATTTACTTTAAAATGATTAATTTTATACTGTATACATTTCATTTCAACTTTAAGAAACCCAACAAACTATCACTGTCTCCGTCTTGTGTACAGAGTGAAGCTCTAGGTTCCCCAGCTTTCTTTATAAGATCCTAAACATCCTGGCTTTCTTTATAAGACTGTATACAGCCTTTCTTTATATGACCCTATACAAAAGTCTTGGAGAAGGAAATGGCAACCCACTCCAGTACTCTTTCCTGGAAAATCCCATGGATGGAGGAGCCTGGTAGGCTACAGTCTATGGGGTTGCAAAGAGTCAGACATGACTGAGCGACTTCACTTTCACTTTTCACTTTCATGTATTGGAGAAGGAAATGGCAACCCACTCCAGTGTTCTTGCCTGGAGAATCCCAGGGACCGGGGAGCCTGGTGGGCTGCTGTCTATGGAGTTGCACAGAGTCGGACATGACTGAAGCGACTTAGCAGTGGCAGCATACAAAAGTCAGTCCTGAATACACTTTGGAAGAATTGATGCTGAAGCTGAAGCTCCAGTACTTTGACTACCTGCTGTGAAGAACTGACTCATTGGAAAGACCTTGATGCTGGAAAAGATTGAAGGCAGGAGGAGAAGGAGACAACAGAGGATTAGATGGTTGGATGGCATCACCAACTTGATGGACATGAGTTTGAGCAAGCTCTGGGAGTCGGTGATGGACTGGGAAGCCTGATGTACTATGGTCCATGGGGTCACAAAGAGTTGGACATGACTGAGCAACTGAACTGAACTGATACAACCTGGCTATAATCTGAAATGTAGGTTATACACCTAAATTTCCTAATCCTATCCCATTAGTCCTTCCTCCAAGTCTCTCTCCTTCCCATATGGGAAGAGTTTCTATTCTCTAAACACTTACTGTTTTTTCCCCATTCTCTACTTTGGCTTATTCTATTCTATCTCCTTTCTTGTAAAGCCCAGCTATATCCTTTGAGGAAGAGCAGAAATTCCAGCTCCTCTACGAAATATCCCCTGCTCGTGCCCTTACTCAGGAGACAGCTATTCTCCTTCCCCCCTTGCTCTCCTAGGTCCTGATCACAGCCTGTGTCATGCTGCCTCAAGGGTAGCCATGTCCTTCTCTTTCCTTCTTTAGACTGTGCTCCTTCAAGGCTGGCACTTCGTACGATTCCTGTTTGTGTTCATTGTGTCTCACACCGCGTGAGGAACGCAGTGGGTACTTGATGTTGGCTTTTAAGTTTTATTTTTAATGAGTAATTCTTGCTTCTTCAATTTCAATTATTGTTTTACTGTGGTAGAAAAAAAAATCAGTTAACATTTTTTGTCCCTTGGTTTATAATAGGAGCACAGAGAGGAATTAGATGAGGATTATTTACATGTTTTATTTCTTGTCAAACAAAGTTGCATTTTGTAAATGATTAACCATTGTAAGTCTCCATCCTGGAGTGCTTTTATTTCCAGTAATTACAGGTGTATACACACACACATTTTAATATGTATTTTTACTTTATTTAAAAATTACATTTCTTACCACTTTTTTGAGATATAATTGACACACAACACTCTATAAGTTCAAGATGTACAGAATAGTGATTTCAGTTATGTATGCCATGAAATGATTATCATCATAAGTTCAGTGAACATCCATTATCTCATTTATATATAACATTAAGGGAATAGAAAAAAAATCTTTGTAATGAGAACTCTTGGGTTTTACTCTTAACAACTATCATATACAACATATAGCCATTATGTTAATTATATTAATCATATTGTATGTACTCATTTACCTTATAATTGGAAGTCAGTACCTTTTGATTGTCTTCATCTGATGGCCCTTTACTTCATGCCTCACTTCATGCCCCACTTCTGGTGACCACAGATTTAATATCTTTTTCTATAGTTTGTTTTAAGTATAATTGACACACAACACTCTGTTAGTTCTCGGTATGTAACACAGTAGTTTGATATTTCTATATATTTCAAAGTGATCACCACAATAAGCCTAGTTACCATCTGTCAACATACAATGATATTACATAATTATTAATTATATTCCCCACACTGTACATGTTATACATGTAACTCATTTATTTTATAATTGGAAGTGTGTACATTTTAATCTCCCTCAACTATTATAGATATATTTTAAAAATTCTTTCCTTTGGTATTTTGGAACCAAACAGTTTTAAGTTTCTTACCTTGGTAAAGATTCTCCAAGAATTGCATGTCTGGGGAGAAAAATCTGTTAATGATGTATTTTCCTAGGCCCAGTTACCTTCACTGTTACTTGGTTGCTTTTTTTCCCCCTTAAACTTGTTTAGGTTGGGTTTCTCTTGCTTGTAGTCAAAAAATAAATTTAAAAACCCTGAATAATGTAACTTGCCTGCGTGCTCAGTTGCTCTGTTGTGTCCAACTCTTTGTGACCTCATAGACTGTAGCCCACTAGGCTTCTCTGTCCATGGAATTTCCCAGACAAGAATACTGGAGTGGGTTGCTATTTCCTTCTGTAGGAGATTTTCCCGGCCTAGGGATTGAACCCATGTCTCCTGTATTGGCAGTCATATTCTTTACCACTGAGCCACCAGGGAAGCCTATAATGTAACTTCGGTTCAGTTCAGTTCAGTTGCTCAGTCGTGTCTGACTCTTTGTGACCCCATGGACTGTAGCACGCCAGGCCTCTCTGTCCATCACAAACTCCTGGAGTTTACCTAACTTAGTATGCTACAATGGAGAAGGCAATGGCACCCCACTCCAGTACTCTTGCCTGGAAAATCGCATGGACAGGGGAGCCTGGTAGGCTGCAGACCATGGGGTCGTGAAGAGTCGGACATGACTGAGCGACTTGACTTTCACTTTTCCCTTTCATGCATTGGAGAAGGAAATGGCAACCCACTCCAGTGTTCTTGCCTGGAGAATCCCAGGGACGGGGGAGCCTGGTGGGCTGCCGTCTATGGGGTCGCACAGAGTCGGACACGACTGAAGCGACTTAGCAGCAGCAGCTAAGTCCTTGTCCTAAGGTGTTTGTAGTGGGTTCAAGTGAAGCAGATGGGAAAGCCCACAGTTACTACCTGGTGTACAACTGACGTTTATACAAAATAATGTAGTGTCACAAGGAGGGGCCCCTCTCTTTTGGAGGAACAGAGGAGGTGGCATAGGTGCTATGTTGCAGAGTTGAGTCTTAAAGAATGTGTCAGTGGCATCAGGGTCTAACAGGGCTAGAAAGTGTCAACTGCCTCTAACTTAAAACATCTTTACTAGTTACTGAAGTCAGACTTGTGTAAACTGATTTGGATCAGTTTGAACTTGTTTGCTACGGAATGTCTAGTAGTGACCTGTTTTAATGACCGTTGCCAAAATGTGATTTACTAGAGAACATTTCAGGCTCAGACGCCAGCTGAATGTGCCGTGTTGACCAGCTTGTGTTCCTCCATGCTGCGTCATATTTGCTGAAATTAATTCTGTGGGCTAGCTTCTTCCCCAATGATGGTGGATAAACGAGGGTGCCGCTGCAAGATGGCGTGTATTTATGTTATTGATGCAGATTTTGTGAGTTGTTAGGCATCTGGTGCAAGTACATGAGTAGAAGTTCGAACTTCAATTAGTTGAGTTTATGAAGCACTGACAGTATAAGGCAATATATGAGGCATGTAGGAAATTACAAAGGAAGCAGGAAATGCAATCTTTGTTCATATTGAGTTTATAATCTAATGGAACAGATATAAATGGAGATACATGATAACAGATAAAATAAACATAAAAACATAGTCGTAACCAGTTACAGATGGATAGAGATATTTGCTCAAGTGCTGTGGGGCTAGGGAAATGATTACAGTGACTGCTGTCTCCTGGGGTAAGTCAGGAATTGTTTTAGTATGGAATGTAAAACTTAGGCAAAAATATTAAGGCAGGAAGGACAGGGATTAGTTGGGGGAAATCATTCTAGGATGTATGAATGAAACTGAATAAAATGAATGAAAACGGAGGAAGTGGGCAGGTTCTTCGTAGATGGCAGTAAGGTTGGCTTGAACATCTGGGGTTTTATAGGATAGAGATTTATTTTGGAAAACCTTATAGTAGTTCAGTTCAGTAACTCAGTTGTGTCTGACTCTTTGTGACCCCATGGACTGCAGCATGCCAGGCTTCCCTGTCCATCACCAACTCCCAAGGCTTGTTCCAACTCATATCCTTTGAGTCGATGATGCCATCCAATATCTCATCCTCTGTTGTCCCCTTCTCCTCCTGCCTTCAATCTTTCCCAGTCAGGGTCTTTTCCAAGGAGTCAGTTCTTCACATCAGATGGCCAAAGTATTGGAGTTTCAGCTTCAGAATCAGTCCTCCCAATGAATATTCAGGACTGATTTCCTTTACGGGTGACTGGTTGGATCTCCTTGCATCCAAGCAACTCTCAAGAGTCTTCTCCAACACCACAGTTCAAAAGCATCAATTCTTCAGCGCTCAGCTTTCTGTATAATCCGACTCTCACATCCACAGATGACTAGAAAAACCATAGCTTTGACTAGACGGACCTTTGTTGGCAAAGTAATGTTTCTGCTTTTTAATATGCTGTTTAGGTTGGTCATAGTTTTTCTTCCAAGGAGTAAGTAAGCATCTTTTAATTTCATGGCTGCAGTCACCCTCTTCAGTGATTTTCAAGCCCAAGAAAATAAAGTCTGTCACTGTTTCCATTGTTTCCCCATCTATTTGCCATGAAGTGATAGGACCAGATGCCATCATCTTTGTTTTTTGAATGTTGAGTTTTAAGCCCGCTTTTTCACTCTCCTCTTTCATCAAGAGACTCCTTCGTTCCTCTTCACTTTCTGTCGTAAGGGTGGTGTCATCTGCATATTTGAGGTTATTGATATTTCTCCCAGCTATCTTGATTCCAGTGTGTGTTTCAGGAGCCCAACATTTTGCATGATGTACTCTGCATATAAGTTAAATAAGCAGGGTGACAATATACAGCCTTGACGTACTCCTTTCCCAATTTGGAACCAGTTTGTTGTTCCAGTTCAGTTCTAACTGTTGCTTCTTTGTTGTTGCGTGTCCGGTTCTAACTGTTGCTTCTTGACCTGCATATAGATTTCTTAGGAGGCAGGTCAGGTGGTCTGATATTCCCCTCTCTTTAAGAATTTTCTGCTATTATAACAAAGAATCCCAAATATCAATGACTTAATACACTGAAAGCCTATTTCTTATATCAGATCCAATGGGAATATATGTATGAGCGTCTCTATTCTGTGTAGTTATTCAGGGTTCCAGGCTCCTTCCAGCTAAAAATTTTAGATCCAAGGAGTCTTCTGGGTTTTGAGAGTATTTCATTCAGTTGGTGAAGGGGATGGGAAATGGAGGAAAGTCAGTAGGTAGTATATGTGGGTCCAGCTTGGCAGGAGCCCTGCATATACCCCACTGACCAGCACTCAGGCATGTGGCCACAACTCTATGCAGCAGTCTGGGAAGGGTAATTTAGCTGGGTGCCCAGGAAGTAAAAGTCATGAGTTTGGGGAAATACTTAGTGGTCTCTGTCTATCATTTTTATGTTGGTATCCTCTGAATCTAGATCATATCCTTATTTTTCGCCTGAGGCTTATTTTGTTCTTTCCAGTTTGCCTGTTCAACTTAGATGACCTGATATCACCTCAGACTCACCATTCCTTCCTTTCCTAGCTTCATTATTCATTATTTTTAATCAACAGTTTCGTCATTCTTTTATTGCTTTCGTGTGATACCCCAGAGTCACTGTTAACCTCTCTCTCCTTTATGTATTTGACAATGTTCCTTCAGAATTCCTGCTCAATGTATTCCTTTTTCCATCTCCTGCACACTCTTGTCAGAGACCTCATGTCCAAACAATTGCACAGGTATAATAATTTCCTACCTAGTGTTCCACTCTGGATATTACTGCTAGATAAATAACCACCTTTGTGTTGTCATATCCTCCTTAGTAATCCCTTTGCCTTCCTTGTGTGTGAAGATGAATCCCACATTCCCAAGTTATACCTAAAGAATCACTGTTGCACTGCCTCCACCTCCTTTCCAGCCTCATTTCTGACCAGTAAACACAAGATGGCTGGGCGCATTAGTCTCTCATCTAGAACAGGCTAATTCTTACCCCGGACATAAGAGCTTCCCCCAGAGAACGAGCTCTTCTGCACCTCTTGGAGCAGGCCCCGGCTTATGTTACATATACTGATGAAGCCTCTCGCAAACATGCTGGTCCCTGGTAGGCTGACTTGTCTGTTCCACTCACTGCTGTGGATGTGGAGTCACATACAACCTCATCCTGTTATAAAAATGTTTCATGTGTGTGTCTTTTGTCTCTCCACATTGATTGTTCAGATTCATAAGGACAGGAATAATGTCATATATTTTGTAATTTCCCACAGGGCCTAATATACAACTAGGCCAAAAGTGATTACTCAACAGCTACTTGCTGAATAAAAGTGTTGAATGGAGATGAAGGTACTTAAGTGTGAAGATAATCATTTGGATGGGGGTTTTCATTTGATTCAAGAGGCATTTGGGAGCCAGTTTTGGCTTCATGAAAACAGGAATCAAAAGTTACTCAGGAAAGAGGATTCTTAGGCTTGTATGTAGGATCCTCTCAAGTTGAAAACAGACAAATGCAAAATGTTAGAGATGGAGTTAAAGAGCCTGCTTTGCTTATGTAAACAACATAGGGGCCCCTGTTTCCTGTAGGATTGGAGAAGTTTTAAGTCTGAAGCCACAGAAGATTCCTGCTAGGCTTTCTAGTTTTGAAACATAAAAGTAAGTGATAGGACTTACTGAAACCCAGAGAGCAAAGAAGAGAGATGGCTCCCACAGAACCTGACTGTAACTCACTACTGATGGCAACAAACTGGGCCTGAGTGCACTCATCTCACACCCTAGGAAAGTGATGCTCAAAATTCTCCAAGCCAGGCTTCAGCAATACGTGAACTGTGAACTTCCAGATGTTCAAGCTGGTTTTAGAAAAGGCAGAGGAACCAGAGACCAAATTGCCAACATCCGCTGGATCATCGAAAAAGCAAGAGAGTTCCAGAAAAACATCTATTTCTGCTTTATTGACTATGCCAAAGCCTTTGACTGTGTGGATCACAATAAACTGTGGAAAATTCTGAAAGAGATGGGAATACCAGACCACCTGACCTGCCTCTTGAGAAACCTATATGCAGGTCAGGAACCAACAGTTAGAACTGGACATGGAACAACAGACTGGTTCCAAATTGGGAAAGGAGTACGTCAAGGCTGTATATTGTCACTCTGCTTATTTAACTTACATGCAGAGTACATCATGAGAAACGCTGGGCTGGAAGAAGCACAAGCTGGAATCAAGATTTCCGGGAGAAATATCAATAACCTCAGATATGCAGATGACACCACCCTTATGGCAGAAAGTGAAGAGGAACTAAAAAGCCTCTTGATGAAGGTGAAAGAGGAGAGTGAAAAAGTTGGCTTAAAGCTCAACATTCAGAAAATGAAGATTATGGCATCTGGTTCCATCACTTCATGGGAAATAGATGGGGAAACAGTGGAAACAGTGTCAGACTTTATTTTTCTGGGCTCCAAAATCACTGCAGATGGTGACTGTAGCCGTGAAATTAAAAGACGCTTACTCCTTGGAAGAAAAGTTATGACCAACCTAAATAGCATATTGAAAAGCAGAGACATTACTTTGCCAACAAAGGTCCATCTAGTCAAGGCTATGGTTTTTCCAGTGGTAATGTATGGATGTGAGAGTTGGACTGTGAAGAAAGCTGAGCGCCGAAGAATTGATGCTTTTGAACCGTGGTGTTGGAGAAGACTCTTGAGAGTGCCTTGGACTGCAAGGAGATCAAACCAGTGCATTCTGAAGGAGATCAGCCCTAGGTGTTCTTTGGAAGGACTGATGCTAAAGCTGAAACTCCAGTACTTTGGCCACCTCATGCGAACAGTTGACTCATTGGAAAAGACTCTGATGCTGGGAGGGATTGGGGGCAGGAGGAGAAGGGGACGACAGAGGATGAGACGGCTGGACGGCATCGCTGACTCATTGGACGTGAGTCTGAGTGAACTCTTGGAGTTGGTGATGGACAGGGAGGCCTCGCGTGCTGCAATTCATGGGGTTTCAAAGAGTCAGACAGGACTGAGCGACTGAACTGAAGTGAACTGAATGTGTTGATTTAATATGAATTCAGTTTCATTGTGAAAACCGTTCTACAAACGCTGGCAGGATCATATGTTTAAAAGTGCTCTGACTGTAGAGTTAGGAGACCAACCATCTAGTCCTGACTTTATTTTCACTAAGGTTTGTAATCTTGTGCAAGTTATTGAAGCTTTCTGTGTAATGTAGGTGGGTTATGCATTTTCATGGGATGGAGCCATTGAAAAAAGTTTCCATTGTCAATACATTTTGGAAATGGTATATATGTTTTTCCACATTTTTAGTGAACATTTCAAGCATACAGAACACTTAAAATACTTTTACAGTAGATATCTGTACACCTATCACTTAGATGTGGCAATGAACATTTTACTGTGCTTATTATATATCTGCCCATTATTTTATACATTCATTATTTTGCTATTATTTTCATCTTCTTCTTCCTCTTCCTCTCCCTTCTCCTTGTCCTTCTCTTATTATTTATAATGATGGTCAAAAGAGAAAGCATACTGGTAATGAACTATGAAGTTACAGGTGAGTTTATTACTTGTAAAGAATTTGGATTGCTTATATCTGAATCCATGGAGCAATCTTTATACATTTTCTTATATCCTGCATCTAATCCATCTGCTTCATTCTTCATCTATTTTATACTCCACATTCTGTTCATTTCTTTGATTCTGTTTTCAAGGTTCATCCCCAGTGCATTTATTTCTTATCATCCTCACTCCCGCCCTGTGCTAAACTACTGGGTTCCGCCACTGGCTACCTACCAATGGCTGCCTACCTACCTTTCCCCTGTGGTCACTTTTGCTTATTCACAGTTTCTTCCTTGGAGAGAAGTCAGGATTAATCTTTCAAAATAAAAATCAGAATAAGGCACTCGTTTGTTCAAAGTGTCACAGTCACATTAGTGTGACCCAGTAGGCCCTGTATGATTTGCTGCCTGGCTTACAGTTTGATGATATTTCCTACCATCCTTTCTCTCACTTATTCGACTGTGTCCACAGGTTCCTGCTTCAGGGCCTTTGCACTTGCCTGGAATCATCTTTACCTAGATAAGTATGATTCCCATGCTAAACTCCTTCAGGTTCTTCTTCTAATCTCACCTTATCATGAGGACTTTTTTGATCACCCAAATTCCAGTTGAGCTATTTCAAATCCTAAATGATGCTGTGAAAGTGCTGCACTCTATATGCTAGCAAATTTGGAAAATTCAGCAGTGGCCACAGGACTGGAAAAGGTCAGTTTGCATTCCAGTCGCAAAGAAGGGCAATGTCAAAGTATGTTCAAACTACTGCGCAATTGCACTCATCTCACACACTAGCAAAGTAATACTCAAAATTCTCCAAGCCAGGCTTCAGCAATACGTTAACTGTGAACTTCCAGATGTTCAAGCTGGATTTAGAAAAGGGAGAGGAACCAGAGATCAAATTGCCAACATCTGCTGAATCATCAAAAAAGCAAGAGAGTTCCAGAAAAACATCTACTTCTGCTTTATTGACTGCGCCAAAGCCTTTAACTATGTAGATCACAACAAACTGTGGAAAATTCTTAAAGATATAGGAATACCAGACTACTTACCTGCCTCCTGAGAAATCTGTATGCAGGTCAGGAAGCAACAGTTAGAACTGGACATGGAACAACCAACTGGTTCCAAATTGGGAAAGGAGTACGTCAAGGCTGTATATTGTCACCCTGCTTATTTAACTTATATGAGGAACGCTGGACTGGAAGAAACACAAGCTGGAATCAAGATTGCTGGGAGAAATATCAATAACCTCAGATATGCAGATGACACCACCCTTATGGCAGAAAGTGAAGAGAAACTAAGGAGCCTCTTGATGAAAGTGAAAAAGGAGAGGGAGAAACCTGGCTTAAAACTCAACATTCAAAAAACAAAGATGATGGCATCTGGTCCCACCACTTCATGGCAAATAGATGGGGAAACAATGGAAACAGTTACAGACTTTATTTTCTTGGGCTTGAAAATCATGAAGATGGTGATGGCAGCCATGAAATTTAAAAGATGCTTGCTTCTTGAAAGAAAAGCTATGACCAACTTAGACAGCATATTAAAAAGCAGAGACATTACTTAGCCAACAAAGGTCTGTCTAGTCAAAGCTATGGTTTTTCCAGTAGTCATGTATGGATGTGAGAGCTGGACTATAAAGATAGCTGAGCTCTAAAGAACTGATGCTTTTGAACTGTGGTGTTGGAGAAGACTCTTGAGTGTCATTTGGATGCAAGGAGATCCAACCAGTCAATCCTAACGGAAATCAGTCCTGAATATTCACTGGGAGGGCTGATTCTGAAGCTGAAACGCCAATACTTTGGCCACTTGAAGAACTGACTCCTTGGAAAAGACCCTGATGCTAGGAAAGATTGAAGGTGGGCGGAGAAGGGGATGATAGAGGATGAGATGGTTGGATGGCATCACTAACTCGATGGATATGAGTTTGAGCAAGCTCCGGGCGTTGGTTATGGACAGGGAAGCCTGGTGTGCTGCAGTCCATGGGGGTGCAAAGAGTTGGACACGACTGAGTGACTAAACTGAACTGAACTGAATATATATGTTTGTGTGTTTGGCAACCCACTCCAGTATTCATGCCTGGAAAATCCCATGGACCGAGGAGCCTGGTGGGCTACAATCCATGGGGTCGCAAAGAGTCGGACACGACTGAGCGACTTCTGTGTGTGTGTGTGTATATATATTATGTATATACAGTATATATTATATATATATTAATCTTTCACTAATTTTTCTTTTTATTTTCTTTATTGCATGTATATTTATTTGTTCAGTGTTCAGTTTTTTTCTCTCCATAAGGACAGATATGATCACTATCTATTTCATGTGTATAGAGCAATAATTAAACAAATAACATAGAACAAAACAATATAGAACAAAAATTAACACATATATGTTGAATATGTAAATGAACTGAAGATAAATGACATAGACCTAGAGGATATAAAAAACAAATAATGCACACTGCACTGATGTGGTGACTTTCAAAATTGATATGGGTGAACATGCTGGGTTTATAACCTATACTGATGTTGTCTAAAATAGCAGAGTCCCCAGGTATGACATGAGAGTGAGTTTGTAAGATGCTTCTCGAGTTGTCTCTGGATTTTTCCCATCTGCATTCCTCTGTGAGGTAGAAGATGGTGTGGGACAAGCTTTGATAAAATGTGATAGAAAATCATATGCTGATGAACGTTATTGTGAGTTGATGCTCTAGTCTAGGAATTGAGAAGCACAGTAAAAGGAAGATTAAAATCTGGGAGAAGACCCCCATTTTTTTTGACAATTGACAACTGACAATTTGAGTTTTAGCTTCCTTAGTATGTTTTTGTTAAGCCAAGCCATTTTGCATTCAGGTATTGACTTTATTGAGCATAGATGCAAGAATTTCCCTGTATTGGCATGTATCATAGCAACTTGGGAATTCTAATAAAAATAATAATTTTATTCATAATATTTGTTTTATTTCTTGCTCAATTTAAGACATCACCATTTCTTTCCTTCCTTTTTTTTTTTGTTTTGCTATAAATATATTTCAGTATTAGCCCTTTTAAATCCTTTTCACTTTTCAACCACATCCACAAAATAAATACTTATCAGTTACTAGGAAATTGGAATGTAAGCTCAATTATGTTAAAAACTAATGGGTAGCTCTAACACGTAGTAACAGCTTCTTTTGCAGTATTTATTCTCTTGGTGATAAAAAAAATAAGCCCAACAGCCCATTGCTGCAGAAAGAATTTAGCTACAAGTTTATCAATTTGAGCAGGCCAACTGCACAACTAAATGCATGTGAAACTTAACAAATCCCTTGGGGAAGCTGACTGCAAGAATTTTCTAGTCTGTGTCGAGTTACTGAGGTGCGACATGGTGGATTGGACTTAATGCCTTAGGCAAGCACAATCAAATAAGAAACAGTTTAAGATTTTTCTCTGTCCATGAGGGATCTCTGGTAGGTGTCTAAATGAAGCTTTCAGAAAAGAATATAACACCATCATGAGCTTTCTTTCCTGAATATTTTGGTGGGTTATTTTCATTTAGAAGAAATCCAAGTAAGATTACATAGGGTAAGCTTTATAACAGTTGAAAAGATTTACGATTATGATTTATAGGGACACGGGAAAAAACAAAGCATTTCCCCTTAAATTTTAATTTTTAAGGAGAAAATTCAAGAATAGTATATGTAATTTACTGGAATTATTTTGGACTGTGTTAAAGCTGACTATTCCACCAATCTCAGAATTTCAGAAGAGTTTAGTGTAAGAGAGTTATTGTAGTAAAATTGTTGAGTGAGTACAGTCTGGAGCCTGATTGATTACCTTGATTCAAATCCCAGTTATACCACCTGTTAACGTGTGACTTAGGGCTGATTCATTAGCCTCAGTTCTCTAATCTATAAAATGGAAATAATATCATCATTCTTGTGGTTGTGTAAAGATTAATTGAATTAATAAAGTAATGCATTTAGACTGCAGCTTGACATATAGTGCTCTGTAAGTCTTAGCTGTACAACAATGACTATAATAATAATTTTTATTATTTTATAATTTGATCACTTAGAACATCTAGTACAGTTTCTCAGGAGTGTGAGTCATGTGGTATCGCATTCTTTTAGCTGCCCAGAACTCAGTGTATGACGATCTATTTGAGAGATAGGTTTGAGAGTTGGATCCCCAGCCGCTGAGAGTGTTGGAAGCCCTATCAAATAAGATTTTCCCACTTATAGGGGAAGCTCACTTTGAACTCATCTGTGTCAAAATAGAACCTTTAAATTTAGAGGAAATGATCAGCAGACTAGTGTTGAGAGGGAGTTACTCTAGATTTAAAGACAGTGAACGTCTTCTCAAAATTGTTAAAGTGACTGTTCCTTGGACATTACTTGGCTGTTGGGTCTTCAGGATTCATAGAGCTTTCCCCTATTTTTTCAAATATCAGTTTCCATGATAGTCCTAAAGCTTTTTTACAGAAACTTCAGTTTTTTGGACAAGTCCTTTCAATTTTCTCCTGTGACCTCTCTCATGGTACTGACCTATGGCCCCAACAACAGTCTTCAGACAGGAACCCTGCCCCTGACATTTAACTCTCCAGTCTAGACAGCCAACCTTAGAAGCACACAGTTCCCTTCCTGTGACCTGGTTGACTGGTGCAGAAAGCTATTGAGATTGACCTTGGACTTCACCTAACTCTATTGCTTATCACTTCTCTTACTTCCTCTTGCTCTCTGGATTTCAGGAGCCCTGCTTGTCTCTGACTCTGGACATTGCTTTTTCCCCTTTCTTTCTTTAGCACTTGCCAAATCAAGACTCTCAAAAAAGAGGTGAAGAGACCCTGGCGGAAGCAAAGATTAAGGGGGAAAGGCTGGGTCTAAGGAGGGCACCCACCTGTAATTTATGGTTAGGACTGGGACATTTTGAGGAGGGGAGTGGGGGCCATTAGTAATCCATTAGGACAGCCTGACATAAACCTTGTTGTCCTGGGCGGACTTGGTCCTTGGCCCACCCTGGGTCTGAGGCTAGGGGAAAGCAATCATTTCCCCATCCTCTTTCCTTTCTTTTCACTCAACACTAACAGCACCAACTCATCAGTGGATTGGTTATTTTTGTTGTCGTTAAGTAGTTGCTTTGGGGTAATGGAAGAGATGCAAGTGATGTGGGTTTGATCCCTGGGTCAAGATGATCCCTTAGAGGATGAAATGGCAACCCATTCCAGTATTCTTGCCTGAAAATTCCCGTGGACAGAGGCTCCTGGTGGGCTCCAGTCCATGAGATTGCAAGAAGTTGGACACAACTGAGTGTGTGCGCATGCGCGCGCACACACACACACACACACACACACACACACCCTGCCACATACAGTTGCTGTGTGGAGAGGCAATTGTGGGTTACTGCAGCGCTCATTTAAGAGACTAAGCAATCATGTTAGTAAAAGTGGTCTCTAAAAAGTCTGTCAAATGTCGTCTACAAATGATTCAGAAGTAATTATCATTATTATTTTTCATCAAACACAACCAGAAGTCTTATTTCTCCATTTGGGAGAACAAAATGGGAATTCAGTCCTTTGGACAATTGTTTGGACCCTCCTTATAGACTCTATAAAGTTTCATGATGAGTAATGCTGATAAAGCCTTTAACATTTATAACACAGGACAAGGCTTGGGAACCATGGTTCCCTTTTTCTACAAATGTGGCACAACCTGGAAATTTGAGTTGAAAATAATGAAAACATTTATATTTCTAATATAAACAAATTTATCTGTGCATGCTTTGGATCTCCTAATGTTGCTTAAGTGGTAGCTTCTACTAGTCATTAACTCTGTAAATACCAGTTCATTGTATAGAACATAAAAGTGTTAGTCACTCAGTTGTGTCTGACTCTTTGCGACATTATGGACTGTAGCCCACCAAGCTCCTCTGTCCATGGGATTTCCCAGACAAGAATACGGCAGTGGGTTGCCATTTCCTCCTCCAGGAGGTCTTCCCAACTCAGGATTGAACCCAGGTCTCCCATATTGCAGGCAGAGTCTTTATTGTCTGAGTCACCAGGGAACATATGGTAAATAAATTCAAATTATACCTTTAAAAAAAATCTGTTATTACCTATTTTCCAACTTTAACCTAAATTTTATAGTCAGTGACAACATAAAATAATGAGTATGTCAATGAACATTGTGATAATTTTGAGTAATAATATAAATACATGAAGCTCCTGTTAATAGTTCTTCCTTTTAAGTGTGAATAGTTGGTGCCAGATAATGTGAGAACTGGAACTGATCTTAGAAGTCACCTAGTGATCACAACCATCCCAGAGCCAAAGAGTGCAGTGGTGCTATAGGCTTAAATCGCTATGTGCCTCACTCTGTAGTCTTGTTCCTCATTTCAAATTTTAGTAAATAGTTATGAAGGGCCTGAAACAGTTATGACATTATATTATATATTTCAATTGTGGAATTCAAAAGTGGTATCATTGTGTTTGGTCAATATGGACTTTTTCAGTAGCAAGTGCCACTACAAATATTTTCTACTTAAAGTATGAAGATGCTGACCTTTTAACTTGCACTTTGTAGAAATAGGAAAAAAAAAAAAAAACTTGCCACAGAAAGACTATTTCATATTCTAGTAGTAGGGTTAGCAAAGTTTTTTGGTAAAGGGACGGAGAGTAAATATTTCTGGTTTTGTGGGCCATATAGTCTTTGTCAAAACTACTCAGCTCTGTTCTTAAGAGTACAAGAGAGGTTTTAGATAATGTATAAAGAATGATGATGGCTGTGTTCCTTAAAGCTTTATTTACAAAACAGGCAGTGGATGGGTTAAAAACAGGCACTGTGGTAGCACTGGTGATAAAGAACCTGCCTGCCAGTGCTGGAGATCTAAAAGACACAGGTTCTACCCCTGGGTCGTGAAGATCCCCTGGAGGGGGCATGGCAACCCAATCCAGTATTCTTGCCTGGAGAATCCCATGGACAGAGGAGCCTGGCGGGCTACAGTCCATGGGGTTGCAAAGACTCGGACATGACTGAAGTAACTCAGCATGCATGCCTGTGGGCCCTAGTTTGCCAACTTCTCTTCTGTGAGGATAGGTCTCTAAATTTAATATTTGCTGTTGTTGTTTATTTGCTCAGTCATGTCCGACTCTTTGTGACTCCACGGACCGCAGCATCCCAGGCTTCCCTGTCCTTCACTATCTCCTGGAGTTTGCTCAAGCTCATGTCAATTGAGTTGATGATGCCATCCAACCATCTCATCCTCTGTTGGCCCCTTCTCCTCCTACCCTCAATCTTGCCCAGCATAAGGGTCTTTACCAAAGATGAAAGCTATGAAATTTTAAACTTATTCTAGTTAAGTAATAAATGGAAAACTTTATGATATTATTTATTGAGGGATTATATGTGGTTAGAATGCATGCTTAATTAAAATGATTTCTAATAAGACAGCTTAGAAAATAATAGAGGAGCTGGTAAGGGTGATCACTACAGCAGCATTTATAATAGCAATAAGGGGAAACAACCTAAATGTTCATTGATAAAGAACCAGTTGAACAAACTGTGGAAATCTGCACCAGTTAAAAAGAATGAACTACAAATATTTTTACTGACAAGGAAATTTCTCCCCAACACCATTACCTTGAGGGATAAAAAAAGGGGCTTATAGAATGATATATACAATATGACATCATTTATGTGAAGTGAGCAGGTCACAAAAGACTATTGCATATTTTCTGTGGATACAGATGTATGTTTGTAAATTTATGGAAAAAAGCTCTAGGGGAATGCATACCAATGTGGAAACAATGATTAACTCTTCCTTCGGGAGGGACTGAGTTTAGGGGTGTTAGTCAAAGAAAATGTGAAACCACACATTTTAAAAAGACATTTGAAAATGACACACAAAGCTGCTAGACATTTACATTCTGAAACAGTATAAAGACTGAGGATGTGTAATTTTTGAGTTTAAAATTATAGCACATGAAATTTATAGTCTTTATAATTTTGAGGATTCTATAGGAAATGAATGTTAGGTAAGAATTCTACTTCCAATGAAAAGGGCACGTGATTTATCTATTGTGTAGGCCTTGGTCTACAGAAAATCTTTGAACATTATGAAATTTGAGAAACTCTATATAACTCTGCAAAGGTAGTAGACTGGCTGCGGTGGCCAGCAATTTATGAGCTGTATGCCAGTGTATGGTCAGCCTGGCCGCTGGAGTTAGCACCTGTGCTGGTGTCACACGCTGACAGGGAAGCTTATTTGGTAACATGATACCTTCTCAAGTGAAATCTGTGAGGATTTGATGCCGTATACCTCAATTTACACAGAACTGTTGTTTTAAAATGTGGCTTTTATAAACAAATTTAGTATATGAGTCCAGATATAGAGTGGATGATGTAAAGCAAAAAGATGCTTATTTATGGTTGAGAAAAGGCTGTATTTTCACAGATATTTGTTGCAGACCTACTATAAACTCCTGTATGGAGGAGAAAATGGCAACCCACTCCAGTAGTCTTACCTGAAAAATCCCATGGACAGAGTAGCCTGGCAGGCTACAGTCCAAAGGATTGCAGAGTAGTCAGACATGACTGAGTGACTAAGCTCAGCAGAGCATGGGAGAAGTATATAAAAATGTGAATAGTCTCCTTTATGAAAACTACCTTATTGAGAAATAAGAATAAATCAGATAACATCAAAAGATATCATATTTTATTCAATAAAATGCCATCTTGAGAATCCAGTAATATATATGGAAGATCTGGGGACCAGCATGGGCTGGAAATGTTGAGAGTCAGCTTCTTAAGACAGTTGAATCTGGTTTTGGGTCTCAGTGTGAAGTATGGACAGATAGGGAGATGGAAAAGGAGAATTTAAGAAGGAGGGGGCCTGTGAGCAACAACAGGGAGCAAGTTTAGGTATCTCTTCTGAAGAGGAACCTGGCGTCCTATTGCTGATTGTGGGGGCACTTATGACCCCAGCGACTGCTGGAGATGGAAGCATCAATAGTAGCATTTATAGTAGCAGTAATAACACTGGGGTCACCTTTTTAGATGAAGTATAATTATAATATTACATTAGTTTCAGATGTACAACATAGTGATTCAATATTTTTATATATCATGACATGTTCATCATGATAAGTCAAGTCACTATGCAAAGTTATTACAGTATTATTGACTGTATTCCCTGTGTGTACATTATATCACTATGACTTATTTATTTTGTAACTAGAAATTTGTAGCTCTTAATCCCTTTGAGCTATTTCACCCATCCCCTCACCTTCCTCCCAGCTGGCAACCTCTCATTGGTTCTGGGACTATAAGTCTAATTTCACTTATATATATGGAATCTAAAAATAAAACAAACAAATGTAACAAAATAGAGCCCCATATTTATTTTTTTGACCAAGAGTTTTATGCCAGATGAGGCGCTAAGAGTTCATGTACCTTTTGTAATTTTCACTAAGCCTGGGGCCTTAGTACAGTGTTTTTCCCCAATATACAGGTGAGGAATCAAGGTTTTAAGAGGTAGCATAACTTCACAAAGAACATTTAGCTGGTGAATGCTGAAGCCAGTATGTTTTTGGCTGCCTGACCATGAAACCCTGGACCACCCAAGGCCAGGCTGACCCAGAGGACTATCATTCTGCTGCTGTTTCTGACACTAAGTACCCCCTGACTCGTTTTCCTCCATTGTGAAATAAAGGCAGCGGACAACACAGCTTCTAAAATTCATTATGCTCATCCTGTGATGTAGGTGCCTCATCAGAAAATGGGACTATAATTGTACTGTGCAGATAAAACAATGAGAGGATACATGGAACAGTGTCAGGCAAATACTGGACACTCAATAAAATTTTAGAATCCCATAAAGAAAATGTTGCTGTCATCATCTAATCATCAGTCAGTCTAGATGATTGCTTCAGCATTTGTTCTACGATATACATCCTCGACTGTGGATAAGGGTTTGCACAAACCTTTCTATTTACCTTCAGGGTGACCAGCTGCCTTAAAGGTGTGGGTCATAAACAGGAGAAAGAGCTTGTGAGAGACTCTTTGATTCATTGAAATCAAATCCATATTTGATTTGATTGAAATCTAAATTTCAATTGAAATCTAAATTGAAATCTAAATCCATATATATTGTATTTCACTAATTGTCATTGGTTTTCTGGAGAAGGCGATGGCACCCCACTCCAGTACTGTTGCCTGGAAAATCCAATGGATGGAGGAGCCTGGTAGGCTGCAGTCCATGGGGTCGCGAAGAGTCGGACACGACTGAGCGACTTCACTTTCACTTTTCACTTTCATGCATTGGAGAAGGAAATGGCAACCCACTCCAGTGTTCTTGCCTGGAGAATCCCAGGGATGGGGGAGCCTGGTGGGCTGCCGTCTATGAATCACACAGAGTCGGACACGACTGAAGTGACTTAGCAATGGTTTTCTAAAATTAATAACATCCATAAGGTTTTAGGCTTCCCTGATGGCTCAGCGGTAAAGAATGCACCTGCAGTGCAGGAGACTCGGATTTGATTCCTGAGTCAAGAAGATCCCCTGGAGAAGGAAATGGCAAGCTACTCCAGTATTTTTACCTGGGAAATCTCATGGACAGAGGACCCTGGTGAGCTGCAGTCCACGGGATTGCAAAGAGTCTGGACATGACTGAGCAACTCCACAACAACAATAAGATTATAGGAGTCAAAGTGAGAAGGGCACAAGCCAGTTCTCCTTTAGACAGACTTCAAGCTAATTTAAACCCTAAATTTAAGGGTTTATGTTTGTCAATTATAAGAAAACTGAGTTCTGCTTTTCCTGTTTGTTCTTCTGGTAACGTTTTATCTTTGTATCCTACTTATGTATGGAAAATTGGAAAATTATTGAATGATAAATCACTTATGCTCTTCTTATTTTATCCTTTTGGGGTATCTTTTCTTCACTTTAATGTTGCATTTATTGCAGGCTGTGAGGGCTGAGGCAGACTGCCCAAGGTGGACTCTTAGTTGTGGCAGGGATGAATCAAGAATTCAGGTTTCTAGGTTAGAGAGGCCTGGGGTCATGTGCCTTTTTCTCGAATGTTTTTCTTTTCATTCTTTTTTCTTCTTCTCCCTTTTTGCCTTCAAGCAATAGGCTCATCTCTCCAAGTGAACTCTTACACAGAAGCCCAGATGTGCAGCAGATAGGAATGGTTCTGCTCAGGCTGAGTGGAGCTTGGTGCCCTGCCTGCCTTTATTCCCTTTTCCTTTCCATCCCATTGTTCTCCATCCACCGTCCAGGTTTCTGCACAGGACAACTGCATAGAACATTGCCCTGTCCTTTACAATTTCATGAGTTATATAGAGGCACTGTGAGTTTTAAGTCCTAATATAGGTCTTAATGTTTTTATCTTCTCAGTAGTTAACTTCAGCAGGGGTAGAGCATGAAAGAGAATTGAGATCTCTTCTTGCATGAAATCAAGTCTTTAGTTGATATCCATTCTAGATATTTAATTTCTAATATTGCATCATTATTTCAATAAAGGCGTGCTGTATTGGTAGACAGAAACTAAAGTTTAATGAACAACTCACTAGATACTAGGAACAATATTCTT
Organism: Bos grunniens; assembly: GCF_055505025.1. Lineage (NCBI taxonomy): Eukaryota > Metazoa > Chordata > Mammalia > Artiodactyla > Bovidae > Bos > Bos grunniens. The sequence continues at coordinate 27,167,849 of NC_141185.1, read as the reverse complement.
TGACGACATTGTAAATCTCTTATAAGTGAGAGTTTCACTTTTCAGATTTAAACCCTGTACAATCTTCAAACTGAACTCTGTCACGAAAAATGATACATTCATCCTCAAAGTCATAGTTTTTGTTAACATGATTATGTATATACAGTGGCAAAGCATGACAGAACTCAGGGTCCAAATTTGTTGGTTAGTATTATAAGTGATGGTATCTATCTATATGTTCTTAGAGAGAAAGAAAGCAGTCAGGATGAATGGATTTTCTTTTTTTCTCTGCTTGTTTATTTTTAAAAAATTATTTTTTATTTTACTTTTTAGCACCAAAAACATTTTGTATTGGGGTATAGCCAGTTAACAGTGGTGATAATTTCAGGTGAACAGTGAAGGGACTCAGCCATCCATATACATGTATCCATTTTTCTCCCAAGCCCCTCTCCCATCCAGGCTGGCACATAACATTGAACAGAGTTCCATGTGGTATATGATAGGTTTGGTTATCCAGTTTGGTTGGTTATCCATTTTAAGTATAGCAGTGTGTACATGTCCTCCCCAAAGTACTTAACTATCCCGTCCCCCTGGCAACCATGAGTTCATTTTCTAAGTCTGTGTGTATCCTTCTCTTTTGTAAGTAAGTTCATTTGTATTATTTCTTTTTAGATTCCACATACAAAGGATGTCATACGATATTTACCTTCTCTGTCTGACTTAACTTCACTCAGTATGACACTCTATAGGTCTGTCCATGTTGCTGCAAATGGCCTTATTTCATTCTTTTTAATGGCTGAGTAATATTCCCTTACACACACACACACACACACACACACACACACACACACACCAGAGTTCAAATTGCCAACATCTGCTGGATCATGGAAAAAGCAAGAGAGTTCCAGAAAAACATCTATTTATGCTTTATTGACTATGCAAAAGCCTTTGACTGTGTGGATCACAATAAACTGTGGAAAATTCTGAAAGAGATGGGAATACCAGACCACCTGATCTGCCTCTTGAGAAATCTGTATGCAGGTCAGGAAGCAACAGTTAGAACTGGACACGGAACAACAGACTGGTTCCAAATAGGAAAAGGAGTACGTCAAGGCTGTATATTGTCACCCTGTTTATTTAACTTATATGCAGAGTACATCATGAGAAACGCTGGACTGGAAGAAACACAAGCTGGAATCAAGATTGCCGGGACAAATATCAATAACCTCAGATATGCAGATGACACCACCCTTATGGCAGAAAGTGAAGAGGAACTAAAAAGCCTCTTGATGAAGGTGAAAGTGGAGAGTGAAAAAGTGGGCTTAAACTCAACATTCAGAAAACGAAGATCATGGCATCTGGTCCCATCACTTCATGGGAAATAGATGGGGAAACAGTGGAAACAGTGTCAGACTTAATTTTTCTGGGCTCCAAAATCACTGCAGATGGTGATTGCAGCCATGAAATTAAAAGACGCTTCCTCCTTGGAAGGAAAGTTATAAATAACCTAGATAGCATATTCAAAAGCAGAGACATTCCTTTGCCAACAAAGGTTCGTCTAGTCAAGGCTATGGTTTTTCCTGTGGTCATGTATGGATGTGAGAGTTGGACTGTGAAGAAAGCTGAGCGCCGAAGAATTGATGCTTTTGAACTGTGGTTTTAGAGAAGACTCTTGAGAGTCCCTTGGACTGCAAGGAGATCCAACCAGTCCATTCTAAAGGAGATCAGCCCTGGGATTTCTTTGGAAGGAATGATGCTAAAGCTGAAACTCCAGTACTTTGGCCACCTCATGCGAAGAGTTGACTCATTGGAAAAGACTCTGATGCTGGGAGGGATTGGGGGCAGGAGGAGAAGGGGACGACAGACAGAGGATGAGATGGCTGGATGGCATCACTGACTCGATGTACATGAGTCTGAGTGAACTCCGGGAGTTGGTGATGGGACAGGGAGGCCTGGCGTGCTGCGATTCATGGGGTCGCAAAGAGTCAGACACGACTGAGTGACTGATCTGATCTGATATGTATACCACATCTTCTTTTTCCATTTCTCTGTTGATGGACATTTAGGTTGTTTCCATGTCTTGGCCATTGTAAACAGTGCTGCAACGAACATTGCATGTATCGTTTTGGGCCGTGTTTTTCTCTGGATATATGCCCAGGAGTAGAATTGCAGGCTCATATGGTAGCTCTGTTTTTAGTTTTTCAACGAACTTTCATACTGTCTTCCATAGTGGCTGTACCAATTTACATTCCCACCAACAGTGCAGGAGGGTTCCTTTCTCTCCACACCCTCTCCAGCTTTTGTTGTTTGTTGATTTTTTGATGATAGCCATAGGATGAATGGATTTTCTGAGTCAAAGTGTTCACTGCCCTTAAGGGGTGGTGCATTCCAGCTGTCTACTCCACTGTGTTTCTGTCCCCTTAGCTTATAATGTACACTGATTAATGAGGAAGTCAGAAAAAGTATTATATTCTTCAGTCAGATCTCCATACCTAAAGACTATGTGTGGATTACATGAATTCCAGTTGAGCTATTTCAAATCCTAAAATATGATGCTGTGAAAGTGCTACACTCAATATGCCATCAAGTTTGGAAAACTCAGCAGTGGCCACAGGACTGGAAAAGGTCAGTTTGCATTCCAATCCCAAAGAAAGGCAATGCCAAAGAATGTTCAAACTACCTCTCAATTGCACTCATCTCACATGCTAGCAAAGTAATGTCAAGCCAGGTTTCAACAGTACATGAACCATGAATTTCCACATCTTCAAGCTGGATTTAGAAAAGGCAGAGGAACCAGAGATCAAATTGCCAGCATCCGCTGGATCATAGAAAAAGCAAGAGAGTTCCAGAAAAACATCTACTTTATTGACTATGCCAAAGCCTTTGACTGTGTGGATCACAACCAACTCTGGAAAATTCTAAAAGAGATGGGAATATCAGACCACCTGGCCTGTCTCCTGAGAAATCTGTATGCAGGTCAAGAAGCAACTGTTAGAACTGGACATGGAACAACAGACTCATTACAAATCGGGAAAGGAGTATGTCAAGGCTGTATATTGTCACCCTGCTTATTTAACTCATATGCAGAGTACATCATGAGAAACGCTGTGCTGGATGAAGCACCAGCTGGAATCAGGATAGCCAGGAGAAATATCAATAACCTCAGATATGCAGATGACACCACCATTATGGCAGAAATTGAAGAAGAACTAAAGAGCCTCTTGATGAATGTGAAAGAGGAGAGTGAAAAAGTTGGCTTAAAACTCAACATGCAGAAAATTAAGATCATGGCATCCAGTCCCATCACTTTATGGCAAATAGATGGGGAAACAATGGAAACAGTGACAGACTATTTTTTTGGGCTCGAAAATCACTGCAGATGGTGATTGCAGCCATGAAATTAAAAGATGATTGCTCCTTGGAAGAAAAGTTATGACCAACCTAGACAGCATTTTAAAAAGCAGAGACATTACTTAACCAAAAACGGTCTTTCTCGTCAAAGCTATTGTTTTTCCAGTAGTCATGTATGGATGTGAGAGTTGGACTATAAATAAAGCTGAGCATGAAAGAATTGATGCTTTTGAACTGTGGTGTGTTGGAGAAGACTCTTGAGAGTCCCTTGGACAGTAAGGAGATCCAACCAGTCCATCCTAAAGGAAATCAGTCCTGACTATTCATTAGAAAGACTGATGCTTAAGCTGAAACTCCAATACTTTGGCCACCTGAGGTGAAGAATGGACTCATTTGAAAAGACCCTGATGCTGGGAAAGATTAAAGGTGGGAGGAGAAGGGGATGACAGAGGATGAGATGGTTGGATGGCATTACCGACTCAATGGACATGAGTTTGAGTAAACTCTGGGAGTTGGTGATGGACAAGGAGGCCTGGCATGCTGCAGTTCATGGGGTTGCAGAGTTGGGCACGACTGAACGACTGAACTGAACTGAATGAAATTTTGTTTGCTGTTATAAATACTTGGATTTCTTTATCCCTCAAGGCTGCCATGTATAGTTCTCTAAATATTAAATGTTTATAGTATGTTTTCTATAAATGTTTTAAAATTAATCATTCTTGGCATTCTTTGTAAAAATGTTTTAAATGGAAATCAGAGTCATGTGTTTTGGGTCTCTGAATTAGTTTAGATTTAAGATATTGAGTTTAAAAGGCAAATTTTATATTCTGGTAGTTTTATTGTCTTAATTTTTTTTTATTATAAATGCACATGCTCATTGTATGCCATGCAATGCATAGATATATAAAGACAAAGTTACCTGTGATCCCATCTTAAAGGTAGAAACATTTGAAAGTTTTTGGTGATGGTCTTATAGGCTCTTTTCATGTCTTACTTATATATTTTTAAACATTATATTTTGTTGTCACATATTGGCCTTAATCTGCTTTTTAAATTAATATGTTATAAAAATCTCTGCAAGATGATATAACTCTCTTGATAGTTACACAGTATTTAATTGCATAATATTTCATGTAAGCAATATCTTATTAATGGGTGTTTAAATTAATTTTAGTGTTTTGTTTTTATAAAAATTCTGTGGCTGTCTTTTTGCATTTCTGTATTTGTTCATTTGCTAGATTTGCTTGGAATAAATTAAAAGAAATAGAATATGCGTTTAAATTTTGATAAGTATTGTCAAACTGTCTTCCAGAATTTTCTCATTTTCGTTTTATGTTAGTAATAACATGGAGATGTCACAAATAAGCCAAAATAAGAAAGAAAATCACTTTCACTTTTCTATATACAGTCAAGTGATGGAAACATGAAAAATACAATCTGAAATATTCTGTTGAGAATCAGTAGAGTTGATCTTATGTTTACTTATTATAAGCCATTACTCAAATCAGAACAGCAAATATTTTAAAAAATAACCCCCATAATTTTATGATAAGCAAAGAGATAAAATGTAAATATACACCGTCATGGTGATTTTGGGGAGGATGTGAATATACATTTTGTGGCAGAGACATGGATAAGGGACAGAGAAAATTGTACTCCTTTTTTCCAGAATAAATTATTTGTGTAAGGACTATGTTTCATAAACTCATGATTTTAGTACTAAAAAATATAGAAATAATAGTTTTGGAGAAATATGTGTTTGTTTTTGTTCCTGTTTAAGTCAATATGTTTGTAGTTAATATCCTTAATTTAAAATAAACTACTCATGTACCAAAATAGTAACTAAAGGTTACATACTGTTGTTTTGAATTAATGTTAAAATGATGACTACATACCGATGAAAGTCATTAACATAGACTCTGTATAGTGATATATTACCTATCTTAAATGACCAAATGACATGAGTCAAAGCTTAGTGTATTAAGTAAAAAAATCTTATCTATTCATTTAGTAAGTAAACTTACTGGACTATAGAGAGGTTCACTTGTTTTAGATATCTGAGTAATAAGCACTGGTTCTTAGAATATTTCTTTATCAGAGCAAAAGAATGAAGAAAGCATCAGAGGGCAATTATGAACCAACATCACGGTGTTGGTGAGTACAGGAACTTGATTCCACATTGAAAGAGAAAAGTCCTTCTGCCCCTGCAGAGCTGAGCAGCAGATGGGAGCTGTTCCCCTGGAGGATGAGGCTGAGCCTTTTGAGGAAGCACTTATCTGCTCTCTGCTTGACAGTGAGCAGTGTTCACAGAGAAGTCTCACACAGGGAGTCCAGATGCTGCAGTAGTCTCTCTTGAGAAGTGGAAGGAAGCTGGATGTAGACCTGAAATGACTTAATGAGAAATATACCACATTCTTGGAGTGAGAATATTAGCACTGATGGCTGGTCTGTTTTTAAATCTCATTGAATCCAAGAGCTGATCAATGCATAATATACAAGGAGAGGGGGCATTGGAAGAGCCTGAGAAGGTATCTGTAAGAGTTATGAATATGAACTTACATGTGTGAGATAAGGCAGTGTCTTCATCTGTTTTCCCAAAGTTTTAGGACTGGGAAGAATGAGATTGATAGGAGTCTTATTATTAGAGCCAAGAGGGCTTTCAATCAAAATTTGGAGCTGGTAAAGAGAAGAAAATGAAGCAAAATGAGTATAACATATATTTACCTTTAATATATAACTAATGAAGAAGCATAGTGAATGAAGACCCTAGAAGTTTTCTAGAAGGCATAGCAGAGCGTAATAATGAGGATAGGGCCAATATGGCCAGATATGTGTGTGTTGGGTATGAAGTAGATTTAAGAAGAACATATGATTATGGCTCAAGGGGTCTAAGCAAGTCTTGACTCAAGTACCGAGGGGAAGAACTAGCAATGGAAGGAACTGCAGTGGAAGGACTTTCCCCTGAAATAATAAACAGGTTGAAAGGATCATGCAGAGACTGGCATACACAGGTAATACACACGTATCCCGCAAACACATATTCACACACAAAGCATGTATATGCATACATAGACACATGTGTGTGTTGTTCACACACTTATTCAGAAAGGAAATATACCAAAATTCTTAAAGAAATTACCTCCAGACTTTGAGTAATAATTTTGTACTTCTGCTTGTCTATATTTTCAAATGCTTCAGCAATAAGCACCTGTTATTTTGATAATGAAAATAGTATTTAAGTAATATTTTTGAATCCCAAAGTGCACATTTGAGTAGAAGGCATTTGGGCATGGATTAAATAGTTAGGAGTAGTTGTTGGCCGCCTTTTGAAATGGATGACAGGGATGATGCGAGATTGCAAAACTGTTAATGCAGTAGGCTTGCTAAGTGTGGGGAGTTTTGTTTCTCCAAGTAGTTTGCCAAGAGTCTGAAAAGTTTATGATGAACTAAAAAATCCCTCAAGTAATTGAGGATGCAATGGAGTAACTGGATATTCTCAATATCTAAATTAAGGGAGAATTCATTGGTCAAGTGACGACTGTACATAGAGTAAGTAGCCTGAGACTTTAGGAAGCAGATTTCTAAAAATATAAAGTTTTTAATTTCTTAAATTCAGGGCCAGTGGCCTTGTAATAATTGATCCATAGTAGATAATTTAAAAATATTATAAGTGTGATTCAGTGACGTAAGACTTTGAAGGACTGCCTGGTATTTAGTAGATACAGTAATATTTATGTTATGAATGAATGAATGAGTATTGAGTAAAGATGAGTCATTGGAGGGGAGGCTCTAATAATAAAAATCTAACAATAACAGATGACCCCAATGGAGAAAAGAGTGATTTCTCCCAAAATATCACATGTAAGTTTTCTCGAGTTTTCTGTAGAACTATGAGAAAAGACTTAAAGTTATGTTTGGAAACATAGAAGATGAGAAATAAGAGATCTAGTTTGTTGTTTAATTGCTATGCTCCCCATAGCAGCTTCTTTGCTCTCTTAATGTTTTAATGTTCTTTTGTGTTAACTTCAGTCGTGTCCAACTCTGTGCGACCCCATAGAGGGCAGCCCACCAGGCTCCCCCGTCCCTGGGATTCTCCAGGCAAGAACACTGGAGTGGGTTGCCATTTCCTTCTCCAGTGCGTGAAAGTGAAAAGTGAAAGTGAAGTCGCTCAATTGTGTCTGACTCTTAGCGACCCCATGGACTGCAGCCTACCAGGCTCCTCCGTCCATGGGATTTTCCAGGCAAGAGTACTGGAGTGGGGTGCCATCGCCTTAACCCTTTCTGTCACTGTGACTCTGCTTCATGGTTTTTAAGCATGATGTGTCATCGTTCTCATCATAAATACTTCATTCTCATCAAAAATACTTGCACATTATAGGTGCTCCATAAATATTTGCCAACTTGCATTGTTTGAAACATAGTATAAAGTACAAAGATGGCTAAAAAGAAAGAAAATTACTAAATCTGATTTAACTTTTCTTTTCTCTGTAAAGGATTTATAATTTTTCAAATTGTAAAGGGCATCACAACCATAACGATAAGAACCTGAAAACTTAAATATGTGTAGAGAGTCTAAATGAGTTCCTAGTTGCTCTAAATTGTGTGGATTCATCCATTGAAATAAAGAAATTTTCAGTTAGGACTGGGAAAATACTTTTGGAAATCTTTGGAAAAACCAGGAAAGAAGAGATATGAGCCCAAATCCTGATATTCTGAATAAAGTGAATGCCTAAATTTAGACTTGTCCTGGGATGGGAACTGTTAAGTGGATGAATTGACAACAATTGGGCAAAAGCAGTAGTCATTAGATAACAGGGAGGGTGCCAGGCTAACTTCATTTCCTTTTAAAATAATATGATTACTGAATCTGTAGATTAGGGAGACTCCCAAGACGTAGCATGTGTCTTAAGTTTGTGCGGGTCATTGAGAAATTGTCTTGGTATAGTTACGGGCTTTCTGTGGATATAAACAGTATGTGGTGAGAGATTCAGGATTTTTGAGTAAATGACCCAAAGTTAATCAAACTGGAGGCTGATCTCTAAAGAGACTTCTTTAATCTGATTCTGTTCAATAATTTTACCTTAAGCCCATTTATTACTGTTTTACAAGGTAGGAGATTAAGAACAGTAGTCGTTGACAGTGTGTTGATGAGGGTGGCCTGAACTCAAATCTTGGCGCTCTGACTAGTTGGGTGACCTTGAGCAAACTATGGAAACTTTCTGAGCCGTAGTCTTTTCTTTGGTGAAATGGAAATAATGATGTGTACCTTAGTTGTGTGTAGTGCATATAGGGCCCTTAGCACTGTACCTGGCCCTTGACAAATACTTCATAAATGGTAGCTGGTGCCTGTTTAGAATTTACTGTGCTAAGCATTTTGTACACAAGGAAAGTCAGGCTTCGAGAGATGAAGTAGCATCAAATAAGCAGGAGTGAATTTCATCTGAGTTAGTTATAGACTAAGAAAATGTTATGTAAAAGCAATAAATCAAAGTTCAAAAAATTTATGTTTTTGTTAAAAATCACTTGTGTAACATTGACCTATATGTTTTATTTGACTGTGAGATGAATATGATTTATTGTTATATCATGGCTTAAAAATTAGGAGCAGGGAAAAATGGATACAAAAGCACTTGGGTCATTTGACTGCATCTGGAAGAACCAGAGTTAGTGAATTTGGAAAGAAAAGAAGAAACTTCGATGGAAGCATGATGGTTGTCTTAAAATATTTAGAAGGATTATTTGGAAGAGGGATCGGTTTATTCTGTGATACTCCAGAGTGGATTTCAGCGATACTTTTGGGGAAGCCAGTTTGACCTTTAGATGTTTATTGGCCTTTGGAACCATTCAGAAGTGGGATGGTCTGCCTTTTGAGATAGGAAACATCTTTTTCTCAAGTTGTGGCAAAGGCAGGATTCTCTGAGAGACACTGTGGAGGCAGGTTTCAAATTGGATGAGAGTAGATGACTTCTCTCAAAGTGTGTGTTAGTTGTTTAGTGGTGTTCAACTCTTTGTGACCCCCATGGACTGTAGCACATCAGGCTCCTCAGTCCATGGAATTCTTCAGGCAAGAATACTGGAGTGGGTGACCATTCCCTTCTCCAGGGAATCTTCTCAATCCAGGGATCAAGCCTGGGTCTTCTGCATTGCAGGCAGATTCTTTACTCTCTGAGCCACCAGGGAAGCTTCCAGATGACTTATCTATTATCTGCTGCTAAGTCACTTCAGTCGTGTCCGACTCTGTGCGATCCCATAGACGGCAGCCCACCAAGCTCTCCTGTCCCTGGGATTCTCCAGGCAAGAACACTGGAGTGGGTTGCCATTTCCTTCTCCAATGCATGAAAGTGAAAAGTGAAAGTGAAGTCGCTCAGTCGTGTCCAACTCTTAGTGACCCCATGAACTACAGCCCACCAGGCTCCTCCGTCCATGGGATTTTCCAGGCAAGAGTACTGGAGTGGGGTGCCATTGCCTTCTCTGATCTATTATCTATTCTCTTCCAAATCTAAGAATTTATTCTCTGAGAGATGGAATCTTTCAAAATAATGCATTTCCTAACAATGTATGTTACTGGTTTAAGGCAGCTACTCTCTTTTAACTTTATGAATTGATTTTTGAGAACATAAACAAGTTGTGAACGTAAGAAATGTATTTTTCATTTTGGAAAATGATGACTATTTCAGTGTTATTGGGAAAACCATAATTTTAGTTAGTAAAATTCAGAGCAATGAATTCATTGCATTACAAGAAAGGCAATTTCCTCTTCACCATTAATTGTAAGACATTTCTTCTATTATTGAAGAGAAACCATCTGTGTTTGAAGAGCATTTATGTTGAACTAAGAAGGTCACATTTCTTTGATGTTTGTCTGTACATAAAGGTAGCTTGTAGAGAAATGGAAGAATATAAGAAGTGCCAACTTGTAAAAAATAATTTTCACATGCAAAGCCATTTGAGATGTATTAAATATACTCATAGACTTCATAAGGTTTTTCATTTCTGAACCTAGATTTTCTTATTTAAAAAAAACCTCTTCAGATTACTAAGTGCAATAATATAGATTTATAACAGTTAGAATTTTCCTGAATAAATATGAGTGTGATTTTAGTAGTGAAGTGTGCTTGATTCACACCCTCCCCTCCCCACCCAGGTGTCAGGCCAGCCCAAGCTGTTTAGCACAATGAAAGTTCTTGTTTGACCATAACTGCACATCTCACTCCACAGGCAATCAGCATTTTAATTAGTGATTCAAAGGAAAGTCATTGTCGTCTAGTTGCTTTATCATAATTGCCAAATAATTTTCCATTGAATAAATAAATAATGTAAAGGAGAAACCTCCCCTCATAATGCTGTCATTAAGGCTTCATTTTTTTTACCCCCTCATTTGTATTTGTATTAACACACAGCCCACTTGAAAGGGAGTAATTATAATGGCTTTCTGACGGTAGCCTGTGCTTTTTAAAAACTGGGGATGATTTCCTTTTCTATCACCACTTTGCACTGCATGGTTTATTTTAGGGTTTTAGATAAAGGAAGCTCATGGTGGCTGGTGTCTCTTCAAAGGTGTGTGAAAGTGAATGATTGATTTGCTGTGTGCATGATTGGAACTAGGTAACTTGCATTATGACTCTGATGTACTGTGTAATTGATGCAAGTCCTTTCATAGCATTCTGAGATTGAAATCAATATTCATTTGGAGTGCAACAACTGTAATAAACTACATTCCTTTTGTAAGCAGTGGTCTAAGGCTTTGTAAAGGATCAGTTAGAAGTGACAGATAAACATTTTGGTCGGGCTGGGGTCTTTTTGAATAGATATGAACAATGTCTTCAAAACAACCCTATTTAAAACAGCTGGCTTCATGAAATTAACTTTTTGATTTTGTTTAGAGAAACTCCTTTTGCTTTTCCTTTGCAAAGCTGGACCCAGTAGAAGGAATAATAATTCTTTTATAAATAAGTTGATTTTCATGAATATCACCATGGATGTTATTTATATACCTTGTCATATTTTTAAAATGTCTGTAGTGTTATCCCTTTCAAAATATTGGTGTTTGGCAATTGGATTTGCATTCTTTGTTAAAAATGGATATTCCTTGATAGTATCTAATACATACTAAAACTTCAGATACCAAAGAGATGCATCCTGAAAAAAGAAATCAATATCAATTAATTCTTACGATCAGATAGAATATTTATCATTTTAAGTATAGCCGTGTGAGAGTTAGCATCATTTGGAGGTCAAGAGTGCTGGTTCAGAGGTCAGATAGAAATCTGAGTTCAAATCCTGGCTCAAGCTGTATGACCTTGGGTTATTTTAAGTATAGTCATTAGCCCAGGTTTACTCATCTGCAAGATGCAAATGAAAACAGTAACTATCCCAGACTGGAATAATTAAATGAAATAGTCAGCATAAAAACCACTTAGCACATTTTTGGGCACATTCTAAGCACTTGAGAAATGTTAGTAAACTGTAAGGAGAAGGAATCATGCACCCCTCCCCCTCCTTTTTGGATCAGAGTTCCCTTTCTCTCCATCCCATTTGTACCACCTTGAAAGTGCCCCTCCTCAGCCTCTCACTGCCTGCACAAGAATCTCAGTGCCTGTTTTGCTTCCTGGCTATCCTGTTCCCACTAGACCAATCCTTTTTAAATAGTGGTCTACCCAAAACAGTTCATAGTGATTACTTTTATTATAAGAGGTCCAACATTTTCCTATTCAACTCTATGCCATCTCAAATATGTGGCCCTGTGGGTTGCGTGATTATTGTGAATCATCGATGATGCTGTGAAAGTACATCACATAGGGCCTGTTGCTGTATCATCATCATCGTTATTATCATCATCTAAGCCAAGGTTTGAGTGCTTACTACTTTTAGGCAGTGTTCTGAGTGCTCTCCCTGAATTAAGGACTGCCAGTCTGGATGAGCACAAGCTGGAATCAAGATTGCCAGAAGTATATGCAGATGATACCACTCTTATGGCAGAAAGCAAAGAGGAACTAAAGAGCCTCTTGATGAAGGTGAAAGAGGAAATTGAGAAAGCTGGCTTAAAACTCAACATTCAAAAAACAAAGATCATGGCATCCAGTCCCATCACTTCATGGCAAATAGATGGGGAAACAGTGGAAACAGTGACAGACTTTATTTTCTTGGGCTTGAAAATCATGAAGATGGTGACTGCAGCCATGAAATTGAAAGACGCTCGCTCCTTGGAAGTAAAGCTATGACCAACCTAGACAGCATATTAAAAAGCAGAGACATTACTTTGCCGACAAAGGTCCATCTAGTTAAAGCTATGGTTTTTCCAGTAGTCATGTAGGGATGTGAGAGCTGGTCATAAAGAGGGTTGAACCCTGAAAAACTGATGCTTTTGCACTGTGGTGTTGGAGAAGACTCTTGAGAGTCCCTTGAACTGCAAGGATATCCAACCAGTCAATCCTAAAGGAAATCAGTCCTGAATATTCATTGGAAGGACTGATGCTGAAGCTGAAGCTACAAAACTTTGGCCACCTGATGGGAAGAGCTGACTTAGTAGAAAAGACCCTGATGCTGGGAAAGATTGAGGGCAGGAAGAGAAGAGGATGACAGAGGATAAGATGGTTGGATGGCATCATTGACTCAATGGTCATGAGTTTGAGCAAGCTCTGGGAGATGGTGAAGGCAGGGAAGCCTGGCATAATGCAGTCCATGGGGTCATAAAGAGTTGGATATGACTGAGCGACTTAACAATAACAATCCCTGTTTTACAGAAGAGACAGTTGAGACAGAGGGTAATTGGCACATAGCAGTTGCTCAAAAAATGGTGGTTATTTTTACTCTTATCCTCACCTGTGTCTAAGTAGTTTTCTGGGTTTCTTCAAATAACTGTCAGGAGTCACAAATGAGGGCCCAACGGTCAAAACAAGCCTATGGACACAGGTACAAGATTTTAATAACCACAAATTTTCATATAAAAAGCCTATCACACATGTGCTCTCACCCTTTCACCCTTCTAAATCTTCCAAAATCCTGCCTTTTTGTTTTTAAGCAAAGGTCAAATCTCTTACTAAAGTCATATCTAATTATTTTTACCCTAGTGTTATCTTTTCTTTCCAGAGCTCCTCCAGTATTTTTAGTATTTACATACATTTAATATTAAATTCTGTAGTAAATATAAGAGAATATGTAATATGTTGTGCTGTAGGCTATGTGATATGTTTTATTCACTTAGGTTCTTGTGGCAAAGACAATATAACAATAGTAGTAGGAGTGTTATTACACAGTAATTGTTATGACTTGCAAAGAACACGTATTTTACACATGTAAAGACCATCTATGAAACCACATATCAGGATAGTATCATCACCCCCAGTGTACTGATGGGACCACATGGAGCCTCACAGAGGTTGGTAAGAAGTCCAAAGTCACAGAAGGCTGGACTGGACACTCAAACCAGGGGTCTTTCAGATCCCAAATCCCATAATTTTTCTACCTCATTCACCAGGCTGCCTCTTTTTTGTAGCCTCCTTCTCACTTAGGAAATTTTAAAGCATGTTGGAGGAATCATGTCTTTGGCCTTTAATAGATATACTTATATAAGTTCACAAAATATAAAATATAAGCCTTCTAATATCCATAGGAAAATGTTGAAGATAGAGATAGAAGATTATGAGTCAATACAAAATAACTGGAAGTACTACTGGAGCATATGTTTTGAAGATGAAGTGAAAGTGTCTCATCCAGTCAGGCATTTCTACTAATGTTAGAAATTACACATTTTCAGAGGATTAAAAATACTACTTTTGTACAGAAAATCCTAGTCATCATTTAATCAGTATATAACTTTAAACTTTTTAATGGTTCCTTCCCCCAATTCCTTATACATTTTTAAAGGGATAAATATTTTACTATTTACTATTATTAATATATAGCAAAATATATGATCTTTATTTTCCAGATTTGTTCAGACTGTTTTGTTCTGTAGTTGGTTTGTAATGAGTTACTATATTTTAGTCAAAAGTTGGGGTAAGTGACTTTGCCTTTCTGAGTGCTGACAGAATCCATTGCTTTTAAGTTTTTAATCCAAGACTGTTAACAGTTTTGTAATGTTTTAGTCAAAAGTTGGGGTAAATGACTTTGCCTTTCTGAGTGCTGACAGGATCCATTGCCTTTAAGTTTTTAATCCAAGACTGTTAACAGTTTTGTAAAAAGAAGCAAGTCTGTCTGAGAGCTGTCCTCAATGATGTCTGTACTCTTCCAGGTAGACGTAACAAAAATAGTGGCAAACAATCACTAACAAAGAAAAAAGAAACCACACTAAAACTCTTTTCAGCCCTGTCTTCTGGTTGTCACTATCAAATATGGCCTCCAGTTAAGATCACATGTCACATCTCTGACACAGGCGGTTTGACAAGAAGCAATCTGAAGGCTTTCAGAAAGAAATCTGTCTGGGGTAGTTTCTATGTGATATAAATATTACAAGGTCAAATTCATTTTTTTCCAGTGAGACAAAATGTTAACCTTACACTGGGATTCAAAGCTGACCCATGACATCATTTTTGGAATGAATATTTCTTTTCATTGGAAGGTGTGACCTAATCTCCATATTTCTTCTATGTATCTTATTTCCTAATTTGACTTTGAGTCAGAATCACCTTTTTTCATACATGTGTTGATGCTTTCTGCTGCTGGAAATAGATCTGTAGGCTGTTAACAATTATTGTCGTTCCTAATACATTCTAAAAATGCATTATAAAGGTGGATTGATTCTGTAGTTTTATAATAACCTGAGTGTGGCACTGGTATGGTAGATGGGAAGATTATTCAGAATATATCCTTTTTACATTAGACATTTAAATCTGTTAGTAGTTTTGGAGTTTTATGAAAACATCTTTTCCTGGTCTTGATATAAATTATTGACAAATATGAGCTTTTGTCTTGAATACTATATTTTGTTTACTTATAATATTTACATTAAAGTTGAGAGGTTAGATTTGCTTGTTTATTGTGCATGTATTTATGGACATATGTTAGCCTTGCCTTTATTTTCCTATAAGTCTCAGATAAGCATATTTTCAGATCAATCAGCAAACATTTATTGAGCATTTACTATGTGTCAGACACTAAAGCAGGAGAAAAGATGAATAAGATACTGGTTTTGTTCTTAGCTGTTCATAATATGGATAAATCACAGGGAAAACCGACATTTTCAAATGGTTTTAAAAGGAGAGTCACTTGATATGTCTTTTGGGCAAGATACATTGAAGTCCTTATACTTAAATGATCGTATGTTATTAGTGACTCCCATATTGCAGAGCAAAGGTCTATAGGATAAGAATACATTTCACTCATTGAAAAATCTTGTTTTTAAGTCATGTGGGGCCGTAAGAAATTCTTACCATATAATGTCATATGAATGAAGATGTTCCAAACAAAAAGAGACTCACAAACTTAGAGAACTAACTTATGATTATGAGGGGAAGGGATATAGGGAGTTTGGGATGCACGTGTACACACTACTATATTTAAAATGGATAACCAACAAAGCCCTACTGTGTAACACGTGGAACTCTGCTCAGTGTTGTGTGGCAGCCTGGATAGGAGGGAAGTTTGGAGGAGAGTCGATATATGTATATGTATGGCTGAGTCCATTCACTGTAGACCTGAAACTATCACAATATTGTTAATTGTTTACACCCCAATAGAAAATAAAAGGTTTAAATAAAAAAAATATTATTCACAGTTTTGATCTTAGTTAAAAATTGCATACACATATATTGATTCACACACAGAAATATAGAAATATACTAAACTGAACTAACTGAATATTGGAATTATGGGTGATCTTTATCTGTGGTTTGAAACCCTTTATATTGAACATTTATCACATTTATTAACAATTTTCTATGTTAATGGAGCCTGTATACCAGCAATGGTCTGAATTTCCCTCTTTTTTGGTTCTTCTCTGCTCCCCTGTTCTTCTTGCTGGTTTTTCACATTTTTCTGAGGAGCTGGGAGGAATCTGTCTGATTTTACCTGTCCACATTTTAGCTCTCCCTCCCAGTGGATTTGTCACTCTTGTTACTGTTGCTTCCAGATCACTCTTCTATGTCACAATCTTCCTCTTAGCTGTAGTGTACTGGTTCATCAGACAGCTAGTTTAAATATATTTTCAGTCTCCCTTAATCCTTTGTGATTGATTCTGTTAACATTTTATGTAAATGAAAAGAGATTTGGCTTCTTGAATCCAGAATTCCGAGTTCCTCATCCTTTCCCTGGGACTCTCTTCCTCTTTTTTCCCCTCTCTACCGCTGAAGCTGCTCCTCTCGTTACAGAGTCTAGCAAGGCTTAATCCTTTGCAGCTAAATTCCAGGGACTCTTTTGGACCTGCCAGCTCCAGGGAAGGGGTGGTGTTAACTGTGATGTGCTTTATGCCCTTCCTTCCTGCGGTTAAGTGTATCATTTTCTCCAGTTGACCCGGTGAAGGAAGGTTAGCAAAACGCTTCTAATTCCTAGGTCAGAGCATAGCCTCCAGGCTGGACCACCAACGTTGCCAGGGGATTGGGTCACTGCCAGACACTTGGAGATACGCACAAGGGCTCTATTTTTCTTGGGCTGAATTGAGTAGTCTTCCTGCTCCCTCCTCTTCTAGGAGTTTACATAGATGGAAAATAAGTTTTCTCTTTTGGCAAAATAGCAAGGCAGTTCAGAGAAAGACGTGTTTGGGCATGGAGTCAGGAGGAATAGGAATCATTGGAAAAGCTGGTAAAGCTGTAGTCTGTTCATTTTTTTCCTGTGATTTTCCAGGCTTTTTTTTTTTTTTAAGTGCCTCTTCATGTCACACTCCCCCCTCTTCTCTGGAAATATGCATTGGGATATAATGAGTTTCAAAACTGTTTAATTTTTTTTAATTTAAAAAAGCTCTTAAACACTTAACACCTGGTTAACTACTTATTCAGATTAAGTTAAGTTGGTTGGTCTCTCTCTCTCTATCTCATTCTCTCTCTTTTTCTTTGTCTTTGATATTCTAGTAGCCCAGCTTCCACTTAATTTTGGCAGCTTGGAGATCCCATTTTATTTTATGATTGTTCATAGAAGAGAGGTAATATATATGCCCCCACCCTCTAAGCCATCCACATTTGTTTTCTGTATTATATGATTTAGTGCTTGGCTATAAATGACTCTATTACAGATTCCTTTCCCTTCTATGCTACCCTTTAATATGTGAATTTACAAGGGGCAGTAGATCTCCCAGAAGCAATATACATATTTTTAACAGTATGTGGGGAGGCTGAACCAACTTGTGCTGAGAGTAATGGACTAGATATGAAGGAAATGGGGATTGGCACAAGTAGCTGACCTCAGTTACAACCTTTTCCTGCACTTTCTTTTCTATACCATATGGTAATAGGTCCAAAGTATAGTCAAATCTATTCAAGGAAAAAAATCACATATATGGCAGTGAGGTTTCAATCGAATATGACCTCAGCTATTTTGACCCAATGAATAGTTGCTCATAAAGTATCACTTGTTCTTTTACGAATTTAAGGAGTTTTTTGGGAGTAACCATCGGTGGCTCACATCTTGCACCATCTTGAACCATCACAGAGGTCACACTTCAGCATCTGTAGTTTTGCTCTCTGCTTTTTGAACACTTGTGTTTTTTTGTTTTTTTTTTTACCTTCAGGGAGTAAAATGCATTTATAAAACATGAGCTTTACCTTTAATAATAATGTGTAGTTTTGAAAAAAAAAATTGAGATATTTTCTGCAGTTCCAACCTCAAATTTATTGACATTTTTATTTTATCATTTCTTGATTGTATTTTGTGATCTGACCCCAACTATTCCCTATTTTTTAAACTATGATAGATAGATAGATGGATTTTGATAATTTTGCCTTACAAAGATAAATCTTGAACAATGGTGAGAATGATAAAATGAAAAAGAACAAGTAAAATCCACCACAAAGTAAACACAAAAGGCAACTTGATAATGGGAGCTGCTACTTTTTTCTTCTTCTCATGTCGGGATCTCAATTTGAGATAATTTTCATCATTTAGGGTATTTTGGACTCTGTGGATTTTTTTTTTTATATTGTTCCTGTTACAGCCTGATGTCTATGGCAGTTAACATAGGCAGATAAATAATGAAAATACTCTTTTTATATGTTCTGGCCTGGAATTAATGTGTGCAGGTACTTGGGGAACACCCAGGAAGGAATAGATGATTTTACCTGGGAAAATAGAAGGAGACTTCACAGGGGAGCTGATGGAGGACATATTTTGAAAAAATAAAGAGTTTAACTAGGTGGAAGTGGTCAGAAAATCATTTAGCTGAACAGTACGAACATGCAAAGGCAGATCTGAGGAAGGGCCCGTAGTTATGGAGGAACAGGGAGCTGATTCATGGGGCTAGACAGAGCATTTAGGATTGAAGGACCAGCTGTGGGTTTGGAAAGCAACTCTTGAAAGACTGGTAAGCCAGGTGCTGTGACTAGAACTTTCTCTGATATGCAATGGGGAGCACTGCCTTTTTTAATGATAGAGCAGTTTCTTAGAAT
The DNA here is from genome assembly GCF_055505025.1 of Bos grunniens. NCBI lineage: Eukaryota > Metazoa > Chordata > Mammalia > Artiodactyla > Bovidae > Bos > Bos grunniens. The sequence goes on along the minus strand of NC_141185.1, from coordinate 27,148,986 downwards.
AACATCAATTCTAATATTTAAAAACAAACTGAGAGATGAAGAGTCTTTTACAGTGAAGTGAAGGGTGACTTTGATGAAAGTAAAGGAGATCCTCTAGTACTGTGGAATAAACTTTGTTGCACAGGTTCCTGATTTGGGGGAGAGCTTTTGAATCTCCAAAAATGGATAATGATTTTTATCAACCAAGTATTTCCATTAATTATTCTCTTTTATTACAGAGACTTGTATTTAAGGATTTTAGGAATATATTACTTGCTATTTATCAGATTCTCTAGGCTGTGAGTTGGAAAGGTGGCATTTCTAGCCTTTTGCTCAGACTCTCTTAACTTTGTGATCTTGGGAGGAAGTGAGGACCACTGAGCCTCCTGATGAGATGCAGTTGGGTCATTTCTTTCCTGCAGTTGGGAAAGCCCACTTCAGTTGTGAGTGTTCCTGACATAGTCTTGGTGTGAAAATATGGACCGTCAAAACCACAAAGAAAAGAGCTGAATCCTGCCCATTAAGAAACCATCCCAGATGATTAAATGCACCCAAACTCCCTACATCCTTTAAATATTTGCCCTCCAAATGGATTATGCCAATTTATACATTATGTATTTGTTGATATTGTCAGGATAATGGTGGTGGAATTACAACTTTGAGTAAGACTTTCTCAGTTAAACTGGTGAGTCAAGTGGTCTTAACTGTCTCAGTGAGTTCTGCCTCCCTCTGGCAGTGCTTAATAAATGCAAATCTAAAATACTGGCATTGTAGCTTTAAAAATATGCATATTTTCTGGCTGTTGAGAAAAGTAAAAAGTAAACCTGAATACTTGGATTTCAACCATTGAAGCAAAGACAGAAAGATGATTGAATTCAGTCTTAAATTTTATAGAACTAAATTTAATGGTGAGCACAATCACACTCTGTGGTGATTGTTTTCAGTGCTGCTTTATTAAGTTATGTAATGGCAGGAGTTCAAACTCAGTGATTGTCGAAATGGTAAATTTAAGGAGTATTTGAGATTGCCTGCCAATATGCAAGTGTAAGGGGTTTCAAAGTGCAGAAAATATTATTTCCACCTTCCCATTTCTGTAGCTTATAATTCTTATTCAAACAGTTTTTAGGGATTATATTTAATACACTGCCTTAAAAATGTTTAAAAATCTCATTTTATTCCCCAAAGATTTGTTTTTTGCTGTTGCGATTAGATGATGACAGCTAGCTGGCTTTTAAAATTGATCAGGAAGTATTCTGGCAGTCATTCAGTGTTGTAATAGCACTTTAATGGATATGAGCTATTCACCCAGATCAGACTCAATGTCAAAACAGGCGAAAATACAGCTGTCACTCTGGACAACAAGATACTCATATGCAAGCAGCTGCTTAATATACTATAGAAAGGCTGCCTTTTAGTAATATTTAAAAGGTGTGCCAGTGCCAGTATATGAATATACTGTGAAGTTGGAGTGTGCCATTTAGAAAAGAGAAGGACGAGGATATGCATATATTTTATCTGTACACTTACTCAAGTGCATCCTAAGAAAATCATCTCTGTGAGTAATCTAGACAAGCAGGGGAGCCTTATAAAATTCTTTTTTCTTTTAATAGATCGTTTTGTCTATTAAATATATACAGACACACACACACACACACACGCTTGCTGACTGATGCATGATGTTAATGAGGTCAGTGTCCTTCATTCACTCACCATATGAGGCTAGTTAACCCTGCTCTGGACTAAATTCAGATGCTGATCTATCTTCTCAGCTAGTCAACTTATACATACAGTACAGGCATTGATTTTAAGGAGAGCTGAAACTGAGGCCAGCGCAGTCAGAACAAACACTGGTGAAACTACTCACAGCATCACAGCAGCAGGTCAGTGTCATCTCCATCATCACCTGAAGGACAGTGCCTCACTATGATAGCACCTATAATGTGTGATGTTCTGCCACTAAACGTTTCAGAGCATCTTCATGGATATTGATTTATTTAATTCTTGAGTTATGTATGTGAAAAATGTAGCAGAGGGCAGTTTATTTTCCAGTTTTATGAGTGAGGCAACTGAGAAGTGGAATGGCTAAGTGAATGCCAATGTCACACACCTAGTTATAAGTGGAAGTTTAGGTGTCAGACTCCAAGTTTAATTCCCTTTTTATGACACAATGACACCTTTCTACAGTCATAGTTTTAAATCAACACATGTTTTGTGAACATCTATTGCATGGCAAGCATTATTCTAGGTATTGTAGGTGAAACAAACTGACTAGCATAAAGATCTTGATTTCACAGAGCTGAGAATGTAGAAGGAAAGTGCAGATAATTACTGCAATAAGTGAAACTTAACCAAGCCTGATAAATACCAGAGTAGAAAGGGAATCAGATGCTGTGGAAATACAGAAAGGGGCACATGTAAGGAAAGCCCATATGACGGAGACTCATCTTCTTAGACAACTATGGGCATCCTTTGAAATAGACTGTGATAAAATCTATATTTTCCCAGGTGAGGAGTAAATGTGAGCAAAGACAACGGTGTATTTGGGTGTATAGTCACTGCTCCCATTGATCAGAATATGAGATAAGTTCTGGAGAATAATATATAATGTGACTGGGAAAAGATTGACTGAAACATTTGATTTAATTCTGCAGACAAAGAGTAACCATTGGAAGGTTTTGAGCAAGGCATTGACAGATAATAATCATGTTATAGGAAGGTAAATTTAGCAATAATGCACAGGAGGGGTTGAAATGGAGAGAATAAGTGCACAAGAAAAGCAGTTAGAAGGTGCTTAAAACATTCAAGGCAAAAGGAAATGAAGGACCCTGGTAGGTTGGCAGCCTGTCTGTGGGTTCCTGTATGGAACCTCTGAATGTATTAGGACACCATAGCATATGTGATCAATGCCCACAGCTTGACTTCTGTCTGGCAGCATCCTTGGTCTAGGGCTCTGTCTGGCTGCTGAAGCCCTTGCCAGGGAATTGGCACAGTCCCCAGTGACTGATGGAGATAGTATATAAGCACACTAGTTTCTTTGCCCTTTGGATGGGATTCCTGAGATGCAGTTTACATTGACTCTCAGTTTCTTGGTGGGATTAAGCTCCAGTGGCTCATAGTGATAGCATTGATTTCATATTTTACTGACTGCTTCCTTTTCTCTGTTTCACTTCTCTAACACCCTGCCAGTATTTTCTTCACTCCAAAAAAATTGTTTGCATTCGGACCTTTAGCTCATGGTCTGCTCTGGGGAGAGCCTAAATAAAGACAAAGTCAAGTTCCAATTTGATTTTGCGAGCTTATATTTTATCATATAATATGTGAGCTTTTTAGTCAGAAACTTTCACTGGCACCAAATTCAAACTTTGGTTCAGACTGCAAAGTATAATTTGTTTAATTTGTGATCCAAAAATAGTTTCAGGGTATCTATAATTTTCTCATGACACTCAAGTTAGATATCAGATCAGATAGAAACTCTGAGCAAAGATTTGGCCCAATGTCTTTGTGTATACAGATGAATGTAGGTGTGAAAATGTGTGAGTGGAAAATAGACGTAAAATTAAGTCTAGTCGTGGTATATTAATATCTTCATTTTATTTAAATACATAGAGCAATTTGCACATGCATATGTCCTACATATTGTGTATATGTCCTCGTTAAAATCTGTGAACCAGTTAATGTCCATCGCCCATCAGATAGTATGTCGTGGCCATGGTGTCACGTCTATTTTCTGCCCAATGGTTCATTTGCTTAACTGATGATCACTGTCTCCCATTAAGAGCTATCATACATCATAGAATAATGATACCTTCCATATTTACAGTTCACGGCTATCCCAGTTACCTCCCAATCACATTCTAACACTGGCCAGATGTCAAGCCTTGCTTATGTTTACTTCTTTGTCCCCACAGTTGCTATATTGACATTCTTTTAATGTGTAAATAACATGTAATAAATTGTTAAAAACAAAATTGTCATTGTAGGTACATTAGTCCATTGGCCTTTAGCCTTTGAACTGTATGTTATACTTTACAACCACATTTATTTAATGATGTTTAGATACCTTACTTGAAAATGATGTATTTCACTATGTATTGAAATAATCGTGATCCTATGAATCAGATAATCAAGTCACTTTGAGGATAAATAAATAAAATACTTTTTAAACACTGTACTTTTTGTGCTAGGTTTTTGGAATTTTCTGTTTTAAATGAAGGGCTATTTCTTTTCTACTTTGAATGAAGGGTTCAGATCTATTTCTGATGTTTTCTTCACTTTAAAGATATCATAGAATTAGGCTATTCTATGAAATCAAGGGTTGATTTCAATAGTGTTTCTAAAGTAGTATCAATAGCTTGAAATTAAAAAGTGTTTTATCTTAAAGCACTGCAACACTGTTATATTACATTATAAATAAAACCTTGAGTCTTCTTTGCTCATTCTATTAAATATGATTAACTCATCTATACTTGGTGGTATACATGATATATTCTCAGCTGGAAAATGAAGCTAAAGATGACATTTTAATATATATAAAACTGTATAGTGGAGTTGTTAATATATAGCTGTTGCTTTGGGTATTTAAAATGTAACTGTATTTGTCTACAGAACACATACACATGCATTATGTAATTTTATATATATTCAATTTTTAAATAAAGTTAAAGGCAGTGTTGTGCATAGGTATGTATATTTTGAAAGAAAGGTTTTGACCATAAGTATTAAAGTAATTATCTTTAATTTGTTAATCCCAGGTAGTTCTTTCTGGGAGCAATTGCACGTGGGGTCCTTAGGAAGCATCTTACTCAATGACCTCATTTCATGAATGAGAAAACTAAGGTGAGAGGATAAAGACCTGAGTGAGGAGCCCGTAGAACTGTGTTAGGCTATTCCTTGGGACCCGTTTCTCCTTTTCTTCTGAACTAGCTCAACAATTCTGATCCATTGGAAAGGTTTTATTAAGACAAAGTTATTATTTTCTTTTGAGATCATCTGTCAGTTTATAAGAAGCCAGTTTAATAGACAAGTAAAAGAAAATTAGGCTCACTGTGTTTAACAAATGCCAGTCACATTGATTGGATGAATTTCTTTTACTTAATGACTGAAGTGATCAGTTATTTTGATATTTTGCAGACATCTAATGAAAGGGGATCATTTAAAAAGTTAGTCTTATTTTCTGAGTGTGTTTAGTGAATTTTGCATATAAATTAAGCCTAGCAAACTATCTATTTAATACATACATACATAATATTCACTAAATGGGCAGGCAAAAATTAAGGGCCTTTTTGAGGACATTTTCTTAATTGGCAGTGATCTCTTTGACTTATTTTTCAATCAGTGTTACTATTACTTGAAGGCAGATTTTTTTGTCTGTTTTGATGGGGCTAGGACTTGTCTGGGGAGAATAGCAGCCTTATACCCTGAGATGGAGACATTTGCTGGTATTTTTTTTTTTTTTTTGACATTTCAAGTATTTTCATGTTGTATTAGAGCTTAACCTCTACCGTGCATATGTCTGATCTCCCAACTAAACTGTAGATGCAGTCTTACTCATCTTTAAATCCCCTAAAGTCCCAGCAGAGTGCCTCATAGTTGCTGCTCAATAAATATTTGTTGTTTATTTTGGAACTGCTTTTAATCTTCGTTGCCATTCAGTGCTTTGAAAATATATATAACAGACATTAGGCATAAACTTGAAATGCTTTTTAATCAGTTGGTACAGCATTTTTCAATTACTTTGTAAAAGAGAGTGCCGAGGGATGTTTTAGAATCGTCTGGGCTGCCAGTATGGCTTTAAGGATAAACAGACTCTTCAATGACATGAGCTTCTTTCTCTGCACTATTTGTGTGTTTGCCTCCTAACATCGTCCCTGTGCTCCTAGGCTTCAGGTATGGGAGACACTTTTGCGTTTATGGAAGTTCCTCAGAGCTGTTTGGTCGCTTGCTAATATATATGTGGTTTTCATAAAATTGCCTATGGAGGCTAGTTTCTTGGTGTGAAGGAGGAATGGAGAATAGGATAACAAGAGCCAAAGCACTTTATGTTTTTCTAATTTTTTTCTTTAAAACATTTTATCTATGGCTTCATTGGGTCTTTGTTGCTGCGCTCAGACTTTCTCTAGCTGCGGAGGGCAGGGGCAAGTCTCTAGTTGTGATGCATCATGGACTTCTCATTGTGGTGGCTGCTCTTGGTGTAGAGCACAGGCTCTGGGACGCACGGGCTTCAGTTGCAGCACAGCGGCTCATTCGTTGTGGCTCACAGGCCCTAGAGCGTGCAGGCTCAGCAGTTGTGGCTTGTGGGCTCTAGAGCATGGGCTCAGTAATTGTGGCACATGGGCTTAGTTGATCTGTGGCATGTGGATTCTTGCAGGACCAGAGATCGAACCTGTGTCCCCTGAATTGGCAGGCAGATTCTTTATCCACTGTGCCACCAGGGAAGTCCTCTTAATTTGTTTTGAATCTTCCCTGGAAGCCACTTGCTTTTTAATCTGTGAAGTTTGTGTACAACCTATAGCCCTTCAGTTGGCCTTTCCTGAGATTTGGGAAGAAGGATCCCTGTGCTATTCCACAGCCATATCTATCATATTTCCTGGAGTCTGCTTCTAAAGCAAAGATCGCTGGAAAGCAGAGCAGTCAGAATTCTGGGGATGAGGGTGAGGATGGAAGAGCGTAGGGTGCTGTCATTCTTAAGTTTCTAGCAATGGCGGTCATAACAATAGGGAACCTGAGGACCACAAGTTCTGGGCCACTTCTATGAAGAGTGAAAGCTATGTTATGAGTGTATATAGTAATGGTGGCCTCCTAATGAGAACACGGTGCTCACAGAGAATTGGGATCATGGTGATGGAGGAGGTCCACCAGGAAGGAGGAAGGACACTGTTGCTGCTTGGGATGTAATGGGGTTGATACTGCAAAGCCCTTTGCCCAAAAAGAGAGTCTGGGTACCTAAAGGAGTTAGGAGTTATATGGGAAAAAAAGCTTAGTGGGTGTGTTTGTAAAACGACTATACTTTAATAAGGGGCTTTCCAGGTGGTGCTAGTGGGAAAGAACCTGCCTGACAGTGCAGGACATGTCAGAGATGCTGGTTTGATCCCTGGGTCAGGAAGATCCCTTGACGGAAGTCATGGTAACCCACTCCAGTATTCTTACCTGGAAAATTCCATGGATAGAGGAGCCTAGTGTGCTACAGTCTGTGGGATCACAAAGAGTTGGACACGACTGAGCACAAACGCATTCATCTTATTGACTTGCTCTGTTTTAGATGAATAAGGAGCTATGTGCTCACGAATCTAGACATCTTATTCAGATCATCATCATTGTTATGTTGCAGAAAAGATAGAGCCATCTTTTGAACTGGTGATGCAGTTTGAAGCTGCACTTCTGACTAAGCGGCATCTTTTTAGCCTTGGTTTTTTGGTTTGGAGATTGAACTGCTGCACTTTTGCTTAGAATGTACTTCAATATCATGTCTCTGGATTGAAAGTATATATGGGGTGGGGAGAATATCTCAACAGAAGCCAAGAATGATCGTCTCAAGAATGAATCTGAGAACGAGCTGCCTTAATTAGGTTTAAAAATGTTAGCATCAATAAAAAAAAATTGGTTAAAGAATGTAAGCTATATATTTGTGAGTTCAAGTACATATTGGAGTACCATTGATTCTTTCTGAATTCATATTATATATTAAGTAAGATAGGTGGTTGGGACTTCGTCAAACTTCTCAAATTACTGTGCTAGCCAAAATATTTCTTGGAGCAATGATACCTATTATGTGTATTCAAACTTCTCTAAAGATAAATTGCAAATAACAAAAGACTCAATGAATTCCCTAGAGAATTTGGAGTGATGCCTTGAAACCAGTTGACAGAATGGTTCATGTGAAGCCACTGAAGGAATGGTGACATGTCAGCCAAATTCATAAACACTTCAGCAGCAAGTTTCTATACTGCTCTCTACATCAGTTGTTTTCTCTACTAAGTTGACTATCTTCCTAGATAACTGATTGGACTGATTAGTCTTATAACTTCCTATAGATATTAGGACTTTTTTGATACTTTGGATTCAATTTAAAGGCCATTTGGTCTAGAATAGTATCATGTCACTTGATTTCTGTCTAACTTTTCCCTACCTCTGTGTAGTTTCTTCTCACTTGTCAGTTTTCCTTGGGAGAAAAATATTTATTTCTCTCTCGTCTCTATTTTAATGTCTCTATATATCTGAGCTTTTTTGTTTTCTTTTGTCGGATAAAATGGAATTGTGCAAATTCCTTCTCAGTTGTTAAACTCCTTAGGAAAGGAGGCTTGGGAACAAACAAAATGATTTTAAGGAATCTATCAATATACGTGCCTTAATTGCCATATCTTTATTTCTATGGCACATGGCAAATTGATCTTCCTTACCTATAAAATAACAAACGAGGCATGCAGGAAGAACGTGCAATGCAAAGGCCTGCACGGATGCCTGGGATCAGTCTAAGAAATAATGATTAGGTGGAGAAATGATATAAATAATTTAGAAGGATGTCTCTGTGCTCTTTCTAACATAATCTTGGTTCTCTGAAAAGAGAAAATATGTTTCTAAACAGGAAAAGCAAATATTACAAAACTAATATAAGTATTTATATTATGTATAATGAAATTAGTATTTTTAAAGGGGACAATGTTATTAACACTACAAATAAATTATTTCCCACCCTAGATGGGTGGCTTTTGGGATTAGCTGGACTAATGTGGAGAGTACATGAATGGAAAAGTCCATTTTCTCCAATGGGAAGACAGATAACCAGGCTGCCCTGTTTCCATTTGCTTATAATCATAAACATCCAGCAGCTATTTTATTTTCCAAAGCTCACCCAACTGGTATAAATTTTGAAAGTAGGAAAATGCTGACAGTCATAGTCAAGGCAGAATACAAAATTGTTATTGTAAATTAATGGCATTTATTGGAAATAAACAGGGTTTACCAGTTTTCTTAGGCCAGCTTGAAGCAGATAAAGTTTGGTATACATAAACTGATTTCTAGATCTTATTCAGTATGAATGGCTTTTCAGAGTCGATGAAGAAGAAAAGTCCACGTACAATGTGGAAACACTAAATAACATTTTTTGATGCCATCAATATCCTGTGTATGACTTCAGAGATTTACCTTGAGGCCATGACCAAGACTTCTTTTTTGAGAGGTTTATTTCTATTAGTCGACTTCTTTCATTGAGCGATCTGTAGCATCATTCTGACAACATGAATGATGCTCATTGTGAGGTCATTCTGCAGAGCTCTTCACTTGAATACATGTTATGCTTTTACATTCATGTCTGCTTTTGTTGCATTTTAATAAGTGGAGGAAATGAACTTCCCACAACATAGGTACCTTTTTTTTTAAGGTACATTCTTGCTACCATCGGAAGCCTAATTTTCATTATATTCACTCTGCTACAGAAATACTTAATGCCAGGAAGGAGATATTTACTGGAATCCTCGAGTCCAGAATTCATCATGATTCCATGTGAAATCCACTGCCCTTTGCGCCCCACCCCCTCTCAGACGGGAATGAAATGTGCCTTAAACCGAAGTGAAATACATCACATGCAGCAACAGTGGGCCCTAGCTTTGCCTCTATTCCTGGTGTGAAATCGATACACTATCTTTCCTCCTGACCTGTTCTGTGACCTCCATTGCAGCTTTCATGCTGAACAGCAATTGCTTTGAACAGTCTGGGTCTGCCGCAGCTCACAAATGATTCTCAGCTTCTGTCTAAAACTGGTGCTGATAACAAAGGCTTGATTTTAAGTAGTGCAGTTGCAGTCGTCTTCTAATTATGAATTACATGAAAGTGCAAGCTCCTCTATTATTAAACAGTTTCAATAGCAGGCACGGTACATGTGCAGGCTACACAGAAGGGCCTGGGGCCCAGGAATCAGGCCTTTACATTTCTCTGGCTAAGTTTGGATTGATGGAGAAGGGCAGAGACACAAGGTCTATTGGTCTATTTCCATGTTTCATTCATTTTCCTGGTAGAGTTCTGTTTGGTGATACATTATTTTTTTTTCTATAAGAGGCTCTATTTTATACTTAAGGAAACATTTTTGAATATTACATTGTAAGAAGGGAGTAATTGACAAATATCTGTTTTTTTATAAAAGTAGATTTTTCTAAAGAAACTCCAGGGTTAGGCTGTTTGGATTCTAACTTACTGGCAGGAGTGGCAGTCACTTGCAGTGATATTCCTCCTTTTGATCATCCTGTAACTGATCTGGGAGAAGTAGAAGAATCTTATGCCCTTTTAGCCACTTTCAGTAGTCTATTGAATGGAGGAATTTATTGTATCAAGGAAACAACAGTCATTTTTACTTGTACTAAGAAAATGAATGTGTAGTTAGCTGTATTGCTTTACTTATTAGCTATTCCAGGCTAGAAATCAAAGAGATGCATGAAGTGCTGGCTAGGAGTGGAGTTTTTCCAAATAACTTGGTATGAGATAAGGCTAGCAAGAGACTTTCAAAGAATTTTTTAAATAATCACATAGAAAATAAATAATTCTTATTTGTATTTGGTTAGTGCTATTGAAATGAAATTTGTTTAATAATGAAGGGCACATAATCTTCATGAAATATTCTGTATAATGGCAATTGCATAATCAATGATAACGTAAGAGCACGCACACGCGCGCGTGCACAGACACACACACACACCTATGTATGAGGCATGAATCAATATATGATTTTGTTTACTACTTCACTTCACTAGTTGAGTGTAATCATGGAAAGAACATTGAGTCCTAAGATAGTGTTCTTAAAACACAATCTACCTTATATTCTAACTTGATTTTCTCACTTATAAAATATAGTTAGTGAATGAGATTAACTTTTTTTCCGTTGAAGATTTAGGTAATCCTAACACAATAACAACCCTTCATATTTTCACTGAACTTACACTTTCCAGTGATTTTTCTCCCATGCATTTGACCTTCTCAAGCACCCTGTTAGGCAGCCAGAACTCACTACTGTCCATGTCCCTCACTTCCTGTCTTGAACAGGAAACCAAGACACAAGATCATATGAATTTTTCAAGGCTGCCATTCTAGTAGTAAGTGGCAGAACTTAAAGCAGAGCTGAATCAGCTGACTGCTAGTCCAGGGCTTACTGGGGATGGAAGAGAGAGGATGAGGATTCTTTTATTAATTATCAGAGCTTGAAAGGCAGAGACTTACAGACTCTATATTTTTTTTGTTCAAATGAAGTAATTCCTTTAAAATTTAATACATATTAACAAGACAATCCCCAGTGGTTTGTTCTTTGTTCTATCCAAAAATCTAATGATAATAATGTGCTGTCTTGGGACTAGCTCCAGGTCAGTTATTTACAAGACAAATTAGTCTATAAACAAAGGAGGAAATATACCTCAGTGCACTGGTACTGGGGCTTCCCAGGTGGCTCTAGTGGTAAAGAACCCGTCTACCATTGTAGGAGACATAAGAGATGCAGGTTCGGTTCCTGGGTTGGAAAGATCCCCTGGAGGAGGAAATGGCAACCCACTCCAGTATTCTTGCTTGGAGAATCCCAGGGACAGAGGAGCCTGGTAGGTAACAGTCCATAGGGCTGCAAAGAGTTGTACATGACTGAAGCGAGTTAGCATGCACGCACACACTGGTACTGAACATAGGAAGATGTTTATGAATGCGTGTCATGCCTTGTGCATTTGTGCTCAGTTGTGTCCACTCTTTGCACCCATAGGGACTGTAGCCCACCGGACTCCTCTGTCCATGGAATTTTCCAGGCAAGAATACTGGAGTGGCTTGCCATTTCCTACTCCAGGGGATCTTCCCGACCCAGGGATTGAACCTACATCTCCTGTGTCTTCTGCATTGGCAGGTGGATTCTTTACCACTGTGCCACCTGGGAAGCCCAGTTATGAATGCAGTGACATGCAGCTGAAGCATGACTAAGATTCTTCTAGAATTCTGGTTTTAGAAAAAACAAGTGGTTTTGTGATGATAATTTCTTTACAATGGGTTATAACTTGAATCATGTGAATTAGCAAATTGAAAGTTCCCCAAAAACGGTTATGTTCTCTTTTCAAATATGTCGTATTTTCTCCTCATGAGCACATTAAAAAGTGCCTTTTAAAGTACAAATAAACATAGTGGGAAGCCTGAAGCTGTGTATCAGTCAAAAAGGAAATACCAAATATAGAACATGCATTATCATATATTTCCACATCTTTGAAAGGAAAGGTTTGGATCCTGTGTCCTAGGAAACTTTTGAGTATGGGAACTTCCCATTATTCCTCCACGCGAGACAATTCCTATTGTACTGAGACTTCTTTGTGGCACCTGTGGTTCTATTGTGACTAGATGGACTGCCTAAGTAATTAGATACCACACATGGTGAGGAAAAGAGAGTGGTGATGAAATGGATGTTTGTATCTGGGTGTAGAATTTTCTTTTTAGAAGCACCTGTGCTGACGGTGCATGAATATGTTCCATGATGAGAAGGACAAATGTATTCAACAAGGACCTCCCCCCACACCAGGAATATAAGGAATTTTCAGGTTATTTTGTGCATCTTACTAATGTAAATCTATTCAAAGTGATGTAGGAAATCCCTGCCAAAATAAAACCATCATTTGCCAAAATACAGGTAGAATTTAGACATATTTCTTGTTCTCTACCCCATCCATTTTGATTATATGCATTATTATCTTTACTCTTCAACATGCCACTTCACTAAGCCATTATAAACCTTGTCTCAACATTAATATTATCCTTGATCACATGTTAGCATTTCAGTTTTAAAGTTCTCATTTGAAGGCCTGCTATCCCTATTAAGAGTTTTTCCATGAAAAGAATTAACCTTGGCTAAAATGCAGTGGTAATTCAGCTTAACCAAGTTAAGAAAAGGCTTTTATTCACAGTAGTTATTTTGAGACAGTTGAATGCAGAAGTGTGGGTTCTAGAGACAGAAAAACACAAACTTTTATACAGAGCCTTTTTTTTTTTTCATTTAAAGAAGACAGTGCTAATAAATCTTGTTGAATCAAGACCTTGAAAGAAACGGAAAAATATGTACAGATCTCAAATATACCCATGAAAAGTACTTTATATTAGCTTGCTGCTGCTGCTTCATAATGTAGTTTTAGTTGAATGTAATCTCTTCCACTCAAATTTATTTTTGAGATATTGCCACACTGAAAGTTGAAACCATTTTTGTCATTCAAAAGAAGTGGAAGATCAATACTGAAGCTCTCCTATTAGTTGGTACAATCTACTTTAGTGTTAAAAGATTTATGATAAGAACACATATCTAAATATATATTACATACCAGTGGTACAGTAAAACCTCAAAATAAAACTTTTTTCCAAGAGAAAGAGGTGGTCTATATATTATTCAAATGCTACACTAAACTGTAATTCAGTGATATTTTATTCCAATTAAATTCTCCTTAGTAGTAATCCTTTTTTTATGATAAGCAAAACTGAATAATACAGGGTATGTTCCCTCCAATGAATTGTTGTGTAACAAGACTTGATGGTAATTCTACCTTTTCCAAAATCTGATATCAGGCAATTTATCTTCTAAATAATACTCCTGAGTACCAACGCTGAAATGTTTTGGCTTCAACCCAAATCAAACTTGAGGAAGCAGATTCTCCAGAGTATTTCCCTAACTCTGTAAATTTAATTGTTATAATGAATAGAATACATGTGTCAAGATTACTTGTGATTTTACCTGTTTACTTCTGTTCCTCAGACAGAAAGAGCAACATGCCAAAGGCTGTTAACTCTTACTGGAGTTTGAAAAAAAAAGTGCTTAATACAGCATAATCATTAAATTTAAAATAATTTTAAAGATCCAATTCCAGTTAATCTCAGAACAGTTCAAATTTAAAGATCTATTGTTATGCCACAATAAAATAGACTAATGGAAATTTTAAAAGCTCCACAAATATTTGTCTAAAAGGTACAAAATATTGAGATAAAAATATTTGCATATGCAAAGGGAATCTTCTTATACTCTACTTCATATTATTTAGTCACTTTGACTCATCTTCAAGTTCCTTTCTATCCCATGCCTGCAAACTTGATATATTTCTCTTTGACTATTATATAATATGTTTTCATCGGCAATGAAATCCAGTCTTATATTTGATTCAAACCAGTATTAGTATCAATTTCATGCTAGAAGTCAGACAGAGGTAAAGTTCATGTTACTTTTTTTTGCCACTTATTTCAGAAACTGGAAAGGTGATTGATTAGGGTGAAGGCTAAAGCTTTTATACCTCATTACCATGGATAATCTTATTAATTTTAATAACAAATATAATCAATGTTAAATAAAGGTTCCTTTTGCTGTTGTTGTTTAGTAACTAAATCGTGTTCCACTGTTTTGCAACCCATGGACTGTAGCTGGCCAGGCTCCTCTTTTCATGGGATTTCCTAGGGAAGAATACTGAAGTGAGTTACCATTTCCTTCTCCATGGGATCTTCCCGACTCAGGGATTGAACCCATGTTTCTTGCATTGGCAGGAGGATTTTTTTTTTTTTTTACCACTGAGTTACCAGAGAAGCCAAATGTTGCCAATATAGAGTAATTTATCAAAGGATCTATTTTTTTTTTGCCATTTCTTTCCTTTGTTTAGTTGTAGTTATTTTTAAATTGTCATTAGTCATATATTTGAACCATGGTTTTTAGATAAGGCAACCATTACATTTTACTAATATTTCTATTAGAGAGAAAGGCCATGCCCTTGGAAGACTTGAACATTTCTTCTAATGCTTAGCAGCATGATTACCATTGAGTGTGAGCTGACAAATGTGTATATCAACAACTATTATTTACTTTCAATCGATCTAGGAATGTCTGTGTGGTTTCCAACTTGATTTATTCATTTAGGAATCATTAAGCTACAAACTTGTGCCAAACATTTTGCAAAACATAGTGGATGATAAATTATTGCCTCCAGAATTCTGAGTTACTTCTTTCGGGGAGGCAGAAGAGTAAACAAGTCATCGACGCAAACTGTGAGGGTAGCTGCGGTAGAGTTGAGAACAGAGGACTCTGGTGACTCGGAAGAGGGGTAAATATGCCACAGTTGTCTCAGAAAGACTCTACAAAAGAGCTGATTTTGAAGCATGAGGAGTGGGAAAAACTTGGACAGGTGTTACTAGGTAGGTAAAAGCTAAAAGGGTGTAATAGACTATAAAATACAGTAGCTGAAAGAATGTTAAGGTTTATTTCTCTTTTATTTAATAATTCAAGGTGAATGGCCCAGTTGAAGGAGTGACTCTGATCTGCAAGGTCATTCAGGGTTCCAGGGTCCTTCTCTGTTGTTGCTCTACCATCAGCCTTACCCTTGTCTGCATGGTCAAAGCTGGAGTTTTGTTACTTTGATATAGTTTGAGGGAAGAAAAAGGTATAGGAGAACGCATATCTGGTATCTTAAGGCCTGGTCTTGGAGTGGTACTTATCACTTCCTCTTCTGTTCTGCTCATCGCTTCCTCTTCTGTTCTGCTGGTGAGAATATAGTCTTAGGACCACATCCAGCCACAAGGGAGGCTGAGTATCTAGCTACAGTGCTATTACCGTGACCTTACCACTGACAAGAGGCCAGGTCACCAAGGGCCCCACATGTCATCCTGGACTAGGACAAAAACTTCATATGTTGCTTTTTTCCGTGAGCCCTTATTTCTGAAATTGCTGGAGGAATCTTAGTATTTGGTAGCCCTCTATTCATCTCTGAAATCTTAACCTCTAAGTAGTGACTTGCTATGAAGTGTTTTCCTTTATGTTCATCTCCAAGGCCTTTACATTTATGATTTTATTTTTGGTCACTGAGACAAACCGATTTAATTCATTTTGCAAGTGGCCTAAAGTCTAGATACTACCCGCCTCCTAACTATGCTGGTTAGCAAATATTCCTGCTAATGGTAGGATATACATCTCTACCCCAGGTTGTGTTCACATCTTGTAGAAATAATTAATGATCCATTCTATTCTAAGGTCTTCATTTTTTATCTAGTCAAGATTGTTAAGCTTAGTTCAGCTGGGCAAGAGGGCTGCAGGGAAGGGTCCCATGAGCCCTTCTTTTCTGGGTGGATGAACTTTTTTGGCTAAAAATATTTTGGAGTAAGGCTTAATTAACAAAGATCCTTGAATTAGGTCTTTAGACTGTGTAGAAAAAGATTAGAGTAGTTGTCTTATGAAGAAGAAACATTTATTTCTAGAAACTTTAGACTACACAAGAGAAAATGTGCGCTGAATTGGGGTGGATATTCATAGACTATAGATGTGTTTTAATCTTCTTGTGGGTCTTTCCTGAGATAATTTTAGGTATGGAGGATATAGAACTACTGTATTACATATATTCACTGGCCTCTTTGGCCTTACAACAGTTTCTAGAATTGAAATTCTAAAATGTAAAGCATGTTCTCAATTAGAGTCCATATTTTAACAAAACAAAACAAAAGAATGAAAACTTCTGTAGAGGAGACATTGAAATCGGATGTGCTCTGCTTGCTGATGCTGCTCAAGTTAAAGTCATGAACCAGGTAAGTCTTGAAAGGATACATGGAAGTCAGTCAGCAAAGTAAGAGGCAAGATCATTGAGGAAGTGAAGGGGCACCTACAAAGGCATGTATGCACATGTAGAATGTGGAAGTGGTACAGTCTAGTGATAAGCAGAGGATAAACACGAGGGGATGGTGTTGGGTGAAGCTGCAGAGGTAAGGCTGGGCTCACGTCATCAGGAGCCTTGTATGCCAAGCTGTGATGCTGGGCTTTTCAGGGCAGTGACCCAGTCAGACTTGCATTTAGAGAGCCTGTTTCTGTGTGGTGGATGGAGTGAAGGAAGGTGAGTCTAAGCCAGGAGAACTTGGAAGAGGATACTTATCCAAATGAGGTGACCTACCTGAGATAAGAATAGAGCACTGTGAGTGGAGAAGTGACTTTGCTGAGAAATGTAAGAGAAAACTGAGAAAGGGTTTAATGACTCCAAGGAAATGGAAAATGAGGGGAGGAAAGAATAAATGGCCAGTAAGTGGTACCTGGGAGACAGTGTGGAGCTGATCCCTGAGGTAATTCCAGCAGGGGATAAAAGAGCCAGTTAGGGAGGACAGGTGATGCATTCTATTTTTAAAAAAGATAAATGGAAGCTCTGAGTAGAAATGTCCAACAGATAGATGAATATACAGACCTTGGGTTTGGGATTAAGAGGTGAGCTGAAGGCAGAGAATTGGGATTCAGCATATAGGTAAAAGTGAAAGTGTTAGTTGTTCAGTCATGTCTGACTCTATCCAATCCCATGGACTATAGCCAGCCAGGTCCTCTGTCTATGGAATTCTGTAAGCAAGAATACTGGAAAATATCGAAGACAAATAAATGGTTAAAAATAGCCTGAGAATAGGTATAGTGGTTATTAGTTAAAAAAAATTCTTAAGTAATGGTTATATTGTCTTTCCATTGACACTTCAGTAATTCCCCAAAGCTAAACAATTTCATTGACTAAAATATTTCTTTAAGCATGGGCAAGGTTAATCAGCAATGGTGAAGTTCCTTGGTAATCGATAAGAGAATTGAAATGTGACAGTCACTCCCTTGAAACCCATATCCCCACTGTGCATGTTACTGCCCTCTCCCACCCAAGCCAAGAGCTGTGAGGAAATCAGGTGGAAACCAGAGGCCGTCATAACAGGGAACAGAATCTGGGTGAATCTGAACTAATGCAGTTGGAACTGTTTAACCATATGCACCCATATCAAGGGAGCCTTGGATGCATGACTGTTCTCACAACAAGGTGAAAAGCAGAAGTTAAAATGTTGCTAGGTAAGAAGATAAGCCACCAACTATTTTAAAACAGATCCTGAAGAATGCAGATAGGTTTGATAGAAGGTGATCAGGACAAACTTACAACATGAATGCTGAGGTTTCTTAAGCATAGAAAAAAAAATTTAAATG
Source organism: Bos grunniens (assembly GCF_055505025.1). NCBI lineage: Eukaryota > Metazoa > Chordata > Mammalia > Artiodactyla > Bovidae > Bos > Bos grunniens. Next base: position 27,131,063 of record NC_141185.1, on the reverse strand, counting down.
TTTGTTCAGGGCTTTTGGGCACTGTCATCAAAAGTAAAGAATATTGCTCTGGAATGCATAGAATATCTGAGTTCACATCCAGCTCTGTTACTCTGTTAATACTTCTCTCTGGCATGACCCTTTACTTTCTTGAGTCTCAGTTTCCTTGATGAAAATACAGGTTTGTGCTAGGTGTTTCTTCTAGGTGTGAAAGCTGTCCACTTGGGATTCACTGTATAGGGTACTCTTTGTTAATAGAAAAAAAAGGTTTATGGAATTATAGTAATTTAGAGATGATTATTTGCACTGTCAATGGATTTTCCCTATTTATAACAGAATTTGCTGATGGGATAGTCCTTTTAAGAAACTTGGCTGTTGTCTGGTGAAAGAAGTGTTGGGCATGGGGTCAGAAGATTTGCTCTGGGACAGGCTGTATTCGTTTATGAGTTGTATGACTTAAATGCTTAGGTCTCAGTTTCCTCACTTTAAAATTAAAATATTAATAAAAATGCCTGGCTATTGTACAGATCATGTTGAAGGCTGTGAAAGTGTTGAAAGTGTTAGTCACTCAGTCATGTCTGATACTTTGTAACCCCATGGACTGTAGCCCACAGGGCTCCTTTCTCCATGGGATTCTCCAGGCAAGAATACTGGAGTGGGTTGCCCTTTCCTTCTCCAGGAGATCTTCCTGACCCAGGGATCGAACCTGAGTCTCCTGCATTGTGCAGATTCTTTACCGTGTGAGGCTGAAGGCTGTAAGGCATTACATAAATGTAAGTTATTCTCAAAGATGATAGTCATCCTAACCTAATATGTATACACATAATTCTTTTAGTGTTGGAGCCTATTCTTAGAAATGAACTGCTAGTGGGATTAGCACTGTAGGGATCCACTATGGACGGCACAGCCCCTCAGGACAAATGGCAAGTATTTTACGTTGGAAATTGCTCTTCCCTTCTCTTCACATCCCTCATGTCGGGCTGTGCCTTCAGGCATAGCTTCTTTGCCTGACCATTGGTTCTGTAGTTGTTGGTCCAGCCCCCTGAGCTGCCTTGACCTTGCTTCACCTATCCCTCTGCGCCTGCTGATCTCTACCTACCCTTTCACCACCATTAATGCAACAGTGCCTCAAGCTGTGGAGAACTTGCATGTTAATGTCTTGTTTATTCATTTAGTTCCAGATATAGCACTGACATAACTTTTTTCAGCAATTGTGGTTCAGACTATTTCCCAGATCTTAAAAATTATTGGAGAAAGGGAGGTCATAGCAGTAAATAGCCCACTATGCTGAGCTCTCTGAATGGGACTGAGAATGCTTTTGGCTAAGAAATTCTGCAGTGTGGCATTCTAACACTAAATGAGAGTTCCAAGGATAGCCAGCACCCTTACTCTTACTTGCCAAGAGGGTTCATAGCACTCGAGCTTCTCTGGTGACTCAGATGGTAAAAAATCTGCCTGCAATGCAGGAGACCTGGGATCAATCCCTGGGTCAGGAAGATCCCCTGGAGAAGGAAACGGCAACCCACTCCAGTACCTTGCCTGGAGAAATCCATGGACAGAGGAGCCTGGCAGGCTACAGTACAGTATATAGGGTCACAAAGAGTCAGACACAACTGAGTGACTAACACTTGCACTTTCACAGAGCACTCATTGTGAAGGAAGATAATATGTGTATACATGTTTGGGGAGTAAGACTTTTGATGGAGGGATTTCAGCTCCTTTTAAGGCACTGATTTATTTTCTTGGGCTCCAAAATCACTGCGGATGGTGATAGAAGCCATGAAATTAAAAGATGCTTGCTCCTTGGAAGAAGACTTATGACACACCTAGACAGTATATTAAAAAGTAGAGACATCACTTTGCTGACAAAGGTCCACAAAGTCAAAGCTATGGTTTTTCCAATAGTCATGTACGGATGAGAGAGTTGGACCATCAAGAAGTCTGAATGCTGAAGAATTTATTCTTTTGAATTATGGTGCTGGAAAAGACTCGTGAGAGTCCCTTAGACAGCAAGGAAATCAAACCAGAAAACCCTAAAGGAAATCAGCCCTGAATATTCATTGAAAGGACTGCTGCTGAAGCTCCAATACTTTGGCCACCTGATGGGAAGAGCTCACTCATTGGAAGAGACCCTGATGATGGGAAAGATTGAAGGCAGGAGGAGAAGGAGGTGACAGAGGGTGAGATGGTTGGATGGCATCATTGACTCAGTGGACAAGAGTTTGAGCAAACTCCAGCAGATGGTGAAGGAAAGGGTAGCCTCGTGTGCTGCGATCCATGGAGTCGCAAAGAGTCGGCCTTAGTAACTCAACAACAACAAAGGCAGTGATCTATAAAATGTAGATCAAAGCTATTCTGGAGGTCACCGTTCTGTAATTACACATCTCTCAGGTCCACTGAAGTTGCCATTTATGTTTACAGTTAGCAGTGGTATCTATGAGCTTCATGGTTATCAAACTCCAGTAGAGTGTAGACAGTACTTCTTGATGCACTTGTACTGTGACTGACATGGATAGCTCTCAGTAAATATTTGTTGAATGAGTGAAGTCATAGTTATGATAGTTACTGCATTTTATTCCAGGCATTGTGATAAATGTTTTATATCATCATCTCTAATCTGTATAAAATAAAATTTATCTTCATTATGAGTGAGGGAAGTGAGACTCAGAGAGGCAACACTCCTTTTTCAATGTCACATAGTTAGTATGTAGCAGAGCTCAAATTTGCCTTCAGATCTGCCTGCTTTCAAAGCTTGGGGTCCTGTGTATACCTAGACATATCTCCCAGTATATGGACAAATGCAGAAAGCCTCAAACATCAGGGAGGTAAGAGGACAGAGGACTAGATAGAGGGGCGCATCTAATTATTTCCCTTGGGTCTGATCTGCTGGAGTATAATTTACTGGATGTTCAATATGTTCTAAGTTATACTCTTAGGTTTTTTGTTTTACATTGAAGTAAAAGCTTGTTAGATTTGCAGAATTGATAGGACTAAGGGAGTAGTTCAGTTAATTCTGAGAGAGTTCTGTAGGTATGTTGTGATCTGGGGGAAACATCTAATCGGAGACACTACTCTCAGATTTTGTTAAAAGTCAGTTATTCCCATCATCAGTTTGGTGTTTGAACCCTTTGTTCCAGAACTTCGCCAAGTGGGTGTCTGCACTGGTTCAGGACACTACAAGCAACAGGGAAGCCACTGGTCTGAACACAGCTCATTTCATCCCTGACTAGAATTGGCCGTTATGCACTTTTTTCTTATATTAAACTGGAATTTGTCTCCTTATGTCTTCAATCCATTGGACCCAAGCCCTCTCTGTGGGCTCTTAACAGACTGATAACTTTTCCATGCCAACGTTTTAAATGTTGGGAGTACTCTTCCCCTAGGCCTTCTCTCTGGAGCATCTGGTCCCCTTAGTGTTTCACCATCTCCTCAGGACCCTGCTCTGCCACCATGGACTCCCTCTCCCCTAGTTCTGCTCTGACTTATCCACATGCCTTCTAAAGTGGAAGGCCTAGAATTTAACATGTTACTGCTAATGATAAAATTTCATTTATTAAGCAAATGTATTTTGATAAATGTTATAC